>NC_044013.1:27599915-28799915 GCF_900496995.4 Aquila chrysaetos chrysaetos | reverse complement strand
TTGAATTAAAGTGGTATTTTTTTCTTGTAAAATTGTATTGATGTCCAAAATGCCTTTAATACTGGAAGTGCATGCTTTTTAACGTTAATATTTTGCATTTGCTTCCTGGCTGTAGTGTTGATATTCTCTTGAATTGGGATGAATTTTACATTAAGGAGTTTGAAACAGAGGGTTGATCTAAAAATGAGACCTTTCATTTGACCCTGAGCAGTTTTTTCACCCTGAGCTCATTCAGAAAACAACTTCAGCATTGTGCCTTTCTCATTCCGTTTGGATTAAAAAGATGAAATGGTGACTTTTTTTATCCTTCAGAAACTCTGTCCTCAGAGCAGCTCTGCATTTTGGATGGGGACAGATGATGCCCTGCACTGCACGTAAGAGGGGTGTTCTTGCAGGAATGGTGTGTGGGTGGTGGGGGCTGCAGGGTCAGGAAAGAACAGCCTCATGGAATAAAGTCATAAGCCAGGTTGGAAGATGGGAATCTCCAGCCATGCATCTTCTGTGATGCAGAGCGAGAAGCTGAAAATATCAGCAACTGCGTCCCTCATCTTCTGAATGCAGATTGTAGGGCTGATGTGTAGAAATGCAGATAACTTCAGTTGAAAACTTACAGGAGGTTTAACTTGGCATATTGAAGCGAGTAAGATGCAAAATGCTCCGGAGTTCATCAGACGGATGATGCCTGGAGTATCGCAAAACTAGTGGTTAGATTTAGTAGCTTTAGCTTTTAGTCTCCATGTGCCTCAGTTTCTCACTTTTATATATGATGTTGCTGAGAAATGAATTTATAAATAATATTATTTATATATAATGTATTGTGCTGAGAAATGAAAAATTTCTGAAATTTTCAGCTACATTGGTTAGAAAACTTGAGCCAGGTTCAAGAGGAAATAAGCAGTTTTCTGTTTGTTTGAGACAGGATTTGGAGGTTGTGTACTAAATAATAATTAAGGTCATAAAAATCTGTAGTGAACAATTATCCATTCAGGGAACAAGGCAGGTGTTTTGGGGAAAAATAGGAGGCAATTGGGTAATTAGACTGTACCATAACGTGTGAGCACAAGTGGGCCTAATAAAATTTGCACAGGCAATTTTAAATCTGGCATGGCCTACACTCTGAGCACCTGACTTGGAAACCTGAATAACTTCTCGACATCATTTTTGATGTAACACCACATTACCAATTACAAATATTCCTGTGCAAAATTACTCGGTGCTTTCTGGCTGAAGCTCAGGCACTATAACAATCTAAGCTATAGAAGAAACAAAACAGAAAGATGGTTATTTGGTGTTAAGAGGGGAAATGCTGAATGGCTGGCTTGAGCAAGGGGAGAAGTGGCTATTGGGTGTTTGTTAATCCACCCTTTTCCTTCAATTCAGTTCACTGAAAGTCCATCCCGCAAGAAAAGAAACAGCCATGGGGGGATTATTTGCTGCTTTGCAAATAGATCACTCTTCCTGGCCGGTCAGACAGGCTTAGCAGGAGCATCCTGACAGCATGCACAGTGACGATGAGGCTTTGCTTGCGCCCCTGGTACGGTGGAGCCAGTTACTGATCCCTACCGCAGTATTTGTGAAGTGGAGGGAAGGCAGCACGAGTCAGGTTCCTGCTCCCAGGGTGTGGGGTGTGGGCAGCCTGTGCCACCCTCCCGTGGCTGCTGATGGCAGATGCCTCTATGTGCCCCTGCAGCAGGGACCATGCAGCTATAGACCGGCTCCCTTGCCGGGTGAAAATGTTTCATCTCAAATAAACACTCGTCTCATTATCTAGCTGTGCTAGCTTTGCACTATCTGGTTACTGCCTGGCTTGGAGACACCTGTTCTGTGTCCAAGCATTTTAGAGAATAAAAAACTATCCAAAGCTGTCAACAGACATAAAAAGGCTGCCTGTTTCCATGGGAATGTGCTCAGCTGAGCCCAGAATATAATGAGCTGCTTCCCGCGCCACAGAAACACTGGACGTTGCTGGCAGAGCTGGGGGAATTGTTCACCAGGCTAGTTTAGAGATGCAATTCCCTTAGGTGGCTGTCCTGTTTGAGTGGTGTTGAAAGAGGATGTCTGTGGGAAGACAGTGCTGTGTCTTGGCAGTGCCCGTGGAGAGGATGGACGTGTGTTGCAGATGTCCTCGTGGCAGGAGTTGGGGGACGGGATGGTGGTGTGGGTGCCTGTGCTGGAGGAGCAGGGCGTGTGCACTGGCTGCCGCTGGGCTTCTCCCCACACTTGTTCCCTCTGGAGCTCGGCACTTTCAGCTTCTCAAAAGTGTTCTGTGTCAGGGATGGAAGAGTCAGGGATAAAGCAGCATCATGTGGGCTACTAAAAAATCATTCTGGGTAAGAATTTTTTAGCCATGGGTTCTACATCTCTTTTCAGTGAGGAAGTATTGGAAGCGTTGTGCTGTGACTTCAAATGTGCATCGTCTCTACTTTGAGTCTGCTGTGTCCACTGTTTCCTTCTGCTGCTGTAAGCTCTTTGGGGACAGAGGCAGGGGACACAGCTGAGGGCTCAGAAGGTCAGGTTGCATTGCAACCCTTGCTGGGGAGGTTTGTCTCTTCAACCCACACTCTAGTCATCTGCACTTTTCAGCTCTTGAAGACTTCA
Source organism: Aquila chrysaetos chrysaetos (assembly GCF_900496995.4). Taxonomy (NCBI): domain Eukaryota; kingdom Metazoa; phylum Chordata; class Aves; order Accipitriformes; family Accipitridae; genus Aquila; species Aquila chrysaetos. The sequence continues at coordinate 28,797,317 of NC_044013.1, read as the reverse complement.
GATCAATTCATGACGTTTCAGCAAAGGTGAGAGACCTTATGCTAATGTGTCTACTGCCTTCTTAACATGCCTTCAAAGAAAGGATGTGCAGACCATACTACAAGTGCAGAAATGACTAAGAGTCTGTTCCAGATCTTTATTAGAGGGCTGTGAGTCCTAACTCAAGGATGGAAAAGCTGAACTGACTGCAGTGGGCAACCTTTCAGTTAAAACTGCCTTGGTATCAGAAGGGGTTTTATGAAAAGCAGCTTATGTGATGGTTCTCAAAAGGGCTCTGTGGAGGTCCAGAAAATTTGAGACTTGAGCTAGGATAACTGGAGGAAAGAAAGAACAGGATCAACAGGCACCTGAATAAGTAGGATAGTATGTCCTTTAGAAGGGGCAGAAATCAAGCTTCACAAATCTCTTTAGAAATCTTTGAAGGCATCAGAGAGCATGTAGACAAGGTAAATCCAGTTGACAAAATCCACTTAGGTTTCTGGAAGGCTTTTGATCAGTTTCCTCAATGAAGGAGCTTAAGGAAACTGAGCCACCATGGGCTAAGAGAAAAGGTCATCTGATGGATAACTGCTTAAGACAGGAACCAAAAGGCAGGAAGAGTCACTCACCTCTGTAAGAGAGGGAGGTCAGCAGTGGTGCTCTGCAGGGATCTGTGCCAGCAGCAGCCCTGTTCCGTGTATTCATAAATGATCTGGAAGATGAGTCAAGGCTGGGTGTAAAGACTGATGATCATAGTAAGGGTAGTAAAAAAAGAAAGCCAACTTGTAAGGCGCAGTGACTGGGTGATAAACAGCGGGTGAAATTCAATGCAGATAAATGAAGTGATACATATGGGGAAAGGCAGTTGTTGCTTTACATACAAAGTGATGAGTTCTGAGCTGGGATCCCATTCCTCAGTGAGACTCGGGAGCTACTGTAAATTATTCTATGGAAATAGCATCACAGAGCCCAGCAACTGTCAAAAAGCAAGAGGGTTGGTGGGAAGGGATCAGAGAACAAAACAGACTGTAGCTAGAGCTCTGTATCTTGTTTGCTGAGTGCAGTTCTGTACCCCCATCTCAAAAATGACTTTTTGGACCTGGGAAAGGCACAGAGAGGAGCAGCAAGCGTTAGCAACATGGGAAGCACTTGAATGTGAGGAATGATTGAATGATTAAATAGACTAGGAACAAACCTATGGAACAGGTGACTGCAGGTCACTAGTCGTACAATACTAATATGAGTGAGAGGAGAGTTGGAACAAGTAGTTGTTGTTTGCTGTCTCTTCCAGCACAAGAATTGGCGGCCATCAAACAAAACTAGCAGATAGAATATTCAAATGAAAGGTGATAATTCTTCATGGAGCACATAATTAGGCTGCTTGTAGCTACCTCGAATGCTTCAAGTTCAAATAGCATTTGTATAAATTCATGGGGAAAATCCGTCAAGGAGTATTCACAAACCTCTTCTGGTGCCCCAATTGCTGGAGGCTCGGAGCAGGTATTCAAGAAGTATTGGCACATTACCTTTCACAGGGTATCTTCAAGCTGGATGCTCAGGTTGATAGACCTCTCGTATGATGCAATATAGCCATTCTTCTGTAAATGGAGGGGAAAAAAGGTTGAGACAAAAATGTTATTCTCACGTTGTGGGTTTCCATTTCATACTGTGGTGTCTGATTGTTAACATAAAAATTTCACAAGCTCCAGATACCACTTTGCTGCTCTTTTTTTTTTTTTTTTTTTTTTTTTTTTTAATCTAGGAGTTCATGGCCCTTTAAAAGCTTAAGAAAACAGGTTCCCCTCTCCATGAGGCTTCTGGTTTTCTTAAGTGAGATTAGACAATGTGTAAAGGCATCAGACCTTTCTGCAGAGAACAGAACAGTGAAGTGTCAAGCAGGAAAAGAAGGAAAACCACTCCTGGGAGCACTTGTCAGTTCTGTCTGCTATTTCAGGTGTCTCAGGCTCCTGTCACGGAGTTTCAGAGCAGTTTGTTCTGTTTATTTGATGTTCTAGACCAAAGGAAAAGGTCAACTGAGGAGGTGATCATTTACATTGGATGGCCATGATCCCAGAGGAGGTGAAAAAGTCCCACTTGCTGCTGGTAACTGCATCTCCTAAGACCCATTCCGAGCCCAGAAGCTAGTTATAAGAGATGCATCTAGCCCAAAATAAAGGCAGCAGGAGCCAAAAGCCAGCTTAGTGCTCAAGCCTGTAACTGAAGTGCTGTAGGGATTATTCTACAGCTTCTACAGATTTTCATTAGGAGTATTTCTGCTTTAATGCCTGGGAGCCACTATTGTGCACTGCCACTTTCTTATGTTAGATGCTGTAGGAGAGTGAAAGCAAATAAGTCTAACTGTGGAATAAGTCATCATAATGTCAGAGATGTTAGGTGTAAGTATCCTGCTGATGGGATAGATGTGGTTAGCCCCAGGTCAGTAAGGTGTATGATCACAGCAGAGGACTGCTGTGTGCCTAATGTCAGAAAGGTGCTTCAGTACACTGTGAAGTCAGGCCCCAATAATTTACCCCTGTTCAAATCTCTGCAGCTGCCTGGCAGTGCTGGTGCTGGATCTTCTGCAACGTTGGTGCCTCATCCTGGGGAGCCCCGAGGGCTGGCTGCGGTGGTAGAAATCTATGCACTGTACAGTGCAAGATGCTGGCCTGAAAGAGGAGTCTTATGGTAAGATCTGCTATCCTGGGCTGTTCTTTTTCAAAAGAAAAAAAACAACAACAATACAAAACAGAAAGAAAATTTAAATATAATAATGAAAAAACCTGTAATAAAAAGTTAGTTTTGCAAGAGGCTGGCAGGGTTGGCGGAGTGTTCATTATATGCTGTATCAGTAAGTATATGAAATGTCAGTGTGAAGGGAATTCATTTCCCAGTAACAAGCATGACAGACTATTGAATTGAATGGAGAGGCTGTCTGTAGGCGGCAGGGTGGTGAAGCCCTCATCAAAATTTCACTTCGATGGAGTTTACTTGAAGAGTGTGTTCATTTTAGCTTTTAAAAGTCCAATTTTTTGCCTAAAGCAAAGACTCTGGTCAATGCTCTGTGCACAGATGTGCTGTTGAGTGGAGGTTCAGCATTCACAGGATGGGGTGTCCTGGGGACAACCCGGCTTCCCTGCTTGGCCGCAGGGGGATCGTCCCTTTCTTTTGTCCTCTTTCATTTTCCTGTCATGTTTTGCTTCTCCTGGGCTCAGAAATCCCACTGAGTATCTGTGCTCAGCTTTCAAGAACTTCGTGCCTTCTGGTGTGACTTGGAAAACCTCTTATGGGCAAATGCTTTCCCTCCATGGGGCTCTGCAGGCTATGCTGAATTCGACAGTAGCTGTGTACTGGAGAGAGGAATATCATCTTGCCACTGACATGCTGGGGGGCGGGGGGCACAGAACAGCAGAGACCATGAAGAGAGGGCAGGAGGGAACAAGCCGAACCACAGGGATGCAAGTTTAAAGGGAACTGGTGAGCAAGGACTAAATCTGGACTATGTACAGAGGCGTGGGTCTTGTCCAAAACCTACTCTGTAGGGTCAGGCTGGAGGTGAGGATTATGCAGGCTGTGGAGATCAGTCAACACAAAAGCAAATATATACACACATATGGCCTCTCAATAGACAGCCCTGCCAAAGTGGAGTTGCACGCAGAGAGAAAAGTGTGATATGGCTTGTAATTAGGGGCTGCTCCACCCCAGAGCACAGTGCCTGCTGATGGCAGAATTGTGGGCAGGATGGCATACTTTGGGAGGCCGGGCTTGCTTGGCCAAGCATGAAGCTTTCACCAAACCACAGCATTCTAAAATCCAGAATAGAACTTGCTTTTGGTCTGCCTTAAAACCAGGCTGTAGTTTGCAGCAGCTCATCAAACTCAACTGTTTCTTCTGAGCCTCAAGAGAGGGGATGGTGGTGGGGACCTACCCCTGCAGGCATTGGCTGCAGATCGGAGCATGTTACTGCTGGAAAGCCTTTAGTTCAGCTAGAAATCCTGCTGAGTCCTCCCCTGTAACAGTCACTCTCTTCCTTGGACCCTGCCCTCTCAAATCCCCTACTGTCATTAAGTGCCACCCAACCTGCGGTGGCAGAGGTTTCCAAGCAGGGGCCTTCTAGAGTTGCATCTTTCCCATAGTTTTCTTTGTTAAAACTGTTCTGGATCCCCATCATCCTGGTTTTCATTAGGGATGTACCTTTTTTCTCTCCTCCCAATGTCTTTTGGAAGAGCATGACCGCCCTGCTGGGCAACCTGCTTATCTGGGCATGAGCTGAGCTCAATATACAGCTGGATGGATGAAACTCAATGTTCTGTGTTACACAAGTCAGACCAAGGGGCTGTTGGGTCTGACACCATCTCAGATGGTGAATATATAGCTCCAGGATGAATGCTTTGCAAATGAGACTTGTATTAGGTTAAAAAAAAAAAAAAAAAAAGGAACCGAGAGGTAGGAATATAAAGATGGAAGTCCTCCAAAAAAGATACATTTATTGCGCTGTGACTTAGAAAGAAAGACTTTGTCTATTTTTTTATTGCTACAAGAGTCTGCTCAGTAATTGGTGCTGCCCTGTTACTGCAACAGAATTAATTGCACAGTGGCTATTACTAAGCACTGGGGATCTGCACCAGGCAGTGATGGACGAAACAGCTGAACATCTGTAACCTTCAGATCTGGACTGGTGTGGGAGTTCTTGGCCACGAAGCTCTTTCCTTGTGATTGAACAAGAAAATGGAAGACCTGAGAATTAAAGGCTGAAACAAGTGGCAGTATTCAAACCTTACAATATGATTTTAAAATTAATATCTGCATACCCTCTGGGCTACGTGCATAGGCGGTACTGGCTGTCTCATTCAGTGTTCATGCCAAAGGCTGGAGCACCTTCACTTTACATTTAAGTCCTTTGATCTGTCACATGAGGCACCCTGATTAAAAAATGGAGGGGGAAAAAAAAAAACAAACGAAAGAGTGCAGTGGGACCCAGGACTATGGAGGGTCAGCGAGTTTTCAGCCAGTGACATCAGTGCTGCAAATGTTTTGCTGCCAATGTGGCCTTTCTCCGTGGCTGGTGTCAGCAAATGACTCGGTCATGCAAGGTCTCTCCAAGGTGCAGAACTCGGGTAGCAGGAGGCTCCCCTGCTCCCAAACACAGCTGGAAACAGACGCAGGAGTATTTGAAGCTAGGTTTAATATGGATTTTGGAGAAAATAAAATGTACTCAGCTGTTTGGACAGCTTAGTTACAGGCTGCAGTGGATTCTCCCAAACACAGCGTTGTCTTTCTAAAAGGCAGCTCTTGAATACAGGTGCTGAGGGAATTTTGGTTCAATTTCTGTTTAGACCCCTGTGTTTTGAAAGTAGGAAGATAACATGTCAAGCTGTGGGGCCGCAGGTAATAAGTGCCTTGCAGGATCAGAGCTGCAAGGTGGTGTTTGTTTTGGGCATTCCTCTCCTGTGAAATGGGAATCCAGCAGCCGTGCTGTGCTGAGCCATAAGCCTGCCTGATGCAGTGCAGCATCTCCCAGCTGTCACGGTGTGTGACTGTGATAGCTCAACTCTGCATGTGCTGTATTGATCTGGTTAGGGACACGAGCTGCCGCTCTGCATCTGCTCTGCTTCCAGGTCTGTGGTTGGTGGCCCTAGAGCCTGACTCTGGGTCTCCACACCTGTGTCTTCTTGGCCTGTCCTTTATATTTCTTTTTCCTTTTGGGTAAATCAAATAGTATATTAGGAGTCATAATACATATTCAAATCCAACCTTACTTACAAGGGCCTCCCCTGTTTTCTCTGTATTTTATCCAGGGCTACATAATACCATAGTCTCAGCAGTTAGCAAGACTGAGGCTAAGGGAGCATCTCTGATTCACTTCCTAGGCAAAGGATGGCACGTTCATCTCCCAGTTTATTTACCTATTCCACCTCATAGACACCTTTCACAGCACTTAATTGTTATTTCTTTTTCCTGAAGGAACCTAGTGTGTAAAGCTGGGTGGTGCTTTTAACCATTGCGTTTTTGCATAGCACCATGGCTTCAAAAAGTCTCATACAGGCAGTGAGGAGCACAGCCCTGCCCATGCTTGACATGTCTGTTAGTGTATACAAGTTATGCGTGAGTCGTGTAAACCACCATGACCTGACCCTGATGGAGCTGCCTTGCAGGGTTGCTTTGGGCATAGTAGCTGCCTGTACCCCTTTCTATGCCTGCACTGTCCTGGTGTGCGTTTCGGATAAATGCCTGTCTCTCTGGCATGACTTGTGAGGGAATAATCAGGGTATTAGCCTTGTTCCCAATGGGCTCAGATTTCTGTTAATTGTTTCAGTCTACCTAACAGCAGAAGTCTCTCATCAGACTGTTCTCCCCAGACCTGCAGCTGTCAGCAGCATTTCGGCTGTTTCGCTGAGTCGGGGCTGCTTCCCAGGCCCCCCCTGTGTGCTTGCTTCAACTCCTCTGGCTGGACAGACTGCTCGCCGAGATGGGGGAGATGCTGCTCGGAGGAGGCCACCCACTTTGGACGCGTGACCCCAATGCTGCCAGAGGCAGGAGGAGTGCCTGCGATGTGTTAGGTTTTATAGATTTGTGTTATCTGGCACAGGGGCTGAGCAGCTCTGTGGGGGCCTGCCCAGACAGCCTGATCTGTAACAAATCAGGGGGTCATCAACCGCTTCGTTGTGTTTCTGGCTGAGGGACTGAGCAAGTTTCCTGCCTTTGCTCCTCTCCCGCTCCCAGATAGAAGCCGAAGCCTCACGGCAAGGCTGCAGCATCAAGCACAAAGGCTGCAGGGTGCTTGCTGGGGAGAGGGTTTGACTGAAGGAGGATGAAGGCTGCACCTCCCTTTTACTGCCTGCCCTCCCCACGCAGACTTTGTTCCAGGCAGGCACAGAGATCTGCTTCAGCTGGCTTTGCCCATGAGCAAAAATCACCCTGTGGCAGGGCACCTGGGGCCAGAGATGCTGTGCTCATGCACTTCTGGCAGGATAAAACAGTTCCTTGCAGACAAGTCTGTACACATGCACAGTATCTTTTCCAACAATAGTTGCGATGGTTTTGAAGACATAAAAAAATTTGGGTCTAATTAGATCATTGAAACTGCTGGTGATGGGTGATTTGCAAATTCATCTTGTGGACTGCTGGCAGCTGCCTCAGTGATGAGTAGGAGCTGCTCCCATGGTCCAACAACCATGATCAAAGGATCATCTAAACCCCCAAAGCCATAGCAGGGATGTTTTAAATAATTTCTTCTATGGAAGAGAGCTGTTGTATTGTCCTTGTTTCGTGCTCCTGAAGTCTGGTGTTCCGGAGGTCCCTTTGTCATCTCTGGTGTGCTAGGCAGGTTTTGGGTATGCATTTAAACTCAGAGGCAGGGGCCAGTTGTTGAAAGTGGAGCAAGGACCTGGAGACCATGATATCTGTAGTGTCTTGCTCACAGCAGACTGCAAAGACCCCCACAATAATGCAGGGACAAAACTGAAACAAATTGAAACCATGACAGTTTCCTGCTCCATTGGAAGTAAAATCAAAGGGAAGCTGGTATCCCACTCTTTTCTATTGCCTTAGACCCTATTGCAACCTTCTTGAAGTGGGGTATTGTAGGAATAGGTGGTCAATTTTGCTTATGCATTGAATATAAACAGAAATATAACCCTGTTACATAGCCAACATGAAGGGAAAACAAGATCCCAGACCTGGGGACGTTGATCTTGGGGGGCTTACAGGCTGAAGGTGATGACAGGCACTCTCCCTTTCTTTAGGGCTTGCTTAAGGAGCTCTTCTGCATTTTTACAGCTGTAACATGAAGAGGTTAAGAAGCATCTGGAGCTATTGTACCTCTGCTCCTCAAAAATGCAAATCCTAGGCTTGGTATTCACAGGCCTGCTCCAAACAGTCCTGAAGATCAAAGAAATAGTTGTGTAGATGCGGCATGGCTGTGATGCCTCCATTGTGATGAGAAAGTCAGCCTGTGGGCAGAGCTGCGGGAGCTGCTGGAGCTGCCTTGCAAAGCTGAGAACAGCCATACAACCAGGTCTCGCATTCCAGAGCTCACAGTGTAGTCCAGGCTTTCCTACACTGCTCCCTTTGTGCTTACAGGGCTCCATGAGCCTCTCTCCTCGTTCAGTGTCACACAGCAGGGAGCTGGAGGGAGCATGGGGTGATTGCCCACTGCCAGCCTGGCATTCCCAGGGGTGAGGACTGCACATTTTTCCAGCTACAGTTTGTAGAGAAAACAACTCATGAAAACGTACTGCAAAGCTGATTCTGTGAACCAGGGATGCTTTTCCTTAAGGTACTCAGGGAGAAAGACATTCATGCTAAATGTAATGAGTTAATACAAATGACACAGATTAGATGTTTTGCCTTAGGATCAAAGAGTCAGTCGCTTTTGTCACAGAGCGGTGCTGCGTTAGGTCTTCACCTTAAGGAAGGAGATTCACCCAAGGGAAAGCATCACCAGTGTGCAGGAATTCATTTCTGTTGAGGGCTTGGTGGGGGGTGGTTGTAACACAAGGCAACATTTTGCTGTGCGATTGCTGCCACCAAAGCCCCCAAACATTTTCACATTTCTGTGAAATATTCAGAACCTTTGGAATAAAAATTTCTCCCAGGTTAAAACATTTAATAAAAAATATACTGGGAAAAACATGATTTCACCACACTTCTTACATGACCACGTCACGATAGATAAGGAATGAGTTTTTCCATACCTAACGCTCCTGCTACATGTCACTTTTTAGAGTTGAAACAAGGTTTACCTAAAGCTATAGAGGCATATGCTCTGCATACACTGCAGTCACTTTGCACACAGGAATATATGTTTGCAAATTGAAGACTAATCATTCCAGGTTTACCAGCTTCTCTCTTAGGAATACATAATGTAATAAAGCAGAGAAGAGTTACTTTGGATAGAGTAACTTTATCAGAAGTGCTCCTAGGGTACTCATCATGGGGTGATGTGACAGTAATGCCATGTGGAAATACTCTGCTGTCCTTCCCAGCAGAAATGAGGAGCTATGATACTGGGGCCTGTCACATCTTGACAGGACTCATATAACATCTGGTGACAGTGTGGTAATTAACTTGCATCACCAGCGAGCACTAACGGCTTTGCTTGCATATGGTATGTAATAATGGGGATTAATTTGGGATACCATTTATTTATTTATTTATTTATTTATTTATTTATTGTGAATTGGAGCACCCTCGTGCAAGTGCCATGCCACTGTTGGGGGGAAATTGAGCTTTGTAGACCTGCCCTTTAATACTGGCTGCTTCACTGGCTCCCGTGCGGGTGGGAGCTGGGCTAGCTAGAGCAACAGCGTCTGAAATGGAGAGCTGCCCTTGAAAGAGGGAGTTCTCTGCAGGGAGTGCAGCAGCGTGGTTGGGTTGAGTCTTTTTGGCTCTCGTGAAATGGCCAAGGGAGAAGATGCAGTGTGTTTTGTTCTGCCTGATGTATATTGAAAGCAAGAGACACTGAGAAAAGATGGATCAGAGGTGGAGGACATGCTTGGAGAGAATTTAAAAGCTGCATTAAGGGAAGTGATTTGTGCAAAGGCCCAGGCAGCAATGTAGGTAACCAGTGGGAGGCACTGGATGGCCACGTGCTTGGCTGGTGTCCCATGCCAGCCCCTGTGTGTGCCCTGGCAGCACTGGGCGTACTGTGCTGGCTCTGCATCCTGCTGGTGCAGGATGGCCTAGGCTGGATGCAGCTGCACAGTTGTGGGGCTTTGATAGAGCTCTCATTCAGTTTTACCTGTCCCCCACTTGTCCCTGCAGTGTTGACTGTCACTGCTGTTCAACTTCTTCTTTTGCTATATCCTAAAGCCTGAAATAAACCAGTTCCTTATTAACTTGCTTTTTCTTCTTCTTGTGTTTCTATAGTTTAAAATTCCCAAGTCTTTCTGCATATAAAAATTTCTCTACCGCAGTGTTGCGTCAGTGGAGGTACATCCCCATGTTGCATATGTAGGGAAGAGGCACATGTGAAGCAGAAGTAGGTTTGGGTCATAGTTGTTGCTTTTTGAGATGACTTTCAGAGAGACTTAAGTAAAGGTCATGAAACATCCCAGTTTATCCCAGTTGAGATTCTGATCTCAAATGGCAGTAAGGAGGACTCTGCTAATGGCTCTGTGTTTTTTATATATGTTGAAAGTTAAACCTCTGATGTCCATCAGACTCCTCTCTCTTCATCTCAGCTTACATTAGTGTTCTTCCATTGGAGTTACTCCCATGCAGAATAGCTCAGGCCACTGTCCCTCGAGGGCAGGAGGAGCATCCTTCCTCGTGATTTCCCCAAGCATCTGCATTTTGGAGCACAATTTTCTACTCTGCTTCTTCTCATGTTCCTTGCTGCTCCAGCATATCTCGGAGGAGGAGGAGAGAGCCTGCTGCTGGGAAATGTCCTGCTTCATCTCTTCCCTGCCAAGTCAAGGCTTTGCCAGTAAGGTGCACGTATATCCTCTTCACCCCTCCCAGTAAGCCACAGCATGTGGAAAGCTTCTGGTTGAGCAGTTCAGCAGCAGCTCGTATGCATGGCCTCATTCCCAGTCCATAATGGATTCTGCCTAATATATATTCTCCTTCTTTCTAATTAAGTGGTAACACCTTGGTGGCAGAGTGAGCCTGTAAAATAATAAAGGGTTTTGTACTTGGAGGCACGGGAAGGCAGGCCCTGGGGAGTGATCCTCCCCAAGATACAGAAATTATTGCAATTATAGAGCAATTGTATGGAAAGGAGAATGGAACAGCAGACTTTTCAGACACACTTTTCCAGCATTAATATTTTTAATTAAGGTTATTGGCAGTGAGTTATGACTTTGGCATAACAGACGGCACAACCTCCGCTGGCAAAGCGTGTGTGCTATACTATCTTTTCCTGTGGTGGGTGAGAAAGTGCAAACGTGTTTCTGCAAATATTACCTTGGTCCTGTGCAAACCCTTCTTACCTACTGGTGTGGGGGCACTGCAGGAGCAATGCAGTTCTCTTGCAATTCAAGGACAATTTTATGAATGTCAGGTAATTCTGGGAGATTATCTTGGCTCCTGATAGCTGCTTTGGCTTCTGCTTTTACAAACAGGAAAGCTGGGATCCAGGAGATGTGGTGAGGGTGTCAGAGGATCAAAGGCATTTAATTTTTTCAAAACGTTACTCTTTGTTGATTTTAATATCAATGTGTGTTAGGCACTTCTGGAGACTCTTTGCCCTCCACCACACCTTGGACATCTAGTAACACTTTTATGAGTTTAAGGATCTTTAAATATCAGGCAGTAAATGGTTTGCCCAAGGTCACATGGAAAGACAATGTTGGATCAAGGAGCCAAATCCAGGTCAATATACCCATTTATCATCCTAAACCCTTAGGGCAAAAAGTTCTGCTGTGAGGGATTTTTGTTGTTGTTGTTGTTGTGGGTGTTTTGATGGTATTCAGCAGCCATAAAGGGCTAACTCCCCACCTACTACCCTGCTTAGTCCCCCAAGTTCTTCAGCTTGAAAATGTCATGGTTGGGTTATTCTGCCAAAAACTCAGCCAAGACCCTGAAAGTGGACAGTTGTTGCGAGGAGTTTGTTGACCAGCACGTGGGATTACTTCAGCTTCTGTGGGAAGGACATACGGCTATATGGTGGTTTGACTTTGAAGATGGGAAGGCAGCAGTAGCCAAGAAAACAAGTATTCATGTTACATTAATCAGAAGTGTCTAGTTTTTGGAGAATCTGCTGTTGCATGTCCGCATAACGAGGAAGTAAGAGTTATTGGGTACTTACAAAATATCACATGTAGGGTTTACAGTTCGGGTCAGCAGTCACAAGGTTTAAGGTTAACCTTTGCAACAGTGGCTGAGTGACCTCAGTTTTCTCAGCTGTGAAATGGGGCTAGTAATGAGCGTCCTTATACAATGTCTTTTTGTCTGGAATTATAATCTAAAGCTGGCCAGGTATCCTTTGCCTTTGGTTACAAGAGCTGTGCTGTTTGACAGGCAGTGAAGCAAGATGCTTTGCCATGCCATGAGCAGGCTGGAGGCAAACCAGGAGCAGTACCTTTTTCAACACACTCCTTCAGCATTTTAAATAGCTGGATGCAGCTCTCAGCATAGCTGGAAGAACGTGAACATACTTACCTGGGCCATTTTTATTTTGTGGGCTGCAAGGCCAATAAGGTGAACCCGTCACAGTAGCTGTGACCCCAGGCAAGACATTTAACCTCTTTGCGTCTTTGTTGAGGCAAAATTGAGGAACAAGGTGTGACCTCAGGAAGGATCGTACGGACATAGAAATCGAAGAAGAGGTGAGAATCATGGAGATGCAGAGGGACAGAAATCTTGAGTTCCTCTGAAGTCTGTGATCGGTCTTGCTGTTTACTGTAGGATATGGGGAAAGCGGGAGGTTTCCTCAAGGCATCCCAAAATGACATCCGAACAATGGCTGTGTTTGTGTCTTTAGCTATTTTGGAGTATTTCAGGGAATTTTCAGTAGGCAGTTTAGGTGCTGTCAGCACAAATGTGGGCAGTGTTACTAGAGTGATTGGGGGTTTCAAACCTCACTGCATTCAAGACTGCATTTTCTGGAGCTTAAATAAAGGTTAGCTCCACATGATGATGCCATATTTCAAAGTTAACACCTTTTTTTCCACTTTGGAAAAACTTCACCTTCATCTTTGTCAAAGCTGATGGGAAAAGTTTAGTCCAGACTTTCCAAGTATATTTACTTGTAGAGTAGAAAGACGTGTAGGAAAGGTGAGCTGAGAGAGGCAATGTTGTGAGCTCTGCAACGTGTAATGGAAACTGTCCTGAATCACATGGACAGTAGCGATAGTTGAAACGCAGCATTTTGCAAGTCAGCCACAATTCGTGTGTCTGAGCCGCTGGATGTTGATATCATAAAGTAATATTCATTTTAATTATGTGGACAGCAGGCAACTCAACCCATCTCTACTATTTTGCTTTCCCTTTGGACATAGATGCAATCTATCAACAAACAGTAGTTGCTTATTCCGTTAATTCACAAACTATTTGTCAGGAATATACTCAGAGGATTTTATTAACAGTATAAATTCCCTAAGATTTCTTATTTTACTATGTCTATTAGTGTAGATGCTAATTTAATCATTTAGATTTCCCATGTGACCTGTCCTCAAACTTTTAAAGTAAAGTTCAAACCAGGCTTCCGTGCACGGTGGGACATTTTTCTCTTTAAGCATTATAGCACTTTCCCTAGAGTTCTGCAGGAGGGCTCTGTATGGGATATTTGTGTATTGCTCTTTTGAAAGGCCACAGGACATGGGTCATTTATGCCTTTGCTCAGAGCCCAGCAGCCTTGGCCCCCAAAGCCTTGCCTCCAGGCAGCCAAAAAGGTCTCCCCATCTTTCAGTGTGGCCACAGATGTTGTCTTTTGTTGCCTCTGCTCCAGATTAATCCACTCACCTGCCAGGAAGGTGACCTCTCCCTTGGCTAGGTAATGTTCATCAGAGTTACTCTGCTGCCTCTTCCTTGGGCTTTGCTTTGTTCCTCCTTACAAGTTTGGAGTTTCAGGTAGAGGAGGAAAAAAAAAGTAGATGCAGCTGCGCTGTATGTGCAGGTAAACTCCTTATCCACCGAGACACAGGCCCAAGAGAGGACAAAGCCAGCCTGCAAGCTTTGGGGATCAGGCAGTGCGTGGGGCAAGGGAAGAAAAGCACTGATCTTGTCTCTTTGCCTTTGGCAGGGCTCTGGTGCTGTGGAGCCGTGTGCTGCCTGGAGCGTGGGGCTGAGCAGCAGAGTGCATCTCACCAGAAGTAATTTCCAGGCAAAATTGCTGTAAAGAAAAAATTGACTTTTGACATAGGCTGATAAGCACTGATGTTTGTTTCCAAGAGTTTGTATTTTATGCAATTTAATACTTAACAATGACTGACAACAGTAGTGATGGTGAAAAACACTAAAAATGAGGAAACTGCAGTCATTTCAGTCGGCTGCAAGCTTCTCTCCTGGTGGGTTTTCTGCTGCCTGAACCCTATGATTTTCAGCATAAAGCCTGGTCTTTCATATGCCACTGGTTTTGCAAGCTGAGGCTTGCATCCCCAAATATCAAATTTCCAGCTGAATGTAAACCCAATAGTCTCCACAAGGGATGCACTGAATGTTGTCTAATCTTTAAAGGGAAAACATCTTTTCCCTCTATTATTATCTTTATGAATGGGGAAAATGAAATGAGTATTAACATAGGTTTTGTCCTTCTAAGAAACACCCTTTAATTGGGGTTCTTGCTGAAAGCCCTGTTTTGAAGGAAAGAAAGACTCAGTTAAGCTTGGCGTTTTTGCTCATCAATCATTTCTGTTCAGATCGATACTTCCGTTAGGACAAATATAACAAGGATTTGGAGGCAGAGGGCCAGAGGCAGGGTAGAAAGGAATAAACAACATCAGCCTCTGATTCTTCTTTACTGGTGGTTAACGTAGTATGGTCTAAAATAAATCACTCTGGGAGTCTTAGGACCTCTTTTCAGCATCTTCAGCTTGGCATACCTTCTGCGCGTTCCCTGCTCCTTGTCTTTCACAGCACGAGACCTGCTTGGTCTTCTCTCATCTGTCCTGCGAATGTGGCAATGGTGAGGTGGAATGGCACCCATTGCCCAAGCAGAGCTCGCTGGGAGTGGCACAACAAGAGAGTGAGCAGGGTGCAAGAGGACAGGTGGGTTGAAAGGTCCTCAGAGTGAATCATGAACGTTTTCAGTAGGGCTTCCTCCAGAACTGGAACTTGTCAGTGTCTGAAATGTCCTGTCCCAGGTGCTTGTTGATTTGCCGACGGGGTGGAGGATGCAGCCTGTATGTGGTGCACAGAAGCTTGGTATGAAGATATATCAGAATCCTCTAGCATTTCTCCTGAAGAAGTTTTCTTAGAGGTAGGAGCTGGCCACATTGTATCAAAGTGTCTGGTTGAATGTGGTAGCTAGTGGTTCAATTGCTTGTCTTTACTTTGTTTCAGTACACTTCTCGATCATTACCTTGGCAGGTATTGACCCAGTCGCCTAGTTTCTACAGTCTCTTTATCCAAGGATCCTGAGTCAAAGTCTTTTCTCATGTCGTAGCTGAGCAATTTCAGTCTGGATTCTGTCTGACACCTGTATATAATCCTGTAACTACCAGTAGCTTGCAGGGTGGTTAGAAAGTGATGAAGTCCTGTAAAGTGGGGGGGGGTGTCAGCAAAAGTAAAAGCATCAATACTTTGTGCCAGCTATAGAGACCCCTTTGTTTGTTCCCATCTTTATTCATCATCATTATTTATTAATTAACTTTGTTTGCCAAGCCAACAGTGTGAGCTCATGTCTGGACTCGAGTGCATCTATAATTAATTGCTAACTGTTGCTTTATGTTGTTGTGAGCAAAGAAGTGGTGAGTTTCAACAAAAAGCTTCTGGGAATTCAGAGATTATGTGCCACAATCTGACTCCTCTTTGAGAGTGAGGAAGATCTGGAGTGAAATGTGTTGATCATGTGCCTTTAAGAGAGATAAGTTTACACTACACCTTAAGAAATGAATGATCCTATGTCACCCTGTCAGAAATCTTCCTTAACAGCTCGGAGTCTACTCTAAATCAAACAAAGCTTTTCCTTTTAATGACAACTTACTTCCTCCGCTCTGCTGACCTTAGAACGAGAATCAAAGGGAAAAAAGATATCATACATAAAACAAAAAGAAAGAAAAACACAAAGAAGTGAATTGAATTCCACCTAAATGTCACCTTGCAAGTTGGGTTTTATTATTTTGATAGCAAGGCAATTTCGCTGACAAATCTGTTATCGGCTGCATGTTGTACAAAAGCAAAGGCAGGCATGTTATAGGTCATTGAAAAGTCGTTTTTAAATAACACTGGTCTAAGTAGTGCGTTGGAGCACTTGTTAGGGAGTATGTATATAAATGCATTCAGAGCATACGGACGCACTGGAGAACACTGTACAGGGGGCATAAATCAATCCTGTTTAAGCTGTACTGTTCCCTGAAAAGTCTCAGTATTTGGATGCACCACAGCAGAGGAAGCGTGAGCTCCTCTGGGCAGGGGACAGAGAGGCAGCAGCCTCCTGTTCCCGATAAGAGGATTTTATGCTAAACTGCAGCAGGGTGCCCTTCCCTCCCTCTGAGATAGAGCAGCATGGTGAGAAATTTCCATCATTAACATGAGATCAGGGGAGGGAAGGGGAAGCAGAAAAAAACCTCAGTCCTCTCCCACCCTTTCTAATTTTATTGCCCTCCTGTGCCTTAAGCCCTGTTACTGATTTATACATAAAGGTGCTTTTCTTCCCCCAGGACGCAGAAGTTGCATGAACACCTGCTGGTAATGGTAATACGGGTGCTTGTAGGTCTCTGCTTCTTGCATCAAGGGCAGTACAAGTGATGCGTCATAGTCGCGCTCTGTGCAGCCTCACCACTTCACATGGGCACCATCTTGCGCCTGTGTGTCTGGAAGATTTTCAGCATAGAGACAGGAAGGTTTTTAACAACTGGGAGTGTAGGTGGGCACAGGTCAGGAGGGTTTGAATCTGAGCAAGCCAGCATGCACTAACTCAGCTTGTTTTTTGGTAATTCACTTTCCTTTTTACTGTCTGCCATGATAGTGATTTATATGCTGATCCTTCCCTTTTCCCATTCTTTGTAAGCTTTCTTCCATGCTTATGCTTTCTAATGCTAGTACAGATAGTGTACAGTACAGTTTCTGACTCTCTGGCTGAAAGAATTTAAGAATAGACAGTTGAGCAAAAGTTTGTGCTCAAAGACCAAGAGTAAACCTTGAATTTCAGCAGTTTTATGTATTTGTCTTTTCTTCTTACTAAAAGAGACATTTTTTAAAAAGTCAACATGAAAAATCTAAATATATGGGGGTAATTACATGTTGTAATTGCATACTAAACAAATAACTAAGTTTAACTTTGTGTCTGCGCAGTCATGGGACCACGTGGGCCATGACCTGTCTGCACGTGTGGAGTTCCAAGGAACCACATTGGGGGTTTTTTGAGGAGGGGTAACTCCATATGTAGCTGCTTCACTGCAGTTTTCTGATCAACAGTTGTGAGTTTGATGTGCAAACCTGCATCTGAAGCAAATGAGCTATTTAGGAGTCAGGCCCTTTACCACATGCTCCCAGGCTTAATTTAGTGCACATGCAATCCTGTAACTCTGTACTGTTATGTCTGATGCTTGCTTTCTTTCTCTATTGAGGAAGGAAAAGCAGTTGCACAAATGTTCTCGATACCCTCTGCAGAGGGCTCTGTTCCTCCACAGCTTTGGGGCTGTAAATCAAATGAGAGTAGGGGAGAATTGCACCCACATCATTGGAGGCAGTGGCGGAACAGTAGTGCTGAGGCTTTGCGTTGAGCATCCAAGACAGTCCTGCATCCATAGCTGTGAACGTGTTCATTTTTTAGCTTCAACAAGGTCATTCACACTGCTAAGCATAATCCCAACACATTAGCAGGAGTGCTGTCCAATTCATTCTCACTCCATTAAGCAAAACGCTAGTCAGGTTTTCTTCCTCTCTCCTAGTTCTTTTTCTTCTAGTCATATATAGTGAGTCATCTCTCAGAAGCCCAGGTACCCATGAGCAGAACAGATCTTATTCTGCAGTGCTTGCAGCCTGGTTTCTGAGGTGGTTGGAAAACCTGAGGCTTCAAGAGTGACACATTCTGGTGGGACTGGGAATCCCAATGTGGTAACTGGACTGTATACTGGACATACCTTTCCTTGAACTGCAGGATACAATAACATACCCTGGCCTCTGTACTGCTTGCTGGCTCGGGGATCTTCATCTACACTGCAGGCTTCAGCTTCAGAAAAGTCATTGACATTCTAAATGTCTTCATTGTCAACATTTCATCTTTGTAGAGGAAGGTGGCAAGCTGATTTTATTTTTGCCTCAATCTGGGATTTGCATCAAACTTTCTACAGACCCATGCTTACATTTCAGACTTGCTTCCTGGTAAAAATACAGTGCTGGGTTTTTGATAGCAACCTTTTCACTGAAACTGAAAGATTCTCTTTGGGTTTGTTTCGCTGACCTGATTTTGTGACAAAGCTCAAGGAGAATCGTGCTGCCTCATCCTGCTAGGGTAGATGTCAGTTCTGCATGAGTTAGGCCAACTCGGGAGGTTTTCAGAAGGAAATATTCCCTGTCTATTAGATGGTAGAAAGTGTCAGCAGGAGAGGAGCGAACCAGTCTCCTTTGAGAGATCTCCTTTGGGGAGATAAGGTCCTTCTGTATAAGCCAGCAGTCCACGTGCTGCTTGTCCATTCAGATGTGCCCACAGCTGGGAGAACAGCCTACTGTACCAGGAGACAAACTCCCCATCTTCTAGAGCTTCCTTCAGTTTTCTTCTGCCTCCCCAGCAGTGGCTGTCCCCAGTTCAGACCTCTTCTTAGAGATAACACCTTATTTTCTTTATAGCTTTTAGACCAATAATCAGCTAATTTCCAGACCTATCAGTAGACTGGGACTGAGGAGACTCCTGCTTTAGTTCTGGTTATTCCTCTCACAGACTTTTTGACTCCAAATAAATAACTGAAGACTCCTCTGTTTGTGTCTCTTCCCCTTTTCCCTCTTTGTCACTCCTGGTTAGATTGCCAATTGTTTAGGGACAAACTTTCCTCTGTCCCTGCCTGCAGTTCTGCTCTCTGAGCTGCCCATGAAGCCATGGCCATGGAGATACGTGCTAGTGAAGATGGTTTGAAAGAAACCTTGAAGCTGAAGTTGTCATCTTTCCTTGGTCCGCTAGGACCCGTCAGGTACATGCCTCTCTCGCCCTGTCCTGGGGAGAGCTGGTTCAGCCCGCAGACACCTCCTGCGCGGTGCTCATGGTGACACGCTGTCTCGGTTCAAATCCCCAAGTTTACCTGAAGTCTTGGTAGAATAATGTGAGTCCATGGAAATCAATGGAGAAGAGCTGAAAACAATTGATTTGAATCAAAACACACTGCAATCAAATTTGGAGGGATTGAACTAATGGATCATAAGGTGGCTTGTGAATGGGTTTGATGAATTGAACTGAAAGGTCTTGCATCTTCATTACAGCTAACTGAAACTAGTATAAATGATGAATTTTCTAACAATGTTTAGTGTCTTTTTTCTGTACTGATAACTGGATTGCAAAACCAGCACTTGGGAATTAACCCATATATACAGTGCTGGGAGAGGCAATGGATGGAATTTGCTGGTCAGAGGTTGTTCCGTGTATGTGGACAGGACAATAATTGGATTTTATAGCTATCCTTGCTGCTAACTCCTTTATTTTGTCCCACTTAGCACTCCCAGAATTAGCTATTTCTCCTGCCTTGTTATGGAAGAATTTTGAGGTGGAGAGACACGTTTCCTGCCAGAGTATCTGCATTCAGGCCATATGCTGACCAAGGTGCATTTATAGTTGCATTTTTTATTTTGAGAAGAGTGATTTGGAGCATCTTGTCTTACTCCACCAAATCCTGGAAATTCTTTGTAATTTCCGTTATCCTAGTGTAACTCTCCTCTATATCACAGAAACAGAAGGTGTGAATGATTCACTGGTTTTTATAAAATCTCATTTTTTGGTCAGACTGAACTTCCCATGCTATAAGGTATGATTTATTACTGCAGTGATTAAGGGACATTGTTGATATTTCTGAAAATTTTCTTTCAGAGCTGAAGGCTTGCCTACAAGTCAAAAGGCAGTAGAAATATATGAATAACTGGATGTGTAATGGAGCGTTTGCAATTTCCTATTAAGAAGACGCTCATATTTGTTTCATGCTCCTATGGACGGGTGTAGTGAATCAGGAACCAAGTTGTCTAACTGCACTTGTACTATGGGAGCCCTGATGCAGATGTGAAAGGAAAATGTTTTCTCACAAACTCAGCACCTTGATTTGTCTTGTGGCAGCCTTAAACTGATAGTCTCTGATCTTGTCAGTGTGCTTGCCTACTAACTTTCCTTATGGTTGGAATCAGCCTAGCATAGGGGCACACTGCCTGGGTTTAAATCCCTTCTCACCCCCTCTGGGGTGAGGAAGGAGCTGGCTGTGTTGCCTTCCTTGACTGGCCAGGGGTTTTAACCACTCAATGGTCATGTGCCAGCCCCAGATGTTTCCTGAAGTAGTGGGATCCTTCTCTGTTAGGTGCCTACTCCCAGGATCAGACCCCGGGCTCTGAGTGAAACCATCTAACATCCAGCCCTTGATCAGCTCCCTTGTCACCTGGGCAGGATGAGAAGCTCTGAACATCCAGTGTTGCCAGCTGGTTCATACTGAGAGACTTCACTCCCTGCAGGGCTTTTTTGGCTCGGCCCTTGCCTTTGGCAGCGTTCAACCTGGAATGCCTTTTCCAGAGCCTTCAATAGCAGATCAACCTTCCAGGCATTTTTGCCACAAAGGGGAAGATGAAAAAGCCCTTTGGGAAGCTGTCAGGACTCCTGCATCCCCAGTGTTTCTGTGCAAGGCAATGCTCTCTGTGCCCCCATGCAAGCCATGGTATAGCACATAGTTGTCTCTGGGTGGAAGGATAGCAGGGGAAGAGGTGCACAGCAGCAATGAAGCAGTGCCTCCCCTAGTTAGAAGCAATGTGCTTATAGGCACTTCTGAACCTACCACTGCGTATCGTATGCAGATGGAGCTCCTTGGTTATGCCTGTCAGGTATAAGCGGGCAGCTGATTTTTTTTTTTTTTTCCAGCTTGTTTATCAGACCTAATAGAAAATGAAGTTTCTTCAGGTTGATGAGCAATGTGAATCTCTGTCTCTTTTCTTGTCTACCCACCTGAAAGATGCACTTAATAACCATTGATTGTCTGGGAGGAGAAAGAGTGTGGCTGTAAATGTACCTTTCCACCCTTACAAGGTGTCTGATTAAAGAGCAGAGGTAGCAGCAGATCGATGGGAATTGTAGGCAGAGGACTGATACAGTGGGTCCTGGTGGTTCTCATTAATGCCCTGCTTGTGCACCTCAAATATAAAGGCCTGCTGTTAGGTTTGCAGATGGCTCAAGACACAGATGCGTTTGCGCAGCACGGCAAGGGTCGCTGGGAGGCTGAAGAGAAGAGCGATTGAAAACTAGCAGGCCCAGTAGGAAAGATGTGGCTGATGTGCCAATGAATGCACAAGCCCCGGGAAGCAGCAGATTGATACTCTGGGACTTCAGCTTGAGTAGGGAGAGTTATGGAAGCTTAGTTGCTTCCATGCATCATGGTCCAAGGTCCACCTTGCTTTTCAGAGGCATTTTCTTGATTACAAAGCACAGCTCTAGGCCACGTTTCTGAGATTCCGTTGATGTGATTTTTTAGCCCTCAGTCTAATGTAAAGACCACAAGGAGACCTGGTAATTGATTGCAAGAAGTGGTTGACCAAGCCCTCTTTGAGCCCAACAACACAAGCTGTGAAATTTGCTGCTGACACTATTGGTTTTGTTTAGTCAAGACCAGAGGAGATTACTAGAAATAAGAGAGGGGTTTTGCAAATGAGGGCAAAAGAGAGTGAGATGAGGTCATGTTTTTGGAAGGCCTTTGGCTAAGGATGCAGGGTGTTGGGTCACCAAAGAATAATGAGGTTTAAGAACAGTCATCTTCTGAGCAGCATATTCCAGAGTCATCAGAAAGCACTCTAGGGTCCTTCTGAGAGTCTTTTGGGTGTCACCAGTCATAGCTGCTCTCAGGAGTCAAAGTGCTCCATTGTTTCCTTCAGTTTCTCCTTGGCTGTACCTAAAAGGATAGTGACTCTGTTTTTCCTCACATTCAGCAAAACTTCAAAATTGCAGCTCAGGATCACTTTTGGTTTAATAAAATTAGCAGGTGAAGCAAATGCTATGTTTGGGGTTTCTCTTGGTTCTTCTGTACCATGCTGCTTTACCACAGACATATCTCTGCAGGGCACCAGTAAGCTTGCTGGCTTGAGCCTAAGTGTTCGCATAAAGGGTACAAAGTGGAAAACAAAAAGACCAACCAAAAACCAAAAAAAAAAAAAAAAAAAACCAGAAAAAAATTTCCAGTGAGCTAAATAATTTAGGAAGTAGGTCTAAACCTAACCTAGTCTCTTAATTGATATCTAAATGTTTTGTTTTCCATTCTAACTCAAAAGTTAGGTTTAAATTAAAAAGTTCCTCCTGAATACGAGCAAAGTTCTTCATTCCAGATCAAAGTGGTTTTCTCTATTCCAAAGCAAACCTGGGCAGGCAAAAGTGACAAAGTGGTGCAGGTTTATCTCCCAAATTTTAAAAATAATTTTTCATTTCTTTGTGCAGTCAAGTGGCTGTTGAGGACACCAGAACATAATATTTTGGTGTTGTACAAGTATTGTTCCATGAGTTACAAGGACAATCTGAGCCCCTACAGCTGCTCGCTAATCTCTAGGCATGAACCGTTCCCAGCTTCTCTCTTCCGTTAAATTGCTCTTCTCCCAGCTCTGCCCCAGGATGAGTCTTTAGGGATTCATACTGACTTCGATCAATGCTTTTTTGTTGTTGCACTTTGCAACAAACCTGTGTTTGTAAGAAACCCAGATTTGACTTTGAAGGTGGGACTTGGGTCCTTTAAGTTGCTCTGATACCTTTGAAAATTGTATCTATCAACAGAGGGTGACAAATACTTGCAAAGGAACGTGCAAGGCAAGAAAAGAGAAAGTAAAAGAGACATTTCTGTTGCTTGGCACTGATAAATGTCCATCCTCAGGGTTTGTCACATTGTTTGCTCTATTTGAGAACTTTTGAGGCCACAGAGTCCAGCTCACCTGTTCCTTATTAAAAAAAAAAAAAAAAAAATTCCTGGAGAAAATGGCCACTATCGCAACCTGGGAGAATTTGTAGCAAAGAGACTAGCAGAAGTATATTTGCATAACAATTCAAATCAGTATCAATCACCTCCCAGAGCAGGCTGTCAGCTGCTCGTAAACATGTCCCCACTGTGACAGATTAGCTCATCTGTGAAGGAGTGCTCTGTCTGCAATCATGGACTGTCAGGACTAGCTCCAGGACAGCACATCCTTCAAAGGGCATCTCAGGGAAAGAAACACAAATTCTCCAGGGTCACTTCTCAAGCTTCTGAGGTCAGCGGAGTTGGCCTGAGCTCTTTCTGAGCTCTTGAACATCATGGTCCAAAGAGCTGGCTGTGGATTGCAATTTTTCTTTCCTCCTTTGAGTTCATGCTTTTGATCTTCAAGTTTTTTTCCTTTCGCTCTTACTGTTTTTGAGAGTCCTTTCTAGCAGCTAGGGAAGATTTTCTCCATCAGCTCTAAATCCAATACCAAACTAGGTCCAGTTTACTTTGCAGATTGTAAATCCAAAATGAAAACTAAAGCTTATCCAGCTCAAGTCTCCTCTAGTAAGTGATATTACTTGAGCAGATAGTGGCCACACGATCATCCTGCGATTGGGAGAGCTGTCCTGCACTGAGCCAGATGCTTACAAATTCTGCCAGTGATTACCATAGTGAATACCACATTGAAAGTCTGTGAGCAAACTCGGAAGTATTTCCCAGCAGCTGCAATCTCTGCCTTACAAGACCCAACCTAGATTGGAGGGGGATCACAGCTGTTGCAAACATCTTTGAGAAATAAGTATATCTTGCCCTTTACAGACAGAGGTTTAGTACTTTTGGTGTCCAGGGATCTCAGCAATCACATGGTCAGATAATCAGGAGGGCTTTTGAATTGACTAAACTTGCACTAGCTGGAGAGAACGTCATGTTGGACTCACACCCAGGGTCAACAGTCAGGTTCAATGTTCAGCATCCAAGCTCCTGGCTCCATATTCTGATATCTCCTGGAAGGGCCATGTGATTTAAACAAGTACAGAAGCTCTGTGCAAGGACTGCCACTGATCCTCTGCAAACTCTGCTGGGAAGTCAGCCAAGCTTTTGGTTGGTGCACGTCATGGCTAAGCAGCCAGCACCAAGATTTGTCAGCTAGCTCAGCTCACCCACAGGTTGGACCCATCAGCCAGTAGCTTTGCGGGTGTCTCAGGACTGTGGGTCTCTGCTAAGCTGGAAAGAGCTTTCCTCTTTCCTCCAGAAGAAGTGATAGCATCATAACATGGGCCTGCAGGACACTCTTGGAGCAATGGCTCGTTGTCATTACGGCCACATACAGGGCAGGGTAGGGTGTTTGGTAGATGTGTGGCGAGGCCTTGCCACAATACGTGTGCTTGTTTGAGGATAATTTAATCAGAAATAATATAAAGCAGTCTCTTGTATATGAGTTACCAATTTTTACTTAGCCACCTGTAAAGCTTGTGAAATAAGTCATAAAATGTATTCAAATCACCAGAAATTTGTTAGACACTGAGAGCAGCATTCATTTAGCTGAACACTGCTCATCTCACTACAAGTTAAGCATCTGTCTTAAGCTAATTGTGTGGGTTACTTCTGTCATCAGCAATGGGAGACCTGCACTTCCAGATGCATCTGATCCCATCCTGAGTTAGATGAGAGCGAGCCAGCCTTACAGCCAAATCCCTGATTCAGGGAGCTGTGTAAGTGTACCTCATACGCATTTTTACTCATGGACACAGGTCCTTAACTACTTAAGGTAGTTCTATCTCTGTTTATTCATACTACTGAGTGGTGTCCAGAAAAATGGATTACTGTTCAACTTCATGTGTTGTATTGTCTTCTGTGTATCTCAGCAAGACCATGGCATATAGAAAAAAAAAAAAAAAAAGATACTTCAAAACTAGATTTACTGCAGAATGAATCTCTGTTATTTGGAAAGGGCCAATGTCAGTCATCTGGAGCAATGGCCAAGGGTCCGGATTACTCTTCCCTTTTCACATGGTCTCTAGCTCTCCGTCATGCTAACGAACCCTATGGTGCACTTAGCACCCTGTGGCGCTCAGAGGAAGGTTTCTGCAGCCATGGGGCAATCCACAGTCGTGGCTTCACTTTGTTAACAAGGGCTTCTAAACTTAGCCCAATGCTTTGATACCTTTTTTCAGAGATTCTCTTTGCAGAGACTTGCGGTTGTGTTACTCTGTTAACCTCAGTGGGGCTGTGTCAGTTTGTGCCAGCAGAGGATGGAGAGGGCAGTGCTTAACCCTAAGCTCCTCTCACTCATCACTAACAATATTACTGCATGGCAGAGGAAGGGAAGCCTTGCATTTGTCAGTAATAACTGTGAAAGCTGAACCTGAGGATCCTTTTTTGTGCACATCCATCCTCCCTCCACTAATTGCTTGGCTCTGCAATACTGCTGTGGGCTATCGGGCTCTACACTTCAAAATTCACCCTGGGAAATTTGGCACAGAATAAAACACAGTGTTCAGGAGAACACTGCAATTGTTCAGAAAGCCCACAGGGGTTTCAACCCTGCCTTAGAATGTTTTTTTTTAGGGGTGAATTTTTTTTCTAGTAAATCACCAAGGAATATAGCATTGAAGAATAGGTCTCTTTAAGCATCCCATTAATTTTTTTCATTTAGTTTGAGCTAAGCTAATATCATCTGCTTTTTTGACAAGTAAAATGGAAGCTGCAATGCAAAGTGTTCAGGGCAATACTACTGCCTATCGAGTCCTTGAAATACATCTGCTTATTCATCCCTTTTGAAATTAGGAGGTAGCTCTTTCTCCATTGTAAAATATATTCAATTTTGTTGATCTAGAGAGAAAAGGGGAAAAAAGTCTTAAAGCACAGTTGATACTTTTCCTTATATATTCAAGATCAGCCCATAGACTACACTCACCTTCAGAACTACCATTTGACTTGCACGATATGGAGACCAAGAAATCTTTGACCAGATGCTAGCATATTACATTTTGATTTTTTTAATACAAAGATTTTAGAAATAGTCGGGGGCCTTGTTTTGAAAAAAGTGTTAATGTTAAAACAGGTTGCTTCATTTTGGTACAGAACACAGCTTCAAAATATCAAGATTTTCTACACCTTCAGACAGCTCTCAGATGGGTATTCTATTAAAAGTCTATAACCATTGACCAAAATAACCATTATGCTTAAATCAGTAATCTCAAAATATCTCACACCACAGATCTTTATTATATAGCACGCTTAACCTGACTTAATGTATTATATGGCACCCATTAGCAGAATATATTAACTTTAAATGTTCGCCTTTCTACATTAATAATGCAATCATGAATTTATGCCAGACATTTTCTGTTCTAAATTGCATAAGAAAGAGAGATCTGAAAAAATACAAAAACCCTTGTATGCATCTATTGAATAAGAAAAAATTTATTTTGTAATATTTTGTGTTAATCAAAGAGCTTGAAAACAAAATATTTGAGTTTGGAACAACTGACATGACGACAAGCAAACCAACTGAACAGCAGTGTGTTGGTCAAGGTTAAGACTCTCTTATCATAATGAAAGATATGTTCCTCTGAGCTTGCCATGGGCAATGTGTTTGTTCATTATATGGGAAGTGTAAGAAGCCTGGTATTGTTTCATTTGCTGGCTTTTAACTGCTTGTGCTTTTGAAAATGAGATGATAGGTAATTATAATATAATTGCTACTTAGCAATCTTTATTAGCCTTTGGCATGATGGCCTTTTTGTGTGATTTGGGAGGCTTTTAATATGGTGGCCTGAGCAAATTCTTTATAGTTAAGACAGGAACTATTTGGCATGCGTTCTCAGCTGTTTTTCTGGTTGCAACTTCTAGATGGATTTGTTTTTCTGTGAAAGGAGAGAAAAGAAGGCAATATGAACAAGTCACAGTCATCTGGTTGTAAATATCCAGTGGTGACATCAGATATCTTCTCAAAATCAGCTCACACAGTGAAAAAAAAAAGCTCAAAATCACCAGCCAGTGTGTTGAATAATTTTCAACAGAAAGAAACCACAATTAGTTCATGCACATTCCAGGAGCAGAGAGAAAGACTGATTTTGTCACACAAATAATTTCTTGTAAATTATTCAGTCCATCTTACTCCAGGTACTACCAAGGCAGGAAGTTTTCCCTGGAAATTAATAACCAAGTATGGGAATTAGGGAAAAATACACTTACCTGGTACCTCAGAAATACAGCTGTTTATTTGAATATAAGTAAGGTCAAATGAAATAGTATCATCTGAGGACTAGACAGTAAGTCTGTTGCCTTCAGGTTGTTTCTTACTGATGCGTCCTTGGTTATACATATTTTTCTCTTATGCTGAAATTACTGCGCTCCAGTTTTTCCCCTCTGCGTATCTGTCCAGAAGTGGTGCCTGGGCAGGGCTGGCAGTGGGGTACAATATGTGAGGTTAAGGAATTAAGTAAATTAAGTGCTGCAATACCTTCAAGAGTTGAAGCTGCTCTCTCCCTTGCAGTACCACTCCCTGATCAGCACAGCCGACCGCAGCCAATGTGAGACTTGTCCCAGAAGGATTTCCCACCAGGACAGAGGCTGCTGGTGCTGGGACTCCCTTATTCAGCACAGCCCTTCCTAGGTGTTTACGCAGCACCGTTGTTCCAACACCCCAGTGCCACAGGAATGCCGACACACATTTTTGGTGTCTCAGCATGCTGCATGCATTTGGCGTTGCGTTATGCCCATGATACATTTGCCATTCCTGAGCCGTCGCTGCGTCTTGCCTGTTTCCAAAGGGAGCTCTCTCGGGGTGGACCTGCCCTGCAGTGAGTTTGCACTGTGCCTCCTAACAGGGCTTTGGTCTTGTTTTGGTTCTCCAAGCACTGCCATGAAATAAATAAATCATGATCAAGGAGTAATAGGAGTGCTGAACGAAGAGGCAGCTAATAGACCAGCAGTCATTAGAGGTACACAGCTGGCACTAATACATCATCTCTGCCGGTGTTGGAGGAATTTGCATATCCAGATTAACAAGTTCCTGAAGCAACGATTGCTAGATAAGCTCTTGGCTCTGCCTGTCAGGCCCATCCCGGTGGACTGTGAACTCCTACAGTTGCCCAGGACCAGCTGCCTCTCCAGGGGCCAGTGTCTGTGGCATGTTGAACAAACCGGGTGAATCTGGTGGAGGTGGGTAAAGCAAATGCAAGACGGGACCCTTTTCTTGCCCGCGCCAAACTCTTCCCCTTGAGATTGAAGACTGAGAGTCCCTCCGTGTCTGTGCATTTAAATTGGGTTTCTCCTTATCCGCACCCGTCACAGGAATGGAATAGCTGCAAGCAGGGCAGGTTTCACACACAGTGTGGGTCCCTCCCACGCGTTGGTGGGTGACCTTCCTTCTCATGGCCTGGAGCTGCAGTCCCCGGCCTGCTCAGCCCTTAGACCTGGCCTGGACCTCCAGCTTCCCTCCCCTACCTTCACCCTGACCTGGAAGCAGTGAGCTGAGGAGGACTGCTCCGGGAGCGAGAAATCCTTACCCCGTCCTCTGAAAGCAGTCCTCGGAGAGGGAACCTGCAGGAGCTCAAGGGGACATTTTGCTTGCTGCACAGGGCTGCTCCCCGATGGAGCAAGCTGTTTGAGACTGGAGCTGAGGGAGTTGCTGTCAGTTGGCTGTGCAGCGAGCTGCAGAGAGCTGCCTGTCAGAGCTGTGTCTTCGGAGAGAGCACGGATCTCCTTTCCCCTCCCTTCCTTGCCCTGTTGGGCAGCGCGGGGACAAAAGGGGGCAGGGAGCAGGTGAGGATGCCATCCTGGCAGCCCCCACGCTCCCTCCTTCGAGCTTCTCAGAAGGGTGGTAGGTGGTGTCGGTTGTGCTGGGAGTCTTGAGGCCCTTGTGGCAGTGTGGAAGGGATCCAGGCATCCAGTGGCGGCTTGACCATAGCATGTGTCCCTGTGTCAGAGCCCCTGCAGTGATGCTGGGCTGGGGATGTGCTCAGAGCTTCTGCTCTGCTTCTCGTGCCCTAGCCAGCACACAGCAAATATCTGGAGAACAACCCTGGGATTTGGGTCAATACCAAATTCCTGGCAGCACTGATCCAGCAGTTAGGGAAGCTGAGGACTCATCCTGTGCCATGCCCATGGGGCTGGAAGTGGCCTCCAGTCCCCACCACGTGGCTCTAGGCATGCCCAGCACAAGGCAGGTAGGGTGCGTGGGACCTTGGGGATCTGTGCTAATTTTTCTATGCAGAAATACAAAAGGAGGAAAGAAATGCAGAGACAAGTCCCTCTCTTCTTGCATTTCCAGCTCCATGTAGTCCACTGACATTTGCACATGGGATGGCTGGAGTCAGTAACTCTGCTCCCAATGCCCCGACACCTTCTAGCAGCTCCACCCCCTACCACAGCTCTCTACTTTTATTTATCGGTCTCACCAGGTATAACCTCTCCAACAGCATAGGAGAGACTTGAAAAATAATTGGACCAAGCGGGAAATACAGCTGTTGTCTTCCTAAATCTGCCTATGTCTCAGGGGAGCAGGGAGCAGGCATGAGCACCAGCTGAGAGATCCGGAGCTGCTGCTGGCAGCGGTGCAGGGACCCTGAGCCCATGTCAGCTGCAGCACTCGCAGTTGCACCCAGGGCACTCAGAAAATGGCTGCCACTGCGCAACAGCAGCTCCCTGACCTCAATTTTCTCAGTGGAGAAAAGAGCAGGTCAAGTGGAAAGTGCTTAAGGAGGAAATTTGTTTCCTTACAGACAGGGAGTCAGGAAGATAGGCGGCTATCGCGTGTACTGGAATAAGCCAAATTAATTTTGTACTGTGCGGTGAATCAAGGAGCTGGAGGGCAAGGCGGAGAAGAAAAGAGAAAGCGTGGAAGATAATGGACTTTGATGTTTTACTCGAACTCAACAAAACACCTGGCAAGAAGCAGGGATGCACTACAACTGCAGCTCAAAACGCTCCTAACCCAGGCAACTGCTTCCCTTTTGTTTTCTTTCTTTACAATCTAATCCCGAGCATTAACCGGAGTGGCTTATATTTCCAGTGTAATAAAAGGTGCATTGTGAAGGTGAGATGGAGACAAGAGACTTTAATAACTTCCTCTGCTTCCCCCAAAGGGCTTGTGCCACCCAGCTCTTGCACCACAAAACCCCCCAGGTGAGACCCCTACGTGAAGGGGAGGGCTGGAGGGAAGAGGCAGCGGGTGTTGGGAGGGTGTGGCCCTCCAAAAGCAAGATTAGTGCTGCATCTTTCTGGCAGACTTCTTGTAAACCACTATGTCTTCCTGCCGTTGCAACGGGGGCAGGAAGGTCTCTGAATTCTGAACACCGATATCCTGTTAAAAATGTTGCTGTTAACATCGTCTTCCTCTGCTACTTCATTTTCTTCCTCTCCATCGTCTGTGCAAGCGTCTCTGCATCAGATTCAAATCCCTTGAACCAGGCTCAGCCTGAATTTTTCTTTTTTTTTTTGTCTATAGATACCTGTCAAGCCTCTGCTTGCTCCTGTTCCCCACTTTTGGGACAGGAACAGGCACAAACTGTTCCAAGTCTTCCCATAAAAACAACTTTAAAGTCAGGCTGGAACAAAAGTGACAGCGCTCTTCTAATGCAAGCTTCTAAAAATATGTTACGTGGTTGATAATTGAACATGAGATTAAAAGAAAGTTTTAAGCAGAAATAAGAGCTGCCTATTTCTGGCAAATTGCCACCTCACCCAGCCCCTTATGAAATGTCATTGCATATCAGTATTGTCTGGCTGGAAGATTTAAATTTTGGTGAACTGGCAATCTCTGCCAAAAAAGTGTCTAGCTGGGTAGTTTTTGGCTTTCATTAGGAGTGTCTCTGGGCTGTCTGGTACACCAGCATCTTCCCTGTTGTGGCTGTAGTCAGGTCCCAGAGCCCCTCCCTGCCCTTCTTGCATCTGGTGCAACCAGAGGCAGAACCCCACCATGCTGCTCCTGCACGGGTGCGGGAGAAGCACCCTGCTCGGGATCAGAGTGCGAACCTAAACCCGGCAAATCAAAGCGACATCTCTCCACCCTCCCCCCCTGAAGTTGGAGGAAGGGGTTATTGCCTCCTTGGCATAGATTTGTCCCCTATGCCGCTTGTGAGCCCCAGACAAGGAGCTGCTGGGGCAGAATGCTAGTTAGGGATGTTTTCCATTGTTTCACCAGAAAAAGAACTTAGTGCTTCCTTTGTGTCTCTGCACATGGCGTTTTGTTCGTTGGAGGGTCAGCATGGACCTAGTTACAGGTAACGTTTAATAACTGATTTCCTAAGCAAGGACATGCTACCTTTTTTTGATTGCTGAACCTAAGCATTCTGGGACGTTCATATAGATTTGTGACTATATAGTAAGGGCTTTCAGGATACCTTTCCATCATTATTTACAGATCTGCAGATCAATAAAGTGTGTTACTCTGATAAAACTTATTTATTAACCCCAAACTGGTTTTATGCAATTTATCACCTCATTGTAATGCGTGGATATATCTGTTTGGTTGAAAATGGGAAGGGTAAGCTTATTAGCTTTAGCTTTCCTCACACAGCGGTGTTTTGCAGCCTACCAATAAAATGCAGTTCCACAGAACGATTAGGTAACGTTGTGAATTTCCATTTTTCTGATAAAAAGGTGGGTTTTTTTCTTTCCTTTCCCCAAGTCGCTGGTTTGAAAGTGACGAAATGCCAAATGTATTGTATGACAAGCTGGTCCCGGGACTCATCCTCCCCATAGTGAGCAGGGTCTGGTGTCATAAGGAGCTCTACAGAGGTGAGTGGGAGGAAGGGTGACAGTGTTTCCTCCATGAACTGCATGTGGGCAGTTCCCTTTGCACAGCTGTAGCTTTTTTAAACCTGCAAGGTGTATGTGGGTGTTATAGGACAGGACCTCAGCTGCTGACTTTCTGGCCAAAGAAAGCCCTTTTCTCCCTGTCTTGTATTCTGTAGTTTTTAGGGTCTGGAGGCCAGGAGAGGGTTTTCTCTAAATCGTATAAGTAATAAGAAAGCAAAATCTTGTTGAAAGGCAATGGCACTTATTCTTCTAAGTGTCTTTTGAATATGGATATGTCCAGATCAAGCAGGCCAGAGCAAGCAGTGAAAGACAAACCTGTTTGAATTTTGCCCTATCCTCGTGCAAGCTAAGTCCACTCCCCTTTTCTGTGCGACTTCAGTAATGATTTCGGAAGTGGCCGTAGCTCTGCATTCCACAACATAAATCCTCGGCAGGAGTTCATCCAGCTGAACCTTAAAGCTGACTGCTTCGCTTTATGGAGATCTCTCACATTTTTCATTGCCTTTGCATCAGACCTCATCGGTCCTGCTCTCCTGCCAGAATATGAAGTGCCATGAAAAATCTGATCTCTTTGAAGCTGACGTTAAATTATGGCAAATAAATATGTCGCTTCAACACAGTTTCAGCTGTCTGCGTTGTTCCAGTGCGATGTATGAAGATATTGTCTAAATAAGTAACTACCCATCTGACCTCCATTAATACCCAGAAGCTTTTTGGAATAAAAGTAAATTGGCCTTTGCCTGTGGACTTCTTTTTCTTTCATGCAAAGGTTTGCTAGATCTTATTTTACCTCAGTGTGTACATCTGCTTAAATCCAATTCCATGCATTAAAAAAACTCCAGCACATTCCTAGTGCTATATCTGCTAAGGTCTCAAGTTCATTACAATAATGTGGCTGGATGTAAAAGTGAAGTGAAGGCAGCTTGCTGGGCCCTCGCTGCTGGACCACATGTTTTCGGATGGCAGTGTTCTCACTGACTGCAATGGGATCGGGAGTTCACCTGTCCTTTTTGTTTACTCATTTTCTGGACCAGTTTCTATCCTGTATGTTTTTATGCTGTTCAATCCTCCAAGGACTCTCAATCTGTTCTCCTGTTATGAGTGTGTAGTATTGTGCTTGTAAACACCTGCCTGTGGCCTTTTCCAAACAGCAGCGCTTGGGCGCACAGGTACGAGTGCTAGAAACAGGAATGGGTGCCTGCTTGCGGATGCAGAGCTGAACATCTGTACACAGGGCCAGTTAATGAAAAAGGAAATGAATCTCTCGCCCTGGAAAGAAATGACTTGCAAAATCCTCTCTGCAGCTTTCTGTACTAGGTATGTGTGCGCATTATTCCCAAAGTTTCTGTCCATGGTGGAG
Source organism: Aquila chrysaetos chrysaetos (assembly GCF_900496995.4). NCBI lineage: Eukaryota > Metazoa > Chordata > Aves > Accipitriformes > Accipitridae > Aquila > Aquila chrysaetos. The sequence continues at coordinate 28,764,494 of NC_044013.1, read as the reverse complement.
CCAACACAACAGCCTCCTGCTAGTCACATAAGACTCATGGGTGATTTATTGAGGGAGTCTGGAGGTTTAGTAATTATTTAATTAATAAAGAAGAGGAGACGGTGTTGTCAGCTCACACTCTGAGCTGGCAATCCTGAGCAGAAAGAGAAGTTGTCTGAGCTAAATATGAAGCAGCTTTGAACTTCTCAAAGCTGTTGAAGCTGAAACATTAGCATCAATCTGCTAAAGTCTGATATTGGCTCCCTGCATGTACGAGCAAAAACGGAGTTGGGGGATTACAATGAGGTGATTTTTGTTGTTTTGTTGATGCTTGATAGACAGATCAGCAATTAGCCAGGCAACTTCTGCAGAGAGATGCGAGTACTTGTCCCATTGTGACAGCAGCGGGTCACACTCTGAAAGAGCAAAGTCTGGTGTTGGTATTTCATATTTGGTTAATGATGCATTTCCCTGTATCTGGGCATCTGACATGAGTACGTTGTAACCAGACCTCTCATGTCACTAACGCTGTCTCTCTAAAGCTGCTGGTTTAGACCAGTTAGCTTTTGTCAAGCAGCCAGGTTGGCAAAAGGACTCGGGTGTGCACTTGTGATGCTCTGGCTCACCGCATCCTGAATTCACTGCCTGGTGCTGGGTGTGAATCTCAGTGCTAGTGTTGGGACCGATGTTCCTGGTATAGGAATTTATGTGCCTGGCACTTAGGGGTAACAGCTGGGATGCTCAGCACTGTGACTCCAAAGAAAACCAGAAAATGCCTGAAATGGGCTCTCCCACCTAAAACAGCAGCTCTGGGACCTGGGATTCAGAGACCAAACTGCCTTTGCCTCCTGTGGGTAAGGGCATATCATTTGCAGCCAGTCCTGATTGCTTCCCGGTCTTGACCCTGTCTTGGGACATGCCTTCCTAACCCCTGGATCCCACAGGCTTTCCTCCAACCAAGCTTCATTGGGCCGAGTAACTTCAGTACTGCCATACAAATCGGACCCCTTTGCAAAAAGACCGATCTCCCTCTTACTTTCCATGAAGGTACAGTCATCCACGGAGGCACAGTACATATTCCCTCTCCTCTACCCAGCTGGGCACAGTCCACTGTGCAGAGGTGGCCTTCTGTACCGTTCATAAACACCAGCGTACGGATCAATGCCTCTTATAGTGCTATTGCATAGAAGTGTGGTGCTATTGATTCTCTGTGCTTTACTTTTTCTTACAACCCCCGAAACATCTCCTTTTTGTCAGGCTCTTGTGAGCCGTTCTCATGAGCCAACAGAATGGGCATTGTTATGATAAATCTTGCTGCATTTCCTTCACTGAAAGAAATTCTGCCCTTTTATCATTCATACAAGGTGTCTAAGCCATGCTGTTTTCTTGGTACCTTGTTTATCATCAAAATCCAAGAATTCTGCTCTAAAAAATAATTTACCTCCTTTGCCAGCATCCTTCCCATATAAACATGAGAGCAAGCGGAGACGGTAGCCAGGAATGCGTCTGGGAGCATATTGAAATTTGCTGGGACAAACACAGTAGGACAAATAAGCATTATGCTTGTGCTAGCAATTAGTATAATCTTCTTTAAATCTTCTGTGCAGTAATGAGTATTAAGAAATGTGTCTTCTCAACACTTTTTTCCTTTTCTAAAAAGGAAGCGGAACGTTGTAATATTTATGCATCCTGTTGAGCTCCTCACTGTTTTGCTTAGGATAAGGACTATTTTCCTATTTATGTGTTGTGTGCAAGTGCAGTGCGGGAATTTGGGCTCTGTGCCAGATCTCTGGAATGACCTGGAGAGAAGGAAGAGGAGATTTTCAGAAGCAGTAATCATTGGTTTAAGTGGGATCCCACCAATGGCAGAGAGGTAAAAAGCCAGTCCAAATGCTTTTCTAAGTCTGTGTCCTTTCCTTGGTGTAGTGTCTGTTGCATTACAAAAGCCGTACTCCTGGGGACAGCTCTTCAGAGAGGGAAGAAGCTATTGCCTACACCTCAACTAGGCATCTCCATTCGCTGCAAATCTGGCCTATATTCCTTTGTCCCATTCATTTGCCTTGAGAAAACCATTGCTGCCAGCTTGGAGATTAGCGCTGAACAAAAGACATCTCTTTTTTTCTGGCCTTTGTTCCCTCTCCTACCCCATGTCTGTCTCGTCTAGTTAGGCTGCAAATTCGTTGGAGCCAGTGTTTCTCTTAGGAGTACACAGCTTCTTACACCATGATGCTCCGTGTTATTTGCTGCCTCCTAGCATGCTGTAACACAAGTAATAAATAATGTAGTCTGTTAGTTTTGTTATTCATCCACCAAATAACTTAGTTGCAAGAGAGCATTCAGAGAATTGAAGCTCAGGTGACGGGTGCATGGAGCAGCTATAAAGTCAAATGCTTAGTAAAAGCTCAGCACAGACATTGCCAGTGCAAACAATGAAATCTTCCAGGTGCTGTAGGTGATCCTTTTGTTTACACCCTGCTTTTCTTAAACCTTGTCTGGGAGGAAAGAAAAGCTGCTGTACATAAACACCCAGCAGAGCTGGGAGGGTTTGGGGGGTGCTCTTGGCACCTCGGGGAGCTCACCATTAGTGTGGGAAGGGGCTGTGGAGGACCAGTTGACGTGCCTTGGCCACGGGATGCAGGAGCAGCAGTGAAAGCAGCAGTTGTGCGTGGGCTCCTTTACAGCTGTCATTCTCGCGCAGTATTTTATCCGAGCTCCGTTGTTATTGCAGGGAACGGAGCTGGGACTGCTCTCTTTGTTCTCGGAGGTTGGTGAGTGACGTACAACAGTCATTCCTGATGCGAGTCAGATGTATTTCTGTAACATAAAAATAAAGGACTGTGTTGCACCGAGACAGATTCTGTCGCCTAACTAGCCACCTTGCTTGTGACTGGCAAAAAGACAGAAGTTTTCTTCCCTGCAGACAGGTAGTACATTAATGTAAAGATAAGGTGGCCAGGCAGGCAGGCAGGCATGCGTATGATTTGCAGCTCCAGTTTGAAACCCCTACAGAGTGTAGTTCAGGCTTTATAAAATAAAAGCTAATAAGAATCATAACAATTTTGCTTTCTCTCTATAGCCTGCAGCAAGCCAGACGCAACATGGGAATTGAAGAATAAAGGCCATCAACTTCCCATGGCTCCCCTCCTACTACCTTCCTCCTCTTGCTCCAAATTGTTTTGAAAACATTGCTTCTCTCTTGCCTATTTCATTTTTGCAATGAAGTCATCAAACAAGATGACAGGGACTTTCGGAGACTGAAATCAATCAGCAAGTTTCTCTTTTGCTTTTTCTACTCAGGCAGGAAATAGGGGAATAAATTTTAAGAGAGTCCAAGGGAAGGGAAGTCGGCAGTGGGTGGGATGGATCCAGTATGGGGAGGTGTAGGTAAACAGATGGAGCTTCTGGACTATGTCCAGCCCATCAAAAATAAATAAGTCCCTAGCATGTGTTTGTTCTGATGCAAGAAGTTTCAGCAAGTCACGATGGTTTTCTGTTGTCCGCTGGAAAATAAAAGAGACATTCTCAATGTATCCTGTCCCCTGCCACAGCGGTTTTTCTTGAAAGAGAGTTGTGGTTTCTCCAGAGGACTCCCCCCACCACCCAGATGAATAGTCTACTTTCAGTACTAAAAATCACGTTCAAATTGTGCCAGGCTCAAACTCTGCTACTCACATCAGTGGTTAAAGACCTCATATACTGTTCTGCGATGCTGATGAATTGGTGCCTGCGTAGTGCCTGGCTGGAGACCAGCTCCAGGGTGCCCAAGAAGATGGGGGATTGTCATCTGGGGGTGCTTTTCTCTGGCCGCTTCTTCAGGGGGAGCCTGAATGATGAGCTTGGAGCAGACATGTAATTTATGGAAGTGACTGAAGGTAATGGAAAGAATTCATCCAGTGGGATGACCCCACTGCAATTTTGGGGGTTTAGGCAGACTAAAACTAATCATAGGGATTGTCTTAGCTCAGGCCGTGGCTGCTTTAGGAATAGATTAGCCCTTCAGATTTACCGGGATACACAGCCAGCAATGGAGTGATGGCTGGGTAGTCGCATTTTGAACACACAGAGGTAGGAAAAGCCATTGTCATTTTTTATGATGATTTTTATGCTGGCTTCTTCACTATTCCTTTCCACTGTTCAGCGGGGACAGGCCGTGCATGGGAAGCGTGGTCTGTGTAACTGCAGCCCTTTCCTCCAAAGGCAATCTGAATGCAGTCAGAGAGCAGTAATTTGCTTGTACATTATACAGGGAAAGTGCTGACCCAGTAGCACAAAAAAAGATCACTGTCAAACCAACAGGTTTTACCAGAAAACCATTAGGTTTCAGCAAAAATATTTGAGGTTTTGAATGAAAAGTTGACGGTTTGCCCCAAAATTACTTCTTCCTTTTACAGTGTTCACTTCATTGAGAGCCTCTGTGTTCTTGTCTTCTTCCAAAAAACCCAAGCAAATGAGAGGCAAAATGACAACACTGACCAAGCTCCCTCAGTACATTTCTCATTGGCATCTTATTTTAGGGAAGACTTACTTCAGCTTCACTTCACTAATGAGCATCAGTCAGGTAGGTAACTAAACCAGCTTTTCTTGTGAGTCTTTTAAGTCTTCCAAAATGAGAGTATTTATTAGGGACTCTTCTACAAGGGTTTCTTTCTTGCCTGTAAAGATGTGCACTCATGGCCAAAACATTACCTCAAGTAGAACCAAATGTTGGCTCCATTTATTGTTATTTATAACATATGCCCACATAGTCAGACCAAGCCAGAGCATTCTCAGTACCAGAGACCTTAATTTGGTCTTCTTTTGGGTAGGGGATGCAAAGGAGGCAGTCGTGGCATGCCCTGGTTACATCAGGAGCCTGGATTGTCCTGCAGGCCTCCCTGAGCAATGCAGAAGTGCTTGAGGACGGGGCATGTCAAGTGGCAGGGGTTTGCTAACAGTTAGGGTCCTCTGAAAGGTACCATGGAGAAGCCATGAAGTGACAGATTACTGGGGGCGGGGGGTAATATTTCTGAAGATGGAGACTTGAAGGACACAGAGGCACCAGAAGCACATTTCCAGGGGCAGGTAGGCTGTTAAGGATGTCAGGTGAGCATCTTCAGCTTTTCCCCCTGGAGTCCAGGCATCACACAGTCTTAGCTTTTACATTATGTGCCTAGCCTTTGGGGTTGCTTGGTGACTTGAGTGGAGAGCAAAAGACATACTGCTATTTTGCTTGTTCCCTGGGGAGGCTGAGACAGCTGTGCCAAGGTCACAAGCTTCCCTGTGGATCACAAAGATGTTTCACTCCACTTTGGATGGGAGATTTTTCCCGTGCATGAGCTGGAAAGGTCCCTTGGGATGAGAAGAGCTTGGGGTGTTCAGCCCTCCCAGCACCACAGAGCAGCACCGGTGCGGGGGTAACTCCCAGTGTTGGTGCTGGTGGGACAAGGAGCACAGTGCTGTCTCCGCTTGATACCTGATGGCAGACGCCAGCTGCAACAGACAGCATTAGGATGTGCTGATACCTTTTATGTGCAGCGGCACCAGTACAGAGTACAAGTTTGGTGTTAATATGGAAATATGGATAAGAGCTTATGCTGTGACAATGATTTACTGCTTTGGTAACTACACCTGATAACACAAATTTATCTTGGTCTCTCCACTTCAATTATATTTTTTCTAATATGTGTTTTGAAATACAGATTCTCTTGGTCACATGAATTTATAGGAGCCACTGAGTGACTCAGAGAATTCAAATCGATACAGGAACATTTCTTTGCATTATGCTCCAGTGTCTTCCCATGTATATTATACCTCGCCATATAATACATATTTTCGCACACTGTGTTAAAAAGTAAAAAGAGCAGGCAGGCTCAGGCAGCATTGATGGGATATGGTGGGCATCATTCCTAAATGACCTGCTGGAGTTTGGCAGTAGCAGCTGGATGTCTGCTCAGCGTTTGCTATCTGGATGGGGGATATTTGCTCGTGGCTTGACAGGGCTAAGATTGAGAGGGACAGTCCACAAGCTCTGCACTGCCTGCAGCACCTCTCTGGTAGAGATGCTGCGGCCGCGGGGTTCTGCTTCCCACTCTGCCAAGGGGGCTGGCAGCTGGCAGACCCTCAGGGAGCAAGACTAATACCTCCTCCCCTTGATATGGCTTGGAAGAGATTCAGCAAGGGAGCGTACATCCATGTAAAATATATATTCTGCAAGTGTTTCTCTGCCTGTGTCTTAATCGCTGCTCCTGGAAGAAAGCACTAACGAAGTTGCTCCCTTACAGTGGAGGTAGTAGCAGAAACCTGAACATCAGCACTCTGCCTTACCAAAATAGGGGGCAAACCCCCGGTGGGCTATTCATGCCTTTCTAATGATGTAACGGAGAAGCCAGGCTGGTCCCAAGCAGTGTTATAAGTAGCAGTTAATCTCTAATGAATATGTTAGGCAAGAAACCACACCAGGCAGCTGTAGCAACCAGAAATATGTTCCTGCCACACAGCAGTAACTGAGGTCACTTTTCAGTTTACTTGAAAACACAGCTTGTGGTGGTGGTTTGAATGCTGGACACGAGAAAGCAGATCTGACTCTTGAGTGGGAGCAAATGCCAGTGCTGCATTTGGTCCATAAATGAAAAAGTGTTGGAATTTTCCTAGGACAAGTCATTAGTCCACTTGCTTGCACTTACCAGCTGATAGCTGCTATTATTCTTAGCCATTCTCCAAATTTCCACAGAGAGAAATGGGTCTATTATTTTTTTGAGGCTGCTGTTGCTCTCACAGTCCTGCTACTGCTTCTCTTCTCTGGCTGGGGAGCAGAGCAGCTCTCTCTAATGCTCCGGGTAGTGCAGGTACCGTGTAAGGGGAGGGTACGTGGGAGAAGATGTCAGGAAACAGCAGGGCTGGTTGTCTGGAACAAGATATCCCACTGCAGCTTCTGCTGAGGGGTGGACAGATGTCTTCTAGCAGATGCAATGCAGATCTTTTCTTCTCCAAACCCAAATGCATCTCCCTCAGCCTCTGGATCCCACATATTTGATCTGATGCCATGGCTCAGCACTGTTAAATAAAGACATTGCCAGTCTTCTATTAGTATCGTGATTTCTTTCTTCTGGGAGCTGTGCTGCCTCCTGGATGGGGCTGACAGTAGTCCTGCTGAGATGCTCAGGGACTCAGCGTGAGTTTGCACATTTTGCTTGTGCTAGCAGCAAGGACAGGGAAACTCCTGGGCAATTTTCATCAGTGTTGTGGTACAAAACATCCTAAGATGAGAAGTACCTTTTGGTCTTGAGCCTTCAAGGAATGATAATACAGAAAACGTGAACCAGATTCACCCAGTCTTTCTTGCACGTCCTGTTTGGGCCTGGAGCTGTTTTCTCGCCCTGAAGAGAATGTGACTAGTACTACCACAGTAGCACATCCCTACTTTTAAGATCAAACTTTGCACAACACTTCAAAATCCAGTCTTGTTTCAGCAGATCATTGTAGCTGCTCCTAGAGTCAGAAGGTGGACACCAGAAAGCGGGGATCTCCTACATTCACTGAGCTTCACATCATTGGATCTCCTCCAGGTGGGCTGCCTTCCAAGGGGTTTTGAAGCAATCAGCATTTAGAGAAATGTTGATTTATGAAAGAACTTGATTTTTTTTTTAAGTTTCTCAGCAAGTAGAGCTGAAGAGGGATCACCCATTTCTACAAAGGCCTAATATCTCTCTGGAATGACAGGTATTCTCAAAGATATTGGAGATTAAAAAGGCAATGCTCCCTGGGCAATATGATATTCAAAATTATGTTCAGAAGAGTTTCTGATGGACATTAGTAAGGAACATAGTGTAGTCATTTCCATTTCTGTAAAACTGAGAGTAAATGGGTTGTCCCCCTGGAGGAGAGAGAAGGTGGAGATCTACAAAAAGCTCTTTCAGTTGTTTTTTCCCCTCACCCCAGGAAAAATGGCCTAACAAGGTGTCATTATTGAAAAATTCGGTGTTTCTGCCTGAAAATTGTGCCTTTCCCTTATCTGTACACTTATCTTTCATATCTCTAATAGTTATCTGCATAGTAGTGGAAGTGATTCCTGTATAGAAAAAGATCTGTTAAGTGCATGGGAATATTTGGATGGATAGAGTTATATAAAATGAAGACATCATCATCATTATTATTACTACTGCTGTTAGATACATCAGCCATCTATAAGTCATTCTGTAAAAATAACACTCTTTCCAAGTGTAAGTCAAGAGTCAAAAAAGATGTAAATTCTCAGTGTTTGCTGGTGTTGCTAAGATGTGTTGCAGTGCTCAGTGAGTCATGGTTACACTCAGCTGAGCAGTGTAAATAAAGTATTCGCAAATGGTTGCCAATTCCAACTCAGGATTCAATCCAACCATGTCCGTGCAAATATTTTTTATTTGCACAAATGTACAGAGAGGAACTTTTGTTCTTGTAAGCATACGGAGTCTGGAAAGGCTGTCTGTGCTGGTGAGTGCCTTAGCATGCAGACAGACCCAGCTTCAGGGTACTCTTTGTCTTTTTTGGATGGGAGCGCGGCTGCCTATAGGTAGTGAGGTGAAGGATGGTCTGCGTGTTGGTGCTGGGAGAGGAGAGGTCCTGGGCTGTAATTCCTACTCTAGGTATCGTTGCTTTGGTTTATGCCGTGGCTGTTCTATAAAATACTTGTTATCCAGTTTAGAAACAGAGTCTGAACTTTTTCTCGTGAGCACTCCAACAACTAAGCGAGGGAGCTACACTCTCCCAATGTAGAAACTTTTCCTTCTCCCTCCTCTAAGTGTCTTGGCTTTTTCACTGTATGCTCGCCTAGCTTAAGCCAGAATACTGACCTACGATCCCTCTCTTCTCCAGCACCTTCTTCCAAAAAGCATAGGTGTTTTGGCATCCTCAGCAGAGGCAGAAGGCATAGCTCAGTCTGAGGAAGGCACTAAATCTGCATCTACCCTTTCCCCATGAAGAAGACAGAGATGTGAATTGTGGGTGCTCTTCCTCTTCACTAGAGTTTGCATAGAGAATTGCTTCGAGAGAGGTGAAGGGATGCAGGCAGGCATAGGCCGGAGGTGGCCATGGAGTTGGCCAGCCCCAAGGTCTTTTTGGACATGCCTGGGGTGCTCCTGGTCCCTAAACTCCACCCAAGTTCCTCTGAGGGTGTTTGCATGCCTGTGGGTAGGGGGAGAAAGAAGAAAGAGTCCCTTAATGAGTCAAGGCCAGTTTCATTGAAGTGTGAGCCGTGTGTGAAAATGGCCCTTTGGCTCCAGAAGTTGCTGGGGTGATTTTGAAGAAAACCACAGAGTGTGCTTCAGGTCTCACATTGCAGGGAAGGGTTTGTAGCGCTCACCCATCACACATGGGTGTTGTACCAGAAATGTGTTGAAGACTGTGCAGTATCTAGGCATGCCTGCAATGGGAATTGTGTGGGTACCACAGGTAGAAAGAGCAATTTGAATATAAATCCCACCTGACAGCCAATAAATCTAGCTTATGTTCTTTCTTTTCCCCCTCAGTCAGGAAAAAGTCCTGGAACTGGTCTAACAAAATACAGCAGTCTTTATGGTGACAAAAAAAAGACTGGAAAAGGTTGAGGGTGAGATTTGGGGCAGATCTGGGAAAAGTGCTGCCTTATATTCTGCAAAAAATCCTTTACACAACTTTAAACAGAGGTCAAGTTTCTAGATGTAATCATATTTTAAGGTTAGCATCTTCACAGCTCCAGCTCCCCATTTTGGTCAGCTCTTCAAGGGGAATGGCAGAGGGTGGGAGACACAACTTCATTAGCAACAGCTACAGTGTTGACAGGTTCCATTTTTAAGTGTTCATTTGTCCTTTACTTCGTCTTTACTTCTATCACATAATAACATTATGGAGGGTAAGGGAGAGATGTGTTTATTTCTGTCTGTCTAAATTCTGTCCTCCAGGAATGGGAACAAGGCTCCATTTATCTTTCAGTGCAGTGATGGTAAAATAGAATTACTGGTTAATATATCAGGTTAAATTATTTTCCTTTAACACTTTAGGAGAAGAACCGTGCCCACTGTCAACCTGATGTGAAAACCCCTGTGTGAACAGCCTGTGCGCAGTCATCAAAGCTGATCTGTTAACTTCATAAACGTCACAAAACTTTTTTTAATAGCTGGTTCATGCTTTTCTATTGGATGCTAGTGCCCACTGCTTAAGTCCCTACTCCGATGGATCAGACTTTCTGTGTATGAACAAGTTTTCAGAACACAGGACAGAATAGGATTATGTGATGTGGCTATAAGCAATGGGAAGTTCCTGCAACAGTAACTTGGTGCCCAGAGCTCTTTTGTAACTTCAGCAGGAAACCTTCATTTACTTGTTTGCCTGCCTTGTTTTTACCCTTCCTAGTTTTCTTCTCCCTTCTGAAAGCATGTTGTCTTTTTCAACCAAACAGAAGTAGTTGAAGTAAAATGTTTTCGCTGCAGCAGTAGTTTTGCTGTTAAACAAACAATTAGAAAGTGAAAACTTCCTGCCACTTCACATGTTTGTGTTTTGAAAACCAAGCTATTTTTTAGACAAACTGGAAAATATAACCACAAATAACCCCTAAAGAGTTTTGCTCTGTTTCAGTGAGCTAACTGAAATTGTCTTTGTCCGGTTATTTTCCTTTCCTCTTCAGAAATATGCTTCCCATTTCCCCCTGTGCCACCCAGTGCACCCACCCACTCCAAAAGCCAGCAAGAGCTGCAAGAGGGGGAGCAGGGGAGTTTTGTGACTTGCACAGATGAAGGGATCAAAGATCTATGCAAATACTGTCCCCTGCTTGCTGCCAGAGTGGGTGCTCCGGCTTTGTGTGCCTGGATAAGGAGCCCCATGAACTCTCAGCCCCAGCCCACTAAACTCCACATTTGACCTTGAAAAGTGAAGGCATTAATCCACAGTACCGCGCGGTCCATCGTGCTCCTAATCCTCTTGCTGATGAAGGACAATATTATCATGTTGGCAAAGTCAATGGTAATGGCTTACGACAGCCTCCCTCCCTGCGGCTGCTGCTGCATTAGATGAACTTTATCTACAGATTGCTGAACCGCCGGCAGAAAGAGAGGGGGGAAGGAGAGGATTTCTACCTGACATGTTAGACAGTAACCTGCTTCAGAGGTGGCCATGGGGAATATTAAAGAGCTCAGGGAATTAAAAGGTTCCATTTCCAACGGGCAGCTCCCCTGCACGCTGGTTTTGGAAGGCAGCCTGGAAAGGTGTGCTCGCTCCTGGGCTGGGTACCCGCCTCTCCACAGCGTCGCCATGCCAACGAGCAGAGGGATTGAGCTGCTGCCATCGATTTCTCATTCTCCTCTGTACTTCCTCTTCCCTCCGAAAAGTCACCTCCCCTGGAATTATAAATGACACCCCTTCATCCCCTGGGTAGCAGCTTTCCTTCCCGAGCTGCACTTTTTCCATTGGTTTGGAGGAGAGGAAAATGTGCAAATAGGAGATGAGAAAATGATGGAGAGCGAAAAGCCGGGAGGCATGGAAAGCCGGGAGGCATGGAAAGCCGGGCTGTGCTGCTCAGGGCCCAAACTGGACCGAGAGGTTTTGTTTCATCCTGTGCACTACTGAATTAGTTTGGACTGAAGTAGAAGGACTTTGTGCAAGATCCTGGGGTTGATGCTCCAGGGCACAGAGCTGCTTGGACCCTAATGGTGGTGCAGTAAGGGGTCCATGTATGAGGGCAGCCCATGGCACAGCTCAGCTACTCCTGATTCTGGGTTACCATGGCGGGGACTGGGTGAGGAATAGGATTTGAGGGTTGCAAAATATCTCATGGCTTTGGCATTTCCTCTGCATTGGATTACCAGGTCCTGCAAAAGCTTTCACATAAAACAAGAGGTGGAAAAGCACCTTGGGGAAACCCCCTGCCTACAGAAGTCATGGGGAGGCTCCAGTTGATGTGTTTAACTTGGAACCAGGGCTTGTATGCAAAGGAGGCCTCATCAGTGCCTTATATCCCATCTCTAGGGTCAGGAGCTTTCTTCATCCTCCTTCCCCCTGCCCTCCCACATTTAATTGTGTGGAGAAGGCAGAAGAGCCCCAGTAGATGAGGTTGAGAGAAGTGACTGCATCTTCCCATGCTTCAGGCAGTGATTCGGCGTGGATTGGAGTCTGGCTTTCACATTATCCCTCCACCGTTCCTTGGTCTGCCTCTCCCTCATCTTTGTCATCCGGGTTTTGGGAATCCTTCACATCGAAATCAAGTTTCTTTGTCAAATCTACATTTTCAGGCCAAAGCCAGAAAGTTAAAAAAATCCCTGCCTGTGGGTCCTGCCTGGCCTGAGGTATCCACAGCACCCACCATCCCCCTGAGTGGCCCTGAGAAACTGCTTACTGCTCTGGGAAGGGGTCTTCAGTGATAGTTTCCACAGCTTTCCTGCACGCCAGCATGAAGCCTCCTCCTGCTGTATCTAGGGCTTTCAGGGCCAAATGAAGGGTCTCAGATGGACCTTAGGGCTCTTATTCCCCAGCGCAGGGGATCGGGATGGATTTTCCTTCAGCTTGGTGCTTAACCACATGGTTAATTTAAAGCATGTGCTGCACTCTTACTGAAAGCCTGCTGGGGTTTAAGCATATGCTTAAAGTTAACTACAACTTTATGAGGCTGCAGACTCAGGAGGCTATCTCTGTTCACGGATATCCTTGTGTTTGCCAAGAACATTTGCTTGCGTAGACATTTACAGAAACACCCCAATACAGATAAGCCCAAGCAACTGCTTTCCTTCCAACAAATGTTCTCCCATAGTTATCCCCACAGTGTTGTTCCTGCAGCACTTACCCGGTCTCTTCCTCTGAAGTACCGTGTGGCCCACCAGCCCTGGAGACCCTTGTTGGTCTTCCTCCAGCACCAGCATTTTTCCTTCCTTAAATATAGTTTCAGTAGGAATCAGTCTCTACATTGGCTTATGGCAGAGCACCCAGGCTGCAGTGAGCTCCTGGGGCAGGCAGTGCATGGCTTCCTCTCCATCCAAAGGCTGTCACTAATAGCGGTGTTTCTGTATTTCCTTTGCTTAGAAAGCAGTAAGTGAAGGGGAAGATCTGAAGTTTTCTTGTGTGATTGGGCAGCCTGTAATACACATTAAAGAAGGTCTGAGAGAGAAAACCAACTGCTGTGGGTTGATATCCTCGGCATTTTTGGAGCCTAGCTTTGTCAAACAGCCACAGAGCTTAGTGAAAGGAATAAAAAGATCTTCCTTGTCTCTCTCCATCTTTTTACTTCTTTAAATCAATCCCCTGCCCTTCCCACACATACTGGCAAAATGACCCTGCCTTTCACCTTTCCCATGAGCAGCAATCATTCTCCTTTGATTTTACCTCCAGCCTCTGGGCTACTCCACACTGTTGCCTGACCTTCAGCAGGCTGAGCAAGGGGAAAGCGTCTGTGCCTGCTTGTCTGCAGGGTCAGTAGTAGAAACTGCCACAGAGCAACATGGAGCTGAGGGAGACTGAAAAAGCTGTTTGCACACCCCCCCGGGGGATGATAGTTGCCATTACCAGGCCAGATTGTTTCTAATTGCAATCCCAACAAAGTGATATGAGAAATAATGCTACAAACCACTGTGAAAGGGCCAGAAATAATCACAGCAGACAGCAAGGTTGCTGCAGGAGCAGTTCATTCATTGCCGGGTGGAGGGGAACTCATGGAAAAAAAAGGCATGGGGTGGGGGAGAAACCAAGCTAGCGGCTGGGCTTTGTAAGCTTTGTGGATAATGGTTCGTTGCTTTTTCATAGCCTCCCTTCTTCAGCAGAATGTTTCAGGTTCCCTCCCTTGCATTTGGCTCCAGGACTTGCCCTCAGCACCCAGAGCAAAGCAAGGCTAAACCCTAACCTCAGGGTCTTCGTCGCAGTAGTACAGGGATTTTTGTGCAATTCCTTTTGCCTGGAGTTTAATAGGTTGTTTTGCCACAAGGCTTGCATGAGCTTTGGACATTGCCATCCATGCTTCTGCTGGACTACATCCCGTGTCTTTGCTCAGGCAAGCTTCTTGGACTCCGTGGGAGTTATGCACTGTGGGTGTAGGGCAAGATATCTTTCCTGGGGCATAAGACCCTGCCCTTGGCACTGAAGTGCTTAGACAGGCAGATGCCCATCTCAGAGATGTACCCAGGTGGAAGGGGTAGTGCATGTGGGTCATACTGAGCCTCAGTGCTGGGCTTATGAACCTTGGTGTGACTCCTGTGACAGCAGGCCTTTGGAAGGGTTATATTAAGTGTTAGGAGAGGAGGTAAAGAAGGGAAATGGTTGGAAAGAGGAAAGGGAACTGCAGATTTGGGGGACTCTCTTTTACCTAAGACATCATATGGTTCAGTCAAGAAACAGGATTTTTTTTCTTTGTTTTCCTCACTATCTCCTCAGAAAGGTAGGGCTGAGACAGCCCTGAGTGAGAACTTCAACTATTTTGAACTTTACAGGGTGTGACGAGAGAAAGAGTTGGCTCCATTTCCATGGCCTCACTGTCCTCCCAGCCACATGTGCCTTCTGCAGTCTCAGCCAGCCCTGGTGAGACCAGTGCCTCCCAGTGCTGAGGTTCAGAAAGTCGCAGATTCAGCACTGGCCCCCTTTCCTCTTGCTGCAGATCATAACTTTTACGGGGGCAGGAATCCTCTGCTGATCACCCCAGCTCCTTTTAAGTAAAGCCCAGACCCTGGGCTGTAGAGGGACCACTCTACCCACCTCCCCAGCCCACAAAGTCGTGTAAAGTTTTGTGAGCTTTTCTCCCGTGCATTTGGCCGGGATTCTTGTCACTGTCCAGACACCCGTTTATGAGCAACAACAACAGAGAAAAGGTTGGTAAATCATCTCCGATTTGTTGGAAGGTAAATACCGTTCCCTCCATTGCCCCTGACAGCCCGCGACACAGCTGAATTCCCCCCAGGAGCACACTGCCATTAATCACCTTCAAAATGGATCGTTCCACCTCACAGTTTTTGCTGTGGCGTAAGGTTAGGCTGAAAGACTGCTTCCAATCCCACATGCTCCTCGTTTGGGGAAAATCCGACTCTGGAGGGGAGCCAGCGCTCACTTATCTGCCTTGCTTCCAGCTGCTGAGAAGAATGAAATGTTTTTCATTCAGTTGTTGGGCTGTGTTTTTCCTTTCCCCTTCACCTCCTTTTTTCTTTTTTTTCTTTTTTTTTTTTTTTTTCCCCTTCTTTTAACGAATCTGAGAAGAGATGAGGGGGAATCCACTTATCGCTGGCTGCACAGGGCTCCGGTGCTGAGCCGCAGCAGGCGCCGCGTGTGCGGGGCCCTGCTAGCACCATTATAGCTTTGGGATTATAAAATGGCAGTCTGCACACTGCTAATAAGAAAAGGAGGAGAGAGGATTATAATTTTTTTCTGAAAGGGGTATGGATTATCTGTGCCAATAAACATTGCTGCAACATGCCTGTGTTTTCTTACAATGGATTTGTTGGTAACATTTAAGTCTCCAGATGCAATTTGTGAGGTCGGGCTCTGAAAGCCTGCTGCAGTCAGTGGGAGGTTTTACACTGCCTTCCTTGGGCCCCAGAACAGGCCTTTGCTGACTTGTTGTCCTCTCTCATTTTATTATTGATCTTGAAAAGCCTCTTTGTTAATTCACCTTTACTGAAAGCTGAATTTTGCCTCCTGCCTCATTCCCTCCCCACACCAGCCTCTTCCCCGGTAATGTGCCCAGTGTTCCCACAGCCCCAACCATGTGCTTGCTTTTCTAACCAGGGTTCTGCCTTGCCACGGCATTGTCTTCCTCCCTGGAGCTGCCGAGAGAAATGAGCCCTGAAGCTTGAGGGGAAGCAGGTCCTGAAGGTTGTATAGACCACACTACCACTTACCTTCCACATCTTTAGTTAAAAACAGGTCATTTGCGCCGATTTTCTGTTAAGAGTGGTTGTAGCTAGAGGCGGTGGTGAGTCCTGAAAATAGCCAGTTTTGAGCATCAAGGAAGGGATTTATGTGGAATTTCCAGAGGTGTGTTGCAGACTTAGCCAGGCCTACATCCTTCCACTAGCTAAGGAGAGGGTACACCTCACAGGACTGTTGTCTTCCCTGGTGTGGAGCTGGGACTGGTCACACGGGGAGAGGATGAAGCTACATGCCTGGGGACTGGCTCAGGCCGAGGTGACTCCAGCTGGTGCAGTCAGGGACTGTCTGTGTGTCCTGGACAAACGGATTGCCTCAAGCATTGCCCTTCACCAGAAGTCACCAGCACCTGGAGCACTGACCCATGAGCACCCATCTGTACAGCTAAAAGAGGGAGAGATGTGCTCCAGAGGATGCTTCTAGGGCCCCTAGCCTATGGACCAGGCTCACACAGTCCATCATTAGCAGTATGTGTAGTGGGAGGATGTGTTCTGCTCCTTCTTGCTCATCTCTTACAAACATTGAACATAAGGGACCTTTAGGAACCTCAGGTGTAGTCTTCTCAATACACCAAGCAGTGCCTTCAGTCCTGCAAGGTGCCTTGAGGTTTAGAAGACTCCAGCATCACCTGGTTGGAGATCAAACCTTGTTCTGGTCTCCCACAAGAGATCTATAAAGCAGAGCTTAATGTTGTTGGACTCTCTGACTTGGATTTCTAGTGGGCTTTGGACACCTAGCTCCTGTGATCTCCCCAAAACTCCTCTGAAATGATGGGCTATAGGGGCCCAAACCCCTTTAGAGGTGCCAGCTCTGCTTACCAGGGAGGAGCAAGGTGTCGCAGAGAGAGAGGAATGGCCACGTTAACAACAAAGACTTTGCTTGTGGAAGCAGTTAATCAGAACGATTACAATTAGCACCTAAAAGCCTCCAGACCCTGTGCGCTGGGCTTTCCCTGTCCTGCTGCCTCATTACCTGCAACACCTAATTTTCAGTGCTGCTAAAAACAGCTGCCTCAGGAGGATCCCAGTGCTCGGGAGAGGAGACTGCCTTCTCCAGCAAGGTGCATCCCTCCTTAGCATTGCTTTCCCGAGGTGTGTGTTAGCCTCATGGGTGGAAGCAGACGGCTGCTAATGAACAGAGCCACTGACTTTTCTCCCCCATTTTTTATGCCACAGGCCACCTCATTCCACCCTCCCAAGCTCCCTGCAGCTGTTTAAAACACTGTTCATCTTCTCAAAGTGCTTTTAATTGCTGCACCTCACCCAGCAGGCTCACAAAAGCAGATGGAAGGCTCAAAGGTCTCCTTTACTGGAAAGTCAGGCTTTTTTAAATTTGGAAGACCTCAATATAATAAAATATTCCTCATTTTTCTAAGGTCAGTTTAGCAGCTGGGCCTCGTGATCAAATGAGTGTCTTTTCCTCAGGATGTGTGCTTGCTGGAATCTCATTAATGTATGCTCGTGCAACATAAGTAGAAACTACATAAGACAGAAAGTGGCTGTTTCACTTTTTCTCATCTGTGGATCTAGTGTGAGGCAAGTGGACCTTGTGCCACTGCATTTTACCCTCTCTGCCTCACTAATCAAATTTATTCTTTCACTTGATGCCTACCCATCCTTCATATCCTTGCAAATCTCTGCTGATTTGGGCAGGATTCAGGGCAAAATGGTGTCTGGCGACTGACTATATGAGGAGTCCTTTGTGCTTCTGACAGTATGGGTTTTCGCAGCTCTGGCTGTTTGAATCACTGTCGTCTTTTGTGAATGAGGGCAGCGGAGTGACCCCAGATTTCCATCCTGTTTAGTTGGAAGCAGAGTGCAGCTCTTGGTTTCTAAATTCATAAGTCACCATCAGGACATCCATTTTAATAGAGTTCAGGCTATGCACCCTTGAAGGAAATTGTTCTGCAGTAACCAGCTCATGTGTAACAGTTGTGCCCAAAGTGAAAGCTTCTCATCGCAGTGTATGATTTGACTCCTCCCTGAGGTGTACTTCTTTGATGACTTACTATTATTATTTATTATTTCTATGGTAGCATAAATGTACATGGCACTTCAGAGCAAGCACAGGACAATATCCCTGCTTTGAAGAGGTTACAATGTCCCTGCCCTTACTCCAGCCAAACTTGTGACATGATACAGATAAATAACTGGCATGCAGGGAAGGAGGAAAGAGTTGCCAGCAGAAATAATGTAGCCTCGGTCCCCGCTGCCTGTTCATGGATGAAATACCAGGCATTAACTCAAATGCAAACCGGGAAGTAACAGGGAGAAATAAGAAAATAAAGCTGCATAGCACTGGGGAATCCACAGCCACGCAATATCTCCATGACCAGGAAGGACTATTAGAGCGATGCTTGGTGAGATACTTAATGAAGGAATGGTACATGCCCCTCTCCCCTTCAACCGTGGTGCTCGACACTGCCTGACAGGGGACTGATCTTTGTATGTCCCATATGGGAATCTCTGCCTCAAATGGCACACTGACTCCAGGCAATATCATCATGTGCATGCACAGTTCAAAGTTGGTAAACCCAAGACAGAAGCCCAGATGGAAGTGCAGCCCAGCCTGTAGTGTCTGCAGTGTCCTCTCTGGTGTGGTCTGGGCCCTGGAGGAATTTCATCCAGAGGTTTTTTGCATGTAAATGTGTTTTACTCCAGGTACTTCGACATCTGTGAGCACTCTCTACCTCTACTCCCCAGCTCTAGTTAGGAGAGATTGCTGATGGCTGTCTGCGCGTCTCCCCATGGCATGTATTTGTATCCTTCCAGTAACGTATTCCTGTGAAAAGAGTATATTCCTGAATTAAAAACTGGGGACCAAACTCCTGGCTCAATCACATGATAAAGGTGGTACATTCGCAGCATTGCAGTACCCCAGAGCAAAATTCGGGAGCTTTTATTTATCCTTACACTGGACTTAGTTGAACAACAGCACACATCTCCACTTTATGGGTTGGAGTCCAGAGCTTGAATGCACGTGTTTCTCCCAACGACAGTCTTTCTCGGGCACCACCACCCATCTACCTTCCTGCCAGAGAACAGGCTTCCTAAGCCCATTCCCCAAATCTCTAGACAGCCTGTGGTCGCCCCCATTTTACACAAGCACAAGCATCTTTTGCAGTGCCGCTCCAGCAGCCATGGGCAAATCTGGGGATGTGATGGAAACAAAGCCACCACAGGAGGTTTTGCCATGCCCCATAGGCAGGTTCTTTTAAGCTGTGCAGCCTTTTCTGACTACGCTGCTTTCCTGTCAGCACACTCCTCCTGTATTTTCTGCAGCAGCTGGGCTGAGCAGAGCAACATTGCTTTGACACAAACATTTTTGCCAGGGAGTTCGCAATTGGCTGGCCTCCCTCACCTCCAAACCGGCACTTCTTGCCAAGTATGTGTTTCCCAGCAATGCACTTCCAACCCTGTCACCTGCAAACACAATTACTCCTTGCTTTCCATCAGCTTCATTAGTGATGGGGATGGAAAAGGACTGAAATGGAGCATGCTGCATTCACTGGGGGGGGGGGGGGGGGGGGGCACATTGTTAGCAGGCAAAGGAAAAGGACATTTGCCAAACCAGCTCTGTCAAACTTAGTGCAGCTGTTCTTGGTGAAGCTCTCACTCTCTGATGCAAGTCAGCGAGGCATGAAGAAGGCTTCTGGGAGCTGAAGGGACCTTATTAATATTGGTATATTAACCATACAGAGAACGTAGCTGTAACAGATCCACTGATGCTGTTGGCTCTGACTAGGACTCAACACCTTTCCTTCTCTGGGGTGGCAGAGGAGGTGCAGGTCAAGAGTGGCTGTTCAGGGACTTTAATACGGAGGTTTTGATCTTTTTTCATGGTCTTTGACATTAGAGTTTGTTTTTGTGGGGAAAAGCAGGCTGGAAAGAGAAGCAGTCATTTAGTGCATTGCACAGCAGTCTTTGGTAAGCACAGGAGAGATGATTAAGGCTTTTGCCAATCACCGCTTTGAGAACTTTACTTTCTTTTTGAATGTATTTCCTAGATTGAGGAGACCTCAAGTTGTCTGCAGTACCTGTGACCTTCTCTGCTCCCTCCCTGCATGGTTAGGATGGTGGCTTTGTCATTCTGGGGATCAAGTTTGCTGTAGGGTTTTGACAAGTGCTTCTTCATGGCAGATGGTGTAGAAGTGGTGTAGATGGTCTGTGGTCTTGTGGAACTTGAAGTCTTTCACAGTCATTTGCCATGTTGTG
This sequence comes from Aquila chrysaetos chrysaetos, assembly GCF_900496995.4. Taxonomy (NCBI): domain Eukaryota; kingdom Metazoa; phylum Chordata; class Aves; order Accipitriformes; family Accipitridae; genus Aquila; species Aquila chrysaetos. The sequence continues at coordinate 28,744,479 of NC_044013.1, read as the reverse complement.
GGCAGGCAGGGCCTTTCTTGAGAATCAGGCTGATCTCCTCCAGTCCATGTTCCTGGGAAAGACAAGTAGTTTGGGAGAGGTGAAGAAGGGAAGAGAGGAAGAGAAATCATATCCTATTCTGTGCAACCGTTTTCGTGTTAGTAAGTTGGAACCCATTACTGAAAACACAGCAACAGCAGAACTCTTCTGCTAAAACCCAGAGGCCAACTCCAACATGGAAAGTCCGGTACCCTCTACTCCAGCAACTTGAAGTGCTGAAGGAACGTGGTGGATATGGTTGAATAGTCCATTTCTAGTACCAAGTACTGTGGGTTTGGCAGACTGGTTTTAGGCAGTGGTGTGGCCAAGGGACTGACTTCAGTGTGTCACAGTAGGCAGTTGTAGCCTGTTCCTACCCATCCCTAGGAGCAATATTTAGCCTTTCACTTAACTTCTCTTACACATTTTGGGGACTGCTATTTCCTAGCCTCCTGTGGCAAAGATTTGAGCTTTTCTGGCTGAGGTGTACTGTGAGAGCTAAGCCCAGGATCTGCTGGCTGGCTCAGTACTTTTCCCTTTAACAGGAGCTAACTGGGTTGCTTCCCCTGTGTCTGTGTCTCATGGGGATACCATGGCCTGTAGGGCTGCAGAGGTCTACCACGGTTCATGCACACACTCATTGCTTGTGGAAAGACCAGAAATGGAGGCACCTCTCACGAACACCCCTTTTTTGAAAGCAGCAATAAAAAAAAGAAATGTATTTTAATCCAGTCTGGATTGGATTTTGTGATAACAGCAAATTTCATCACACAGGACTAAATTTCTGCTGATTTTCAAGTACAGAGTACAAAAGCCTCGTGTTCTTCCAAAACAGGCAACATTTTCCTGGCATCCATTGAAAATGCGGTGTCACCACTTTTGTTAATGTTATCAGCAACAAATTTGAGCCCAAAGCAGGCAGTAGGCACAGACAGTTTTTTCATGAGTCATTATAGTTTGGCAGGCTATGGACAAACGGAGGAGTGTTATGCGACCTTAATAGTAGAGAGTCTCCTGTAGTATCTGGCAGCCTGCTTTTGGCAAAAAGCATCATGCCACAGGGTTGAATCACCCCTCTGGCAGCAGAGGTGGTGGAAGGGGTCTGAGGAGGAAGTGGTGGGCACAGGGATCCCTCCCGTAGCGCTCACTCCTTTGGGCAGCCTCAGAGCACACGTCCAACGAGCCTGTGCTCTGAGGCATTTCTTTGGGGGTGGCTGGCAAAATGCACTTTCCACCTTCATGGGTGGAAACATGGAGGGATGGTGAGCTGCATGGAAAGAAAGGAAGAGATGGTATTTGTCACACTGTCCTTTTCTTTCTGTTGTTGTCCTCCTACTCTTCTGCTCTAAGCTTTTGCTCTTGCTCTTGCTCAAAACTTCCTGTGGGACTGAAGGAGGGAAAGACCATACAGCTGCATGTTGACCTTCTAGCTGGAGCTGGGCACATAACAACCAACTGTGAGCTCATACTTCATTTCCCCAAGAGCTCTGGGCAAGGCAGGCTGTTTCCAGCGAGTGATTTGCCCAGTGGATTTTGAATGCTGGCAGAATTCATTATTTTGCTAGTACATTTCATTATCCAATTGTCTCTGTGTGTTCCCAACACCTTGCTATCTGAACACCTTCTGGTAGTGCCTTGAGCAATTCAACTAGTGTCTGCTCTGTGTGGTTTGTTTTCTCATCCAGTTCCCCAGGAGAAGTGAATGCAGGAGAGTTGAAGAGGAGAAGATTGTTGGTTTGTTTTCCATTTATTTATTCATAGCTACTGTCTACACAGGTTTGTGTTCATGTTAGAAAAAACACACTGAGGAAACGTTCCTCACAGTTGGAGCTGGCCTTCCTGGAGAGGCTCTTTTCCTGGATTCTGTTTTGCGACACAGGCAGGCTTTCATCTACCTGCAGAGCCCCCCATGGTGCCACAAAGCAAGGCTGTCCACACAGCCCTTACCTTGTCTTAGCCCAAGTCGGTGCCATGGAGTACCTTCAAAATAAGAGGCAAGACCTTGTCCTAATTTGCTTTTCTGTAGGGAGTCGGTGTAAAAACCAAGAGGCTGGTCATGATGCCTTATATTCCTGAGAGACTGTGGTCGAAGAGCTCAAATGTGACTGTAGGGTCTTTCAAGCATTTGTCTCTGCCAACAAACTTTTGCTTGAATCAGCCTCATCCAGATGTTGCTCTTGGCCAAGCACTGGCCCATGTTGACAGCAGCCGTGTGGTGAAGCAGGAAGCCTCTTGCAGGCAGTTGGTGCTTGAATCCATCTTATCTGACCAGTTTGCCTTCAAGCTGCTTTTGGTGATGGAACAGGTCTGGAGGGAGAATGGGTCTTTGTGTGAATGTTGTGGGGGAAGCGCAGGTTCCTGTCGCGGCTTGGGTGTATCCCACCAGGAAGGCCTCCAAGCATTTCTCACATCCGCTGGATCCATGCCACCTTGCAGGCAAGAGAGCAGTACTGCACACTCTTTCATTATCAGCCAGTAGTATGGATGCAACATACTGCTTTCATTATCTTTATTTTTAGCCTCTGTCTCCTTTTAGCACATCTGTTCCTGTGCAAGCTGTGCACCATTAGCCAGGAGCAAGTGGCCAGAGGTGGAGGAGAGAGATCTTTGCTGATCACACCAAGAGGCCTGTGAGAGACCAAACCTCTACAGATTGTGAAGTAATTGTTCCCAGGTTTATTGCTGAGCCTTTGGTATTATAGGAAGCAGGACCTCTCTGAAACCTGGCCATCCTTCACATGTTCCCATCTTCCTGCTGTGTCCCAAGAGGTATTTACTGAAAGCAGCCAGCTGGGATAGCTGTCCATAAACAAGACCTCACTGCTCCTGAGTCATCCAGGTTTTTGCACAAACAGCAATGCCAGCATGGCCCTTCATAATATTCATCCAAGACAGGAGTGCTCTTCCCACTGACTTTTCCAGGGGCTGGACCTCCCCACTGGCTGTCCTATGGGGCTCCCCAGAGTCACCCGCTTCTGTAGTAGTGCAGAACGCAGTTAGCAAGTAGGTTCTCATTACAGCCAGAATTACTCTTTCAGCCCTTTTTATCTTCCTCTATTATATTCCTCAATCCACCACATCCTCCACATGCACAGCCAACCCCTTTCATTCACATTCAGATTAGCTTCTTCCTCCACAACCTCCACTCTCCTTTCCACTGCTCAGAGCTTGGTCTGCAGAGAAAGGACGATTCAGAGGTTACACTGAAAGAACAGCAGCTCCTGGGATTTATATTCATCCCATGTCTAGAAGATCAGGCTGTAGAAGACTTCTCCACAGGTCCTGTGAGGAGCCGCTTGAGAAGCTGAACCCTCAGCACCTCACCTAGCTTTAATCCTCCTTTTTAGTTCCCAGTGGATCTGATTAGGCTAACAAAGAAATGAAAGCTGCCAAAGCACTTAATTGGAGAGTGCAGAGACTGGGCAAAATGAGACTGAAGAGGATGGAGTGAACAGTGTTTCTTTGTAAAGGTTTCCAAACTGCCCTCATGTGGTAAGCAGAAGTGGCTTGTTACAGGGAAATAGGCAGAAACCCCAGCAGTTACCTGCTGACATTTCATTAGTTTTAATTCCAGAGCATCAGCAAAACTGTTACAATCCAAACAGTTTTCTCAGGACCAGGCTGAATGAGCTCTAGGTGGTACCGTGAGGTCAAAGACTCAAGGAAAGGTATATGGTCCACTGGGAAGTGGACTTTCAAAAGAGTCTTTGGCTCACAAGAAAATGTCCAGAAGCAGTGTGACCAAATCGATATGATCATTGAACCTAATGTCCTCTGGTCCAAGTCCTCTTGTGCTTGCAATAATCTTTGTACAAGTCGTAGAGTCAGTGTGGTCCCCATATGCTATATGAGTTGCAGATTTTTAATGATACTTACAGGTTGTGGTGGCCCACAGCAGAGGAATGTCATTTGTTGGGCACGTAGCAGCTTTGTGGTGCGTCAGGGAGTCCAGGATGTGTTTCCAGGATTTCATCCAAAGCAGCAGTTTTCATTTTTGCTCTCAGTTGTAGACACTTCTCGAAAGACATGGAACATAACCAGGGACTGTAGACTCAGACGTTAATTCAGACCCAGGGGAGGTAGATGAAACACTCTGTAAATGAAGACTAGCACAACAGAATGGATGCAGTAATCCGCCTGTCTCATACCATCCTCTCTCTCTGTGCTGGTATTTTGATGGAAAGGGTTATTGTTAGATCTCACTATGTAAATTATCAGTCTAAATATCCCCTGACTCACAACGCAAATGCTACTAAGGGAGTCAGTGTAGTGTCAGTATAAATTATGTCCCGTGCCAGATCCCCAGAGAAATCACTGCAGGATCTGGTTGACCTTCACATAGAAGATGGATCCATCTCGCCTACCTTTCGGCTTCTCAAAGTTTGACTTCCAGGCAAACCTGGTTTTCTGGGCTCCCATATTCAGAGATAGGCAGCTCTGAAAGATGGTCCTGCCCTTCCACAGAGGGGTCCTGAGCCCAATCTCTCTCTAATAACTGTAGAAAGAGGCTACAGCTCTCTCTTTGACAGCTGGGCTAGGTGAGATTGTTGCCACAAGGACTGTACAGTATGGACTGCTTCCCATTCCCTCTCCCTTTGTCCCTTCTTGGTCACGAGGATACATTATTTGTCTTGAGTACCTACTAATGTCTGAGCAGTGAATTAGGCCTATGTTAAGTATTATAACTGAAATCCTCACAGCTCGATGTGGAACATATGTCAGAATGGATTTTTGCTCTATTATTGCTACTGCCAAAATGAAATTAAATTAGTCCAGTATGTGAAAAGTCAGGAAGAAAGCCCTCCATGACACGGCAGGGATCTTGCATGATTCTTTTGGCTGAGCCAGCAGCAAGATGAAGCTGGGAAGGTCTCTGCTTCGTGACTGAAAGGACCTTGAGACCATGCTCCCCAGCCTGCCCTGGTTGCTCAAGGCTGATGCATTCCTTGGGATTGTGCTGAGCCAGCCCAAGTAGCTCTCATTGTGTAATAGAAAATACCCCACAAACACGCAATGTTTATATGGTGCCTGATTTTTACATCTCGAGAGCATGTTACAGACCCTAAGGAGGTCCTCCTCCAAGCCACAGCTGAGTTACTGCTTCACCAAAGGACATGTCTTGCTATCTCTGCTGTGGGTTTTGCTGATAAAACAGTGGCATCTCCATGCTGTTGCTTTGCCTATACCAGAGAGATGAGAGCAATGAACTGGGCATGCAAGTGATGAACTAATCCTGGGACTTGGATTTCCCAGCAGAGGGCTCAGCTCTGAGTCCCAGGAAATCAGAAGGATCCTTCCATTTACCACAGCTTGGAAACATGAAGGTGAGCATCTGTGCTCTGCTCAGCCATTCCTGCTGACCCTCTTGGCACTATGTGTGTCCCACAGCCTGGGGGTGACATGGACGAGCTCCAGCCAGCTCTTCCATCCTTCTTTTTGCACATCAAGGGAGGCAGCGTGTCCTCCACCCACCTCTAGCCAGCTGCATCCAACACAGAGCCCTCTCCCCAAGCCATGTGAGCTCTTGGGCTCCAGAGGAGGAGGTTGCAGGTGTTTCAACTGTGTTGTCAGCCTTGAATGGCGCACATCATTTTCCATCTCCAGTGTAGCTTCTATTCATATATGCACTGTGTGTGCCTCCTTGCTTGCTCTGAAAAGCCTTGTTTCTCCTTGCCTCCCTACTGCTCATGCCTCTGCCTGGTAAGCCACCAGTATTCCCCCTTCTCATCCTTCATCAGAGTCTTGCTCTGCACTCCTCGAGCATGTCTCTGGCACAGATAACCTTTTGGAGGTGCTGGCGAGGGGCAGTGGGGCTGGGTCCTGGGCCAGCTGTGATTCACAGGATGTGATGGGCCTGATGAGGCACGCTGTTTGGCTCTGACTGATGGCTGAACAACCCACAGATCCATACATCCAGGCATGAGATAGAGTGACTTTGACCTGGCTGATGCCCACTTGCAAATCAGCTGTGCTTCTGAGTGGGGAGTTCCACACCTAAAACACCCACTCTCAAAATGCCAAGCTGTGTGGAGAGAGCCAAGCCTGCGGGTCATGACAATCATCAGTCTTCTGTCATCAGCAAGGCAAGCTGACTCATGAAGGAAGAGCAGAAGTGAAGCGTGGAGATGAATAAATGAGCCGACGAGCAGCTGTTGAAGCAATGCCTTGGGCCACATCCTCGCTAGGACAAGCCTTTGGAGCCCCACCTGGCTTGACCAATGGGTGAGCAGGTACTGAATTACACCTCCTGTGATGATCAAGGTGACAGGCCCCTGTCCCAGACTTCATTAGGGTCTGTAATGCAGAGGTTCCTCACACACTGCTTGCTCATCTGTCTGGTCAACACCAAATGATTGTCCTAATGTGAAACCTGCTCTTTCCCCTGCTGTTCAGTGCTCAATGGCTGGTAATTTCCCTGGCATGTAAAAGCTTTGGAAAATTAATGTAGAGCACAGGTTCACACCTTGTCACGAAGATGCAAAGTTTAATAAACTGTGGAGCCAAACTGTTGGCTCCTTTGCATTAATGCAGGCAAGCAGCTGGAAATAGCTCTACAGAAGAAACTCGCAGCAGGATGCCAGAGTCAGAGCACCCAGAAATTCCCCAGCAGCTGCTTTGCTCAACTGCTGAAGCAATTGCCTCTGGAAACAGGGACTGTATTGAACCAACCAAAGAGGAATCGTACCCCAGGCCAAAAAAGATAAAAGTGCATGTACAACCTTGCAGAGGTCTAGGAAAACATTTTTTCACCCGCCTTGCTTCAACCTCCTGCATCTGCAGAGATTTTAAAGATGAGCCTAGCCCATTTCAAGGTGTCACTGGAATATCCATCCCCCCTAGAGCTTTTCACAGCCCTGTCAGTCTTCTGTACACCAGACTCCTTCAGACAGGTCTTTTGGTTTGGGTGTAATGTCATGTTTTGTGTCACTTGCTTCAAGCAGCAGCTGTTGGAGCAGGGATCATGTGGTGCAGAATCTTGGCTTTCAACAGGGGACGTAGGGGTAAACCAGAACATCCAAATCACCGCTGAGCATATGTACATAGAAATAGATATTTACTGAAAGAGAGGGGAGATACTTTTTGCCACTGAAGCTTTCCTGTGCCTCTCAGAGCAACCTGATTACTTTGCAGACCATGTCTTTTCCCAAAACTCAGACTGCTCCACTCAGGCCTGCTGAAAAGCATCTTAGTTTTCAGGTATTGATAGCTGGTAGAACCAAAGTAAAATAATCATGGGTTATCAGCTCAGCCACTGCCTTTGCAGCACGAGGGGGCTCTCACTGAGTGCAAAGCCTGTTTCAGAGCAGTGTTTGTCCCAGGGGAGCATGGCGTAGGCTTGCCTCGGTGCTACGGGGCTGGCTCTCTGGGGAAGGAGGGCAGATATATGGCATTCAGCCCCCACGCCTGTGGGCTGCAGAGCCTTGATTCTTATTCCTACTATAGGATCCACCCACTGCCTTTAATGATTCATATCACTCACTTGTATCACTTAACCCATTCTTAAATCATGCACTTACTTAAATAATTTTCGATCTGTTACTTAATAGTATTTGCTAGGCCTCCTTTCCATTAATGCTCCAGCTGGGAAGGGAACTAGTTCAAGAGCATGAACTAGGGAGAGTCATGCACTCTGCTAAGTGTTTTGCCTGTGGGATGGGAACAAATGTGTGGACACTGGTTTCATAGCCTAGAATTGCTCTCTTGACTTGCTCTGGCAAAGCATATTAGCGCCATTGTCTCTGCAGCTCCTCCTTCTTCTCTGGCTTTGTTCAGGGGGTCTCATAAGCTGCGCGCTGGTACATGTGCTTCATTGCATGCCTAGCCACGAAGCTCAAGGTTTCATGTATTGAGCTAACCACAGGAATGCTTTGGCTGCCTGTGGTTCTGGAGAAGGTCTTGTCCACAGGCAGTCTGGATGCTCTGGCACCAGAAAGCAAAAAAAGAGGAACCCAGTCTGGTATTTTTTTAAAAAGTCACATTTTTTAACCTTATCTTGTACATGCTTGGCACCTGAATTTCACTGTGGTATTTCACTGCCTGGCTTTGGCAATAATGGAAATATCTAAAAATTCAGATGCCAGCAGGATGTAAATCTTCTGTGGGAAATTTCTCAGTATTAGCGTTCCTCTGGGTTTCAGTGGTGTCTTCATGCTACCCACAGTCCAAGTACTGCAAAATGAGTCAATCTGAGTGTTTCACCAAGTGCAGAAAGTACACAGGGCATACATAAGCTTCTTAAAAGAGGACCAGTGATCTCTGAAGGGATCAATTCATCTATGTTCAGCTTCACTGTGACAGTTCAAATGGTGGAAAAAATTATCCTTGTCTGGAAGCAGCTTGAACATGCCTTATTTCGGGACTGAGCTGAAAAAGGCCCCGTGAAGAATAGCTCCTGCAGGGGGAAGAGGAAGAGCCCAGATTAGTTACAACTGCCTAACCAGGAAGGGTTATAGCTGGTTTTTATGACTGATTATCATGCACAGCATGAGGGCTTACTGTGAGAGCTCACACGCTTCTCTCTTCCCAGCCATCCTTTGCGCTTGCAGGTTCTGGTGAAGCAGCTGGCTGCGTTGTTGGCTGTCTCGGCACACGTGTGGTAGGTCACACTTACCAAGCACAGGTGCCAAATCCTGATTGCTCTGCAGGATTTGTTGCACCAGGAAAGATGTCTGGGTTTGACAGCAGCCGTAACACAGCCCGGCTCCCGCATGTGGCATGGGGAGAAGCAGCACGGGGCTTGCAGGAACAGCGTGGCAGGGCATGGGGGCACGGGTAATGTGCCTTCGCTGAGTGTCTGACATCCATCCCATGCTGCAGGGGTTCTGTGCTGGCAAAATGGGCCCTCTGCAATCATTCATGATGCCAGGAACACGTGGGGAAGCTTGAGGAGAGAGTTTTCTGGGTTCTGGCATGCATTATTTGGCTTTGTGGATTGTCTCTCTTGCTGCAGGCTTCAGCATTTTTTATAGGCATGAGCTTTTCCCCCTAACAGTGATGAAAAAAGATACCCTCCAACACTTGCTTCAAATTGGAGTAAGAAACATGGGATAGTCTGAAAAAATATTGATGTTTTGCAATTACTAGTAGACATCAAGAAGCTCCAAAAGGCAGAATAAATTAACATGGTGATTTTAAATACAGAGCCCATAACAAGGAGACAATTAAAACATTCCTTCTTAGTCATGCATACAACATCTGGACAAAGTGCAGGTGGAAGAGATCTATCTTGTAAAGGAGGAGAAAAAAAAAAAAAAAGAAAGGAAAACCCAGTGGCATATTTCTTTTAAAACTGCTTCTTTCTTTGATATGTACAATATGCTGGAAGAGAAGAGGGAGGCAAACACCCAGTTCCCACCAAGTTTCTGCAAAAACTGAGCACGCACATGCCTTTGAAAAGCCAGCAAAGACTTTTTGCATGGGGATCATGCGGCAGCGAGCCCAAGAGAGTACCTGTATTGCTGTCCCCCACCTGCCATCCCCCCAGCACCGCAGGCTAGCAGCACTGTTTGCACAAGCACAGGAGCCATGTGCATCCACCTTCACTTGCCTTCCTGTGTCCTCAAAGGTGTGAAATCCAAAATGTGCACGCTGCTTCACTGCTGAGGTAGAGCTTAACATTTCAATCTCAGCTTCATGAGCGTGAGAAGCCAGAGGAGAAGCATGGTCATAAAAATACATGGCCATTTGTAGCATTTTAATAATGGGAATGAATCCGGCTACATCCCTCTTTAGCAGGCAGCCATTCTCTCTTTGCTGACGTGACCTTGGGAGCGTCATGCCTTGTGATGGGCTGGGTTGCCATGGAGACTGCTGGGATGGCATCGATAAATGCACAGTGAGGTTATGTGCAAACAGAATATAGGGACCTTGGGAGTGTAAAAATTAAAATAAAGCAAAATGGGATTTGTGTGAAAGTCAGAAAATTGATTAGGAAATACCTGCATTCATCGGAACTGTGGTCTTCCTTGGTAGTTGGAGCTGGGATATTGCAAGAGGATACGTTATACTAACTGTGTTTCGAGAAGTGCTTTGTGCAGATGGTAGACCATGGTTGGGTTGGGGAAGGCCAACTCAGCTGGAGATTGGCTGGGTTTTTTTTTAAAAACTTACTAGACCTGTTCACTATTCTTTCCCATCATTCCTTCCCTTTGCCTCTACCTTTCTCTTTGGATAACAGTCTTTCCCATTTCCCTGCCAGTTGGCATTTTTTGCAGCTTCAGCATCCCTCACCTCTAAGGATGAGCCTTTCTGGCAGGCAATGCAAAACCACCCTCAAGCCCTTTCTTAAGAGGCGGAGGGCAGTCCTGGCATGCTCTCCAGAACTGTGGGCTACCAGCCTGTCTGCTCCAGGAAGAAGGGTGGTTATGAGTTTGTGGTGCCTGGCAGATGTTTAGCAGCTCTCGCACAGAATTTCAGTGCAGGACTGGGAGCCCAGGTAGGGTATAGGTGGGTATGAAATCCCAGACCAGCCTTCCTCACAGCCCACGTTATTTATTTGTAAGGGTATACTGAGAGGTGGCCTTGCCATGTTCGCACCCGCTCTTTACCGCATAATGTGCACAAAGTCTTGAATCTTTTATATGTTGCATCCTCTTTGTAGAAGGAAGGAAACAGCCTGAGCTGGTTTTTTGCCTCAAATGTCAAGTTGTTTGAAACAGGTGTGGTCCTGTTTCTGTACAGCCCCTTGCCCAAAGGTGATCTTGCTGAGGGCTGCTACCCATGATTGCATTAGAAACAATAAATAGGAATCAACTTTGTCAGGGTTTGATCTTGGCAGCATCCCTGCATGGCATAGCCTCTCCTTTTCAGTGTCTACACTGAGCTGTGACAACAGCACAACACTGCTGCAGCACTCAGCTTTGATGTGAAGGCCAGCTCCTCTTGTCCAACGTGCTGCACGGCGTCAGAAGGGCTGCGAGTATTCAGACATGCAGCTTGACTTCTTCCCAAGAGCTGGCAGGACAAAAATACTGACAATTTGCAACCTTTCATATTCTATTTTCATTGTGTGTAGTCACTGGCTGCCACAGCTAGGCACAAGTGTTTGCACTGCAGCAGGGTTTGAGGGTTACAAGCAGCGTCAGTGGGTCTATGCACTGAGAAGAGGCTTAGCTGGAAGAGACTGTGAAACAGAGGTGAATTTTATACCTTTTTTTTTTTCTGTACTCATGAAAAGCAAATGCACCATTTCTTCCTCCCCTTCCATCTCCCAGAACCAATATACAATTCTGACAAATCAGCCCTGAATGCAAATCCAATAAAGTTAGCATAATTGTCTTTGTTATGAGGAGCTGGAACAGGCTGCTCTGCATGAAAATCAAAATAATAAACCACTAAAACATAATGCAATTGGGTGATCATAAACCTGGCTAAGTGTCCACACGAAGGTGTGGGTGCGCGGTGCGGGGAACTGTGCAAGGGGAGGTCCCTGGGGCTGAGCTGGGCAGCTCCAGGTGGCTTTTTTAAGCTTGCTGGTGATTTTTAAAAGAAAGCATGCAATGGAGGGAGGGGCAGATTATTTTCATGTATTAACGTTTAGCAGATGAAGAAGTAAAACTGAAGCATTTCATGATCGCAAGAAACAACTGAGATCTTGCTCCTTTTTGCATTAATTGTGTCTGATTTTAAAAGATCGCACAAATGAGCACTGTAAAGAAAACAAATCAAAATACTCAAAATATTTTGCTTAGAAAACATTGACACAAAAACAGCTCTTTTTTTTTTTTCCTTGAAGGAACTGTTCCAAAATAAACAATTCCGTTAACATGAATCTGAAAGATGTGATGTGAGCGAGCGCTAACAAACGTTTAGGTAGTAAAAGCATTCACTGCTTGTTCCTAAGCCCCAGCTCCCGGAGTCCTGAGAAGGCAGAATTGTAGTTTTTGTTAAAAAACATGCAAACACAAAAGCTGTGGCTTTCCTGATTATGGAAATCCAGAAAATGAAATAATCCTGCTGCGATGCTTGGGAGAGCTGAGCTTTTACCCCGTGCAGTGGAGGTGGTGGCTGTGTGCCCTGGGGGGTTGCTGGGTGTCTCCTTCCTTCTCCCTCCCTGGGCTTTGCTCCCCTTCCTTTCCTCTGCAAAGAATCCTGCTTACATCCACGTTAGGAGAACACTCTCCAACTGCTCTGTAAATAATTGGTTTTAGCAGGTTTCCCCGTGCACCTTGGGGCTGTGAGGTGATGTGACCCGGGAATAATTCTTGCGCTTTCTCCTGCTTTTGCTAAGCTGGCGTCAGACCAGATCCCATGCTGGAGCAGCCCAAGCCTCCTGCCCTGCTTGCCCTGCTCCCAGCCCCGCTGCAGGGAGCTGAGGAGCAGGGGCTGCATCCAGCCTGGGGAGCAACAGCTTCCCAAAGATTGCGTTTAAAAGAGGCTCGGCTCCGGAAACTTTGAAAGCGGGGGAGCAGGACTTGGGGCGCTGAAGGAGCCCAGGAAGAGCAGTTTGCTTCCTTGGGAGAAATTGATTTTCAAAGCTATTGATGTTGCTTTTGAAATGCTGCCTGCTGTTCGCCGGCATTTAGATTACCTTTCTTTCTACACACCCGCCTTTGTTGTTTTAGGATCAAAGAAACACTGCCCTGCTCCGCTAAGAAATTGCCTCTCCCCTGCTATTCGGGGTATTTCCAGCCTTACGCACCACCCAGGGGGGCTGAAGTACGGTTCAGCTCCTCGGGGAGAGGCAGCAAACCCTGTGGCACGGGCACCCGCACGGCCCTGAGACGAAGATGGGCTTCAGCCCTGCTGCGGGCTGAGAATTGTATCTGTAAGAGAGGGTGTTGAGATGTCAATGGGGTGGTGGGACACCACAGTGGCCGCTCTGCCGCCCCATCTGATGGAGGGCTGGGGTTTGGGTTTTTCCCCTTCTTATACCCGAGTGGGGTTTGTTGGTCTCCTGTCACCTGTTCTCCAATCTCCAGTGTTGCTTGGTCCCCAGCTGTCATATGGCGTGGCTTTGGGTGACCCCATTGGGCTTCTGTGGCCCCATGAGCACTGGCAGAGCCCATTGCAGCTGCCTCTGTTCAGGATCAGGGCGGGCAGCAGTGCAGCCTTGCTTCTCGCAGCCGGCTCTGCTCTGCCTGAGCAGAAGGTATCAGAGGGGTTTGGCAAGCAAATCACGTCTGGAAATGACAGTATCGGCTCCTTTGGCTTTACATGGTTTCTTCTGCCTCCCCCCGCCAGTCTCCTGCTTCAACCTGTGCTCTTGAAGAGGCTTTAGAGCTCATCTGTGCTATTGTGCAAAGGAAACCTAGAAAAGGTTAAACCAATCCAAATTGCTGAGTCTTTGAAATAAAATAAGAGTCCCTCCTAGCAGGAGATTTGCTGAACAAAAGGGCTTCAGTAGTCAGCTTGATTTCAGCAGCTTTTCCCAGAAGATTCAGAGGGGTGACCCCGCATCCCAATTCCTGCAGAAAGCAAGCTGAACCCCGCTTTAGATGAAGTCTGTCTTCCCAGAGAGTCTCTTTCTCTCCCTGCAGTCAGGCTCCCATCTTCTACCTGGATGAGGTGACCGATACCCTGGGTGAGCAGCTGAGGCTGGGGCGGTGCAGGGACCCCCCTGCTCGGCGCTCGGGTTGTCAGCCCAACGTGAGCTGAATCAACGGGGACCATTGGAGGCCCTGGCTCATTCTGGGGCATTTCACCTGTGGAGATGCTATTTCATTGCCACGAGTGGCAAACCACAGGGCGGAAACTTCCGCTGGGTATAACGTGCCTCGTAGGTATGGATTGATGCTTTTTGCCTCTGTGCTGCAAGCGAATTTGTGCTCGCAGGTGCTTCTGCACAAGTGCCCCCTGTTCTGGGTTGAAAATGTGCTCCCTGACAGTTTCTTCTCTTTCCTATTTACATAATTAAGAGACATTATGGAGCATTTGGCCTGCTTGTAGTATTTACATCATAAGCCTCGTGATATTTGTTTTTCTTAAATCTTCCCAGCGTGGTCCAGAAATCCCCCCTCCCAAGCCAGCCAAGCAATAGGTAATTTCATTTGCAAGCATTTTTAGCAAATGCCAAGGTCCAGAGCCTGAGCATGCAATGGTGATGGACATTGTCAGAGGTGCTTTTCCACTTTGTGTAAATAATTGCACATCCTTTGGGACACAGAAGGTAGAAAATGAGGTAGAACATAACATCCCTGTGGTTGTGAACACCTGTGGGAGACTTTGGCCTCTTGCGCTGTGCCACATATATCGCTGAGAGCTGGGGGAGTGGTGCGGAGTGATAATCCCCTTTATGAATCAATCCCTGAGTTGTCTGGGACAAGGACAGCATGGGGACCTTGATCACAGCTACAGGACCTGGCAGCGTTGCTGTCATAAAAAAAAAAAAAAAAAAAAAAAAAAAACAAAAAAAACAAAAACCAAAAACCAAAAAAAACCCCACACAAACCAAAAAAAACCCCAGCCTTTAATCCTCTTAATTGGTTGCATTACTGATACTCTCTGGTGCTGGCTGGGGAATGAGAAAATCTATAAACTGGTTTGTCCAACCCAGCTTCTGCCTGAGACAGTGTTGTCATTCAGAGCAGAGAGAGGGGAAAGCACCCAGGCATTCACCAAAAAAGTCACCTGCCCTCTCCATCAGCCCTGCACTGGGAAGCTGGTGCCACTGGACCAGTTGCAATTTGTAGCACCCAGAAACCATTTACAGTGAAAGACATCAAGGGTCTAATGAGAGAGGAAGGACTTTTTTTTTTTGCTTTTGGAGGAGCCTAATTTTCTTCCCTAAACCTTTGCCAATGACAGACACTCTCATAAACCATTTTTATTGGATTTTCAAACAATTTAATTAGTGCCTCCGTCCGTGATGGCTGCAGAATTGGTGCAGAGCAGTCTGGGGGGATAGTAAAACAGAAGTGGTGGCAGTGCCCTACGTGCATGGGATGGAGGGGGAGGACAGCTAATATGGAGAGAGCAAAAGGACTCGGGGGGGAAAACAGAGCTTGGCCATACCTCCTCCAAGAGCTGAGAAGAAGCCAGGTGCATTGACATGTCCACCTGTCTCCTTCGTGCATTCTTGAGGGGCTTTGCAGGGTGGGCACAGCCCTCAAAGGTACAGTCTCGGTTGGGCTGGCTCCTGGCTCGAAGTGGGGACTTTGTCTTCGCTCTGAAGCAAACCAAAACATTCCCCGGGCAGAGATGCTTGGCCTTGGGGCAGCATGAGTGTATCCAAAAGACCAAGGAGCCTACCACAAGTCCAGCCTTGTTCCCTCTTCACCCCTTGCCATGGCAAAGCTGCCTTGAACCACTATGGGCCAGACATAAATAGGAATGAAGCTCTTGTTCGTGGACACGTCGAGCAGGACCTACCCTGCTACCTCCTATACCACGTTTGAGGAGCATAGCTCAAGGTTCCCAAACCCCATCTGGATGCTTTGAGACCAAGTTTCAGCAGCTGCGGTCACCATCCTAGATGGGAAGGCTGCACAGGGCAGACTTCAGCCCTGCTCAGCCCACACACGAACCCGCTTTTTCCCTCACAACCCACCACAGCGCAGACACGTTGGGGCTGGATGGGCCAAGGGGAGGAACGTGCTGGCTCGTCATGGAGCTGCTACACAGAGCAGGCAGCAGCGGTCTCTCCGCAGCCCATGTGCTGCCAGTCGTGGGCCTGACAGCTCTTTTTTAAAGTCGATTTTAGTTATTTGCAGGAGTACAGATACAAAGGGAATTGGGGTAGCTGCGCCATGCAGAGGCAATATGTTTATGAGCTTGAATTCCAATTAATACCCAGGGGCTGTCTGTTTTATATCAGTGCACGGCATTGGCATTCAGCTATTCTTTTATATGGATAAAGTACGTGCTGCATGATTCATTTAGGGCCTGCCGAGTCACACGGGTTCCTGCGTCCCAGCAGCAACATCTGGCTGGCGTCCTGCCACCCGGGCTGTGCCGAATTCAGGGGCTCCATGCACCCCCACCCAGCCGTGCTGCCCCGCGCCGTGCTGTGCCGGAGCCGTGCAGCGGAGCTGGCCCCAAAGCTGACTGATCACCAAATCCAAAAGCAGGAGATGAGAAGCAGGACAGGAAAGAAGAGGAGAAAACAAGAGGGTGAAGTCATGTATTAGGGAAGGGCTATTGGAGAGCAGCCAAGCTGAGTGCTTCCAGCCTGCTTCCTGACACAGGATTCGGAGGAATTCTTCAGTTTCGTGGCAGAAATAGGTGCCCTGCACCCCAAATCTTCCATTCCTCCCAGGGATGAGCCCGAGAATTAACTGTTCCCTGGAACAAAGCCTATTTTTCAACAAGACTTTGCTGAAAAACAGGTTTTGAGCAAGGAAAAGGGAAAAAGATAGATAGATTCTGGCTGGTCTGGAGCAAGGGAGGGAAGGGTTTGCTTATGGGAGAGTTGTATTTAATTTTATCCAGTTTATTAATACAGCTTCTATTCCAGGCATAGGGACAGGCCCCAGATCATTCTCACAGACCTGTTGCAATCCTGCACTTATAGATTTTCCTGCCTGGCTTTCAGGGAGTTCAGAATAACCCCTAAAAGGTTTCTTCCAAGCTCAAGTGAGTGTGAACCAGGCACTCAGCCCAGCTGGCTGGTGAATTCTGTCATGCTTTTCATGCTCCATCACACCTAAATCCCCTGCTGCAGCTTGGGGCAGATTTTCCTTGGATTCAGCCCTCTATTTCTTTGGGAATGAGCTTTCTAGGAGAAGGCTCACCTCCCTGTGCCTGGCTATGTGATACCTAATGCAGCACAACATCGCTGCCTTTGCTGCCAGCACAGACTGGAAACCCAGTGGCGGGCAACAGGGTGGCTTAGACCCAGCTGAAAAACCCTGGGTTAGCTCTGGGCTAGTCTGAGCTGCTGGACTCAGCGCATTTAAGAGTTGTCAGCTATTTTCAGAGGCAGATTCGCCCTTCCCTCTTTCCACCCATTGTCTCTCAGGTCTCTTGACATGGCTAATGGATTGCAGACCTGTTCCCCTGCATCCAGGCAGAGCCCCTGTGTTTTAACTGCATTGCTGTTTGCATTAGGTAGAGATTTTTCTAGGGAACGCAGAAAGGTAATTTCCCCCTGTACAGTGGATTCGTGCTAAAGGAAGGGGGGAGAAGCACCAAACGCTTTCACATTTATAGTAAAAAGTGGTGGAAATTACTCCATCGCAGCAAGTCTGTCCCTGTGGGTATCCTCTTTGATGTGCAAAGGAAAGGAATGTTTTAGCTGATCTCAATATTTTTAATTCTCTTGCTGATTTCGAAGCCCTCTTTAGCATGAGCTACCAAAGGATTGTAGATTACCCTGTAAAGGCAGTTTTGTTATTGTCTCTCTTAACCCCAGCTAGCCTTCAATTTCCTGCCATCATTTTTATTATGTCTTCTTTCAGCTGGGAATGAACAATGAGCTTTATTAGAAGAAAAGGTGAGAAATGTAATAAGAAAAGCCCCTCCTGTATCATGCCAGAGGCAGACACCCCAGTTGGGTAAGCGATGCCATGTGAACGCAGCACCAGGCTCCTCTGAAACCCACTCGTGCTCTCCCATCTGAAAGGAGCTGCAGGAGCTCTCCGCTAGTGCAGCTTTCCTAATTCAAAAGATCTGATCAAAAGTTTTCCAACGTTCTTTTTAGTATTTCTGTAATAAATTCATGCCTACAACAGTTTTGGCAATTTGGTGAAATAGTGGTCCTTTTCCGAGCCAGGTTCTGACTCAGGTCTGCTCCTCCTTTTTCAAGAGGAAAACGTTTTTCTTGTCATTGGCACAGAGGAGATGGGAAAAGCAGGAAAAACACGGGAGAAGGGAAGTTTCTCCTGCCCTTTTTTTTTTTTTTTTTCTCCCACAGAAAGCAGTTTCTTTTTGCCGTTCCCATCAGTATAGAATATATTTGTTCAGTGAGAAACAAAGGAGAAACTGCCAGGGGAAATATCCTATTAAGTAAGCCCCCTACTCATTTATTTCTAAATTTTCCAGAAATACAATGAATGTCTCTTTCATTAAGCTGTAAGAATAAATTCAGGCCCTTAAAAGCCTTCCCTTGCTCCCCCCGCCCCGCATTGTTACAGTCTGTTGTGCTACTTCTGCATTTCCCACACAAAACTCTAACATTACAAGAATGTTTTTGATACCAGGACCAGGCAAATGTCTCTTTACAGCCTCAGAATACTAAAGATTTTTTTTTGCAGTGGAAATAGTCGGTAAGGTTTACAATTAAGCAACCAAACGCTGCCTAAATTTCAGTAGATATTTGCTTCTGACATTCAATATGTTGTTCACGCGCCAATTTTATGGTGCCACTAGTAAAGTAAAGAATCTTTATCCCTTATATTGAAGATTTCACTCCCTTTCCTTTGTAAGGGTAAGTCTTTATTTGCACGAAGATTGACTCTTGATGATACAGCTTGCTTACTCAGTGGATGGCTGTTTCAGATAATTGTTCTATTGCTATTAACACAAGTTCAAATGTTGTTTAATTGTGGGAATATACAGAACATTGTTGCCGATCAGGGTCATTTGGAAGACGAGCTGAATGCTGATAGGGTTGTAAAGGCAGCATTTATGCAGAGAGCCTCGCTCTTTCTCTTAACATTTTATTTTTCATATCATTTGAAGATCTTAAAATAGTAGCTGTCTAGGTACGCTGAAGGGCTTAGCAAAGGAAGATCGACTGGCAGATATCATACAGTGCAAAAGCCTCGGCTGTAATGGAGCAGTGTTTTTGAAGTAATAATATAAGGTAAAACTAATGTGCGTTTCAAGATAAAGGATGTTCTTTGGGTTGTGGGTGTTCAAACAGAACACAACAACATTTCTATTCAGCACACTCTTTAATTCTCAGTTAAAATAGATCCCATATAATTGTAGCTTAATTCTGGTTGAAAACTCCGACAATTTTCAGTAGAAACCTGAGTTTTATCGGAGAAATGTTTTCACTTTCAGATCTGCTCTTCTTCAACATTTGGTTTGCTAAAATCATCCAGCAACAACAAAAAAACCCTCAACTGCTGTAAAATGCATCTGGAACCTGACAAACAGATTGGGGCTTGAGCCAGGAAAAAATCAGCAGCTTCCGTCAGATTTTTGTTTGCTTGAGGGCTTTAGGGGGAGGTGGCAGGTTTAATACAACAATTCATAGTTGCTGTTTGCAGGGTTTGGTTTTCCAACACGTAAGTCAACACCATCTCCTGAGAATTGGAACAAAGACAAAATAAATCTACTTTCATTTAAATTTTCAGCAGAATAACACTGCTTTTTCCTGCCCCTTTCCCCTCTAAATACATGGTCTAGTTCCACCTGAAGGAAACAGCCCTTCAATACGGTGCAGTCACCACCAGACTTGCTTCCAACACCAAGAAGCTATCCATGGCATTTTCCTGGCGTGGCTCAAAATGAGAGGGCTCAACGGAGATTATTTTGTTTCTCCTTTCACTTGATCTTCCCCTGCTTTCAAGTTTCTCACCAAAGCTCCTGGAGAGGACCTTTTTGCTGTGAAGGAGCAAGCCCAAGCAAGAGCAGAAAGGTCCTGCCACCTCCTGGGTTAGTCTCAAGGCTGTGTAGAGTTACCATGAGGTAAAATGCTTTCCTCTTTTGGGACATGGTCTAGAAAGTCTGCATCTCATTTCCCAGGCTTAATATGCCGACCTAAACTTGGGCTAGTACGTGACTGGGAACCTCCAAGCCATTGTGAAAGAAACTGGATTCAGCGTGGCTCAGATGGCATTTGTTTAGCTGGTAAACAGTTTGCTCCAAAAAAGTCGCCCCAGTTTTCCCCTACTGGGAAAATCCATTTGGGTTTAGGGTCAAACCCATCTGCTTACAATTGAGTCTGGCCATGTTGCTGAAGTTTGTGTCTCGGTCCAGCATCCCTTTATAAGTTTGGAGGAAGGAAGGGGGTGCATGTACCTGAGCAGGCTGTATTTGCATGACCCGTTGAACAGGGGCAGCTCTGCCAGCGCTCAGACCATGGCACTACTTTGCCATGATGGGGACTAGCCTCGTCCCATTGCATGGGGCTGAGGACCATGTGTACCCCCATACTTCCATACCCCCAGGCCCTCAGGGGGTATGAAAATACTGCTTCATCCATCCTCAAAACGGAGATTAACATTTTTAGAGCATAGAAAGCCTGGTTTGCAGGCTGACACTTCCCTGTAATTGCCTCTCCTCTCTCTGTGCTGCACAACGATGTCAGTGTTTCTCTTTAATTGTTTAGCTCCCTCACCCGTCGCATCTCTGTGGAGATAAAGGGCTTCATAAGAAACCATCCATCCAGAATGAACCCTTCCTGCAATGGCAGGTAGACAACCCCTACGCAGCACAACCCAAAGTGCCTGGTTCCTATAGGACCTAACTCCCTTTTGTGCCTCCCGTGGTCTTTGCCAACCTTTTGTTGTTCTTCTGTGGATTGCAATGCCGTAGCTAGGGCTGAGGTGCAGGCAGTCGGGAGGACCAGGAGTGCTCCCCGTTACTGAGCGGGCAGCGGCGGGGAGTAACGGGGCTGTCATGGGGCCCCAGGCACCGATCAATGCGCATTCCCTGCTGGTCCCTGCAGTCACTGGCCCATGGCTGAAGTCAGAGGGTTGCGCTGCTGTGCAATGATTTGTAGGCTGTAATTGGCTTAATGCTTGGCTTACCCGTTTAGTATCGCTAAATGGTGTAATATCAGCCGCCTTCCACTTGCACCAGAAATAAAGCTCCACAGACATGGAAAACGTTGCTGGAGTTCACACTGCAGTTTGCTCGCTCGCCTTGCATGGCGGTTTCCCATCTACTCGGAGGCTTTGAGCTGCAGGTAGATGGGCAGCACCTTTGGGCATCCCTCGGTCGTGGCATTGTCTATCCTGACTCCAGGGGAAAGGGGAGGGTTTGTCTGCTGCTCAGTCTGCCTCTTGCTCACCCCATAAATCAGCCCACTGAGGTGCCAGGGCGAGAGGACCCTCCCACTCCCACTGCCTCAGAAGAACACGGTGAAAGGGGAGAGGAAGACTGTGGAAAAGAAAGACCACCCATCTTCGAGACCCCTGCAAGCTTCACCCAACAGGCCAGTGCCTCCAGCAGCAGATGCATTGGGCTGATGGGATGCAGCATGGCACTTAATTCAGGGCTCTCTTGCCTTCTCCCCAGCCTCATCTAAAATACTGATGGGCCAGACAGCAGCACAGCAGGAATGTGCACGTGCCTGGGCCAAGTCCTGGTCAGCCTGTCCTCGCCTCCAGCTAACACCAGCACAATTCCTCACTGGCTCTCGGAGGAGGCACTTGCCAAGCTTTCTTCCTCCCATCCCAGCTGTGTGCAGTGGGCGTTCTGCCTTTGGGCTCAGCTGGAGGAGGTCTTCATCCGAAGGGATGGGTGATTCTGGTGCACCCAAGTCACAAAGCTTACAGAGCTGATATTAAGAGAAGTCCTGGTCAGAGGTCCTAGGCTGCTGGAGCTAATGTCCTTTTGTGGGCTACGTCAGAAGGTCTCCTTGCCTGTCTTGGCCTTCTTGATGGGTGCGGAGTAGCTGGTAGCAGGCAAGCAGGGGACCAGCAAAGCAGCCATGGTGCTAGGGCCCTGGGTGTGCCTTCATTGCTCTGACCATCCTCAGCTGGGATCTCTACCCACACACCCTCTGCCAGTGGCCCAGCAGCTACATTTAAGCTCTGTTTTGCCTAGAGCTACTTGTGATGTGCCCAGCAGCTGAGCTGGGACGTGCTAAGCTCACAGGACTGGCACCCTGCCTGGGAACAGGGCCAGTGTCACCATGGGGCTGCCATGGAAGCCACTGGAGCTGGTGTCTGCAGCAGGAGCTTGTGCTGGTCTTCGATTTCCAACTACTGGTGAAAGATTGTAGATCTTGACCAGGGGAGGAGGGAAGGTGTCAGTTCTTGTCTTAGAAGCGTGTAAACAAGATTAAACCCCTGTGAATTGAGGAATGCTGATTGGGTTTATCTGCATGATGAAGGTAGGAACTTATTTCACAGTGTTAAGTGATACAGGTAATATTTCCAAAACAAAATCTCCAATTTGAAATCCAATTAGGGTTGCTAAGTAACAACATAGTTAACCAGCCAATATTTCCTAAACCCAGGTTTTTGCAAGCAAGGAAACAGCTTCAACAAATTGCACTAACAATATATAAATACATTAATATTAAACTAAAACAAAAATATATAGTTTACTGCAACACAAAACCTTTTAACACTTGACTGCTAGGATTTTCCTTGTGATCTGTGTGATTTCAGAAGCTGTTTTAGTGCTTTCCGCTTCCCTGGCTGGGGGGTCTGTACTTAAACTGCAGTATTGGTGGGACAGGGAAGGAATCTGTATACTTAGTTTACAAGGTACTATGTAACCTTATTGATGAGCATGTATCTTAGGTGCCTGAACTGAGGGTCTGAAAAGTAATTTTGATGAAAAATAGTTGCTTGCAAATGCTCTTTAATTGTCAACTACTTCAGTATAACTGATCTCCCCCCAAAAGTTACTGCAAGTTTTACTAAAACAGGTTGTTTTTCAAGCCCGTTCTCGGCAGACACATACATTGATCTAAAAATTCCCTGTTTGGCTCTGCTCAAAACACAGCTCTCTGAGGAGCTTCAATGGCTCTCCTACCTGCCCAATCTCCTGCAGCACCAGGTGGCTGTTAGGGTTCTAGGCTTGCTTGGGACAGTTGCACACGCCATCAGGAGGTCCCAAAGGTGGACCAGTGCTCTTGCTCCAAAACACCATGTGTCAACCTGCAGCATGAACCCAGAGTCTGCCAGGCAGTCCTCACCACCTCAAAGTCTGCCTGTCCCTGCAGCTCTATTGGCACAATGTAGAAACCTGGGGCTGAGCATCTTGATTTTTATTTTGACTCCAATTTTACTTTTTAAGCACTCTGCGGTCTTTCCTGTTTGGTGGGACTCCAGATTGGCCGAGGGATTTGGGTAGGATTTGTCAAAGGCTCGTCTCTGTTTCTGTTCCTATAGAAAAGCAGGATTTCTCCAGTAGAGCTGACCTGGGGCAGACACCCCCTCTGCAATGAGGATACTTTCTTCTCTTGTTCAGTGGCTTTAGGAATTAAACTTTGGTCTCTTCTGAGTGTGGGGGGAAATGCTTCATGGGGGTCTGCACCACTGCTCCACACCCCTCCAGGTGTTGCAGCCCAGGTCCCCTGCCCAGCTGTGTCCAGCTCTACCATCCCATGATGAAAGGGAAATGCCATATGTCATGAGTAGCTGAACTCTCCCAGCACTAATAGTTTGCTGCAGAAGGCAGCGAGATCAGGATTTTCCTGGCTGACAAGGCTCCGAGATGCAGATAAGCTCTCTGCACATGGCTTGTGTGGATACTTCAATGGCTGAACCACGCTTGTAGCAATCAAAGATCCTTGTCATGCTGAAGAGGCCTCTTCTTGCTCCCTGCTTTGTTCTCCCCTGGCTGCTGCTTTAGCCTGACTGTGTAGGCTAGCAATCCTCTTGCATTTGTTAGGCTTCTTTGGGTCCCCATACAAGTGGAAGTCCAAGGCAATGGCCTGTGTTTGATGTGGGGCACATGTTAAGGTGCCTTCTGCGGGGAAACCTGCTGCTTTGTTTTTGTGAATGTTCATCCCAGCAAATTGCTCTGTCTCTGTTCAAGGATTTTTGTAAATATATGGACTAGAAATGGCAGGAGCTGCAAACTAGCATTTTTTTACCAAGGAAAGATTATATTTCAAGACTTCCTGCTTTATATCAAAGAACAGCAGAAAATCTTTCTTAGATCAACCTGTCTTGAAGCAGATGTCCAACTTTGTTAACAGCTTTCTCCTTATTTGTGCAGTTCTGTGTATTTGTTCTGTCTAGCGGCTCCTTAGCTTGAGGTAAGGCTTCCAAATTCCCTTTTTGAAAGGGCTTGCCAGCTCCAGCACTGAACCACATGGAAAATGACCCTTCAGAGAAGTGGAGCACGAGACTGTGTGCTGCAGCTGGTGAGAGGATGCTCCTGGTTTAACTCATGCCTGCTGCAGTGGTTTCTTTGCAACCCTGAGCAGCCCAGGGACTGACTGACTGCCCAGGCTGTCTTCCCAGGAGAAGGGCTGAGGAGAGATGGGAACAGGTGCTTAAATGCATGGAAAGAACCAGCTGAAAAATTTCCAGTTCTCTCCCAGCATCCCTTTGATGGGAGTGTTGGGGGGAGAACCCCAACATTATGGTAGGGGCTGTGGATCATATTGTTCCCAATCCCAAGTAGCTCCTCTGAAGTTTTGCAGAAACTCTGGGAAGTTGGGCAGATATGCCACTGGAAGAGCTCTGAGCCCAAGGACTCCAGGCCGCTCAGTGATACTCCAGCTTCTCTAGCTCATTCCTGTAGCCAGCGGCTGCTTTCCAGCATCTGAAGCCTCTGGCCTTGGGCTACTTGTAGGCTAATGTCATGGTTGTATAAGCTTCCAGAAGCTGAGCTGATGCTTGAAAACTTCTCTGCTAGCAAACTGACTTGACTCCTGACTGTCCCCATCACATTGACTCTGTCCTTCAGTAAATTAAAGCATTTCTGTGCAAGGGAGTAGGAACAGTATGGACTATCCACCAGGCTGCTCAGGCCCAGAGCCGCCTCCTGCTACAGAGATGAGTATGGTTTGGTGCAGTGGAGGAGTGGAGCAGTGTCCTAGCAGACCCATGGCATTTGCACATGCAAAAACCAGTGCCCAGGTGTCACTGCTGGCCAGTTTGTTGCCATGACAAGTGTGCAGCTGGGACCCCAGAGACTAGAGCATCAGGCTCTTGCCCAAAGTCAGCAGCAATGTAAAGCATCGTGCCAACCAGCTGAGACTGGATATAATGGAAGTAATGAACAGTGCAGCTTCAAATTAAAATAAAGCTAATGGAAAGGGCAAAGACCTTAACTGTCACTCTGATGCATCTCAACAGAGTTGCTTATACTATGCTGAGCTCACCAACTCTGGGTAGCGTGACCCTTTGGGTTTGAGGCTGGTGTGCCATTCTAATGATGCACACCTACCCCTCCCAAGGGGAGTAAGGTGAAGGGCTTGAGGAATGAGGGCTCAAGGGCAGACACCTTTATTTAATACGCCATGACAATGCATAACTAAAGCTCTTTATCTCACCAGATTTTGCTGATAGGTGGCAGTTCTAGCATGGGTCTGATGAAGTCTGTCCCAGTCTTTCCAATGACACTGCTTTAACTTTCGTCCCCTTAGTGCCGCTTTCCTGTTGCTATTCTCATTTGGAGGTGAGTGCTTTGTCCCTTAAACAAGGACACTAAGCTGGGAGACCTTACTAATACTGGTTCTTTTGCCCCCACTTGATAAGGACAATGAAATCTCTCCCAGCATTGTGGTATCCTGCCCCTATGCATAGCCACCTCCCCAGGGAGCTTTTCATCATGGGAGGGGGAGGGAAAACAAATAGAAACTTCCCATTTGGTTTCCTTGAAGGTCTTCTCCAAGCAGATTGGCAAAGTGAGGTATGAGGCCAGTCTTCTCTCCAGGTTACCTCTCACAGTTGCGGCTTTGGTTTGAAAATGCATTTGGTTAGCTAGGGAACGAGTATTTGTCAGGAGAGCACCTTTGAGGAGGAGGGCTTTGTGTCTTGGATGCCATAAAACCAATTCTGGGAGCTTTGTCTCACTCCTTGAAGAGGTTTTGTATCTAATTGAGAATTCAGCAAACACTCTTGTGGGTTGAGAAAACAAAACTTGGACCAACTGCATGTACAGGAGGTTGACCAGGGTGGGAAGAAATCCATTAAGGACCCTAAGTGTGAAAACTGCTGGGCTGTGACCCCCGGGTATTTTCCTCCTCAGAAATGCCTACTGCATTGCTGTGTCCTTCTCTCAAAGGGGAAGGGGGGAAAGTGCTAAATGTCCTTGTTATTTGTCCAGATGGTTAAATCCTGGTACCACCCTGTCAGGTTTTCCATGTAGTGACAGATGGGGGGCTCCCTGGTTCCCCTGGGTCTCGCTGAAGACCTTTCCCCTTCCAGAATGGAAAAAGGATGCAGCAAAAATCAGCCTTAATCTCGGTGAAATGCTTCACAATGAGCCTCACCCTTGAAAGTGAGAAGTAAGAAGACCTTAACCTCCATGGAATGTGGCATGGGGCCACAACAGCTGAGGCTGGGATCGCTGCAAGGGCTGGACTGGGACTTATTTGAGAAGCCATGGGGTGGAGGGGCATAGCTTCTGCCCCACAGCTCAAAATGGGGAGCATGTTCTTTACAACAGACATCCAGTTTGAGCACAAGCCACTGCAGGTGGGCAGAGCTGGAGGCCAGATGTTGTGGTACCAAACCCGAGCATCACGCAAAGACTGAAGCCTGCAGGCACATCGTACCGTCTGCTATATGTGCATGATTGCCAGTTGTTTTTCAAGCAGAGGGGGAGTGTGTGTACAAACGATTATTGCAAGCTCCCAGGTGCGGTGGGAGGCCTGTACTTCTCTAGCTTCCAGCACAGACTAGACAGAAGCAGAAAATGCCTGTTTGAAGGAAAAATGGTGAAGCAGCATGGACAGGAATGGGAAGCAGACATGCTGCATGCAATATAGCTCTCCTGAAAGCTTTGTGCTATTGCCTCCCTTTGCAGCCCTCGCCCCTGTGCACCAGAAATTGCTGGGAAGGAGTTGCACACGCAGGGCTGAGTTGGTGCCTCTCAGGAGGCTCCATGTGCACCTCTGAGCCAGCATCATTGACCCACTGTGTTCTGCCTCTGCTTTCAGCCCCTTGACCCAGAGCCTGGTCTTTACACCCGTTGTCTTGCTCCACGCTGCTGGGATGAGGGTGAGTGACTGCATGCTGCTCCTGAGGAATGTGTAGAGCTCATGGGTGCTTGTCCTTGCACTCCTTACAGCCCTTCAGCCAGACCAGCAGCCCCTTGCAGGGTGCTTGGCTGCCCCTGTCACTTGCTGGGCTTTGCCCTCCCCTTTCCTACATCTCGCTGAGACAGGAGGGGAATTAAAACTCTCAGACCTGGCAAGAGGCATCTCTGAGGCCTCAACGTAAATCGATCCGTCAGTAACCTGAGGAGAGGGGCATCTGCTGACTTGGGTGAAACAACCCGATGATAAATTGGATTAGAAAAACCGCTGGATATTGGTGCTTGGGGATGCAGGACAGCAGAGACTGTGTTAAGGGAGAAGTGGCATAATAAATGGCTCTCTCTTGGAGGCTTTGAAATGCTGCCTTTGCAGCATGTGCCATTGAGGTTTTACAGGGAGATGCAAGGTGTCTCTGCACCCTGGCCTTGCCCCACAGACATTCCCAGTCCCACTGGGGGTACGGCCTCTGGCTGTACTGTGCGGGGACCCTACACTTTGTACCACTTTCAGGAGTGCTGCTGATAAACTAGGCTGAGTACTGCAGAGGGTAAGGTGGAGGAGTGACATGTAGCAATAGCAGGTCTCCATGGTTAATAAGGGATTGTGAAAGCAGCCCAGGAAATCGAGCTGTGTGAAATGATTGCTCCGTCTTGCCTGGAGGAAGAAGGGAGAGAAAAGGCTTCTGAAACCCTCTCTCCCATTAGTCCATCTTTCCCCAAAACCTGGTCTGCTGTGTCTGTCCACGTAGTAAGAACTGGGCAACCTGCAGGGAAAGTGGGGCAGTGCCTGACCTGTCAAAATGCTTATAGTAGTGCGTGGGAGGGAATTTTCTTACAAAGCAAACCATGACAGCTTTGGAAAGGTGGTCCAAGCGTCTTTGCAAGGTCTTCACTGAGCCTCTGAGACATCTTCATGGTGGCTGTGCCCAAAACCTCACGTGGGAGGGAGGGTTGACTGGCTCAGAGCAAAAAGAGTTGGTGCAGGTAAAACAGCTCTGCTAGGAACTGTGTGAGTGAGGCAACAGGGAGAGGTACAGAGCAAGGCTGTGGGACAGCACGCGAGGGCTGCATCTATTACTGCTTAGAGCCGCGCACGTCTTAAAGTCAACTCAGGAAACACTTTCTTGCAGCTCAGGTGTTTCCTGGAGGAGAAGCAGGATGACAATTCTGACTTTGGGCTTTAGCAACAGCCCCAATTTTGGCAAACTCTAGCTGCCAGCAAGGTAGCATCACATGGAGGGCAGAAACTGTGTGGTGCTCTTTGCTGCAGTGGAGCTGCAGTGCTGCAGGACCATGCAAGAGACCTTGCTGGAGGTCGTGGGCAGGCTCACACTTCTCTGAGAGGGGAGAGCTAAGGGGGAGGACTGAGTCATGCAACATTGCTTAAGCTGCTTCCCAAGTGCCTTAGAGTACAGCTTAAGGCAGTGAAGCTATCCTCACAGCAGGCTCGAGGAGGAATTACTGAGCAGAAGGCAGTCTTGCTGGGGTATGCCAGGCACCTGGGGCATGGCAAAGGGATGACCATGGGCCCGTAGCAAGGTGAACTCACATCTTGCTGCTGCCCAGGATGAGGATGTGGGTAGGTGGAGAAGTCAGAAAGGATTAATACATGTCCTGCTGTGGGAAGAAGCCTTGCATATGTATTTCTAGTACAGTGGTTACTGCTGATGTTTGCATCAGCACTGCTTAGTTCTGGGGTGCTTCTGCGTCTGCATGGTGACCCAGAGGAACTGAGGATGGGATGCTCATCAGGAGACTCAATGGAGCATAAATACCTCCTGCATGTGTAGCGCAGTGCTGCGAACCAATAGCTGCATGAATATTTAGCATCTGCTACTCTCCGCTCTGAAAGGATTTTCATGCTAGGTCCTCCTGCTTCTCTAGAGATTGTGTTATTCAGTTCTAGCAAGGATAAGGCTGTGTGTGGGTGAGGGCGGGGAGACAGCCGCTGTTGGGAATCGTGTGCCATTGGGATGTGCCTTTTAGAGGAGGATGGAGACAAATGGCATCACTAACAGCTTGTGTGACAGAGAAGCCAGGAAACCGAGGAACAGCTGGCACCGGGCACACAGCACTGCTGAACGCATTTGGAAGGTATGGATCTATGTAGCTGTGTGGGTAATAAACTACGAAGCTGTCAACAGTTCCCCCACCCTTCCCAAAGCAGAGGAGAGGAGGAAATGGGTTCAACCCTTGCTCCTCCCAGAGGTGGGAAATGGATTCTGACATGGAGCTAAGGACCGTGAGCTCCTGCAGCATTGATCAGCTTGTACAGCTCAGTTGTAACGGTTGGTTTGAAATGAGATCTGGAACTGGAGGAATACAGAAAACATTGAAACCATGTTGAAAGCATGAAATGCCTGGGGAAATCTGAAGGAAACAGCGTAACATTTAAATGTGTAACTCTATCCAGAAAAGTTGATTAAAATGTCACTAACTCCTAGGAAGAAACAGGTCTCTATGCTGGCCCCTAATACTACAAGCTGATCTGAAAAGGTGTGGCTTGCAAAAAGGCACCTCCTGGAGAGACACGGTGAGTAACTGGGTTGTGAACCGGCCTGAACAAGGCTCCAAGGAAAAATAACTGTGGTCCTTCCCTTGTCCCTGAGAACAAGAGGGCTGGTGTGTGCAGTCAGGCTAGCTCCTGTCCCCTGCCTGTCCCCAGCATGCTTTAGGTGTGTAGCTCTGCTCAGATCTCCCCATCTCCTGGGACCATCTGAACCCCATTGCTGTGCTCCAGCAAGCCTTTCCTACAGCACTTCTTTAACTGTGCAGAGGCTTTGTGAGCTTTCTATGACTTGTTCATGCTCAAATGAGTGTCTTATTACTTCCCACCAGCTCGGACTATACTTGGACTACGTCCACCTAGCAGATTCTTCACCCACACCTACCTCCCCTGCCCTGGCTGTTCAGCTTATGAGTTGAGGGTCGTCAGGAAACTTGGTTGCAGATACAGGTTTATGGTATAAGTGCTCTCTGGCAAAGGTTCAAAGCAAAGGTCATTAAGATGCAAGACACTTTCCCCTGGAGATTGAGTTTGCTAATTAAAAATGCATTAATAAATCCGGTGTTTCGGTCATAGACATAGTGAAGGAGCAGTCAGGAGCTATTAAACATAGTGAGGAGGCAGTACCAGACAAGTCAAAGTCTTGAGTGCTTGGTACACTTGGGGATCAGTGTGTCTGGGCCCCGCCTGAAAGAAGTCACGGAGGAGCTTGTGGGTCAGGCATGCAGGAGATCCCGGGCACTCAGTGGGAAAAGCACTGCTTGTCTACAACCCAGTGAGGGGATCATGGCTTGGATGAGAGTTGGGAAATGGCCTGATGTGCCCAGCAGCTGGAGTCTGTGACTTGCTACCCTGATAACCTTGCTGAAGCGAAAATGGCCCAGACTTAGTGTAGGTTCCTGGTAAGGGCTGTGCTGCAAGTGCAGGTGGAGTATGGAGCTGCTCACAGGTGCTCCTCAGTACTGCATTGCCTCCTGCATGCTATCAAACATGTGTGCTGTGTTCCTTCTTCCCATGTGTGAATTTTGGCATCACATCCTCACCTCGTCCCTGAAAGGACTCGTTGAGTAACCGTACATCTAGGGCACCTTAGGGGAGCTGAGTGAGCCTGTGAAAGGTTAAGTGGTGTCACTGTCTCCTGGGTTAATGATGTCCCCAGATGATGCAGGCAGAACATTATTTACTGAAGACACCAAGCAGGCAATCTTTCTTCGGGAGAAAGTGATAAATCTTGTTACGTCTCAGTGATCCCATCACTGTTACTTACGGCAGCAGCAGCATAGGGCTGTGCTTGTTCCAGGGGCAGGGTGGATGGATTTTGCTTTTGTTAAAGCAAAAGGACATGTTAATAAACCAAATTCTGTTTTTTGGTGGACCTTCTAGGGAACAAGCCTTGGGGAGGCTGACCACGGGGTGCTCATATCATCACTGGAGAGTGGTCAGCCAGACTAGCTGTGTGGTCAGGCTGCCTGGTAACATGGTACAAACTTCAAAGGAAGGACCCCACCCACAAGGACACATCTCTTTAGCTCACAGCCACCTTTTCTGCCTGCACTGGTAGCTCTTCTCGTGAAAAGTTTGCAGACTCTGGTTGGTAAGTCGACTCCACGGCTTTCCTGCCCGCTCCCAGTGAGTATGGTGCTCTCTGCACCCATAAATTGCAAGCCAATCCCACACCTTCTCAGTGTAAGCTTTGTTCTAATAAAGCATTTGTCAGGTTGAATTGCTACCAGAGCGATGTGCCAGCAACTAATGCTTTCCATTGAAACAGCCACACGCCAGGAGCAGAGGGTATCTTATTTATGACAGCAGGCTGGCCTCTGACCTCTGCAGACCACATGCCGCTGCAGAACTTGGCTGAGGATTGCTGGAGAACTACACACAGTGTGCCGGGCTCCCTCGCATCTCCCTCTGTTTGTAAGGCTTTGGTTGCCAGCTGTGAAAGCCTCTGAGGTTAGTGGCTCATGTCACAGTGACTATGTGGAGCAGGAGAGTCTCAGCCCTGACTCCAAGGGAGTCCAAACCACTCTAAAACTGACCCAGCCTCACTCCTGCCAACCACTGGGTAATGGTGCAAGCCCTTACGGAGCTGGAAGTGGAAAGGAAAGAGGCCAAGGATGCAAAGACAAAAGCCATTCCTCTGCAGAAGCGAGGGGATTATTCACATGCTGGAAGGCAGCAACGTCATGGAGGAACGTGCTTGGGCTTAACAGCTCCTGCTTGAGGCTCCTTTGACTTAGTGACGAGAGCAATCATGGAGCAGAGGCCAGGGATAAGGGGAAAATAAATGTACCATGATCCACATTTGTACAGAAGAGTCACACTGACAAACCAGAGCAGCTGTAAGCTCCATTTTCTTAAAAAATGTTGAGACTCTTCCCTCAGTCTCGCACCAACCTTCAGTTTCTACCCTTCATACTTTGCTGGAAGATGTGACCTTATCCTCCTTGGGAAGAGTCTTCTTGGCTGGTCGGGAAAGGCATGTTTCTGTCTTGTCAACCTACTCAAGCACTTTAGAGGGAGAATGGCCATCGATAAATGGATTTTTCTTGGCTCAAGCCCTGCCCAGTTTAGTTCTTTGATAATTTAGTGTGCCATTTCCTGATGCGCCGCTAAAATGTATAGCATGCAGCTGGCGAGAGAGGAGCCAGATCTTGTCTGCGGAGATGGGGGTCATGTCCTGATGGAGGAGGGGATGTAGTGGCCTGTCACTGAGTGCAACCTATGTGGTGTCCAGAGAGGATTGTTGTTAATTGAATTGAAGAAGACAAATGGCCATTAGCTCAGTCTCCAAAGGACAATAACTGTACTGATAATGAAGCTGAACTCCCTAATACTGATCTCTGGTATCTGTGAAGTTATGTAATTGATGGAATATCATTAAGTAAGAGGAAAATGTCCAAATACGGGGGGCAGAGGGGGGGTGGGGTAGTTTACAGAATTTGCTGAGATCTGATGCTTACAGCAAAACTTCAGCGCCAGCTTTTCTGAAGCACAGAGACCTCTGAGTCTCGTTCTTTATCCTCCTTCCCCTCTTTTTTTTTTTTTTAAGACAAAATTACATTCCAGGCAATGATTGCAGTGACATTAAGCTCAAGCGATCAAAACCTGTTTTGCTGCACCAATATCAGCTGTTGAAGGGACAAGTGCCTGTGATGAATGTTTGATATCTGCCCATCTTCCTTGATATGTATCCCAGGAGGAAGACAGGAGACAATCTGATCAACTCAACAATCCTCCTGGCATTTCCATGGCCTCTGGAGCTGTATTTCTCAAAGAGCTTCAGGCCATCTTTGCAGGGAGGCATCACACTTGATGCTGCTTTGACAAGCAGCCTTTGGCCCTGGTTATGGGGCAGAGGAGGTTTTTGTCAGAAAATGCCAATTTGTCATAATTGAACCTTTTTGCAGGTTCTGAAGAAAACTTAGTTAGGAAAAAAGCTTTCTATTATTAATGTTGGGCTAGAACTAGAGCAGCAAGCAAACCATGGCACCATCCTGCACGCTACCATTTGGCCACCAGTTCCAAGTCCCTCCAGACCGAGGAAGGCGAACTGGGTGCATCTTGGAACTGCAGACTTGACACATGATGATGATAAATTGATGCATTGCTGGGTGACGATGTGATGAATCGCATTCATCACACCCTGCCGACAGCCCCACATGCCCTCTGCTCGTTGCACCGTGCGGTGTGGAGCGCTCTGATCCTCAGGAGTACCTCCTGACAGCTAAGAGCTGCAGAAGGGACTGTAGGTCGGTTAAAGGCACGCGGGCTGGAGAAAAAAGCCTTCCTCAGTCTGCCGGCAGTTGGTGGGGTGCACAGGTAAATTTGCTTCCCTGGAAACAGAAATGTTGCTGGTATCCCAGAAACCTTTGCACAGTCTTCCATAACAATCATGGTCTCATAACTGCATGCTCTCCAATAACATCACCTAAGTGATTTCCCCATAGGCAATAAGGTTAAGTCATGGGAAACAATTTCTATTTTTAATAACATTTTTGCTAAATATCCTGTCCCTGACTTTCCCCAGAGGCTCAGAATCCATCTGCAATAAGGGGGCTTTAAAAGGGCTTTAATAATAAATATAATACCGCCATTCTTTTATGCTTGTAACTATTCATGCTTGAGTGAATTCCCTGATCTTTTTATAGGTCTGTTGAAATATATTGCGCAAGTCAAAGGCAGGCCTGTTTTTAAGCTTCTTGTGTTCCCCAGCTTTAATTCTTTTTATCTCTAGGTAACAGTCTGGATAATGTGGTCCTAGTGTTGTATTTATCCATGTACAATAGCAACCAAGCCCAGAGAGCAGCACGCAACCTTGCTGTACCCAGGGAGAGGAGAGTCCTGTTTTCCATGAGGGCCGTGACTACTCAGTGCTGTCTCTAGAAGACCATAAGAGCTCCCCTGTGAGTACTGCACTGAGCTACAGCACCTCTGAGAGACCTCACCAGTGTGACAGAGGGGAGAGAGCCCCTACCTTAAGTCTGCCTGATAGGCAGCCCCCCTTGATTTGGCAGGGAGGTTTAGAGCCATCAGAAATGCGTTCTTACCCCATTAAAAAAATGCTAAATTCTTCTAAATATCTTTCCAGCCCAGCCCTGTATATGTCCTGGAAAGGAAAATGTTCCCTCCCCATTCCTTTTATTTACTCTTAGATTTCAAACTGTCTGGATTCCTGTGACTTTCTCCTGTGACATTCCTTTAGAGACTCCTCAAGAAGTAAACATCCCCTCTCTGAAGCTGTCAGGGCCCTATAGGCATTAATTGCCCTAGGCAACCTCTACCTCTACCCATTGCTCCACCAGCTCCATTTAAGCTCAGGTCTGAGGCTTTAGGTCTGGCCTGAGCTATGCTGTAGGTGTGCCTGTATCAGCCCTTCCACCATCATCTGTTGCTGCAGAACCTCTGTAGCTTCTTTCCTTGGGCTTTATTTTTAACTCTGAGCTATTGCTTTCTCTCTGACCCCTTCCATCTCAGAGCTTTCTTCTACTGAACAGCCAGACTTGAGTTTCTGCCCTAGATGTGTCTTTGCTCAGCTTTTCCTTGTGAATGAGCTTTCATCTGCTGGAGCCAGTGAAGTCCTTGGCTGACTCGGTGGCAGAGCTGAGGGAGTTTGCCCTCTGTGCATGACAGGCAGAAAGATGGGAATTTCTGAACTAATTTGCTGTAAACAGTGATCCATAATAGGTCACTTTTCTCTTCAGCAGCTCAGCAATTAAATCCATCAGAGACATGAATGTAATTGGACTGCTGGCAATTAGCACTTGCAAGTACTGGAGGAGTCCTGAGGGCCCTTCCAGTGATTTCCATTGTACTGCTTTGGATTTTTTTTGTCTTTTGGCTGAGCTGTTTGAGCCCAGGAATCCCACTGCCTTGCCCAAGGGTACCGGAGCAGCCAAGGATTTGAGGTCTGTAAAACTGAAAGGCCCTAGGTAAGGAGAAGACAGGGAGTACCCTCATGACGGTGAACCTTCATGCAGAGAGGGTGGTCTAGGACTGACTCCCACTTAGCCCTGGAGTCTGCTATGTTAAAGCAAAGCTAAGTGCTATAGAAATGCTTTTTCATTTTGAGAGGGACTAGTTGATGGTGGGTCAAAGGAGAGTCTGTTCCTGGGGGTCTTGGTGGCTCTGCTGTGCCTTGGCTTCCCCCTGAAGGAGAAGGGGTCAGTTTGGAGTAAGGTGGGAACCCTTAGCTGCTGCCTGGCTCATGTGAGGTATCAGAGTGAGGCTGGGGACTGCCTTATGGCAAGTATCTGGGCCGTCCCTGTCTGCCCTCATGATGGCAGTTGCAATGGACAAGCTGCTGGAGGTTGGAGATGCAAAAGTGACAGAAGTCACTAATGACTTTGTTGCATCCAAGCCAAAAACCAGCAATGTGGATGCCACCTGAGCAGTCACAGCGTGGGACTCTGATCAGGACTGGGTGGGAGACTGGTCTGTCCTCTCAGCAGGTAAGAACGGGTTTTGCCCGTGCCTTTGGTTTCATGACACCCAAAAAAGTAGAATTTCTCCCAGGTAAAAGAGAAAGAAGGAAATTATTAGAAAAAATACACTAGATTCCCAAGAGCTGGGATTAAACAAACAAACAAAAAATTTGATCTTGAATGAAAATGTTTCTAACCCTAGGTCAGAAAGCATGTAGGAGCTGTTTGAATTCAAACTATGGAGCAGAAACTTTGCCAAGATCAGCCTTTGCCTAAAGAGTTTGGATTGGGGCCAAACTTGGAGGCTTGCTGCCGTCTTGCTCGGCAGGTCTCTGGGGACAGCTTCAGAGTGCCTCACTGAGATTTTCAAGAGTGGCCAGTGATGATAGAGGGTCTGTTTGAGATGGCTCAAACCAGTCACCTTGAAAGTCAGGGACTTTCATGTCATTTCCAGTTGGACCATTAAGTATCGAAGCCCATAAAATCATTCATCCTCTTCTGCTGTGGCCTCTTCATTCAGCCTCCCCCTCTCCTTCATGATAAACTGTTTCATCCAATAGGGTTTGTCTGAGGTACTCTGAATTTCAGCCACATATATATTATTTTTATCTATCCTGTTATTTTGCTTGGCTTTTGTACATCCAAGATCACTCTTTTTATCTGTAATTTTAACAGTGAGGATGTGAATTAGAGGATTTTTATTTCACTTGTGGGTTTCCATTCACTACTGTGTATTAAACCAAGCCTTGCTTGAACACAATAATAATAAATATCCTTTGTCTTCCCCATTATAATGTAGTGATCTGTTTGTATGAGAGAACAGTTCTGCAATATCATCACCCAAAGTCCCCAATATCTCTACTGTATCCCAGTTAATTATATGGTGCTGCTATTTCATATGGACCCCAGTAGGATCATTTTGCTGCAGACATTTTTTCAGGAGGAAAGTAGATGCTATTAAGTTTAACAAACAATTTTTTTAAGGGATCAAACCCACCCAAATCTGGCTTGCTACAGAAGTCCCAGGATAAATCTGTGTTGCACATGTACATGCTGCTGTTGTCAGCACGAGTGGAGCTGGCAGAATTTAACCAGAGAAGTGCAAAACTTCTTGGGTTTTTTGTTTGTTTTTTTTTTAACTGAAAAAGCTTACTTTCACGTAGCAAAAGTGATTGTCATCAGTGGTGGACTGGTTTAGGGTCCTCTCTTTTCTCCACTGTCCTGCCAAAACCTTGCTAATACGATGGGTTTCACTGAAAAATAGATTACAATGTAGTAATTCAAGGAATAGAAAATGCTGTGGTTTTTAGTGGAAAAAACTTTGGAGGGGCCTTTCATTTTTGATGGGAAATAAAGTATCACTTTTTGGAGGGGTGCAGTTGGAAAATCAAATAGTCGTGTATTTGTGCAGCTCTTATTGTATGAAAACTAAGCACATTTGGGGACCTTCTCCAGTGACACCATCTCTGGGGAGGCCTGCTGGTCCTTCACTGTAACTACATCTGCTGAGGTCCAGTTATCTAGTTCACATCATTTTTAGGCTCCTGCTTGTTCTTGTAATTGTCTATTCAGGACAGTGCCTTGGGTGTCTGCTCTTTGAAGATGATGCAAGTCAGCAGCAGCCCTGACTCCAAACAGGGCAGCTTGAACGCTTACGGCAGGAGGAAGGGAAAGAGGTTGGCATGGCTTAATCTCAAAGTTTTGCAAGTCAGGTGTGTTTATTGAAGTGTGGAGAAGCCCTTTCCACCTCTATAGGAGTGGCGGTGAGAAGGGGACACTGCTGACTTCAGGTGTTGAGGGACATGGGATGTACTTCAGACATGTTCTGGGAAACCATCTGCGAAGCAGCAGAAACGAAGCTTGGTATGACCTGAGATAAACAGCAAGATCTTCCTGATCAGCCTGGTTTTAAAACTTGGTCCAGCTGAGCAGTAGTGATAATTACTGATCTTTTCTGTAGCTTTTGTGAAGAGTATTTCTGTTTAAATGCACGGTCTAACCTTCCTCTCAGGCAGAATAAATAACCAATAAATTATTCAAAGAAGCATTTAACATAGGTGGAAATTAACACTTGTGTTTGCAAGCAGTCAGCTCCTGGGCAGGTTCGGCACTGGTCCAGCCGCAGGGTAGGATGGGGAGCAGCCAGGAGGTCCACAAGCCCTCAGCTCAGCCAATGTGGGAAGAACCACTTTCTTCCCAGCAGCTCTTCTTCACCACTGCCCTCCAGGCCCACTCCCTGAAGCAGATGTAGGGGACGTGGGATGTTTCTTCCAAGGCCGGCAGGAAATCCCAATGCCTGGATGAAGCTGTGCAAGGGAGATGGAGAGAGGAGAAGTCGAAGAGGCACTCGTGTTAGCTCACGATGAGAGGGGCTAAGACCGAAGCTTGGAGGAATCCCCACTGCCCATGGAAGAAAACAGAGGTATCTGCCAGCTCCAGCGGCTCTTGCTCCCTCTCATACGGGAAACAGCTCTCTGTTTGCAAAAGAAAAAGGCAGGTGAGAAACTAGATCCCACTGCACAGAAGTCAGGATGAGGCAGAGGAGAAGATATTACAGCTGCACCCTGGGAGGCTGTCTTGCATCTGGTCATTAAAGGTGACTTGTATCCACTCATGTCACCATGACTAGCTGTAGCTGTGGGGTGTGGAGGCCTCCAGGGCTTTCTGGCAGCCCTTCAAAGCAACAACCCTAATGCTGTGCAAGCCTGGTGGAGCGCATGCCCTTAGGCTGGTTTGTCAGAGGATGTGTGCCAGGAGATAAAAGAAGCATGTGGGCCACGCTTGAGCCCACTGTAGCATTGATCTGCACATACTCATCCAAATTAGGGCAATGCTTGGAGCTGAGCATGCAGTCAGGCAATCCCTTCTGCTGCTGGCTGATCTGGTTTGAGCAGTTACTGCCCTGACACTGACTCAGTGTCCTTAACCTTCCTGCTCCCCATCAGAAGTTGCTGTTGCTTTAGTCCCGCTGGCACAGTCGTG
This sequence comes from Aquila chrysaetos chrysaetos, assembly GCF_900496995.4. Lineage (NCBI taxonomy): Eukaryota > Metazoa > Chordata > Aves > Accipitriformes > Accipitridae > Aquila > Aquila chrysaetos. Next base: position 28,706,325 of record NC_044013.1, on the reverse strand, counting down.
CTCCTTAACTCACTCCTGTTAGGTGAGTTAAAATGCATGCAAAGATTGTTTGGTATGATGTCCTTTCATATTTAATCACTGCTGATAATTTTTTAAAATAACAAAAAACCACTCTGTGGTTGCTAAATCACACTGGAGGCAGAGTTGTAAAGCAAGGAGGACTGAGGACAGGCTGGGGCAGTATCTTCCCTCCTGCAGCTGGGGCAGTTTTCCTCATGGTGCCAAGGTTGCTTCTTGGGGGCTGTGCTCGAAGGACTCACTCCAGGTTGTCCTACGGTGCCGGGCAAGGCTGGGTATGGTGGTTGATTCACTCTGCTGGGGGCTGGGAGCGTGCTCCCTCACTCTCATCCACATCATATTTCTACAAGCAAGGTAGGGGATACTTAAGAAGAAAAAGAGCAGTGTTAGTGTAGTGATGAGGCTGCAACTGGGGAGGAGGTGTGGAAAATACCCAATTCCAAATACAGCCTTTATCGCACACTGATTGGGAGGTTGGCAGTAAAACAGGGTCTGAGATCACCCAGTTAGCCTTAAAAACCATCTCAGGCAGCCTGTGCTTGGCACTGATCAGTATTAGAGTGAGCTGCAAAACTGAAGTCCATCATAAGTGAGAAAAATCTTGAGGGGAAAAATCTTTTCTTTAAAAAAAAAAAAAAAGAAAAAAAGAAAAAAAATACAGCTGTTCTTTTTTTCAGTCTGTCTCTAGCCCAAGGTCTTGCCGAGGGGGTGGAAAACCATTTCAAAAGCTGGAAGCAAAAGTGTTTCTTTCATCAAGGGTGGCAACAGAGCGGACTGAAAACTCTAAGCATATGTTTTGTTTGATATTAAAGCACTTCTTGGACAAAAATGACGTTACTGAGAGAATATGGATCACTTCTGCTAATGAAGGAATGTTTGTCCCAGTAGGGAGAAGGTTCTCCGAGGGCTGCAGGACATGGGCACTGGGGGCTTGGACCTCCTGCGGTCCCCAGATCATCAGCTCAGGGCCCAAAGATGAGTGCCATGGGCGAAGAGGAGAAGCAATGGGAGCTGATCCTGCCTTTCCAAGCCTTGCTGGCCAGATCAGGACACCCATGGGAAAATGCGAGCAGACAAAGAAGCAGACAAAGACCTGACAAACCTGGGCATCGTGCTCCCGCCTGCAGGGCCACCCTACCACTGGTGCTAGGTCGTGTACAAGGAAGAACTTGATGCTTGCCTGTGGGCTCCTTTCCTTCTTGTTCCTTGGCCTCTCTGTCTTTGGACAGAAAGCAGTGGAGTGATATTTTGGGTCCTTGCTTGCAGCCATACCTGTGGCGGCTGCACACCCCATTGATCTGAACCCTGATACATGGACACAACCGCCCCGCTAGACTTTGGACCTGCCTTGTCATCATGCACTTGCTTGGTGACCTCAGCCCATCTTGTCTGCAGTGCTTCTTGTAGAAATCCCAGTTTCTGAGCTCATGTGTACAGGAGAGAGCGCCTTTGTTTTCATCTGCAACGCTTCTAGTCCATGTGGACTGTTCGAAAATGCAAGAATGCATTGCCAAAATGCACCCTAATGGCACAAAAGAATCCCACAGCAAGTAGGATGCAGCATTCAATTATTATTTTAATCTCTTCTTTTTTTTAAGCTGCTTTCCTGGGGGAGCAGCGCTGCCATTTCTTCCCTTGGCTTATCACACCAAGGTGCCTGCTTGTCTGTTTGCTCCAGTATAGCAGTTAGGTTTATTGAATTGCTCTCCACCATTTGGCTGCAGCGTGGAGGACGTAAGAGCTTTCTGCAGGTATAACTTACTTCAAGGATAGCCCTGAACCCTGCAGCAAGAAAATCTGAGCTCCCTGCATAGGTACGGGTTGATTTCTGAGAAGCAACGGCCTGAGCAAGATTGCAGCTGTAATGCTGAGCTTGCTTTTCTCCCTGTTTCTGTCAGCCCTGATAGGTGTGCTGGGTGAATGGAGTATTTCTTCTTTAAAAGGTGTAGGCATTTAATGTGGCACCACTTTGACTTTTTGAGGGGAAAGCATCAGGACGCTTACTAGATTGGGCCTGAAATTGCTAGGTAGTTCCTATAGTATTTTAGGAAATACTAACATGGATTCTCGGAAGAGGCATTCCAAGGAGATGGAAATACTGAAATATTCCAGGAGTCCATTGTCAAACAAGGCACGAGGACTATGCCATGGAGAATATATTTTCTAAACTAAGCCAGATAACTCCAGAATAAAAAGTAGCTATTAATATTAAAATCAAGTGTTACCTGATGCTGTAGTCCCCACTGAATTCAAATGCTCTCAGAAAGCACAAAATTAAGAGGGATACTTATGGCAGCTAGAACAGGAAATGTCCCAGTTGGACCAAGTATGAAACCTGAGGAAAAAAATGTCCTGTTGGTGCTGTACCAAAGTCCAATAATTACAAACCATGGCTTTCTAAAGAAACAGGCAGATTTTGTTCCCAAGGAAGATAGCATCCCCTAACCAGTGCTGCTCCCAGACCCTGTCCTGCTGACAATGCCAAGTAAGTGGTTTTCTTGCCCTCTGCCTCAGTTTCCCCTTGAGCAAACTTGAAGTAATGGAGACCAACTTAAACTGGTGAAAGACACGGAGGTGAAAGCAGGAGTACTTATTGTCAGCTGTAAACTGAACAGTTGTTTGTTTCGTGCTAATCCACACGTAATATAAAAGGTCACTCTGATTGTAATAGTGAAATGCTATTTTTAGGCATAAAGATTATTATTAAAGTGGAAATGGAAAATAACCTGAAAAGAGGAATTGAAAACACAACACAAATGTTACCCATATTTCACTGAAAACAAGAAATTGCTTGAGTCTTGACAGCATCCTTCCTCCTACAAGGATGGATTTTTATAACAGTGCATTATTAATAGTCACATCAATGCATGACTCAGAGGAGAGACTATCTGGTAAACAGAGGCTGGTTGGGATATTGCCATATTACGTTCACTTTATTTCTGTTGGGCCAAGTATTTCTACCAGTTTGGGATTTTTCTCTTTTCCTTGTCAATAAGGGTGTTTGAAATCGTTTCCACAGAAAGGCCCATTTGTTCTCAGCACAAATGTTTGCAATAAGTCTACGCTGTCCACAGAAACAAGATCCTTTCTCCTTCTCCACAAGTGACCATGTTAAGCCAAAAATACCTCACTGGAGATGGAAGGGTTGGATGTGATTTGGGAGGGTTTTGCTGTAGATCCGTATATTGCTGGTCTCCCCTGTGGGCTGAAGTCTGAAGGGGCAGGTGCCAGAGCAGAAATGGCCGCCCTGAGATGCTTCTGCCTTTTGGGGAGATATTCTGCTTTGGGGGATTCTCTTAAAATTGAAATGCTTCCAGAAAGCTTAAGTTAAACTGACATCTGTCTAGATTTTCTGGGGTAAACAAGCTGTCCTTGTGGAAGGAGCCAGCTCTTATCCATTCATGTCCTGGAAGCAAGGTGTTAGGACAGGCAGAAATGACCCTTATGCAGAAGATGCCAGATCCAGGCACTGGGTCCTGGCTCCCTCCGTTCGCTAAGTCATGACTCTGCCAAGAAGAGTAATACCACACTTTCTTTTCAGCTTGTTTATACCAAAGTGCTGGCTCGCCTCTAAATGTTGCCCAGTCCTTCCAACAGCACTTGGTACATATTTCTTTCAACACAGCCAGAGGCACAAGCTACTGGATGCACGGAGAAACAGGCTGCTGGAAATGTGATTTGTAGGTGGTTTGGAGAGGTGTTTTTTGAGACAAAGATGCCCAAGTAAGTTTTGATGCCAGCATTACCGTGGAGCTCTTCTGCTATTGAATAGCTCCTCTCATGCCTCTGTGCCCAGGGAGCCTTGCACTTACACGGGCAGGTGTAAAACCTTCCTTGGTGAACATGTTCAGGGGCTGTTTCTGCAGACACCTGCCACCAGCTGCAGTATTTCCTGCTGTAGGTAACGCTGCTGCCTTGTGACGTGATTAATGGTGCTAAGCCCTGAGCTTGGGTAACAGCTGTTGCCAAGATCAGGCCTCCAAACTAGGTGCCAAATAGCAATGAGGCAGGGAAGCCCCCAAATCCAGGGAGGCCTGGAAACAGGGAGCTGGTTCTTGTTTCTCTGCCCCAGGGTGTAAATCCAGAAAAACTCTGTGCATGAGCACAGCCAGGCCAGGAGCAGGGGTTTTCATGGTAGATGCTCGGGACTCGTCAGCACCACAGCAGTTGCAGCACACAGCAGCGTGGCTCCGAGCAAGGGACCAAATTCCGCCCTGGCACAGGCTGCCTCTGCTGCAGCATTTCCCAGGGAGCTGCGGAGGTTGGCTGTGTGCAACCAAGGTGTTTGCCCAAAAAACCAGGTGTCGTTTCTGCTCCTGGATGTGAATACTGTAAGCTGTCATCTTGGCTTTCTCTTTTTTTATTATTTAAAAGACAGAGAACAAATAAGAGAAAATGAACTGCAAATAATGACTAACAGCACTTCCAGTCCAAATATTTGTTCACATAATCATGTGGAAACTTTGAAGACTTGTGAATGGTTCTGGCACTGTTTATAACACAGCTTGGCCGAAAGATGGTCGAGATGCTCCGCTCCCAATGTCAGAAGAGCCCTGGTCACCGAGAGCCATGTTCAGGGCTTCTCACCACTCCCCCATCCTTGGAAAAGTGGGGTAAGAGATGGTGGAAACCAAAGTTGTCGTAGTGGATCTACTGTCTGGGAGCATCCCTTCTGAGAGGATACTGCAGCCCTAGGAAGCCATGTCCCCCTTGGACATGTTGGTCAACATCTCTTTGCTTTCAAACAGGGCTGCTTATAGAGGGTGTATTTGTGTTTCCTAAGTTTGAGGCTGGGGCTTAAACCAACATTACCCAATTAATTCTTCTTTTTTTTTTTTTTTCCCCCCTAGTTTGAACCCTTGGAAGCTGAACCTAATTTTCTTCAAGCCATGCAGCACTGACCAGAAAGGTTATGGTCACTTGGCTTCTCAAGCAAAATAATGGAAACTTTCTTATTTCATTGCAGGTTTAGTTGTTTTATAACCCAATGAAAGTATGGGAACTGTAGCCCATGGTGAGGGGAACTCCCTGATGGAGAGTGGCTTCCCAGCTCACTCAGCGGTATTGCAGCTGGCTACATAACCTGGCATGAGACTTAGGTGAGTACCTAACTATTTGACCTCGGATTTCTTGAGAGCAAAGCAGCTAGCCGAGGTGTGGACCTTAACCTGGTGTTTTAAGCACTGTAATACACAAATTAAGCAAGTTCTTGTCTCTTGGCCATGCTGGCTGATATAATAATTATAAAAAAAGCTCCTGGAAATATAGAAATCTTGGTTTTCCCCATTGTCACATTCACTGAAGCACTGGCATCCTTCTTGGCACTGTATTTAGCTGTGAATGTGTAGATTGGGGGTTTTTTTCCTGTATCTGTGAACACTGGTCAGAAGCAGTGCCTGAAAGAAGAGGATATGAAGGAGCCTTGTAGGGCAATGCTTTAGAAATCTTCAGAAGTGCCTCCTTGTCCCTCGTGGGTGTTCGTGGCATGTCAGGAGGTGCCTGGCTCTTCATCAGTAATGCTGCCATGGGCCAAAGGAGGAAGGCTGCACAAGGTCCTGATTGCAGAGCCTGATGTAAGGTCCCTTAGAGTCTTTTCTCATAGTTACAATAGTTTTTTGGGTTCAACTGAGAAATGTTAGCATTTATCCCAATACCACTAGTGACAGCAGGACTTCTGGAGCCAGTGTTAGGAGAACCTGTAGCCTTCCAGGTCCTGGTCAGCAGTACTGGTATCCTCCCAGCTTGGCTTTTGGCAGCTGGGTTCAGCAGAAGGCTTGACCTACTCATGCTTAGTTGGTTCAGCAGCAGCACATGGTGTCAGTAGGTGGGGAGTGAACAAGTCTCCTACCACGGGCATGAATGAAGAGGAGCTTGGGCACAGAGCCACCAAATGGCCTTCCCAAGGCTAATTCTGCACTTGTAAGAGAGCCAAGCCTGAAGTGCAAGGTTTTGGAGATCTTTTCGCTGAATATAATTAATGATTTTACTTCTTGTAATTAAGGAGGTGCAATTGAGAGTGATACAAATAGCAAGGTAGCATTTGGCATTTACAGAAAAACATAGGCTGTGCAGTTTAGGATGTATTGTCATTAGTGGCCAGGCATTTCTTGGCCATTAAAATATCAAGAGATCCTTTACAGCACTGGGTGCTGTTGATTTGTGATCAAATCTAGCATGCAGGTAGCAGGTGGCATTTCTACAGTTCCTGCAGGGAATATATCCCAAAACGTCAAATTAGATTATTTGGCTCTTTCTGTTAGAGAAATATGTGTGAGAAAAGGAGTGGGGGAAGAGGAGGAAGGAGGGGGAGAATGTTTCCTCTATTTTAAAATTAATATTTTAGCTTACAAGTGTTAAGGTCTCTTGCAAAAATTAGATGCGTTAAAAAACAGAGTAGCAGGGAAATGTCATTTTCTCCTTGTTGCCACCATTTTCTCTTTGACTCCTGAACTTTTGTCCACCAGAGAACACACATCCTTTCTAGACAAAAATACTCAGAACTTGTGAAACTGTAGGAAGAATGTGTTTTTCCAAAATGTGCTTTTGGAATGAAAAATTCCTGACCCTTAATGCATTGCTCCCAAATTAATACTTTCTGAGAAAAAAATACATTGTGATTGTGACTAACCCTTATTTTTATTCCACCAGTATTTTTCCTCAAAAGACGTTAAGCCTCTACCAGTCCTGACTTTGCAGGGGCCAAATGTGCCTTCAAAAGCTTCCTCTATAGCATTATTGCCAAATCCACTTTTAAATGGAAGGGACGAGGAGTAATTCCCGCCCACAAAAATTACTAACTCCACTAACTGGGTTCCTCGCTAAAGTAATTGTTATTGCATTAATGCTGGTGATAGCCTTATGTTGGGGAAAGCTTTTTGTTTGTTTGTTTCCTCCACCAGTCGTAAGAAATGATTATTCATTGCTGCTGGTAGCTGATACTTGGTCTCATCCCAACAGACAAGTGCAAGCAAGATACTGGTGTGCCACTAGCCTGGCCTTTCTCCAGCATCCCTAGGAGGCATGTTGGTGTTTATATCTTCCTTACAACTATTGTGCCGTGAAACAGAGAATGGTTTATCTCTCGTTTTAAAGGGGCTCACCCTATTATGTCCCTTGTACAGCATTTGCTAAATCTCTGATGACCGTTAATGAGATTTGTTCAGTATCACAAGTTGAGCTGACAGATGGGCAAGGACAATGTCCTGGGTTTTGGCATGGCTGGCATTGGGGGAATAATTCTTGTGGGACCATTTCTGCTTGTTTGAGCATTTTCAGAGCATCTTTAGAAGTGCCAGCCTTTCCTCTGTCATATGTTTTTTTTCTTTGTAAATCCTGACTGAAGAAGGATTTCAACTCAAAGCTTCCTTTGACCTGAGCAGCTCAGGGCAAATCTGGGATCAAACCCATGAAGTGAAATGGGTTTATTACTATTATAAATTTAATCCAGAGCTTTTAGTAAAAATAACTAACTACCCTCCAAAATGATTCTGCTTGAAAGCAGAGTTGCCCAAGCTGAAGGTCTTAAAGACATGATAAACCTGAAAAATACTGGGAGGCTTGGACAACCAGGTCCCTCTCAGCTTACTCTCGAGGTGGAAATGATCCACCCAGCCTGGAAAAGTGCCATCAGCAAAGCAGTGATTTCTCAGAGGCTTGCACCTCCCTCTCCTTAAGGATGGAGGGAAGTTTCCAAAGACTTCCCAAACTGCTCCAGGTAAAGCTTCCCATCCTCAAGACACCCCACTGCATCCCATAGGAGAATGAAACGAGAGAAATCCAGAGGTGATGTTTGGCTTCCTGCTACCAAGACACCTTCACCTTTGTCACCCTGGCACCAGAGGAGAAGTTTTCTTTAACTGCTCAGTATCACCCCATTTCGTTTTGTTCTTGACCACTGCCATTTGAATAATTTAATCCAGTGCCCTGCTCTACCATGCCTTGTAGATCACGGTGAGCGGTGTGTCACCCAGAACATGCTCTGTTTGCTAGGGAGAGCCCAGGAGCGTGCTCATCCTGGCAAAGAGGGCTCACCACGAGCAAGCAAACAAACCGACAGGAGCCTAACAAACCATGGGGGTGCACTGCTCTCAGCAGCAAGGGGTCTGGCCGCGGGCCAGGTAGTCCCTCCCCTCGTCTCCTTCAGTCTTTTCATCTTCTCCCTTCCTCCCGCCCTATGCCTTTTCATTCATCTCCTCTCTTCCATGGGCTAATTCATGCCTTTCCAGGTGCCTTTTATCACTGCCACTTTTTTTCCGCTCGCCCTTGATCCGCAGCAAAGGAACGAGAGTGTCAATTGGTGGGGTCCGGGGAGGGGGGCCAGGGCGGCAGATGGTGGCGGCAGCGGGGCCGAGCCAGGGCTCATCCATCACCGCTGTGGGCAGAGCGCCTGGGCGGCAGTGGGGCCGCCACTGCCATTTACAGAAGGGCCGGCATTCGAAGGGTTGAGCCGAAATGGGTAATTGTTGGCGGAGAGGAGGCATTTTTCACCGCTGACGAGGAGAAAGGGGACGGGGCTGGGGTTGTGCTAATGCCACAGTGAAGGATGAATTAATCATGGTTTCTCCTTCTTTTTTTTTTTTTTTTTTTTTTAATTTATCTTGCTTTGATCGACGCTGTAGTACCCTCAAATGCCAAGCAGCTGATAAGTCTAAAACAGAAACCTTTCCACGAGACAAGCCACCAGGAAGCAGCCAGGCTGTGCTGAGACCCGTGCTGCTCTTATTGTCATCCCCATCACTAAAGTCAAAGGGTCAAAAAATTTCTACCCCCCTTGCCCAGGGACTCTGGTTTGGGCTGTGGTGGTGCAGCAGCGTTCATCTGCATTAGATCCATAAGGTGCCATCAGCATGCAGACTGTGAAAAAAGGCACCCCAAAACATATTTCCAGCAGAGACAGACACCTGTACCAGGGCTTTGCTCCTGCTGGATCCCAGCTAAGAAACCCCCAGAGGCTTTGTGGCTTGGGGACCTCACACAGGTGACAGTCCCACAGGCAGAACCAAATTTGGCGGTGACACTGCTCTGAGGCTGCTCCGAGACATTTTGCTGTTCACGCTTGGTTTTGGCTTCCCAGAGTTTGTTGTGGTTGTGTTTGGATGCCGCCCAGGGCTGTCAGTTAGTCAAGAATAACAGCAAAAATGTTTGCTGTGCACAGGCTCGTAGGCTGGATGTAAACTTAGAAGTGACCCCAATGTGAGGAGCAAAAAAAAGAGAAAATAATTAAGGGAGGCAAAAAAAATCATCTGTTTCTCTCTATTTTTAGGTTTAGACATTTTCAGAATCCAGCCAGCTCTGAAGCTGATTTCTAAAATTATTCTGTCCCTTTTTAGAGAACTTTCTGCATTTTTTTTCCCCCAATTTAAGTATTTTCTGAAGTATTTTTAAAAGCGACAGCCTTGGCCAACTGAGCAAAACTACTTTTTCTATATTGAAGTTATCTCACATTTGTGTTTAGGAAAGAGATGATAAATAAGAGCATTATAATGGGAATTGGCAGGACTATACAAGTATATATGCAGCAAAATTTAATTCTGGGTTTCAGCTGTGATTTGAAAACAAACCCTAAATGCTGCTATCCTCCTCAAAATGCATCTCTGTTGGAAAGCAGTTTTCGGATGGTTTCAAGCAGGAATTTTCAAAGACTTTAATTCATCATACCTCTCTGCTCTGCTGCAAATCATTCACACAGCATGCAGGAGGATGGTCATTCATCTAACTTCAGCCATTCAAAATTGAGGTTTTAAGCCTAAATTTGCTGTCATGGTTCCCTTGTATTTCAAAGGGAGAGTGGCACCAGCAGCACCCGTCTCTCCTATAACTACTTCAGTCAAGATGCTCCATCTTCAGATGACCACATTCAGGGAAAAGCACATCTGCTGCCCAGTCTTTGCTATCCCTCCTCATGTTTTTAGAGTAATAGGTTAGGTTTTTCTTTGGTACCTGCCCTGTTGGTGCTCAGTTTACACTATCTGCTTGAAGACATTTTGGCCAATCCATGAAGTGCTCTTCCTTGCTGAAAACACCGATTTAGCAGTGCTTTGTTTTGACTTGCTGTATTACAACTTTTGCTTTGCCCGGGCTGTAAGTTATTCATTATGCACAAGCTGCAGAGACAATTGTATTCGTTCCTCTTCCTACTTGTGGAATATTTTGACATTTCCCTGTGTCTGTTGCAATTCAGTCCTGTCTTTAAATAAATATCTGGCTTTCCCATGGGAAGAGGTCCAGGAGCTCCTACCTGGGATGCATCTTTCCAGCTGTCTGAGTTTTCTTCATTGGCATATTGAGCTATGGAAACATTGAGGGGTTTGGGCATGGGCAGGGGGCGGTGTTTGGTCTTAGGCAAAGAAGACCACACTAGATCAGAGTTCCAGCAGTTTGCACCCGCCATCCTCTGTGTTTGGTTATCTTTTGGCCAAAGACTTTCAGTTTTCAGATCAAACAGACCAGTCACAATTTTCTAAAGGGGGGGCGGGGGGAATCCTTGTGTTTTAATGAAATACTCTGCTAGGTAACAACTGGGGGAGGATTTTTCCAGCCATGAACAAAAGCAGTTCTCAGATTTGGGAAGAGGGAGTTTTTCTCGCTGTCCTCAGCGTTGTGGTTTTGGTGTTTATGTGAATTTCTGATCATGGCTTCTACTGAATATGTCTTATAGGAGGGGGCTGCGCTTTTCTTTCAGCCCAGGCTTTGACATTTCCTGGGTACCTGGAGGGATGTTTCAAGCCCCATTTGAAGTACAGAGCGGAGGTAAGTGTCACTCTTAAAAACCACTATCCCATCCGGGAGATCTTGTGAAAGCTGACCCAGCTGCCAGGTGGGAAACCACCGATACTGTCTTCCCTTTCTGTATTTCCAGGCCAGGCGTACTACGGAGAACCGGAGCATCAACAGCAAAAGTCAATTTGTGTCAGACTGTGATTTCATTGTAAAAAAAGCCAAATCATCCTTAAATGCCTCGAAAGCTGGAATACACCAGACATCCTGCAGAATGAGACGCTGTAGCAGGTGGGTCTGTCTGCTAAGGGTGATGGTTACTGGTATGGGGGAAAAGTCCAAGGACAGGTCAAATTATCCCGGTTAGGAATACTCCAAAAGGACAGGTATCAAGGATCACCCAACTCAAGTAGGTTTTTTTGACAGCAGCTACCACATGCCAAGCACACTGGGATGTTTTGTTTTTAAATTTGCCTGCCTTTGGCCACATCTGAAATGCTGATGCTGCCCTGAGCCATGGCAATTCCCACTTCCCCATAGCTTCTCACACCTTCTTGTCACCTAATCAGCCAGGCAATGGGTGTCCTTCCCCCGCAGTACTGGTGGGATATTTTACAGCTTGCAACCTGAAGGATGAATCTATGCAGATGGCTTTTCGCTATGCTTTAAACATGAGTTAGACCTGCCTCAGCAGAACCACATGTACCTACCCTGGATTTGGAGCTGCCCATCCTATCAAATCCATAGGAGAAATGAAGATATAAGTGGCTTTTCAGCAGGTAAGAAGACTGATAGTGGTTAGGAGCCCTGATGGTGCCATGTATTTTAGATGGCCTATTAAATACCTGATTTTTAACTAAAATTTCAGCTTAACTGTGGACAGGTTATCACACAGCTGCCTGTTATAAAGGTCTTGAGGTTTCCCTGAAGCATCTGGCTGCAGGCAGAGATGGGGCCATGGGCTGGATGGACCCTCTGCCAGAGCATTGCCAGCACCCATGGGGAGCACAGACCAGGGCAGACTCCAGAAAACAAACTGTTTGCTCCAAATTATGCTTATTGACAAACAACCGTGTTAGAAATTAATCTTGTTACTACCCAGATGTCAGCACTCCTTACATTTAAAAGAAAAATCCTTGCTCTCATTTTAATGTTGGTTTTTTAGCCCTACTTGCCTGCAAACTTTTTATTAAAAAAAGGATTTGATATTTTTCAGTGAGCACATATGGTTCACGGTAGCCAGCTGTGCTGAGTGACGCTCTTGGAGCCAAGATAGGCATTTACAAGTGCACACACCCAAAAGCAAACCGTAGGGTGGATTAGCCCATGCTATTCCCATGCCCTTACCAGCCCACACGCAGCTCTCAGCCATGCTTAGTCACTCTTCAAGCTCCTGAGTGCTTGCCCAAGCTGTGCAACAAGGACACAGGCCAGCTCATGCGTTTTCTACCGTTCCTGTGCTGGGAAGGACCAGCTCTCTTGCGGCGATGTGCTGTAGACAGAGGGTCTCTGCGGCAGCTTGGCACTGCCCTGCTGGCTGGATGGAGGCGATGGACACCTCGTCCCTGCTGAGTTCTGCGGGCACGGGTATGGGAGAGAGGGCTGGTATTTCATGCTACCACTCAAATAACTTAACACAAGGCAGTAGGGAAGGCAAGGCTTCATGCTAAATTGAAAATGCTTATCCCAAGCCCTAGCTCCATAGTCCAGGACACACCTCCTGTGCTCCGCAGTGTCGGGGCACTCACAAATAGGGTCACTAATAGAGGGTGAACTCGTGCAACTGAGAATAACAGGTTGCTAATTTTTTTTTTTTTTTTTTAACTGGAAACTTATAAGCAACAGGTTCATGTTTCTTCTCACATATGCCTCACATATTTGCCTTTTGTTGTTTTGGCTAAAGCTATCCTCCCAGGACCCCACAAGCACACCGAGCAGCATATGGCCTTCTACTTGCTTCATTTCCAGCTCTCATTTTTTCCCACAGTAAACCAGGCTTTTTCAGGCAATACTAATCCCTTGTGCCTGTCACTGGTAGAGAAAAGCATTAATAACTGCAGTTATCCTGGAAATATCTGTCACCCACATTTGTTTTTCGTTTCCCTTTGGGTAATCATGCTCCAGATCTAATTACTGCAGAAATTTCTTTTGCTCCAACGAGCAGCATTTTGGGTTACCTCCCTGGCTGGTTGTAAGTTTAACTCCGATGACGATGGGAGATCCGTATTGATTTACATCAGCCGAGGATCTGCTGCTTCACATCTTTATTCTGTGTGTGGCTTGGGGTTATAGAGATGGTGGTGATTGATGGCTTCAAAAACCATGGGACTAAACTTGCACTAATGCAGGGCTGGATCTGAAGTCCAGTAAAGTCAGGGAGAGACTTCGGTTGGTCCGACTGGGCTCGGGCCAAGTCGCTGGGAGAGCAAGGAAAAAGGAAAAAATGTTTTCATCCTCTCTCCTCAGTGCCCTCTGTTCCTGCTGGTTCTTGCTTCACACAGAGAGCCAGAGCTGCCGTGATGGTGGTGGCAGCTCTGGGGATGGTGCCACAGGGAGGGGGGGGGCGGGTGTCTCCCACTGTCACACACATCAGCGAGGACAGCATTTGGGAGCTACCGTCAGAAAGACAGAGTCTGAGCTGGATGGTTTTCCTCCTCTTTGGCTGACTCACATCTGTGAGGCAAAATGTCAGGGATGAGGTTTGTGAATGCGCAGAAGAGTGGATTGCCAATACCTGAGGGATGCAAATGCCAACTGACAGGCACTTTTCCTGCGTTTCCTCGAGTTTACATTCAGTTTTTTCTGGATCGGCAATGACACATGCATGACGAGGCATCTCCTCCTCTGCCTGCGTGCAAAGAGGGACCGATAGCACTGTCCAGTGGGAGCGCCCTGGGCACCCTCAGGTCAGGTATAGCCAGCCACTGGGTGAACTGGTCAGACTGGGGAGAGAGAGGAGAGCTGTGAGGACAGTCAAACTGTAAAATAAACCTCTGTGTAATACAGCACATGAGTTTGCCAGTGAATAAAAGAGTGAAAAATAATCACCTGAGACCGAGGTTACTGGAGCTGGGGGAAGGGGAGCTCAGGCCGTGTGGGGACATAGAGGGGACTGAGGGAGTGGAGCTGGGAAGGTGGCAGGGCAAGGGGTAGCACTGGTTTTTAAGTATAATTCACTCACACAGCTGGGACCAGGGCAAGCCCAGCAGCAGACCAAATAGCCTGAGCTATGGCAAACACAGCACTGCGTTTGGGTATCTTAGGCACACGGGGCCATGGAAAAGACCATTGCACCATAATAACTGTAGGTTACGGTTCCTGATAGAAGCAAATGGTACAAGGAGCATGTATATGAACTGGTGCCTGAACAAAAGCACCTAATTACCTCGTGGAGAGCAAGATGGATAGCATCGTGCAACCCTGGAAGTGACTCAGGGACAGGCCGCTGACCCCTGGGATTGGGGCTGTAAGTCTGAAACGAGCACTTAAAGGAATCATAAGTCAATGGATTTGGGATCTTTCCTGGCTTAGCTTTAGCAGCTGAGGCCGTGGGAGAAAATTGATGTTCAGGACAAAGCTTGCACAACCACTTCCACTTACAGAGAGGCAAAAAAAATTTGATACATTATCCACAAGAGGGAAGAGGAAAGTATTGAGTTTTGCTTGTTTTGCTCCCTAGCAGTATTCAGGATATGAATGGAGAGACAGGGGCTGTAAAAAAAAAAGGGCAAGGAAGGGGGAAACAGAAGAGAGACAAGATGTCTTTTCTTTTTTCCTTAATTAATCTTGGAAGGTGATGACAGCGTAGGATGAGGAATGGGAAGTTAATGCTCTGCTAGCAGCCTTTCATAAAGATCTCTGGGTTTGACAGATGAACTCAAAGCCACAGGACTGGGAACCAGAGCTCTGCCAGTACATTAGAGATAATCCAGCGGTCAGAGGGAAGGAGCAAAGGGGTTGGGAGGGAAAAAAAAAAAAGCCCTCAACCCCCTCCAGGAATGCCCTCAGCTTCCCGGCTTGCAATTACTCAGGTTCCTCAGGCTGCAGATTGAAACCCACCTGGTGCCTGCTTGGGACTTGTTTAAACATTTGCCTTTGCTCGGTGGCCTTGCTGCTTTTACATCTGTGCATGTGGCAGCAGCTTCCCTGCCCAGCTGAGCAGCGCTGTGCCCTGCCGAAGGCTCCGAAGGCTCCAGCCTGCCCATCCTTTGCTTTGGGGCAGGCATTTTTTAATTGGTGTTTTAGCAGCAGGACCAGTGGATCTGACCAAAATTTCAATGGTCCGTCACTAGTGCTGGCAGCTGAGGATCCAGAATCTGTCTTGCTTCTGCTATGGATTTTTTTTTTCATTGCTTTGGACAAATCACTTGATCTTTTTGTGCTTTTAGAGGTGCCAATCCCAGCCTACATCAGAGAGGGATTGTGAGAATAAATGTAGGAAAGGCTACGAATATATTAAGGGTGAACATCATAAATTCCAACATTTCGTGGGACAAAATAAGAAACAAGAAAAAGAAGAATTAAACAGAGGGATGGGATGGGAAATTAGAATAGAATAGAATAAATAGAATAATTAAAAGGTCTTTTTAAAGCAATAAAATCCTACATTTGGGAGGGATTACTTTTTAATTTGGTCATCATTGCTTTTCTGGAATTTTGATTCCAAGACAAGAACTGAATTTTGGCTTTTTGCTTGGAGTCTGATTATTCATCAGCAAACTGGGGCTGGGGCTGGCAATGGCCTCTGCAATTGCCCGAGAGTGGTTAGAGACACGTAGAAGTTACTCCCCCAGGACAACGCAAACTATAAACTTTATTGCCCTATAAAGAGTAACCTGCAACATCAGTGGCTTTTCAGGGATCAATAAAATCAACGTTAACTAAATCGTCAGCAGTCACTATCCCTTCCCCCAACCTGCTCTGCTATTCAGTTCCAATTATGCTAAATTGGGACTCTGAATTTTGGGTGAAAGCCAAACTGTCAATCCCGTCATCAGTTATGAACAATGTAAGCAACGTCTATCTAATCTGCAAATGACCAGCTAGTCTGAGAGGCTCCTATAATGATGCTAAAATAACCATTGGGTTGGTAATTATTTATGTCTGTAAAGAGGAAAAAAAAAATCCCCTTTGGGAAATGTTGGTCCCAGCAGTTTGGAGGGCTTCAAAACCCAGTGTATCACATTCCCTCAAGGGTTAGTAGAAAGTGTAAGAAAAGGGGAAAAAAGGGAAAAATTTCAAGGTGGGGGGGATTTCAGGTATTTTTAGGGACACAAATAGGTGCCCTGTGACCCTGCAAATGGCCAGGTAGGGTAGGGGCAAAGCTGGGGCACCCAGGGGCTTCTTGGCATCAGGTGTGAGATGATATAAGCAGTTTGAGCTCAGTGGAGAAGTACTACCTGAGATAAATCATTTTTCACCAGGGCATCTTCCTGTCAGCCAGTCCAAACACCTGAATATTCAAGTATAGGCAGCGAACAAACCCCTGCAGCGAAGCAACTGCCAGCACGGTCACAGTTTTCAGTTTAACCAGGGCATCGCTTAATAGGTGTGAAAAGAGGCTGCATGTAAAATGCAAACATCTATCGAGGAACGCCGAGCTTCATTTAATGGAGGGGCAATGGCAAATTGTGCAGAAAAAACAAGTAAATAACACGTACTCATAGGTGGTCTCGATGGCAAGGCGGTATTGTTTGTAAACCGAGCAGCAAGACAAGCCTGGGTGGAAAACACTGCAGAGGATGCTCCTGCTCGCTGTCATGGGAGCTGCCTGGCACAAGGTTTGGGCCAGGAGCACAACTTTTGGGGGTAATTTGGAGGAAAGCCCACAGTGCGAACCCATGGGTGAGCGCTGGCAATTTTCCTGGGGAGGGAGCATCCTCCGGAGACCTTGCACAGGTCAACAGGCTCTGTGGGAAAGAGAAGGTGAGCTTTTGGGAGGAAACGCCCCACTTTTTCCCTGCTAACAGGGCATACTCTGCCACAGCGTAAACCCTGTGTGAGCATTCAGGAAGAATTTCCTAAATTCATCATTTACCCTTGAATACATACCAAAGCCTGTCTGCTCTAATGCCTTTTCTCATCTCCAGCCAGCCATCATCAGCACAGGTAAGAATACCAACGATAAAAAATTAAAAGCTACAATAAACATTATTGATGCCATTCCTAACGAGACAGAGAAAGAGAAAGAGGGGATGCTGCAGTGATAAATATCGTCTGTCAGCGATAAATTACAGCCGTCATTAGGTTGCTACAGTGCGGCCTGACAAATTATTTTGTGGAAGTACATGCTTAGCTGTGCCTTACACAGTCTCAGCTATTCCAAGACTGCACCTTAAAAAAAGATCAATTAAATTGATTCTGTATCAATCTGAGATGCACCACGTAGCACTGGAATAGTGCTCAGCACTACATACCACTTCTGCCCCAGCTGAACTTCTTGGGTAGGATAAGGAACATCAGGGTAGGATAAGGAACATCAATGGGACTTTTTGCAATGGCAATGGGTTGGATTTAATGGGGTAAGGAAAGGGAAAGGCCCTTCTCCCTGATCTTTAGGTGATCTCATGGTTAAAAAAAGTGGGTTTGATGCATTCAGAGGGAACACGCTGCAGGATGAGTCCACCTCTCCCTTGTCCCTGTGCACACATGTATCACTGCAGCTTTAGCTTAGCTTCCAGCTCTCTCGTTGCTCTTGTATCCCATGCTCTGAGTTTCATCTAGCCTCAGTCCAAAACACCTTGTCCCATGCCTGCAGGTGCCAGGTCTCCTGCATGGAGCAGCAACTCCTGCGCTTCAGCATTGGCACTGCCAAAAGTGGCCCCGGGATTGCCTCTGCCACACACCTTATAGACCTCAATTTGCAGAACGGCGGCGAAAAGGGGAAGAAACCATGTTGCGGTGTGGTCTTTGCAAAAGCCATTCATCCCTGTGCTCTTACTAACAGGCATCAAATGAGATTCCTGCAGTAGATGATTTGTTTTGTCCTTCTCCTGCCGTCTCAGATTAATCTCTGCTCCTGAAGTAGTAGTGTCATTTCTCGGAGACATACAGCGGCAGGAATCACGGAGCCCCATAAATTAGAAACAATTCAGGATCCATCCGTCTTCCTTCCCGCTCTTCATCCCCTGCTCTTTCTGCAGGGCAAGGGCAGGCCCCAAGGTACAGGCACAGCCGCCTCTTTGTAGAGTAGTAAATAAAAAAAAAAGCCTCAGGATGGGAGAGGTTCAAACAAAAGAGGGATTCTTGTAGTCGAAAGCAATTTGCCTTCTGCTGTTTTCCTTCCTTTCGATTCGTCGGAGGAGCAGGATCGTGGCTGTCGGTGAAATGCCACTTCCCGAGAGCGTCCCTGCTCTCCCTGTGCAGCCTCAAGAAGCAACACCAACATTTTAAAGGTTTACAGAATCCCGTATCAAAATCATTCCCCCCAGGTATGCTAATCACTATATTTCTCTGGGGTTTGTTCAAATGAGAGCTGGGTTTGATTTTTCTTTTTCCTCCCCACTGGTGGGCTTTTGTGTTTTTTTAAAAAAAAAAAAGCAAGTTTGGAGCAAGAAGAGTGGGTTTGCATCTTTCAAAACTCATTGCAACAGCTGGACTGAAAGCGCCAGGGCTTAAAAGGAGGGAGCAAGCGCAGGGCAACAGGATGTGTGCATGGGTGTAGGAATGGTATGGGAGCGGAGGAGCTCTGTGTGCATCTGGTACATTACTGTCCTGCATGCAGCAGTCTCAGACCTGTCCCCTCTGAGTCCATATAATGGTGATATATACACTAAGTATATATATATATATATATATATATATATATGTGTGTGTGTCTGTGTTTATATAAACATACACAACGTACATATATATATACACACACACATATATAGATAGATTTTACCTAGGTAACAAAATGAAAGCTTGGAGGAGACAGGAACACCACTATTTATTATTTATGGAGCCCACATTGTGACAAGCAGTGTACAGGCGTAAAAGCAAGTGCGGTCTCTCCCCTAAGGAGTTTACAAGCTTGCTCAGACATAGACAAACTGGTTCAAGAGCCCGGAGGGCTGGAAAGAGCCGGCCAAGGCTGGAGGAAGGTAACGAGGCTTCGGCACTCCCCAAAATCCGGCCGTTTCCTAAGCACCCCGTTGGCGGTCATCAGCGTAATGCAGCGTCAACTGTTGTGTTGCTCCATCATTCCCGGAGCTGCCAGATGCTGCTTCGGATGGAGGTGTTGTAGGACACCATGAGGGTGACAGGGACCTGGAGGAGGACGTGTCCCTCCCCTGGGGTCATGGTCCTATGAAGAGCCATCACCTGCCCGTCCCCTTGCCCAAACCAGGCAGCCACCCCCTAGAAACAGAGGGAAAGGCCAGCTATTTATTTTGTATTAATTTTTAAAGATGACTTGTTTCAGATGAGTGCCTGTCTGTTTCTGTCTATTTGCCACTGCTGAGAAGATTCATTACTTTGATGGATTTGTGTAATTTTTTCAAGCGCTTCAGGTGACAAACAATAAAGCACACTTCACGCTCAGCTCCGGAGCTGCACCGAGGCGAGCGGCTGGGAGGAGAGCGGGGGATGGTACGGAGGGGACTTCTCCTGGGGAAAAATTATTCATCCCACAGTTCGGGCTGAGCCCCTCTCCAGCTGTCAGCACCAGGCAAAGCCCTGCAGGGCAGGGGGAATTTGGGGTATTTAGCGAAGGAGCTGCTGGGAAGGGCAAGGCCATGGGTGTGAGCAGACTGCTGAGGCTCCAAAATTCAGTCCTCCCCCCAGGGCTGCTCCATTCCTCCATTTCTTCAGCTGCAGTATAGCAAATAGGCATGAGCTACGGTGCCAGGAGAAAGGGTCAGGAGAGGGATGAGGGTGTCACAGGGAAGGTGCGGATATAGGGTATATACCGATGCTGGTGGCTTATGGACGCTGCTGTGTTTTTTCATAGGGGCTCTCAAGAGGGAAAGATTTCATCCCGAGCATTGCTCCTTGAGCAGATGATCATCTCTGCTGTAACTGCATGGGCTCCGAAGGAATAAATTATGCCAGACAGGCTCAATCACTGTTCATGACAGAGGCACAAGATTTATGACTGCGAGGATCACAGATGCAGGAGTGCAGCATGGCTTCGGAAACCTGTTATCTGCGATGATACTGGACCCAGACAGCAGAAATGGCCCAGTCCCATAGCAGCCAATCCAGGTGAATGGAGCAGGGACAGGGACAGGGAAGGGAGCCAAGGCTGTCCATGACAGTGAAACCAGGACAAGGTTGAGACACAAGAGTCAGGTCTGTGGGGCTCTGGCTGAGGTCACTTGAATGGCATTTTTCTGTCTCAAATGTTCTGTGGTGCTCTGGAGAGGTGGAGGGGAAGGGACTGGGAAGTGGCTTCCCCTGTAGCAGAGCCAAGAGCAAGCACATTCCTTGTGCTCAGGCCGTGCGTGCAATTCTAGCTGCTATCTTTGGCTGGGCTTTTGAGGTAATGGGGTTCGTATGATGAAAACAGGCTGCTCTAATGGCCAGAATACTCATCCAGCTTTGGCTTACACCTTCCCAATTCCCCACCCCTGTAACAAGACTTTCTATGTAATGTTGCAAAGTCCCTAAGCGCTATGACTCACAGGGCAGGAGGAATTGCACTGGGATGGCTAATGGCAAAGCAATCTCCTCGCAGAGCTGAGCTTGAACCACAGAGATTTACCCAAATTCTTTGGTACCCAAACACAACCCAAGAGCTCTGCCCGGCTGCCCACAAGTGCTTGGCCATTTGGGTGGCCTCTTGGGAGCTGTGGTCTTAGCTTTCCATGCGGCCAAGACAAGACGAAGATGGAGAGGTCACTGTCTCCCCAAAACCAGCCCACAGGGAGCAGAAGACAAGTGATGTGTGGCAGGAGGACACTGGCTGGAGGAGAAGACACCCCTAATGGCTCTGCAGAAGCAAAACCCACCCCACCTGATGGGCAAGGTACTGAGCTGCCGCCTTCATGATAGAGAAGAGTCTGCATCCACCCAGGCTGTGTGTTGTGGTCTGAAAACAACCTTTCCTGTGCCATCTGCCAGGGTTAAGCAGACATGGGGATCTGCATCCAGATCATGGCATGCAAAGAAGAGCATCACAGGCAGCAAAGTTGCTCGGGTCCAGAGCATCAGCAAGAAGGTGTTTGGCCAATTCATACAAACAGGCAAGGGCAAAGTCAGGAAGCAGAGATATTTGTTTTTTCCTCACCCTTCATGTAATAAAAAGCAATAACTAAGGCAAGTGGGAAGGAGAGGCACTAACAGCCTGGATTTATCCAGCTTTTGGAGAAAAATCTCTACTGCTGACCTCTAGATGAAAGTGTAGGTAACTGTTTTAGTTTTCTCAGAGGATAGCCTCAATTCTTGCACGAAAAAACTGTTTCTAGTCTTTGGGGGAATGAGCAAGGCCTTGATCTATAGCTCTGGCTTCCAAAGAGCAAATGAAATGCTTTCTCTTTTCATCCACATCCCGAAAGGACTAGCAATCATGAAAAATGGGAGCACCTCCCTCAAGGGGAGATTACCAGTGCAATTTCCCATCTGAAACCCTGGCTTCTGGTCGATGCTGCCAGCACAGACACATGGTGCCCTAAACCTTCTCTTGCCTTTGAGAGCCTTCTCCATCAAGCATGCAATGGGTGATGGAGAGAAGGAAAGGCAGGGAAGACCAAGGAGAGACAGAGATTTTGGGGGTGGGGGGAAGGAAAAGGATAAAAGGAGGAGAAGGAGGAGGGGGAGGAGAAGGAGAAGGAGAAGGAAAAGGATAAAAGAAGGAGAAGGAGGAAGGGGAGGAGAAGGAGAAGGAGAAGGAGAAGGAGAAGGAGAAGGAGAAGGGTCTCCTCTGAGAGCAAAAAGTAGAGCAAGAGGCTTCTCTGCTTCTTACTCTGTTACGCGTAACAAGGTAACATGTTTAGCCAGTTGCAAAAATATCCTTGCTGCTCCCCAAAGGACTCCTGACTCTTCCAGCAGTAACTGAGAAACTGAGAAAATGTGTCGGGAAACTTTTCACTAAGTAGCTGTGGGGTTTTGGTTTTTTTGACCTGCGGATGAAGTTTCTCTTTCCTCTAGGGCAAAAGGAGCCACACTCCAGGCTGGCCAAAGCAAATAATTTTTTGAGTATTCTTCTTTGGACAAAAGAAATGGAAGTGAAGGTAACAGTTTGAAAGAAATATCAAAATTAGCAACACCAAGCAGTTCAATCTCTTTTCTTTTATCCCACTCTCTTTTGACCCCTCCAGCAGCACTGGTACGAAGTCCTAGTTTTTTTCCTCTGCCCTGCACACCCACTTGCTGGGCTGAAACCTGTCAGTGGAAGGTTGATTTCACACCACTTTATCCGCAGGAATAAAGAAAAGCAATGGCTGCATTGTGCCCAGTCCCCTTCATTTGAAGTGGGCTAGTCTGAAGAATCAACTCCTAAAATTCCTGGTTTATTAGTGAGTTACAGGGTGCTGACTTTGCAGGACTTGAGCACACACATGTGGGGATTGCTCAGGAAAGGGGTGTTTTCCTGAGTTGGGGCTGACACATTTTGCACTTGAAGATTTCTGGGAAAGGAATAATGGATTTGCTAGAGTATTGTTATTTAAGCGACAAGAGTGAAAATTGAAAAGAAAGTCTGTTTACCAAAACCAACAATAGCAGATATTTGTCATCTCTGTCAGATATTCAGACCCATGCAATTTCATAGGTTTCATAAGCTCTCATTAATTTTCTTGTTTGGGAGGATTTGCTGTTTTAATGAAACCTATTTACACTAGTGACTGCTGGAAAATCATTCATTAGTGGACAAGAACTATTGATTATTTTCATCCAACTAATCAGCCATGTTCTAGCCAATTACTGTAACCAATAAATAAAGAAATATCAACCTTGCATTCCTGCCACTATCTCCACTAGAACTTTATTCCCCTGGATAACACGTGTCGTGCCAACCTTGGGGAAATGTTGTGCCAGAGAAACCTCTTTTAACATTTATGTCACATTGCCACCATCTGCAAGCTTCTGGAGAGCAGACTAAGTCCCGAGAAAGTGAAGACTTCTAGTTAGTGCTTTAATGTATTTACTAAAGAAAGTATTTACTGGGCACACAGTGAGAATTATTGAAGAAATAAGTGTGAGGTTTAAAGAAATGTCTGGCTAATGGCTGGATCTTAAATTTATTATGCAAATATTTGGCCTGATTTGCAGAAGTCCTAAACGCTGGAGGGGGGATTCGTCTCACCTGACTAAGTACGAAATCTGGGTTGTTCACAGAGGTGGTGGTTCCCAAAACCAGACCAGCACTGCAGGCAGCTGCGGCCAGGGAAGGCTCAAGTTTGGGCTCGACACCTCACTTTAAAAAAACAAACCTTAAGCAATTTAAATTTACCCATGCATTTTGACTCGTGGCTTTGCTGGTACTCAGCCTGCTTATAGGGAAATGTTTTATTAAAATATTATATTATGATAGGAGCCATGGCTTTAAAACCTTGGCCATTCACATACATTTTAATGGGCTTGGGGGAAAAAAAAGAGATCTGTCTCCAGTTTTTTTGACAGACTTGTAATTAAAGAAGATTTTTCATAGAGAACATCTGTTTCTCTTGACAGATATATTCTTGTTGGGAGAAAAAGAAGTGCCTAAAAAAATAGTTTGTCAGTCTGAGCTTTTTATAGGTTTTCATCCAAGAATATTTATCTTGATGCTTTTTTTTGACCAAAAAAGTTGATATTTCCTGAAAGGAGAGCTACTCTGATCAAGGTTGAGTTTCAGCAAATGTTGCCAGGGCGGGTGGCAGCCCCAGGTCTTTGCCGAGCTGCCTCTGCCTCCTCCACAGCCCCTAAAGTGGGAGAAAGGCAGCTCTCACCCTTCCCAGCTGCCATGACAACAAATCAAATAATTAATACATCATTAAAAAAAATCAGAGAGACAAAGATGAATGGCTGACCGAAGGGGTCACACTCTCACATACACATGCATGCAAATGTGTGTATGTGTGTGTGTATATATATATATATATATATACATGTATAAAAAGGGGTTTTTTCCTATTTCTTTCCAAGCTGCGAGCACTGAAAGTTCCTCCTGAGTAATTTCCCAGTAGTCCTCGTTAATTCCGTAAGATTTTCCCCACCTCTTTTCAAAGCCTGAAGTTCAAAGACGCAGAAAGGAGCTGCCTCAGCACTTTCTTCCCCTCCCCCCCCCTTTTTTTTTTTTGAAGTTTTTCAGCGAAGTCCAATCAAGACTATTAACTCCTTTTTTTCCCCTTCCTTGAGGGAAAATGGCCGTGGGACTTGGCCAAGGCTGCCAGATGCAATCATCTGGAGAATTTCCCTCTCCTCACTGCTGCAGGAGATGCCCTGCTTCTTGGCAGCTGTGTCCACATGGATCTGCTAAACACCCATAAATCCTGTCCCTGCTCCTGGAGGGCTCCGAGCAGGGGCTGGCCACCCTGCCCTGCCCAGGAGGAGCAGGGCAAGCCAGGGCACAAGTCACTCTGCAGCGGGGTGAGCTCCCCATGCCCTCCAGCATCTCCCAGTGCACACTCCCTGGTCCCAGGTCAGGCAACACAAGGAGACTTTGGGAGAAGTCCTGCAAGTAAACCTGCATCACATTTTAAGATGCCTCAACCAGTTATACACGCTTTCTCCTCCTTATGCCTGCTGTTTTCCTCGATTTTTCCCTTTTGGTATTACAAGAATAAAATTGAAGACCCTTGCTTGATTATAAAGCAGCACCCTGCCTGCAAGCTATGCACGGCAGCATCGTTCCCGTGTAGGCATTTCAATCAACTGTGGGTGCAAAGTGCTTTGGAAAGTCTCAGCCTCTCCACAGAAGGCACAATAATTAATCGCAAGATCGTAAGCAATGATTTTCCGTTGCCCCTCGGGATGCAGATCTCTTGGTGTCTGAACGGCTTGCTTCACTATATCACCCTAAGCATTAATGCAAACTGCAGACAGTAATTATACCAGGCATTAAAGTTCTGTAATTGTATGTACTGTTCGCGTATTTATAATGCAACAGCAGTCTTGGAGCCGTTGCAGTACTTCTTGCTCTACAGCACTGTGTGTCTGTGAAAAGGCAAAGGCAAGCCACATAAAACATAAAATAAAATCCAAATATATAAAGGTCATGGTAGTAAATATAAAGATAAGCATCGTATCCCTTTAAATATTTATCATTAGTGACATTTTCATTATAGGAGGGTTGGGACTTACCAACTGTGTAGCAAACGTGTGCATGGCAGGCCCCAAGTCTCGGCTTAAGGCTGTGAGGGCAGCGAAAAAAAGCTTTGAAATGGGATGAAAATATATTGAAAATGGGTATGGATTATAGGCATCGTTATGCCCCCTTTGAAGCAGCTTTAGGTTAGTAGGTAGTTCGCTGAAGGTGCACCCCGCTCCCCAGGGTAGCTCCTGGGGTGGCCCAGGGCATGCCGCTATCCTGAAGGAAATAGGGATTTGGTTTGGGGGATTGGGAATAACCCTTCCCCTGCCCCCTCGCCTGCTCACCACTCCCTTCATGCAGCAGGGACCTGACCTAAAAAAATAGAATAAGAACCTGAAGGGCTTTTGTGTTTGACAGAACAAAACCATGACTCTAACAAAGACGTGCCAGGAGAGAAATGGGATTGAAAAGCCAGAATAAAAGCGGGTGATGTCCAATTCCATGTAAAATACCCCATGCACACCAAAAAAAACCCCCACCTTAGATGTGAAGGGAAAAGATTCACCATGGAGAAAGACCCATCCTGGGAGCATATGACCACCCCCATGGAGCACCAGCAGATGTGCCCGAACAAACCCCATTTCAATGGCAAACACCACTGTACAATATACCCTTAGCACCAGTGATGGGGACCTACCAGTCTGAGCTGAGAAAGTACCCCTCAAATAAGAAACACTCCTTTTTGGGATAGTTTTTGAGAAGGGTTGAATATTTTTAAACCCCTTGACTAAGTGCCGATTCATCAATGCATTAGAAACAGAACATTAATCTGTTCCTCCCGTCCGTGCCTTAATTGTAACATTTTCCTTTTAATGAGGTGAAGCAGGAAAATGGGAAGGTAATTGTGGCACTGCTGATGGAGGGTTTCCTTTATAATTTTAAAACTAATGATGACATGAGGCGTGTATTATTTCTCTTCAGCAAAGGGCTTTCTCCCCCAGAGGAGGTAGATTAGCAGGAAAAGAAGCACTAACCCCATAGACGAGGTGGGTCTCCATCGCATCTGCCCTATTAGGGTGGGGAGGAGTGTCAGTGAATTCTGGAGAGAGCGGGGTACGGGGCAGACAGCTCCCACTGCTGCAATGCAAAAGCAGGTGAGTGTATATAAATGTATACATAGATATATATTCACCAGGCTTTCCTCTGACAGCACTGATGGGTTCCCTAGAATAAAGGCAGGCTCCACTGGCAAGGGACATGTATTTTGCAGCTCTTTTTCTGGACAGATCCCAAGTATTGATTGTCATAAACGGCAATGCACACTCCTGGGTTTCCCTCTGGTCTCCTGTAAACAGGAGGAGTGATGGAGACAGTAAAGCACTCATACAGAGCTTATTTCCAAACCAGCTTTGAAGCCCTCAGGTCATTCTCCTCTGCAGTGACTCCTCTCAGCACTTTCTTCACCACTGGTTCATGCTGTCCTGCAGCGTTGCCTTGGCCTCTCCTGTGTCCCACACATCAAGTGGCTCCACTCCTTGCTTTGGGGTCCAGGTACCAGGGGACCAGCAAACCCTTCAATAGTCTTCAGAGGAAAATCACAGGGACAGGTTTGGGCAACATTGCTCTATACAGTGGTGCTGGAAGCCATCAGCATTGTTTTGATCTCCCACCTGCATGGCCTGAGCACCAGGACAGCTTTCCAGCAGCTTTCCATTGGTGTCTCCTCAAATGTCATCATCTTCATTTCTGCCCATGCCATGGTGCCCTGGCTGGAGATCCAGCCTTTCCTACAGTCCATGCACAAGGCAGAAACCACAGTGAACTGCTTCCGGGACCAATTTTTTCTTCCTCCAAAGCTCTGCCAGCAGCAAGCAAGGCAGCAAGGGGCTAGCTCGGCTGCAGAACGTGCATTTTCATTCTCTTCTCTTCCTCTGTGCCTTTCTGCCTGGCTCTGACACCTCTGTCTTTTTGTCCTCCTCTCTGGGAGGCCTCTGTGGAGGAGTCACAGACTAATTGGTCTTCTGAGTGTTCAGACTCGTCCCTTTGAGCAGAAGCTATTAATGTTAGTTACTGCCATTGTGTGCAGCCCAGGAGGGAGTCCTGACCTTGTACAGCCTATTCTGCACCTACAGAGACATTCATGAGTGCAACCATTTCATCACCAGGATGCATAAATTGCATTGAGTTCAGCTTCCCAAACCACTGTCCCACAGGGAAAAGGGCATTTTGCCGTGTTGCCAAATTTAAGGACATCTCAAGCCAACACATCTGTGTGACAGGAAAGGGGGACCTTGTGGGCCACCCCCATCCACCACAGGCAGAGCTGGATGGTGCCCAAGGCTGGGAGGATTGAGGATGAGTCCGAGGTGTGCCCTATAACATGCATGTTGCAGCCACGTCCTTAATCCTTTGGCTAAAGGTGTAGAGGGAAGGAAAGAACAAGGGGACGTCTGAATGGGAGAGACCCACAGGCCTGGATGTCATCAGGGTCCCCTCACTTCATCTTCTGCAGGAGCTTTTGTCTCTGGTATGATTGTGGCAGGGATTAGCTTAGGCCAGAGTGGGGTGCAACAGGCAGCAGAGGTGTCCTCATCACACACTGACCAACCTACACCTCCAAAATACCACTGGTAGAAGGATTTTGTACTTTCTGGCTCCGAGGGCCACAGTGCATTTGGGGCTGATTGGTAGCAGGAACTGTTGGTGATCCAAAGACCTGAGAAGTGACTGGTGCTTCCAGGTGTGTTGCTGAGATGTTCTTACCTTCCTGGGGCTCTGCATTGGCAGTGATAAGGGAAGAGCTAAATCTGCCTTGGAATGGGGTGGCACGCACAACTCTTGGGTCACTTTCAGGCCTATTTTTCTCTAATTCATCTAATCACTTCTACACCATCGCTACAGGATGGTCTAGCCTTCACCTACTGCAAGGCTGCCTCATTTTCTACCTGTTACCAGGTGAGCCAAGGTAGTCAGGCCTGGAAAGTTGCCTCACACGTTTTGGGAACTTTATTCCTCAAAAATAAAAGTAAAATATTTTGGCCTAAAAACTTCAGATGTGATTTAGTACCTTGCCTGCAGCAAGGAGTGTTGCCCCCAGAGAGACTGGGGCATCTTCCATTATTAACAACAGGATCTGCGCATGCAATGAAGTCTGCATGGCAGATATATGCATCAGAAAGCACAGGTCAGGGCCGGACTCTGTAATTGTTATAATTATGCTGGGGCCCTGAGAACTGTTTCAAGCACTGTTGGTCTCCCAGTGTTGACTGCACTGGTGTGACATCTGTAGCGGTGACCTCCAGGAGTCAACACAAGTGGAATTACTGAAGGCACAGGGGGGAAGTGTGCTGGGAAACCTGCTATAGGCACATCTGGGGAAGTTTTGTCTTGAAAAGGGATCAGAAGTCAAAATAGCAGAACACCGACAAATTATGAGGTCAGAAATTCATGGGTTCAGAAAATTTGTTTCAGGTCTCTGCATATTCACATGTCTACTGGAGCAGTGGCCCAAGGACAGACTGAAGACTTCAGCCCTCAGGCGTCCCCTGGAAGAGGAGGCGTCCCAGGTTCATCTGGGCTCTTGAGCAAGCACTGAGTTAATCACAAAGCCCTAGAAAAGGCTGCAGGAAGGCAGGCCACCAGGACATTTATGCAAAGGATGCATGGCCCTTCCTTCATCACACCTTGTCCAACCTCCCTGTAAAGCTGGCTGGTGGCAGAGACACCATGCCCTCCCCAGGCAGTCTTAGAGCATGAAGGGCAGAGACATTTCCCAAAGACCCAGCCTACAGGATGACCCCTCATCCCCTTCCCCGTGCTGCCTTTCCTGGTGAACTGCTCTTCCTTGGTGGTGCTTTCATGCCCCCAACATCCCCATCACCCAAGCACTGAAGACCGGTGGCCCAGCCTGCCTGCTTTCTCCTGATTCATCCCTGCTTTCATGTCTTCCTCCTCATGCACCCCATGTTCCCGTTGTCTCCTCCAGCTGCTTTCCTTTCCCCACCTGGGGAAACATTGAGATTCGGTTTACAGCAGCAGCTCTGCCTTCCCCATCTCCCCACCTCATCCCGCGGCCGTGGTCCCTCCATCCCCTTCTCTCCACAGCTTCATTCCCGGCTTTATTTTCAGCTCCACCTTCTCCTTCCTCCCTCTCAGTAAAATGTCTTAACAAGCTCAAACCTTACCTTGTATTAAATCAAAGTCTGAACAGTATGCAAGGGCTCGGGAAAACATGATTTAAATGGTGCCGTGCCCATTCACATCAGATTAAGTCTATAGAGGTAATTTACTGCATATAGAAACTGGAAGGCAGAGGGCAGCTCATTAATGTCTAGGATTATTATTATTATTGTACTAAAAGAGAAGATCTTTTTCATTTTATTTCTATTCCTAGTGAATGCAAATTTATGATACAAATAAGAAAGCCTGCCTCTACCAGTCCTTATGGGTCATTATTGATTTCAGGAAGGGGAAAAAAAAAAAGGAAGAAAACCAGCAGAACAAGAATACACCAAGAGTCTAAAACCTCACAGAGGCAACAATTTAAAGGATTTCAAAGGCTGTTTTCATAAGCCTTTTGGGACTCAAATGTAGCATATTGATTAAACTTCGGAAGCAGCTAAAAGCAGCTTCAACATGGCTAATTAATACGGTGATGCCCCGATGCCCCTTCTACTTGTTTTACCAAGCTTCAGCCTGTCAAATCAATTAATATTCACAACCCCGATGAAAGCAGAAACTCTGTTTATCATTTGATAAACTGATCAATGTATTGACTCACTCAACATAATTAACTGACCTGTCCTGTGGGGTTGAATGTGGTGTCCTGCAGATGCTTTTGGGGTGACACAAGACAAGCAAACTCATAAAGACCCTTGTTTTGACTCTATAATCAAAACGACAGGGTTTCTGATTTGAGGCAGTGTTTGATGTTCAACCTGTGTAGCTGGTTCTCTGTAGACCCTTGGACAACAACATTTCAAGGAGAAAGGTCTATGATTATCCCCTGTTTGAACGGAGCTGGCTGTGCTTGTAGGACACCCTAATGGCATTTAGGATGTGGTCTGCTGGGGTTCAAGGACAGCACCCCCTTCTCTGTGGAAAATCCCTTTACTTCTGACATTAAAGGCAAAATTTCACCCTGGGATGCGATACCATCTTTTGCATTTGTTGGCTTCCACTCACCCTTTGTTGTAGACCACGACACGTGTTCTCCATACACGCCTCATTTCCTCATCTACACAAGGAGAATAATTTTTCCACTTTTCCACCTGTTCAGTGGAGCTTGTAGCAGGTGCTGTCTCTCGCTGTACATCAGTTCAGAACTAGCTTAGTGCAGCCACAGCTGACATGGCCGGGACTGTAATATAATATTGTACAATAGGGCAAAATATTCTAATAATGGGACTTTTGGTCTCCCATGTCTCCTTGAACTGAAGATCAAACCTGGCTTCAGGTTCCTGTCTTCTGAAGTTCCTCATCTGAACCCACTCTGAAGAAGTCAGATGCCTCCATGAGACCTTCTGGAAGGTCTTTAAGGCAGTCCTATATTTATGCACACTTTCTTTTAGGACTAAGGATCCAGATTTACAGCCTTCTGGCTCATTGGAGAAGATGAATTACCAGGCAAAGGAGTGATACAAGGCAGGACCGTGCAGACTGCATATCATCTGGATGCTGTGCTGACCAGGGTGACACCAGATGCAGTGGAGGAATATGTGCTGGCTGTGCTACAACATGTTTTGGGGAGTCTTTGGTAGGTCCCAGGGTGAGTTGGAGGTTCTGGATAACTTGTGACTTTCAAAAGTAAGGCTGGGAGGGCTGCTGGTGCATGTACTTTGCTTTGGATAAGGCATTGGCTTTGATTTAGAGCAAGTTTTTGGCACCCCCCAATAAACTGCCATGAGCTGTTTATTGAATTTTAATTCAGTGTGCCTCATAAAAAAGCCAAGGGAAGAAAAAGGGGGAAAACTGTTGAATGAAATAATTTCAGCAACATCTGCTGCCTTTCTAAGATATTTCACCAAAAGCCTATGGAGATCAAATATTTTCCTCTAATTAGAGCACTTTCCTCGCAAGCAGCTCCCCTGTATGCAAAAATATATTGACACCTCCCTCACTACCCAGAAAGCCTCCTGGGACCCATGGCATTGCCAATGCAGATAGAGAAACACACATCTCTCTTTTAAGTTATCCTCGGTGCAAATACATAGCTTTCCCAGGAGGGAAAAAGTTGTTCACCACCTCTTTTCCTCCCTTCATCACACCACGCTCTCTGATCCTCTGCTTGGTTTTCCTCAGCTGGAACAGTTGCTCCCTTGGCCAAAGAAGCCAGCGTGCCCCAAATGCCCAGTGATGCCTCTGCGGAGCGCTGCTGATCCATCCCTGATAGTCTGCAAGCCTTTGCTGTTTTGCTTCATTCGTGACTATTGGGGAGAGCTGGTTCACGTTTGCAAAACCTTTTTCAGAAACCTGGTCTCTGTATTTTTGGTTGCACTGGCTGTACCCCATTGCTGTTATGGTAAATTACACTATGCCCATGATGCATTTCCTAAGAAAACATGGTTTACCGTGACCCTTTGTGAATATACATGCAGGTAGATAAAGCATCGTGAGTGCCTGAGATGTCCCACAGTGACTGAACTCTTCCACCTTCTTAGCAGTGACCTGCCTTGGGTACCAGCTGGGTGACTATTCTTTTCAAACTCCTGAAGATGCTCCAGATGCTCACAGATTTGTTAGGTCGTTTTCTGGGTCTAGCACTATACAGATCAAATTAGTTTCTTTATTGTAAAGCTTTTAAGGAATAAAAAGAGCAAGGTGAGAGCTTCAGCCCAGAGGTTATGTCATTATGCTAAGGCATGCTCCTAGGTAGAGCTGGTCACCTTTCATGGACTATTTGGGTTGCTGGAAAATCAGTGTGAGAAGTTACTTGGGCATCTGCCATTTCTCCTAGCATCCTCCCAGCTGACCCTGCAAGCATCATTCAGAGAGCAGGAGTGCTTCAAAACCCAGCCTTTGGCTGCTGCTGAAGAGGATTTTTACTATGTGCTGTGCTCCCAGGGAGAACAGTTTGGTGACATGGCAATGTCACCTTTGAGTGGCCAAATCCTGCCTCAAAACCATGAGGAGCTCCTTGGCCTGCCAGCAAGACCTGCAGGGTGGGCAGAACACTTTCAGAGCAGTTGCAAGGAAATCACCCTGGTCTCTGTACCCCAGTACATGGATACACTCAGGGGTGGCAAGCTTTACCCAGGAAGGGACTGGCTTCTCCCTCTCTGCTTCCCTCCCTTGGTTTTCCCATAATGAACCTTATGGGGAAAAAAAAAAAAAAAAAAAAAAAGATTTTTTGTGCTGTATCAGAGAAGAAAAAAACCCAGTTTTAGCCTTTGCGAAATAAATGTGTTGCAGGAGAGAGAAGGATCGCTGTTTCTTTAGCCTCTGGGTTAAGACAACCAATTCAGATCTGATCCATGTGGAAATTTGCAGCCCATTCCCATGGACAGGGACAGCAGGGAAGAGCTCTGAAACCATCCCAATAGTCTGCGGATGATTTATGAGGCATGCTGTAAAGAGCAAAGGAAACCTGGGCTGTTAGCTCTGATATTTAGAGATGATAAACAACATGAAAGAGATATTTTTTTTTTTAATGCCTCTACACAGATGCAAAAGAACTAGTATGGGCTTAAATTAAGAATAGGAAAATATTAGCTTAATAGTAGGGGAAAACTTCCTGGCAGAGATGTCTGTTATGAACAGATCTATGCTACAAACTGACTTCCCAAAGGAAGGGCTCCAAACCCTATTGCCTCATCCACCCGAAGCTGGACGGGCATACATTGTGCATCAGAGTACCTCTCTGCTCCTCCAGCAGCAGATGGGTCGGCTGAGCAAAGTGCTTATCAATGTCCCACATTTTCCAAGCTCTCCCATGTAGCAGGAGCTACCGTGGACCTAACTGCTGCCTTGCGAGAGCAGGAGGCCTGGAAGGGTATAAATCCATCATCCTCCTTTTCCCATGGGGAAAGAGAACATTTTCCTCTCTGATTGTTCTTGCCCATCCTTAGATGGACAGTGTTTTACCGATACCTATGTGGGCTGCAGCAGCAGTGGGACTGCATAAACCATTACTATTTTGCCTGTGTTTTGTCCTTTGCCTGCAATCACTACAATTAATTCCTAAAATACAGCATTTACTTAAAAAGCACAGCATATACAGCACAAGTCGCAGCTTGGCACAGCAGGATTCCAAACCCCAGACATGCAAGGGGACCTGAATCCAAGCAGCATGCAAACAGGAGTGACAGCCCCAAACCCGGGCAAACACAAAGCTGCCTTAATTACTGCTCCCGCTGCAGCCTGCTAATTTGCTGATACCAATGTCTTCCAACACAGCCCCTGTGATCTGCTTCATAATTGGGATACTCAGAACAAGGTGGGAGGACGAAGCCAAAAGGAGCTTTATTTGCTTCCCCCACATTCTTCAGTAATCTTTAATCACAGCATCTGCAAAGGTCAAGTGTATTCCTCATTAGCCTCCAGACCAGTGTCTTCATGAGAGTCTGGAGTCCTTGAGATTAAAGGGAAGAGGGAGGTATTGCATGAAGGAGATGGAAGACACATTAACAAGCCAAAAGCCATAGCATCTTCCCCGAGAAGTTCCTGGGCACATTTATTGGCAGCATGAGTCCTTCCCAGGGTGCAGGGACCAACCTGCTGGAAAAACATCCTGGTGGCCAACAGGACAACTGGGGAGGTTTACTGGGGGCCCAGATAGTGCCTGGGGAAGCCAGAGGGTATCCTGACATTGAGGTGACAGTTCAGATGAAACAATGGTTTTTGCAGTGAGAAATACCCTTTCCCGGAAGACTTGGTAAAAATTATTGCTTCTCCCTGTGCACTTTAAAAATTACCATCAACATCAGTGTTGGTTAGAGAAAAACTAGCTGGTTACAAAAGAACATTTGTCAGTGAGATATTTTAAAATGCATTTGAGAATTATTCCTAACAAAGATGGATTAATAATTTTGCAGAAAAATTTAACAAAACCCAGAAAATAATTTCCCCTTTTGCATTTGAAACTGTTTTCATGAAAACAGTTTCCCTTTGCAATATCCTCTCTGAACAGAGAAGTCTACAGCAATTCCTCGAAACTACCATTTGCTGAACCTTTCGTGGTGCTATCACCACTGCAGTTTCTGTCCATCGTTTGAGGAAAGCAATGTTTGAAGGGAGGAGGACACGCCTTCCAGCAGCACAGCACAGCAGAGTGTCGGGGCAGGATGGTACAGGGTCTGGATAACCCCACCCTGAGGGTGCGGGATGCATAAGGTGATGTTTAAGATCCTTTCTACCTTATTTTATTTCCATGATCCTTTAAATATTCAAGTACCTAGCCCCCTTTCCAGGAGGCCACAGGTGTCTCAACTTACCAACACCCTATCTGAAGAGCAGAAGTAGGAATACTCCTCCTCTTCCACCTCAAAATGCTGCAAAGGCAGCAGGGCTGTGCAGCAGGTTGTGCAGCAGAGACAATCATGTCTCCTTTGACTGTCTGGGAGGCTGCACTGGCTATCTTTGAAAAACCAGCGATAAAAGCACATGTATAACTGGCAAATACACAACCTTATGCTCTTTGAGACTGAGCAAAGATGTCCAGCCTGCAGCTGCGTTGCTTGGTACCCCACACCGGGCAGGCAGGGTTTCTCCATGTGGTAGAGGTTTATTTGGGGACCTGTTTCTAATTAATATGCACAGGTTTTGATTCTTCACTTGCCTGCTGTGACTTGCAAATCCCATCCATAAAAAATTCCCTGAATTTTAAATAAATCCAGGGCCCACTTTTGAGCTTGAAGCCGTACATTAGTCAGATTCATTTGCCTAGGAACATGAAAGTCCCTTCCTATTTATCTCCTCATTTGAACTACATAAATAGCTCACAGCAAAAACTCCTCATCTTTCCACTATTCCAACAAATAGCAGCCTTTGAAAAAGAAAAATTAGTGGTGGGTAATTATTTTTGAGGCAGATACCAAAATGATAATTTCTTAAACAATTACTTTGAAATATTAACAATTGTTCCCTAAATTCCAATTTATTCCTGATATGAATTATAGTTTGTCAGATCTGTGCTTCTGAAACATTTGTTCCTTGAAAAGAACATAAAAAATGCCAGCGTAACCTTTTGCCTCCTCGCCCTCCAAGCAGAGTAAAATGCCTTCACTCTTGTTTTATCAACACAAATAATTAAAACACAAGAGAATGTTTGGGATTTATACGGTTGTTTTTGGCATCTTATTCATATTTATTTGATCTGTAAGATATCATTTTAATTAAAAGCTCACTCTCTCTTCCTCCCCCCGCTGCCCAGAGAATAAATTATTTATAATACCCTCGCTAGCAGGGGATGCTAGCAGCTAGACACCACTTGTGATGCTGGATGCTGGGGGTGAACGACCCCCCCCCCAGGAGGGGACATAGGATGCCAGGCACTGCCATGGGCAGAGCGCTGCCTGCCTCAGCTGCTTTCTGCTGTTGGGAAGGGTAAAACCCCCGGGGTGACGGCTGGGTCTGTCGGGCTGCCTTTTACAGGGGAACCCCTTGGCAGAGATTTTGCCCTTGAAATAAAAAGGTGTTTTCTTCTGTGTGAGGGTTATAGTTGTTTAAAAATGTCTCTTTGTCGCTGCAGTTTGGGGCAGGGGTTGGGATTATTCACACATGGTCCCATAAGCAGAAGGCAGCCCAGGAGGATTCAGCTTTGCCCCTCCGTGGTGTTTCATGTGATGCACACAGGACCCCCAGCCAGCAACTGGGAAGTCTCTTGCTGAAGCACAGTTACTACAAAGACCTTTTCATTTCATTTTTTCTCTTCTCTCCCTTTGCTCCGCATCGTACAACTTTACTCACTCCTCTTCTCTTCAGTGAGCTTTAGATGCAACTCAGTGCAGTGGGTTAAAAAAAAAAAATCGGATTTTTTTTTTTTTTATTCCCTTTGAAGTCTGAGGGCTAAATCTAGAAAAGGAGCCTTCCCACTGAATGCAATGCTTATCAGAGCCAGCCTAAAACCCCTTAGTTTAGCTGGAGTTTTCCCATGCATGGCTGGCTGATATTTGCACTGGGTAAGGGCTAGCATCCTCTTTGGAAGCACTTTATTTAGAGGTAACAGCGTCCTCCAGTTTGCAGAGCAGAGTCTTCAGCACATACCAAGGGCCACATACCTCAATGTTACTGGGAAATATTGCCCCACTCCTAGGCTTCTCTGGGACTCCTGATGGCTAAAATGCAGCTCCCAATAGTAGGCATAAAAGTTGTATTTAAGTTAAATTATTCTTGATTAGTGCTAGTATTGATAAGAAGCTGCAGGTAAGCATTTGGGCTGGATCCCCATCCCTTTCTTCTCTACAGCTGGTTGGACAGCAACTCAATGGTCACTTAATGCCCTGGTCTCCATTCAGAAGGACTCTGATCTCTGTAAATGAGGTAAAAATTCCACCACAATATAGGTCACATAATTAAATAGTAGTACCTAGAATTATTTATGAGACTTTATAGCTATGCAAATTGAGCACTTGAAGCATTTTCATAAGTATTTATGAGTAACCATGAGAAGATCAACCCGAGCCGCCAGTTGAAAGCAAGGGTTGGGTTTTATCTAAAATTAGCCACCCTGCCTGTTGGTGAGCGGGCTTTTTTCCAGGTTAACAGCTGTCTTTACACTTTTGGGAGACCTGCTTTTTAGGTTTTATTTATTAACATGAGGAGTTAGAGGTTAAATGCTGCTGGGTTAATGCAGAGGAAGACGCTGTTAGGGACAGCATGGAAGAATGTGCCATTGTGTCTTTGCAATTCAAGGGCAAAGCCCAGCTGCAGACCTGGTAGCAAAGGTGGCCATGGACACATGCACATTCCTGGCCCGGGGGCTATGGAGGTTATGGGGACCATGGGGGTGTTACCAGGGTCATTGGGCACCTGGCAGGGGCTTGGGGAGCTCTTCTTACCCTGCAAAGGCAGCATCAGCTGGGGCAGAGCTGGCCCTTGCGTTTGGGACACTCACAAGATCTACTGGTGGTCCCTTGCACCATGCCTTGCGGCTCCAGGATGGTCACCTCTGTGATGTGGCTACCTTCTTCCAGAGTCCACGGGCTCCCAGTACAGAGGCTAACTGGAGAACAGGGTGCTTAAGGAAAAAAAAAGTAGAACAGGGTGCTTAAGGAAAAAAAGAATAGGAAAAAAACCAATCCACCAGGGTTAAATTAATGGGGTGCTACAAGACAAACTTCAAACCCTGAGCAACATGAATCTCCAGTGGCAACCTTCCCCTTTCAAGCTGCCCACATAGGCCGAGAAGGGAAGCGTACGTGTGTTAGTGAGCTTTCATTGGTTACCATTCTGAACCAAAGCCCACTGAATTAAAGAGGGGTCAAAACCAAATAAAATCCCTCTTGTAATGGTTCTGAAGCAATTCCTTTAGGAGATGCACACTTATGATTAGGATGAGGACCAGACGGGTCACAGAGAAGATGCCTCTGCTCCCCACATGGTCTGGTTTTACATGTAATAAATACAGCAAGGCTGAGAAACACCCTCCCCATTCATCCCCAGAGCAGCCATCCACCCCATGGGCATCATCCCATCTCCCCCAGATACGGTACTTCATCACAGTGCCAAGCCCAGATGGGTGTTTCTCCTTGGAGAAACAGCAAGCAGAAGGAGAACTTTTTCCAGCTCAGTTTACATTTATTCTGTTTATTTTCCATGTTTTTTCATCTTCACCCAGCTCCTTTTTTTCCCTTTTTCCCTTTCTCACTGGCCCCAGTCTCCAGATATCTCCAAACTTTCACAAGGAAAGAAACTGCTTTCAAGTAGGAATAAAACAAACAAGGTCATTGGAAAAGATAAAAAATAATGAGTTCCTTTCTGTAGGACTCCTTGCTCGCCCCTCCCTCCCCCTCCCCCCTTTCATCTCACTCCAGAAAAAGAAAAATAAATCTTTACTAATCCCTTTGGAGCCCTGCCTCCAGATCCACCTGCGATGCATGTTGTAGCCATGCTGAAAATGGCAGCGTAGCCTCAGACTCCATGAAAATCAATTTATTGCCCATTCCCCAAAAGCTCCCTCTTCCTCCTGTCCCAGACCCACCTCCCCATGCAGAAGCATTGCAGCCTGCCTCTCTGGGTCAGGCTCAGACCAGTCAAGGGCCACTGATGTAATGTCTTCCCCTGTTTTATTTAATTTTTTTGAAAGTCCTAGGGATTTGGAAAGTGATAAAAGTCTCCGAGCTGGGTTTTAAATAGTTGATTAAAGAGCAGTCAGCAGAGAAGTAGGAGGAAGCTCTTGGAGAATGAAGATTATTTTGGCCAACCTGTGCTGCACGACTCCAGTGAGCTCAGCCCCCCCCACCAGGGGCTCGTTGACACCCCCTTCTCCAGGGGCTTACACTGTCACGGGGTGCTCACCAAAAAGATTCACAAAACCCGTATTTTTTTCATCAGAAGACAAATTTCTTCGTACATCCATGTGGGGAGAAAAAAAGTTTTAAAAGTTGAACTTTTTTGCTCTGCCACTTTTTAAAAAGGAAAATTATTCTAGTTAATGTTCTGAAATGACATTTCAGTCTGAAACTGAATAAAACATTTCATTTGATCTAAAATTAATCGGGGTGGGGAGGAGAAGGGTTTATTTTGGTAGGGAAAAAAAATCAAAGGGTCTGTACTTTGCACTGATCCAAACCATTTCTTATTTGAATTTTTTTTTGTGGAGGATTGGGCAGCGAGCTGAGAAGTTTTTCATTTGTCCAGCTCTAATTGGAAGCCCTGAACCGATGAGTACTTTACATTTGCAAAATGCAAAGCATGAACAGTCCCAGTAGGAAGAGTTTGGCCCTGGCCTTGCATTCACTGTATTGGCTTCCCTGCTGATTTTAAGCCTGAGATGCTGGACATGTGGGGTGGGGAGGAAGTGATCAGATCAAAGAAAGGCCACGGCGTGTCGTCTTACCCTCTTCAAGATGCCGTAGAGGCTCCTCCTTCTCATCAGATTTCCTAAAAAAAAAAAATCAGTATGTCCACTTTAATCGCTAATGCCGCATCATAATTACCTCAACTTGTATGTTAGTATTAGCAACGGAGTTTGGAAACACCTTTGGCTGAAATGTCCGGTCCAGCCTAGCTCAGTGGTCCTGGGGATATCTTCAGATGTGCTGATCCGCTGGAAAGATGAGATGGTTGGACATCCCCAGCTCTGGATTGATGCTGTGAGTGCTGGTCTCATGAAATACATTATAACTAAAATAGGGTAAAAAAAGTCACTCACTGCAGATTTCAGCCTTCAGCAGCTCAGCCTTGACGGAGCAGTCACGGTGGCACCTGTGCCATCGCAGTGCATTTCTGTACCAAGGCACGCAGACCTACAGCAGCCTCTGTGGTTTAGTCACTGTTTTGCCAACGCTGCCAGACAAGCAGGCTGCCAGGTCGGGGAGCCATCAAGCTAACAGCAAAACCAGGCTTAGCTACATCAGAAACTGGCCCAAGGTTGGATGCACCAGCCAAGCCAGAACCATCTTGGCTTCAGTTTTGATGGCTGGCCATGTCCAAAGGAGATGCCCTGCCCTGCAGGACCAGCAGCATGTCACATCTCCAGCTGGGCACCAGGACACCCCTCTGTGACACCAACTGCCCAAGTCCTTGCACTGGTCTGGGCTGTAGGCCCAAACTCATCTGAGCCAGTCCAGACAGCAAAGGACCTTCAGACCCTCCTCTTCCTCCCTGACACCCCCAGTGCCAACATCAACGTAAGTTCTGCAGCATCAGCCTGCTCTGGGGCTGGGGAAGGCAGATTGTCACCTTGTGCATCCAGGCAGCCCTGCCTGTACCCCTGCCCACAGCCCTGCCTAGCCAAGACCTTGCTTAGCTGCCTATCCCCCTGAGAGGACTGTTTGCTTCTCTGAGCCAAACAATATCCCTGTCAGGCTGCTGACATGGCCTGCGCTGAAAACCGCTGATGGAGTCCAGAGCTGATGAAATCAAAAAAGCTTTAAATGAAAATTGCTCTGAAGAGCACTGCAGAAAGGGAGGGAGGCACGAGGAGGGCAGAGAGGAGCTCCACAGCTGTTTTCTTTCATGTCCTTTAAAGCTCCCGTTATGTTG
This sequence comes from Aquila chrysaetos chrysaetos, assembly GCF_900496995.4. Lineage (NCBI taxonomy): Eukaryota > Metazoa > Chordata > Aves > Accipitriformes > Accipitridae > Aquila > Aquila chrysaetos. Next base: position 28,666,292 of record NC_044013.1, on the reverse strand, counting down.
GGGTTTTTTAATTAAAATGGTTTTTTTAGGAGGCTGCTGGGATTTACTGCTCCTTGTCCTTGACGGAGGTGAGGTGCGCAGAGAGCAGCCAAAGGCTGGTGGAGTGACGGGGGAGGCAGAGCTGCGGTGCCGAGCCCCCCCACAGCCACGTGCGGACGGCGTGGGGTGAGAGCAGCAGTGGGGCAGGATCTGACCCACCCCAGACTTACATGCACAGGTGAAGGGGAGATGCAGGAAGAAAGCATCGGCCTGACATGGATTCTGATCGAGACCCTTAGATAGGGCAGAAATAGCTCCCAGTCCCTGTGCTCGTGCCTCACTTATCTAAATGTGTTGCCCTCTACTAGCCCCGTGGCTTAAGGCTGTGGCTGGTGGAGGAGCAGCCCGGCTGCATCTGCTTGTGGAAGCATAGATCTGCATAAAACTAATTCTTTCTCATAGTAAAACGTGCCCTGAAACCCTTGCCTTTGTAGAAACGCTGTGCTTTAATCCCAGCCAGCCTGAATTTTCTGCGTATTTGTAAAATAAATGATCTTTCTGTGCTTAGCCAAAGCAGTTATTAATGTTTTCACACCAGAAGAGACACGCATTGCAATTTCAGTACCTGCTAGTGATGAATAATGAACATGTAAAAAAAAAATAAAAAATATCAGCATCTGTTTATAGGACATCGGTAACTAGAAGGCAGGGTTACAATCAACAGTTAAAACCACTGTTTGACCCATGCTTGGATTCAACCCCCCCCAAAAAAAGCTTCTTGGTGAGACAGAAACCTTATCACAGTCCCCCTCCCTTCCTCCAGCTGTAGCACCCGATGGAGGTGAGGGGAATCTGATTGTGATAAGTGGGTAAATGATAGCAGCAAGATAAGCAGCGCTCCGCTCCACGCCAGGGCTTTGCACAATATCATGGTTCATTATAAAGGAACGCAAATACCCTGGCAGAATCCTAACCTAATGAAAGTCTTATTTTCCAGAGTAACAGTTCATTACTGGACTTGCTGTGCAGTCTAAACCCCTAAGGTGGAAAAAAAACCCCTATGCAGGGCTGCTGAATGCGTAGCGAAATCCTAGTAGGCTTGGACATTTGCAATTCTGCTACATCTCTCTTTGCAGGAGGGAAGATGCTGCTTGCTCTGAATCAAAGCGTTTTTTTAGGACTCTAGGGGTTTTTTTAGGACTCTATGGGTGGTTTAGGATATGGATGCTGTCCATGCGCGGTGGCAAATGAAACACAAGCAACATTGCCCAGCCTGGTACTTACCGGAGGACAAGCAACCTCTCCCTGATGGTGCAAACAGGGCTGTCCATAAGCAGGTATCTGTGTGACCGGCAGTTTGGAAGCCTGAATTCAAACACATTTACAAACACGGCAAGATGAGTTGGGAGAGCTACAGAGCCCCAAGCACCTGACATCACTACACCTACAACTCCTTGCAGGAACCTCGGCTTTGCAGGCTGCCCTTGAGGCAATGCCTGAGAGCAGGATGAGGGCTATGATTACAGGGGAGACTTTCCAAAGCCATGTATGAAATAAAAAGGGAGGACAAGCCTTCCCGCGCAGCACGTAGAGTCACAGCCCTCCTGCTCCCCAGGACAGCATTGACGGACTGCAGTCTGTGGACAACCTGCCAGGAGCCCACAGAGACACGTCTGGTAAAGCAAAGCTGCTCATACTTGCTTCCAGCAGTAAAAGAAGGCAAAATATTGTCATCTGTGCCTTTTTCTTCCCTCACCTGTTCACAAATAGAAGGAAAAAATAGCAAGGCAGCCAACTGAGAGCCTGTCCTCTGCAAGGGCATGCTGGGATCCCCACGCTGGAAGAAGATGCACTTCCCAGTGAAGCGATGCTTTCATCCTGGCCCAGCCGAGCATGAGCAACATGGTGGGAGCATAACATGAGTCCAGCCCAAAACAATGGCTTCTTCCACATCCAGCCCACCTCCGGGCTCTGCAAGCTGGTGTTAATCCAGGTGACTCAAGAGCAGGTGTAAAACACATTCCCACTCTCCTCCAAAAAAGAAGGGGAAAAAAAAAAGAACAGGCAGTGGTGCAAAGCAACAGTAACGGATCAGGTGAATGGACAGAGAAAATACTTTCCTATTTTCTACTCCAACCTTATGCAGGAGAATCTGCCCTCCAATTTGGTGGTGCAATAGCTACATTTTTCAGCCCACCCATAGGTAGCTCGTGAATCTGTTTGTCTACATTATTTGGGAACGTAGGAGACAAATTCCCAGTGGCTTTTGGTAAGACTACAGCTCTTCCATGGAAAATGTAAGGAAGGGTGCTTGCTCACCCAGGTCTGCAACACCGGGCAGGGCAACTCCTGGTGAGCACCAAAGGTCTGGACGTTGACTCTGAAGCCAAGGAGGGACATCAGAAAATGCAATCACGCTGTCAGCCAGAAAGCAGCAGTTACACTCCGTTTCTTCACTCCACTTTACAACCACCACCCATCTTCTTCAAATGCATCAGCTATTCCTGACAGCTAGGGCTGTTTAAAAAATGAAGACTCACTGTCAGAAATTTTGTGAAATTACAGTTATTTGTGCTTTTTCCAGGAGGGAAGAGGGCTTGTCTCTACTAACAGCACCAACTAAAAGTCACGTATTTAGTCTAAAATTTGTCTATACTCTCTATTGTCAACAGGATGAAAAAACCTCCAGAGAACTACTGAACCCATACGTCATGGCCACCCCTTTGGGATAGGACAAATCACCTTCTGGAAGAAACTCGCTTCTGCATGGACTACAGAGAGAGCTAAAATGAGCATGCACCTAATTTTTACATGATTGGTGAGGTGAGAGGAATCCCAGCCCATATGTTTAAACACATTAGTTCTTCCTTCTTGACATCCTTCGCAATTATTAGTAGCGCCTCCTCCCAGCTTCTTTATCCAGAATATTATTGAACATGTCCATCACTGCAACAGGGAGTTTTGCTGTAAATAATAACAAGGAAGGAGTGTTCCTGTGTGAACTGGCATAGCCTCCGAGCCCTCCGAGCCCTTCCCCAGCACGCGAGCATTTTTTCTTTTACACCTTCCTCCCCAAAGTCAGTCTCTGTAGGCTAAGCCCAAATGAAATGCAGTAATCCCCTTCTCCACAGCAACAGTCTGAGGTGACAAAGACATCCATGAACACATATTTACTGATATTACCATTAAACCAGCCCATCTTTCCTAGTCCTGTCTGGCTATAACTGGGATCCTTCTCAACCATGGATGTCAATGCCAGCTCCCAGCAGAGCTCAAAAGAGCAAGAAAACAAAAATTAAATCACTCCTGGCTTTCACTGAACAGGCTGAGGACGACACGGTGATGGAGGAGGGAGATGCTTTACTATCTTTTAAAACGGGGATCAATAAACCATAGGCACCGCAGGAAACAGAGCTCTGGTCCCCTAACCGAGGGTGCCCAGCTGGTGGGACCGCTTGTGGCACACACACATCAGGTCGGGATGGTGGTGCCTGGTGACTTATGAATCCTCAAAGGCCAAAGCATACCATATAAAAATAAAAAGCCAATGTTCTCATCTCCACCTCCACTGCAGGCTTGAGGGGTGAAGGCAAGTGAAGCTTCTGCTTCAGTTTCCCCTGGTACAAAATAGGACTAACCGCATCAAGCCACATTCAGAAATCATACAGGGTTCTTTGGAGAAAAGGGAACCTAAAACTGGTTGGTCTATTTATAATATTTGCAGGTAATGGCATGCTAATACAATTCATTAACACTCAGACACTGCTCATTAGTGTCTTTTCACTCTTCTTTCGCAAGGCCCATATTTCTATTTTACCTATAATCTGTTTTATTAAGCAGTTTCTTAATAGAAAAGAGTATTATCTTCCACACAGTTTTTTTTATAAATCCCCTCGAATTTAATTAGGCCCCAAAAGGTTCAAGGAAGTTTGGGTATGTATCTAAACTTCAGAAAACTTACTTGTAACTCCACCACCAAAGCACTGAAGTTTTACTGATCACTGCTACGTGCTCCATGTTCTTCCTCCATGTGACATCAGACAATATAATTCTTCTGGTTTTCAACATCGCAGCTATCCTGGGAAAGTAAAGGGCTTTTGTAATATCTCCCAATGGGTACAACTCCAGGACCAGCCTCTGCAAGGGGCTCTGCCCACCCTTGGAAAATAAGAACATCCATCTTCCATCCCTTGGAAAATGAGAACAACTGAGCAGGACTTTTAAAGCCCTTCCCAGTTGATTTTCTGCACTGAAATGTGGCACCTCCCGGGCAATGGATTCTGCCCCTGGCCTCAGTTCTCCTTGCTGTTGGGATGCTGAGGCTGAACCCCAGGACTGCAGCAGCCGTTGGGGTCAACTTCAGCCAGGTTTGATTCAGCACTGGAGAAGGGAATGAACTAGAGCTCATTATTTAGTGCATCTTGCTTGGCATTCACAGCAAGAGCCTGGGCATCTCAAAGCCATCGGGGGAGAACTCAGCCTGGGACTGGCCTCACATGAGACTCCATATCCTCATCCGATCCCAGCTCACAGACTTTGTGTGGCAGCAGCACCACGGGACCACTTTTCTGCTAGCAGAGTTTGCTAGAGAAACCATCCCAAACGTGAGCAGTGGTGAAGCTGCAAGGACTCCAGTTGTGTCCCTGCCAGCCGGGATACACCCCCACCCAGGACCTGGCTCTTCACCAGCGGTCCCAGTGGTTATCCTTGCCAGGGGCAAACATCCTCAAGCTCTCTGATGCTACAGAGATACAACCCTATGCAACAGAGGCAACACGCATTTCGAAGCCAAGCACTGTCGCCTTGTAACCTACATCCTCTTTTCTAGCTGTCAGGCTTTCCTCCAGCAAGCAGGATTTGCATTCCTCTGCAGCCTTGCCATCCCTTTCCTGCTGCTAAAACATCCCCTCCCTGCCAGGTAGAGGATTTTTTGAGCTGCCATTCCTCCTCATTACCATAAAACAGTTAGCAACGTATTGTTCTAGTTTATGCAGAAATTGCAATTTCATCTGTAGCTTTAAACAAATGGGAAAATGTTCTAAAACATGGGCTTTTATTGAATTAAATATTAACATAAATACAGAGCTGAATGCAGCACTGGATTGTTAATTTTAATATTTAATCCAACAAGAAACCTTATGGTTGTTTTAGGGTGGTTTATTTTGTTTAATCCAGTTCATTTCCCATCAGCACAAAAATTTAGTTTTCTTAATGAAGGAAGGTGATCAGGAAAGTGTACTTTCGTTGTACAGAATATTAGGGGCTGGTGAGTGAGAGCATACAAATAATAAAATGAGAAAGCAATAACAATAACGATAACCCTGTGTTGGCATAGACAAGAATAAAAGGAACGTAATTAATACGATGCACAGCTTGGATGAATACGAGCTGGAGGAGATTAAAGAAAGCAGGGGACCCTTAAGTGTTTATCATTCAGAGTGAAAACAGCACAGGTGGCTAGCTTTGAGGACGACATTTTCAAACACAAGCTCACCTAACTGGGCAGTAACAGAAACGTTCAAGGAGACTCCTTCGGCCCAAGTCCGCGCCCTCCAACTGGTGTGGCCGTCCCCACCTCAGCACTGCGTCATGACACTGAAGGTGTCAGGCTTAGCGGGGATGTCAGTAGACCTGCCTACGCCAGCTGCAGAGCCATCCTTTAAGATGATGCTCCTCCTTCCAGCTCCATCTGGCACATCCACCAGCTGCCAGGTCCAACAGCCCTGTGCCTTCGAGGGATGCGTGCTGCGTGCTCCGGAGGATGGGTGCTGGGAGTGCTGGCAAAGAGAACTGGTTGGCCTTATTCATGGGAAGGGTAGCACAGCATTTCTGTCTCTGGATTTGCCTGGGGTCTGACGTTTCTCAGCCATCCTGCTGGCTGCTGCTCCCCGATCAGACTGCAAGGGACAAGGTGGGGCAGGCTGCATGTCTGGATTTTAGTGATGACATTTTAAGTTGGAGGAAGGTAGAAAAAGAAAAGCAACCTGGGCAGGAAAATGCTTTGGAAAAAGTATTTTACAGCAGCTGCAGCTAGAGTCAACCAGTCTAGTACCTTTTTTATTTACACCAGCTGGGGATTGGGTCCAGAAGCCTGGGAAGAGTCTCCCTTCCCCAAATGGAGCAGGATCCTTTCTTCTGCTTTTTTTTTTCATCCAGGCTTTAGACAAGCTCTTTTCTCTACCCTGATAACACAATAACCTGGGGCACTCGCATTTCCATAGGACGCATCATGGTGGGCAGAAAAAAGCCACCTTTTCTGATATGTGATGTCTTTTGGGTTTTCTTTGGCTTCTTGGACAATTGCTGCTTCTCACAGTAACTACAAGGTGGGAGGTGAAGTTCTTTCTTTGGAAAGTTGCTCTGTGATATGAGCTGGGCACGCAAAGAGAGAGAGAAAGAGAGGGGGAGCTGCTGAGGCTGGCAGAGGAGGACGAGCAGTCAAGAGTGGAGGAGATGGAACAAGAGAGACCAAGCTGGAGGCGGGGGACGGCAAGGCTTCATTGGGATTCAGAGGCACCCAAGCGAAGGAGCAGACAGCAGCTGACCGCCAATGCTGAATAGCAACAAGCTTCCCCGAGCACTGGGCAGCTACCTGCAATTATTTTCAGGCAGTGCCGTCCATCTGGAGCGAGGTTGGGAATGGCAGCGCCTGGGGTGGCTTTTTGGAGACCCCATGCCGCCTCGCCTCACACACACACACTTCTCCAGGGGAGCCTGAACCCTGCTTGCTATTTCCCCCACTGCTGAATGCACCCTACAATAGCAACCTCCCTAAAAGCCCCGGGGACCCACAGTATCCAGCACCCACGAAGACACAGATGTTGGCATCGGCAGAGAGGTAGAAAACATGCAAAGGGCTGCCAGACAGATTGGGTCAGTGGGTGTAAGATGGCACTACCCCCTGAGGATTAACCCTGACTGACTAGCTGAAGGTCTGCCCGCGTGTCTCACATTCCCGGCAAGACAGTGAAGAGCCTGGAGAGGCTGATCAGCTTGCGATGGCGAGGCACAGGTATTTTTCTCCCAGGTTGATGCCAAGCAGAGCTGCACACAGACTCAGCAGGCAGGGAGAGGAAAGATGGCTCATTCATGCCAATACATCCTTATGTTTCATTGTTTAAGCTCTTAAGCTCCTATTTGAATTTGAGCTGTAAAACATTGAACTGATTAAAAAAAAATTTAAAAGCCCTCCTTAATCCAGAGAGGAGGGCTAGATGAATGTTTGGGCCAGCTGTGTCTTTCCTGCATGGAGGCAGCTTTCTCTATCAACTCGGCCATTTTCCAGGGCAATGGGAAGGGGACCCATCCCTTTCCCACAGCAGGAAAGCCAAAGCTGGGTTCTGCCAGGTCCCATGAGTCTCTTGCCCGGTGCCAGTTGCTAAAGGGGCAGAAAAGGCAGGAAGAATTGTTTCTGTGCTACCTGCTCCTTGCAAGAGAGGGGCCTGCAGTGCAATCCTTTGATGATATTTAGCCTTCAGATTATTACCTGTCACTATAGAGCCAGCAAAACACACTGACCTCCAGCATCTGACTGTTGGGGGACTGGAGGTGAAAGGGTGCCAATACAAAGACAGCAAAGCCTGCCTTGGAGACAGTGACATGGTGATTATTGCTGTTGCTTATAATCACACATAATGATGGCACAGAAGAGCACCATGACCATAGGGAATCAATTGATCACCAGCCCCTCCTGGTCCAACAGAAAGCAACAAAGATAAATGTCCCTAAATGCCAAGGCGAGTCAACGATGAGTGTGTTTACATCTTGATCACAAACTGGACACCTGCATTAATGACGGTGTCTCTTGGCCCGCTATTGGATCTCACATTGTGGAGGAAAATAACATAGTTATGGACTGCCATGGCTGTCCTTATTTATAAGGTTTCAGGTTTTCATTTTCATGCATACACTGTTGCACACCATGGTGCACAACCAAGCCCTGGGGTGATGAGCGTGTGAGCAGCTCATGCCCACGCTCATCAGCCTGGCCCAAACCAGCCCTGTTGTTCTGTGCTGTCCTGGCATAGAAAGGTGTGAAAAATATGGCAATCATAGGTGGAAAAATTGTGTCTGTGAAAGGGTGTGACTGCTTGGAGGACAGCTGGAGGAATGATGGCTGGCACGGCAGCTGCTTAAAGATGGAGCAAGCTTGGGAAGCAAAGGGGATCCAATTTTGCATGGCAGAATGGGCTGGCCCTGGACTGAGCATCGTTAACTGTTTAGCACTATGGAAAAAGCTCACGTATAAAGGTGGGACCATCTTTTCCACAAAGCCAGCAAGAGCCAGGGCACCTGACCTGCTGGTGCACAAGGCAGCTTTGGTCTGGTACAAGACCAGGGTCTGTGCCTGGGAAGGAAAAGAGGTGGGACAATAAAACCTGCCTGAGTTTTTAACCAGGTTAGCCCAGATGTGAGCTCCATGCAAATACAGCTGTGCTGCTCCTGTGCTGGCACAGCTGCATGGGGCTGAGCTGAATCCCAGTGACTCACCTGAAGGTATCTGCTAGCTCTCCGCCACTCCACCTTGTTCAGCATAGGCAACCCAGAAGGATGAATTTGTGACTAACTGTGCCTGGCACCTTGGCAGACCCCAGGCAACCTTGTGGAGCAGAGGGAATCTGCAAAATAACAAGAAGTATGAGCATATGAGGGATGGTCAGAGGTTTTTTGTTTTACAATGATGATTTATTTGGTTTGCACCTGGTTATAAATACTAATAAAACACGACTTTCAGCAGCATTTTTCACTTTCCTATTTTTTTCCAGGCAGAAGAAAAAAAACTGTGACAAAAATTCTCCGCTTCAGGAGAGACTTGCCTATCCCTGTCATTGCAAAAAGCCAGTTACGAGACCTTTTTGTTGAGATCTAGAAGTGACTTGAACAAGACTGCTGCTTGGGAGGGGAAGATAACATCACCATGACCACACTTCCTACTCCTCAGCAAAAGGGAGAGAAAAAAGGTAACAGAGGACAGAAAATATTGGTAACCTGATGATGCCACAGAGATTTCTTGCAGGGTGATGTATACAAGCAATTGCTAACCATGCTTACAGGAGCAAGAGAGCTCTGGCACAGATTTACCGCAGAGCATCCCTTGAGAGGGGCTTGCATGGACCACCGGGATGCAGCAGAGGAATGAATCCAACTAACCATGCCATCTCCCAGTAAAAGCCATAGCTGCTCCAGCACCTGCCGGCCCCTGCACTGTGTGCTACAGACACATGCCACCACTGAGGCCACGTGTTGCATGCAGTTTGCAGAAGTTATGGTGTGACAGAGGGCTAACACTGCAGAGCCATGGGAGGGAACAGGGACTGGATGCTCTGGCCAGGACAGCTGGACAAGAGCTAAATACTACCCTCCTCATAGATATATTTACATCCTATTTACCCTCCTCATGTGTATTACCCTCCTCATATAAATTTTATTTACATTCAGATAATCCTTAAGGCAGGAAATTCCTGCTGGCTATGTCTTTACCCTTGTCTTATTTTCTTACAGACTCTCTACCTGTCATCCCTCTCTGTAGCTATTTCTTGTCCTGCTTTTGGCTTTTACCTGTCCCATTTCGCAGATGGAGAGAAGCCCTACCAGCGAGGCACTGGGAAACATGTACCTGGGAAGGAGTGATCCCATAGGCCATGTATACTTGAAAAATGGCATGTGGGCACGAGAGGCTTAAGGCGCACATATGCAGCAGTGTGTCCGGCTTAAGCCCTGAAAGTCTCCCCAGAGAGATCAGATGCCCAAGCTGCAGGTCTCCTTCATTAGCAGGGCTGGGAAGAATTTGCAAAGCCAGCTCAGCTCTGGCAGGGATGGACACTGCCTGCCCCAGGGCACTGTCAAGGCTGAGCCCTCAGAGCGCACACTGCAAAAGCTCAGGGCTAATGATGAAGCAGCGAGAACCATCAGGATCCCTGTCTTCCTTGCAGCCCTTTGCAGACAATAAACCAGCCGTCACTGTTGTGCACAGGCAGAGCAGCAGGTGTCGGGGGGGACGAGGAGGTGCCTCCTCCCTACTCATTTCTTCACAGCATCCCTCTGTGCTGCTCGAGGAGTGGGAGGCAGCCCCTGTGGGGTCCCAGAGGTGACAGGTTAGGCACTTCTGAAGGCCACCGTTTGATGGTGATCCTCTTCTGCATCCTCAGCCCTTCCCTCCCCTCCAGCTGGTGGAAAGCAGTGTTGTTGCCCGCCATTACGAGCACTGGGATGCTCTTTAACAAAACACAGTTCCCTCTAGGCATGCACACTTTTCTAGGACAAAGTGGTACCAATCATTCCCTTCCCCATGCCTCATTTTCTTCTTCCTTCAACTTACTTAAATCAGGGATGGGCTTGGAAAACTGAGTGCGACCCGTGGCCTCTAGCCTGCTACATTGAACAGAGTGCAAGGCAAGCATAGGGCTGTATTTCTCTCTCTGCCTGTATGAGGGGGATGGGGGCTGCCAAGATGGCTTTGCACATGGTCGCAGAAGTAGGAAGCTCCAGCCAAAGAGCTTTCTCCTAAAATGCCCACCCAGTTCCAGGACACCCCTTTTCCCCTTCTCTTTTCATGGGTGCTATTAGCTCGGCCGCTCTGAGGCTGCAGAGATGCCATTTACCACGAGAGGACACTATCCTACCTCCGACTTCCCCGGCGCACAACGGCTGGGTAAAAATATCCATAATAATATTACAAGGACCGACTGGAACACACACATCGGAGGGGAGAGCAAGAAAGAAACAATATGTTTATCATCCTGCTATATCCAGCAAGAACGCTGCCCTGCCATTTATTTATGCAGCAAGTACCCCTTTAAATATACAAATCGCAGGAACATTAGGCTGTAATAGGCAGACCAGGGATCAGTCTGAATATACTTCATTTGGTGATTTGTGAGTGCCTGTGTGTGAGAGGGTACGTATGTGTGCGTGTGCGTGTGTGTGTGTGTGTGTTGGTTGACTTCAAAATGGAATAAACCACATTTAGCAGCTAGGTAGCTATGGAAACATAACCAAAATTGTTCTACCACCTTTCTGCCGCACTGCTTTCTGCAGCCCTGCAAATACTGTCAAGGGAGGACTGAATATTGTTTCTTATAAATAATAGAATGTAAAGAGCTACAGAAAGAATCATTAAATTAGGATCTAGAAGTGAGGATAGTTCAGGAAAAAAATGCCCAGAAGCTGTAATATTAGTTTTTGATGACTTAGCAATGATAAGGGAGCTAATTTCATTCTTTTGTCTGTATTTTTGCAATTTACAGGAAGATGCAGGCTGAGGAAATACACAAATTTTGGTGCATGTACTTGTGGGGAGGTAAGTATGTGTGTATACATATATAAATGTATGTGCACAAACACACTCCAAACACCGTATGCACAAACAGAAATGTATCAACAGTATTTTGGTGTTTAAAAAGCAAAGGACTTCACCTGCTACCCAGCTTTATCTGCACACCACAGGCACAACCAGAAGCAATTCCAGCTCTGCAGCTCCACTCTGCCCCGGCCAGGCTCCCCAGTTTCTCTCCCGACCTACGGATTTGCCAATAATCCTGCCCATGGCCTTCCCAAAGCGCTGCCAATCTTACTGAGGTATTTAGAGCCTGAGAAGACTGGTTATATATCACAGCTGATTTTAAAGAGCCTTTAAAACTGGGAATTAAATTCTGGCCCACCGGACTGAACCAGAAAATGCTCAGTTGTTTTCACTGGGGCCAGGATTTAATCCTCAGATGCACAGAGATTCTCCAGGGCTGAGCAGTCAGGGTGAGTCCATTTAAGTCTTTTGGGGCTGAAGTTCGTCACCCGCTGCAGCCCAGATGACAGCATGATGTATGAATGGCACCTTTCTGCCACCTGGCTTGCAACCCTCCCGAGCAGGAGGGGCTGACTGGGAACGGCCAGGACGAGGACAGGGGACAGCATGGAGCTTGCTGTCCTACAGGCAAATGGCAGCAGGGGTCCCATCAGGTGTGCCACTTCTTACTCATCTATTTTTTGGGTGATGGCACAGTTAGCACTCCCAACCACCAAATACAGAGAGCCAAGGTTGGGGTCTCTGTACAGCATCAGCCCTGGCCAGAGCAGAGATCCATCCAGCTCCACGTCCACCTCCTCCAAGCCAACCAAGACTTTCTTCCTCTCGTTTGCTCCTTCAGTCCTCTTCAGATCAAGGTCTCCTGGTCACCTGAGGTCCTGCTGCTATGACAGGTACTCAGTAGCTTCCTTTCACATCTTTCCTTGTGCCTGACCTCCTGAGACATGGACACCAGAAATACACAGAGCATCCAAGCACCACAGGGTGCACTGTGGATAGATTTGGTCACATAATGACAGGCTCTGTTTTATCCTCCATTTCCTCCTCTGTATTGCCCTTGCCTTCATGATTGCTGCTGACATTTCCAGAAATGGCCTGCAATGCTTCTACAATCTCCTTCCAGAGAGGTAATAGCTCATTTAGATGGTGCCACTGTATAGGTATAGCTACTGTTGATTTTTCTCCGTGTGCAGTTCCCAACAACAAACCTCCTCTGCCATGTCATCACGTAGCCATCGGTACGCTGCAACCCTTCTGCACTTCTTCACAGTCAGCTTCTGCTGGCTCTGGCCTGAATAATGTTGCATCCTTGCAAATTTTGTTTTCTGTCTGCTCCGCTTTCCAGATCATTTGTGGATAGGACAGCACAAGCCCCACCACAGATCCCTGGAGGACTTCACACGTAATCCGTGCCCACAGTGCAAAGGGATCACTTTTTCTCAGACACCCTTGGAGAAGGCTGTTGGTTCGCAACAGCACCTCGACTCCTATTCCATGGCAACTGTTTTTGAAAGCCTTTTTGGAGGACTTGGAAAAGGAGCTCAGTGCCCAAAATGTACTGAGCTTATGCAAATACTGCTTTATGCCAGGACCATGAGCAATCAACACCCTCCTTTTCATCTTGGTGCACATGCACACTTGCTTTCTGTCCCTCTTCTTCCTTCAAGTCTAGCAAAGGCACATCTTACCCTGCTCTGACATTTGGGTTCTGGTCCATTGGATAAAGTTCCCTAACGAACCAGCCCCTCACCCACCAGGCTTGCCTCCAGCAGCACTTGGGTTTCACACCCCACTGCAGCACAAGAGGAGGGCAGAAGTTTCTCCCACATCTGAACCACTGACCCTCCTGTGTAATTCACCAGACACCCGCTGGATGGGAACTTTTATCAGGACTGAGACTTGAGCTAGAAGGTAACTTGCTTTGGGCTTACCCAGGACTCAAAGAGCTTAGTAAGGTGCAGGAAGCCCACCATCCCTCAGCAGGGCAGCTGTGCTTGCAGTCAGCATTCTCCAAGGGAGCCCAAGGAAGTAGATGCTGAAGGACACATTTACTGTGGTTTAGTGTCTAAAGCAAGATTTTCCTCTGCAGACATTAGCCTGTCTACATGTCAGACATCCAAAAACATTCATCTAGAGTCCCACTACAATCTGTGGAGAGAGGTCAACCCCTCTGGAGGCTGACTGAACTCTCCTTAGACAGGATGAGTGATCCTAGGAAGACCTGTCTTTCTCCACCGACCCCAGGAGAAGCCAGGCCAACTAGCTTAGCACAGGAACCAGGCTGAAGTGTCAGGAGAGAACCCACGGCCCATAGAAATTGCAAAAAATCCCCCTAAGGAGCCACTTTCACACTTTCAGATCTAGGTGTCAATCTGCACCATTGGATGCCTAAATATATTTTTGCACCCAGCCATCACTTGGGCTCTGGGCCTGAACCAGCTTAGGCTGCTATGAGTACAGAAGAGCTGGCAGAGATTGTCCATCCTCCAGACCCATGCAACATGCTGGAGAACTTGGCTCCTACCAGGGCCTCTTAGAAGAGATGCCTTCTGCCAGGGAGGAAGGAGAATGGGTGATGAAGCAAATACCTTTGGCAAGCTTCACAGAGTTAGTGCTGCTGATTAGCAGCAACAGAGGGCTTCAGAGACAGCTGTGCTGCTCCATCCCCTCTGCCATTATCAAGCCAGCCTTGTGAGACAGCCCAATTAGGGATGAGGTCCTGCCCTTCTTCAGATACTGGATTTGCCAGGCACAGAAGCGGCAATGCCAACTTCTTCATCCTGCCTGATGGAGGGAGTGCTGCCCAGTCACATCACAACCCCGTACTGTCATTCTGGATTCAGAGATTAGGAGCAGGTCCCTCTCCAGCCCAATGTGTTGTTGCTTTAACAATCAGAAGGATGGAAAACCAAAACCCTTTACTATCTATTGTTAAACTTTACTGTCTAATGTTTTAATAAACAGTCAAGTTCTTCCTCTGATCATTAAATCAGCAGTAAAGCAGGATGGAGACTGGTTTATGAGATTCTATCTGCATCACTAACATACAAATGTGAGGTCTTGGCAGCTGCAAACAGCTACTCCCAGTTGCATGGCTTCCTGCCCACTTCAAGAGCTGGATCTGCTGCTGGTTTGGAAGAGGTACAGCTCATCCCACCTCATGGGAGATAGGCAGAGAGTGAGACCTCTCAAGGGCCCTCCTTGCCCAATCCTTCACTGAACTCCACATCAGTGGAAAGAAGATAGTGCAGATATGATGTTCTACCCCCAAGAAGGATTAGGAAATCCTCCTGGAGATGGCGAATGGGCACATCTTCTCAGAATGGTTTAGGACAGGCAAGCTGAGCAGTGCTGTTTACTCCTAGGTCTCTGGCAACTGAGTGGAAGCATCTAAATGGCACCAGTTGACCACATTTGGTGGTTAGAGACAACTTTACAATTAGCCCATAGCTTCTGTTGTACCCACGCATCACAGAGGCCAGGCATTCATCAAGAGTCTCAAAGGAGCTGGATGATTTACTGGATGGGAACAAAACCACCTACAGGCATGGGCTTAAAAATAGAATTAAAAACACAGGGTTTGGGGTGAGGGGGATGGGGCATATTACCATATAGCTGGGTGCAACCCCATGGTCACCCTGCAGCAGCAGATTCTGGCTCTGTGCTCTGCAGCACCAAAGCTGGGACACTGCTCAGTGGGCTTCAGTGCCACAAAATTACATGACGTCTAAAGAAACATAAATGTTTTGTTATCTCTGGGATGATTTGTGTTTGCTTGAAAGCATTAACACCCTTTCATCTTTGTTTTTCCAGGAATCCCCAGCCTTCAGCCCAGCAGCTGTGAGCCGTGTGGACCCGAGCACAAGCAGACATGGTGGTCCATCACATACGCTCCATGTAGGACTAAATTCTAAACAACTTCCAAGAAGCTTATCTGCCAATTTTACTCTGAAAGTAATAATGATCATCCTACCACCCATCCCCAACGTAATTTTTAATAGCTCACAGTAGTTGTATCAACTTTGATTACTAGCAGCGAGGTTTTAACTCCTCAGGGATGGCTCTGTCAGCAATAGATACCAGGTTTCCTGCTTACCTCCGTTTGTGGGCTGTTCCAACTGTTTGTCCAGTCATAAAATTATTAGCACGTTATCCCTGGGCAATGGCTTGTAATTTTCTCTTTTTATTGCTCAATAAACAGTTTGGAAGCCAACCCACCAAGTGAGAATAGAAACTAACTTACTACTTACACATACATAACTGATGCCGCAAAGAGACGGTGTGGGAACACAGAAAAGCCATCAACAAAAGAAAGGACAGGAGTCTATTTTGTAAGATTTTTTTTTTTGTAATAAAAGGCAAATGTGGTATAGGACATTTGCAGGGGAATGGGGGAAAGGAGACAAAGCCTTGAGAAGTCCTGCAGGAGAGGCTTGCTGGATTAAATTTCCTTGATAACAGTTCTAGCAGTGCATGCCCTGGTTTTCCATATCTCAGTCCCAAATGCCAATACTCCCAACTGAACATGCCTAGATGCCTGGAGAGCCTTAGAAAAGAAAAATACAGCAGTTAGCTGACACAGTATAGCTATAGTCATTCCAACTATATTATAGCTATATATTTCCAGCTATAGCTAGGAGAAGAAGCTTTGATGGAAGAAGGAGATGATTGTTCTAAATGAAAAAGAAATGCAGTTTACAGAGAGAGAAAACTAGTCCTAAATCTAAGCCTAATTGAATTATAAATAGCCTGGATGCTTTCTTTCCATTCACAAGCTTGTTAAACTTCTAAATATATGTATATAAAATCTTACATTTTCTAAACACTTCTATTCGACTTTCTGTTTCAACGTGACATTTTCTATTTCAAAGTTGACCTATTTTGAGGAGTAAGAAAATTAGCTGAATTCCCCCAAATCAAAATGCTTCACTCTGGGTTGAATAAAATATTGGGAGGGTTTTTTTCTCCTTTCACCAAAGAAGTATACTCCTCACTGGGAGCTACCAGAACAGATTTTATTTATTCTTTTGAAGTCCAGTTCAGCTATGGAACAGAAAAAAAAACCCTCTACACAATTTGCACAGCGATGATTTCCAGCCTACTTTCACATTTTAAATTAAGCTATCTAATCTATCCCATGGATTTGGGATATAGGAATTTGAAGCGTAACTAGGGATTGATAAATTGAGTAATGGGTTTTGTCTATAACAAAGGTTTCTTGGGGCAATACCTCCCACAGAAGAACTGACTATAGCCTACTCTGTCCTATTGGACACAGATTTCTCTTGATAACCATCACTGCAATTTGTTGGCAGCTTTGGAAATAAAGGTGAGCGAAGAGTTTGTATTGCATGCCAGTCTGGCAGGCCAATCTCTGGATGAATTCACTCACAGGCAACTGGCAGCTTTTAGGAGTAATTCTTCAAATATTTTGAACATTTCCCCTGCCAGTATTTGATTCAAGAGATTTTTAATTGACGCAAGCTACCTTACAATACAGCTGCCATTGTTGTGAGAGGAAATAAAAATCTCACAGTGGTCCTGAAAGCCAAAGATCTATATTAGAGCATCTGTGCAAGATTACATGTTTCAGTTTGTTGTTCTTGGAGAGGCTTGTTAATAAATGTGACTTAGGCTTTGCAAACAGTGGCAATACTTTTGGTACATGAGAGATGGTCCTCAACAGAGTGGGGAAAGGTTATGTCACTGGAAGGTCTGGGCAAGATGACATGGCAGGAGGTTTTCTTTCTGATGCAGGTTTTTTTGCTTTGGGGTTGGGGTTTGTTTTTTTTTTTTTGACCTATCCCGATGCCATTCTCCTACTCTGCAACAATGTTGGGCTAGAGAAAAAAAGAAAAAAAAATCCATTTGGATTACTATTTGCTCATCTCAGAGACTTTGCTCCAGGCTGCCTGGAGGCTGTTGGACAACTCTGCGCCATCACCAGGTTTCCTTGACAATGCCTGCAAGATTTTCTTTCTAAAGCCAGACTCTGAGGCACAGATCTCCTCTGCACACCAGCCCCTGCAACCCAGTCCTCATTTGAAGAGTCAGTAACCAGAATATGTGATGGAGTGAGATTTGTGTAGCTTTCTGATAGCATAGCACGGAGCTCAACTTTCCAAAACTTTTCACAAAAGGTTGTGTTGGGACTGCTCGGTGCAATCAGTGCATGAGCTGTTGATGTGGAACTCATGATTGCTTGCAGCAATCACGGGGTCTGAAAACGCAGCAGGATTCAAAGGAAGATCAGCCACTCACACAAGGTAACAAGGACATCGTAAAATGAGCAGCTATTGAATTGGGATTGGGAGCTAATTTATCCCAAGGGAAGGTTATTTGTTAACTGCCTCTTGAAGAATTTCTGATAGAGCTGACGGAAGGGTGACAATTCCTCTTCACAATAACCTCCAAGGATTATTCATCCTCCTCTGGAATGAAAACTAAAGCTTCTTGAAGGAGGGGGACAGGGACTACAGACAGCAGCACAGATGCTTCAGGTTCAAATCCCTGTTGCCTGAGCAAGACAGAGGTTTTCCAGCCCCACAGACACGGGCTGACACCTCCCTGTTTGAGATATCCAAGGGTATTCCCCCCCAGCTCACTGCCACTCCCAGTGGGCACTAGCCCCTCAAGGATGCTATGTCATATCTGCAGCTACTGTACAGGTGCTCAGTACCTGTCACTGGTACCAACCACCACAGTTAGGTGTCTGCATTCCTACCCCAAAGTGTCTTCAGCCAAAGAGTGGGCATTTGAGAGACAGAAAATCCTCTTATTCAGGCAAAGATGCTTATTCTGACTCCACCACCATTCATACCCCCTTGTTTTGATAGGCAGCTGTCTAGCTGACTTGCTAGACCCTTGGCTGACCAATTCTCAAAGCCAGAAACATCACAAATACATCAGTCCTTATTTCTTTCCCTTAAATCTCCTGCAATATTTCCCAGTCCTCTTAATATCTCTGTGAGATCATCAGCCTGAGACACCCATGGGCCCTGCTCACCTTCAGACACTTCAGTGGACACAGTGTATTTCCACATGGACACCATTTCACTACCTTGTGGAGAAAAGTTTCCTTTAAGCCGTTTGGAGGCCTGAGGACATGGTAAAGTTGGTCAAATGGAGTAAGTCCCCTAAAAGATCAAGGACATGATGTTGAGATGGAGAGATTAAATTTGAACCACCAGTTCTGGGTGGCTCCAAAAAGTCAGAAGTCTGTGATTGAGAAGCAGAGTTATTTCTTCCTAGGAAGTCCGGTGGGTTACGCTCCTCACCTAAACTACCAGCCCATTCAGACCCAGGCAGAGCTGAGCATCCTTTTTAATCAGTCCCCAAATGCCCTACAGGATGGAGACAGTTTAAGCCCTTAAAATCTCAGGTGAGTGGACCACAGCCCTGCAGAAGGGAGGATGCCCCACATAGGCAACGCATCCTGGCATCGCCGCAGGAGGCATCCGGCCCTGGGGCTCCACTCCAGAGACAGTGACTGACTCCGAATGCGAGCAAAGTCAAAAATGAGGCTCACACAGAGCAGTAAAATAAATCAGTGACAGAATCTCAAAAAGAGACAAATGAAGTTGAAATTCGTCCTTGTTTATTTTAATGTTTGGAATGTTTTTTAGGTGATTTATGCCCCCACTTCAATGTGTTTCTCTCTCTTTGTCTCTCTCTCCCCCCCTCCTTTTTTTTTCCTTTAAAAAAGAAAAAAAAATATTTGGGAGTTAATTGGATTTCCAGGCTTCACAGCCAGACACTGTAATTGATCTCTGAAGAGATGGATTTGTCGGTTAGCTGGGCATGAATTTGACAACAGGAGAGGGAAGGGAAGAAAAATTTCCCCCTGCACACAGAGCAAAAGGGTGTCACGCCGGCAGAGCTGATGACCCAGGGCAAAGTCCCCCCTCTTCCCTGACCTTGTCCCAGATTTCCAAGTTAGATAGCGCTCGTTACTCTGGGCCCCTTCAAGTAAGATGGCCAGGAGATCTGAGCTGACTGGGACAATCCCCTTGTTTAGAGCTATGTCTCAGAGGAAATTTTTTGGCTTCTATTTTGTCCTGGCTTTCTGAAGCTACACATGGAAAAATGCCTGTTTGCCTTTCATCCATGACATGGGATACTCCTTGCTTTCCCATTCCCTCCTCTTTTTTGTCCTGTCTGTTATCTCCAAAACGTGGATGCCTCAAGCAAGACCCCCTGTAACTGCGGCTCCTGCCACCCCACGCATCCCCCCCACTCAGCATTGCTCCTCACCCTAGCCCAACCGTCACCCCAAAACCCAAGTAACTCACCCCTACTCTCCCCAAAAGGCAGGTGCCATCTTAAATCTCCTTGAGTTTCTTGTCACAGCAGACCAGTTCACACTGTGAGGTGAAGAAGAGGCATTGAGCTGGGGGGTACAAGGATGCACCCAACTGCCCATACCCATTTTGCCCAACCAGTTTCCCAGAGTCCCCACTAAGCCAAGTTCATACTATCGGCAGCAGGCTGGTCAGCAGCACAACAAACCTGGACTATGCAATAGAGGTCTCTCCTCTGTTGTACGTAGCAAAGAAATTCATATTCTGGTCTCAGCTTAGCTACTGCAAGAGGCCTGATCCTGCTGTTCTGGACAGAGGTCTACTGGAGGATGCTGTGCCTGAACGTACCTCACTAAAACCTGTCACAGTCCCCTGCTCTCTGCTGCCCAGCTTCGCAGCAGATGGCAAGCAGCCGTTCCTGACAGACTGCAGTGTGCTCCGGCAGCACCCGTGGGGAATCCAGGCTCCCACAGATCTCTGCAGGTAAGCCTACTTGGGAATTTGGTGCAAAATGCACATGGGA
This sequence comes from Aquila chrysaetos chrysaetos, assembly GCF_900496995.4. Classification (NCBI taxonomy): domain Eukaryota; kingdom Metazoa; phylum Chordata; class Aves; order Accipitriformes; family Accipitridae; genus Aquila; species Aquila chrysaetos. The sequence continues at coordinate 28,646,188 of NC_044013.1, read as the reverse complement.
GCAAATTTCCAAGAGTCATCCCTGTGGTTTAGCATTACCTACCTCCAGAGTGGACAAGAAAGGCATTTCTGGGAGCGTGGCCACACAGTGCAGCCCCGTGCAGCAGGGCAGAGCATCCTTCTCCCGTCACAGAGGTACACTCACCCCTCCATCCCTGCACACTCAAGCCCCAAGCTACCAAAAGACCTTGGTTATCTTGGAGAGTGCCACGTCCCAGGGAAAAAGCTCTCTGCAAAATTTGTCTCTTCAGCACAAGACTCTTCTTGGCTCATTTCACTTTTTGCTGCACATTTATCTGAAATGCCAGTCTGGTGGACCACTGGTAGAGCTCGCAAGGAGCCAGAAAAAATCAACAGCCTTTCTGAGATGGATCCCCCTTTTCACCTTGCAGGTAACCCAAAGGAAGGTATCACATTCCCATACACCTGCCAACCTGCCTGGGAGATGAGGAATTGCAGTCCTTTTACCCGTTAGAGGCCTGTCTGAAAAGCCAAGCACAACCTGAGCCTGAGCTAGTTATGCTGTGCTGATGTTTTGCTGTTCAGAAGCAACCCTATGATAATTGACCCAGCATTTCTGTGCTGCTGACACCACCCTGGCACAGCCCTGCAGAAGGAAACATGGGGTTTGCACAATGCATAATTAAACTATGGAGCTAACTTCCACGGGAAGTTGTCGTGGCCAAGAATTTGTGACATTTCGGAGAGGAAGCAGGCATGTACGCGGATAACAAGAATAGCCGGAGTTACAACAGCTAAATACCAACATCTCTGCTGAAAGTGATATTAATATTGCAGGCAACCTCCAGCTATTGGAGATGATGAGCAGATCTAACACAGTGCAGGTTTGCCTTCTGTTGCACCTCCCTTTGCAACATCCGCTTCTGACTACCCCCTTGGAGAGGATATGGAGTTATGTGGATCCCATCCAGTTCCTGCAGTTCCCCGTTTTCTAGTTTTGTTTCTAAAGCCTGTGTCAAAAATATTATGCAGTCTTATTTTGCCATTGTTTGCACTGGATATAAAACTCCGTGTAATGGGAGATTTCTGGAATTGCAAAGCAAGTTTATAGGCAGGAACACTGCTCTGTGCAGGTGTAAGATATCACTCATTCCCGAGCATTACAGCTACTACAGACTGTGACAAGGAAGCAGCTCACAAATGGTCACACGAAGGAAAACATCTGTTACAAACTAGCAGGTACACAGATCATCTGCAAATTGCACAGCTTGTGCCTGATTTTCTCTTGCTTTGTTTAGCAACTTGCAGTGCCGCGACGCGGGAGGCAGCTGCTCGCAGAAGGGACCTCCGCGGCACAGAGCTGGAGATGATGGAGGCAAGGCAGAATCAGGCACAGCATCCCCCTGACCCTGTAGAAGATGTAGGCCATGCCACAGGCATTATTTAACTTGGGACCACTCCAGAAAGTCAGGTTATACTTTACAGCAGGCATAGTGCCCCCTCCCCTGCAGAGCCAGGTCTTTCCTGCCCCAGAGGTACCTGATTTTCCCTCTGCACGGGCTTCTTAGGCTGACAGCATGCAGAGTCACCATTTGCCTCCACCTCGCACACAAAAGATTTCCTGATCTCAGCTAGACCTTTACATCTGCTTTGTGTTAGATCAGGAAACAGAAGGATTCTGTTTCCATTGGGCAGGATCTCTGGTTGATCTCTGGCCAGCCTCGGGACTCAACTGCAGTTCCCAACACCATATGCGATGGCTGGAAAGGAGGATCCTCCTGCACCTCTCCTGATCACCCACACCCTCTGTTGCCACCTGGGTAAAAGGAGTCAAACATCTCAGATGTGGACCACAAGGCTGGCTGTGTCCAAAATCTCTCTGTCTGCTCAAGATCCAGGCCTCTGGAGTCCTTCTCAGCCTTGCACAAGCTCTGCTCCCATCCATCAGGGAGCCAAGGGTACAATTTTGCCTCGTTTTTTCTCTTTCAAAATTATTTAATGATATTTATATGCTCTTTCCTCCTTGACCAAAGCAAAGGGGGAAGGAGGAGGGGACCCATCCCCGGCCCTTCACTGCCATCATCTGCTTTGAGCTCCTGCTCCCTTCGGCTCTCCGTCAGACACATCAACACCTTTGGCATGTGATTTATCATGTCAAGAAGAGTTCACCACTTCTGGCACTGAGCAACAAGACTTATTAAGTCCTGGACACACACCTTAGCAATCAATGGGAATTTTGACTGTGATTTCATTGAGAAAGGGATCAAACCTTTTAAAATCCCATTCCTCAAACACAGTGGTCTTGCGTGTTGCAGAAGCCCCACATAAATATTGGGTCTTCATAAGCATCAGTATGCGCTTTGGGGGGGCAAAGGGTCACTGTACAGAATCTGGTGCGACTGCATGTGAAGCGCTGTGCAATCGTTGTCACCCAAAATTGGGGTCAAGGATAACAAGCTCAGACTGGAACTGGCTCAGAGGAAGGCTATCTGGACCATCAGAGCAAAGGTGGCCTTTTTACAAGAGTCTGCTGCTACAAGAGCCTGACTTGTTAGTCTGAGGAAATGAAGGTAGAGAGGTGATAAAACTGTTCTCTCTCCATGTATCAGGAGGTTTAACATGAAGGAAGAGAAAGTGCTATTTAAGGTGAAAGGACAACATCAGCAAAAGGTCATAAATCACCCATGAATAAATTTAGGTGAGAAACTAGAATAAGGCATCTTGCTGTCCAAACAATTAGGGGAAAAGCCAACGCAATATGAAGGGTTTTTTCAGCCTAGGAGAGAAACAAGATGCTTCATCGGCTGCAGTAGCAAACAGCAGGACTTGATGGCTCAGAGGTCCTGCCCCAACCCTGTTTCGGTTGTTAAAGCAGCATTACCGCAGCCGTGCAGACTAAGGATGCCAGAGAGGCAAGGTGTGCTGGGAGAGACAACACACTTGTGCATGGTCAGCTGATTTAATTGGAAAAAAATGTGACAAGTTTGAAGTTTGGGTCTGACAAAAAACAGTAAAAACCAAGGGAAATATAAATCAAAAGACTACGATAATGCACAGAAGCCAGCTGACCAGTCACCAAGCACTGTGGGAAGAGAGGGCAAAGCACAAGCAGCTCTCTGCTGATGAACTGGCTCTGGCTGTCCTGTAGCAGCCCACATGGAAATCCATATAGAAAATCATTAAACAATTACAACCTCCATCGGAAGAAGATCATCCTTTGAAGACATTTCCCCAGAAACCTCCGTTTGCAGCTTTCAAATAACACCCTGCCTCATCAGAATAATTGCCAGGAGTAAATGCTTTGTAGATCAGCAAACACTAAGTAGAAGGAGAGGAAAGCAAAACGAGCCAAGGCAACCCCACAGGCTCTGCCTCCCTGCAAAGTCATGGGCCCCATACTGGGTTGTACCGAAATACCACCGTACCGAGCACCCCACGGAGATGTCACTGGCCAAGCATCAACCCTCGCAAGCCCCAGTGACCTCCAGGGAAACGGTCTGTTTCCAGCGGAGAAAGGATTTTTTTCATAAAATAATCACTCTGTGCCAGCTCAGCGGTTTGCCAGAGGAAACGATCCACCTGGAAAAATTATCCAGACAAAAAAGTAAGGTCTAATACACTGGCTGATTTAACACACAATACTATCACACCCTACAGACAGAAGCTTCTCTTATTTTGAAGGTGCTTAAGCACCTGATTTCAGTTAGGCCTAAATACTTCTCAAAAATCTGGCCCTTCATGCAGAACCAAGATAATCTTTGAAGACACAGCAACTCAACCAGCTTTGCTAAATCAATCTCACTGTTATTTTATTCAGTGTAAAAAAAGTTCCCAGGGATCACATTTCTACCAGAACTTGATAACAATTTATAACTATCACCTTAATCATTAAAAACAAACAATGGGCAAGGAAAAAAAATCATTAAATTAATTCCCGATCTGGAATCCCAGAAGAGAAAATGAATTATTTTTCAAGACTGCAAGAATTAGGGTCCAATCTTCCAGATCGTGTAAAAACACGAATAGCAAGCGTATGCATACACTGCCAGACAGCATCTGAGGCTGCTGGAGGATGGGGTGGGGGTTGCATTACTTTGAAGCTCTTGCTGTCATTCTCTACGGAGCCTGGCAACCACATTGTGATAGAGCGAGGCGACGTTCAAGGCAGGATGAGCCTTTTAAGCTTTCAGAGTTATTTCCGAAGGATCATGGGCTGTGTCGAGCATTGCAGTTAGTGTGCTGGAGCTGTGCGGCGTCAGTTCAGCCTGAGCAAAGAGAGCCAAGCCCTGCAGAAACACCATGAGGACCTGGACCACAACCTGCCACCCCTGGGCTTCTGGGGAAAACACATTCCTGTTTCCTATGGAGCTCTGACTGCTCTGCCTCACTGTGTTCCCATTAAAATTAGCATCCCTCCCACCCATTCGTGTTTCTGACAGCCGAGTGGGCTCCTGGTCCCTGACCAAACTCATAAATAAAGGCAGCAAGGCCTGTAGGAAACATTAGGAGCTTTTATTAGACCAGCTGATAGAGACAGAAACAAGGACACATCTTGGATTCAAACACTGCTCTTGTCTCACGAGACTCCAAGCCCACACACTTGTCAGGTTTGGGCTTGATTTTTTTGTTGGGTTTTTTTCCCCCATTTGGACTAATAAAGGTATTAACTATCCTGTAAAAGCCATAGTTCACCACAATTACAACACCACCATCACTAAAAATAAATGCCTGTGTTAAATGGAGAAAAAACAGTGCAAGGGCAGGAGGAGGAAGCATCTTTCAGCGTGGTACAGAGGAAGGCAGGGACAAGCCTGGCGATAGGCTCCTGACCTCAACCCCAGCCCAAGGGCTTGCCAACATGCACTTCGTGTCCTGCATGTAATTGAAGGTGATAATGGGAATGGATGGACTAAGGCATGACAGCTGGAGGGAGAAAACTTGCTCCCTAGCTAACTGCACGTATGCACAATGCTGGACCTAGATCATGTATGGTGAGGCGTGGAAAATTCAGGATTTTTTCCCACTTGGCTGAAGGAAGCATCCTTCTTCAACAGAGCAACTTGCTGAGTGGGCTGGTCCACCCAACAGAGGGCACTGATAGACTGACCACGGCACCAACCTCTCCCGGTCCTCCCCACCAGCACCGCCTTCTCCTCCCCTCGGCACCAGTGATGACCTTCCCACTATCAAGTTCTCCATCACAGTCCTGGCAGGGGTTGCCATGTCCCCACCCAACACAAATCAATGGGGCATCATCTCTGTGGGGCGAGAACAGGAAGGGAACGTCCCAGCACTGTGCCAAACCGACTTCCTCGCTGGTGCTGCTGTGACATGAAGGGGCGGTCACAAGGAACACTGGTGGAAAAAACGGGGGGGGGGGGGGGGGGGGGGGGGGGGGGGGGGGGGGAATGGGGGCCTTCACTTTTTCAGGCTGTTAACTGTAATTACCCTGGTTTCTGAGATGTAATTATCTCGCAATCTCAAAGCAAACACCCCAGAGGAAATTGCACAGTTAAAGACAGCATGGCATTAAAAATAAATTATGATAGTTCTGTCCACTATTGCTGCGGATCTGTCTGCATTTTCACTCTAAAAGCCCCAGCTTGGGGGAGCTGGAATCACCCAGCTGTGACTTTCCCTGCCAAACTGTCTGCCTAGACAGAGGATCGCACCGTGTCTCTCTTACGATGCAGAATTACAACCAACCATCCCCCTCCCCAGTCAGGAGACATTCAGCTTTGTCACAGCCCAATTACAACATTGCTGGACTTTGGGGGTGGGGAGGTTGTTTTGTTTGGGGTTTTTTCCCAGAGGAATTAAATTCTGTAGGCTATTTAATACAGTGCACGAACAAAGCGTGCTAGGTGTTTGGAAACAAGTCAGCTGCTAACAGATCACAATATTCCTTCCTCTTGCAGAAGGAGCTCCCGCGCCTCCTCTCCGCTGCCCTTTTTGTTGCTGCTTGAGTGATTTCCATAATTAGGACTGTGCTTTATCCCAAATTGCCATGCCAGGCACTCATCCCGGGAGGTGGAGAAACCCAGACAGTTCAAGAGCTGGAGTTAATGGGGAGCTGGATTTCCCCAGAGGCTCGTGGCTCATCCTTTGCTTGGCTCCCACCTGCAGAGCTTTGCTCAGCCTCCAGCTCCATGGCCAGGCCACTGCTCTGAGATGCGTGGGTGAAGGAAGACAGAACTGGGAAGCAGGACTGAGCTCCTCACACGGCTATGGAGGCCACCAGGGAGGACTCAAAGCTTGCTGTTGGCTTACTTCTAATTTTAGACTCAGACATACACCTAAAGCTGGCAGAGCTATGCTGGATTAGATCAGCAGAGGACACTGCCCCCCAAGTGTCATCCCAAAGTGGCTTCCCTCATGGCACTCCTCTCCCATGGCAAGTCCCTTCACATAGGCAAAACTTCAGATCACAAGAAGGTGTAGGTGACCTTAACGGAGCACGTGCCCCAATCAAGACATGCTGCGTCATACAGAGAAGAACATGCTGGGAAGGAAGCAGTACCTTAATGGCTTTAAAAGCTGTAAGTGACACTCAAACACCTCCTTAACATCTGCAGAGAGACGGAATATGCCACCATCTCCAAATCATCACGCTCATTACATAAAACACCACTTCATTCATTCTGCCATAGCTGAGGTAGATGAGGGACTCCCAAAAACACACTGAGCCCCTGGTAAGATGCTCTCTCTACAAGAGATGATCTGAAAAAGACCACTACTCTACGTTTCATCAGAAATACAGCTCCCCTCAGGAGTCCTGCAAATGGGCTTCTCCAGAGCAGAGCCCTGCCCTATGTTGTGGGTAATTAGTGGGTGCTTCTGGAGACCTCCAACAACACTAAGGCCCACTTAGTTAAAACTCTAATACTTCTTACAGTATGAATCAATCCCACTGTCTCTCCTCTCCACATATCTAGTCACTCACAGGATGCAAAGAACAAGTCTGGAGAGCCCATTAAAAGCCACTCGACTGGAAAATAGTTTCTGGCCTAATTCTAGCACTGGGGTCTTAGTCGGGGCGAGAAATCTGACAGCAAAAGCATGTCTGCGGGGAGGAGGAGGCAGAGCTGTTAACTACTTCACCAATCTAATGTATAGCACTCTCCAAAAGTAATTAATAATTAATATTCGTAGTCTGCTTAAATCTGTTGACTCTGTAAACCGCAGCCTCTCACTTTAAGGACTCTTGGCATGCTGAGACAAACTGAAGAACATCTCCCATGGAGAAACTCAGCATAAACAAGAGCAACAGCAACTCCCAGCTACTCAGCCCTAGTTTTAATCTCTCTGCTTCTCCTGCACTCTTTATCTTGTTGAATTAAGCATAATTCCCTAGCAGTGTCTCTGACCAGCGGTGGCTGGAGAGTCCAATATGACGGGACCTGGGTGTCTGGTCACTGAAATGCTACTACCAGTGCTTTAGTGGGAGCAGTAAGATCCTGGGTTGGCACAGGACGCTGAAGTCACCAAGTCCAACCTCCTTCAGAGGGACTGCTCAGATGTTCCTGGGCCATGGGCCATGGGCTGCATGCCAGAGGACATGCAGGACAGCATTGGAGGGTCTCTAATACAGACAAATGCTGCCAATAAATAGTAGTCTTGTCTCCTTCCAAGCACTTGGGGTTATCAACCAAGATAGATTATCAGATTAATAGATAGCTTTATCCGATTCAGGAGTTGGGCTTATTGCATCAAAGATCAGTTAGAGCTTTCTGAAGACTGAAATGCATCATTAGAGCATTGCAGCTCATTTTGTAGAAGCCCGGAGCCTACCACAATTCAAACCGCTGCCCTCTTTTGCAACAGCCAAGCGGTGAAGGACTTTCTGAGAAGGCTGAAGCTCTGCATGCTTCCTTCAGCAACAGCTGACCATATTGAGGTGATGATAAACTGGCCACCAGCCCTCCTTTGTTCTTCCAGAGTAAATGTTCAAGCACAGCTCCTTGCCTGCTCTTCACTAGCATCCAGACTCACTCTAAACCCTGCACTGCAGTGGGAGATCATAGCTATGCAAGGTAAATGTACAGAGCTGGATGGTTTAAAGTGAACACAGGCCTCTAGTTTGGCTCATGGAGATGCAGCATTGCAAGCTGTCAATGTAAACCTGCCCCTCTGTGAGCATATTGCTCAAGGCCCACTTCTCGTGTGACCTCCAGGTACCAGTGAACTAAAATGGCCCAAAGACAGCATAATAAAGTCAGAGCAATAGCACGGTCTTTCTCAGAAAAGGCTGCTCAGGCCCACATGAAAAGGCACACTTTTGGTCACAAAACTCCAGTTTGCTGCCTTCACTCTAACCAATCCTCCTTTCTATGGTGCAGCCTATAATGAACTTAGCCCTCATTCAAAGCTGCAGATGTAATCCACAGTTTCCCTCTTTTCCCCGCCTCCCAACATTGTCACGATCTTAATCTGAGTTTCAGCCACCAAAAGATGCCTGATGTCTAGGCACCGTGGTCAAGGTATCTGTGGGATCAGGGTTCATATGAGTTAATAGCATAGGGCTGTATATCAACAGCATGCTGAAATCAAGCTATGAAGCTTGGTAACCCACTTTAGGTTACACACATTGAAAGGAGGAGAGGTGGAACAGGGCAGGACAGGTTTTCTTGATGGGAACCACAACTCCTGAGGAACAAGATCTTCTCCTCCAAATGTCACAAACCAGAAGAACTTGAAGGCCTGGATGCAGAATTAGGCACCTTTGTGAATCTGGCCTATGGAATCACCTAAACTGTCCTAATTTTGTCTCTGTAGCATCATCTCTGGGGACAAGCTCACTTCCACAGAAATCACAGATCACCTTTTCTTTTGACTTTACTTAAGACTTGAAGAAGACCCTTAATAACTTTTAAATATCACACATTGGGATAATTCAATATACACACAGATGACTTGTTTTGTAGCAGATTTGGGTCATTCATTATATGTGTATATTACTACTTCTGCTGTATTCCAAGTTTGGTAGAACACAAAAAATTCCTTTTTTATTATAAGGAACATTATTCTATCATCTGCGTTACAAGTTGTATTTTATCATAGTTACAATTTAATCTGGTGATAGTCTTCTAAGATACAGGAAATAGTTTAACTCAGTAAGTCACATTTTATACCTTAGTTCCCATGTAAACTCTGAATTCCATTTAATTACTTTAATCAGTATTCAACAAATACAATCCCACTGAAATTTGTTTTTCTTTCCAAAGTGTAATGGAAAAAGGCCTGCTTGCTAGCATTCAGATGTGAGCACACCTAAAAATACCTAATATCAGGAAACAATTATACATCTTCCCTTGAATTAATAATTTGCATTCAGAAAGGAGGAAAATATGCCCATAAAGAATTTTTCCCTAGCTTCCTATAAAAAACAAGGACAACCAATGTGATTCTGTAGTTAAAAAGTACTGAGGATGTGGTTGTCCTGCAAAGATGTAAAAGTAGGTTTTAAACACTGAGAAACCAAGCCTTGTGAGAAAGAACCATGGGTGAATGTGGCAATTTTTGCACTGTGGTGCAAAAGATGGATATCTGGGGAAAAAAACCCCGCAAACAAACCTTGCTTGTTACTTGCCTTTGTGTTTGTGCATATTGTCTTTAAACTCCAAGCCAATAAGACCTTCCCTCTGGAGTCTCATAGTGAGATAGATACTTAACAGTCCTGGTTCCCCCAAGATTTCAAAAACTGAAGGAAACTTAAGAAATATCTTTTTTATTTCCTTTCTGCTAAAATGAGAAAAACAATCGTTTGGGTTTGAATGAAGCCTATTACGCAACTTACTTAAACAAAATGCTTCATTTGGCCACCAAGCGTCTGTAAACAGTTTGGTAAGATTTCAAGAAAAATGTATGCAAGAGTTGAAATACGAAGTTCAACATTTTCATTAGGACATGAAACAGAAGGCATCAAGCTACACCAGGATTTTTTGGGGGGGTACAATTTCCCTCCCATATCCCTCCCCCTGAAATGAGGGAAATCTAAATGGATTTCCAAATGTTTCAGGGTTGCCAAATTTTGAGAAGGAGGCCACAGAAAAAAATACTCTTATTGAAAAATATAACCTACCCGACCTGTCTTTTTTTGTTTATCAAGGGAGACCCAGTGGGTCCAGAATCTCTTCTGGGGCTTCCAAATGCTGAGGATATGGGTGCCACAGTGCAGGCAATGGGACTGCACATTGCTGGACTCACCTGACAGCAGCTGAGGGCTTAATTCCAGCCTTTTCCCCTTCATCTGCGTATCTCCATCATCAGAGCAAAAGCATCTCTTCAAGTCCAAGCAACATGGACTTAAAGGGAGAGGTATCAGACTGTAGTGCCAGGAACAGACCTAAGACACAGCAAACACAGAAGGAGCATGGGGAAATGGCTGCTTTCTCTGATTTCTACTGATGTTGCCATTAGCAGCTTTTCCCTGAGCTCACCGCTGCTAATCTTGACGCCCACCAGCGCTCCCTCAAACCCATTTTTCTCCACGTAATCTCTGTTCCTCCTTCTCCCCCTTAGGTTCAGCCCTACTGAGAACAACAATATGCCCCTGTAAGAAAGATGGAGCAAGCAAGGTTGGAGAGCATGAGCCTCCTCCTGAAAGCAGTCCCACAGCCTGCAGCTCCGGACAACAACATCCATTTTGCTAATGACTGGAATAATGATGGCATTCTTGTTAGTAACTGTGGAGATAACAAGGCAAACACTAGTCATAATTATTGTAAAATGTGCAGAAGGCAATTTAGAATTATAAATGTTTTGAATTCAGAGAGCACACGCACACACAAAAGAGCCTGTCGTTAGCTGGATCTCTCCACCTGTGGCGTACAAGGGCCCTCCTGATTGCATTGTCTGGAGCAACATGTCATGTGGTGGTGCTCGAATTTAACAATGCCAGGTCTCCATCGCTCCACCGCGGTAAGTGGCACGTGCTGGGTCCTCTACTTGCAAGGGATTCTGCTGGCTTTCCAGCCAAAACAAAAAAATAAAAGCTGACCCAAGCCCCCGAGAAGGGGAGGAAGAAGCTAATGCTCATGGGAAGGACATCCCCAGAGCTGGGGTGCTCCAATGATTTTATAGGCTTGTATTGGCAGTGCTCTTCCCGTGCCTGCAGCTGCCCCAGGCAGGTACCATCCCGATACCCCAGCAGAATGCATGCCCTCTGCCTGGCCATGCAGTAAGCTCTCAGGTTCAACAAGCCTGCTCTTGAGTAGGGATACCTCTTCATGGTGGAATAAGGCTGGTTCCCATGAATGGGTCAACCTTTGCTCTTACGTAAGGCATCATTTGAGGTGCGACGTGAATCACGGGCAGCAGTAGGAGATGAGAAGCCAGGGAAGAGACCAAAGGGAGAAGAAGAAGGGTGGAGTAAGAAGGGGGGTCCAGAGGATGAGCAAAGGGGATGAGGAAAGCCAAGGAGAAGAAGAGGGCGCCTGGGAGACTCTCATTTAAAAAGCTGAAGGCTCCCTGCCAAAGCAAACAGTTGGACATGTAGGGCTCTACATGTCTCTGGTTAATTTTGACCATCTGGCACTTATTGAAATTGCCTCCCTTTGTGTTTTCTACGATGAAGTGGTTTTGTATTCCTGCTTTCTCTCCCTCCTTTCTCCTCTCTCTCAGTCTGATGTGTAGCTTCTTTCCCACCTTTCATCTCATGCATCCCTGCGCTAACTGTTCAGCAAAGAACATGACTGCAGGGAATGAATCCCAGGAGGGTACCAGGGATGGGGAGCAAATGCCTGCATAAGGACAGCCATGGTCCATGGGCTCTGCCCGCCCTGCTACCCCTCGTCTTATGTACTTCACTTCCCTTGGCTCTCAATCTGGGTAAGTAACAGACTGAGAGGAAAGATGGAAAAAGAAATCAGAGCAGAAGTTATACGGGAGAACAGAAAAGCAGGGAGAAAAAAAACCTTTAAAAAGGTGCAATTGCAAAGTGATGACAGGCTGGTGGAAGGGAATTAGCAGGGAGGAGGTCCACGTTCACGTCCTCCTCTCCCTGAACTGCCGTGTGATTAGAAATAAGCCAAAAGAGCCATTTTGTAGGGAACTTTGGCATCAGCCGCTCTCCTGCAACAACGGCGAGAGACTGAAATAATCAACATTTTCTGCGGAACAGAAATGCAAACATTCAAATTCACATCTTAACTGACAGTTTCAGTCAAAATACATCACCCTGACGTTCTTCAATTAGAAAAGATTCACAGACTCATTTCACAGCATAGCCTGCAGTCCCAGGCCAGATTATACAGCCACACTGCCATAGCTTATATTTCCTATAAGTCAGCAAGAAAGCTCTGAGGCTCGTGATGCACTCCCAAGCCTATTGCAAGGAGGAGCTTCTGCAGTAGTTTTTCAGGAAGCCTGTCCCAGTGGAAAAAAAATAAATAATGAAAGCAACACAACCACAAGGGTGGGGAGATGTTTCCTTTTCCCTGTTCAGCCTCTGAACACTTCAGAGCCAGAACATTATTCATTGCAAGACCCTACCCACCAAATGCACGCCCCCGTCGCTCTGTATGCCGCTGCGATGCTCCTCATAGCCACGATGCTGGAAGGTTCGTGTGCGCTCTGAGGACTGCAGGCAGAAGCTCAGCGGCTCTGCTGGCACAAATTAGTAGAGCTGAAACTTTAGATCAGTGACAGAGAGAGTCTGCCTCCTGGGAGCAGTAAATTGCAATGCTGGTCCCTAAAGACCCTCCTTGCCATTAAGTGATTAATGAATTCATTAACACCTCTAAGAACACAGGAAATATGACACAGACAGCCTGCCTAGGCTTTGCAAAGTTGGTTGGTTTTTTTTTTTTTTCCTTTCCCTTTTAGGAACAGCAGAGGATAGTGACTAATTAAGCTATATGGCCCATGGCAGCACTACTACATTTATCCAGTGGGGATGAGCGGAGTGGTGAGATTCTCTGTCTCATGCTCTGACCAGCTTTTATTTGACCCATAACGAGATGCTAAAATAAGGGGTTTATTACTATTATAAACCTTTCATTTGAAAGGGAAGAAAAAAGGCTTTTTACTGTAATGGCTTTAAATGACTTTCCCAGTGTTCCCAGTCCAGGGGTGGAATGGTCCCAGGGTAACTGGAGGTAACAGTTAGGGCAAGGAGAGGGGGAGGAATTGCACAATGGTCTCTTCAAGCCCTACAGAGAGCTTTAATTCTTGCCCTAAAGCCACGGTCACATGCTGAAGACCATTTCACTGACAGTTTTATTTACCAAATGTAACATAACCAACAGGCTAAACACTTGGGATAAAGTGTGAGCTGGGCTCAGTGTCTGACACCTGCATTAAATCAAGGCACAAGGTTACCTCCCACTGTACATCAGCAGGACACTCCTGGTGCTCCCATGGCTCCAGACAAGCAGCTGACAAGAGGCAATCCTTCCCTGCTGCAGCAATGACAAGTGCCTCTCACCCCACGTGCGCCTTGGATGGATGTCCCAGGTCTGGCTTCCTGCTGAGCCTGCAATCTAACCCCACCGACCATGGATGAAGATGCCCCAGCAGCAGCCAGGTAGGGTTAGCTGCCTCACTCGGGAAGGGATACCCACATTACCCACTCTGAAGGGACAAATAGCTGCTACTTGCAGCTCATTTTCCTTCACTCACCTTGGGCTTGTTTGTACCTATGTCACATATTTGCTGTATTGTTGCAGAGAACATGGGATTCACCTCTACAGCCACCAATTACTGCATAAATTCCTTTCCATAACCCAAGTGGGACAACTGTCCTTTACCCCAAAATGGCACAGCAGCGTTGAGGCTGGCTTGTGCCTTGGCTTTCAGTGTCCTGTAAGACCTGCCTTGGGAACACAAGCTTGGGCTGCATCACAGTTCACTTCCAGCACAGGCTGAGGCTGCTTGTGAAGAGCTACACCAGTCCAAGGGGACAAGAGATGCTCTGTACATAACACTTTGTACCTCTTGAAGATAAATGGAGGTGGCAAGGAGCCACCATGTATTCCTGTTGTGGACAGGTATTGGGGCTTCAGGAAAGTTGAAATTGTGGAGAATCAGGCCCAAAAGACAACTCACTTTCAAAGACAGATAGTAAACTGGAGAGAGCTCAGAGAAAGCCACTACAAAGATTAAAGGGCAGGAGGTATTGATTTACGTAGGAAGATCAAAAGAGCTATATTTGTATATAGTAGTTTAGCTAAGTGATGACTAAGTGTTTAAAGGGAAGAGTTTGAAGGACGTAAACCAAGAGAGGGACCATTAGGGTGAGTGCAGTGAAGAGAGCTTAACGGGAGCAGTAGAGTGAAAGAAAAGGAGGGGAAAAGAGGGTGATCTCAGCTGCCTGCTTGCAGATATTTTTTGGCAGGGAGATGTCAACAGTCCCATCGATGCTGAGCCCCAAGCCACATTTAGCAAAGCAGTTTCCCAAGGCATTTCAAGCCCCATCCTGCACCTTGTTCACTGCAGCTCCACAGCCAATGCAGCCCGCACCATGCCACAGCATCCAGGAGCACGTGGGAAGGTTCTTGATGGGACTCAGGGTACCATCACAGCCCATGCTGCACCCTTCAGCTCGGTGATACCGAGGTACCTCAAACTCTTAACTGTGGGAGCCCTGTCACTGCTCTAACTCACACAATACCCCAGACAGAAACAGAAACAAGGCAGCTATGTATCTCAAATTGACTTCTGAGGACTCCACTGTCCTGCTCCATCCACTCCAAGGCCTAAGGATCTCATCCCCAGTCTTTAAACTTATTTAAACATTATTGGAGATATTGCTTCTTATCTGGAAGTAGTGTTTGCAAAGCATTAACCCAAGTATGGCACAAAACCTAATCTGCCTGCGTGGTCCAGTGACATCCCAGCTTGCAGGGGACCTTCTGCTTGATTCTGCTCTCTCACACTGCTCTACCTTAACTGAGCTAGACAGGATTTGCAGGGCTAGGGCTGGGATCACAGCCAGAATACCCAAAGCTATTCTGTTCCTCGAGATAATTCAAACCCAGGTGAGAAAAAGTTAGTTAAAGCGACTTATTAAAAAGTCACCTACCCTTAGCCTCCCTCTGTTGACAGATGTCTCCCTGGTGCTTCCAAGATGAGCAGCATCCAGGAGAATTTCAGAGACTGGTACGTTGGAAATCCTCCATGGACAAGAAGGCTGTGTGCATAGGACAGGCAAGAAACAGGTTTTATCCCATCCTAGGGAGTCTGACAGTGAGCCCCAAGGCACGAGGGTGTGCAGGACTGGAGCTGGGGAGGACCTGGAGGTCAGATGTTTCATTAAGCAGCTGAATTTTTAAAGTTAACTCATAGTCTTATATCTGCTTACTCTGCTAAAGGCTGCAGCTGCCCGTTGTAGCAATGTGCAACCAACCATTTAAAGGCATTTCCTACCCTGATGGAGAAGAGAAGGGAAAGATAAGTGAGACAAAGAGAATCTGATAAGAGAGCCTGATTGAATTGCTCTGCCATTGCCTGGGATATCCTGAAAACTTTATGGCCTCACTTCCTAGTCCAAAAGCTTTTGCTCTGGCATCAGCAGGGACTTCCAGGCAGCTTAGATCAATGCCAATGCTCTGCTCCCTGTCCACATCATTCGGCATTTTAGCCACCATTTGCTGGAGTGATACTCTTTGCTGGGAACATTTATAGACAGCAGAAAGAGAGGTCATGCAATAAGTAATGATGAGAACAGGGCAGGTTACAGAGTAGGCTAAACAAGATCAGATACAAGGGGCAGGATTCATGGCCCGTTATAGAGCCACTAAATACATTTTTGTCACCCTATCCTATCAGGGCCCCTTGATCTGTGTGACCAAGCATGGATTCAAGAGGATAAACATTCATATGTGGTTGAAGTGGATGACATAACATGCAGGCTGTTTTGTTCAGCTATACGTGGTCCCTTGACCAGAAGCTGCTCATCACCTAGGTATATTACTGTGGAAAAATGCATTCTGATGCAACCAAATGCAAGATAACACCTCTGGGAACCAGGAATGCAAATTACAGCTACTTACAATGTGAGAGATTACCTCAGAAAGCATTGACTGCAGCGAGGATTAAAGATGCTTTCCATGGAGTAAGTGAATATTCATCCAAGCAGGGACAGGAACCAGGCTTTCCCTGGCCATTTGCATTTGCTCCTTCTCTTACCCCCCCGGTTTTGCCCCTCTTTTACCCACATTTACATGACTCCATAAGGAAAAAACAACCCCCTCCAACATTTTAAATAGAGGCTCAGAGAGCCCTTGTGTAGAGCATACCATAGCCCTGCATTTACAGAGCTTTTCCAGGAGCTGTGGGGATGTCTCAGGCAGAAAATACAACTATCCCTTCTTCAGCAACCTTATGAGCCACTCAGAGGCAGGGGACATCAACACATCCCCTTCCAGGAGAGCTGTGGGGCTACAGGCAAGCGTGCCTGCTGAACCACGAGGTTAACATAGGATGCTGTAGGTTTGGGCTCAGCACCAGTTGCTTGACCCTGTGAAGGCACTGCCTCGGGGACTGGCCAAGCAGGACTCGGGGGTGACAACAAAGCTGCTGAAGATTCAACCATGTCCAACCAGCTTGTGCTACCAGCTTTCCCTCACCACCCGCTCCCCCACAGACTGTGCCCCAACCCTTGGTGTCCATGAAAGGAGGGGAGATACCGGAAAGCATTCAAATGGAGGCCAGACACATGGCTGAGAGCTGGAAAAACTCATAATTCTTGACTTATAACTTAGCTTGTTCAGTTTGTCAAAGAGTTGCTTAAGAAATCACAAGATGTCTAGACATCTCAAACATGGAGATATCCTGGGTTGCAGGGGACTTCCCAGGCTTTTGACAACAACATGACAAGATTCAATGCCTGGAAGTTCAGGTCAGATAAATCCCAAAATACAGTGCAATTTCCCAGCAGGGAGGGAAACTGAACACTGGAGGACCTCTCAAGGGTGTGGATCCTCCTCGTTTGACATCGTTAGCCTAGCAGTAGATAACTTTTGAACAGCTAGGCTTTAATCCAGCTCCTGGGAGAAAGTCCAAACCCTAGGCTCAGAGGGAGCAGGGCTGAATGGTGCAGGGCATATCTCCGTGCCCCTGCTCCCTTCCTTCTCCCCTCGGCCATGACAAGAACAGGAAATTCTGCATTATCTGCTGCTCAGCCTTGGAGCTCCTCATTAAGCCAGTAGCTGCAGTCCAATCTCATTCCCCAAGACCTCAGCTGGTTGCCTGCAGACATAAGGAAGGAATTCATTTATTTGTTTTCCTCTTCCAGGCTCGTTTGGCCAGACAGATGTTGCTTGCTATTTCTTTTTTTTTTTCTCACCTTCTTCTGAATCATCAGAGATTAGCTGCAGCTGGAGCCACCATGCTGGAGGCACAGCCCAGGGTTTGCAGATGTGTCAAAAGTGGGGGTCACCTTTTTCTGCACCCTTTGGGATCAGTTAGTGCCACCTCACCCAGTTACCTGGACAGCATCTGCTGTAACGTGGGTCATAGACACGGAGGTTCAATGAAGTTTTGTTACGATGGTCAGTATGATATGCAGAGTTCATAACCCGTACATCGGATGCTCTAGTCTCTCAAGTGATATCACTATTCAGAGCCTTGCAGGACTGCCTAGATAAACACATGTAAGAGTTTAAATTCAATCTCTCCCCTGTCCCCTGTAAAACTCTTTGATGACTAAGCCCATTAGGGGAGGAGCAAATCTCTTCGAAACGTCACAGCTGATCTCTGCTGACCTTATCAAAGTGCAGGATCAATACACTGACCCACTTGGAGTAGAAAACCTTAAGCAAAAGCCAAAGAGAAGCAATTAAAGCAGAATTTCAAGAAGGGGGGGGGGGGCTGGTAGAAATACCCCCTGTTATGTCTCTATAGAGTGAAAAACAAATGAGCCAAAAGTAACCATGATACTTCAAATTATCATATACATAATTAGTATTTGATAAAGCAGGAAATAAAACATAACATCCATTCATCACGCTGACAGCTGCAAAACCATATTGCAAGGCTCTCAAGTGTTAGTGGGGAGTGTGTGTGTGCCTTAAGCATTGCAGGTACTAATCCACGCCGCCAGCTCAGGGAGCTGAATGTGCCGTGGACTCTGCGGGATGCTGGCAGCACATCCCAGAGACTGGTTCTGAGCATGCAAGGCATGATCATGTGCTCTTGACTGCCTGGATTCTAAGGATGGAGAGGCATCAGTAGAAGTCTTGGTAGCAGCTAACGAGCTTCCAGTGAGTCTGTGACTTCAGGTACACAGGGACCTTCAGGCACACAGGGACCTTCAGGCATCCTAGAAAACTAAACCAACTTCCCTGACATCTGGAACTTGACCAACTCCACCATCTCATGACTGCAGCAGTCCCTGTCATGGTTTTGAACCAGGCCAATTATCACCATTTCGAACAATGTCTTATTCCATCCTGGGAGATGACAAGGCCATTTCAAATAGACAGCCTGCAGACAGACAGCCTACTTTGGAGGAGGAGTACGGACAGGGGCCAAGGAACGGTCCTGGGTACCCAAACAGATGCAGCCAAAGGGTTTGTGGTCAGACACGACCCATTTCCTCAGCCCCTATAAACCATAAAGTAGCCGCTCCATCACCTAATGCCTGGGTCCTATGATTCTCCGTAAGATAGAAAGGTATTTTCAGTTAAACTTGTTATTAACCTTCCCATTAAGAGGGCAATCAGCAGGGTAGAGGCCCTAGGGTGCAAAGAGGAGCTATGGTTCCCATGGAGGAGAGTTTAAAGGAGCAGATGACAGAGAAAACTCTAAACAAAATCAAAGAGAGGAGAATTAAAAGGTAAATAACTTGTAGGATGGGGGAGTCTGTCTACAGCAGCTCCCTCTACAGGGCTTTGCCCAAATGAGAGAGATTTTTACTTCTCTTCATAGATATTTTTAAGGTTTACCTTTCCTCACAAGGGTGAACACGAGCCATTTGTGAACAACTCGGTGACAAAACAGGAAGAAATCAACTTCTGCCTCGCCTGACAAAAATAGCCAAGTGCCTGATGGCGAAGCCACATACCCGTCCTCGCTCTGCCTGGCTGGAACAGAGCTGTGCCACAGCCTCCCACCAGATTGCTGACTTGGGATAGGTCCCTGTCCATCTGTCGAGACAGAATTATTCCACTTGAAAAACACTAAAAAAAAATTCCCTGGAGTACTGCAACTGTCCCAGTTCCCACGTGAACTGTCTCACCGTTAACCGCAAGCTGCTTGGAGGAACGGGAAGGGCTCCGGTCCCAGCCCTTCCTCCTTCCCTCCCTTTTCATTTGCAGATAAAGCCACCACCTCTAATTTCATCAACTTTTTTTTCTGGCTGGCTCTTCATTAAACTCACCTTGTTAACCCAACATAAGGCAGGATCCTCAGCTCTCTGGCTGACCACCTTTTTCTGGCAGAGAAAGAGCACTATGAACAATCTCTTTTGGAGGTTATCAAAAAAGCAATCAAAGAAACTCTCTGCTGGCCTGGGAAATTTTCTATGCACTGGGAGTCTCATCAAACCAGGGGACAGAAAGCAATAGTAAATTTAACAGTGCCATCCATAGCAGACACAGATGGCTGCAGTTCCTAAATAAGCATTACATTAGTGCAAAGGAGAGAAAAAAAATTAAAGGAAGAAAGAAAAATATAACAGCTGTATCTTAAGCCTGGAGGCTGATGCTAAATCTACGTTTGTAGGTGCTTTCAGCACTGGCAATAAAAGTCAAATGCTTCCACGTTAAAGGGGCACTGCTGAGTGTTTTATGCACTGTCCTCAACCTGCTAATCATTTGGTGGGAACATCTTCCAGCTGTCCGGCACTCTGGGGCATACGCGGCAGAACAGGAGAAGATGGGGGCAGAGGGGGAAGCAGTGGGGAAAAGCATTAATATTTAAAGCAGTGGTTTGCAGTGCTTTGAACGGAGTGTTCTGCTTAAAAAAAAAAAAAAAATATTAAAAAAATCAATAGCATGCGATGGCCTTCACTACATTGACAGAAAGATCATTTGCCTTCTCGACGCTGCTGTCAAGCTAAGACCACAGCTCAGACAATTTCCCCAGTGCACGTCCTGTAATTCTGCTGGGTGGACAAAAAGGAGGTAAAATAACTGGGGAGTTTGACTTGAAATCTTAACCCCTCCGAAGCAGAGGAGGCCACCGATGCCTTTCTCTGGCTCTGGAGGGAACCGGGAGCTCAGGCAGGGTCCAGGGAAAGCTCTGCTCTCAGCCTAATGCTGTTGGAGATTTTTCTCCATGATCTGGAAGGGAAAACATGAGCTTGCTGCCAGCAAAGATCACAGCTGACACAAATATTGGAGGAGCAGTAAATGATGACATGAATGGGTTGGTTACAGTAGACAAGCTGTGTTGGCAGATAGGCAGGCTAAAAGTGGCCTTTAAAATATCCACATGCCAGGCTCGGCCTGAGAAACAAAAGGTTATGGGTGCACTTTACAAGGGCAGGCAGTTTGAGGAGTCAACGTGGGTCAACCTGGTCTCCGCATTTGTGACCATGTCCAAGCCGCAGCAAATTCAGCCAAGGGCTCGAGACAAGTGTTTTCCTGAGCAAGCACCTCTCCTGCGGAGGAGGAAGGGGAGTGCTGAGGAGCAGCCATTGCAGTGGTGCACAGGCAGCTCCCCAGCGATGCTCCTGGTCTTCATAAACAGAGGCAACTTAAATCACTTAAGATCCCAAAACACCGAGCTCAAGGACACATGTGTGTTGACCTTCAGGGATGAGGTTTCTTGCAATCTCACACATCCATTTTTCCTCTCCTCTGCTTTTTAAAAGCAACCAGTGAACTTTCATTCCTGCTAATGTTTCCATTAGTCTACGACAAAGTGCAAATTTCCCATCTCTGCTGTGTCAGAGCTGTGGTATCTTTTGCCGCTTGTTGACCTGGTCAACATTTTTTATCACATTAATTTCTTTTTTTTATTACACTGCATTATAACATTCATATCCTCTAAGATACTTTGGTGCTTCAGCAAGCCCTGGTTGCCCTTTGTGGCTACCCCATCACTCACAATTGAAGAATTATTATTTTCTTGCTATTGTATTCCCTCTCTGTCTATGAAGTAGCTACACTGGCTAATTAACAGCCTTTAGATTGCTCATAGAGTACAAGCCTTGAGGCTGAGGAGTGAAAAGGATGGCATTACACATGTGGGCAAGGTTTGGCTGCTCTTACCAGAGCTACTTGGGGATTTTTGATCAGAACAATGTTGATTTCTTGCAAAAGAAACAACTCACCTGGGCATGTCAATATCAACACATTCTTGTTTCCAAATGAAAAAATGACCAGAGTGTTTTGATAACATCAAAACATCATGTTTCATTATTTTGAGGGCATAGAATACTTTGATTTTCAGTCTAAAAAAACTTTTTGCTTAGAAGTTTCTCTATTCCAATTGCTTTTAAATGCCAAAATTGACTCAAAATATGAAAACAATTTTTTAATGGTTTCACAGGGATATTTCAGAACAAAAAAATATATTTAAATTAAACACCAGAATTTTGCCATGAAATGGAAAATACACTTCTTGCCTACCTCTAGACATCAGCATAACACCTTGATGGGCTTTAATATGATTGAGAGAACCCTCCCAGGCACGATGAAGAACCGGGCTAACACGGACTGCTGGAGGGCATGTAAAAATGTAGGCAAAGAGGCAGAAAGACAAGCTGAGAGAAATGCTGTAGGTCAGGGAAATGTGAATTTGTGATGCCAGGTGGGGTATCTACACATGGGCCAGCTTTCAGAGTGTTTGGGGATGTGAATGCAGAAGCTGCCAAAGAAGGACATTTCAGAGCACTCTTTTCAAGGGCATTGCACTGAATCATTTTAAATCCCATCAATTAGTGAAAAAACCCCAAATTGCCTTCCCTTCCCTCTGAAGCAGACTCCCTGCTGTGCTAATGCAGAGTTGCACAGGGTGCTCTTGGTGGCATCAAGTAGAAGATCTGGAAGCATCACCTCCATCAGCCCAAGCTGCTCTGAACCCTGGTTGTCAGAGAAAGTGGATCAGTGCTGAGTAGATGGCTGGGATAAAAGGTATAGCCATGCTCTAAAGCACATTAATTGTTTCTTAATTACCCCATTAATCATGGTGACACCTTTGTCTGCATTCCCAGTAGCACACTTACAGTTAGCTGGGACCATCACACTGCTTTGTATAAACTGAGCTCATTTTACTGCCTCACTCCAGACCCTGCTGGGTCCTGAAGGGTGAAAAACAAACCCCCAAACCCACACGTCTTACTGAGCATCCCAATGGCATCATGGCAGGCCTGGACCCAGGGCAGGTAGGTCAGAAACATGTCCCCTCAATGGCAATGGGCAGGCCAAGAAAATGCAGATGACAGAGGACTTGTAGGACAATGATGGTCTGAAGTCCTCAAAGTTTGAGATTCAGGCTACAATTTGCAAAGCACTGGCTTACGGAGCCCGTCTAGGGCTTTGCTGCAGCTTCCCACAGGCAACTGCAAGTTCCCATTAAATCACAGAAAGCTGTAAACCAATCACCAGGGAAAATTTCTGTTCCATCACCGGTGCTTTTTCTTTATTTTATTATTTATAGCACTCTCTGATTTCCAGCAACTTTTTTATTATAAAAAAAATTATTTTCTTTGTCTGAAAATTGATATAAAAAGAAATCCATCTCTCAGCCGTCATTTCTCTTAATGATGTTTACATCAGCAGATGGGGAAAAAATCACTTTTTAAACAGAATTTATTACCCGCTGACCCAAAGCTTTACCATACATCACTGTGGTTTCAGAAAGTTAGTTTCCACAGCAACATGATGTAACTCTCCAGCGTGTCTGTGAGCTGCTGATGTTAACTCTTCCACTCCTAGCTGTATTTTTTGTGAGGGGGTATCTTGGCCACATGGCAGTCCCTAGGAGACCTTGAAGTTGGTTAGGTGGGAAAGCTCAGGCTGAGGAACCCTGTGCAAATAGGGCCATCTTTAAATTCCCTCATTTAATGAGATACCAAGTAACAGCTTCAAGCAAGAGGGAAAGACTGCAGGTGTCCCAGGCAAAGGGAGCAGCTCTGTGCCCATCAGCCAGCACCAGCTGGGTAGAGGTAGCACAGACAGAAGGAGGAGGCATCTGGAGATGCACTACCCATGCAGCATGCTGAAAGCAAGTTCATCAACACCCATAGCAGGAACACCCAAACCTTGTAAGAGGTCCTCCTCCATGCCCATCTTCTCAAGCACCAAGCCCAGCATGCCAAGAGAATCAGGGAGCAAAATGTAATACAGGCATTGGGGTACTTCGGGAAAAGGGAGGAGAGTCTAGGGGCTTAGAGAAGATGGACAAGCAGACACTACTTCACTTAAGACTTCAAAATAGGTGGTGAATTCTTCTGGGGTGAGGATCTTGTCCTGTGGTTCACCTTTTCACTGTGAAACTGTGGCTTGGTGTAGAAATATCCAGAGACCAGATACCTCCCTGGCTGCTAACTGATCACATGTGTGCAAGCAGCTCCAGAGCGCTCTCCATTAGACAGCAGAGAACAACAGATCATACTGAATAAGCACAGAGCAATAAGCACCACCGTCCCAAGGAAGGGAAGGGCTCAGGACAGCACAAGGCAACTCTACTCCTCCAAGGACTCGTGCTCCGAGACCAACTCCATGCTTTGGCCCCACAGAAAC
Source organism: Aquila chrysaetos chrysaetos (assembly GCF_900496995.4). Classification (NCBI taxonomy): domain Eukaryota; kingdom Metazoa; phylum Chordata; class Aves; order Accipitriformes; family Accipitridae; genus Aquila; species Aquila chrysaetos. The sequence continues at coordinate 28,622,595 of NC_044013.1, read as the reverse complement.
GGCCAAGCTTCAGACGCAGGTGGCTTTAGCAAAAAAGCTGGCTACTTAGCAATCAAGGTTCAGCTCCAATAGAGACAGTTGCACCTATCACTGCATTTATTGATTGCAGGGATGTTGATAAACAATTGATTTTTTTTTCTGCAAATGTCACCTGGAAGGAGTTTTATACTTCTCTCTACAGGGAGCAAGCAATAGCAAGAGCCTTACAAACACAAAGAAAGCAAACTGTCTTCTGCTAGGGCAGATAATTCCTGGTAGCAAGCGGCTAAGTAATAGAAATAAGTTGCTTCTACTGGATTTTGGGAGTCTACCACGGTGGGAGATGGGAGAAGCATTTAGTCAGTGCCTTGGCTCAGAATATCACTTTGGCACCTTATCAAAGAAATCCAACATCTACAGCTCCTTGGCTTGAGCCAGATACAGAGCAATAACTGATCCACCTGATGAGAGATGTTAATCAGCTTTCAGTGCATGCCTGTGACAGATCATAGGCCAAGAGAATAAAGGCTGTTGGGACCACGGGAGGCATATGACAATCCACAGAGACACAAATTTTGCAGAGGAGAAAGCAGACCCACATAAGCCGAGTTCCGAGAACGCCATACATGGAGCTCTTGACAAAAAAAACCAACCCAGGTGTTTAGAGAGAACACAAGCAAACTGCAAGTTACCTGGCTCTAAGACTACCTGAAAATTGATGCCCTATATCACATTAGAAACCAGAGGACCATTTAGAGGACCATGTATCACCCTAACTTGAGAAAATTTTAAGTAGCATTCACAAGAGACAGCAAAACACGCAGGGCACCAATACACTGGAAACCAAACTGTACCAGCTCTGATCTCCCCAGAAATCCTTGGGTGTTGCAGAGCTCTGCTGGGAGAGTCCTCTAAGGAATTCCAAACATACTGTGTGATCTGGACATTTCTCTCTGGACATCAGCCCTGTGTGTGCTGTGCAACCACATGCTGACATAGCTACTGTCAGGGTCTACAGAGGTAGACCTTCTTCCTATACCGGGCTCAAAAAGCTCTCAAAAGATTGCTGCAGGAATTGTGCTGCCATCACCAGTTCAGTACTATGGACCACAGTCTTCCATCTGTTATACTGGTGTAAATCCAAAGAGACACCCTTGCTTTGTACCGGGGTAAATGAGAGCAGACCTTCACTTCAATGAGATGCAGAGGAGAAACATCCAAGAGAAAATGGTTTCCAGTGCTTAGGCTCCCATTTGTCTCCTGGAGTCAGACCCCTTCCCAGGCCAGCTGAGCCCTGCAGCGTGGCTCTGAGATGGGGACAGCAGGGACCATGCTCGCCTCCACAGAAACACAACCACAGCCAGACTGGTGTGAGCAGCTCTAGGGAGGAAAGCTTACCGCATTTGTTCCCTGCCATGCCACAGCCTTGCTTTTAACAGTGAGCATCCAGCCTTGGAGAACAAGGTCCTGGTGTTATTGAGCCTGAGAAGGTCTAAACCCACATCCCTGGCACTTATTTAGACAAAAATACATGCTCTGATTGATTTTTTCCTAAAAAAAATTCAAGCTTCCTTTTCTGCATTCTGTGTGGCAGCTCTTACACAAGTTAAAGTCTCCAGTAAAGCTACTCTGTGCTAATAGGCATTGGTTCTGCCAAAAAAGATACCAGCCACATTTTCAGAGGTATGAGCAGTACACTGATGGGGTTAGTATCATTATCAAAGATCAGATACAAGATTAGTATCATTATCAAAATCAGCCTACCAATGCCATTTCCTCCACTTATCTTAAAATCCTTCAGTCTATCAGAGGATGTTGACCTTTATATCAAAAAATGTCGAGCAGCCTATTTATTACAAAGTTTCAAATTAGATGACCTAGAAGGAGAAAGTGTTTCCAGAAGCAACTCCCACCCTCTTCAGCAGGGAGGTGGTCCACACACTGCAAACAAAATGCACAGGCAGGTTGGAGCCCACGTGTCGGGAAGCCAGCTTCAGGCTTGTGCAAAATAGTCTGCTTGATTGAAGGAGATGTACTAATCGATCGGGCACTGCAGTCATGAGGTGCTGTACAATTCCTGCCGAGGACTGAGAGATACATCCATCATCACAGCTGGCTACACCAGGCAGGAGCAATGCGTGCAGCAGAGCTTTAAAACCTCAGCCTTTTTAACAATGCTGTCCCATAATACGAGATGAGGCTTGTGATTGAGCTTGCAATGGAGGAAGCCTCAGCAGCACCGCACTGTGTTGAGGACAGGATTGCGGGGCTGGGAAATGTGCTTTCCTGCCTTGTACCCTGTGCAAGAGCCACAGTCCTTCTGCTCAGGGACCCTGTGAGAGAAACCGCAATGGATGCAGGACTCTGGACCGGGATGTGGATGTGCATTCCCATGTCAAGGACAGTCCTTTCCCAAAGCTTTCCATATCCATTGCTTGGGTCAGGCTAAAGCTCATCTCCAGCTCCGACAGTAATTTGAGATAGTGAAAAATGAATCTGTTGGCAAGAGAAGACCAGGATACACAAACCATGACTGTGGCTCGAGCTCTAGTAGGTGAGCGGTAGGAATAACCCCATGCACACTCCCAGCCCTTTGACAGAAGGTATGCCAGTGTCCAGCCACCACAGTTTGGCAGGCATCTGGGCAGGATTTGCCTGTGATCATCTGTCTATCCTTAGACCCAGCATCCCTCATCCATTTCCAGCGACCCTGAGGTCCTCACAACTTACCCATGCTATCATGTAGCTGGGGCCACTTGAGATTTTGCCACTGATAATATGTGCCACGGGCTGCTCCTTCACAGCCTTTCTGCTGGATATTTTTGCTAGAGAGATCTGTCATTGAACTCAGCCCCAAAGTCCTGCACTGCTCATGCAAAACTCCCACTGGAGTCAAAAGGAACATAAAATAAAACCAGCTGCTCTTTGCTGTCACAGCCTAAGTGCATTAATGTCTTTTTATCTACATGAGGGCACTGCGGCCAACCCTTGTTTCCATGCAATTGGTGTTAATAAAATCTCTCTCTGCAGAAGTGACAAGGGAAAGATACACTTCAATTGGCATGTTTTATCTGAACTGAAATTTGAGTGCAAGTCTCGTGTTTCATAAAAACCTCTGTTGATAACTCTCATCCATGACCCTCCTCTGAGACCCGCTTTTGGGCTGATGATTCCTGAAGAAAACGCTTAGGAAACATCTATATAAGGCAGGCCCTAGCTTTGCCTTACAATCAACAAGTCATCTTTGAAATAGTTATTTCAGCCAGTTTAGGTTATTTTCACTGCAAAATTAAAGGCAAAAATTGTCCAGAGACAAAGCATTACAAAGAGCATATGGGAAATAAGATACAAAATAGGTCTCGAGTCTTGGCCAAAAACTGGTTAGTTTAGATTTAGGTAAGAGTCCTTGGAGCTGAGAGGCAGTAAGGTGAAGCTAGACCTGAGGAAATTAAAACAGCTGTTACAGCCTCCTTTTCAATGAGCATAGGCAAAGGAGGACAGTAGCTATGGGCTGTAGCTGAGCACAGGTGTCCAACAGCTCCATGGGAGGAAGAAATGTTATTGCAGTAGGTGGGCAAGAAGAGGAGAACCAGGTGCACAGCTGAGCAAGAAACACACCTGGCTAGATCCCTGGATGCAGCAAAGGAGAGAAAGCTAGCAAGTATTTTTGGCTTGCTACAGAAGCGGGAGGTGGGAGGAACATCTCCAAGGCATAAAGGGTTGGCTCGCCATGTGCCTGAGACGTGCAGAAAGGCAGCAACATGGAAGGGAAGCAAAGGGATGCTGAAGAAGACCAGGTTAGCAGCATCCTCTCATGATGCCATGGAAATTGAGCTGTATTCCCCTGCCATCCCAACACACACACAGATAAACGCACACATCTGTGAACATGCTGGTAAGCTGGGGGTTATGCAGGCACTGCGGCTGTACCCCATGTGCCACCTTCTAGTTAAGCATGAAAGGCCAAGTGAAGTCCTCAAGCCATTTAGAAATTCTTCTGGAGGTATTTCACTGGAGCCTTGATGGCCTGAGAGCTAAGGCAAGACATGGTCTCAGTACCTGTGTTCCCAACAGCTTCTCTGATCTCCCTAGCTATACCTACTGGCCCAACCTTTTCCTTTCTCTATCTACAAAATAACATCATCCTGCTTAGATTTTCCTCCGTGCTCTTGAAATTATGTTCATAAGCTGTTTTCTTCAGTTTCACACTACTTCTGCCTCTTCCCTATAAATCACTTACTCTGTTTTAAATTGATATTAACCATTTTGCCAGAAGCTCCTTTTCTAAGCAAGCTGCTATTAAGAGCAACTGTATCTGTCCCTACCAAATGAAAAGAAATTATGAATGTGCTTCATCAGTCAAGGCAGAAAAAGTGATAGCAATACGAAGAGACAGTAAATAAGCAAAGCATCCACAGAGTATTTCAAAAGTAAATCAAGTTACGGAAACAATTAAAGAAAATAGAGAATTTGTCTGCAATTACTAGTTATATTGTTTCTCCCATCCGTACAGTCAGTTATGCAGTATCAAAATAAAGAACTGACTTGCATTTTTAAAGTTTCAACATTTCACCAGTAATAGCAGATTTTTTCCAATTGGGAGAACAGGTGTAAATCTCCTTCGCTTCTTCCCCATTTAGCCAGCTCTGCTGAGAGGGAACTCAGCTGTAACAAGAACATTTGATTCAAAAATGGGGCAGAACTGAGGCTACAGTGGTTGAAACCCAGCCAGGACCTCCCCACCCATAGACGCAGCAGAGCTTTTTACAGGACGTGTTGACCAGGGAGCAAATAAACACACCCCTGCAGCCTCCTCTGCTCAGTAAACCACAACTGAAAGAATTAATTTGCCATTTTCTTGGTGCATTTTCCATAAGTTCGAGTTGTAGCAGGTGAACCCCACTCTTCCCAGTCTATATTAAAGCAATGACAATAATGATTTCTTGGTCTATGCTATTCCAGCCCGATGCACAAACCATAGTATTGCCGCCTTGGTATTGAAAAAGGCTAAAATATTGACTGGCACTGTCTAATTGATCGTGGAAGGCAAGTGATTATAGACTGGGAAAGAAGGTGGTGATTCATGTAAGTTTTACAATTAATCTAATTAATAATCCTAAATTAATTTATTGCTATCTCTCAATAAGTAAAAAGGAGAAGTGTGACTGCTGCAGATCGAGACACAGCCCAGCAGCTCCAACAACATCAAGGTGACAGCTTGAGCTTGCGAGTGTCACTGCTATCCCAGGCACCGCTTCTGAATTCAAAACCCCTTCTGTGAGCATGGGGGAATGGAACAGCCCCTCTCAGAGATATTCCCCAACAACAAATGCACTTAAAGTCCTGATGTACCCAGACACCGGGGGGACATAAGCCGGGACAGAAGGACACGTCTCCCCTGCAAGGCGCTGGAGTGTAGCAGCCCAGAGGGGTCTTGCCTTCAGCTGGGATAATGCCCTTGTAATGCTCTCCTGCTTGTTAAAATCTTGTATGCTTTGAGCTGCCTGCAACCCTTTCCATCCTGACCAAGCCACTTTGGAAAGTCAAATCCTGTGGCAGAGATTGTCATAAGTAAAATAAATATAGATTTTGCCCTCAGTGTGGAGTTTTTGCAGGGTTCATCGGACTTCTCTGTCTCTCCATAGACAGGCTGAATGAAATTTTTCAGGAAGCATTTGTTGCAGAACTGAGATAGAAACTCCTCACCCAGTCCAGCCTGCGGGAAGGGTCTGACTTCCCGCAGCACCCCGCAAGACCCCGATCCCTCACTCTCAGGGTGGCCTGGGATTTTAAGGAGCAAGAATAAATTGAGTTTCTTTCACTTCAGCCAGAATGAAAACAATGATTTGCACAAGTAGGAAACTGCCTCAAAGAGGAGCCCAACCCCAGATTCAGTTAAGACCTTCCTTAGCATCACAGCCCGCTGCTGCATCACAGCTGCTGCTCCCCGTCCTCACTCCCACCCTCCTCTTTCCTACCTTGCTGCAATCTCCAGTCTCCCGCGTGGTCACCTTGGTCAGAGTCCCAGGAGGGGTAACACTGGGGTTCACATCGCTGCCTCATTATTCTAATCACCTCATTAGGCACCTCACATTTACTCCAGCATGAGCTCTGCGTGAGGACAGAGCAGGAGAGGCGAGGCAGCCTTTCTCAACATCAAGCTCACCGCCCTGAGGCAGGAGAGAGACAGCCCTTCTGGAGATGCTGCTGTGCAAAGACACCCTCTAAAAGGCAGAAAGAGAAGCCAAAAGTGGCTAAAAATCAGGGAGATTGGAGCAAATGATGCAGCACGCTTGTTGGACACACTTGGCAATGCCAGGCTTTGCCTGGAGCTTCCCTATCAGAGGTTTCCTTCCTGCTAAAAGAAATGTGTCAAATTAGAGTAGGGAAGCATACGCTGTTGCTGTCCTGCAGGAGCAGGGGAGACATTTTATGTATTTCCCTCTCAAAAGCCAGACAAAAGGTCAGCAATTCCTAAAATTGGCAAAAACTCACAAAAAAACAGTAGAGAAGAAATTTGATCCAAGGTGCTCCAGTCTGAACCAGGGCAAACTTCAGCCCATCTCAAAGTCCCTCACAGCAACTGAAGCTTTTAATTTAAAGAGAATATTTTAAACATCTCAGATTTGCTGCTTGTTTTGGTTTGTTTTAATCAAATGAGAAAATTAATTTTTAAAAATACTCCCTGCAAAAAGCAGGTTTTCAGTGGAAAGCTTCTGAAATGAAAAATTCCTTTGCAGGCTTCCTCTGAAGAGGAAAAGGCGTTATATATTTTTCATTGAAATGGATGGTATCTGTCTTCTTTCATGATGAAAGAGAATGGTGCTTCTGGACAAATCCTGAGCTGGTGTGGAGGTGGCTTATAAGCTGCACAGCTCCAGCCAGCAGCAAGGAAATGGAATGAGGAGCCCAAACAGGGCTACACCACTGCTTGCTTAACCCACTCAGACAGATGTAATGGAGTTTCACCCAAAGCGAGACTCAGAATAGAATCAAGAAAAACTCAGTTTTATCTTAAACTGGATTGTTGCGAGATCATTTCAGAGCTGGACTTGTATACTGTGCGTTTCTGCAAAGTCACGTGGAGTCATAGGAGTGGTAGTTTGGGATTGTCAGACTATGTTTTCCGGGATGCTCCCTTCCTCTGGCTGAGAGCATGACACCAGAGCACAATGAAGATGATCTCACCCCAAAGAGGACAGCCCATGCCAAGGAACAGAGCATCTCCATTACAGTTCCCCCAAACCAGTCCCGGCAGCAGATTTCCAGTGTTGCATTTGCTCCTAACTGCAGGCTGACGTTCATTTAAAGCAAAGAATTTGACTCAACTCAAAACAAAGCTCTTCAATTAGGATTTGCCCCAGTTGGTTTTGGGGGGTTGGTTTGTTTGGGTTTTTTTAAAGTGTAAGCTAGAAATCAAGAATTACAGAAATTGCTATGCCCATGTAACTAGCTCTGCAGTGGAAAATTCCCATCCAGCTCTGGACCCAAACTGAGAGCAGGTCCTGCACACAGGATTCACTTTGAAGACACAAATGAATTTTCCTCCAAGTTATCAGGAAGGACTAATGGAATATCCTCTTCTGGAATAAAAAAAACACCCTGCTAACTTCCAGCTAAAATCCCAGCATTAAAAAGGTTCATTAATGCAGGCAAGATTTGCCCTGCCAGACAAGAGCAGTGGTGCCCTACCAGTGCAGAGCGTTGTCTCTGGAAGTGCTTAATTCCATATGCTTCAGAGGACAGAAGAGAAAAAAAATAATTAAAAGGCTCTTAATGCATCTGGCCAATTAAATAAAGCTGTAAATGGTGAGCAAATAATTCCTTCCTGACCCCTGCAGCAATCAGCTGCTGACCTGAAGCATGAGAATTGATTAGCCTTATCTTACTGTAGCATGTATAACTAACTACAAATGTTATTATTGGCCATAAAATCATCCAGCCCTTTATGGAACCCATTGGTGGCATTTGGCTCCATGACCTCCTGAACCATGAACTTCGCTAGCTAGAAGAAACACCCCCATGGTGGGAGAAGCCCTGCTCTGCTTCCCTGTGAAAGTGGGTCTGGAGGGGAGATGGTTTCTGATGGTGGGGAGCACTGCCCCAGTTTGCCCCAGCCCAACCCTCAATAAATTTGATGATGTGCGAGGTAAAGCGCTCACAAGAATAAGATAAGGCTTACAGCTCTGAGCTGCTGGTGTTATTTTTCACTGCTGATGGCTCGGCCTTTGCGCTGACACGGGGGCGAGGAGAGCCCAGGCTTTGCCTCGCCTCCTCTCACTCAATTAATAACACGGCTGTCAGCACCGGGCTAAGTGAAACTCCTCACATTTTCCTTGGAGACAGCAAAGCCCGGGGTGGGATCTACCCTTGTCTTCCTCACCAGCAAAATTCTATCCTGTGATGCACGTGCTCAGTCAGCATCTGCCCTGGAGCTGAGCCCCCCCCAGCCAAATGTCGCTTGCAAAAGCTGGAGCATCACCTTCTGAGCTAATCAATAAGTAATTGCTGGCTCTCGCAGCACAGAATAGTCTCCATCTGTCATGCCTCTTTCCACTTCCTCCCTCAACCTTTTTTGCTGGGCCAGATGCATGGGGAATCACGTTTGGTCTCCCAGAGGTCTGGGGAGCAAACTGCCAGGTGACATTAGGAATAGGGAACAACTTATCTCCTTTAAGAGCTGGAGCTCTACTATCTGGTGACCTGAGATAGTGCTGACAGCACTGATAAGGCTGCATGGTACGTTCAGAAAAACTGGATAAACAGCAGCACTTGGTGATTTTGGTACCCAAAGTGTATGGAGGGTATCTCAGTAGCAATACTGGAGTTGTAGACCAAAATTTCCAGTCCCTGATGAGTTTTTGTCTAGTTCAACCTCTCGAGACCATCAGGGCACAGATATTTCCTATGTCGCAGACAAACCTAGAGCACACAGGAATTTGGAAAGGGATTGCTCCGTGGCATGACACAGAAACATCACACTTCAACCATCACTATAGCCCTGGAAGAATGAGAAACAGGGAGTGTCAAGAGTGCTACCGAAACCGATGATGCTCTGAGGACATAATGACATTTGCACTGCATTGACAAGCGAGTCTGAAAGAGGAACGATCAGCCCTGGCCACTCCAGGGCACCGGCAAAGCCCAGCCTTTAAAGCCCAACAACGTGAGATGAAGTGCTGAAAAAATCCCAAGATGGTACAAACAATCAACGCACAGGTCTGATGCCTCTGGGGACCAATGGCAGCAGCCAAATAGAAGCAACCCACCCTGTTTGGGGCCCAGCATTAGAGACTGTGTTCAAGTGAGCGATCAGAGATTATCCGGAGGGGTGCTGAGACACAGGCGGGAAGAGATGTTAATTGCACCAGGCTTCCTCTCCCTCCCAGACTTTTCTAGAGGGCTGGCTGCAGACAGGAGATTCCCCCATGCCAAGGGATATACCCCCAACCCACACTTCCTGATACCGGCATTACACCATCCCCTCAAGCAGCAGAGCCCTGCACTGCATTGCACTGCTTGCGTGCCTCTCGAAAGTTACTTGGGCACTGAGCTTCACCCCTCCTGTTCAGGAGAGCACATTCACATTCATAACCTCAACATAAAACATTTTAAAAAAATAAAAGGAAAAGAAACAGAGGCGAGAGAAGGAAAAGAAAAGGCAGAAGGGGAAGGAGGACAAAAGGGAATGGGCAGCTGCATACTTCAGATCCAGACCTGCTTGAACTCAGCTCGCCTGGAAACTCATTTCTTTTGATGACAGCCCCAATTAGCGTGTGGCTGGCTGGCAACCCAGGCAGCAGGGAGCTGGTCTCTATGGAGAGCTGGAGAAGGAGGGAAGATTTCATTCACCTGCGTGGCTGGCAAAAGCCTGATGTGCTTAAATCTTTTAGATAGCTGCCTGTGGTCATATTTAACACTGCCACATGACTAGAGCTGAGAAGAGTGGTGAGTATCTTGACTCGAGTCAGTGTGAATATGCAGCATCCCAGCAGGCTTCTGCTCTGGCTATTCCCTCATCGGCCTGCATCACTTGGGTCCTGCTCAGAGAGAGGCACACGCCACGAGGTGCCATGAATTTGCAACAGAAAGCAGGACTCGCATGAGCCACATGCTTTTATGTGATTTCTCCAAGGACCTCCCTACGATGGCGAAGCATGGCACAAAGGTCAGACAGGCTGAGACTGATCGTCCAGAGCCTCACTCTTCTCCTTCACTTAAATAAAGGGAAGGAGGAGCAGAAATGGGATTTGCCATCCATTTTGACTATCAAAAGCCTGAAATAAAAAATGACCTGTATTTTGCTGGTTCCATGTCTCCTACCTAGTACCAAGTCTCCCCAGCTTCTGGGCAGGGACATGTCCCATCAGGGTCATGTGTTATGGGCAGATGGGAACTCTGCAATCCGGGTGGCAGGTGCCAGGAACAGAGAAGTGAGAAGGAATTGGAATATAGAGAGAGCAAAGAGATGGCAGCTAAGAGAAAGGAAGGAAAATAAAGAGGTGAGTGGGCACAAAACCATCATGAGGCAGGGAGGGCTAACTGAATCCATTAGAGGAGTGTCTTGCCAGCTGCTCCCTGCCTTCACCCTGAGCTTTACAGGAGCTTTACAGCTAAGTCCAACAACAAATACCCACTGTACCAAAGAGATTATAAACGTTTAAACAAGCAAGAGGGAAGGAAGGCCTGAACAGAGAAACAAACGGCATCCCTCAGGGCTGAGCAGGGTGTTCCAGCTCCTGGATGCTGGTGGCTGCTGCACAGCCCATTGCTCAGCCCATCATGGGAAGCACTACTGCTGGGAAGCCCAGACCAAGGGTTCTCTCCTCTCTCAAGTTCGGATGTCAGGACTAGGACAATGTACCCTAATGCAGTATTTGATTAAAACTTTTTAATGACCTCCACAAGCTCTAGATTTCAGCTTGTTTTAACCACACATGGCTGCACTTGTGAAAGCTTTAACTTAGTGGTCACTGTGCTTGGGGTGAAAAGGAGCATAATTTTGGTTCACACACATATGCCCAGATGAATGCTTTATAGATACCTTTAGCTGCCTAAAAGAGATCCTTAAAAAGACCAGTACACTCTCATCTAGAAAACCAGAAGACTCAGTAATGAGGTGGCGCTGAAAAACCCCTGAACAAGTCAAGACAACAAATGAGATGCTATGGTCAGAGTTAAATATCATAAATAACCTTAACTCTGCCTTCCATTTTCAAGCAAAAATCAAAACACAAGACAAGCCTACAAGTACACCAAGATGTTTTCAGGAAGCATGCAGGCTTTGAAAAGCGGTACATGGATAACAGTACCATTGAACAAAACATAATGCATCTCCCTTATTAAATCTCTGCCTGCAAAATCCATTGTACAAAACACATGACCGGGCCTCCTTATTCAGTCTCCCCTCAGCTTAAATACATCAAATCAAGGCAAGGCTCCAGGACATAGAGTTCAAATAAATTCAAGTGTTTCTGGAGTTTCCCAGCCAAGCAGCTTTGGGGATTCTGAATTATAAACCAAGTTAGGAATATTTCCTAGAGATTAAATAAAATGCTTTACTAGACTACTTAATAATATGCATCCTAAAAGAAAAAAAACCAAACAAACAAATAAAAGGAAGAAGAGTAAAAAAAAAAAAAAACAACTGCTGCATAAGCATGTAAAACTGGCTTGGATGAGTATGTTCAATTATGGTTAAAGTTCTGTTTATGTTTCTACATCTCCTCATCCTCACTGATGCCATGTGAGTGCAGATTGAGCGTCAAACAGCATGACTAACATCTGTCACACATGGTACCTTCTCTCGCATCCTCCTGTCCCGACCCCCTCTTACCACCTCTCTCCACACACAGAGGAGGAAAATTGTGCAATGTAGTGTTTTCTTTCAGTGGGATTTTGATTTAGGGGGTTATTCTTTTACCTTCTATTCTTCTAAACTGGTACTTGACTTAAAAGGGGGCAAGGTATCACACTCGTGTTTGAGGAAAAGCCAAAATGTAGCACTCTCATTCTGAACATGCAATTTTTGCACTATGCCACCTTCGGTTATTTTCTTCTTGTTCTTTCAGTAAATACCATAAAGGAATAAAAACATCTGAGGCTGAACAAAAGGGCTCCAGCCTAACATGTAACAACCCACTTTTTAGTAGAGTTGGGTGAGCCCTTGAAAAAATCTAATAGTCACTTGACTTAATACTGGAATCCACTAGAGTGCTTTTTTTGATCTACTTGTGCATGTTTCCAAGCAGGAAGGTGTAAATACAAACACAAGCACAAGAAAGCACTCACAGGCATTATTTGATGGCACTGTGAATCCTGGTCTAGTGCCCCTTGTATGGGATGCAAGGTACTGACCCAGTTCAGGCTCTTGCTCAAATTTGCTTAGACCATGTCATGGCAGGTTTTATGCCAGGTCGACTCCTTTTCCTCAGCCAACATAAGTCCTGTGTCATGAGATCTGGATAATTCAACAGAGGTGAAACAACATGCCAGCATCTGATCTGAATCAAATGCACATGACTGGGTTAACCAGAATTTCCCAGATTCTGAAACCACAGCTCCCAAACCCAAATTCTCATGAGCCTTTACCCCTTGTACTTTGCTGAACTTCCAACAGGTAAAGAGAGTAAATGGCACATGACCTAATCAGCCCATCTGAACTAAATTACCTGCGTACACATCAGATATATTGAGCATTTTTAGCAGATTCCTCAGAGCAGACCCAGCTTGGTTTGCAGCTTGATCACTCATGTCTCCCGTTTCAAAGGGCAACGAATCTATACCAAGTCATTCTGGGTGCAGCTGAACTTACAAAGCAGCACAGGCACATCACCCTGGCACTGCATCCAGATACTTTGGTTTCTTCTCTCTACAGTGAAGCTGCCATGTGGCCAGCATACAGCAACCTTTTTTTTTTTGTCTTTTTTTTTTTTTCATTAAAACTAATTGATTCTAAGCAGGAAGCACTTTTTAATTTCCTTTAGCATTAGAAATAATGTTAGCCGCCATAAATGAAATGAAAGACACCTCCCAAAATGCATTTTCAAATGTTCCCTAAATAGCAAATGACATTCAAATCGGATGCAGCCAGAATTGTAATTGGAAGCTGCAGAGAGTCCTCTTTCAGGATTCATAATAATTGCCGTTTTGCTGAAAAGGTTCATGTAATAAAAGCCTTTGCAAATAAGGGCCAGCTTCTCCAAAACATGCAGCTAATTCTGGTCACTCAAGCAACACAAAGTGCCCCAAAACTCTCTTTAGCATCCAGATAAACTACATGGATAGTGTCACCGCATAGCTACAGTGGTGCAAAGCAGAAGGAATACAGCAGGGAAAGGTTCACAGGAAGACAAGTACGATATAAGGTCTGGAACGGCTTCTCTGTAAAGAACAGTCCAATGGGTTGGGATGCTTCACTCTAGAAAAGAGGCAGGTGAGGGGTATTTAAAAAATCTTGAGTTCACTGGAGGAGTGGGTGAGGATTACTTGTTAACCATCTTGTCCAACCCAAGAACTAGGAGTTATCAGAGGAAAGTAATGAAACAGGTCCACAGCAAATGAAAGGAGATGGTTCGTCGTGTAACAGGCAGTAGATCCTTGTGGGAAGATGGGGATGCGAAAAGTTTACAGGGTTTCAAGGCAAGGCCAGGCAAGTACTTAGAAGGGAGATCCAGCAAGGATTATTAGACAGACAAGTCTTATCAGACACAGAAAATATCCTTAGCTGAAAATAATTAGAGCCCAGGAGAGTACTCAAGGAAAGTATCGTAACTGCTTGCCTCTTCTTACCGTTCTCTAGGAAAGCAATCATGGCCAGTGGGTTTCTGCAGAGGTTTTTTTCTTTAGCAACCACCTCTACTGGGTCCTTCCTGCAGTGCCAGGTACCAACCTGACCAAGCTAACCCTCAACGCTCTCCTGGAGAAGGGGACAGCTATGCAGAAAGAAAAAAAAAAAATGTTGAGAAACCAACTGATGTCAGGGGACAAGAAATGGAAAAAAGGCAGGTAGACTGAGATGAACACAGATGTATATGGTCATATAGGTTGCTCTTATGACTCTAATCCAGGTCTTTCTGACTTCAAGTGAGAGGGAGGAGAAGGCTGAGCTTCTGTATTTGGGCTGTTGTAGCTGAGATGGTGTCAGTAGCAGAGGAAGGTGAAGTTTACAGGGAAAGGTCATATCTTCAAGTAAGGCACTTGCTCAGGTGGGGAAAGCAGTCAGCCTTCTGGATATGCAAACACCCTGTATTGAGCCTGTGAAGAAATCTCAAGTGGCCTGTGTGCATCCGAAAGCTCACCTATTTTACTCTCACCCAACTATATCACACGTGAACTAAAAAAAGATGCTACCTCTCCCTGCAAATCTTGACTCCCTGAGTCTCAGTAAGACAGATGATACCCAAATAAGAATCAATAACCAGGTTGTGAGTAAGGAAAGATGTACCATGTAGCAAATGGATACTGAAAAGGGCAAGTTCTAGGGAGGACTAATGATTGAAAGGCGGGGGGGGGGGGGGGGGGGAGCGATGCAGTGGAGCAGGGGAAGCCACGCTGCTCAGCTCTTCATGCCTTCAGGAAGTGAAGGTTTTGGAAGGAGAGCCATGTCCAGGGGACTTAGGCAGTTAGGAATCCAGATGCCAGTGAAAATGCACTGGCACTACCAGAGTCCTCCTATCCCAGTGTTATGGGGTTTAGACAGCAGGAGCGACAGACCCAGGAACCAAGGAAGGAGGTAGCAAGTTACAGAAACAGGGGACGTTTTGCAAAGGTAGTGGCTCGTGCTAGTAACAGACAGCTCAAGAAGGGATTGGAAAAAAAACCAAATCCACTCAACTCAAAGTCCCTGTCTAGCTCTCCTATAACATCAGACTAATCTTCTTCAATTATCGTCTCCTTCCAATCCACAAACCTGTGCCCAGCCAGGCTGCCATCACACTAAGAAACCCATTCTTTCAGTCTTGTATCTCTATCAGGATGTGGGGGGAGACAATAAATACACCTTTTCCAACATCAGCTGCACAGCTTGCACTAAACACAGGGTGCTTGGAGAAATGTTACCTCTGAGGAAATTATTAAAAGAATCAGACTAATTTTGTAATTCACACCTGGGCTGCAAATGTGAAAGAGCCTGCAATAATCTCTAATGAAATATTACATTGTTTAAAGAGTTCCCAGTGAAATTCGCCCTTAATTGATTTTTGATCTGTGAAAAAACACTGCGGAGAGAGAAGATATTAGTCATACTCCTGTTTTATCACTCCTGCGAGCATTTTCCTTCCTTTGTTTCCTTTGTCCCTGGAGAATCAACACGACACTGAAGAAAGCAGCCTGGAAGATACTACAAAACTAATAAATAACACTCGAATGGGAATCCTGAACAGCACATCCTCTTAAATCATCTTGAAAAAGGTGAAGTAGTCTCCTAGGACAACTCAAAAATTAGAGAACATGGGTTCATAGCTAGCACTGTCCTGGGCAAGCCCCATGGGCTAAGGTCTTCTCCACCCCCAGGTACCTCCCCAATACAACCCAGACCAACCACTTGTGCGGATGCATGTTTCATCTTGTTCTCAGGATATCACAGGGGAGCTTACACCAGAAATGAATGACATACAGCAACAGCCAAAAATATTGACTGCAAAATGCTGACAGAAAATTCATTACAGCATTAGCGTCCAGATCAGGATGTGCCAGGGCACGAGCAGCTGCTGAATCCAAGGAAGCAGGTCGGTATTAACTCCCAAGTTAATTCACTGAAAAGCTCTTCCAAAAACCAGCAGCAAACTGTCATAAAGCAAATGACCAAACAGTAAAATATGGCTAGAAGAGACAAGAGGAAATGCTTCTATAAACATCACCAGAGACCAAAAAGAACTGCTGAAAGAGATGACCATAAAACACTAGCCACTCAGTAAGATTTTAACTAACATTTACAGCAGCCAGAGCACCTGTTTCATATAAACCAAAGTTAATAACAGAAAAAGAAAAAAACAAAAACAACGTAAGAAAATGATGTGCAAAGGTTTTCTTAAGAGCTGCTGTGAAAGACTTGCCAACCACACAGGCACAGTAACACCTTCCATGGTGAGCAAGTCGTGATGGGTGCAATAGCAGGTTGAAATCTGGGAGGCTGCTAAGTGAAGTGGAAATCCCTGGACATGCTGAACATCTTCAACAATAAAGCCTTTGATAAAAAAGAGAATATTTATTAAAGAATTAAGGGGAGAAGAAGAGTCCTCCAGAATTATGGAAAAACCAACTAGTGTCAAGTTAGTGAAAGAGAGACGACCCATCTGACTGCAGTAGAGGGTGAGGTGGTTTTCCCCCCTGTAAGTATGGACAGCAGGAATCTACACAGTCCCAAGCAGATTTAAAGCGCCTTAAAAAATAAAGTTCTCTGGAAAACATGAAGCATTAGTAGCATTCAGCAAGTAGCCAATGTGAGATCCACCACCTAACAGGCTGCTGGAAAAACGTGACCAGGGGCCTGGCTACAACTCTACTGTGCAGAGCACCATGAGCTGGGGATGGTCACATAGGAGATCAAAGTCATGGGACAATTCACTGACTATTTTTCCCATCTACCTTCACAGCTATTCCCCAGTCTGGCACCCATTTCTTCTCCAAGTCCTCCATTCTGCACCCAAGGGAATTTGTCTCTCTATGACCTTTCCCAGTCTCTACCTGGCATAACATATGCTGGCATTGAGCAAAACCTAGACTCCTCTGCCCTGGCACCGTGAGGTCTGTGTACCTCCACTAAGACACTGAGCACCTTGGATTTCCACTTGTACCTCATCAGTTTAGATTTAGAGGTCTTCATCTCTTTAGATTAACTGTATATCTCCTCCTCCCCGTGCAGCTAAATCCCAAGCATGTTTGCTCTGAGTCACCACCTGACATTGTCCCTGTGTTTGCCTGCTACCTTTCAGCCCACTGACTTGATTCACGTCTGTCAGAGATCAACAAAGCAAGGTGAAAGTTTGGTGAAGCTGCAAAATAACAAGGGAAAAGCCCATTTAGCAAATTACTCATTAGGATGAAACTCACTCCATCCATACCCAGCTCAAATATTTAGCTTTGGGGGAACTGGACCAGAACAGCAGCTGTGGGGAAGTCAGATGAACCTTGGCTCCTTTTAGACTCAGCAGAAAAGGCTACTGCAAATCTTGCTTAACTTCTGACATGGTTTGTAGCGCTCCCCACTTACTGTCAGGGAGGTACCTGGGCAGGCAGGATGGCTCAAGAACAACAGTCTGATCTGAACTGCAGCTTCTGAGATGGGAAGGGAGGCCCCACCAAGGTATCCCACAGCTTTTTGCAGGGCAGCCTGTGCAAGGCTAGAGCTGTAGCCTAACCAGAGCTGAGCCCCCGACAAGCAGCCAAGACCCTTCAGAGAGGAGCAGCTGCAGAGCCTGCTGCTGCACCCAAGACCCCAACACAAACTGCCTTCCAATTGGAATTGTAAGTAAATGTATACGGACAGGGTAAAGTCAAGATTCCCTCGACACTGTCACACCCCAAATTTTAATATTGGCGTTCACTAGTTTAATCTTTTTATTGATTTGATTAATTATATTTAGAGGTTTTTAATGAGTGATTTTAAAAGTACCCAAACTGCAATTTTACTGGGGATGGTGTAAGAAGTTAAATACTTACAGCAATTTTTTTGTGTAGTTATACTAGTTAACCTTGGATACAGTCAAGCTCCAATGCAAGAGGATGGTTCACCTCTGTAACATTACTACGTGCCAGCTGACACATGGTAACCATCCATATGCTTACTCTCGGCCAACAATAAATGTGACACAAGTTGATTAAAAGGACATACCTCACAATTGCCATGCTCAGATCAGTTGCTGCTCAGTAACTTGTTTATGTGTCTAAACCTGGGATAACAGATAATGCATTTCCTTCAAATTTATATCACTATCATAAGAATTATAATATGGTTCTTATTGGAATGATCAGATCAGTTTTGCCTTTTGTAAAGCATGTGTTGGCTTATACTCCCAGCAAGGGGCTGTGCATTTCAGCTACAGCTGGAGGACTTTTCCTAATCATTCAGTTAATATCTCTCTGTGAGAACTAGTGAAATTTCAACCTCAGATGTAGGGCTGGGGGAATCAGCCAGACGGGATTTGAACAACGTGGTTTCACCTGTGACCGTGAATGTGATCCTTAGGTAGGACTCAACTGGGATCAGTCTTTTCTCTACAGGAGCGGACAGGCAGAAGCACTAAAGGGAATCTCTGCCTGGAACCTCGCCATCTGAAGGGCTTTTCTTGTCCATACCAATCAGAGGAACTTCCTTCTGCATCTCTCCCTTGGTCACTTTGTCTAGACTATCACACTGAGCATCTGGGGCATTTCATAATCATCTCAAGAAGTGTGACCTTAAGTTCTGTGTTACAGAGTGACCTGCAAGATTGTCCAAGAAAAATGGGGGCTTGATTTTAAAAATACACAAACTTCTCCAGCTCAGAATTTCCTAGGCAGGCCCAAAACCATGAAATATTTTCTCACATCTACCAAGAGCCACTCTATGTGAACTATATTTCTTCCACCTCAGCTTCTCGGGTATAATCATGCACAGTTAATTTTGAAAAATTCAACATGAGCAAAACCATTTCACCATTGTGAAACCATTGTGCAGCCCTTTGCCTTCTGGAAAATAATAAACAAGGAACCAGCTACACATAATAGACATTAGTGATATCCCTGGAAGATGACAGGTGCCAAGACAGTCTATACAGAAAGGACCTTCAGCTAGCTCTTTTGGAGCTAGTCACATCTGCAGATCTTGAAAAGCATCTTTTGTCAGGTGCCTGCCCTATCTCACAAGCACAGAAGCTAATGCGCAAGGACGTACAGTGATCTGAGCAAGGTCATGAAGCCCAGTGGCAAGGACACAACTGGGAGCGAGGTCTCCCAGATCCCAAGCCACTGCTCTATCCACTCGGCCTGGAGGTGGAGGCACTTGCTTTGTTGTTTAAGGTACAATTTAGTGTACTTCTTACCTGATTCCTTTAAATATAATGGTCTAAGCTCTCAGTTTGATTTTTCTGCCTCGAAATCTGCTCCTTACTAATTCACATTCCTCTGTCTAGTTTTCCTTGTTCCTTGTACACTGTCATTTTTCTAACTGCAACGTATTCAACTACATCATCCCAGGCATTTTATTTGTGTGGTTCTGCTCTAACGGCTAGCTTAGCTGTTTCAAATTATGCCTTGCTTTCAGTTTTGCTTGAGTGTAAAAATGTCGTGTAAAAACGAACTACCCTCTGATGAAGGCTTTCAGACTTTCCGTTTGAGGAACAGCATGCAGCTTTTTTGGGGGAGCAATGGGAGAAGGATCAATCCAGCTTTTGTTTTACAGATTGCTACAATAGATAGCTTCCCCATAGGAAATGTTACAGTACTATATTATGCTTATATAAAGGGTAATGACTAGGAACTTGGAGAACTCTACCCTTAGGAAGTGCCTGAAGAGCGAGAACAGCGGGTGTAGAGGAAGAAGAAAGCCTAAATGTCTTTCTGTCCTGACTTTCTCTTCTTTTATGTTTGGAGACTGAACTCGGTGCCAGAAGCCAGTCAGCTTCTGCAGGTACATGAAAGGGGAAAGGTATGAATGTGGCAAGAAAGAAAACCCAAACAAACAGGGGAAACTGCTAGTAGTAGGGCTGTAGCTCCAAACCCTGTCCCTGAGCGGGTGGCCTCGAAAGGGGTTGTGTTCAGCAATAGGACACTCTTTAGCTTGCTATGGGAAAACTAGGAAATCACAAGAGGGGCTGGGTGAAGGAGAAAACAAAGCGACAGCAAGCACACTGCTGAGGTGCAGTGGGGAAAGGCTGCTTCATGTTGCGAGAGCCTCTGGTCACGTCTGCAGCAAGCTGAGAAAAAAACACATAAAACCCTGGATAGGCTCCACAAAGCCATTTTTGACCCACATAAACCTCAAATGCAAAAGGTGTCGTCTCTGCCCTTGTAGACCTGATGCTAAATGTGCCTTCATGCTGCTAAACAGCATAACGAGCCCACCACAGGAAAAAAAAAAAAAAACAAACCAAGAGGTACCTTTTGCTTTGTGTATAGTAGGCACAAAAGCCTACTTTTGTGGCATGCCTTTGGGCATGCAAAAGCCCAAAGGGGAGAACCAGAAAATGCCACCAAGATGCATGATCCGCTGAAGTCTGAAGTGCACGGGCCTGCAGTAGACAAAGCTGACTCAGACAACAGCTCAGGGAAAGCACGCAACCGTCTTGCACGAAAACAAAGACACAACACAGTGCAGAGGGAGAAACAAGATGCAGGCTGCTGCTCCAAGCCATGCAGCGCACAGCTCTCCGGGCTGAATGAGAAGTTGCTGTTTGCCTAGTTTGCCCCTGATAAAAACACAGCCTGGGTCTAGAAGGATGGGTCTCCCTTCTCTTGTCCAGAGCCTTCAGTCATCTCAAAGGCCGAGTCAAAGTTTTAACGGGGGCTTTCCCAGTTCTGAGGGTCACACCTGTCTGGATCACACCCGTTCCCTACCCTAGTGTGTTACCAGCTCCATGATGTCCAACTTTTGGGTGGCCTTTGAGAACAACTGAAATAAACAAAATTAAGTAAAAAGCAGCAGGAAATTCCCTGAATGGAGACTTGTATGAATTAACTGAGGAACAAGAAAACCCCTGTGCATTACACTAAACACTGTGTGCCTTACTAAAAGCAGCCTCATGAAGGGGCAAGAAGCTACTCGGACAATGCAGTTTTGCACGTTTGCTCAGAACATGGACTGGAACAGCCTAAGGCTGAGTTTTATGAAACCAGTAGTTCACAAACAAGCAGGCAAAGAGATGGCGAAGCATAACATCAGTGAACATGCTGGACAGCAAAGACCTCCCCGATGCTCTGCGAGAAAGGAAACAAAGATGTAACAAAACACAGCCAAATTGACTCCACCAGTCACAATGCCATGAGGACAATAGGAGTCATAAGCTGAAAGCCAAGGGAAACTACAGAGACCGAAATACTAAGCAGTACAGTCAGTGCAGAAGCTGCTACATGAGCCTAAAATACAACTTCGTCCATGCTGCTGCGATGTAAAAGCTGCAGAAAATGAATATACAGCAGACACACATGCAACAAGAAACTGAAAGAGGGAGTAACCTCCACAGTCCCCACATCATCTTTGCAAGAGAAAGCATCAGATGGTATTTGAGGGAGTGGGATGGCTCTCAAGCACACTACAACCAGAACTGGGTGACAGGAGAGCAATATAGCAATACATTATGATAGCGATATATACCGGGAATGCACTGCATTAAAGGAAAACCATTATGAGAGCAACAGACATTTCTAATCCAGAAATGTTCCCATCACAGGATAAGGTGCAAGGCAAAAGGAGCCTAGCAAAAAAATAAAACATTTGCATGCCACTGAGAAAATTCACCACTGGTCAGAGAGCTCACATGCAAATAAAAGTGACTGAGGAAATACTAATTACATTGGCAAAAGCAAAAGGAGTCAGCAAATTCTAGCTCTGGAAGCAGAACACGCACAAAACACACGCTTCGGAGCCAGGGAAGCAGCAGCCTTGCTGTAATCTCAACACTAGCAGTCAGAGGTGCGGCGACACGAAAGCTCCCTGGGATCCAGTCTGCAGGGGAAGATGTCCAGTGCCACCAGCAACTTGCACAAACAGTGCTCCAAGTGGTTAGGATCCTCTCTAATGCTGCGACACTATATGTTTGAACTCCCCACATGTGGTTTAAGATCTAGCGTACAAGGACTAACTCCTTTCTGACTGCTGGAAACAGCCGGGAGGGAAGAGCTAAAACCAAGATGAAACAGATAGAGGATTATACACAAGCGATTTCCCATCTTCAGGTTACAACCCCATCCCACAAAGCGAAAGCAGCACAGCTGACAACCAAAGATATTAGAGAGACTCAGAGATTATTAGGACTTGTGAATGATCTAATAAAACATCTTCCTAGTCCTGCTGTCCCCCAAAGGCAATGCCTGGACAAACACACATTACAGCTGCATTAAGACAACACAGCTACTATATAAAACAAGCAGCTTTTTCAGAAGTGCCATGATGTGAATGAAGGTGAAATCAAACCGCATGATGGCAGGGAATGGGGGCCTAAGTCATCCCTTATACAAAAGGAACAGCTAATACCTGCGGTCATAATAATCCCTGGAACAAGTCTGTCTTGCTGTAGAGCCTGCATACAAAAAGAGACGCAATATATATTCAAAGTCAGTAAGGCTTCAGGAAGGAAACCTCAAACCACTCCTGAGTGTTTTTTTTTTAAAACCACAGTTTGCAGTCCAAAATATCTCCCGTGCCTCCCACTGAATCTGAAGTATTGGTGCGTTGCCACACGCTGCTAAAAGGAGGGTTGTCTTCTCTCCCGGAGCATTCTCCCAGCATCAGCTGGGGTGCTGAGATTGTCACTCCAAAATAAATTCAGAAAACTGCCCAAAGACATGAAAAGCATCAAAACAAGCTAGCCACTTTGCCAACTTCAAAGCCAGGCTTGGGTAGCCCCCAGAAGCTATCCAAGACCAAGCTTTCTTCTGCAATGAGCTCCCATCCATCATCCCATCAGGATGGGCAGACACCAGAGCCAGTGCCATGCTGCCTCCTCCACTGCTGGGCTGCAGAGAAAGGCTGAGCACAGAGCTCAGTGCTGGCAATGCAGGCACACCACCAGGGCCATGATATAGAGGCGCTGTCTGGATTAGGTCAGGGCCTTTCTGGAGTAGCTGGAAAGCCAGAGGTGCCACAAAGCTATGGCAGATAGTGCCAGAGTCTGCTGATCTTCTTCCTCCCCCCAACTCTACCTGCAGCGTTCCGAGATCTCCTTTTTTGCAGGTTAAGTTGAACAGGACTAGGGATGTCAGAGGTCTGGCAAGTGTCACACACACATAGAAATGCTGGTCAGAAAGCAGAGACAGGCATGTGAAATACATGCCATCCTTGAGAGACCTTACAGCAAAGCAGGAAGGAGCCTGGCATCGAGAACAACACCTTATCATTAACCTCTCCTCTTCAGCCTTCCGGAGAACATACTGATAGGGCTGCAGGAGGCACTACAGAAAACACAGTGAAGCCATTTGGCAGTGGGTTAATGCCAACACACGCTCGTTCAGACAGCAGGCTCCAGTTTACTTGCTGTGCTTTTGTACCATTTACCTGGGAAAGGAAACAGAGCCAGATAGTTAGCACCAGGCCACAGTAACAGCAAGAGCAGAATCAGCAATTCAAATAGCTATGAATTAGCTAAAGAAAAGCTGCAGAAAAAGAACAAAGAAGCAAGCCACTGCTGGATGGAGGAACACTCCTGCTTAGGCAATGCTAGAAGTCCACATCCAGCATCTCTCACTCCTGTGTGACTCCAGCTAGCAGCACTGGGAAGAGTAACAAGAGATAAAGATGACACATAGGTGAACATCACAGTCTGCCTGATCCTGGGAAAAAGAACCCTTTTCCTTGGGACCAGCCACCCATGGGAAGCAAGCTTAGATTGAACACATAAATCCCCACTCCTGAAATAGCCCCAAACTACTTGTACATTCCCCTCCACAAACCTAAGACAAAAGAAACGAGTAGATGAAGTTGAAACACAGGTGATAAGAGACGAGCAGCGGGAAGGGAGGAAGGAGAACAGGTTGATGAGCCTCCCACAGATGCTGGCAGAGGCTCTCACCCTCATCACAGCCGACAGGTCTCATGTGCAGCAATTTCCTGCCACCATAGGAAAGATGCTCCTGCCCCAACATCACACCACCTGCAAGAGAGATGCTCTCGCTGCATTTTCAGGCAAATACCTCAGATGACAAGACACACACTGCAGAGTGCAACCAGAGCACCTCACACAGATGGAGCACATGGGATTCAGACTGCTGCCTGCCATGCCACAGGAAAGCAACAGTGCTGTGACAGATGGCAGAGGGCACTGGGGTAAACTGGGACAGCGGGGGGATCAGGAGACTGCCAAGTCTCCATATTTGAGGATCCTGAGAACAAGACGAGACCTGTCTGTCAGGGACAGTTAAGCAGCATTGCTCTGGTTGGGGTGGGAGACTAACAAAAGCACCCCAGCCTGCGTGGCAGAGCCTCACCTGAGATGGTGAGACTTTCCTTAGAGCCATGAAGGCAGCAGAGCTGTGACACCCAAGTGTAAGGTGCACCCGCCTTCCCCCCAAGACCTTCCCAGACATGCAGAGGAGAAAGACATGATGATGAGGGAATTTCTGCCAGCTGTTGTGAGCCCAGCTGCTTGCAGGGAGCAGCAGCAGCAGGAACTGGGGGACGTCTCCATGCAGGGAGCTGCAGGTGCAAACAGGGAGGAAGAAACCCCATGACTGATCCTATACCCCAGCTATGTCTGAACATAGGTGTACCTGTTTAGCAATGTAATTCAACATTTCAGACCCTGGGTTTCCACCACCAGGACTGGGACAGTGGTGGGGATGATTATTCCCATTTGGCAAGGGCTGACAGTGTGCTTGCTGAAGCCAGAGTTGCCTGAAGTCAATGAGAGAGGTGCTGCCTGCATGGGCTGGAGTGGTTATTGATTTGCTACATGACCTTGGCTAAGTCACTTACCCTCAGTTTCCTCATCTGTATATTGGGAATTATGGGACTTGCAGAGTGCCACAAATTCATCAGAGGGAACTACTTAAGAGCCCTATTATGATTTAATGGGATTTCCCACTTCAAAATTACTCCTGTGAGGATTGAAGCAGCTGGACTGGGATATTCATAACCCGACTCCTACTGTAAGTGCAGAGCTTTTTTTTGTTTTTAATGGTTTTCCCCCCTAAAAACACCCGTGTAAATCTTATAGCTCAGGAGCACACTGTCTAAGCGTGTCCAGGTTCAAAGCTCTTTACAAACACTTATTTAAATTACTTTGGCCTCGTCAGTCATCCATGCTAACAAGCCCCTCTCCTTGCCCGATTCATACGGTTTCAAACATACGGAGTTTCACACCATGAGCTGTTGTGTTAAGATGCTCAGCTGGGTACTTGTGGTGTGAAGTCTGCTCAAATTAAGCTGCAAACTGTCACGTATTGGCTCCCTGGAAGAAATGAAAATCCAGAGGATCATCTTAAAAGCTAAAGGCAGTAACAATGCCCTGGTTCTCTCAGGAAGGCCATGTCCAAGGTCCAGCTTCACCTGTGGTGCAAGTAAGTGCGATCCCACCATCCATAGCAAGGTTTAAATCACTCATACTCACCACAGAACCCAGCCTGCCTCAGAGCTGCATGATGTGCCACTGCCCAACATAAAACAGGCATTGAAGTTTCCTAAGAACAACCAGCGCATCAATTTGCAAAGCAATTCAAGACACCTTGAGGATGAAGCAGGCTATGTGGTGAGAAGCTTAAAACAAAAGGCTTCTCTATGGTGGAGGCTTTCCTAGGCAAGCTAAGATAAAAATATACAGCATTTGTGCCTTAGTACAACTAGCACTTTATAAGGACACTCACAGACCAATACACACAGCCGCATCACTTCAAGACCATGGAACTAGATCTAAAGAGCTTTCCTGTGCTAACTTGCTTTTCCATGGGGAACTTAAACACTTCCAAGACTAAGGAATACCTACTTCTGCCCTGTCACACTCCCTTGCTCCTTCCTCACCCTTCCCCTCATCACCCACACAGTCACTTGGTATTTATTCTCTTCTATTTTATTTGGATTTCCTCTAAGCAGAGTCATTAATCTTCCCTACAGATGCACAGCTCTGACAGCAAGGGTCTTGACACCTCCAGTGCCAGTGAAGGACATTCTCACATTCTCATACTCTTCTCTTCCCCCCCACCCCATTCTTTTTAAAGAAACCCTTCATACCTCACCAGCCACAGGGTTTTGATTAGAAGGTCATGTGAACTGGAGACAAGGGGTCTGTGGGGGAGGAAGGCAAGGGAAGAGGATGCAGCTCCCACAAGGAACTCCCAAAGTCCCACTGAAAAGGTCAGCATGCTTTTGAGTCATCTGCACTGCTCCCCGACACAAAAAAAATATACTCAGCCCAGCGGAGAGATACTTGATAAAGAGTCTAATGAAGTGGAAAGAGTGTTGTAGGAAAAGAATAGTCCTCTCTCATCCTGACATCCCATGATGCTCCATCTAGTTGCTATGGAGACTTAAAAAGAGAAGGGGTTTTGTTGTCTTGAAGGGCCTTCTCCCTTCCCAGTAACCTTGACCTTTTCCAGGTTTGTGTGTTTGTGTGTGCATGTGTATGTATTTATAAAAAAGAGATAAGGAATTCCATTTCTTCTTATCTGGTCATGGCTCACTGGCTGGCACTGATGCATGTGGGGGGCCGTCAGCTTGTCTCAGCGTGTAGATTTGGAGAGGATAAGAGCAAGAAAATACAGAGGGGAGCAGTTAATTAAGGCTGTTACTGCAAAGGACATTGTTTGCTGAATAATGAATTCCATATGCTTCAGAAACACAAGTGCAATTAAAGGTGTGAGAGATGAAGGGCAGGAGAGGAGCAATGGGTCATATATTACCATAAAAAATGGCCCCACTGGCCCTCGAAAACTAGGGGTTCAAACAAAAAAAAGCTACCATGTATCACAACCAGAGATTATTTCTCATAAACAAGGCAGAGGTGTTGCTGCCAGTTCCCACAGGTGAAGAAGGGTTACCAGTAGTTGACAGCCGTTAGAGAGTGATGTGGGAGTCATTTAGACAGGTTGAAAGTAGTTTGCTTTACGAGATACCCAAAGCAAGATGAATATGGAGTTAAGCAGACAGGCTAATGCAGAATAATGCTGCATACAAGAAGTTCATGTTCATCCCTCCCCATTATCTGAAGAATCTATCTACTTTCCATTTTCAGCCAGTCCTATAATCAAACTAACATAGATGCTCAGAGATGGGGTTGTCACGAGGAGCCCACCATTTGCATCCTCCGTTGTCCTTCACAATACCTGGCCCCCCCTCTATGTCCCACAGAGACACCCTCCACCCTCCCTATCTCCTTCCCAACTGAGAGGGGGAAACCTGGTACTGGAGTTTGTGGATTTAGCTTGGGTCCCCTCCTGGCTCAAAGGCCACTACATATCCTACTGCTTGCTCTCCATTTGAGAGCATAAGCTTCTGTGTCCCACCATGTAATGGGAAAGAAAAGCAACAGAGGAAAAATGATAGAAAAACATATTATTTTGTGGGACAAAAGCCACAAAGCTTGGCTTAGAGAACTTTGGTATCAAGAGTGGAATGAAGACATGAACTGTCCCCTGCCATAACCTCCACAACAGAAGAGAAAAACAGTCAATGGACTCTAGCTGAGAACACAACCACCTCCTGGAGTAAGACCTGGATTTAAATGGAGTGTTGCACAACTACATCTTTAACAAATGATGATAATTCATGTCAGATAAGACAATCAGAATTTGACACCTTTTTGCACCTGGTTTGCTCAAGTTGTAGATTAATGAGAATCTGATGTCTAGGATGTTTTTGAACTCCTCTCAATTACCAGCAATAGAAGCATCTCAGGGTCAGATTTCTAAGTCCTTTAGGGATTTAGCCTCTCTGTCCCTAAGGAGATCTTGGATAAGGTTTATGGCCACCACTAACCCTGTGTCTGTGCACTCCCTAAATTAACACAGCACTGACCCAAGCAAGATAAGGAATTAATTTAAATTAATTCCCTGGTAAGTAACCTTGGTAGCTGTCTGTTCTCCAGCCTCCAAGCCTGGGTAAGCTTTCTCAGATTCTGACTGACTTGAAGCAACTCTACTCCACTTGCTGGTCCTGACAGCTTGCCATATCACCACTCCAAGTGAGAAGAGAGTACAGAAAAAAAAAATCATTAAAAATTTATTGAAAAATATTTTTCTTTTAGCTGAGAGTGCTGTTGATATGATCGCCTTTTCATTTTCTGCAGGAGTATGTGTGCATATGTGTGTGCCTCTCCCCCTAAGCCATCTTTCAAGCTTATGATCTGAACAGTCACCTGGGCTTGTTTGTCCATTCCCAGCCTGCCAAACCATTTTCAGTAATAAGAACCATCTCCCCCTGCTCAAGGCCGCATTGTCTTCATATCCTTGGAGATCAGATATCTGTTCTCCCTTTTATCACTTGAGCTGTACGTGTTTTGATTGTAAACACCCCAATAACACTCTTGTTAACCCCTCACAAGTGAAATAATAAAGGATAGATAACATGTCCAGACACGATACTTATACTGTCATCCTATACTGAGATAACAAGGAGCAGACAGCCTATGAGTCTGTCTTACTCCGATAAGGATCTTGTCACCATAGATACAAAAGAGATAAACTTTCTAAAATAATATCCTTGTTCATGTCACTTTGCTCAAGTTGGATAATAGATAGTACAATTCCTCTCCCTCCCCCCACCAAGTGTATTTATGGTTCCTACCATCGCCATCACCAGTGAAATAAGCCCTCGACATGTTACAAGATGGGAATTTACATTTCTCACCCAGGTGAGAGCAGCTGACAGATATCATCATGCAAGATCACGTTTTGGGTGCATCCAGTGAGAAAATGGCCATGATCCCCAGCACGTTGCCTGGCAGACCAGAGAACACAACTAACACTTCTTGTAGAAACCCACCGCAGCCCAGACAAACACAAATTACCCATACACACAGACCCACTGCATCTCCCTGTTCCCAAAAACCCACCCAGCATCAGTGTGGTCCATTGCAGCAGCAAAAGCAGGATGCCACTCACTGCAGCTGGTGCCAACATTCAGAGCCTGTCTTTATCCATGATAACTACAAGAGATGCTTGACATTTCTGTGTTGAAGCATTTCATAAATGAAAAATGGCTTTGCAATCAAAATGAATACGTGTGCAGAAAAATCTCCAATTGGGTTTAAAGTTGCCAGGCTTAGAAATTGGAAGCTGAGTGTTTCTCTAATAAAGTAAAATAAAACACAATAAAATTATAACAGTTATTCAAGAAATACATCTAGCAATTCAAAACTACTGTAACCCTTGGGAGCTGCTTTTTTTGTTTGTTTGTTTTTTAGGAAAGTGCTTTTAAATACTTAATAAAGTATTTTGAAGAACAAAAATATCCAAAGGAAATGTTTCTAAATTGACATTTTCTCTAAAAAACCAAGATGAAGTACCTGTTTGTAGTCTACCATATTTAGCTGTCTCACTGCAAATGGCAACAGCCAACACTAAAGCAGCTGACATTTAGTGGTGACTGGTCTGTATGGTCTCCCCATTGTAGAAAATATAAGAATTTATTCTCCTCATGGTAAGTATTGACCCTGGCTTTGCTTCACTGAATATTTACCTCTTGGGTCAATAAATCATCATGTTCATCTCAACAGAAGTCAGTATCTGCTTATTATTATATTAACCTTTACAAGGCTGATAACAGTTGTTTTTCCCCTATAATAAGATATTGCACAAATTGGATAACTAAGAAAGATTTCTTTGTGATAGTATTTTTTTGACTACCAGCATTTTGGCTCAATTTGAGGCATGTGAAACAACACACATTTAACACACCACATGGAGCTGCCTTTCTCCTCCGGCTTTCAGAGCACAGATTAAAAGCCCTAGGAGAAGTCCTGGGACATCTGGAAGATACACGTGCATGGTGCCCATCTTCTGGCCAACATTATAATATTGCTGCCTTATTCAGCTCTTGCAGGCAGCTGCATGCGGTCAAGCTTTCATCCTGGCCAGGTGTTAGCACGAGGCTTTACAAAAGCACGCATCACGAAGACAGGGAAACTCAGCCAAAATTTGGGAAGAAAACAGATATGTGAATTTGTGAGGAAGGATGGCTAGGCAGAAGGACAGATGGAAAGCATGAAGACAAAGGCAGAAGGAAAGAAGCCTGACACACAGGAAAAAAGTGAATCTTCATTATGGAGAGAAAAGGCCACATGCTGAAGTTGAGCCCAGCCTCCATTCACCAGCAGGCAGGAACAGTGGGGAAAAAGAAGCAGGAGATACCTGGTGAGGCATCACTTGTTCCCCTCCTGTCACCAGACTTCGTAGATTAAAGACAGCATGGCACTTCTTCAAAAGTGCAGAAGACAGTCTTGACATCCTGGCAAATTCATCCCTTCAATAAAAATAAATTACTTCCAAGGCTGCATGTGAGATGTGGCTACACATATGGCTGGCACATTTTCCTACATATTGCCTGAACTGCCACTATCTACCTCACTGCTTTGTAAAGCACTTTGAGATACAGCTCCTTAGCTATTAAAGTTACAATATAAAATATAATTCTCTTTTATATCTTAAGCTCAAAAGCTCCTTTAAATATGATATATACACTTCTTCACTGAAATCTAGATTTTAACTGTGCTTCTTTCACATGAAAGTGCTGCCCACAGATGCCATCCAGACTTCCTATATAGAGGAAACTAAATACTGCCCATACATTTATCATATGTTTCATTAGACTAGGCTAGACCAGGCTAGAATAGAATATGTGTCATTAACCTGGTACTCTGAGCATTTCTGCCCAGTGAGGGGTGGTTGGCCTTGGGTAGCTGCTGAGAGCAAGACAGGAGAGAGCTGAAGGGGAGGAGGAAAGTTCAAGCATTATGAAAAAGGCTGAACAAGAAGGATATTGGGACAGAGGGCAGAGCAGAGAAGAAACAATACAAAGTCATACCCATAATCAGTATAAAACACCACTGGAGTCTGCTGATTGACTATGGATCCAAATGTGGTCCCAAACATCCCTCTGTTTATAAAAACTCACTTCCAAAAGCTTCTGAGCTGCCGAACAAAAACAAAGTCCAACCATGATATGTGATAAACAAGAAACAAGCCAGAGTAAATGCTGCAGTGGGAACAAAGCCTGGGACAGCAAATACAGAGCCCCGAGGGACAGATAACATGGAAAACATGAGGAAAGCACGCTCTCGTGCATGGTATCAACACCTACGGCCAAGCAAAGGAGGAAGAGCTTCACCAGGTTTTCCAGCACCGTGGAGAACCAAGATGAGCTTTACAGCATGGCAGCAACCCCCTTGAAAGACGCTGGGCTTCTCACCTTCAAAATACAATGGAACTGCAATGTCAGGCGCTTGGGCTAAATGGCTGGTGCCTGCCATAAAATCCAGGTTAATCCAGGCAGATGCTGAAGCCCTGTCAGCAAACAGCAGCTCCAGAGAAAAGCCAGCCAAGAAGTAACTGTTTCTCCTCTCCCATGCTAGGAAAAAGCCTGGCTTTGGAGACATCCCACTTCACCCAAGGTACCCGATTTCTCCAGCTGGGAAAACCCTTCCAGAGTAAAGTGTGTCTAGCTCCCTTCACCAGAGAAAGGCTGGGCTACAGCCAGGTCAGCTAACCTGACAACAACTTGTGCATCACCCACAGAGTGGAGAAGGCAGTGTCAGACACTATGAAAAACCATAGCTGGGGACAAGCTGCCACTACCTTGTGCCAGCCCAGACTTGCTCCTTGCAAAGATGCTGCTAGATGTGCCCAGGGACAGGAATGATGGCCATACAGGGGATGATGTCACTTTACCAGCTTCCAGCCTTTGAAATGCACCCATCCTACCTCCGAAGTCCCAAGCTGAACAACTCAGAGGATGACGGACACCTATGCTCAAGGGCATGTTTCATCACGATGATGCTTTACTGCGGACACAAGGATGAGTATCCCAAGCCTGCATCCCAGGGATAGGAGGCTTCCTTCTGTAATGGGAAGGTAACGCATGCTCTGTGGCACAAACACCGCTTGGGATGATGGGCTTACGTCCAGTCCAAAAACTTTTGGCTTTTTTTGTCTTGTTTTTCAAGTGATGGAATTGAAGGTTTTCCTGCTGTGCTCCGAAAAGGGCAGAAACAATAACCTTTGCAATTAGCA
The DNA here is from genome assembly GCF_900496995.4 of Aquila chrysaetos chrysaetos. Taxonomy (NCBI): domain Eukaryota; kingdom Metazoa; phylum Chordata; class Aves; order Accipitriformes; family Accipitridae; genus Aquila; species Aquila chrysaetos. The sequence goes on along the minus strand of NC_044013.1, from coordinate 28,590,765 downwards.
CTTGGCAGAACAAGCTCCTGTCCACAATAAATTAACGGAACCAATTAGGGAGGAGGGAAAAATAATCAGATGCCATAAGGTAAATCCCATCTCTGCCAGTGTATGAGCAGAGGCCGTTCTGGAGCACGGTCACTCTGGGACATCCCGCTGGGTCCAAGGAGGGACAGGCAAAGGCTTCCTCCCAGTGCCGGAGCCTTGTCCCAGTCAAGGGAGGGGAGGAAAGTCAAAGCACACTTCTTCTTGAAACTTGTCATATGGAGTTTATTGCCTTGCTCTCACCCCACTCATGGCAACCACACCCAAAAGGGTCTTGTCAAGGCATGGGGTGGTCACAGACTGGTTCTCTCAAGAAATGAAGCTCTCAGCTGGGAGATGATGGGTGGATAGCACTGTGTTATAACCTTTTCTCTTAGCTCTGTTTCCTCAGAGGCCTTCAATTCCCCCACATCACCTCTCATGTCTGTAGGACACAGAGGATCCCCATTTACCACTCCACCTGGACAGCCCATTCCCTGTGATTGGGACATTGAGGAGCAGTGCTGCCTACCCCTGTCAAACCTCATTTGCTGCTTATGGCCAGGGAGGAGCAAGTTTACCCGATCAAGACACAGAGCTGTAGCCAGTGCCACCTACTGAGACTAGAGACCACCAGGATGGGGACACATGCCATAAAAGCTTCCCAAGGTTGAGCTGGCCTCAGGAGGTTACACAAGAGCAAAGATGGCCTGAAATAATAAGAACACTGATTTTTCAGCCCCTACCTAGTCAACATCCTCTGGCCCTTCATCCAACTGAAGTAGAAAACTGTATTTCAGCTTTAGAAACATACTTGATCCAGCATCCCATGAAAGATCACTCTGATGCTCGATTCAAATTGGCTTGGACATGAGAGATGGTATGTGCTTCAGAAAGAGGGAAAGGAACTATAAACCAGGCAAAAGGATAAACAGACACTTGTCAAGATGGGGACATGTGCCTGGTGGGGTGTGGCAGAGATCACTGTTAGACCCGTCTTTTGTCACCCCTTCATTAAATGAGCTGGAAAAAGAAGAAAAGAGCAAATAATAGAATTGGCAGACTACGCTATATTAGGAGGTGTTGCCATCACCAGGGAAGGATAGGATCATAAAACAAATTAGGAGACAGGTGAGAAATCAGGGTAGAAAATAAAGAACCGCAGAGAAAAATGTCTGTCCAGACAGATTTACAGAGGGGATCAAAACCATTCAAGCAACCAGAAATTCTGCTCTGCAAAGGGTTTTGGTATTTCAGATTTGTAGGCACTGTTAAACAAAACCCAAAACTGAACCCAGAAGAAAGTGAGTGCCCACAGTTCCATGTGTCAGACAATTATTAACTATTAGCTGGCTTTTTCTCTGTCTGAAAAGGAAACTCTTAAAAAGTCAGAAGCTCGTGAACATTTTAGACAACGGAGACCCGAAGATCTGCCCCCACGGACATCCCCACAGTCACCCTTAGGTGAGAGACCCTGTGGGAATCCAGTCCCATTGCTCACTATCCAAAAAGCCTGGGGATGGGCGGTTGGTCTGATTTCATAGCCTCAGAGTACATCCAACTTTCACCTCCCAGGCTTTTTTTTTTTCCCCTCAGAAGCCCTTCTCCCTTTAACACAAGTTATATAAACACTCAATTCCCAGAACCAGTGCTGCAAGAAAATATTAATTCTCATAAGAGCGCCTAGCATTCCTCTCCAGTCAGCAGCACAGGAAGCTCAAAGGAGCCAAGCAATGTATTCACGCACCCAGAAAAACTCTCAAAAATTCTTAAGCAGACTCTGTAACTGGATGCAAAAAAAGCACTGCAGGAGCAGGTCTATGAGCAGCTGATTGGAAGCGTTGTTTTTAAAGCCACACTTAAACTGTAACACTGTGGGGTGCATTGATAGTTCACTCAGGTATCTCCTGCAATTCATCTGGATGCGGACACAATAGAAAGAACAAGATTTAAATAAGACAGCTACACACACAAACAGCCAACAGGAGTAGGAGGGCTGAAGAAATATACAGCTCTGGTATTTCAGTGTGTGTGTGTGTATATATATATTTATTTTCTTTTAAGTATATATACAACTTTAGATGGATATGGAGATGCTCAGAAATCTTTGAAGACGACATGATGAGCTCTCAGTGTGAAAGATCACCCTACCCAGAAATTTTTCCCATTCTTCCTCGCTTTCTCCTAGTGGATTAGAGAGACAGCACACTGGACTACAAATGAATACTCAGCCAGTGCTGGCTTTCTCCCAAGCCTTAAATTGTTTATAGCCCATTCGATCTCCACTTACAGCCTTGGATCTGCTAATCGAATTGCATCTTCTTTCTATAGTTGGACATTTTTTTCCTTTTAAACACCATCTTATCTAATCTGCACCATTTGCATGTTGTGAAGTCTATATATGGTACAGGAACCCAGTAAATCAGATTTAATACAGCAAAGAGCTCTTATCTAAAGCTCAGCATTTTTTTATTTAAGTATGTCTGCTCAAAGTAGGGATTTGTGAAAATTGATTGGGATCATGTTTTCTTCTCAAGATTTAGGGGAAAATGTGGTGCTGAAGTGTGGCTGAGGTGACATTTCTGTGCTTCTGCCAGCATGTCTTCTTCTCCACTTCCCAACCCACGGAGTGGAGACGCTGCTGCGACCTTCTTCCTCACTGAGGTGGCAGACTGCCTGGGATATGCATGGTTTGTGTGATGACACATGGACAGCTCTGAACAAGAAGAGGGACCATAGCTCAGTCAGGATCTCTGGAATAGGTTTATAAGACACAACAGTGGCATGGTGAGAAACCCAGAAGAGCTCTGCACATCCCCAAGGACCCCAACAGTTAGTGCAGTGTGATGGGTACGGTACCAGAGCAATGGCAAGTGGCATGATGGACCACTTAGGAGTACTTCGCTGCTCCTCATTTCTCAGCTGCCTTCTGCTGCACTCAGCCACTTTCATTTCCCAGGAGGCCAAAGGCTGGCACACTGTCCTTTAGGTCACTGGAAAGGAGGGAGCCTTGCAGGCTGCTGCAACTCGCTGTTTCCCAATTTATAAATATTTTTCTCCTTCTAATACTTATTCACGCATCAGAGAACATCCCTTTTCCCCTCTGTGCAGCTACTGAGCACAAACGTCGGCTTTTAATTGCAAGATTAAAGATGCCATTAAAAAAAGAAACTCTTAGAGACTTACTAATCAAAGGTTTTAGGACGGGACTGTGGTCCTACTTGCAAAGACCTACCACACAGACCCTTTTAACTTGGCATATCAAACTGGACACACATTTGCTCTCATTCTCCAGAGAGTCCTTCCTCCATGCCTGCAATTTCTGTTTGCATTTGATCTATAATTTCCCTAGATCATAGCCACTGGTGCAGAGATGTAGGTGAAGTCTGCACGTTGCTCTCCAGCCCACCTCTGAACCCTGCAGGAAAGCAACCATGTCACCTCAACTTCTTCTGCCAGCCCACTTCCCAGCTATGGTAGACATCAACTATGAGATAGAGGATTCAGAGGTGTTTTGTCCAATACTTACACAGCATCCTTTGAAAGAATCACCCAAAATTGTATCAAAAAGCAGATTTCTGCTGTTTAGTCCTGGCATGACTAGACTGGAGCCATCTTTTGTCCTAGACCTCATCCTACAGGGCTTGCATTAGGAGTAGTGGCCCCGCAGCTTTTGCCTCTTGGACCTGCCCTGAACAGAGAATCCCAGCCACCCCCTGCCATACGTCTCTGAGTAGTTAGCAAACTAGAGTCAGGATGAGGCCAAATTACAGATCTGGGTCTGCTCAGTGTGATTTTACCCAAATCAACACACACAAAAAGGGGAAAAACATCACACATATGACTTACCCACAGACCCATTCACTCCTCCCCTACCACTGCTAAAATAATGACATCCCAAAGACATCACAACCTTCTCCTGTTAGACCAGCTGAGTCCCACAGTGGTAATGGACAGGTGTCCTCCTTCTCCTGGGAGAGCTGGTTCTGAGCTTCAGTTAAAGCAGATTTCAACAGACTTGAAGCCAACAGGCTTCACAATTATTCCCTTTTTCTTTCTGTGTGTGTTTGGTCACTGAGTCTTGTTTCTCTCTGCAGGGGAGTCTGCTCACTAAACCTGCTTGCTTATTTAAAACTCAGCAGCCTCAGCCCACTCCCATTTTGCCACCTGAGACCAAAAACCTGGAGTCCCCGAGTCATTAAAAGCAAGATGCAATTAGCGCCAACACTGACTGGCTCACTCCCTCCTGTTCCGTGCCCATGTCTGAAGCTCCTTCCTTTGTGAGCTCTAATGCGTGTTTAATGTGCAACTTAATTATTTGATTACAATGGCATAATTATGTAATTGTAATGTATTGTGCAAGTTGGCTGGAAGGAGACGGGAGACATTTGCTGAGTGACGTGTGATAAACAGAATAACAACAACATGAAGGAAACAGAATAAATCTAACGAGATGATAATTTGGAGGAATAGTTAAGAAAATGGGCACTTTTGAAAATGAAAAGTAGCTGGGTTTTTTTTTTTTTATCTTTTTAATTAATTTATTCTTCCCTCCTGCCCCTTTCTGATCAGCGAGAAATTTCCTTCTCAGTGCCAAAGCGCTAGCGAGCACGGCTGTGCTGGAAGAGCATAGCCAGGCAGGCTGTCCTGTCCCTGCCACACTCCTCCAAATGTCATGGCTCCTAGAAGGACAACTGAAGATGTGCACAAATTGTTCTGAGCCTGCCCTCAAAAAAATGGTAGCACTGCGAATGCATACATGCTTTACTGGATTACAGGCATATAGGGGCAGCTCAACCACAACCACGTGCAAGCCAGCAAAGCTGAATAACCTCCCACTTGCTATCGAAATATGAGTAGATGCACAGAGTGGTTCATGGCAATTTATCGCAGAGCAGTAACTCAAGTACTGGATGAGCCCCTCTGGGCCATCTCAGGGTGACACACTTGCTCTCCAGCATCTGGACTTTGGATCAGAACGCTCATGTCCATGGACTGAACCCAAAAATGAGAGGAAAAACACTGGAAGAATATGATCAAGGTAAGCAACAGACACAGGGGAGATCATTGCAAGAATTGCAGACCACATCTTGGAAACAGATTTTGAGTCCAGCTTTGTGAGCTCTCTGGTTTCTCCTGCTCTCCTTCAAAAGACTTTAATGACTCCCTTTCCCCCAGCAGCAAGCACATTCTCAAGGAGACCACATCAATAAATAAGAGTACCAGGAGCCTAGACAACCAGTTCAGCCTACTCACCCAACTTCTGGTGAGCTACAGTCCACCTGCAACACCCCAGGTTTCTGTGGGAGACGCAAGCTCATGGCAAATATTTTAAGGAGACCTCTGAACCTGTTTGTCATCAGTAATTAATTGATAGCTGGCAGAAGGCTTGTACCAGTAAAGCTTTCCATAGCAAGGGTTTCTCCAGTCAGAGGTCAGCTCCTGCAGCACTAGCAGGTAGACACAAGCCAACACCAGAAGATATCTGTACCCATGACTCTTGGCAATTGCACACACAGCACACACGCTGTCAGACCGTTTTACAGGTGACGCTTTTATATACATCTGGGGTTACATTCATGGCTTTTTCAGCCAAGTTTCTCTTTTACGAAACAGCCTTCCCAAGCCAAACCTTGGCAAATGTGAGATTCTGACCCGATTCAACAGCAAGCTGCAGTCTGATCTTGTCAAAGCACAAACTCCAGAGTAAGCAATACTGAAATTGTTCTGATATTAGCAAAGCAAACAGAGGCAGTGGCAACCTACTGCCTATCTATCTGCCAGCTATCCAAATAAGATTAGCCAAGGAGCAAACTCCGTGATATGGAAGTGGTCCTTCAGTCAGCCAACGCCAGTAAAAGCAAGCTCTTGTAGTGATGCCAGCCAGGGAGAGACGGTGAATGTGACCAAATAACTGTAGGTATACGCAGACTGAATTTGCCAAAAGTTGTATCACTAACTCCTATGTAAGACCTGATTTCGGCCCAAGGGGTCTATTTCTCCCTGGGGTCTTCTAGGTATGTTTACATCAGGGTTATCTGCATGCTATATACAACTGCAGTATAGTAAAGCTTCACGCCCCAGTTTGCCCATGGAAAGAGCTGCAGGAGCTACTGGGAGGCTCCATCCCTCCCCAGAAACACACATTTTGGAACGAGCCTCCTTTCTGAATCTGAATCAAACGCTACAACCCTCAAAAATTCTGCCATCTCCTAACTTGCAGTGAGACAATGAAATATTTTCTACTAAAATAAGAAGTCAGCACTCTGAGACAATACTTCAGGATAAAAATGTTTGTTTGGTGGAGTTTACTTTTTAAAGAATGTCATCTGAAGCCAGAATAAAAACATTTATGTTTTAAAATCAGAAAAAAAAATAATAAAGATTTGTATGGACTCTCAGCTTCCAAAGAAAAAAGAAAAAAATTTTTTTTAAAAAGAGCAGTTAATGGAATCCTAACAGAGCAGATTTGGCACACCCCACACATTCCATTATGTTACTTTAGAATAAAAATGACAAGAAAACTTTCTGCGCTGAAGATTTCTTGCTGTTTGGCTGACTACAAGGTAAAAGAGACTACAGACTGGCTTGTGCCATCAAGGATTACCAGAGCATCTCTCTCAAAAGTGATCAGGGCTAACATCTTTAAAACCTAGGACTGATTCCTCTACCATTCCAGAAGAATTCATTAACATTTTGCTCCTGGACCAAAAAAGAGGTCTCCTCCTGCAGATCTGGGCAGCTGCTGGGCCCCCCAGCAGCATCCATCACCCAGCATGTGAGGTCTAAAATTCCTCTCATTGCACCAGAGTATTTGTATGCATTTCTAAGTGTTTGAGAATTATTATGTTGTGCAAAGGCTTGTCTAACTCTTCAGGGAGGTCACACAGACATGTTATATATTCAACAGACGTGCAATAAACACAATTTAGCACCATCTACCCACCTCCAAATACTCTGGTTCTTGCTCGCAGGAAAAGAAAAACAAAACAAAATTTTAATAATGCATCAGCAATGGTTTTGACTGTTATTAGATTTGCAGATTCGCTTGGGGTGGTGTGACATTCACTGCACATATATACACCCCAAGCAAGCCGCCATCCTGACAGCTACGGACAGATTGATGCGGAAGAGAAGAGCACAGCACTCAACAGGGGACAAGACTGAGTGTGACCTCCCCGCACGGATGATGCCAGGCTGAGGGCTGGAAGGTTGCCTGCAGCCTCGCTGCTAAACCCCAGCCCATCCCCAATCTCCCATCACAGCTGCCGCCCATGCTGGCTGACACAAAGACAAAACTTGGAATGCATGGAGATTTAGAGACTTGCTTTTTCAAAGGAGCAAGCATCACACTCCTACACCGGCACGATCGCTTACAATTTCCCTGCAGTGAGGGCTGTAGCCCTCTGTCAGGCATGAAAATCTGGATTAATGCTGCTAATTAAAAGGGACAGAGAACATGGTGGTTAGGACCAAATGTCTTCTCTTTAGTGGAGAAAATCCATACAGAATGTCCCAGTAATCTAATTAAGATTATATAACACAATATGAACTGCAGTCTAAAACCTTGCACGTGAAGACTTGGCATAGCTCTGTATCTCCAACATATGTCTTCACATCCTTCACAGGTGCCCAAAAACCGCTAAAATTGGCACAGGACCTGTCACAGGTTTTGGACCAGGCCTTTATCACACTGGCCATGAGCACTGCTGGAGGATCTGCAAGGCAAAGGGACTGAGATTCAAGGCGTTAGTTTTAGCTGAAAAGTTAACGGACCTCAAGGCCAGGGAAGACCACTGAGATTATGGACTCTGATGCCCTGGGAACACAAGATAGCTAGTCTTTCCCAATCAGGCTGGTTGGGCTGGAGCAGATATTTCAGAAAAAGCATCCAACATTGCAGAGGCTCCACTGTCTCTCTTGGGAAATGGTCCAAAACTTTACAGACGAAGCCCATAAAGAAAGTTCCTCCAGGACAATTAAACACAAAGTTACCACCTCTGGCTGAGGTGGCCTCCCTGACATTGATGCCAGAGCTAGAACAGGACACTAGGAGAAGCACCACTGTACTTTTCCCATGTTTCCGTTAACTTTTCACTAAGTATCTGCCACTGTGCACTGCTTCCTAGTGTCAGAGAGGATATTGGGCAGATGACTCCCTGCTCTCCTATCACCCTCCAACAGAAGTTGGGCTCTTGTTCTGGGTTGGTTTTTCTATTGGTTTGCAGCTTAGACTAACGAGACCTCTGTTGTCAGAAAAAAACCCACCCCTCTCCTGCTTATAGACCCCAATCCAGCTGTCTTAGCCCAAGCATGGCTATGAAACATTGGTCTTTCCATTTCTCTGGTAATGAAGAGGTTGCTTTCTGGTCCTGACCAGTTGCATCCCATCCTCTTCTCCCTCCTTCCCCACTGCTACATGAGCCACTTGGCCTCTCCTCTGCCCAACACACAGGTGAATAATTGAAAAAAAGATCCTGTTTCTTACAGACAACCAGCTTTCCATGTAAGCATTAAATATCAATTATACAAGAAGCCATGCAGTGCTTTAATTATAGTCATGAAAAATCATCCCATTAATCAAGTTTCTAATCAGCTCATTTCTTGTAATAAGGTGGCAACTGTTATTTTATCGATTAACTCTTAACAAGCCACCTAGCTAAATCAATTCTACATTTTTTTGCATATATCCTGTTTTACAACAGGAAAAATTCTCCCTTTATCAGGGTCTTGCCTGAGTGCAAAATAAGCTCCTTGCTGCTTCTTTTTGGCAGTGCTGCTGCTTCCCTCTGGGCCTTGTTCATCGTGGCCAGAAAGCAGGCTCCTTGCTCTTGCACCCACCATCCCAGCCCAGGCTCCATGGAAAGGGCCCAGTCATCTTTCAAAGCTGTGATTTCGGAGGCTGGGTCCACTTCAGATCAAAAAGAGCTGCAAAAATAAAGGGTGATAACAAGAAACAGAGAACTTTGCCTTTTGAGAGCAGATGAAAAGTGCTCAGCTCACTTAGTCTCGCAAAACAAAAGCCAAGAAGGGACATGGCTGTGGTCTAGAGATACACGGAGAACTGGAGAGGGAAAAAAGGGAGGAAGGAAACAAGGGTGAAAAAGAGCCATTTCAGTCAAAGAACAAATGAGAACAAAGCAGCTGTGAATTAATATAAGCTGGAATTTAGATATACATGCTAAGAGGCTCAGAGCAGAAAGACTTTCTAACAGGCTTCCCTTGGGAGTCACTGGGCAAAACCTAAACAAGGTTTTTGCATAACTTGAGCTGCACATGGGAGAGGCATTATTGCAAGGAATTTGCAATGGTTAGGCATGAACGCAGGGCTCCAAGGAGCCTGTCCTGTCTTCAGAGAGGGTTTTCTGGGATCCACATCCAGGCTAGACATGAAGCCACTTGATTAATTATTGTCTCTGCTGACTTCTCCCACCTACTGCTCAGTTCAACACCAATTATTCAGGATCAGCTCATAATAACCTATTGAAGAAGTACAGCTTTTCATTTGCATAAGCAGTTTCAGCCAACACAGTCTGCTGAGACAGAAAATATACACTGAATATTTAGCAAGTTTGACGGCATTTTAAAAGCATGTGATAGTACACAATTGATGACATCATGCGTTTCTCATGTTTCCTGAAGCTGAAGACTAATGCAGCCCAGAACTTAACCCAAAATTAATTGGAGCAGCATTTAAAAAAAAAAAACCAAACCAAAAAAAAACCGCAGAGGGTTTCTAGATTTAGATGCAACTCTCAGGGAACCCCATCTAGCAATATCAAAGTTTATACAGAACTGCAAAGCTATATCCAAAACCCTTGAGCAGCAATAGATATTAGAGACAAGTATCTCGCTCCTCCTCCCTGGAAAGGTGCAACAAGCTAGTAAGTTAAGGTCCAAATTTGGTTTGACCCACAAACCCACTATCGGATCAAGCCACATATAATCCACTGCCTGCTGTTCCAACCTGGCAGGTGGCTATGTTATAGCTTTAGGAGCTTGCCCAGGTTTCGGAGAGACCTGTTCCTTGCTGGGGTTGGCTACTGGGTACCCATGAACAGAGAGGTTTGCGGACCTATGCATTTTTTGCTGTTGTGACCTCTTGTCCCACAAAATACTAAATAACCCTGCAGCTGGGGTGCACCAACATTGGCAGAGGCAAAAGTCCCTACATGCCCTTTCCTCTGTCCCAGTGCTCTTTTCTTGGCTTTTATTCCACACGTGCTACAACTGCTTGAGCAATCGCTAGCCCATTAAAGGATGCTACACACTGGCCTCGCTGGCCTCTAGGAAGGACAGCCAGCAGCACACATCTGGCTCAGAGCGATGTGGCATTACACAATGCCTTTTCAGCTCTCAAATCTCCCAACCCTATTTATTTCTTCCCTGCATTTGGTGCTGCAGTAATACTACGTATTACCCCAGCATTAGCAGTAACACCACGGACCAAAAGGGAGGCTGCAGTTGCACAAATACCCGTTTGCCTCTGCTACTTTTCTAGCAGGTGTTGGTCATCCCTCTCTCCCACTCTTGCTCCCATCTAACAGCTACGGCAAAAGCATTTACAGTGCAAGCAACAAATGGCAACGTGGCATGAACTTGTGAAGAAGACACCAGAGCTAGCATGGCAGCTGAGATGGGGAATCGCTGAGCATGCCACCTGGCATTGCTGTGCAAACAGACGGGAGGCCAGTGGAAAGGGTACGGGATGCAAACAGCCTCTGCCGCCTAAGGGACACCCTCACACCCATCCTGACTGCTTTGAGACCGATGTGTCAGACGTGTCTGACAAATCACACGTATGAAGGAGAGGCACCTGCACTGAACAGTTGCATCTGACAGGCCTTGGGAAAATCCAGCCGGCAACAGATTTAACACCGGCGCTGACCCTGCTGGCAGCCTGCTCGGTGTTTTCTCAGGGTGCTGCGTGCTGGGGATGCTGGGCACTGAAGAGCTCTGCTTGGAGCAAAACCGAGATCAACAGTGGGCTGAGAAATAGAACAAATCCCTGCCTGAGTCTCCAGCATCCTAGTCTGTTCCTGATATCCTCAGATCCACTCTCTCACCTCTGTGTGGATGCAGTCGGGTCAGGAAAAAGTTTTGCTCCATGCTGCTTGGACCAATGCTGTCAGAAGGTGTCCTGGTTTTGGCTGGGATAGAGTTAATTTTCTTTCTAGTAGCCGGTATAGTGTTATGTTTTGGATTTAGTCCGAGAATAAAGTTGATAACAGACTGATGTTTTCAGTTGTTGTTACGTAGTGTTTAGACTAAGTCAAGGATTTTTCAGCTTCTCATGGTCAGCCAGCAATAAGGCTGGAGGGGCACAAGAATTTGGGAGGGGACACACCCAGGACAGCTGACCCAAACTGGCCAAAGGGGTATTCCATACCATGTGACATCATGTCTAGTATATGCACTGGGGGGAGTGGGGCTGTGGGGACCACTGCTTGGGAACTAACTGGGCGTTGGTTGGCAGGTGGTGAGCAATTGCATTGTGCATCACTTGTTTTGTATATTCCAATCCTTTTTTATTATTATTGTCATATTATTATTATTGTCATATTCTTTTCTTCCTTTCAGTCCTAATACACTGTTCTTATCTCATGAGTTTTACTTTTATTTTTTTTTCCTTTCCCAACTCTCTCCCCCATCCCACTGTGTGGGGGGGAAGTGAGTGAGTGGCTGCGTGGTGCTTAGGTGCGTTGCTGGCTGGTGTTAAACCATGACAGAAGGCATGTTTACATTGAAAAAAGCATCTCGATACTAGTATGTGCCCAGGACAACAGCCCTGGCCTCTAATTTTGTTTTTAACGGTTATAAAATCAGAAATCTTTCCCTGCAAATATCTGTTAGCTTAGAGGGAACGAGGACAGTAAATCTACACCTGCTTTTACTGAAGTCCTGCCATACGCTACAGAGCTTCCCCATGGACACACATGCCCACCTTGTGCACCCAACATCTTTCAACATACTTGCGTGCACTGGAAGGAAACCACAATACCATCCCAGAGCAAATTTTCCCCCCAAACAGTACAAGTGGCTGAGTCTGTAAAGAATAATAAATGGTTCTCCTGTGCCATTTCCACTACCCGCCCTCCCTCGGGAAACCTTGTCCAGCCTTGGAAACGCTTTCACTTGTGTGGCCTGGGACAGCATGACCCAGCAGGGAACTAAACCGGGGGGCAGGTCTGCAGGCAGGCACTGGGGAGGACAATAGCAAGCGGGAGGGAAGAGGGCTGCAAAAGCTGCAAACTTTGCCAGGCACCGCTCAGAGCTGGATAAAGGGAGAGTAATGAGCTGGCTGAAAAGCATCAGCGCTGTGAGAGCCGTTTGATTTATTCTCTGCCGTGGCAATTATTTATTCATAAATAAAACAAAAAAAAGGAACAAGACCGGATGCCTGCTCAGAGGTGGCATTTGTGGGAGGAAGGAAGGTACAAGGACCCCACCCAGGGAGGACTGTCTGACACTTCTCCTTCCCCCACCCACAATCATAACCTCCAATTTAATTATCTTAATGGGAACAGGGGAAAAAAAAAACAACAGAGAAAGCAGCAGGGAGAGCAAGCACTGTTTTCTCAGTCGAAGGTTTCTCCCTGCCCAGCAGCAGTCTCAGGCTCCCTGGCTCACTGTCCCTGCTGCCCGGGATATCCCCCTGCTCCCCATCCCTTGGGAAAAAACCACATCCCGACGGTCCCGCTGTTCTCCCCCTACTAGGAGAAAGCCTGGCATGCTACTCAGCCCCACGCTGCCACGGGGCTGATGGAGGGATGCTTCCCTCCGCATCCCCTTCACAGAGATGCTCCCCAGCCGCATCCAGCCATGCTGGCAAGGGGGACCCCACCAATGGGGATACTCTTGGTAAGGCTAGACTAGCAAGGACAGGCTTGCATGTCAAAGAATGAATGAAAATACCCAAGGAAACAAAGAGAGAACAATTAAATGAAACAGCTCACTACCACAGAGATCAATGCCATTGAATAATACATTTTCAGGCCAAGCCTCGTGGGTCTTGGAAACAGCCTGAACAAGCCAGGGAGAATTTGCGCAGATGTTCAGTACCAACAAACCCAAGCACGGCCTCCCAAACTGCCAGGTTTTGCGCCCGGATCTAAAGACAGCACGCTTTGGGGAGCGGGTATTTGCCTGCTGGCTCTTTCACACTCAGGAATCTCATTTTCCAGGATGTCAACAAGGCCACGAGGGCTAGAAATGTACATTTGCTTTTTAGTGACAGCTGAACTACATGAAATCTGGCTCTGGGGCTCTAGGAAAACACAGTAAATACCATTAAGACTTGCAATAAAACTACTCCACTTAGCAACAGAAGGCTTTTCTTATCCACCGCTCCTCTGTGCTCCTTCACCTTCTCTCACTTATGCTCAGCAGCTTCATCTTTGCTACCAGGAGCCAGTGTTTGGAGCCCAGCCATTGCTCCCAGCATCACGTATGCAAGCAGATCAGTCTTCTGCCCTGGGAGAAGGAGAGAACAAGGTTCAACACAGCCCCAGCAGCCCGAGCAGGGGCTTCCACACACAGCACGGGGCAGAGGACCCCCTCACTGCAAGGTCTCCCAAACCATCTGGCACCGCACAGCCGGGAAGAGGCTTCATCCCAAACCTGGATGATCCGCACTGTGCATGAGCCTGGCTCCATGCTGCTATACAAATGGGTCTGTCAAGCATGAGTGCGTTTTTGCCTTCTCAGAGGGGGAAAATGCAGAGGCGTGAGAGACCTCCTGGGTCAGCAAACCCAGGTCCTTGCTGCAGCAAGTGACACCTTGTGCAAGCCCATATGGATGCTAACTAAATGCCACCCCAGACTGTTGCACCAGCCACTCAGCACCTCCTTTATTCCAGCTGGAACAGCTGCCAGCAGCAAGGAAGAGGTTAACCCATCCCAGCAGCAACAGGGCAGTTAAAACCCATTTGCCATCATGCTCTCCCACACCTTCCAGCCATGCTTGTGTTTTATCAATGCTGCCTCTGGCTCACCAGCTTTCCTAGCTCTAGCCATTACAAAGTGTGATTTAAAGATTGAGCATGTTTAAATATTAAATGGGGAAAATAAATAATAAATAGAATGAAAAATATTGTTTATGCCTAAATGGGGGCACCACTCGCAAAAACAAAAGAGGCAAGGAGACCCTGTCCCCGGGGCTGTAAAACGCCACCGCAAGCAAGGTACCAGCCTCACCTCCACTCTCTTGCCACAGAGTCCTCCACAGAACTTGTCAGCAATTAAAACAAGAAACATAGCATGTGATGAAAGAAGGGTTTTCTCTCCAAAACCATAGAGGTGTGCAAACCCCTCACTCCTAAGCCTAAAAACTCCTCTCACCCAAGGCTTCCCCCTGGATCTGGTCTCTGTGCAAGGAGGAGCCAGGTAAGATGAGAGCCCCAGCTCTCCACCCACGGAAAGACAACCCACACCAGCTAGAGGAGCAGGAGCTTTGTTGCTGTGTCCTTAGGACGGCGCTGGATGCCTTTGAGTTACAGAGGCTGTGACTACTAGGAAGCCTGGGAGACCTGAGGACATTCCTGAAAGCAGGCATACGAGTCACCAGGATCTCCTCTTCTTGGTCCTCTGGAAGCCCCCAGTCACAACATCTGTCATGCTTTAATCGCTGAAGAGGACAGTGAGAATGCCTCACTCCCAAACATCAGTCAGTCTCCCCCACACACGCAGTGAAACGCAGTTTTCAGTCCATTTTGAAGCCTGGTAGAGAGATGGGAGCATGCAGCCCCTCCATGCCTAGAAGGATATCTCTCAAAAGCTCCTGCAAATGGCTCCACAAACTTTAGTGACAGCATAATTGCACATTATCTGCTACAACTTCACTTTGACGATTTAGGGGACAATACAAAGAGCAAAGAGACTGTAATATTCATATTGACATTTCCCCAAAATGCCTCCTTTCCTGATAAAGCCGTTGTCTTATGAATATGGAAAACTTGCCTGAAGGCTTTGCTTAAATGCAGTGTGTTAGTATTTAATCAGAAGAGGTGGAGCGGTAGCGACCCCTATACAACAATGGCCTGGCACTTTTTAGGATGTGCAAGACATCTTCCATTTTCATGGACAATTCTGTTTACGATCTCTTCTCTAAAAGGGCTTATAAAAGATTCACTCTGCCTCAGTATTTGAAACAAGAGTTAGTCAGAAAACAGGATTTCGTCTCCTATTCCTTCCCCGTGGGAATTTCTAATGAAAACTATTTTTTGTCTGAACTTTTCCATAAGAAACAAAAAGAAATTTTTTTTTTCTTTCTTTCTTGGTTTAAGAAAAAAAATAAAAAGAAGTGAAAACTAAAATACTTCAGCCACAGCCCAACATATTGTGAATTGAAATGACTGCCAGAGTGCTTAAGTAGAGCTGCAATGGAAGAGCCAGAGTAGGGAAGCACTGTGGACTGAGTGCCAGCCTACCAAAAATGATGCATCTTTTTTGGTTGGGAAACCAGTTTCTGTGGCTTTTTGCAAGGTCAAGAATTTCAAAAGTTGTGCACCCAAAGACATGGACATCTCCTAGGAGCATAGAAGCTGGATTTTCTGAAGGTACATACTCGGCATCTTCTGAAATGCAAAACTGCTGACAACCAGTAACTTGAGTTGGAGGATGAGTAAATGCTTGGGCCAAACTTGGAGAAAAAGAACATGCCTTTTTTTTCTTTTTCCTCCAAGGCTGAGTTCCATGGAAGCTTGTGGGACTTTTGCCCCAGACTTCAGCAGAACCAGGACTTCACCTGTGTGGTTTCTCTTCGCAGTTCATCGATCTGTCTCCACGTCCATGATGGATACCTGGCACCACAGCTGCCAGGACTGATGTTGATAGCTATGAGGAGAATATTCCCCCTGGCTCCCTCACTTAGCTCTTTGGACACAGATACTGGCAATCAATTGGTGTCCTTTAATGCTGCTGCAGAGAAGAGTCTGATTTTGACAGATTTATATTTAGATTTGCTTTCTTTTTCTTTTTGTTTTTTTAAGGATCTCTGTTTACCTTCTGGATAGAGCTCCAAGTTCACCCACAGAGGCAACCATTGAACAATGGAAAACAAAAAAATGTAAAGGATGTGCTAAAAAAAACCCATAGTATCTGTAATACCTCAATTAATGGAGCATAAGTATTGAAGCCTGAAGTATCTTGAGAATCTAAGCCATCAATTCTGACAGCAGAAGGTTCCACTACTAGAGCTGGGGAAAAAAAAAAACCTTGCCATTCAGCTCATGAGCAGAGAATATCTCTCTACCTGAAAAGACAAAAAAAAAAAAAAGTTATGTAACAGTATTATTTTAAGTTCTGTTGAAATCTACAATTCTGGTTTTATGTCCTACCTTTCAGTTTTCTACTGGCAAAGCTGTTTTTTCCCAATCCTATAAATATTCTGATTTTGCAATATGGCTGGAAAGGTTTAAAAGAAAAGTTTGTTCTGCTTTCACAGGCTGGCCAATTGACAGGGATTCAAGCATCTTGAGTATAAAAGGGGTAAGCAAACTTCTGGTCATGGTCCAAATTTCAGAGAGTAGGGCAAGAAAAATCTGTTCACAGATGACACCAGTGAACTAGAAAATACTTTCAAAGATGGTCAAACACTTACTCAAAGAGGCTGGGAAGGGGAATTATGTGAAATAGCTGCAGTTCAGGGACCATTTTGCTGTCAGGTGCTCTTTCACTCCAGTTTCTCCCTCTGAGAAGCAGCAGAAGAGACAACATTCACATTTGGAAAGCTTTTTGTTTCTCCACCCACAAGTTCCACAGACAAGCCCCCTCCAGAAGCTAAATCCTTCCATTTGATGTCCTTCCAGGTCACCAGCCAATCTGTCACATCCCTGGTGTGACCTAGCTTTTTAGGGAGCCAGGAAGCGATGGGAAAGCGCTGCTTTAATACATGCAAACGGCCAATACAGCAAACCATGATCCTCAAGACAGCATTGCTGCGAAGCAGCGACTGAAAGGCACAGCAGCTTCCTCGGCTACTGGAGATTTTTGTCCCTGTGATTTCATGCAGAGGACGGGTTTTATTTTCCCACGCACGAGAAACGGTTCAGCAGGATACAGTGGGCAGCTTGCTCGCCAGCTCCAAAGACAAGACAAAAACAAGACAAAAACAAGACAAAAATTCTCCTGAGAAAGGGCAACACATGTCACTGAGACCACAGAAATGCTATCAGCCCCCCAGCATTGCAAGCACTTGGCAAGATCACCCCAACCTGGTTGAGCCCCACCAGGTTCCCCATGGTTGGCACCTCCTGCTCTGAGCCACAACTTCAGCCCAGACAAGGATGTCTCTTGTCCTACAGCTGTGCTGGACCCAGAGGGACCTTTCCCCAGGTCTCACTGTACTATTCCTCTTGAGGGAAAGTGAGGTCTTTGCAGGAGGCCCCAGAGCAGGGAGCGATTTTGCCTCTTCCCATGCTTGGCTGGATAGCAGGACCATCCACCCAGGCACAAGGCACGTGCTGGACCTGCCCAAGGCCCATATGTCAGAAACGGGAAGGACAGTCCAACCAACTTCACCATGGAAATTGTTACGATCTGCCTCCTGGGCACTAATCATGTACTCAGCCGGTACAAGCCCCAGGGCTCCCTGCAGACAACATCTGCTAGCCAAGGACGGGCTCCATTGCTTCATTGCAGAGACTTTCCATCTAGGTGAACAGAAAGGTTGCAACCAAACAACCAGCAGCAATTTACACCAGCAGATGTTTCTGCTACGATCCAGTCTTAATGCAATAATAGGCTCTGTGTCCTCTCTTGTAGGGAGCAATAACAGCAATCGACCCCTTGGCATCCCCCAAGGGACTTCATCTGGACCACCAACAATGCTAAATGCCTAGCACAGAGGGACGAATCCCTCATCCCGTCAGCACAGCCTCACGCTGGGGTGATGAGCACTTCCAGAGCAGTGCCAAGACCTCTCAGCACCAGCCAGGCATCCCATCCATCCCAGTTTTGCAGCAGCAGCGGGTTTCGCCCAGCAAGGCTGCCTCCAGCTGAGCACGTCAGGAAGCACCTGGCCTCCAGCCACATGGGTTAACACTGCGTGATAGAGGATGAACTCACAAGCCTGAAGCATGGCTTCATTTTATTGCAATAAAGAAGAATCAAGTAATGACAAGCCAAGGGGTGAGCAATGGGGTAATGGGCAAACTGCCATAGAGCAAAGCGAAAGACCCTCTCCTCCTGCTCTTTGCCTTCCTCCGCTCCCCAGCCGCTTGCAATTGCCTGTGGAAGTGCCAGACGCTGCCGAGAAAGCTGTCGGACGAAGCTGTCACCGAAGGACTAATTCATAGGCACTTCACAATTTATGTTCAGCTTTTCAGCCGGGTTGCTTCCTCCAGCTGCGGCAATTAATGACAGCAACCCCCCTGCACTCCCTGGCTCTCCCTGCTGTCTACCTGGCCAGCCAGAAAGAACCACTCCTTTGAACTCCTCGCATTATCAATACTGCATTAACAGCAGACACTTCTTTAATGTTGGCATAATCACCACTAAGGAATATTGCTAAGTATAGTGCATTTGCTTTTATAGCAAGGAAAAAATGGTCCTGCCCGCACAAACGTGTCCCCCCTGGACCTCCAGCACAGCTCTGCTCCAAGGGGAGGCCTGCAAGAGGACAGGTGAAACTGAGGTTTGCCAGCAGGATGAAGCGGTCTCCCAGGGCAGCTGCAGCCCCAGGAAGGCATATGCAGCCATCTCACTCAGACTCTTAGCTAAAAACAATTCACGCCTGGCTGCCCGGTGCTCTGCAGTGGGTGACCCATCGACTTAAATGAAGCCGTATTGGCAGTTCAGGGGGGCACGGCTTCTTTCGAGCACTCTGTCAAATTAACCATTAACAGCAAAGCTGACTTGGTTTTACGATTCCTCGGCCAAGCTGATTTTCATGGTACTGCAGGCTTGGCCCTATCAACATCCCAGGCACGCTCAGTTGACCGCTTACCCTAAATCAGAGCCTTCTCCTGCCCCTCTCAAAAGCAGGGCCCTTTAGAGAGCTAAGGGCATCCAAATATGTCACAAAGTAGTACACGCACAAACACGAGCACCAGCAGACTTCAGGGTAAAAATACAGTTCCACCCTGCCCGACCCCCCCCCCCCCCCACCTCCGGCCCAAGATTGTTTTAGCTGGGATGCTTCTTGAACCAGAAATCACAGAAATAATTTGCCAGTGAGAAACCCAGACCTTTAGGAGCATTCTGAGTATCCATCCTAATTCAATTTTCGCAAAGCAGCAGAGTGTGCCAGGACAATCAGAAAAGCAATATGTCGTTTTCATCGGATGCCTCACAGCGGACCTAACCGAAGAACCACAAATGAAATATCCTCCCCCAAATCAAACTGAGCTTTTAGCAAAGCCCACCTCAACAACACAGATTAGTAAATATGCAGCTGGTTCATGCCAAAATCCCCAGATCCAAATTCCCTTAGACATGGGGGAGAATGGGATAAGAACCCACTTCGTAGCTGCTTTGACTCACACCAGTGTCTACAAATAGCCAAGCCAAGTGCACCAGACTTCAAAGGGTTTGAGAAAGGATTTGGCCCTCTCTTTTCCCTATGATTTGTGCGTGTTTCCGACTTCACTCGCACTGTGGCATCTAGGGCACCCAACTGTATGAACAGGAAGCTGACGAGCTCAGTCTATTGCTAATTTACTCTGATAATAATCACAGTAGACATGGCCTACCAAAGAGAAGAATGACAGAGAAACCAGCATCATCTGCCACGGACCCTGTGCGCAACTGTGATAGAGTCCTCTCCTCTTGCCTCGAGTGTTCCTCTCTAAATGGGATAACAGCACTGCTTGACTTCCATGGACCCTGGGAGGAAGGGGAAACACACTCAAGCCAGAGAGCTGCTCAGGCACTGTGATAGTAGGAGCCAGGCAGACATACAAGAGTGAGAGGACTTTCACCCAAGAAGCACATTAAATATAAAAGAGAAGTCACCATGGATGCTAATATATAGCATCAGGATTTATTCCCCCCTCCTGTTCTCAGTATCATGTGACAACATTAATTAAATGTGTTTCTGACCCTGCTGCGCTTCTTTAAATATTTGCCATTCTCCACAAGCACTGTTTGGTTAATGAAATGAAATTAATGAGCTCATTAGATTGTGCCGTAATCTTTCAGATGCGAGCCTGGCACTCAGAATCACTATTCCCTTTCTCTGCTCTTGCGGTTTAACTCAACACATTCAGCTCCAGAAGCAACAGCTGAACAGTGGAGTAATCAATTAATGGGGCAGTCAGGCACAAGAAGGGGAAGGAGGAAAGACCAAGGCCAACAAGACGCAGCTCGCTAACTTTCCCACGGGAGCTGATCCCGCAGAGCCTGTGACTCTGGGCGGGCACTGGCACATAGCTTCATTTGGCGGATGCTTCACCAAGGTGAAGATCAGCTAGAGGAGTCTGACGTAGCAGGACCCGAATCCATGGCTACATCCACTCTGATTTGTATGTGAAAGCCAAGAGACCTTGGAAAAGAAGAGCTCGGGTTTAAAACTTCCAGACATGCCTCTTAACAGCAGGCCCTGGGTCCAGCTGAAATAGAAGGGGTCTTATTCAAAACTAGTGGAGGCCACAGGGTTGTCCTCCCACCACTCAGACAGCTGTGATCTCTAAAACCCTTCCTCGAGCATCTTAGCAAGGAAAGCTCACATGGCCTACATCCCTGTACCCAAGCAACTCCCCACAGTCACTTTGGTAATCACTCACCCTAATTCTCCCCCATGCTGATAGTACAACCCTCAGGCAACCAATCTTTCCCACATCTTCCCGCTGCCCGGAGCAGTACTCACAGCTTGGTGTCCACCAGTGAAATAACACCATGAGAGCAGCGAGCAAGGCTCTTTGCCTTCGGGCTGCGCCGCCTCACCAAGCGAGCACGATTTCCACCTTTTTTGAGCAGGAAGGATTCTCCCCAGAGCAGTGCTCAGTTTTTCTATTGTCTTGTGAAGTTTCATCAAAGAATTAACTCAGATCAAAGAGTCTCTACAGCAGCACAAAATCCTCTGATGGGGAGGAAAAGGAGGGGGGGGGGGGTGGACAATAACATGAAAAACGCTTCAGTAAATCTCTTTCCAAGAAAGCAAATAGGTGTACTTCTGCATGCATATAAGCCTCACAGTTCAGAGATTGTGTTAGCTATGGTGACTCCTAATAGCACCAGAGGAATTCAGGGTAGGAAATGTATGCAAATCGAATTCTCTCTGCGGCTGTATTTGCCAACAGATTGGATCGCAAAGCCTTATCAAGCTCTCAGTCCCTGGGCTTTGTAATTTACCTTTTAGCCCAGAAGTCACCCATGGTGAACTGGGCCTGCTGGGGAAAAACAAGGGGATGATGAGCACAAACAGGGGGGAGTGAGAGGAAGGCATTCACACAGTGAGACGCTGAAAAATCTTAAGGTCAAAAAAAAGAAAAGGGATACCCCAATTCTCCACATAAGCCTCAGGGAAAGCAATGCCACAGTCACTATTGTAGAGCACATGAAAATACCCCCATCTTTCCACTTGCAGGTGGCAGGACCGAAGCTGGAAAACCCATACTGGCTGTATTCCCATACTCATCCATTGCACCACCCCCCTGCATGCAAAAGATGATCTCAGAGGACTCCTGAACCATGCCCCCTCTGTGTCTTAAAGGATTATCACATGTTAGCTCAAAAAAAGCCAGCGTCACCTCTATCCTCTTCCCCCAACTCTGAAAGCTGGTATCACAACAATCAAAATGCCAGGCTCTGAACTAAAATATCTTCAGGTTAGCCAGGTCTTTTACAACCCTGCCACGTCTGTGGTTCAAACGCCTAAAAACCCATTTGGTGAGGTTTGACTTTCCTCTCATTTAAAGGATTCGAACATCACTGCCTTTGGTGACTGATGATTAAAGCAGAGGGGAAAAGCACGGCTATCATTTAGCCGTGACCTTGGAGGGAGGGGGCTGCAAATAATACTGATTCATTGATGGCAGGGCCCCTGACCAGAAAGTGGAGGAGCAGGTATCAAGGACAGCAGGGAAAATAAATAAGGAGGCCAGGCTGACTGCTTGCCATCCACTCTGCCTGCAGAGGCGAGCTGTAGGCATCTCAGCAGGTAGGACTGCAGAGGGAGAGATCACTTTGGGCAGCCAGTACCACATAGAAGATGTACAGAGGAGGATGAGTGAACACCTGAGGGTGGCAGAGGTGGAGCATTACCACAACTCTTAAAATAGCAAGTGTATGCTGGATCACCAATGGGTTTTCCAGCAACAGTTGGTGCAAACTCAGCAGCAAAGACTCAACAGGCAGCACATGGACAGTTGTTAGTTTTGCTGAGCGAGGCCAGCGAGCTGGCATTTGCTGAGAAGGAGTTACTTCAAAACGGAAAGCAAGTGAGCCATTCCATACTCAGGGCACTGCAAATGGCACCAGTCACCACATTCATATATATAACCCTGTGTTTAGCAACTGAATCCTGCCTTCCATCTTCCTCTGGAGGCAGGCACGGTGCTACCTGCAAACATTAGGTACCCACAAGCTCACAGAGCAAACTTTGCTCTTTGCAAACTTTGCAGCATACAAAGATACATGAGGCAGAGCATGGCAAAGTACCTCAGCAAGCTAGTTTATGTAAGTGAAAGGGTTCAAGGACATGAACCCATTCTCCACAAGCCAGCACCAGCCCTTACACTTTCCCCTAGCTTGGGATCCCTGCACCGTGCACACAGAGCAGCCATGACCCATGTCTTCGTTCTGGCTTAGCCCACACTCCGGCTGGCATAAGCAATGCTGCTTCCACAGTGTTGGTTTATTTAGAGTGGGTGAACAATCTTCAGTTTTGTTTAAATCAAATCAGAACTCGAATTTTGGCTCAAATAGTCCAGTCTGTTTACATTCTAGTCAGAAATGCACAGATTCACATATATTCAGGATAACTTTACCCAGACTCAGGTTCCAGTTGGTGTGCAACTGTGGAAGCAAAGGCTTCAACACAGGCTCTGCAAACCTGCCACACACAGCCCTGGCCCTCCCGAGAGCAGCCAGCCCTGGCCCAGCACCCCTGTATCTTCAAGACAAGCACGTTATGTGCCAGCAGACACTTGTTCCAGCACCCAGCTGCTCCCAGCAGCAGGCATTTACCTGAGTGGCGATGCACTTCATGCCACTTTAACTCACACAAGACCAGCTCCTACAGCAAGAGCAAATAAATCCCCATGTCCCCGGGAGCATCTCTTGGCAGATGACTTTGCCCTCACACCTTCTCCTTAGTTTTTTCCTATGGGCACGTGCACATAGACAGGGACCTGCAGGGATGCATGGCAGCCCATGCAGAAGACACCTTTGTGGCAGCTGCAAACAGAGCCAAAAGCCATGGGGCTGATTTGGTATACATTCCTGTAAATGCAACTGCATTTCCGAAGTGTATTTATATCTTATCTGTGCTGTTTACCCATATGTTCAATAAATCATTATTCATTATCTGATAAGGTGCTTGCACTGAATTTCTAAGCCAGGCTTACATTTAGCACAGAACAGGACATGCTGGGAATACAAATCGAAAAATAAATAGAGCAGCTGTCTCCAGCGAGGCTGCCCCGCTACCAGGGGACTCTGGTGACATCGCCAACCATGAGACCAAAGCCTGGGTCACTGGGCCTGCTGAGCTGGATACAACAGGCTTGTGTTATGCAGAGCAGCCTCCTTTTTAGTTAATTACATGTCTGAGATCCCTTCCGATGATAGAAGTGACATTACAAAGCAAGCCATGTTTCCTCTCTTCTGCACTGCATTCATCTCTCCCCTGACCGGACCCTTGCGACAGCCAAGCAGAAACAGCCTCTGCTCTTCAGTATCCACAGGGCTCCCAGAAAAGCCTCAGCCTGGGAGCAAGGAGCAAAAAAGAGGAAGCTTAGGTCTGAGATCTGCAGCTTGAATAGACAGGAAAACTCTTATTTGTGCTGCCTGTGGCCCAGACATAAAAACCAGAGGACGAGAATAATGCAAATCCAAAACCCTCTCTGACCCCGTCCTCTCCTTTTGCCTGTTCCACCATGAAATGGAGAGATGGGGAGCACCTAGAGATGATGCTCCATGGTGCATCCCAATGCCTTCTCTCTCCCCTTTGACACTCCCTCCAACACCAGGAACCAAAACTGGTTCCATTTAGGCCAGGCAGAGTCTTACCACGACTTTCAATACAGCCGTGGTCTCTCTCACAGCTCAGCTCCCAGTCCAAGGATTAGCTGTATTGGATGGATATTTCCATGGGGAATAGGGGGAGGAAGGTGGAGGGAAAGGGTAGGGAGTCAGGTTCAAGTCATGTGAAAACCAGCTACAGCACATCTTAAAAACAGGCTACAAGGAAGTGTGACATCCAATTTCTTGGGAAGGGGAGGCAGAACGGTAATTAAATTTTCTGATCTTGTTAGCCAATTTCTCCAATCACTGCCCCTGAACTGGAGAAGGGGAAGGGAGAGGGGAGACGCTTGCGTCAGCAACGCTTGTGAGGGAAATTAGGTTTTCACGGATTATTGGGTTAGTTCCACTTCTCCCACTTTTTAATTTATTTGTCTGTATGTGCTGCCGAGCTGAAAGGCCGAGAATTTTTCCCCCCTTTTTTTAATTAAAATCTGTAGTTTTGGAAGATGAAAACTTAGGAAGGGGGGGAAGACTGCAACAATACAACCATGTCAGCCAAAATCTGCTTCCCTCCCAAACTTCTTTGTTAATCCCTCTTCAAAACAAGAGCCTAATAAGATCTCTCATTAGAACTCCAAATAGCCTCTGGATACTTTTACAGAAGAAAAAAAATATCAATTAACTTTATTCTACATTAAAAAAAGAACAGAATTTACTTACTCCTACTTGCAGGTTGATTTTTTGTTTGTTGTTTGTTTTTCTTTTTTTAATTTTCCCTTAATGCTACAAAAGAAATTTAAGAATTGCTGCCTGTGCAACCCTCTGCCTCTATTATTTCTCAAAAGACAGTAACACTGCCCCTCTTTCCAATTTCTTTCGAAACAGAAAGAGAAGACTAAAATGTGCATATCGGCAGCATTCAAGTAAATTATCTGTATGATTATTTCCAACTGCCTGGTGAGTGGTTTCCTAGGAACAATGCCAAGGGGCTATTTTGTTTAAGCTTTCTGAATTTTGGATAAAAGAGAAACTGAGTGTAGTTCACATAGTGCCCGGACTTCCCCTTTCATGAAAGCTTTAGGATGTATGTATGGCTACACAGATCATCATGAGCTGGAGGATGCTTGCAAAGGTTTCTGGGAGGCCAACAAAGACTGGAAATAACAGCTTATGGAAAACAGAAGGCAGCATAGCTGCAGAATTAAAGAGCTGGGAAAAGTGCCGGTCACTCCATTCAACCACATCCTGCAATAACCAAGAGTGCATATCAATAGCCTGAGGTTGTGATCAGGAGACTGCGTGATCATTTCACAGACCAGGGCAGTGACACCAATGGCCAAGCTCTCTGACCCGACCCATCTTGTAGATGGATGCTCTCTGAGTTATAGATGCGTCTTCCACCTCCTGGGGGACTTTAAGTCTAGATCAGAATAGCCTTCTTGAAGATCTGCCCTGGCCCTCTCCAGAACTATTGGGACTGATAGCAGGAATCACTGCTGCTAGCACAGTTGCCCAGGTCAGCCGTATGGGATTTATTAACGTAACACTGGCCGTCTGTCTGTTAAGCCTGTGAAGGCTCCATAAAGGAAGACCCAAGACTTGTGACTGAGAACAGCACATAAGAGGCACCTGTTCCTCAGGCTTACCCATGTTTCTGCAGCTTCCAGCTTTCCTCCAGACCCAAAAGATGCAATGAGCTTCATGGCACTGGACCATTTGCCCCTATACTGAACACAGGTAAAGGATAAACCCACAACAGAACAATGCGGGGAGCAAAGGGACAGTGGCGGAGCTCAACTGGGCCAGAGCTTTGCAATCGTTCAGCAATCCTGTGCACTTCTCTTAGCCAGTTTTTGATCTGTAGCTAACAGTAGCTTACTGCTCACCCTGCCACCTTAAATGGCCCTTGGGGAAGGGACCTTGCCAAAGACATTTGGAAAGCAGAGCTGGATTCTTTCTTTCCCCTTCACCCACTCAAAGAGCACTGTGCATCACGTCCATCCATCACGCTGCCCGTGCAGGATGCCCATGCCCATCTCACATTGACCGCTTTACAGGCAAATAATATTCGTACTCGTGACCTTTTATAGAGAGGTACACAAGGACAAGAGTCCTCAGCTGGGATAGTAAAGAGGCCAAGCCAAGATCACACAAACCTTCTAACCAGCTAAGTACAAAGGCCCAGACTTATCCCACCCAAGCTCAGCTATATATGTGGAGAGTCTGGTCCATTCTTCGTGGAGAATGGAGATGACCCACCTCTAGGCAGCAGCAGAGCATTCTACCTGTATAGCTGGCCGAAGGTAATTTCTTGAAAGTCTTTAAACAAAGCAAAACACACACAAAAAAAAAGCACCCCACTCTTCGTTCCCAATCAGGGCAAGCACACTGGCTGGAGCCCTGATTAAGTTCCTCATCATGGACGAGTTCTGAGCTGACCTGCCCTCATCAGGCTTTGCAGTTCAGAAAAAGCTAATTCTGATGGCAGTGAAGAGGAGGGGAATTTACTCTGATCTGCCATGACCCAGACTTCACAGCCATTCAAAAGGAACAGCAACAGCCATTAAAAACTTCACTTTATACACTGAAGAGGCTCATAAAGAGAGTGTGAATTCACGGAGCAGTGACTCAGAAAGCCTATTCCCTGGGTGTCCCACAGACTGCTATTGTCTGAAATATGGAATAAAAGGGAGGTTCATATTTTACTTCAGACTTATTTCACTCTTCCCTTGTTTTCTCCGCAGGCTGACTAAAGAGGAAGTGATTTATAAGGGGAAAACAAGGGGAAGCAGTTCTAATTAATTGGCCATAACCGTTACAGCTGTACCAGCATCCAGCAAAACACAGGGCAACAGTGCTGAGACAAAGATGCAGTACCACTGGAAGTTTCCCCAATAATCCCACTTCAAGACAGAATAAAATGAACTTTTTGCCCTCACAGATCTGGTAGGGACCCCTCATACAAGGCTCCTGGCACCTGACCTGTCCTTTTACACCCAGAGTCAGCAGGAGCGGGGAACTGAAGGGGGTCTCCCAGCTTGAACCTCTGCTTGCAGACTCTCCATTCCCTCTCCAGAGAGGGCTCAGAGTTCATTTTCATATCAGCTAAAGTTCAGGGTATAGGAGGGAATCTAGCTTAACAAATCTCAACTCCAAGCCGATGATTGAGAAGCTTAAACTAACTAAAGGCTAAGGCCCCTTGCTTCATCAGACCCTGCCATCTCACAGCTGGGAGGAGAACATGGGGCTTCCGGCACACTGCAGAGCCAGAGGAAAAGAGAAAGGCTCTTTCGTGTCCAGAAACAAATGTGTTTGTTCTGCTTTCAGCAACGTTACAGCCAGGAGAACGGGCCTCTGGGGAGCAATAGATCACACATTGCAGGTGCCTAGTTTTAGGAGGAGGAAACTCTCATTTTTCCTAACTGCATACGCCAGAAGTTCTGTAACTGAAGTTCATCTTGACCTCAGAGGGCTGGCCCGCTCTATGGGAGGAAACAGAAAGCCTGGGCATAATCAGAACAAGCTCATAATTAAAAGCGCTTCAGCCTTTATGAGTTCCCAGGTCGCATAGCTGCAGCGAGAGAAGTTTTCATTTTACCTCATTACGTATGGAGCAGTGCAATGGTAATGAACAGCCTGGCATCTGCCAGAGGCTGCTGCTTGCAGAAAGAGGGCAGCCGACACCGGAGCAGATGCAAATGCAGTGTGCTGCACCCTGCTGTAACTCCTGGCATGAGGTTACCCCCCTGTGAGTCTCTGCAGGGGGATTTTTATGGGTAGAAGGTGTGGGGAGCAGCTAACCAGGACAGCCTTTAATACTGAAGTAAGAGGGCGGGGGGGGGGGGGGGAGGGACGGGTTGGTAAGACATGTAAAATGCAAATAAGAACAGGCTTTCCTATCTACCCCTCTGAAGCATCCTGTCGTGAGACCCGTAGAGGTGGCCCAGGAAGAAAGCCAGGCTCCTACCAGCTCTCCCACAGGAGCAGACACTGTAGCTTACTGAGTGTGATAAGCTCCAGCTTCTGCAACAAGTGAAAAAAAAAAAAAAAAAAGACAGACACTAATATTTGTCCAGCACTTAGCTAGCGCTGAGCACTATTATTCTGTGCCATACGAGATTAACACAAACAGATTGCTTTGTGGACTCGCTACTTACTGACGTCCCTCGGCAGATATTCCTCTGCGTGCTTTGAAAAAGGTCTCAGGATGTGAACTTGCATTTAGCAGGCAGCCCAAGCTGCTCTGTGAGGCCCCTGTTTCCTCTCCACCTAGGATCCAGGCAAGCCACAGCCTTTCCCAAGGAGCCTGTCTGATCATCTTCTCCATTTGGGACCACGATAGCCTCAGGGCTCCATCTTTCAAACTCCCAGTGCAGCCTGACATCTTTGGGAGGTGGTGGACTCCTCTGCAAGCCACCTACCCCACTTCCAGCCAAGAGACTCTAGGAAGACAGGAGTTCCTGGGAGTTATTTATTTGCAGCTACAGGGAAGGGAAAGCAATTTCTGTGCTTTTTGGCAGTTTCTGCTATGCCAGTCAGAAAAGCAATAGCCACCCAAAAGAAAGAAGGCCACTGTACCTGACTGGTGGGGTGGGACATTTCTGCAGGGAGGCAGGTGCAGCAGGATCTGTGGGGAAGAAAGTAGCTTCCTCCAAATGGAAGAACCCCAGGCAACTGCTGAGGACACTGGCACAACCACCAAAGCCTACATTGTGCCACCTTGAGAAAAGAGATTTCAAAACAGCTGGGAAAAACAAAACAAACAAAAAAAAAAAAAAGAGAGAGAAAAAGGAATAATTGCTGTTACCCTTCAGGGACAGCCTATGGCACCCTGTGCCCTGCAGACAGCCCCACAAGAATGACTCCCGAGACATCATGTCGTGGTTTAACCCCAGCCAGCAACTAAGCACCACGCAGCCGCTCACTCACTCCCCCACCACCCAGTGGGATGGGGGAGAAAATCGGGAAAAAAGAAGTAAAACTCGTGGGTTGAGATAAGAACAGTTTAATAGAACAGAAAAGAAGAAACGAATAATGATAATGATAACACTAATAAAATGACAACAGCAATAATAAAAGGATTAGAATGTACAAATGATGCGCAGTGCAATTGCTCACCACCTGCCGACCAACACCCAGTTAGTCCCCGAGCGGCGATTCCCCGCCCCCACTCCCCAGTTCCTATACTAAATGGGACGTCCCATGGTATGGAATACCCCGTTGGCCAGTTTGGGTCAGGAGCCCTGGCTGTGTCCTGTGCCAACTTCTTGTGCCCCTCCAGCTTTCTCGCTGGCTGGGCATGAGAAGCTGAAAAATCCTTGACTTTAGACTAAACACTACTTAACAACAACTGAAAACATCAGTGTGTTATCAACATTCTTCGCATACTGAACTCAAAACATAGCACCGTACCAGCTACTAGGAAGACAGTTAACTCTATCCCAGCTGAAACCAGGACAATCACCATGGCACACAGGGACAGGGGACAAAGGGATGCTCAGGGGCAGACACCTGAGGGATGCTCAGGCAAGTGGCAGGATGGGGCTCTGTGCTGGTGTTAGGAAAATGGTGATTTATTTCAGAGCTTGAAGGAGACCAAGAACGGCATAAAATAAGCTGAAGGACACGTACTCCTCTCTCCTGCTAGGCTGAAGCAGCTCCAAATTGCCAGCTCGGGAGCAATGGGATAGAGACCTTGTCTAGGCAAGAGCAGTGGTGCATGCATTAAGCAGACATTAGACAAAGCCCGCTGCTTTTGGATGTGGCAAAGAGGCCATGTTACAGACAGATGCAGAAAAGAAAGTATTTAATCCTGTTTTCTGCAGAAAACTTAAATACAGTGCCCCTGTTGACCACTGTGGAGAAGAGTAGCTGGCCTATTACCAAACCCAAAGTATCCAGGTCATACATCAAGCCCTCTAAAGCTATATGGAGGGACGAGGGCTGAACAGAAGTCAGGAATACCATGGCTTGCTGCTCCTCTGCTCCTGTAGCAGGATGGGGCAGCAACTGCTTCTGGGAGGGGAAGTGCCACCAGCCATCCACCCCTGGCCGGAGGCAGAGACTGTATCACCAATCTGAAGATGCGAGGTCAAAGCTGACACCACCTCAGAGACTCAGAGAGGGCCAGAGATGGAGGGGACGTGCCAGGGAAGAGGACTGCTGAGGAACGTGCTAATGGCTGTGCCGTGCTCCTGTGTTTGTACAGCTGGTCCCAACATGCTGCTGAACCACTGCCACAGGGGAAGGCGAGACATTTTTGCATGGGATATTCATTCCTCATCTGTGGAGCTCCAAGCAGAGGTTTCAAACACTCAAGCGTACACTTGAGACAGCACCTGTGGAGGCCTCATCGCGTGCATGGGGGAGGGAAGACAAATTCTGCCAAGATCTAGCTCTTGCTCCTCATAACAAACAATGCAATCAAGTCACATTGTGATGACTGCTAGTAAAGGAGGATAAGTGAGCCATGGCTGGCAGCAGAGCCAAGCACAATAAAATTGTGCTCTCCCAAGCTACGAGTAGGCTTTGAACTCAAAACCTTCACTGGGCAATGGTAACCTTCACCCTGAAAGTTCCCACCACTTAGGCCCCCCACATGCCAGCCCTTGTAAGGCCTGAGTTTCAAACAAGCAAATCTCAACCCCAGTGCACATGTCCCTTACACAGAGGGCAGGAAGAGTTTAGGTTCAAGAGTCACGCAATGGGAATGCAGACCAGTGTCTTGCGTCCCATCCCTCTCTGCAGCTCAGCATGCAGGTCCCAGGACACACAACCCATCAACACAAGGGTCCTCTAGCACAGGGAAGCCCCCATCTCTTTCCAAAGAAAGCAGTTTTGGAGAGGACGTGAAGACTGCTGTCATGCTAGAAGACAGCCTGGAGCTGTGAGGTGGTGGTACAAGGACATTTCAAGATGCGAAGGCTCCTGTTCCAAAGGCACTAGACAAGGATGCACCATGGTCCATTTGAATGTCCAGCTCTGTGCTCACACCAGACTGCTCTCAGAGCATCTCAGGAAGCCAGATGGGGTCAGCCACAGGTACACACACTCCTGAGAAGCAACTAGAAATCACGCAAGGCTCTGCTAGGCCAAAACTGAACCATTGTGGCTCAGACTCCCACCAAAAAAAGGCTCAAGCATCAGACATGCCCTAGGCAGCTAAGCCCTTGACCTGCATACCCCTCACTCCAACAGAGCCTCTGCTAAACAGCATTATGACTGCTATTGTTGTTTACATGGTGCAAGTACCCATGAAAAGCCACCCTCATGGTAAACAATGGTCTGGCTCACGTGGTATAAGTAAGAAAAAAGTGGTCCCAAGCTCAAGCAGCAGAAGAACAGGCAGCAAATAGGTGACAGACCTCCAGGACCTTGTATTGAAAGGAATCATCCTTTGCAACTCTTCATCAGCTCTTGCTGACTGCCCCTGCTGATTGAGCTGATCGGAGGACCCTAAAAGACTTGCACAATCAAATCTCACCAACTTCTTTTATTTTTCAAAAGGGCTTGGACATTTAATCAATTTTTTGATCCCCTATTTTTCAAGCATTTTCCCAAATTCCTGGCAGCTTTCTCTTCACATGAACTACCCCAACAGAAGGGTGAATTTTCATCTTCCACAAACCAAGCACAGCCCTGAGCAACCCTTTGTACAGGATTTCATAGGTAGCAAGCGTGTGTGTGAGGGTGGGGTTCTCCCAGTCTGATGTACATTCATAACTTTCTAAAACATCTTTTCAAGACCCGCTTATATCAACTCAGCTGTAGTTATCAAAATACACAACCCACAGGGCAAAACCAAGGAGAAATGCAACTAACTTTAATCAGCTAGGCAGCCAATGAGCACAAACAACAGACTTGTGTGAGGCAGCTTGTCTGGGGAATCATATATTACAGTCCACAGAGATTAGATACTCAAAACATGAATCCCAGAACCAGTTTATTCCCAACCTGTAAGGAGCAAATAGGATCCCACCCTGTGCTCAATTTTCTGTTACATGCAGTACCATCAGTGCTGATAGTGTCTGCTAGTAGCATTATCCTGCAGCCTAACACTGTTCCTAATCAGACTCCTGTGTCTGCGATCACCGAGGAAATCATTGACCCCCAGGAAATCACTGGGGCTAAGAACAGTTCAGTTGGAAGGGACCTACAACAACCATCTAGTCCAACTCATGACCTCACCAACTCAGGGCTGACCAAAAGTTAAAGCATGTTAAGGGCATTGTCCAAATGCCTCTTGAACACTGACAAGATTGGGGCACCGACCACCTCTCTAGGAAGTTTGTTCCAATGTTTGACCACTCATATTCAAGTACCTGAATACCCTTTTTAAATGGTGGGGCCCAGAACTGCACACAGCACTCAAGGTGAGTCTGTACCAATGCTAAATACAGCAGGATAATCACCTCGTTTGATGGGCTGGTCATGCTGCGTTTGATGCACCCCATGATGGGGTTTGCCCTCTTGGCTGCCAGGGCACACTGCTGGTTCCTTTTGAGCCTGCTGTCGACCAGCAACCCCAGATCCCTTTCTGCAGGGCTGCTCTCCAGCCACTCCTCTCCCAGTTTGTACTTAGAACTGCAAGTTCTCTTGTCCCTCAAGATGGTTAACAGCACCTCCCTGTTTAGTATCATCAGCAAACTTACTAATGGTGCATACAGATCATTGATAAAATATTGAACAGAACTGGACAGGACTTTCCCTTTGTGAACCCATGTTGACTGTCCCTGACGATTGCATTGTCCTTTAAATGCCTTTCAATAGTGCCCAGTATGATCTCCTTTTTTTTTTCCAGACACCAAGGTTGGACTAACAGGTCTGTAGTTTCCTGGGTCTTCCCTTATGCCCTTTTTGTAAATTGGAATAATGTTGGCTAGCTTCCAGTCAGCTGGGACCACCCCAGACTCCCAAGACCTTTGGTAGATGATTGAGAAGGGTCCTGCTATAACATCCACTAGCTCCTTCAGTACTCTTGAGATGAATCGCATCCATCCCTGTGGACTTATGGACATTCAACTGACCATAATTTGCCATTGTTTCTTGTCAGTGTTGGTCTTAATGTAGGTCTTGATGCAAGGGGTTGGTTGATCTGACCTTGGTGAGAGTACTTGCACAGATTCCTCCTATCTCATCAAGTCCTTTGTCTACCATTCCTAGAACATCATACCTGTTCTGTGAAGGTAGCTGAGAGGGCTAGGAGGGGTTCCTCTTACAGCTGCATGCAGTAACTTGCTTCCACCCCTCCCTATCCCTCATAACACTGCCTTCATCCTGGCACAAACCAGGTGCTGGACCTACCTCAGCAGTGGCCATGCTCAGTTGGCTTGTGTGTATCGGAGATGGCAGAGCACAGCTCCATTGGTCGATCTCCTCCTCAGACTCTTGGATGATCCTCAGTCTGCCCACCTGCTCCAGGCAGAGCAGCTCATCTACCTGTGCACACAGGGAAAAGAGGATGGGCTCGCAGCACATGGCATTACTGCGTTTTGCATGCTCACTGTTCAGTCCTGGTGGCAGCACGCGTCCCCATCCTGCACTACGATGTACAGAAGAAATGCTGATCCATGTTGCAATTTTTTTCCAGTAAAAGCTGGAAAACTTTCCTAAGCTGACATCAATTAGACAGTAGAACAATGTCCCTAATAAGGTGGTTTAGAGCACCATTGATAGACCCGTTTTAAAAAAATGTGAAATATGGTAGGGAAGCTCATCCCTGGGGAAGCTCCATAGACTACAGTGGTCCCAGCAAGATATGGCCAGAAACTGTGGACACTGACTGTTGTGAAGAGTGAAGCCCTGATTCTGCAAGGTGTCCTTAGAGCCCTATTACCTGTGATTAATAAGACATGATGCAAACACTTTTTTAAAACTGATTAGATCAGTAGTACACCATGAATCACTTCTATAGGTTTCCTATAATATTTATATATACTGCAGTTATCAGCAAGACTCTACTGTAAAATTGTCTGCCTTGAAATTTATTTGAAAAAGTACCTTTTGTACTCTATTAAAAAAAGCAAACTGACTTTTTTATTCTCTCTTAGAGCTGAACTTACTGGGCAAAATCCCGGGGAACAGCATGTGGTTTTGCAAAACAAACGTTTTGAGACCTTGCTGCCTGTTTTACCATCTCCTGTAACAGGAATGCCACCTCCATCGCTGTTCCCCCCCAGCCTCTCAATCACGCACACTGCAAAAAAAAAGTTTCTGCTATCTGTGGCTTACTGTTGGTAGGATAGAAGCAGAAAGCAGGAGTGCAACAGAGATAGTGAGGGGTGGGGAAGCCAGCATGCTTGCACACTGCTTCGGTGATGACAAAAAAAATACCGTGGCAAAGATTTGCACTGGGTTTCAGGAACTCCTTCTGCGCTAAATCAAGGCAGAGAATTTACAGCAAATTAATGAAACTAATTTTCTGACTGGAATCATCATCTGTGAATTATCATGTCTTTACTCATTAAATAAATTATCTGTGCCTTCCAAGACATTAAGAACGCATCATAAATTACAGCCCTTCATAAATAATTTGTTTTTGCCTGGGTTTAAATATAGAGGGAGAATAAAGCGAGAGGAAGAAAAGAATGCAAGAGATGAGGGAAGCAGAGGCAAAAAAGAAAACACAAAGAGAAGAGAAGGGAGTAAAACAGAGAATTAAATGAGCAGAGAAAGAGAGAAAAAAAACACATGGAAATGGAGACATACACTATGTCCAGCTCAGAAGAGAAGGAAATGAGGAAGGAAAAAGGAAGCAAGGGGATGAAAGACAACAGACAGGACAAGTAGCGCTGTGTAATCTTTCAGGTCCATGTTAATTGCAGCTTGGTGAATGTGGCGGGAAATGAACTGCTAATATCCAAATCCTCTCGTGACTTTTATAAATGATTTCATTCCAGTTGAGCTTGTTTCATGTCAATGAGTACAAACAGTCTGTCCAACAGATATTTGAAGAGGGACACCCACGAGGGAAACGCACTTTGTCATGGAGTAGTGACAGTATTTGCTGAAAGGGGCTCCAGAATTTGTAAATGACAACAGAAAGGCAATGGCAAGGACTGAGGGTCAGGGAGAGACAGCTCCCCCACGGCTTACCTGTCAAACAGGAGCAAACCAACATCACTTGGACTTCTGCTGTGAGATCTCTGCTGCAGACTGTGCCAAAGCAGGCACAGCGGTCTTCTGATCTGATCCCTGCTCTGCCTCTAATCTGGTACGGCTCAAGTGCACACTGGGGAGAAATGCAGTATCTCTGCACAGATGAAGCCTCCTTGGGACAAGGAGGTGATACACCATGGTCCATCATCCAGCAGGATTTCTGAACAGATATCATCCAGGATACCAGTACCAAGCACTTAACAACTTAATGCTGATGTGTTGCTAAGAACAAGTACAACTTTTAAGACTTATTAGAGAGCCTGCTGCTCCAGGCAGAGGCTGCAAAAGTACCAGCTAAACTAATGTCCATAAAGTGGCCAGAGCAGCTCCTTTCTCAGCCAGACCCTTGCCAGCTTCTGGAAGATGGGTTCCCACCTTAGTTCTAGTGCCACCAGGACAGACCCGAGCCAGCATCATGAGTTGCATCCCAGGCTCCCTGCCACAGTGCAAGAAATGAACCTTATCCTGAGGAAAAGGGTTTGGTGCCTGTTTGCCTGTACATAGTGAGAGCCATTCTGCACAGAGAGCCTTCCCACTGAGCAAGACCCTTGTCCTGAAAAGTATGAGCTCTAGTTTAGGGAGATTTCTGATGAGAAGTGCCAAGTTGGATGAAGTTTAGCAGCCACGATGGTGATGAAGAGGGTCTCTTTCCCACAGGATACAGCACAGCCACGTGACTTTTTACTGGCAGATGTGACCTCACTTTGAGATGGCCAAAAGTCACACAGTCAAACTAGAGTGGTGCGAAGCCCAAGCCAATATTTTGCTTCTTGGTGAAACTCATTAGCTCAGCACCACAGAACTGCAGCCACAATGACTTTCTTCTGGCCAGCTCAGAGCACAGCCACACATCTGCCTTCAGAATCTTATGTGGCCATTCCCTTGTTAAGTCTCTCAAGCCAGCTGTGGTTTACACCCTTGCTTGATAACACTGAATTTCTTGTCCTCTACCCCAGGATTTGGCTGTGTCAGCGCCCACAGCCAGGCTCAGGGACAGGGCAGGGTCACAGCAGCTGGCCCACCTGTAGCCTCCCAGCTCACAGAAGGGTGTTTCTGCAGGAAGCTGGAGGCTGGCCAGTTCTGGGAGCTCTTGGAGAATGAACACAATGGCAGCTGTTTCCTATTTGGAAATGGAAGGGCTCTGATCTCAGCCCATGTGAGTCACTAGTCAGGACGAGAGGAATGTTTTCCCTCTTCTCCTTCCAAGTCAAAACCCAACCTAGGGTACGCGTAGGCCCAGAAAGTCTGCTCTGCTACCATCAAAACCACTGCTTAACAGGTAACAGCAATACAAAGGCAACAACAAATGTGAAGCCACAGCAGGGTAGGTCCCAGAAAATCTAACATCAGTCCAAGCAAACATCTCTGGGAAACCCCTGGCTAGGTGATAGCACGCATGCCTTTATCATGGGACTTGGGTTTAATGAATGCATCTGAAGGTTTCTATTCTGAGAGTCCATCAGTTTTATCTGAAGGGCAGCTGCATAAAGACAGACTGTGTTCCTTGGTGCAAAAGGACTTCCTTGCTGCAAACATAGGAGCCGATGCACAACATTTGTATAACTTTCACAGCGCTAGCAAGCTGCCTGCTGACTCAAGCGTGCTTTTGCACTAACGTGCAGGTGCTGAACTCTGTGTGTCACATACAGGACATTCCCTAAACTTGAACCACTTTGGCACGACTCTTCCCACTGTTCAGATTTACCCAATTTGAGGCTAGAAATAGTTTCCCCAGCTAATTTCATCATTAGCACAGCAGCCTGCCAAGGTTCAAACAGCAGCGGCAGGGGCTGGTGCCAGGTTCACTGCCTCAAGTCCCTTCTCGGGGACCCTGAACACTAAATCAAGCCATTTGGGTGTTCTACAAGTTCCTGAGTAATGCATCCAGGATACAGGAGGCAGGAGAGGAGGGAAAGAAGAACAACAGAAACATCCTCTAGCAGGAAAAAGGAGGGAACTTGGCTTCATCTCTTTTGGGGGGAGTGACTTCCACCTGCCTCCCACAGCCCCTCCACCATGCCTGCTCACACTGCTGAGCAGAGGGGCTTCTGCAGAGCTGAAGTTCACCTGCAGCACCCATCTCTTCCCTGGTCTCCAGCCAGCCTTCCCCAGCAGAACGATGGTCATACAGCACCGCATAGACTCTTCTTGGCGGGCGGGGGGGGGGGGGGGGAACAACTTTTCTTTCTCTGCCCAGAACATCTGCGCCCAAGACTGTCCGCAACTGCTCACCACAGGCACAGGGTCACAGTATGCAGGCTTTTCATACCTCTTTGAAACTGCACAATTCCCTCCCGCTTCCGTCTTAGCTGCTTCCAAAAGAAATGACTCGCAATACTGTGCAAGGTGCAATATAACCCGAGCCTGCCCTTTCCATCCCTGACACCAGCAAAGCACCTCCACTCCAGCTGCGTTTCCCATAGGTGTCCAGCCCAAACTCTCCTTCCCCACGCTGCTCTGACGATCCTGCTGTCAGCTAGCCCTCAAGGGAGGTAACGCTTCACATTTCACTGACTCCCATAGCTCACGACAGAGGCTGACTGGTAATGGAAAAGCCTTTCCCAGAACAGTCTCCAGCTGATTTCAGAAAGGGTCAGAAGCAGCCAGCCTGGATCCCACCACCTCCATGCAGCCAGCATCATCCCTGGGAATATTCATCTCCCTTTTCCTTGGGTAACACTCACTTGGTTCTGCTTTCTCTATACCACCCAAGGACTCCACAGATGCCTCTTTTTCCACCACCAGCTCAGACTATTTTGAAACCCAGTTCAAAAAAAAGGGGGATTTTCCATCAGTTCCTGAAGTAACAAGTGAGTCCAGCCAAGTGTGAAGCAAGCCACTCTCCTCCTTCACAGCTTTTCACGCCATGTGTTTTGCGTCAAGGCCGTGACAAGAGCTGGCCTCGGGGGACATTTGGAGGAGCCAGCTGCCACAGCCTTTGTTTGCCTGCAGCCTCACTGCACACGCCTCTGCGCCATCCCCAGGTCCCTTCCCTCCGTCTCGAGCCAGCGCACATCTGCCCCACAGCAGGCGCACCATTCCTTCCTCCCCGATCCATGAGGATGGAGAGCCAGAGATTTATGTACTCCGCAATTTTTATGTGCTCTCAAGAAGGCTGTGGAGGGAAAACTTCGCCACTCACAAAAGCCTCCATCTGTGAGTTTATTTATCCATGCTGGGAAGGCTGTTTATTCTGTTTCTGGGTGGAAACTATACTGGGATCATGGCTTAATTGTATTGTTTGTTGAATTAATTGCTCTGTTTGATCGGCCTTTCTCCCATAATGCTTGGAAATGAGATGTTTTTGCTGCAATGTGGGAACGGAGAGGGTTAAAGCTGTTTCTCCCTGGCAGACGAACACAGTCCAGCATGCAGTTAGCAAGAGGGGCTATTTTGGAGACAGCATGTGAGTTGCCCAATGCAAATATTGCTACAGAAGAAGGTGTTCAGTGAGGTTAGGCATCCTGGGGAAAGGGTATGGGCCAAAGGCAGAGAAACATACGGGTTGGTCTTTTGTTACCTCTTCCAGCTGACACCTGCTCAGCCAGCCCTCCTGAGATCGGCGTGCCCAAGGAAGGTCCTGCCGCCGAGGCTCGCCCCCTCACTGACCAGCGGCCTGGGGTGGCCTGTGACCTCCTCTCCAGCGATGAGAATGAACATAGTGGATTTTCCAGGTCACCTGGTGAATCATGGGATGCAGAGCAGACAAGAACACAGCATTATTTTCATATTGGAACATTATTCCCCTCATTTTCATTCCCAGGTTTTTTTCTTTTTCCTCTTCTTTTCTGTTTTACATTTTGCCAGCAAACACCCAGCTCAAATGAACTCCTGCTCATTTCACGCTCCTTTTTTCCACTTTCACAATCACAGCACTCAACTTTTTAGGTTTCGCTCCTGCCTCTCCCACTTCCCGCACACACTTCCCTCTGCCCGCTGGCCTTTGAATGAAACACAGTAATGAGTGGCCGTGTCTGACATGGCATTTCCCACACACATGATTTTTAATTTCCCTTCTTCCTCTCTGCAAAATGAAACTAGCATCAGGACTCCTAACACACTGGGGTCATCGCCCTTCCACCAACCCTTACCCCAGACAGGACATGTCTCCACAAGCCATACCATCTGTAGAGCCTTCTCTACCCAACACAAGAACCAAGCACTGAAGGTGATGATGTGGTCAACCAGATGACCATCCTCCCACCACATCGTCAACATCTCAAGATAGACAGCAGCCTGATTTCTCCCACTAACTAGACATCCCAGTAGAGTTCAGGAAGCATCTCAGGTTAGGAAGGTGAGATCCCTGGAGGACCAACCCTCTGGACCTGATCCTGCCCCTTCCCCTTCCCCTCCCCTCTGCAGGCTCTGGGAACCTCCCTTCCATGGCAGAGAGTGAGTTGCTGGAGACAGCAAGATGTTTCAATCAGCAGATCTCTCGTGTCTGAGTCAGACCCATTCCTTGCTGATAAGGAATGAATACTGTCTGTGTCTGTCCGGGTGCATGTCTCTCTCTCTCTATTTCTCTTTTCTCCTTCATAAAGCTGTCAGACCAAAAATAACATATTAGTGGAAGAAAGGAATGTCAGGTGTAATATAATAACGTGATCAGGAGGCTGGGGGAGTGTGCGTGCCTGTCTGGCTGCCGTGCTGGAGTATCTCTGCAACAGTGATGAATGGCTATGGCTCAGGGATGCCTTTCACTCCTTCACACCCTTTTCTCCCACTGCCCTCCATCAGACATGGAAAATGGGATGATAAATAGGACGGAGTTCTTACTCAGCACCATTCTGCTCCCAAAAGCCACCTGTGTTTGACACTGCAGGCAGGTCACACATCCCCAGGCCAGAGACTGAGGAATATGACAGGAATGGCCAGACCACACCAGGCTGCAGGCTGGGCTACCCTGTGCACCATTTATCCCCCAGACGAACAGAGAAAAGACACAATAAATTAGGCAAGCACCTCCCATGGCCTCCATCAGGCTGTGTTTTAAGGATTTACAAGGATAGAATGAGCATCATGCACCTCCTTGTATTTAATTGACTACCTTCCATGGGCTAGTCTAATTCCTCTCTGAACCCAAATCCAAAGGCTTGCATTCAGCCCCGGTTCAGTTTCAGCAACAGTGTGGTCCTGCACCAGGGAGTGAGGAACCACAGGAGAGACAGTGTCCACCACAGCTAGCTCAGGGCTACATGGAAGGAAGAGGATTTGGGGGACCCTTGTCCCAGGAGGGTGTCCTGCACTTCTCCCTTCTAACACGGCACATCCATCAGCAAGGGTACCAGTTGCTGCTGTCTCAGGGTCTTTGGAGGCTCTCTGCAAACTCTCAGACCAGCAAAGACCGATCCTAGTCTGCCACAGTGCGGTGTGTCCCACAGTTCTCTGCACAGTCCTCAAACCACCTCCAGGAGAGTGGACCCACTAGTGAAGTTTTCCCCATTGGGAAGGCATGAAATGGCAACAGCTTCGCCCAAAACCACAGCCCATCCCCAATGCTTGTGTTTGGCCAGCTGTGCTGTACAGCACAGGTCCTGCCAAACAGTGCCACCGTCTTTATTCTGACCTGTTTCAAAGTCTTTGCAGAGGTCCACAAAGCTGTGTCTTTCAAGCCAGGCAGCAGCACAAGGCTGTACTGCCATTCTGGTCCCCACACTCATCAGGCAAAGGACTCATGCACCTGTTTGGACATACATGGGAAGATGTGATGGGTTAGTACACTGCAAGAACAAACTTCCTTCCTTCAACAGCTTTACAAAACATTTGATTTCACCATTTTATTCCCCAGCCCAAAATAACGTCTCCTATGTTGTAAACCCTTTGCACTAGATTTGACTGAAAAGGTGGTTGGGACAAAGCACAACCAACTTTTTCAGGAGGACTTGGCATAGCATGGCCCCAAGACCTGTCCACTGACACAAGGGCACAGCTATACTTAATGGTCTTGAAAATCCAGTCACGAGCGTTGGCTGGAACAGGGTCTGGGACAAAACACGTGGTGGGGGTCACACTGCTGAGGCCAGCTCTACATTTTAAGGCCAGGAGGGCCTGATGTTTCTCTCTGGCCTATTTAACCAGTGCCTGGCAAAATATCCTCTATGGAAACCAATGACTTCCAGTGGAGTGTATCTTTTACATAGGTATCCAACACCTCCCAGATGATTTCCAGCAAGGGATAACTGATTGCATCTATTGGTAATCTGTTCCAGCATCTAGATACTTCTTCTGCAAAGGAAAAGAAAAAGAGGAAATACATAAAGAAGAAGAAAATCCATCTTGCTCCCACATAGGTCTCTTATCTTCAACTTGAACAGGTGGGTCCCATTCTGGCACCACCTAGTAAGGAGCCCTCAGGTATCAGGTTCTTCCCACATGCCTTCTACACTTCAGGAAACAACGCTGCGTATTTCAGCACTTTCGAAAGAACCACCCCAGGGCACAACACTATCACATTTCACAGTAGTGCAGATTTTCCATCCCCAAGCTCTGCTTTGAACGATGACATTAATTGAAATGGCTGCAGAAGTGCCAGGGCTGAGATCCAGTTCCGTGACCTGCTCTGAGTATAGGCTCCTACGTGGCTGGTGCAGGCCCGCTTGGCTCTCAGCCCACTGCAGAGATGTTCCTCTTTGCTATTAAATATTCTCCCTCCTGCCTGTTCCTTTCCATTTCCTCCACCCCACCACCACAAATCCAAGACCAGGGGAACTGACAGGCAGAAGCAGGCCCATGGCCATCTTGTCCAGTGTCCAACTTGGGGACATGCCAGCCCGAAGTATAAGATTCCTACTGACAGCACATATGCAAATCAGGTCCCCTTCTGCAGTCTTTAATAGCCCCAAACTGATTTAACTCTTCAAACACAAAGAACAAAATCCCTTTCAAAACGTGTGCTACTGTTCCAAAAATTCTGGCTACTTTTGATATGCAAATATGAACCCAGCCTCCTTATAAAATTTGCCAAGTTCTTGATTTCATTTTCTTAATTTCATCCAGTAGCACTGTGTTGCACAGAAAGATACAAAGTGTTTCCTTTAGCAGTTGCTAATTAATTCAACAACTGGTCCCTTCCGTTCTTTGTTTTCTATCCTACTCCTTTTCAACTGGTCAGTTGTGGGAGGCATCTAAGGTAGCCATGAAACATAACGAGGCAATAAAGTCACCGTGATGATTCTTCAATTAGCTGTACAAGGATGGGCACCATCACAGAAAAATGTTTCTTCTGCTAATGAGAACTAACGATCCCATACCTGGGGGATTCTGCACTCTGATCAAAAGAGTCCAATCAAAACCTCTGCAAATTTCTGATTAAACCAGACAAAGGAAGGGAGAAAGGCACCAAGTCAGATGCTGAATAGATAATAAAATTCACTTCCACTTTTCCTTCCCAGAAAATGGTAAATCTAACAGGCATGACTAAGCAGCTATGAGGGAAGACATGAACAAATTTGTAAAGCAAAGGGGAGTTTAAAGTTCATCTCATTTTCCCCTTCTGCAACATCGTCTGCAATCATATTATGATTTAAAGGCCACCTTTCCCCCAGTGGGAAGTGGGTGAGAAGGGTGTGATTCAATTTTGCATATCAAATATGATGGGAGAAGGAGAAAGGCCAGGAGCCACAAGCCGAACAGCCACATCCCTTTGGCACTGTTAAATGTGAGTTGCTTTTTCCAGTTCTTAGAGATGCAGGGGAAAAAAATAATAATGGCATGGTGGCATTTTCTAACTTTGTATGTGGAAAGACCGCACCTTTCACTACTGGGAACAAAGCCAGAACAAATCCTGATTCAACCAGTACCAACCTCATGAGACCCCAGTCTGCCTTGACAAAACCCCTGAAAACCAAATTACAATCCTGCCCTTTTCCAGAAGCTGTTGCCGTTCCCTGCTGCATTTCCAGCTCACCAGAAAACAGTCATGCTGCTGTTGGCTTACACCTTTCTCACTTGCCAGCAGGACTGACCTCATCTCCATGTTACAGCATCCAGGGATGGCAGCTAGGCTGTTCCAATTTGAGGGAATAGGAAAGGATTATCCCAGAAGCTGTAGAAGAATGAAGCGAAGCAGCATGTACCACTGCCTAGGCATGCTCTGCCTGCCCTTCCTGGCCCCTGATTCCTTGGTAAATAACTTTTTTCCAGATAATGTCCAATTCCAAAGAAGGCTTCATGTCAGTGAATGGCCATGGTGGTATTGAACCACAGGAAGGGGAAGCATAAATGGAGGAATGGAGTTGTCTGCAGCAGGGGAAGACTTGGACAGCTGTCACCAGCCAGATATAGTAATGAAAGTGCCAGTGAAAGGGGTTCAAGAGCCAGTTGGCCTGCTTAAGAATGGTGCAGATCTGGATGCCAGGAGACCTGGACACTGCTCCCTCTTCTGCCACTGACCTTCTGCAAGTCCATGGGCAAGTCACTTTGCTTGGCTCCACTTCTCCCTCCCCTCCTGTGGTGGGTTTGTCTTACTAGCAGCATGGCCCAAGGCAAGGGATCTCTCCTCATGCCCAAGCACAGCCCAGGTTGTGCAGTTGTGCAACGGTCAGAGTCCCCAGTGCCCACCACCCTGTCGGGCTTTCCTCCAAGTGATGCTCTGAGAAGTCACCACTACCCCACCAAGAGGGCAATGCCAGCAGCCAAACATGGGAGAGAGCAGCTCATGCTCCCTGGCTCCACACACCTGTATCCCCCCAGTTCAATAAAATGTCATAAAAGCAGAGAAATTTCACAATAAACACAAATAGATCAATAGCATTAGCGCTACTCTTAATAGCTGCCTCAGGCTTTTCATACTACACCTTCGAAAATGTCCAGTAGTGAGTAATTAATGACCAAACCAAGTAATT
The DNA here is from genome assembly GCF_900496995.4 of Aquila chrysaetos chrysaetos. Classification (NCBI taxonomy): domain Eukaryota; kingdom Metazoa; phylum Chordata; class Aves; order Accipitriformes; family Accipitridae; genus Aquila; species Aquila chrysaetos. The sequence goes on along the minus strand of NC_044013.1, from coordinate 28,546,621 downwards.
ACTTTCTTGATTTTTCTGAAAACTAGAATTCACCAAAAGGACTTTGAGCTTTACTGGCGCTACATAGGAAATTAATTCAGTAAGTGCTGATACTACAAGTCTGGGCTGCTTGTTAAAAAATAGCAATGCTGTAGAGTCTGTCTTTTCTTGCTGTCTGATGTAACCCTTTACATGCTTCTCCAGCTGCCTGCAAGAAAGCAACTCAACCCTCTATCACTCTGCACACCAACCTTCACAGATTTTTGCTACAGTGCTCTTAGGCCAGGTAGTAGGGAGGTAGCTTCTCTTAGAGGAGATGCCAGGACCTCAGCATTCCTGTGCCAGCAGCTCACAAACAAGGATTAAGGCAAATCCTATCTCATCCCTTTACCATCACAACAAACAAGTAGGAGTGGGAACAGGAGCCTGGGGGCTTCTCTCAAGCCACACAAAAGCTGGAAGTGGGACCACAAAGACTGCCAGACACCTTTGAACTGCTTTGAACACATTCTTTTCCAGCAAGGGGGGCAGGACACTTCCCATCCAATTAGCAACCCCAGCCTAACCCGGGGACTTTTAACTCTTGAGGAGTAGTAAGTGAGAAACCAAAGGGGATGACGAAATAGCAGTGAATAAGGAGCACAAGGGAGGCAAAGAGAGAAAGGAAGAGAGCAGAGATCCTGTCTGAGAAGACAAGAACCTCTGTCTTTCCAGCACACCACTCTCCTGGAGTAAAAAGATGGATGTATCTCCAGTTTCTTGCCACCTCTTCTATTCCATATGCTTGATTTCTGCTAAGAGTGACATCTCTGAACACAGCCTGAGGTGTCAGTCACCTTAAGACTATCCATGGCTTGTCATCTGTGCCTACTGACCCACTCAAGAAAATCAGGACACAGACTTCTAGCAGCCATGGCACACCCTGTACACAGCTGAAAGTAACCTTCACAAGATACTTCTAACGAGTCCATTTTTACTCTCTTATGTATTTACATGGCTTCAGCCACCACAGCCACCAACTAACCCAACACCATGGGAAGAATTGCCTGTAGAGCTTTTCCACAGGCAGTAAACAGAGGCACAAAAACTCAGAGCTATGTTCAGACTGCCTGCCTGGGATGCTCACACAACATTAGGTATCCACTGCAGCATCTAAGAGGAAAAGGATGATGAGCAATTCAGGCCACTTGTTACCCACGGCTGCCAGACATACCCCAGAGAGAAACACACACAAAACTACAGGACCTCAGGTGGGAGGAGAGATGTGAGTCCAGATCTTCCAAGACCCCTGGCCTTCCTCACTTGGCCTGTCCTTGTCACTGCAAGGCAATTTGGACACCATATCAGAGGGCAAACTATCTAAATGATCCTAGGTTTCAATCATCTGCAGCATGAGATGCTAATGAGTGTTGCAATTGCGTGTGCTGGTGTGTGTATGTGCCCACATGAGAAAGAATACAAGTCAATAAGCAAATTACTAAAGTAATCCTTCCATCCCCACCAGTAATGAATTATTGTTTCCCTGCTTCCAAGAGCATGGCTGTAGCTTGGGAGCTTAACATTCAATCTGACATAGACCTCCAGCATGCACTTTTAATCCTGCTAAGCACAGTGACAGCTAACAACAAACCCCTCAAGCAGAGGAAGCGCCGCATTTCTTTCCCATCTTTCCATTACCATATTTTTAATTGGCTGGGAATATCCTTTGCTTTTGTCAAAACATATTCTGCTAAACCACTGCTTCAGATTTGAATGGAGGAGCCAGGAACCATGAGAGAGAAGCCAAGAAAATCCCCCTGCAAATGAAGATTTCTGCCGGTGGAGGCACAGCAGGGAGGAGTGGGAGCAGTGTCTGCTCACCCCCATTTGCATCACCAGCCACACCAGCAGTCCTCAGTACTGCAACTGCTTCCAAGGCTTAAATGCAGGGCAGGTGATAAAGAGGTGCCAACACAGGTGGATCTGCTGACTTGGTCAGAGGGAACTTGAGAGAGGAACAGAAATTATTATGGTAAGAAGGGTATTAAAAGAAAATACAGTGGCAAGAGTCCAACTAGAAGTTCAGAGGCCAACAGTTGAGTGAGACAGAGCTTAGAGCATGACGAACAAACAGCCAGTGCTATGGAGGAATCAGTTTTAAGAGCATGAGAAGCAGAAGGCCCTGGAAGGGAGATCCTGTCAGAGGGAGCATGGCCAGAGGAGGAAGAAGATGAGGAGGAAGCAAAGGGAAATAGCGTACAAATTATGCTCATGCATGCAAGTACCCAACATGAGTTAGATGCTTTTCCCTTGTTGCCTTTTTTCCCCTTTCCCCCCTCTCAAAAGAAAATGGTGTTTTGACAAAGCCTAAACTTTATGAAAATTCTTCTAATTATCTGTCGCTTGCTTTTTGTTTTAAAGAAAATGCTTTCCTTTTTGACCATGAGAAGGTGGCTAACCTCTTTCTTACTAAGTAAAAAATTTTTCAGAAGGATCTGATGGAAAACAAACAAAGCTGAAGCTGCTGGAGAGGGGTGGGAGGCAGGTTTCTACCCAGTGCTGTCTTCCTCATGTCCTGAATCTCTCAGGCTGACTGCTCAGCATGTCCAGCAGAAAATGCAAATACTGCCCTGAGCAATCTCTTTTCATCCACCTTCACAGCTGAGGTCCATAAGGAAAAATCTACTCACTCTTGCAGGCAGGGAAGCTGGGGCAGGGGGAGTTGTTTAAATACTCTCCAAGCTGTAAGCACACAGTGAATCCCACCGCAGTCAGTGAGACAAGAGACAAATGGAAACCTCTCCCATGCCTAAGCATCCCACTGAGTGCTTGCCCTTGGGATGGGGGCAAGGAGGAGATGTGCTCAGTCTAAACATGCTCGTTGCACTTTGGGAAGAGCCAAGACAGGAGGTCAGAGCTCCCCACGTTCATCCCAGGATGGGATTGGGCCACATCTTGGTTTGGTTCCCATCCCCAATGCATCAACCAAAAAATACCATTTTCCTCCACAGAAGGCCCAGCACATCCCCCAGGGACAAGGGGGAAGTTACAGCTTCTGATTTGTTGCCTGCTCTGCTACGGACTCCTTGGTGCAGCGCAGGCTGTTAGATCAGGTCACAGCCACTGCTGCAAGGGGGCTAATTCATGAAAGCAAATCCTGACTTTATTCACACAGTTAAATGGGGGGAAAATGCACAGGGAAAGAACCTGACAGCGCAAGTGGAAGGATTATCATCCAGCACAGGTTTCCAGAAGCTTCAGTGTATCAGCTTTAAGTCCAGAGAGGGTTGGCTTTGGTGCGTTGGAGTTGCCATTTTTTGTTCTTGCTTTGTTTAGTATAAAATGAGTTCTAAATAAACCAGCAATGTACAGGACGTGTACGAATCAAGCAACAGAGCCTGTTCCACAAAGGCACTGAATGGCTCCATCTCCTCGGGGATATGGCAAACAAGCTGCTTCACCAGCCTGCTCGATCAAGTTAATTTCTCTGCCCTTTCATTATGATGGGCAGCCCCTACGCTCATTTGCAGTATCATACAACAAGGGCTATACACAATAATCTGGGCTTGGAGAATACTCAATATCCCTACCCTGGAACTAGGCAGCCTTATGCAGCAATATGGGAAAGACCTCAGGATACGACCCGCAGTAAAGCAGAGTCCCCCCTCCATGAGTCATACCCACAGTCTAGCATCTGCGGTGCACCAAAATATTCACAAGAGAGCTATAAAATATGGAGATAATTCTCCTAATGTCTCCAGCATTTATAAGCTGATTAGTGTTTCTTCTAATATAACTGGGTCAGGGACTAAAGTGGCACGAGACATCTGGCCCAGAATTTAAGTGCAGGTGTCAAAGGAGATGCTGCTAGCACAGAGACAAGGCTCCATCCTCCTCCCTCTTCTCTTGGCTATGACCCCAAGCCATCAGTAGACCCAGGGGCAGTATGTACACCAGAGACATGAATCCTGCCCCTGCAGATCAGGTCCTGGCCTCCTCCCATGCTCAACACACAGAGTCCTGCTAAGACTATTTTGCATGAGGGCAAGTTGCATGGCCAGAAATTTGAGCAGCTCCTGCGAAGCCGTGCAGGTGAGACCCTCTGTTTCCCTTGTAGGTGGAGGGCAGCCACACAACAGAAGCTGCAGCACTGTCAACCTGACCACGTGGCATGTGCTAGGGTAAGCCACACCTTGCATGTGCCTGCTTGGGGACCAGGGAGTCTTTCCAAGCACCAGATCTATGCCTCTGGATGCAAAGAATGGCCACAGTTACAGAAGGGTTTGGGGATTTTTTTGTCTTCAGATAAGGCCAGAGAGCTAGTAAGACAGCAAAACATACAGGGCAAGAAACACAACCAAGCCCATTCATGGAAACTGCTGCAGAGCCACAGAGCACACCTCCACAGCTGCAACACAGAGAAATAACAAAACTTCCCAGCACAGCACAGATGATACTTGCCGTCAACTGACATTTTGTCCAGACAAGTTTCTTATCCAGATTGCAAGCCCCAGAATGAAAACAGGTAAGCCAGTATGTTACTGGACAGAAAAAGGCCAGATCTGCCTCTTTCCCTGGAATAAGGGAGATGACTTCAGCAGCAGCTGCATTACAAAGTGGACAGCATTTGCCCTGCGGCAAAAAACTTAATACCCCCTCATCGGAACTGCAGACTTATCTTTGGAGGGTCTCCTGGAAATGCGTGTGGTTGAGGCTGGCAGCCATCCCACACCACACCTGCCCAAACATACATCTGCTCTGCATCAGAGCAGCACAGAGCTCCAACAGGTGGATTTGGTTTGGATCTCAGTGACTGCCTGGGGAGAATTTCCCCTTAAGGAGCCCCTCCTACCCCCTATGGAAAGCCAAGGCCATGGAGCTAACGGAGCTGGAGTGGGTGCACATCTTGGGGTACCATTCATGGAACAACAAAACGTAAGCTTAGAGGACAAGAAGCTCATGTTCAAGGTTTCTGGTCAAGATTTTTTTTTGCTAAATCCAAGGCTCTGCTGCTAATGCTGAGAGTTCAGGCTCTTGGAAATTTAATCCCTCAGTTAAAGCTGAACACAGAGAAAAAGCAGCCAAATCCACTAACCTGAATTTTCAGAGTAGGGGAAGCAAAACCTTCCCACACCCCTAATTGGGCCATATCCTGATCCTGCAGAACTGGTGAGCACATCCTGCCCTGTTTTGGCCACCACCACCAAGGAGCCAATCTGCCTACCCACCCAGAGGAAAGTCATTCCTGGCCATCCCCACCACCATCCCTGTCCTCTGACACAGCCAAGCCTCAAGCAACCAGGAGGTAGAGTCATGTAGGCACCCTGCTGCATTCAAGCACTTCCCACTCCGATGGGATCCTTCTGTGCATCTCATCACTAGCTGACAAAGTTAATGCAAGCCACTTGCTAGCACAAATGCCCAGCCTGTGATTGCATAAAGCTGTTATTTTTGGAGATGCCAATAAAAGCTCTATTATGGGTACAGCTGAATTGCTCTGCCACTGAGGAAGGCAGGTCAGAGAGCTCAGGGAAGCAGAGGGGTTAAAACTAGAGTGCAGACATTGCCCACAATCAAAGCAGCTATCATTTTCTCAGGCTTTTCTCCTTTGTATCCAGTGATAGGACACATGAGAACAGTTCAAAGCTGTGCCAGGGGAGGTTTACACTGGACGGGAGGAAGCATTTCTTTACTGAGAGGGTGGTCAGATGCTGGAACAGGCTTCCTGGAGAGGTGGTTGATGCCCCAAGCCTGTCAGTGTCTAAGAGGCATTTGGACAATGCCCTTAATAACATGCTTTAACTTTTGGTCAGCCCTGAAGTGGTCAGGCAATTGGACTAGATGTGATCATTGTAGGTCCCTTCTGACTGAAATATTCTGTTCTATTCTCTGCAGCCACCACCGCTCCAGGGTAATGAGCATTGCCAGGGACATTAGTACAAACCCAGAAGACAAACAGTCAGCAAGGTCGGCCAAGCAAAAACCAAGATGTGCCAGGTCTGGTTTAGTCCGAGTAAGTACCTGAGGTCTTAGTACCCACCTGGACCTTGCAGGGGAGTGTGCAGACAGAAGAGATGGTCCTCAGCACTCCATGTACACCAGGAGCTGGGGGTTTTGAATGGTACCTAGGTCTAGCTTGGCAAAGCTGCAACAAGTCTGAAAACCAAGCTAAAAGCATGGGCCAGAGATCAAGCCCAGCAAGTAGGTCATGGAGAGAAACACCCAGAGATACCATCCCATGGTTATCCCATGGACTTCCAAGAGAGTCCCTCCAATGGTGTTCACTACCACATAAGGTGAACATACCCCAAATCATAAAGGTACAACTGGGTGAAAGCCAACTACCGAAAGACCCAAGGAACAAACACAAGAGGCAAGACCTGCATTTTCTAACCCACAGGTTTTCACTGTGGATTTTATTTAACTGTATTAGATATTTCTATACCTCACTCATTTCTACTATAAAAGGCTTCTACTGAGAGGCTTTAGGCATGAAATTTTTCTTGCACTGGACGACACCAGGTTGACAGCCCTAGAGAGAAATTCTCTGTGCACAGGAAGAGCAAAGGAAGCCCACTGCCAGCCTAACACACATCATTTTAGCCCCACCGTAGAGATCCAGCTCTCAGAGGAAAGATATTGGTACCCATACAGAGTAAACATGACAAATGCTGCACATCAAATCTCTTACCCTACCTGCTCTGCTGCACCCACTCCAGCTGACCTCTGTCCTCTCTTGCTGTCACGTGTTCTTCCATCACTTCTCCATCTCTTTTTTTTTTTTCCCAAGCCTAAGCTACAGCTTCAGTTTTCTGCCTTCTGCAGCTCAAAGATTTGGCTCCTGACCCTACATCTTGCATCTCCAAACTACAGTCACCTCCTGTCTTGATCTCACCTTCCTAAGCCATTTGGGAACTAGTCAGTGCTCTGACAACAGCAATCTTGCATCATTTGCTTTCTTGAATCTATCATTGAGTTATTTCCCTGGATTTGCTCTTCTGGGAATCAAATTCCTTCTTCTTTTCCTTCTTGCTTCTCTCAACAACTATTCCAGGCTGGTTTTGAGACTGTGTCCACCCCTTCTGCTCTGCAGTCACAACATCCTCAAATCCCAGCAGTTAACCCTGAGGACCCCCTTTCTGCTATCCAAGTCTAGCACCCTGTGAAGCCAGGGCAGCTATAAAATTGATTTCTATGGTCCCCACCTGCAAAATGAAGTGAGTCACATTTACCCATCTTGCTTTTAAGCACCTGGTCAAAGGCATCCTGTATATATAACTGATGGAGATGGGCAGCACCTGCCCAGAACCCAGTCCCCTCAGGCTTAAGTCACCATGGCCGTGAGACCCTGGAGCAATTACCTCCTCATTTCAGGTGCTGTGAGGAAGCCAGGAGATTGAGTTTGTATAAAACACCAGGAGGCAGTGCCCCATATGTTCCAATTTGTGCTCAAGTTTCAAAGGACCTGATTTGCTGTTTCACCACAAAGCCAATGCTTCCTTCCTAGCTGTAGTAGTTTCTACTTTCAGCTCAAGGTTCAATCCACCACACTATGATGACCAAGGTGGCAGCTACCACCACCATGTTCCAGCGAGCTAAAATGAAATAAACCTAGCAAACCGCTAATACAGATGCAGGGCTAGAATTCATAACTCTGTAGACTGAGACAGGCTCTCTTCCTTCCCCAAACTGCTGAATGCTAAATCTTCCCCTATCTGCCACGTCCATCATACAGACTGTGGGCTTCAGCAGCTAGAGATCTGTTTCCTATAAATTTTCTGCACAGTGCCTACAACACTTGTAGTCTCTCTAAAATAATGATTGGAGGGTGGATAGAGAACAAACAGTTCAGATGAACAGTTTATCTGATGAATTTAGCCTCTTCTCCTGTTTCCGCAATATCAGGTGGACAAATCCAATTTCCTCAAATGCATTTGTTGTTTGAGTTTATTTGACAAATACTTCCCCAAACAATTGCCTCTACATTCACTTAGCAAATATTTAAAATATGAACTGTGCTATTTAGTGAATCCCCTGGCATTGCACTAGTCCCTAGTGGAGTGGAAAAGTTAGTTTTTCCCCCAGTATTAGTTATTTCTGCATTTCAAATTAAATTTTTGCCAGTTCTCATCCTTTTGCTGATAACACCGGATGATTTGGTGGTGCTTATTAGGAAAGGAGCTGGTCAGTTGTCTTCTGATGAAATTGAATTTTGCTGGAAAGCAATAATCCATTGAAGCAGACACCTTTCATCAGAAACACCCCACAGCCAAATGACTTGGAGCAGCTGAAGCAAGGATGCCTGTGCAAATTCAGCTCTCAGAAATCCCTGCTGGTTTTTTTCCCAGGCTATGGCTGTGCATTTGGGTCAGTCACCTGTCAGCTCCACACCTCCTGCCGAAAGCTGAGAAATTTTGGCCTGGTTGACCTTCCTTGAGCTGGGGAAGTCCTATGAGAGGCATGGGTCAGGAGAACATAAGGGATCCAGAATAATGGTGTCCCAGGCATTTTTTGCCCCATAAGGCGGCCAAGGGAGCTGGGCTTAGGGGGACTTAACAGCAGCTTTCCAGTACCTGCATGGAGATTATCAAGAAGATGGAGCCAGAGGTTTACCATGAAGATGGAGATGGGGGACAACAGGTATAAACTGAAACAACCAGATATACACAACTGGATATAACAACAGCCCCCATGAGGACAGTCAAACAGTGATACAGGTTGCCCAGACAGGCTGTGCAGTCTCCAGCCTTGAAGGATTTCAAACACTGGTCTGAACTCAAAACTAACCCTGCTTTGAGCAAGATGTTGGACTAAAGACTTCCTGAGTCCCTTCCCACCTGAATTATTCCAGTCTATGACCCTAGGAAACCCTTTACCAGTACAGATGAAGCTAACAAAAATGATGGTTACACAGAGTGGGAGCAGAGTTTGAGGGATATAACGTCATACCTTGGCTAAAGTTTGTTTCTAGAATTGCCTGTTCATAGCAAAATGGGGGGGGGGGGGGGGTGTTTAATCCATTTTTGGTCCAAACTGGACCAAAACCAACATTTGAAGAAATGCTGAGAGATGAACATCTGCATTTCAGCAAACTCAGCCACAAAGACGCATCATTTCAGACCTAGGGAAAATCAGTTTCTGGGCCACATGATTACAAAGAAAAACTCAAGAGCCTTAAGAGTTCAACCAGAACCAGAAGGGAAATAAAAAGAAATCACAATTCATTATTCATCAAAATCTTCTCCAATCTGTTTTAAGACCATGTTAGGATATTTTAGCGCTGCAGGTATCAATAGTGGTAAAAAAAACCCTGCAAATGTGACTTTGAAATTTGCTTTTCATGATTTTTTTTTTTTCTGCCAGTAAAAATCTCATTGCTTGAACATTCTTGGAAAGGTACCAGGGAAAGGTTGGGAATATCGCCCAAGCAAATTCACTTAAGAATTCAAACAAACACATCAGGACACAATTTTGCTTTTGTCACCCAGCTCTGGAGAAAAGATGAGCAGTTAGGAAGAGGGCAGTAAAGGAACAAATGCTTCATTAAACCTGTTTTCGGGCAGAAGAACAACAGGCAACCTATTGCTGGAAACAGCCTTTCCCATTCTTCAGTCAACCAAGAGCCTTTGAACGCAACATTGAGTTGGACAGCAGCTCTTCATATCCCTATTATTTATTTTGCAACCCGGAGGGATGCAGCCAGGACAACCCATCCTTCTAAGCTGCGTACCAATGCAGGAGAGGGAGAAATTTCACATTCTCACTCCACAAACTCCCACCCGCTGCCAAGATCAGCAAACGACACACGAGCACACCAGGCAGGCAGGCAGACAAAAAGAATAAAACAGGCTTTCTGAGATACAGTGAATTCCTTCCTTGAGCACCAGAACACTTTTTTCATCCAAAAAAAAAAAAAAAAAAAGGAAAAAATGGGACCAGGTGGCTCTGGCAGGGGATTTTTTTGGTTTTGTGTTGTTTTTTTTAACCTTCAGCCCAACTGTGTCAAATGTTCACAGGACTGGGTAAGGAGAGAGAGAGGATGGCTGGGGTTTTAACTCATAGCTCTACAGCCAGGGCTTGCTTTTGGATGCAGGTCCAAATCCCTTCCTTGCCTCAAGGGGAGGTAAAACACCAGCAACCACGCTTCAAGAACCACAGAGGTTTTTCTATGCTGGGCTGTCCAGAAGCTTCCCTACAGAAAGTTGGGTTGTCAGCCAGGCATGGATCAGCGCAATGCCTCCAGCAAGCACCCAGATCTTCAGCTGAGGGCTCCTCACCTCCAGGGAGATGTTCATTTGAAAACACCTCCCACCAGCCCATCTCTGGGTCTCACCAAGTTAAAAGAAATGGCACCTATAGTTCTGAGAAGAGATTTTTCCAATTCTCTGTCCCTGGGAAAGATAGTTTTTATTAGGTGCCTCGGAGAAGTCATGCTTTGTTCAAAGGGGCTGCAATTGCTCCTGGATGTCCTCTAATCACTGGCTCCATCTCTGACTCAGCCTGCTCTACAGAATACTCCTTAATGGACTGGCTCACTCCAGTGACATGCTTTATATCTCTTTAGCTCCATGAGCAGATGGAGTCGAGGGACAGCAGGATTTATATTTCTTGCTTGAGTTGCAGCTTGGCTAGGTGGAAATAAAAAACGAGAAAGAATGAGGAAATGGCATTGTAACAGCATTTACCTCATGGGCTTTGGAACCTCTATTCTACCTGGGTAGTGTTTGCAGTTGTCAGTATTAATCCCATGCCTTCCTCCCCAGCTGAAGAGGAGGAGGCCCAGAGGAACGGTTCTCCTCCCTAGACCATCTGATGGATGGAAGGGAGCCTCCAGAAGCGTGGTGAAATACTCAGCTGGCAAAGTCTGTACATCAGTGCCGATTTATACCGGCAGATAATGGGGCCCAGACCATTTCCTTCAGGGCACGCAAAGGAAAACCAGGAAATGTTTCTGACCTCTGAGGGCTTTAAAGGGAGAGAAAAGGAGGCAGAGGTATGAAAGCAAGCAGGGAGATTGACAAGGGCTCAGGAAAGAGCAGCACAATAGGCTCCTAAACTCCTTACCTTTCTCCATGTTTCATGCAATCAAAGGGGAAAAGGAAAACCAAGAGAGAGAGAGGGAATTACAAAGAACGTGAAAGCTTCCCGATTAATTAATTACCCCTTTTATTTTGTAAAAAGGAGGCTAGAAATATCAATGTCTGCTCCGCTTGGAAGGCAACCCTGGCGCTTGCTCTGAACATCCCCTCCCCACCCCGCCTGCGCACAGGGATAATTAATCCATTATGGGATGGATCATGCCGCGCCGCCGTAAAAAAAGAGAGATCTATTTCTCCTTCAGTTTTCCCCTCCTCCCCGAAGAGACATCTGAAACGTATCATGTAATAAATGTTTCTTGGATGGAAGGAGAGGTATTGTTCTCTTGCTGTGGAAACAATCCTGCTGGTGGGGCCAGCCAGGAGGGAACTGGGCCGGATACTTCACTCGGCAGCTCTTACGATATCCTGTATGGCAGGCCGGCCCTCCAAAGGACACATTTCATGATACTCCCTCTGAAAAGCAGCACTCAGAAGAGGGGAGGGTGAACTGGCTCTAACCGAAGGAGGCGAGTTCAGGCTGCTCCCCAGGATGTCTTGAGGGTCTTAGGTGGGCTCCCCCCTGCAAAGGCATCCACAGCACTACCCGGCACGCAACGGGACACCTCTGGGACCGGGGAGGTGGCCCAGAGTCTGTCACAACACACCCAGTAGAACATCTCTGACCGAGCCTCTCCAACCCTGCATCCAGGCCAGCGCAAACAGCACAGCCCTCTACACCACACCCTGACAGTGCGTGGCCGAGGTTGAGAGCAGCAGCTTTGCACAACTCCGAGCAAAGATCAGCCTTTCTAGAGGCACCTCTCCTTCAGTTCAAGACTTGCCTCTGATCCAAAGGACCTAGAAATCAGCTGCAGTGGACTCAGTTTCCAGCTATAATAGACTTGATCACCCTCCAGCAAGTATCACAATTTTTTTCTATTCCCAGCCAGCCACGATCACTATCTGGGGTGAGATATTTTGCCCTTACCTTTTTTGCCCCCCTGCCTGCCTGCTATACTGCCGCACACCCAGAAGAGCAGGAGCTCTCTTTTGTTGTGCTCAAATTGCACACAGCACAAAGCCTGCTTCATCAGGGTACAGATTTTCACATCCTCTCTAATTAAAAAAAACCTGCATGCCATGCTCTTCATGCCCCTTTCCTGGTATTATGTGGAGCACAAGCAGCTGTTACATTAAAGGTTTCTCAAGGAGGATGGGGTAGGTTGTCTGCTACCTGCCCAACACCCTTTGCTCTGTGGTCGTTTGGTACCCTCAAAGCATGGAAATTGCATGAGATCAGAGCTACCCAGCGCTGATCTCACCCCTGATCCCAGCATTCCATTTGCATCAGTTTATCAGAAACATTTCTTCCTTCTGCTGACATCCAAATATTCTTGGCATGAAGGAGCTGCTGACATTTATTCCTGAATTGCCACATTGCAGGAGTTTTGGCTAACACTAGTGTTACATAGGAAGAGTGAAGGGACCTTGTTACTTGGTGAAGATGTGTCTTCTACAGTCTATCAGTCTAGATTAGATTTGGGTCACTTCCTCTATTCATTTCCCCAGATGATTTTTTTTTTTAAGGCTCTTTCAAAGAAACACTTGAGCTCAGTACAATGTTCTTGACTGCAACCAGAACTGGCTGAAAAATGCTGAACTAATTGAAAGAAATTTTCTTTTTCATTCCTTCCTCAAAACATTTCCAGGGTTTTTGGTCAGTACTTGGAACTGTGAACCACCCACCCCGCCCCGGGCTCCACTGTATGACAGCAAAAGCTTTCTCCACAGCGTCAGCAGCATTTTTAAAGCCTGCAAGTTGATCTTATGGCTGCAAAATGACTTCTCTGTCTATCAAAGACAGAGGGATGTCACAACACCTCTTTATGTTTTCAGCAAGACATCTCTCATACCGACATCCAGATCGTGGAGAACAGTTCCCTCTACCTCTCCATCAGCATGTGCTCTAAGCAGATCCCAAAGCTCTCCAAGAGCAGTTAGCATCATTAATCCTATCTCCTTCATGGGGAAACTGAGGCACAGGGTGGCAGTGGCTCCCACAGCAGCAGAGATCTGCCACCTCTCATGCCCCCAGGAGGAGCTCTGCACACTAAACCATGACGGGGTGTCTTACCGCCTGCTACACATAAACCTCCACATCCACCTTTAGGCACATGCCAGCCAGCCAGCCCCCACCCCAAGGCCACGATGCACTGCAGAGCCTGGAGAGACCAGCTGTTCCTCCACCCCATCGTCTCCTCTTGAGGCTCTCACTGGCTGATTCCTCCTCACCAGCATCTTTCTCCATGGCTGCCAGGAAGATGGCATATTTCATCTCAAACAAGAAGCAAAACAACCACCCACCCACCCAGGATGCCCAGGCTCTCTAGCAGAGTGGAGAGGTTTCCGCATTGCTCATTTTCTTCCCTGTTGAATTAACGCAAGCTAAACAATCTCTTCCCTGTGCATTTCTCCTCCAGGCAGCCCCGCCCCTCCCCTTTCTTTTTCATTTCAACTACCTCAAGCAGAAGGCCCTTCGAGGCACTAGTGACTTCAAAGACACCAGGTCCAATGTGCGGCAAGTGATAAAAACCTACACAGCATGTGTTGGGCAAATTAATATCCCCTCCAGAGCCACCGGCTCCTCAGTCCCAGCAGCACTATAATGAGATGTTATACTGAAGGGGAGGGGGAACTCGATGCAGAAGAGGAGATGTATTTAATGTATGCAAATTGACTAGCATGCAAATTGCCACTAAGTTAAAAATAACACATTGCATGAGGAGTCCGTCTTTTAAAACATTTGTTTATTCATTAAGGTAATATCTATCATCAGTCTCCTCTTTTCCTTCCACATTAAGTGCTCACTTTTAGGGAAAGTTTGTGCCTTGCAGATTTGGGGGGCAACTGTGATTTCCCACTGATATTGGCCACTGTGCAGCAACACCAGTTCCTTCCCCTTCCCTCTCCTTCCTTCCTGCTCATAGGCTGCAGGGATTAAAGTCACCTTTCCTCATAGGGGAGATGCTCAAAGAAAAGTGATGAACTTCAAGGACAAAAGCCATCACAGCCACACAGACCCACTCCTGCTAGCTGGACCCTCCCCAGGGCTGGACCAGAGCATCTGTCCAGGCTGGGCTCGGCTCAGGGTAGCCAAATTGGATCAAAGGCACAATGCCAGCCTCAGCTCGTGAGAAATCACGGTGTAAACTCCTCCTCCCAGCCTGAGCTCTGCATGGCAGCCTTTCCTTCTGAAGGCTCGGCACAACTAATTAATATTAGAGACCCACTGGCGATGTTAAGCACTGGGATGGTTACTGACAGAGGCCAGTGCATCAGACTGATCCTGGCTGACTGATCTCATGGCAAATCCACTGCGCATCACACCTGGTGTTGCAAAGGAGCAACAGGGTCACCAAATGATAAGAGTAGTAAGGATGGTAGCTTGCTGTTTCAAGACAATGGTAGCATATTAAGTCCTACTGCTTGGAGAGGCATTTGGACACTAAAAGCACTTGCTTTGTCCAGCATTTTGATAGAGGCCTTCTGTTTGCAGCAGGTTTAGGAATGATCCCAAATGGGAAGTATTTGTCTCCTACACATATCTAGAGTATTTCTTCATCCAACCTTGCTGGAGTATGTCAACATCTTGCAGTCTTTAGACATGCAATGCCTCGGGAGATGGGGGGGGGTATATTCATTGGACTCAAGCACAGAGACAGAAGGAGCCCTGGTGAGCCACAAAGGTCTTACACAGAGCTCATGGTGCAGAAGAGGACCGGCAACTAGACAGAAGCTCCAGCCATTCCCAAGCAAGAGAACAATCCAGACAAAACTCTGCTTTAGCTGTAACAAATGGGCCAGGGTCAGAGCTGCCATGGCTGAACCGTTTCCAGGTCTCAGAGGACCATGTTCTAGGGTTTCTTTTTTTTGATCTTTTATTATTACTTAGCCAAAGATTGACAAAGTTACAGTGTTAGTACAACCCTCCAGCACCTGCCAATAAGCAGGAGATTTATTACTTCACTAGTTAACTCTGTCCCTCTTGGGAACCTTTTTCTTCCGTCCTGTGCGTGGTAAGGGCTGTAAAAATCATATAGAGACTAAAAGGACTGTAACTACAGCAATTAGCATTACTCATTTTATTTCAGCTAGAATTCTAAATCCGCATATAAACAGATATTCACACTGCCAAGAACCAGGCTGATCGTTCAAGGGGCAGCTAGGCAAAGAGGGAGGCTGTGCTGACATGCTGGAGCAGCAGGGTTGGGTTCACCTCTCCAAGCACTGCCTGCCAGGAGCAGGCTGCTCCTCCCCTGACCTACTGAGGGACAGACCTGTGCAGGGACAGTGATGGAAATCCATCCTCCTAGCAGTGAGGATAGATTTAAAGTGATTACGTTAACCTGCGTTAACCTCTGTGTGGACATGGTCAGTCCAGATTCAAGTGGCCATTGCTCAGTTTAATGTGAGCCACTTCAATTTGACCTAATTCGCTACCTGAGTAAATAAGCCAAACCAAATAAAGGTTAATGACTGCAAACGAGTGTGTCCCCAGAGGAGAGTGATCCACTTGGAGCTTACCTATCAAGTCAACACTGATTAGCAACAGCCCACTGGCAGACACCATCTCTCATCCCTCTGCCTCGAGCTCTGCCTCAGAAGAGCTACCATATCCACCGAGTCCTGGGCAGGAACAAGACACTGAGTCAGTGGGTGACCCTTAATTTAGGCAGGAGCAAAGATCACAAGTTGGGTCAGCAAGAACACTTACCCCTGCTACACAACATCTTATTTCCAGGAGCTCTTACCTAAGCCAAGAAGTTTTACCCTGCCAAGAGATGGGAATGGAGCAGGACAGAGAGAAGATCTTCATATGGCCACTTCCCACACACAGCAATATGGCAGAGCACCACACAGAGCAGCTCCCTCCTCCTGCCAGGCTACAGCAAAACTAGCTTCAGATGAAGGCAGTTGAAGTTCAAGACATGTCATGAAGACGCAGGTAATACTGCAATGATGGAGACCACCGTGCAAGACCCAGTCTCCTTCACTGGGGAAGGCTGGAAGAGACTGGCTCTTCAACCCTCGCACAGACGTGACGGTACAACAACAAACTCAGCTGGGATGTGGGTGACAGTAAATCAGCACCAAAACACAGGGCCGCCAGGCCACAAAACAGGATTAACAGATTCATGGATGGTAGATTGAAAAAAAAAAAACCAAAAAACAAACAACAAAAACCAAAACAAAACAAAACCTAGAGACTAGTGGGACAAAGCAGAGAAATACCTTCTAATACCCCTCTTCCGATGACTGCAGATGCTAGGCACCAGGGAAATGGATGGCAAGAGGAGCCAGACCCATGTGTTTTCTCCACAGGGCACCTGCTGATGACGCACTGGTCCCGATGAACCACTGGTTTGGCTCAGCAAGGCATTTCTTATGTTCCAAATGGTCCAGCTTGCAGGCTGCTCCTCCCCACGCCACCCCATCTCCAAGCCTTCTGTCCCCCAGGCAGCACATCCCCACTGCTGTGGCAGGCAGAGGGGTCTCACCCGCCTACTCAGAAGAGGATGGAGAATGGTACTTACGTGACGGCACCTGCTCTTTCAACTTCCCCTGAGCTCATCCAGGTCAGATCATGCACTCCCCAGGCAATACCCCTCTCCCTACCCTGTGCTCCTTCACCCCCAGTCTGTCATTTCCAGCGACATGCCCCCAGAGGTGACCGGGAGCTGGTGGCTATCTCTTTCTGTCACTGAGGTTTGACGTGAATGATCCTGCCAGGTGGTGCATTTTGCAAAGGATGAATAGTGACTGAGCACAGCGTGGCCCTGAATCTCAATGAGCTGCCACCCTACCGCAAGGGTTCACCAATGTTTTCCCAGTGTCAATCACAAGTAAAGAGATTATCCTTCCCAGCCTGAAGCACGTGGGCCACCTCCCTTTCCCATTCATGAAGCCCCAGCAGCTGCTGGTGAGAAAATGCAGAATAAGGAGCACGCTTGGATGTTGTGTGGTGTTATACCTGCTCCCCTCACTGCATGCTTAGGTTGGAGGTACCTTCCTGAGTGTAGGAGCTTCTCCAGGAGCTCCAGGGCACGGCCTAATTCCATCACAGAGCTCATCTAATCCCAAAGGCCATGTAACGCAGTTTGCTGTCTGGTATACCAAACTAGTTTGTTTAGCCAACAGCTACCAGCAAGAGCTGCTGTTGACCTGTTGTGTGAAGACCACTCGGAGTTGCTAAGCAATTTGTTTCCCCAGGAACTCAGTGTCCTCTATCAGCTAAGACCTTCTCTGATTCTTTGACCTAACACACGGCCAGCCGGCTATCCCAGGCCAAGGACAGACCAACCTCTCCACTCTTAGATGAATATTCTTTTTTTTCCATTCACTAGTGCCAATGATTGCAGTAGGGGCTGCGATCTTGAGACTTAAAGGTTAGAGTGTGTTGGCTGTTGAATTTGAGCTCATCCCAAATTAGGTAGCAGTATCAGGAATCCCTACTTTCTCTGCAAGGTCTGTTCTCTGCTAGCATCGCTGAACAGTCTGGATATACTCCCCACCAAATGGTACAAACTGGAATGCTTCCTAATTAACTGCACAGGAGAAGATAAAAATTCCCTGCCCTCCCCAATCCCACAAAAGTCAGAGATGCAAAGAAAGCCACCGCGCAAGCCTGACACCAGGGCAGGGGAAACAGAGCAGCCATGGTGAAACACGTACTCACCAGCGCAACAATTTCAGCTTAATCATCTAGGGCACGTTAGGTGGCCATTTTCATAAGGTGGAGCACGCCCACAGGACCAAATAGCATGGCCTGAAAATTAGAAGCGTCACAGCTCGAAGCACAGGGATATGCTCTGCAAAACTCTAATTACACGATGCTGGGCAGCAGGCTGGATGGTCAAACAGCTGGTGGAGCAAACCCGGTCACCTCCAGGCCTGCTGTTACCTGACCTGGGCACTTCAACCGCAACATCCTTTTCGAGATCGATTAATTCCTGCCAAACACAGCAACTCTGAAGAATGGCAGAGAGGAAACAATGCAGCTTGCTAATGCCCATCACATAGCACAGCCCGAAGACTGCGCTGAGCTCTCCGCTGGCCCTGTGCCCAATTCTCAGCTGCTAGATTCAGTGAAGATCTTATTTTTGAAAGGATCTGCTACAGCCCATGACCTTTCACTTGGGATCACGAAGGTCACATCTAAAGGAGACGCCAGGCTCCTCGCGGCTGTCATTTTTCCAGCTCCTTGCTGAAGCCCTTTCATCACAGCTGCTCTGGTTGCAGGAGTCATTGCTCAGTTCAGCTCCCAGCTTTCCTTCCTGCTGTCCAAACGCGGCACGCCCGCTATGATGGGGAAATCAAGGTACCGCAGTGGTAATGAATTATTGCTCACAAAAAGTGAATCATGCCCCAAAGATCCAGGGTGAAGTGACCTCCATGAATATCTTCACACATGCTTCCTTTGAGGATTTGGTGTCTAAGCACCAAGGCTGCACAGTAAACCAGAGATTAATGCAGAGCAGAACAGAGTATTCCTAAGCAAGAATACAAAGCAGAACAAAGGCTACCTTGTCATGTCTTCAGTTTCTTTCCCATACTTTTATTTTATTTATTTAATTTATTTTAGGAAAAACTTCCTATGCCCAACTCCCAGCTTTCGACCCTGACTTTGCAAAACACAAGAACGCTAGAGTAGCCTCCCTCCTTTGCAGGAAAACAAAGCTCCTGGAAAGCCAAGTCTCTGGCAGCCTTTCCAGGCAGCCAACACACCTTCCCTCATGCTGCTTCCAGAGGGTCTAGACAAGCAGAGTCACTCAGGAAATCTACCCTTTAATGCCGGTCATCTGCACCCAGGGAGTCACGTGGAGGTTTAGAGAGCCCCGGCACTGGTCATTCAGCAAACCCCGTTAACTACTTTGACCCTTAGAAGGAGCCAGGGAAGGCATTTTGGGATCACTGTTCCACCCAGATTCAAAATGCAGCCAGAGAAGCAGCGCCGAGAGCAAGTGGGAAAGCAGAGCCGTGTGGTGGGGTTTCACATTGCATCTTAGCAGAAGGCAGTTTATCCAAGTCCTTCTTGGCACAACATCCTCTGTGGCTTACTCTGCTTATTAAATGCTCTGAAGGCCGGTCAAAAGCAGTTGCTATAGAATATTGTTTTCCTTTCAGAAAAACATTTTCAAGGTCTTCCCCTTGCATCCACACAGCACAGAATTACCTCCCAGAAGCCACTGGTAGACATTAAAATATACTGTGGTGAGCCATAGCAGAGAGCTACCACCACATTTTGGGGGCCAAGCAAAGAACCCATGCTAACAAGGGTAGGTCGACCAGTTGTTAAGTATGTGCTGCCCAACAACTTCATTTTATTGAGCTTCTCTCATCCATGTTTCACAACCAAGCACACTGCAGAGGATCTATGGCAAAGGTGTTTAATTAAGATAATATAGACTTTGAAGCTTTTTTATTTTTAATGGACAATGGGTACTACTTGCACTGGACAGGTTGTGGAAGGTGGAGCATCTCTGGTCCCTGCGAGGAGGCACCAGGGAGAGGTGACTCATACAGCAAGTGAACGCAGGAGGACTTGCAGCTGCAAGGCAGGCTTTGGGACAGCAGCTGTCTGCAGCACAGGTTAAGCACTGGCAAGATGATACACCAAGAGGAACACAGAAACACAAATGCACATGTGTCTCTTTTTTAAACTACAGCAAAGGGTAGAAAGCACTCTCATGAATTTCAATGACGGAGGAGCTTGCATGCCAATACAATGGTTGGTTCTGACCTACTGACATTTCTGCAGGCCTGCAATTCGTATGCGGGGACTGTCACTTTAAATTTGAATTGCCTGATTTTTCTATCACAACAGCCTGATATTTTTTGCTTGTGAAGAATAAATATTTACAAACCTTAACTCTAG
Organism: Aquila chrysaetos chrysaetos; assembly: GCF_900496995.4. Taxonomy (NCBI): domain Eukaryota; kingdom Metazoa; phylum Chordata; class Aves; order Accipitriformes; family Accipitridae; genus Aquila; species Aquila chrysaetos. The sequence goes on along the minus strand of NC_044013.1, from coordinate 28,526,650 downwards.
CCAACAAAGGCATTCTGTTCCAGAATTTTCTTGGGGTTTTTGTTCTGTTTTTAAACAGTTTTAGAAATCATTGCCCAGCACTTTAATTTCTGTTATCAAAACAAGCAACACAGTAAAAAGATATACGAACAAGGGGACAGACCACAGAAGCTCACTGTTAATGTTCAAGGGTTTTTAGTGACACATTGGAAAATGGCTGAGAGCACTTGCAGGAAACGCAAAGGATAATAGCACAGTAACTCCAGACAAGGCCAGGTCACCAATCTGTTGGAAATACGCTTTCTTGGTAAACTAATGGGGGTTCAACAATTTCATGGAAGCAAATGTGAAGTTGTAAACAGATTAAAGAAAAAAAAAAAAAGATTCAAGACAAACACCCACTCAATGCAGCAGGACCTCTCCTCCAGCCAGAGAAGCTGACTCCACGCTACTCAAACATCTAGAGGGCTGCAAACAAAAACCAAGCCCAGGAAAGAAGCAGCCAGCTCACCATTTAACAAGCGTTTGTCATCCCTAAGTACCTGACAATCCACACGCATGCAACATCGTCTCCAAGCACAATGCACTTCACTGGGATGTAGAGAAGGGTTTAGCGAGCCCCGTTTGGGGCAGCGAGCAAAGGTTAGGGTAGACATCTGACTAAACGCAAGCTTCCAGCATCAAGCTGAGGGTAACCACACTTTCTCTGCCCAGTGGAGTATAAAGGGAGCTGGGTTTCACATTGCTACCCAGTGCTGGCAAGAACATCGTGTCCAGTTTTTGTATTCACACTTCCAAAAAGAAGTGTCAGAAACAGAGAGTTCAGATAATAGCTACAATAATAAATTAGGGTGTGAAAAACCAGCCTTAAGGTGAGAACCTTAAGGAGTTCAGTCAATTTAGTTTCCTAAGAAAAAGGTTAAAAAGCAACTTGACTCTGATCCATGCATTCCTACACAAAACAATTTCTGATATTAGTGGCTCTTTAATCTTGCTAACTGCAATCCAACAGCCGGAGGGCTGGAGCTTGAAATGTCCACAAACAGACCTTAGGTGAAAATTGTTGCCATATGGGTCAGTGAGATTTAGATGCCTTTCCAGAAGAGATGTTCCCACTCGGTTACAAGGAGTTGTCCATGCAACCAAAATTCAGGGGTCACATCCTCCTGCCCGAGTTACGCTGAAGCCAAAGCAGCTCTCCCTGATTTCCCCAAAGCTCCATCCCTCACCCATCCCAGCTCCAGAGGTGATGGTGGAGGCCAGTTCAGGACCCTACACAGGTTGCACAAAGAAGGGCGAGAAGGTCACCCAGACCACACAGCTGCAGGAGTCTCCGCTTGCTGCATGTTTGTTGCAGGAACACAAGCGAGCAAGCAAGGACATGGGCATGGCTGAGCTGCTGTGGGACAGCAAAGGGAAAGCCAGAAGGGAAGGAGATCTCCAGCACGTTTGCATTACAGTCACTGCCAGAAGGGAGCAGCCAGAATGGGCAACCTGGCAGCTCCTGTGGACAGAGAGACAGAGAGACCAGGCTGGGAACAATGAGATAAATACTGAAGATAGATGATGCATTGCATACCACACACACAATATATAGCTGCTTGACTCTATTAGGTAGATGGATGGCAGGGAATTTAAGAAGAGAAATAGATTTTTTTACTAAGCTAATTAGCTAAAAAGGCTTGTCTGGAAACACAGGCCCCATTGTGTCTGAAGTCTGCTGACACACGGCTCAGAGCAACATTTTTCTTCCCTGTTATTACTCTGCGTCCCAGAGCATCCCTCACAGGCACGTAAAGGGGGATGGTGATCCCTGCAGCAAACCACCGGCACCCAAGCCACCCAACAAGGTGCTTAAGTGACAGAGTAAACACGTGTGTATGTGTGTGTATACATATATAGATGCACACACTTGCATGTATATGCATGCATCTATGATACATACACAAACATACTTATAAATACATTATATACAGGTATATACTAGTATATAAAAAAATAAAAACCACGAAAGAGCAAAGTTTGCAATCAAAACCAGCTTGCTGCTTCACATTAGCCTGCCCCTTAATTTAAAAGCAAAACAGGGGGTAATTGATGAAACAGAAAGGCTGTAGATTTGAGAGAAATAAAATAAAAATACGACTTGACCCAGCACAGTCACTTCTGGAATACACTACCCCAGGAAGTCATGGAGACGCACACCAGTGAAACAGACATTTTAAGGGACTGGATAATTTTATGAGCATTAATAACATTTGCAGCTATGCAAGCTAATAAAATGTTACAAGGGTAATCAAACTTCATGCTTCAATGTGTAAGTTGATCACCTGTGAGCACTGAGAAGGAATTTCCTCTCTGGTGCTGTTGCATGCAGGAGTAAGTAGCCAGCTGCACCACAGGGGTGTTTTTTAAAAATAAATAAATAAATAAAATCAGTGTCACTGCTGCTGCCACTATGTCTTTGATTTGGTTTTCTCCTCCTGCAGTAGGCTGGTACCCACCAAAGAGACTAAGCTCACAACATCAGTGAGAATATTGCTGTCAACTTCCTAAGGTTTCCTGATGCAGTTTGGGGACAATGTATCTGCCACAATCCGAAAAGAATATCACTTTAATCTTGGAGGATTGTTCCTATATGCTGGCAGCAGGCTTACACCAAGCTTAACCTGTCGTTCCAGGACCACAGAACCCACATTTACTCTTTACTGCCTCCATACTGCATGAGTTGCATTGGCCAGTGAAGCACTGGCTCTTCCATTAACGGTGCTCTGAGCCTCATCACGGAAGAGCTCCAGGTATTACCAGGTAAACTTGGCAGCTTTTGAGCTACCTCTACCAATTCAGAACTACCCAATATGTTATTTATAACATCTGAGAAGCAACCTTGGTATTTCCAGTGCTTGCTAGTCTTGAAAGTTAATGCCTTCGTAATTAATGAACTGACAGAACATGCTGCAATCTGCTGCCACAGGCTTTGCAAAAAAAAAATATGACAGACTTTGCTCCTGTGCCTACCCTTCTGTTCGAGGGAATCCAGATACAGTTCAGCCAGCTTGGGACGAGGCCGAAGGGAGGATGGGACGTAGCAGAAGTGTCAAAATAATCCTTCCACTTAAAAATAACCACCACAGGGGTTTACAGATAGAAGTCCAAAGGGCTGAAGAGGACTACGGTGTGCTGTCAGGCACTTGGTGAGAAAACATGAAAGGCATGGTAATGCTAGCAATCAAGCAAGAAACCTGCTCCAGGAGCCTTCCCTCTCCAAAACAAAAGCACTGGAGTATATTGGCAAAATATCTGCTCCGGGCTCTCCACCAGCTCGCCATGGTCAGACCACAACAGGGTCTGGTGTGCTCTCCTGTGAAGTATGGTCCTTCGGAACACAGGATTACAGCCCCCTGCTGTACCCCCCTCCAACCATCCATCCATCATGGTTAAAAACCACGCTTATCGCCATGGTAACCGAATATCAACCTGAATCATTCAGTAAATCCAAGCAGCCTACGCCCAGGACTGGCTTCGTTGCTTGTGTTCCACCTGCCCTTGGGAGCACCTTTTCTTAGGTCTAAGAGCCAGGGATCTTCCCTTTCCTCATCCTTTGTTGGAAGAGGCAAGACACACTTCCCTGGGACAGGGAAGAAAAAACGTCTTATTAGAATTAAGAGGTACATCACTTATCACCTGAGGTCATCTTTATTCACGGATTCCTTATTTGAGCAGAAGGTACATTCCGGTGAAAACCATGAAGATCCATCAACCAACCTGGCCATGCATGAGTCTTGGCCCATATTTCCTCCCCTTCCTATTTGTCTTTAGAGAACATCAGTTCAATATTCCTTTGGGAGAGAAGAGGCAAAGGATGCGAGGATTACCTGCATCAGTTACCCTTTCATCCCCTAACAATCATTTTCACCCTGATGGTGACCTGCAGGCCACAAAACCCATATTTTTCTGAATACACAGCATGTGAGAACTACACTCACTGCCTTTCAAAGACCCTTCCATATTACGCTCTCTCCTCAGCAGCCCCAGCAGTTGGCCCAGAACACGATATGCCCCAAGAAAGCTGTAACTTCCCCCATCAGGACAGGAAAGCATTTTAAATCACAATTAGAAGAGCACTGTCATCAGGGACCAGAGCTGACACCACGTGTGATGTCACGCACATGAACTCCAGCACAGTGATTACAGCCATGGGCCTAGACAAATTTTAAAATTATAGGCAATAAAGTATGACATCATGATGACATCATGGAAGGAGAAATTTAATTCCCAGCTCAGAGGCTATCAGTTACTGTTTTATTCTAAAACCTGTCATTATCTGCGTGAGCAATAAGCAGAATCAATCATTTCCACGGGTCTTTATGGCCACCATAAATTCTCAACGAGCCCATCTGTCGGTTCCCATGATGCTCTCTCAACATCCCGGTGCTACAAAACCCACAAGCACATTTCAGGCGTAATCACGGCAAATAAAAGAAATTCACGGCTGGTATGAGATCACACACATTTGGCTTTGGGGTATTCAGATACCTGTCAGCTCTGCACATGGCTTCCTTCACTGCCATGCTGACGCAGATGGGTACACCATAGACTAACCCTCTGACACTTGCATGACCTTTAGAAGTCATTTTAAAATCTGTTTTGACAAGCACTCTAAGACAGATGCTTCAAGGAGATCACCCGTTGCAGGCTGCCCATCTCACCCTCCCTCTACCGAGGCACATAACAATATATGTAATAAAGTATTATTTTCACATATATATAAAGCATGCAGCACAGCAGGTTACATCAGAGGCAGAGGTGAACGTGCTCTGCCAGTGAAGTCGAAGCAGGTGGAATATTTTGGGATGCTTTTCTGATACTAATCTGGCTATTCTCACAAATACGGTCTGGCTCATGTGGTCTTACAGACAGTTAACTCAGTCTTCATTAGACCTCCAGCAGTGATAAGGGATGGATTTTTCATAAGATTCTTGATATAGAAGAGGTGCCCCTTGTCTCTGCCTCTTTTTTTTTTATTCTACCTGTTCCTGCAAAAAACAAAGCAGTGACACAACCCAATCAATATCTCCTAGAGTATCAAAGTATACCAGAGACCTCTTGACTGTGTTATTTCCAGTCATAAGCTAGGAAACTTCTCCATCGCAATGAACTGCCATTTCCAATTTCCTGACCTCCATAGTATTAGATTAGGCCAAACAGTCTGATCTTTACCAGATACCTTGGAAATACAGAAATATCCTATTTGCTCCCACCCAGTTGCAAGATACAATTCCCCACACATAATAAAATAACAGGACTGACTCATTTTCATCAATTGCAACTGCACTTGTCCTGCTAGCTGCTTACAGATCCGGTGCAGAAAACTCATCACGTACAAAAGTGATGCCCCTATGTTATCGGTGTGATGGGGAAATGATTGCCAGCCACTTGGGACCTTCTAGACATCCCCGACTCATTCTCAAAATCCCTGGCCAGGATGTTTAATGGCGGTGCCTTTAGGGGAGTTCAGTTGATAGGCATCAAATGTGACATCAAGTCTGGACACATTTTTAGCTTTTTGTTGATGTACAGAATAACCTTGTTGATGCATAATCCCCTGTTATGTGTTTGTGTGGCGCATTTTTTTTGGTAGCAGGGGAGGGCCCGCAGGGACAGCTCCTGCTCGGAGCTGCTCGGAGCTCCCCCGGCTCCAAGCCGGACCCGCCTCTGGCCCAGGCCGAGCCCGTCGGTGACGGCGGTAGCGCCTCTGGGAGAGCGGATTTCAGAAGGGGAACCGCAGGGAGTAGGGGGATCGGAACGTGAGAGGAACCCCTCTGCAGACACCGCGGTCGGTGAGCGAGGAGGCGGAGGAGGGGCGCCGGAGGAGGGGATGCCCCCGCAGGCCGTGGTGAGACGGCAGGCTGCCCCCGCCCAGCCCGTGGAGGGGAGCGGGGGAGCGGAGGCCCCCGAAGATGGCCGGGCTCCATGGGAAAGCCCGCGCTGGAGCAGCGTGTGACTGAAGATCGGCCCGCGGAGAGGACCCACGCCAGGGAAGTTCGTGAGGAACTGCAGCCCGCGGAGAGGACTCACGCTGGAGAAGTTCGTGGAGGACCGTCTCCCGTGGGACGGACCCCCCGGTGGAGCAGGGGACGAGTGCGGAGTCCTCCTCCCCCTGAGGAGGAAGGAGCGGCAGAGACCCGGTGCGGCGAGCTGACCCCGACCCCCATCCCCTGCTGCCCTGCGCCGCCGGGGGGAGGAGGCGGAGAGAACCGGGAGCGGAGCTGAGGCGGGAAGGAGGGAGGGCCGGGGGGAAGGTGTTCCGAGGGGCGGGTGCACTTCCTAATATCCTCGGTTTTATTTGATTGGTGGTAAATTAAATTGATTTTGCTTCTTCCCCAAGCTGAGCCTGTCTTTTGCCCGTGACCATAAGTGGCGAGTGATGCCTCCCTGTCCTTATCGCGCCCCACGAGCCTGCCTTTGTATTTTCTCCTAATCCCACCGTGGCCGGGGGGGGGGGGGGGGGGAAGCGAGCGAGCGGCTGCATGGTGCTTTGTTACCAGCTGGGCTTAAACCACGACATCCCTGAAAAAGAAAAGAAAAAAATCACAGTCATAGTTGGGCACAAAACATTCAACTTCTGCTAAGGGAAACCTCAGTAGCAGTCTCGGCTGGATCACAACTCAGTGCAGAGTTCACTTCATTTTCAAGATATGTTGTAAGATAGTCTTTACACAATCTCAATTCATTACTTCTGCAGAAAGATCAAGGGTAACACTGGATTTTGGAGATGAAAGAAGTTTGCAAGTCACCTCTTTTCTCACAGGCAATGAATAACCCCAAGAACAAAGCAACCTCATTTAAGAAGGGCTGTTGGACAAGTCACTTTTGAGGGAATTTGAGGGAGGCTGTTGGTATTCAGGGAGGGCAAAGAGCTGCTAAAATTCCTCACGTAACAGCCCACTTCAATTCTCAGGTCTTGCAGTCACAAAAATCACTGTATCATTTCAGATCTGCACCTCTGATTACTTGTAGGCTTTCTGGAAGTGTGACTTCACACTAATATACAGCATTGAGAATGACTTTTAAAAGCCAGTGAGTTTTTCTTAACCCAGTTTCCACGGTCCTCATCAGTAACACATGAGTAACAGATAATTTTAGGCAACTTCTGAGACAGCAGCCTGCTTGCAACACTCACCATGCCCAACATGGCTAGCACACTGTACAGCTGCATGTATACCAACCAGCAGATATAAAAATGGGCAAAGGATTGACTATATTACCCAAAAAGTTGCTGTATAAATGTAGCGTGGAGTTAAACATTCAGAGGTTATACAACCATAGGGCTAGCAACTACTGAATTTGTTACTGCTTCAACTATCATGGCAGTCATTGAAATAAATCTCATTTATATGACATACAGTCATATAAAAATGCATTTATTTTTTTTAGAAATTCTTCTAGGATGTCAATGTGCTACACATGTCTCTGTTTTGAGACCTCTCCAGACTGGAGATCAGGCAAGATATACAAGCCTTTCAGCCTGCCAAGTTTCATACTTGTTAAGATTAAGCCTGAATTCTGAACATTTTCTATATGGTGCCTCCATGAATGAGATTAAGGAAGGCCTCTTGCCTTCCTTAATTCATTAAATGTCAGCTGAGCGCATGCAACAGACACCTGCGTGATCACTGCTGCCCCCTTTTGAAGCAGGGCAAGCAGCTCCCTGCCCGCTGCAGTAACCAAGCAAGCAGAATACGTGCAGGGAGCAGGTAAGACAAACTAAATTTCCTTCCCTGGCTGCAGGGATTCAAAACCACCTCTCACATCATCCTGCAGTGTTCCCTAAAGGCTGGGTTCATCACTGCTGTGCTCCAGGCACTAATTTTGTATATACCTCTGTAGCTTAGGTTCAGGATCTTTCTGTGGAGCCTGAACCAAAGCCCAGATGTTTCTCCTTGCTCTTTGACATCCCCCCGCACCTACCCTGGGGTACCCTGCATCCCCATCCTTTTAGCACACTGACAGAGTCACACCAAGCTAGAAGACAGGGTGGGCTGAGGAGTCTCTTAGTTGTTCTGGTCCAGGGATGCCAACCCAGATGCAAGGTCTGAGCAATAGGTTACTGATGTCAAAACTCACCGGCATCTCCCTCAAGAGTTCCTGCCTCTGAGGTCAGGGTGGTTGCATTCTTGAAAGACATGGTCCTAAGGCAACAGCTTCACTGCATCAGTCTTTCCTTAAATACTTAGGAAAGGGACATTATGGCAGATGCTGTAACTGGGACTCATCACATCTACCCACTGAGCAGCGAAGAAAACCACCTGTTATGTTCCTCCATTTAAGTATGACACTACCACAAATTACAGCTCAATTAGTCTCTCCTGGAATCCATCACACATCTCCATAAGAAAAGAATCCCAGCTACTGCTCTATCCAGGCAAGTTGAGGCAGTAAATAGAAAAGTTTAATTGGGGAAGCGGGGAAATGCTATTTCCTGATGTTAAAAATATCTGACACTTCCAGGAAATAATGGTATAAATAGAAAATGAAACCATTCCTCCTCCAAAAATATTTCATAATTACATGTCATAAAAATAATTAGGTTATGGTGAATTAGTACAAATGTTTACAACAAAATTGCCATGCAAAACATTATGGGTAATAACATGCTAATTGCTGTAGAAGCAAAAGCTGATTATGTTTCAGCAATATTAAAAGTTGCCAACTCGGCGCTTCTATCCAAGCTTCAATATCTCTCGGCAGTATCTAGGGACACAAGGAAAACTGGTGACAAGCAAAGGAGATGGCAGGTAGGCAGGCCCACACCCTGCTCTGCCAAGCACTTTCCTGGTTCAGCAGCAATTCCTAGAAAGCTCACGACAGATAATACTCACTCAGCCCTCACTCCCTGGGTACAACTTAGCGAAGACGGAACGACAGGAGCACCCAGCATAGGTTGCAGCATGGTCACCTCTCCGTCTGCTGCGAGGAGATTCCCCTGGCTGGGGGCTGCCCAACCAGGTCAGAAGTAGCTGACCTAGCTCCCGCAGAGCCGGCTCCAATCCAGAGCAGCGCAGTCATTCCTGCGGTTGTTAGCTTTGAGCCGGTTCTATGCAGACACCATCAGAGCATCTGCTCTGCTCCATGCAGACAGCTCTGCCCGAAGGCAGGCAGGCAGCCAGCTTGTGGCCAGCATGGCAGCAAAGCCGACTTCCTAAGACAACGTAAACCTCGGCGACACCATGCCAGAGGGCAGTGCTGAGGTTGAGCTGATGTGGCATGCCAGTCCCAAGGTCCCTGCAGGGTGAATTACTCAGTCTCTACACCTCCTTCTCCAGCATGTCACGCTCCACTGATTAGCTGCTCGACTGCCTGACACATCCCAGCTCTCCCCGTTGCTTCAGGTTAGGGCACGTTCCTCTTGCTCCAGCCGAGAGCTGCCACACCACCTGCCCAGGAAGGACCAGATCCCTGCCACAGTATGCACCAAAGGATGCTCTTAGTCCCTGGCTGATCCCAGGGCAACACACCCTCCGCTCTGTCCGCTCCTGTTTCTGCTGCCCAGCATTATGAGGTGTTCCTATTTTGAGGCAATCCCACAGCAGACTAAAGAGCAGAGGCGCGTGCACAGATCTGCCTGATGAGCAACACTTTGCACAGAAGTGCCCTCTGCTCGATGGAGCATGCCGGCTGTTTGCTCAGGTGCATGTCTGGAGCCTTTGGACATGACAGCAAGCCCACAGCACCCTGCCTACAACCTGAAGTGTTCACCCTCCTGCTTTTGGGAGGAGCAGATGTTGCCACAGGCTTGCTCCCAATAGCGACCACATGCCAAGGCTGAGAGGTTGACTGCTCCTTTTCTCAGATGCTCCTGTGCTGGCCACATCAGAACAACCCCCTCAGTCACCAACAGGCAGCTTTAGGGTGGCCTCTGCCCATCAAGGGGTCTGGAGCTGCTTTTTCAGCCCACCATGCATTGCCTCCAAACTCCCACTCCACTGAGCTCCTGCCCTACAGGACCACAGGTCTCCAAAGGGTGAGCTACATCTGCTAGCAGGCTGTGACGTGATTTCCAGCCGCTGCCTGAAGTTGTGTTTTTGCACTGCATAGATGTCCTCCTGGGAGCTGACCTGGCTGGAGCCCCCATCTCCAACCTGCTGCTCAGCTAACTCAAATGCCCGATGCTTTTTGGGGTGGACTCCCTGGATCCAAGATGTCTCAGAAGAATTGGGGTCTAAGTATTTCTAGAGCACGGGCAGAGGTCTTTAGCGTATCCCAATAAATCTATCGGGTTCCTTATGGGCACGTTTGCTTGTCACCAGATGTGGCTAACCGCTACCTCACAAGGAACACTAGGTAAAGTTTGAACGTATTAGTTGAAGGTGTGAATTTAAAGTGGATTACTTCAAAGTTAGCAAATTCCTACAGGGTGCTCTTGTTCAGAATTGAAATGACATTAATTGGGTTTACCAAACTCATTTCCAAAGCAAATTACGATAAACCAGATTACATTTGAACGGGCGCATTCACATAGAAATTTAACCCAGTTTAACTAATCCTCTTTAAGAGCAAATTTGGCTTAAAACCTCTAAGTGCCCCATATTCCAGTTTCTCCTGCAGGGGAGGTGCCAAGTTCCATCTTTGAAAACTTAATCATCTTTGTCCCCCTTTTTTTAGGGTGGAAATAAGGGGCTTACCAAAAGGCAGAAATTCCTCATCACCCTTTTACCAGTGCCTGGAGCCAAGGCAATCCTCAGACCATTACAGAGGAGAGATGACCTGAGTAAATGGTCCCAAAAGCAGGCAAAGCCTGTATCTTTCAAGGGGCTGTGGACCAGCCTGACACCTGCCCCAAACCCTGCACATCTCCACAGACTTCAGCAATGCCCCTTGCATTGACGCTGCTAAAGCACCTCCTCATTCTGGCCTCCCAAGTTTGCAAATACTGAATGAAAGCAGCCGTGTAATTTTTTTTTTTTTTTTTTTTAAGCATCATTTTAGATGTTAATTCCAACTCTGGCTAATGAGAGGCTTTGCTGTGAATAGGCTCGGCAAGCAGCTCAAAGCCCGGCCTCTCCCTCCTGCTCAGCTTCGCGGTGTTAAAAGTGGTGTTTCGCGGCACTGGAGCACTACCATCTGCTGTGCCCCGTTCATTATGCACCGAGTCACACTGGGCAGCTCCCGGCAGAAAGCGAAGACGGAGGTAAACTAGTATTCGAAAACAAAGGAGGGCTCTCTCCATCCTAATTAGCGGCAGGTTGCAGAGTGCAGCGGCGGAAGGCGAAGGTCACTTCCCACAAGGCTCTGCTCAGGATGCCAAAACACCCACTTAATTCAAGCGGCTCAGCGGGCAGAGTCAGACCGGAGCAATTACGCTCCCTGGATTTCCCTAAGGAAGGTTTTAACAATGCAACTCTTAGAAAAGAGATGACTGCAGGAGCTCTTTATTCTGCCACCTTGGAGCAGGAGGAAGCGCAGTCTACCCTGCTACTGACTCCGGGAACGGCTCTCTCTTTGTGCCCCTGCACTGGGAGGCAAGCTTGGAGGGTTGGGTTTTGGGTTTTTTTTCCCCTTAAGAAATGAATAAGAGCAAATTTTAACATTTAAAAAACAAAGACCAAAAAATCCACAAGCGTGAAGATCCTTTGTAGTGGGTCAAATTCCGTCTGAGCACTCCAGGTTTCCTTCCAGATGCTGCCAGTGAGATTTAACCTTTAAAGGAACCTTCTAAGCATGAACTCTGGGAGCCTTCTTGGGAGAAGCAGCTCCTCTGCAGGGATACTCTGCCCAGCTCAGCCCAAGAATTCAGCTGTTCTGTTAAATGATTTACTGCACCCCGGCCACCTCACACAGACAGCTCCTCCAAAAGGTCAAAGCATTGTTTTTAACCTCAGTGGATATTTCCTCCTTGCACACACCCTGGGTGATGTTTGTCCACACCTATTCTCCCACTTGCACCCCTCACAGCTCCATGATGCAGTGACTTTCCCTTCAAAAGGAACTGCACAGCCTTTGACATCTTCTGCCGACAGCAGGAGCATTTTGCAGGGGTGCTGCATAGGAACCCAGCTTCCTTAATCCCTTCCAAAGGCTCCAAAAAGAGGAATTCATGGTAATTTTCAGTCAGAAGGAAAGACTGAGGGGTTTTTTTTCTATTATTATTTTTATTTCTTTATTTTTACCCCGATAAACAAGAGATGCAGACACCATCTGGATCCCTCCTCAAAGGCTTCCAATACAAAATGTTGCCCAGACCCCGCTTCACTGATCCAGCTAACAGCAAGTGGTCACCATGGCACACTGTACAGGATCCACCCTAGTCTGTTCTTGGATGGGGAACTACTTCAGACAGCAGCTCTGCAGGAAGCAGAGTAGCCATCGGTTTAGTGCAGTTTTCTTTAAATCATTTGTAAAATACTTTTCAGAAGACAACCTGCAGCTCTTTCCCTCTGACACACTACATGCTGTTCAGCAACCATCTCCCAGCACCAAGGAGTCTAACAGATCTACTGCTTTCCAAGCCCGAGTCGCAGCTGACTTGTGCTGCATAAAGCCACCCTCTGCGTTGTATCAGCAACCCCAACAACCCAGGCAAAATCCTTTAGAGATGCAGTTCCCCCTTATTTCTTCTCCCAGCTACATCAACAGTAAGTAATACTCAGCACTGGCATTACAGAGGTTTCCAACTGTTTATAAGCAGCCCATAAAATAGCCAGCAGTGCTTGATAAGGCTCCAGTGTTTGTGCGTCATAGCTTTGCCTGCTGTTTCCAGCAAACAGAACTGGTTGCATGTTTGCCCTGGCACAGAGCTAGGGACATCAAGACTAATGGGCACATAGTATGGGTCTCAACTGCGTGCCACTCCTATCTGGTCACAGGCTGTAAAACCTTCATCTATCCTGGCGCATATCTTGGCATCAGACTGACTTTGCAGATCTGGGTGCTGGAGCTGAAAAGTGGATTTCTTCTTGCTCCGGAGATGTTTGCCAGGTCCCTTCTGAGAGTTTTAAGAGACAGTTTTAAGTGCAGGTTCAGCCAGGCCTGCCAGAAACAGTGATGGTCTGGGGGAGAGGGGGGGCGTCACTGGGCCACCAGGGATATATGGCTGTCCACCGAGCTGGTGACCCCATCATGCTTCCATCGTTCATACTAAAATGCTGAAGCATCCCGTTTCCTCTCTGGCTGCACTCCCAGTTATCCCTGGCCACAACGCTGGCCACTGCTCTGCTGATGGATCCCATCGAGATGTCAGCTGCTGCCTCTTTTTCTGTTGCTCAAGTTTGCTCTGCAAACACTTACTAAGGGATAAAACCTACAGTCATGTGAAAGCAACACAGGGCATCAGCACCACTGCCATACCACCCCAGCACACAGGGTAAACATGCCTTTACCTCCCAGGTCTCTATCCATCCAGGTGGCAGTTAGCTATGGTCAAGCAATCGACACTCACAACAACCAAAACTGCAGCAAGGGCACCCACATGCTTGGATGTTTGCCTCTTCTCTGAGTTAAATGCAAACTCATAAAAGCAGTAAGTACCTCACAACCAGCAATTCAGCAAAGTTAGCTCTCTCCAGCCTTCTTTCTCCTGACACTCACTGCCTGCAGAGCCAGAGTGAAGAGCTGTTTACCTCTCCTCTCCTCTCCTCCTCCTCCACTTCTCCAGAGCCTCTGTTCTGATGAAGTTTTAGCTGCTCCCTTTTTCTGTGCAGGGTGGTTCTTCACCCGTTTTGTTCCCGGTCCCACACATTGTTGGGAGATCACTCAAGAGACAAGAAGCTGCTCTGTTCACCAAACCTCCTCTAAGCATTTGGCAGGGCATCTGCTGAGCTCAACAGCCAGTCCCAACACAGCTCACGCTGTTGTTCCCAAGAAGTACACCTCTCACACCTACCAGGCTTAATGAGAGAGTGAAAATAGAGCAGTGCAGTCCAGCTCCCTCCCTTTGCACAATACCAGAGCCAGGGAAGGTCCCTGGTGAACTTCTTCCAAGGACAGAGGGTGCTGGCAGGAGATGAGTGCCAGCAACGAGCAACAAGTGCTGGAGCATCCCGGCACAGCATGGCTACGGCACCGAGCCAGCACCACTGCTCCCGGGGGTGGGATGCCTCCTGCTCCATGGGCACTGGGAACAACCCGGGACCGCAACCTGCGCTCCCTACGGAAAACACTCTGCCCGCAGACTCCAAACCCACAGGTGGGAGGAGATCCCTGTCTTCAGTGCTCTGCTGACCAACACACCTTCCACCCTGACGGATCCTCAGAAACGCCCCTTCCCCTCCACCCACTCCCCCCCTGCAGCAATTAAACCTTCACTGCCTTGGCTGGGCAAGATAAATGGTGTTTACAGGGATCACTTTCCTGCATGCCAAACATAAAGCAAAATGCCAATCGATACGGCTGCCTCACCTGATGGTTTTATTTCTCTTATCCCCCCCCACCCCCACTTTTAATTTTGCTGTGTGCCAGAGCTCTTGGTGGGGCTTGCACCGTAGTGATAAACCAACAGATCCTCATTAACCTGCAGCCCATGGGCAAGAGCAAGAATTCACCTTTTCTCCCTCTCTTTCCCTTCTTTTTTTTTTTTTTTTAAACTCTCCCTCTATCAATATTTGATGAGGGCAATTTCAAAGACTTGTTTAGTATGATCTCCGCATAAGGAGTCCTTCAGAGTGTTTATCACGTTTGAGGTATAATTACATTCAAATACTGAGACACAGTTGCCAGGGTTACAGCTGCTGGTGGTTCCTCCAGCTTTTGTGTATCTGGAGGTTCTCACCACCCCCCGTGCTTACAGCCCCCCCTCCACGATCTCTGCTCCTTTTGCTGCTGGGGTAGGAGAGGAGGATGATGGGCAGGCTATGGACCAGCAGTGGCCAGGGCAGGTCACACTGGGCATCTCCCAGCCTGAAGGAGAATTCAGCATCACCATGCAGGACGTATGGAGTGCAGGACTTTGATGCCACCCTGGGTGGGTCGGGAACGGGGTAGAGGGAGAGCTGAGCAGAGGGTTGAACATTGCTAACAAAAATATTATAGTAAGAACCTTAATGGCTGTGGAAGCTCCATGGAAGGAGAGACAGCAACATCTTTCCTTCGTCCCTTGAATCCCAAGTAAAAATGAAATCTAAAGAGCAAAGACATGAATTGCCAGGGATAGAAAGTTGCATAATCCCAAGGGAGAGGTCCGAGAGGGGCCAGCACTGCTGTCATGCCAGCCTGGGACATCCTCACACTCTCAGCCTTCCCCACCACAAAGGATGGGACAACCACGCAGCCCTGCCACAAGCTCCTCAGCTCTAACCAGGCCAGGAGAAGCCTCCTGAGAAGCACCCGATGCCCAAGGACACCAGCTCTATGTGCACCAAGAGGAGGACACAAACTCCGTCTAACATGTCCTTGCAAGCATTCCTGGCATTAGCCTGGTTTATAGGCTATCTGCTAGAGACCTGGGCTGGCATTACTGGCCATGCAGAAAGGGGAAGGGGCTGCCAGCCCAGGCTCCCTGCCTTCAGCTTAGCAGAAGCCCAGCTAGAGCAGGGTAATGTACGTGAAGGCAGCTGTGACCACCGGAGCTGGGAGCAGCCCTGGCCCCGCTCTTAGCTGATGGTGTGGACCTCTTGAAATGCCCCCAAGACCCTACTGTACTAGAAGTTTTTAGCAAGCTGGAAAGAGAAATTAAAACCTGAGCATTTCCACTGCAACACCATGTCCCCTTCCTGCTGCACCAGCTACTTGGAGATCTACAGGTCAACAGCAGTGCTTAACGGGGCATTAATAACAACCATCAGGAAACAGGCAACCCAAGGAAAAGCCATTCTCCCCTCCTGCCCAAGCTCTGATGCTGAATAAAAGCTGCCCAGCCATATTTAACTCCCTTCACTGGCCTTAAGAAAGGCAGAAACTCAGCTCATACCTTGCATTTCCTGGACAGTGTCAGTAAATGCTATTTTACCCATACAGCAAGGAACTGGAATTGAATTCCCTTTGTTCTAGTTCCAATTTTAAATAATATGAACCTTCGTACAATAGGCAGCGTTATCACTAATCCCCACAGCTGAGCCTGAAATAAGCTTACAAACCATGCGGCAGTCACTGTGGGAAGAACAATTATTCTAACAAAAGATGGAGGGGGGGGAACAACCATGAGCTGCTTGGGTTATATGGAGGGTGAACACAATTGTTGTCAATTCACAATAAATAAAATTTAAAAAAACCCAAACCACAACTGCAGTGTGAAGGCCTGGTAAAATATTTACAAATATTTCAGTAATAGAAAAAGCTACCTGCTACAGTCAATAGGTTGTAAAACAAATTCAGATGGAAGCTATTGTTTACCCCTAAATCAGCTCTAATGCACTAGCAAATGTGATTATCAGCATTCTGTGGGGAATGGCAACATCAGCATTCATTACAGGTGTGCTCAGTAACAGCTTTTTTGGCCACGGGTTCATTCGTAATTATTAAAATGCATCTTGTTAGCCTGCACTGAGCATGCAGCAAGTTCCAAATTTTGGGGCATTATGTGTGGTTTATGTATTATTTTACTGTGTCAATGCCACAGTACAAACGAGAAACCCCCGTCTCAAATGGAATATACCTTAAGCATTTTATGTCACCCATGCGCTTGGAGTTGGCACATTCTTCATTCCTAGGAGAAAGCTTTTACATCAAGGACAAACAACCAGAAAGCTGGCAGCCAGGGAGCTGTCCTCACTGTCAGGCATGGGAAAGGGACTAGCACAGCACCCAGGTGTACACCAAGGGGAAAGCAATAATATAGGAATGAGGAAGCCTTGTTATAGCCCTAAAGGCACAAACCGGACCACTGCTGGGCCACCCTGAGCAGTGTTGTTATCCAAAATAACAACAACAAATACAGAGAATTGATAGGAGAAAGAAAAAAAAAAAAAGTGAGAAGCCATAAGTTAGTTTGCAGCATGAGATGCGAGAGATGGATACAACACACCTCATCTCACTTACCCAAGCAAAAAGCAAGAGCAAAACCACACAAGCAACCCTGAAACAACAGTGCCTAGGCTGGAGCCTGGAGCTTTTGAGGAGAAGAGCTCTCAATTGGACACAGCTGCCAGGAAAGGCTTGGGTCTGGTGATTAAAGGGACCAGCACAGGGAGATAGCAGAGTCACCAGGATCTGAACACCTCACCCAAAATGCACGCTACCATTCTTAAAGCAGAGGGCCAGGTGGAGATCTGATCCTAAGTATTTTCAAATATCAGGGAGGGAGGATGAAGATGTCAGGATGAAGGTCCAGAGCAGTGTAAAGAGCACTGCTCTGTGGTCTCACGTCAAAACACCTAGTACAAAGGACACCGCTTATCAGAGGAAAGCAACGGGAATGAGATGACCACCAAGCATGTCTGAGCATTCAAATTACAAGCAGGTCTTGTAAGGGACAGGATCTGACATTTAATACCTCTGTTTGTAAAGTGTTTGACATTCATGATAACAGGAGTGGCACAGATAGGCAGCAAGGCCTTCTGTCTTTCTGGGAAAGCATGTGCACCGCTAAAAACAGCCTGGCTTTCTCTCTTTGCTAGCTGGGTCCCTGGGAGATGCAAACACAGGGAGCTGCGGGCGTTAATGTGAGCACCTGCGGCATCTCTGGGCCAGACTGCCTTCAAACTCCTGAAAAAGTCAACTTATCCCCTTGTGCCTTAGCTTTCCTCCCCAGAAGATGGATCATCTATTCTTCTTATGGGCTCTGCAGGACACGTACCACACTTGTGGAGAACGCAGCCCAAAAGAGCCAGGTTTTGATCTTATCTGGGGCTCCGAGGAGCCATTATAAGAAAAATAAAGTTCAGCACTCAATCCTCTCTTGGAAAGCTATGCATTACAGCAGACTGGATGGAAATAACTTATTTTAAAAGGTGCCTCACCTGACAGCAGCTCAGAAATTGAAGTGGCAGAGGAGGAAGGAAACAATTAGTAGTTAGTGTCTTAGGTAAGCCTATGCTCCGCAGAAGCTAGAGCCCTGGAAGTAGATTTAATGCAGGACTTGGCTTGGAGCAAAGTAGTTGACACCACTGGTGTGGGCACCTTGGTCCCCAGCAAGGAGTCCCAAGTCCTGGGAGGTAGCCAGTCTGCCTGCTCCCCAAGGGAATCTCAGTTTGAAACACAAGGTGAACCTGGTGAGCAAAATAAACACAGAATGGGAAGAAAGAAGATGGAGTCACAGAGACCATCTGTCAGGCAGGTTGAGCATCACTAGTGCTAACCACTTCCCAACCCACCTGATCCCAAGATTTCCTACAGGATTTCAACCCCTGGCAGACACTGCCCTGTGAGCTGGCTTGTCCTCCCCCATCCCCTTCCCCCAGTACAACTTTCAATCCCAGGTTGGCCTCCAGAGGCTGGGCTGACACGTGGCTGGAGAATGGTTTAGAAGAGCAGGTAAGTCTTAGGGGTGGTCCCCCAACGGTCCCAGGCTTTACAGGGACAGTCCCAGGCTTTATAGGGACAGTCCTGGCAAAGCTGGGCTTGGGAAGGCTGATGAGAAGACTAGTTAGTATTGGCACGTAATAGTATCGACACCACATGTGAATAGAAACATATTGCTACCATGGTGTTAGCATACTGCCCAGCAAGGAGGAAAGGCATGGGTGGTCATAGAGGAGGGAGCAGAGCCCAAGGTCTCCAGAGCACAGCACAGATTCCTGCTCTCTAGCCCATCCATCCAGCTGTATCTTCTCTTAATTACATTAAAATAACACTCTCCCACCTCACTTTTTATTATTAGAAATGAACAGATTTAAAGCTTTTCCCCTCAAATTATGGTTCACCTGAGTAGATAATTAAAAGACTATAAAGGAGATACATTTTTATGTGTAATTACGCCTACTTCTGCTGCTGTATCGGGGCTTCAAAAATATTTGCAAAACAACTCAAAACTTTTATTTTGTCAGTGCAATAATTGCTGCTTGTCATGGCTATCTGTACGGGTGTCTGCTCTAATGAGAGCAACGTCTCACAGGCAGCTTTGCTGAGAGAGGGAAGGTGGGTGCTGGAGCTACAAAGCATCAGAGGCGCGCTGCTGGCAGAACAGCTGTGCATGGCGTGACACTGAGACAGTTCAGCCGCAGGCTGGCCCAGAGCTCACCTAGAGCCCAGGCGCTGGTGGGTACAGCTTCAGAAAGGAGAAGGATGTTTGTTTCCATTTTATGGGGAGATGGGAGGATGGAGGGGAGGATGCTCAGACTCTTGCCTTGAACAGTACAAGGTTTGTTCCCCATCCCTCATGTCAGTGGGCACACACACGGCCGGATCTCCTCCACACACTGCTGGATGTATCTGGTTTTGTTTGGCATGCTGAAGGCTCAGTATAGAATCATAGAATGGGTTGAGTTGGAAAGGGACCTTTAAAGGTCATCTTGTTCAATCCCCCTGCAATGAGCAGGGACATCTGCAACTAGATCAGGTTGCTCAGAGCCTCGTCCAACTTGACCTTGAATGTTTCCAGGGATGGGGCACCTACAGCCTCTCTGGGCAATCTGTTTCAGTGTTTCACCACCCTCATCAAAGAAATTTCTTCCTTATATGTAGTGTGAATCTACCTTCTTTTAGCTTAAAACCATTACCCCTTGTCCTATCGCTATAGGCCCTACTAAAATGCTCAGTAATGCTGGTGAGGGACCCAGCTGCCATGTCGCTGGGCAGGCTCGTACCCCAGGCACATGGGGAAGAGGGGTAAGTCACCCATCACGTGCAGGAGGCTCCTGCAGAGGAGCTGAATCTGTCCCTGTGTGTTGTGGTAGCACCCATACCTATGTGTAGTGGCAGAGATGCATTCATATTCCTGACGAGAACAGGCTGGAAATGGGTGTTTGCTGCTTCTCAGGAGGGTTCCTCTGGTTCGGGGGATGCAGCATTGGCCACCTCTTCCTGCAGAGAAGGATCTCGGCTGCTGACACCTCAGTCCGGCTCAGCCCTGTGGAGGCCATAGCTCCCTCCTGGGCACCACCAGGCACCCTGGAGGCTGACACTCCCGCAGCACAGCCCAGCTGGGCTAATTAGTTTAAGCTCAGAGGTGACCTTGCCTGTCACTTGGGCTTATTAGCGCAGCTCAGCACTGCACGAGCAAGGTTCAGCACTCCCAGCCCCGAGCTGGTTCCCAGCTATCGTAAGCATCACCCCTCAGTTAATAAATCCTCCCCAAGCTAAAAATGGTGCTGACCTGACACCTCCTGCTCCAGTACACACTGCTTCGCTCCACGCTCCTGGTCAAGTCAGTTGGGGCTTAGCAGGACGGAAAATCTAAAAGAAAGGGGTCTAGCAGAGAGCCGAGCAGAGGGACATGCACAAGGAAGCAAACAAGAACCGAATGCGGCAAAAAGATGCTGAGTCAGCACAGTGTGAGGCCACCTAACAAGCAAGGGAAAATGGACAGCTGGGAAAGGCAAGGAGCCTGGGGGCACCAGGAGTGCTGGAGGGCACAGCACCAGGGAAAGAGGTCCAACGGAGAAGCAAATAAGGTCTGTGGCCCCTGGTGCAATTCAGAAAGCAGAGAAGAGGGGAAGAAAACTTACCAAGGAATGCCACCAGCAGCAAATGGGAACAGGGACCAGGCAAGGATGGGATGCTCCTGCGCCCTGGGTGGTTCCCGGTGTGGCCATGGGCGAGCCCAGGGTCGCGGTTACAGCTATGGACAGACCTGAGCTTAATGCCTATGTTGGGGACAGCAGGTCCCAGGCAAATAACCTGTCCGGTTTCTCCCTGACTTGTCCTGAGGAACAAATCCCGTGGTGGATGAAGCTGCTGAGATGGTTTTATGCTTCATCTGGTTACATTTGGTTTAAGAAATTGCTTGTGTGCACTGCCTGGTGACCCTCATTGATCAACACAGGAGGTGCTTTAAGAACAGGCTCGGCCACCTCCCAGCAGAATCTCTAGCTGGACACGCACTTGGGGAGCCATTATAGACCTGGTTGCCGTGCAAAGCTGCACCCTCTTCTGCAGCATTAAGGCAGATGGGCTTCCCCGAGTGCACACGCAGCGGTCCCCATGGTGGAGTCCCCACACATGATATTGTACCCATCTGTTTGCAGAGCCAAGCAGTCAAATGAATGCTAAATACAGGAAGGAAGTTGGGTCCCCTGGGAGGAAGGTGCTGCTGGGATGAAGGCTGAGTGGGGACCACCAGCATGGGGGCCAGCACTGGGGTGGGCATCATCCGCCCTCCTGCTAGGACACCGAGAGCTGGCTGAGCGCTCACAGCCGCTGTAGGGTGCACTGAACACACCAAGTGCTGAACACGACCGGTCCATGGCAAACCAGCACTTCTGGCCTCCCGGGGTGCCTACGTGGCTTTGAAGTCCCCGAATATATGCTCAAATTCGCTGTGTATAAAGAAGATAAAATACCCCATCTCCCTCATAAGGGTATCAGGAAATAAATTCATTAGTGTTTATAAAGAACTAAGAAACTCTGATCAGAGAGCCATGGAAAAAGCCCACGAGGGAAATGAATAATTCGGTGTGCAGAGCTGTGCTGGGAAGGCACACAGTAAATAATGCATGGGCTGCGCGTGGCGCCAGGAGCTAAAAGGCTCGGGAGCAGCTCCAGCGCCGCGTGCCGAGTGCGGCAGCGGTCCAGGGAGGGCAAAACACGCTCTCAGCCGGGGTAATGAATGACCACCTCGTAGCGCTGGGATGTGAGGGGTCTTGAGCCAGGCAGCACAGGTATTTCGGGGTTTGGGGGAGCCCAGCTTTGCACTTTCCACGTTCCTCTGGTGCCAGCTGGCTGGGCAGTGGGCAGCAGCCTGTGCCAGGCAGGACACAGCAGCACACCGGGCCCCTCGCTGAGCCCCCAGGCCCCTCCCTTTAGCCCTCCTGCTTGTGAGTAACCAGAAATAAGGGCTTGCCTGGGCTGCTCCTACAGGAGCTGGGCTGAAGCTAACCCCCTCCCCAACCCCACCTGCAGCTCTGCTTTGCCGTGAGGCCGGGCAGAGGGGGCTAACAAGGAGGCACCAGAATCCCCAGCAGGTCTGCAAGCAGCAGAGGCAGTGCCCAAGGCGGGGGTGACGGCAGAGACAATTTCCCACCCAGGTTAATGCCAGCAGTCTGGTGCACCTCATAGCAGAAAGCATTGCCTGCTCTTCCAGGGCCAGACAGGTGCGAGAGGTGCTGCCAAAGGGCTGGTCCTGCAGGGAAGCTCCCCTCTCCTCTCCATCGCTGATGGTGGGGCAGAGGAGCTCAGCTCTCAGTGGAGGAACAGCTCAAAGGTGTCTTCCCTCATGCCCAAATCACAGGGGTACACTCTTCGCCCAGTTAGCTCAGCGAGAGCATGTTACTGGGAGCTTCATGCAAAATGCCCAGAGACATCCTCTGCAGAGGACAGGTGCTGCAGGTCAAAGCTGTTGCTACTGATTTGCTCATTCCCTTGCTCGTCATGCCCAGGGGCACCGGCACAGACGATGCTGTAGGCAATCCCGTCACAGAGATGCACAGATGTCCTCACACCAGAGTGTGAGCAGAAGCAATCGCACCAAGGGGTTGCCCAACCGGCTCTGAAACAGGGCTGGGGGTTTCAGTTCCCGGCACTGGTCGGGACTCTAGGGGCAGCGAGGGAGTGGCCACAGAGGTTTAATCAGGGTGGTAACTGGAAACCAGCTAAAAGCAATTGAGAGCATGTAAATCCTACCCCATCCCGAGCACCTTGGGGTGCAGGAAGGATGCAAGCTATGCATGCGTGCAGCTGTGTGCACACACACGTTGGCGCATTCACGTGCATGTTGTTCCGGAGGTGTATGCAGTTTGACCTGATAAACAGAAACAAGCAATTTGGCTGGGGATAGAAGGTGGCTTTCTTGAGAGCATCCCCCAAAAACCTCTCCCACAGGGCCTGGAGGAGATTTCGACACAGCAGCCGCCTCAGCCCTGCTCCATCTGAGCCCTCCTGGCTCCGGCACAGGCTCTCCAGCACCGCTGCCGCCTGCCTGGCTTCTCCTCCAGGAAAACCCAGCACTTTTAATAGGCGATGAGGCATCTCCAATAATTCCAGCAGATGCTGCCATTTAATGCGGGTTGGCACATAACTTTATAATCGGACCATATTGCTCCAATTACAATTTAGCCTATAGTCCTCTTGGGCTTGTCTTTTATTTGTCTTTCATTGCCAAGCGCGGGAGGGAGGGGAGGTGGGAGAGAACTGGGGATGTGTGTGTCTCCGACCCCCCCCCTCCTTCACTGCCATGTCTCTCTGCGCAGCGGGTAGCTTCTTGGTTCCTCTCTTCCCCTGGGTCAGGGCTGTCCTCAGGCCAGAGCTGTGCCCTGTGCCTTGTTTGCAGGGAGCAGCTTGCCCCTCAGCAACGGATTAAGAGGAAGTGGCTCCCACCACACCCCACAGGTGACCCCCCCACCCCCAGGGACAGCCCCTCATTGCACCCCAGAGAGCATCATGCCTCCCGGGGAGCCAGCCCAGCAGTGTTCCTCCTCTCTGCCCCGTGTTGAGAGCGGTCCCGGCTCAATTTTCTGCTTGCGGTGTGGTAAATCAGGAGTTACTCTACTTGATGGCGATTGAGTTAGGCTGGCATCAAGCTGGTGTGCCAGAGTATCACGTATATTGAAATTTCTGGGAGCTGCTGCAGAGTAATTGAAGCCAACATGCTGCTTCCATTTTTCAAACCCGAGAGCCATGAAGGAAAGATTTTTCATTTTGAGAGTTAGTCTCTGTTCTGGCTGTGACAGCTGCCTGTATCTATATTCAAAGCTCAGGAAAAGTTTTTTGGACTCTGCGTGGCCTTGGTAAATGACATCTCATTCCAGCTGGGATGCAGGTGAAGCTGACTGCTTAGCCTGTCGGGAAAAAAACCACCAGTGCCAGAGCCTACAGCTGTATAAACCCATATGGGTGAGGTGAGGCTCTACTGGGGACTGCTCTGGGCCAGGCAGCTGCCTGGTGAGGGCAGGACTGGCCCCAAGCCCTGTCCCAGCTGTGCTCTGCTAAGCGGTTCCTGGCTCTGCTAGCAACCCCGTGCAGCTGCCCCAGCTCCCCGGCCATCCTTCAGAGCCCCATTAAGCCATCAAACTGTCAGCAGGGCTCCTCCAGACCCTATTAAAAGGCTATTCCCAGACAAGCTACTTTGGGAACGTTAAGCACTGGCTGTAAATGTCTTTTGGTTACTTAACGGGAAAACCTCGGGGCGACCTGTGTAAGGGATATACCCTCTGTGCACCCCAAATCCCAGAGGATTCAAGAAACATGAATACCCATTTAAACCACACTGGTAGCCCATTAAATCAAGTATCTACTCAATTAAGGAAGCACAAACAACTTCAGCTCTGCCCTCCATCAGCTGCTGCCCATTTGCATCTTGCATGTCCAAAGACCTACCGGGAGGCTGGATTTTATGGCAGAGGCGCTCTGGTTTCATTTGTCAGGATGGGCTTGGCAAAAAACAACCCTGAAACACCCAAAACCCCAGTTACTCTGGGATTGCCATTCTCCCCCTGTGTACAAAGTGTGAAGCAAACCTCACTGCGCGTATTTGAGCCCAGGGTAGCAGAGCCCTGCCTGCAGGGACCTGGAGCTGACACCGTGAGCATGTGGAACTCGCTTGCTCAAAAAACCCTATAGCAAACCCCCCCAGCTCTTAATGACCCCAGAGACACAGCAAGAACTCAGAAAGATCTCTTGATAGCAGCCGTGAGAAAGCCCCACATCAGCAATACTGCTGATCTGAGAATTACAGGGCAGCAGAGACCTCAGGGCCATGTCAGCCCCACCTACGGCCAAACCAGCGTCTGCTTCCCTCCCTGGAAGATCACCCCAAAACCACAGCGCATGGGAAGCCCGCACCCCCTTCCTCAAAAGCTCTCCCAGTAGCAGCTCCTCTTTCTTAACCCCAAATACCTGGGTGGTGGTTGCATATTTCTAAATCTATCCATTTACAAAACTTTCCCGTTTTAGCCCTCATCGTCGGCTGGAGGATGTTCCCAATGCTGGCAGGGTCAGCTACCCTCAGGCAGCATCACCTGGATGGGCTGCGTGGTCCCAGCTGGATAAAATGCCTGAGCATAGCCAATGCAAAAGGAAAAAAAAAAATTTCTTGCAATCATTTACAGTAATCCTTAAGGCAAGGAGGTTCAAGCTGAGCATCGGCCTTTTAATTGACAGGCTCCAGCAAGACTCGGGAAGCGAGGAGCCGGCGTGCTCCCCCAGCGCGGACAGCACTTTCATCCCAGTCAGCACTTCCAGCATGGCTTCCCCAAGCGATTGCACATGAGGGCTTTGAAACATATTTCGCAGAAAAACCTGTGCCAAGAAAATTCCTTCTCCTGGCTTTTTGCAGCAAGCAACTGCTGATAGGGATCGCCGAGAATAAAGTCACTTCATTTACAAACCGGAGAGCCAAATCTGATAGACATCAAAATCTGAGGTAAGTCAAGGAGCGATGGAGCGCTGCCAGTTCCCCAAATGAATATTCATGGCAAATATTCACCCAGCTCCGAGCTGAAGAGAAACCGGCAGCAGAAAGGCTGCCCCTGGGAAGGGGAAGGAGTGGGATCAGGCTTATTTCATCGTTTTTATTGAGTGCAATTTTCTCTTTAGTACAATATTCTCTGAAAGTTACTGTTACAAACTCCGACAATTTCAACACAATCAACAAATCGGGGAAGGAGGTGGGGGATGGGGGTAGGAGGGCAAAAAAAATTACAAGGGGTGAAACCTTTTACAGACATCTCACTGGTTATGTACAGGACAGGGTACGGCCGGCTGGCACAGAGCACGCCGTGGCTCGGGGGGGGACGGGGCTCCCGGGGCACTGCAGAGACCTCCCGGATCATCATCTTGTGGGTGGCAGGGGGGGAAACGGTCCCTGGGGACCAGTGTCAATCCCCTCTCTGGCGCTGCTGCCCAGCTGCGATGCTGGACTCAACACCCCTGCAAGGCAAGAGGGAGGGAAACAAGAAAAGGGTGAGAATAAGCATGTCCCATGCTCAGAGATGCAGCACCTCCCCAGAAACGCAGGCTGCTCCTTCGCAGCTGAGACCCACCGCGACACTGAGTCCCCCCCCCCACAGCCCCCTGCCCCGCAGCCGGTGAGGACTGCACCCAGCGAAACCCAAAGACTTCTTACAGCAGACACAGCCTCTCAAAAAAAAAAAAAAAAAAAAAAAAGCGGTGATTAATTAATATGCTGTCAGAAAAACGACGATTTCACTGAAAGCTCTCAATTTTTCCTCGGGGGAAAAAAAGGAAGAGAAGAGACGCATTTCTTTGTGAAGCCGAGATGCTTCAGAGAGCGGAGGCTGAGACTTGATTTTGGGGGCAGGAAGGTTACCGTGTTCCCCAGCAGTGAAGATGCTTCCCCCCCACCCGCCCTGCAATATGAGCACCCCCAGGTCTAAAGCAGGCACAAACCACCAGGCACCACAAAATCGCTTTTTCCAATGTAAAAAAAAAAAAAAATACCCATTTTCTCCTCTGCCAGGGGGAAGCCAGAAGGTCTCCAAACCAGAAGAGCAACCCCAGGAGCACCTCCTTCTCACCCTGCAACCAAGATGTGTGGCACAGCAGCAAAATCCCATTATTTAGTCACTTTGGAGAGGCAAAGATGCTTTTAATATACAACTGCAACTTGGAAACATAAGGGTGCCACATTAAATAACAAAGCAATTGACCGCTGCGTCCGTTTGCTGGGCCACCGATAACTGGGGCTCACTGGCATAATTCTTGCCGGGCATCTCTGTGCCTCTCCAAACATACTGATGCTTTCAAAAAACAACTCCAGCTGTGTCTGACATTTCACTCCTATTAAAATCCATCATTCTCCTGAATGGAAATCATTTTTTTAGCAAACCCAGGTAAGTAATGAAACTTTTATTTAGTAATTAGTGTTTGGCAGAAAAGGGGGCATGGAAGAAAGGGTAAGAGAAATTGAGATTATTTTAAAAAAAACAAAACAAAAAGAGCTTCGGCTCAGGGAAAAGATACTGCTGTGTATTTCTTATGCACTGGGGTCCATTTTTGGTGCTGCACTTGGAGGATCAGTCTCACGGCTCCCATCAACATTAATGGGAGCAGAACAGCTAAACGGCTGGAAAAAAGCGACAACAGAAATACAAATAATGTTTTACAAGAGGCAGCAGATGCAGGGCACAGCAGATGATGCTGAACACGCTGCTGAGCTGGGCGGGTCCCCAGGGACTGGTGTAAATCAGGGTGATTGCACCCAAGTCGGTGGGGCGACGGCGATTTATATCGGCTGTGGGTTCAGCCACATTAAAGCCGAAGCTGAGCAAGGGCTCCAGCCCTGGGTGCTGCTCCCGGCTCCACCATCACCTTCCCACTGCAGCCTTTCCCAGCTCATTTAGCCACAGCCGCCCAACCCGCCCGGCAGCAAGGGAGCCAGGGAAGGGTTTGGGTGTTTTTATTCCCGTGGGGAGCCTGCGCCTTCCCCCAGTATGGTGGCTGCTGGCTCAGATCTCCCACCGCAGCTGCAGCCCTTCCATTCGTCCTAGCAAAAATGATTGGGAACAGCTACGCATGATTTGGGCCAACCCAAAAGGATTGAGCCCAAAGGACCCGAGGGACAGGTCATGAGCAGCTGGGGGAAGACGGCAGGCAGCGCAGTCGAGCATCCCCCAGGTACGCAGCCACTGAATCACCTCCCCGCCCCATCACACGTCCTCCTCCCCGTGCTCTGGCGTGGGAGCCCCTGCAAAGCGGCATGACGCAGAGGGCTTTGATCTCAGCCTGTAAGTGTTGGTGTGACACAAATAGCAATAAAAAGGCCACGTTTGTGAGATGAGAAGGCAACCTGTAAGGGAAGGTGTTATCAGCATCAGCGTGGCCATAGGGGAGCGAACGGCGCGGCTGGGATGTGGACAGCACGCTGGCCCCCGGGGCTTTCTCCCTTTCTGCTTTCATGGGAATAGGGCAGCTGGGGCAGAATTGCAAATACCCAAAACAATCAAAGGATGGACGGCATTGCACACCCAGCTGCTACTCCCAAGCACTGCTGAAGAAAAGGGGAGCAGCAGGTGGGAGCGGGGAAGGGATGGAGGCATGTGTGGAGCTGCCCCCAGCTCTGGGAACGCCCCAAAGCCATCGCCGTATCACTAACCACTCCTGCTAGCCCTCCACAGGCACCGGCCCGGCTACGGCCCTCACCCAACCCTTTCACAAAGGGGAGTCAAACCTCACCACTGCTCCCCTGGGACATCGGGGCAGGAGCCTCCCAGAGCCCCATCCCCATCTGGGCACCACCAGGGTTGGGTCACGGTGCTGCTGTCCAGGCACTAACCCCAGCCAGAAGACTGGAGTCCCTGACCACCAGCAGCCTCTGGCTGTGGACACCTCCCCAAATATTTAGGCTGGGGAATCTGGAAAGAGTTCAGCCAAAGCGTGGTGTGGAAAAATAAACAAACAGATACGTGCACATTTCATGTCCGCCTGCCTGTGGAAGCCCCCACAAGGCTCAAGCCCACATTTCTGACATGAGGCTCACCTTGCTCCTTAGACAACACTTGGCATGGTCTGCACCTCCCGCCGTCAGTCCCGCTCGGCGCTAATTAGCATTGATAATTGCACTGATGATGACCATAATTTTCCTGCCCTCTCTCCCCTACCTTCATGCAAGGGTTCAATTGCCTAATGAGACCCTTGAGGATAATCATCGAGAGAGGAGCAGGTTCACCCCCACTGTGAAGTCAGCTCCTGGGCAATGTGCGGGGATGGGAGAGCAGAGAAGGGAAAGCCACAGCCTGGGCCAGTGGACAGGGAAAAAGCTGCCGAGCCTTGTTTACTTGGGGACACGGAGAAAAGTTCACTCCAATTAATTTTTTTAAGTGGATAGGCGTTAATCCCCCTACACTTATCTAGAATTAACACAGACTTAAGTAGATTTTTGCCTAATCCACTTCCACGTCTGCCCCGAAAGGGCACGTCTGTTTTGGGAATGAGCGGAGTTCAGCTAATCCACTTAAAATTCATGCAGCTGGTTTGTTCAGATTAACCTCCTCCAGCATTTCCCTTCAGTGACGGGCCAGGAGACCTCAATGCCATCCCACCTCTGCCACTGATGGGGCCACCTCATCTATGGTCATCTCACCTAGCAACGCAGCTGGTTTGTCCTCCACTTGCTGTCCGTGCATTAGGGTCTGCTGGGACCCGGTGATACCCCTAAAACAGCCAATACAGCAGAGCCATGCAGCCGGGGATGGACAGCCAAGGGCTTCACAGTGTTTTAAATGCCGATGGCCAGAGGAAGGAGAGCAGAAGCAGTGGAGATGCTCAAACACAGACGGGGAGGAGTGTGCAGCTACGCCCAGGCTGGAGGGATGCTCATGATGCTGCTCTGTGGAGGACAGCCATCCAAAGCAGATGGCCCTGGGACACTGTCCCCAGAGTGCCAGCAGCTCTGACAACTCAGAAAGGCCCAGGTGAAGGGCACCATGGTCACCATAGACGGATGTATTTCCCGCCCCAGCACGAATCTGCTCCTCTGACATGAACCAAGAGACCAGATTTAATGCCATGGATGCTTACAGTCCCCAAAAGCATGTGCCTGGTTCCCATCTCGCATCTCCTCCCACCATACAAAGCAGAGGAAGCCCTCTCCTGATAGGAGCAGCCATGCCTGCTCCTCTTTCCACCACACCAGACCCTGGGATGGCAACACAGCCCATCAGGGTCCAATGACGGACACAAGCCAGCAGACCTCCCACAAGACACAGATGCAGAACCAAAGCCCGAGGGCATCAAAAATGGGATAGCACAACGTGACAGCAGCTCTCACACCTCCCAGAGACAGGTTTTGGAAGATGTTGAGCTGAACAGGGACAGGCACAGACATTCCTCCATGGCAGGAGGGTTGGACCAGATGATCTTTAAAGGTCCCTTCCAACCCAAACCAATTCTACGAAAAACATAAGCTGGAACAGGAGCAACAGAGAAACCACTGACAGGGTGAAACAATTCGTCACAGGAGTCCCATCAGTGTGGACTTCACCTCTCCTCCATTACCTCCATCATTGCTTGAGAAGTTTCTGGCTCTCCCGAAATTGAGAGGAGACTCATTGGGAACCGACGGAAAAGGTCTGCTTCAGGCTCTTTGAAAATAATCTGGAAGGCACCCAAGTCATAATTAGATCAGCATCCCTCCTGGCAGGATCCTTCATAGAAGAGGCACCAAAGCAGATGATGACACAGGCATTAAATAATCCCCTGCGGCTCCTTGCGCAGCGAGGACGTTACGGGAGCAGGAGACGCGCAGCACCTGGATGAGTGCACGAGCTGGATGTGAAACCCTGGCCCCAACCACCCGTCTTTCCATCTGCAGTTTAACGAGGACGGGTGGCCTTGGAGCTACAGTATGTTTCTGAGAGCTTGAAAATCTGCCACAGGGTCTGTAAATCCATTCCTCATCTTAGAAACTGATTGATCCTTTTTTTTTTTTAAGTCAAATTCAATGTTTAAGAGTAACGATTTCCAAGTGAACACAGACTGGCTCAAATATGTCAGCAGCTTTTATGGATCAGAGGCAAAAGCCTTAATTCAGACCCTAATGAACGCAAACATGTCTGTCCCCATCGCAAAACAATGGCGTTTGTGGCAGTGCAAAAAAAAACCTTCATAGGTGATGCCCAATGATTTATCCCAGGCCAGAGGCCAGCTGTGATGCTCCCCTGGCTCCCACAGGGATGTCCTCAGCCAGCAGGCAGGGATGTGGACAGCTTTATTGATGAGACCTCTGCAAACCAACCCTGAAACAACCCTTCCCTCCCTCTGAATCAAACACCCAGGAGCAGCATCCTCCACACCAGTTCGTGGGGAAGATGCCACTGCCCCACAGAGGAGCGGAGAGCAGAAGAGGAGATCCCGTGGGGCTCGGGCCAGCGTGTGGGAGCTCCTGGAGCAGAGACAGAGAAGAAGGGAAGGGGGACAGGGGAAATGACAGCCCTGTTTTCTGCTAGGGAAAGGAGCATTACAAGCACCAAAAGCTGACAGGCTCAGAAATAATGGTCTGAGCTCGCTCTTATTTAAAAACCGGCTGCCTGCTGTTTTCATCGCAAGCCCCGCTCTGACTTGCAGCAACATTTAAAATTAAATATACATAAGTGCTTTCAAAGAACTGTTAATTTGAAGGTCATTAAATGGCATAAAATACATTCCTTTTTTTTTCTAGAAAGAGGCACGTAATAATGCTATTAATACATGCTCCTCTTCCACGTTCAAAAGCTTGCTCTCGCCTTGGATGTGCGGGTGGCTGAGTTCACCTTCGCTTGCAGCGGCACGACATCTCATTTTAATTACTGCTATTGAGAAAGCTGCTGCCTCCTCCATCGCGCATGGCGCAGCCTGCCAGGGATGGGGTTGTATAAAAGATATGGCAAAGCCCGGGGGAAACAATGCAGTTGAATTACCAATGGCGATTTGGGGGGCAGGGGGGGGAAGGGATGTGGGGAGCAACACAGTGGGGCTGGCACCGGAGGATGCAGAAGGGAGGGGGCAATGTGAAGCCAACTGAAGGCAACACCCAGTCCAGACATGACTATCTTGTCCACTGATTCTCACACCAAGATCATGGGCCAAGCTCAGAGCAGGGGTTTTGTGGCAAAAAGTCCATTTTTTGATGTAATGCTACATGCAAAAAAGACAAAGCCAACAGAGACACACACAAAAAAAAAAAAACTAAAAAAGACACAAAAGGGCTCAGGTTTTTGCAGTTGCCATAGAAATGTAGAGAAGGAGCTGACAACTGCAAAGCACTTCTGTGAAAGGACGGGATCAAGGGTGAGCGTGAGGTGGGCTCACTTGAAGGCAGCCCGGGTGATCGGCCACATCCATGTGCCGCTGCTCAGCGCAGAAGTGGGATGTGGCCAGAGGAGCAAGGCACCGCAGCCGAGCTTCAGCTACAAGCAGTAGCTGGGGGCCGGGATCCACCCTGGCAGGGTCCACCAGCGAAGGGAACCTCCCAGCACTAGCACGTGGCAGATGAACCCACCAGGACCCTGTGTGATAGATGAATCCCAGCCTGGAGAAAAGGTCTGTGGAGCTGGTTCACTTTGATCAGAAATGCTGCCTTCTTCCTTTTATTCTGTGCAAACCAAAACTTTGGGGGGAAAAAATAATTGAGCCATCCCTTCCCCTTTGGGATCAAAGAATGGGACTCCAATGCCAACCACAGCACAGAGCAGAAGGCGACGTGAAATGGGAGCTTTCATTTTTAGACCACACTTAGTCGTTTTCTTTCTCCTCTTTTTTTTTTTTTCCACTGGTTCTTTGCCCACATTTGGCAGAGCTCCTCCACGTTGGCAAAGCATCCAACGGACCCAAATCTGCATCACTCCTCGGTCCACAAAGACACAGCAGTAGCTGTAAGGCAGAGCCTCCTGCCCCAGGTCCCACCGCTGCCTGCAGCTCCCGCCCCATCCCTGCACAAGGCAAAGCCAGAGCATCTCAACCGCTTCTCCATGACGTTGCTGATGGAGAAGACTTCCTAAGTGACCTGGACAGCGCAGTCACACAGCTACGGCCAAGCACCCGGCAGTCTCCTGTTGACGCAGGGAAGTGAATGTTGGCAGCAAGCCTTGACTTAGACAGCACCTCTTCGATGGCACCCTGCACCTCCTACCCTGGTGAGAGCCTCCTCCTCGGCATTTGATGAAGGAAAAGAAGGGCCAGTCCAAAGACACACAACCCTACTGTCATGGTCAGGCAGGTATAATGCTGTCACTCCTGGACAGAAAGGCTTTGCGGTTTGGAAAACTTATTTTTCTTGGAAGAGTGAGGTCTAAAGAAACAAAATGGTCTGACAGAAGTCTTCTGAATTTTATGTTACTTGTTTTCAATAAAAAGGAGTCGTAAAGGTGGAGTTTTGATATTTAGCCTGTGTCGCTGTCATTCGTTTTTTTAAATGCCTTTAGCTTCCTTCTAATAAAAGAGAAATCATAAAAAAAACCCACAAAGGATCCTTCACCACCGGCGAATATCAATGTGGTGAGGCAGTGTATTAGTATGCACGGCGCCCTCTCCATCTGCATGTTGTATTCGGTGTGACAACATCCTGGAATACAGATTTGGGCTGCGAGTATCCCGAGAGGTATTAGCGATCGTCTATCAGACAGGACGAGAAGCAGTCCCTGCTGTTGTAAACAAGGGGTGTTTTTCTCTGCCTCTTTCTCTGGGGGGAGTTCAGTGATTTGAAACAAGCTCATTCCTGCATCTTGTTAGTTCCTGTTCTTCAGCAGAGCAGCAGGTCATCTTCCTTAGACGATTAAAGAAATAAAATCGGAGGTGTAAAGAGCACCCCATCACCAGGGTCCTTCATCTGCTGGTGGTGTCAGCCGCTATTCTCCCGAACCAAGCACATGCTCCCCACAGGACACAGGGGGGTCCCCCCAGCCAGAGAGCACCCCGATGCCTCCAACATGGGGAACAATGCTCATACCCAGGACATGGGGACAGGTGCTGGCAGCAGGCAGAGGAAGGGCTTATCCCCTTGTGTTTAGTGGCAGCAAGCAAATCTGGCGAGGCATCTCCATGGCACAGATGAACATTGGGCAATCCGATGGTGTAGATGGACATGGAGCAATCCCATGTGCAGATGGATGTGGGGCATCCCCATGGCAACGACGGACAAGGGGAAAACCCATAACACAGGTGGACATGAGGGATCCTCATGGCACTGATGAACACGGAGCATCCCCATAGCACAGACAGATGCAGGCACCCCCACGGCACAGACACAAGGCATCCCCATGGCACAGCTGGATGTGGGGCATCACCGTGGCACAGGAGGATGCAGGACATCCTCACAACATGGACAGATGCAGGGCATCCCCACAGCGGGGACGGATGCGTGAGGAGGACTGAGGGTTTCTCATACACATATGAGCCACCGCGCCACCAAATTACAGCAGGGACCGGCAGCCCTCAAGGCACAGCTGGGCAGCCTGCCCATGCCGCCGCTCCCCCTGCCCCATGGGTGCTGCTTGCTGCCAGCACAGTGTCTGCAAGAATGCAGTGATGGATCATCACAACTCACACACAACCATCTAAGTAAAAGCCTTATTAAGAGTTCATTCATTTTATAAACTCTCGGCGCGATCCACAGAGGGACATTAGATTGCCCAGCCTTACAATATTCTGTGTAAACACTGACATGCGTCTAGTAATTTTAACTAGATCAATTTGCAAAGGAGACTAACGGTGGAACAAAAAAAAAAAAAAATCAAATTAAACACAAGGAAACATTCACCGGGAGAGGCTTTAAGGAAGTGAGCTGAAAAACAGAGAAGGATGGACGGATGGACAAAGAGGTACATGAGACAAATGGACCTACCTCTGAAGCCATGAAACCTAAGTCTGTAATTCAATAACAAAATCCTTAGATCCGCAAGAATGGGAAAAAAAGTCCTCCATAGCCACCTTCCGTGCATCGCCGAGGCTCTGGAGACCTTAGCAGTCTGTTTCCCAGAGCATCTCTCCTTCTCCAGCAGTCACTGACCCAGTCACAATCACACAGCAGCTCCTCTGGTCCCATCCCATTCCCACTGTGCCGGCTGGCCCTTGGCATCCTCCTCCCCGCTTGCAGGATGTTGAGTGCTTGCTTTGCCGTTGGGCGCTTCCCTGCTACCTCCCACTCCCGGGGGCTGCGGGCACAATCCCCAGCCCTCCCTGGGCTGGGAACTGGCCGGCCACTGGCCACAGGGTCAGCGGTGATCTTCGGTTATGGATAAGCAGTGAGTCCACGGTAGGTTGACAACGTACACACGCGCACGAGCGCACACACACACACGGGAACACCTCTTTCCATTTTCCAGGATGGATTTTTTTTTTTTTTAATCCTTTTTTTTCCTTTTTGCAAAAAAAATGCAAGCAAAAGAGAAAAAAAAAAAACCCAAGGTTTTCTATTGAAGGTACATCTCTTCTTCAATATGAAGACATTAACTGGATTGAGTCGGATCCCCCATGCAGTGGTCAGCGAAGTCCTTTGGTAGTTGCCAGAGCGGCGCCCAGGTAGGACAGCAGGGAGCTGCAGAGATGTCTGAGGACACTTCCACCCTGGTCCATGAGCAGAGAGGGAAGCGGGGTAAGCAGGGAGGGCCGGGGCAGGGAGGGAGGGCGAAAGAAGAAAAGAAAAGGAAGGTGGTTTCTCTGGATGGGACACTCCATCTCGTGGCTCTCCCTTCCCCAACAGCCCCTTCCTCCTTCTCAGTTTCGACCACTGCTCACTGGTGGTGGGATTGGAGTCTGGTCTCTAGGGTTTGGGTTTGCTTCCCCAACGTACATTGGTTTGTCTTCATTGTTTTTTGTGTTTGTTTTTTGTTTTGTTTTGTTTTTTAAATATATGATTTGTACATATTTATACGTATTTATATGCTGTTCCCCATGACATTGGTAAGTGTGCTTCTGTTGGTGAGGAACGGAAGTCACCAGTTAGAGATGAGTCCTAGGAACACCCTTCGTCTGCAGTCACAGTCCCCAGGCAGCGGCGGCACCCCTCCAAACGGTGCTCCATGGCGCCCGTCAGTTTCTCCCCTCCCTCCTCTGCCCTTCCGCTGCGTGCCCTCCCTGTCCCCTCCCTGTTGAACAAGGGACGTCATGCCATCGAGGTCGGAGACTGACTCATCTGTACTCGCATGGACTGGACGCTGTTCAGAATCTTCTTCTGGTGCCCAGCCAAAGTCACCCCTATTCTCAGGAGGTCTCTGGAAGACAGACAGATGGAGGACTATCAATAGGCAGCTGAGGGTTGGTGTATCTGTTTTGCTGTGTCTAAGTGAGGTGAGGGATGTAAGCTCAGCTGGTCCATGCCTTTCAGCAGAAGAACAAGCACAGAGCCCAAGCGCAGCCCCATCAGCATCACTGGGGATGAGGTGGGACCGAGAGCAGGGAGACACCCCCACACTGACCCCCAGATAGTGAACGCGGCCACCTCTAGACTCAGGGTGCTTCTGCTGACCGGTGTGATGGATGCTCACACCCTTCCTTTGCAGGTGCCTTGAACTGACCTTCCCACCTCCCTCCAAACCCAACCCACCCTGGGCAGCACCCAGCTTTCGGGCAGCCCTGGTGCGACACCCAACTCACTCGGACGTCATCTGGGCAACAAGCTGCAGGGAGGTGAAGCCAGCGGTCAGGAAGCTGTCCCGATACTGGCTCATCTTCACGGCACTCAGCCAGTCGTCTACTGAGGTAAAGGCAGTGAAGTCAGGGATGGAGCGGTCGAGGAGGGGCTGAGAAGGCCTGCAACAGGACACACTGCTGGGGACAAGCCCAGCTGGTGCACAGACATGCTCCCCAATCCACCCCTCTGTGCCCTTGTGCTCCCCCCAGTACTGCCCTGCTCCCGGCACGTGCCTGAGACAAGGAAGGCCATGAGGAAGGCCTGTCCCATGGGAATACCGCTCTGCCAAGCAGCACTGTGCAACCCCGCACATTGTAA
This sequence comes from Aquila chrysaetos chrysaetos, assembly GCF_900496995.4. Classification (NCBI taxonomy): domain Eukaryota; kingdom Metazoa; phylum Chordata; class Aves; order Accipitriformes; family Accipitridae; genus Aquila; species Aquila chrysaetos. The sequence goes on along the minus strand of NC_044013.1, from coordinate 28,490,268 downwards.
TCCAGTTGCGGGAGCCGCAGGGACGAAGGCACTGGCAGAGCAGACACTGCACCCATATGGTCACAGGCCATAAAGAATCAACAGCAAAGAATTATTGCTGTTGCTTGACTGAAAACTACATGTTCTTTGTCTGACTGTCAGGCAGAGCGAAGACAAACCCCCCTCCCCTTCTGGCAAACGATTTATGAATTCCTCTCCCCCAGCAGCATGAGACACTCAGGGAGCCTTTGGCTTGGGATGCTGACATGAGAGCATTCCCTGCACGCCGGGAGACTCACACAGCGGTGATGGTAGCCACAGTTTTGAGGCTTGCCGGGTTGCGGATCATTTTATCGAGGGTGTTGACTATCTCAGTGAAGCGCGGGCGGGTGTTGCGGTCCTTCTGCCAGCAGTCCAGCATCAGCTGGTGCAGGGCGGCGGGACAGTCCATGGGTGGCGGGAGCCGGTAATCCTGCTCGATGGCATTGATGACCTGCAGGGCAGCAGGGGAGAAAGCAGCACGTGAAGACAGGGGACTCGGAGGTCTCAGATAGGTAAAACCGCAGCCACAGCAGAGGGTGAGCCACCCCTGCCACTCTGAGCCGAGCCAAGCTGCATGTGCGGGCAGAGGTGCTACAGGCAGTGCTGCCGCAGGTTGGGAAGGCAGCTGCCAGCCCATTTGATCATCAGCAAAGGGAGCAGGAGGAGACTCTCCTGGCTCCGATGGAGCTGGGGCTCTCGGAGGTTAATCTCCGCTCTGATGCTCCGCGCGCTGCAGTTCCTCCCGGCAGAGAGCTGCCACTCATTATCTCGGCAGATCGCATCAGAGTACAGCAGTCCAACTACCAAAGCTCCTTCCCTGCTCGTAAACCCTCTGAACATTTTCAAAGGCCCTGCAGCTTGCTGAAGTCCAATTACCAGCCCACCGGCTTTTCTTCCCAATTTCCCTCCTTGCATCCTCTCGCTCGCCAGCCTGTTTCATCTCCAAAACCAAGCCCTGCCGAGGCCACGGGAAGGAGCAGATAGCCGTTCAGGCAGGGCTTTCCTTTGGGAATGAGCCCCCCCCCCACACTCCCCAGAGCTGTGTGGATGAACCGCAGTGCTTACATCTTGGTTAGACATGTCCCAGTAGGGCCTCTCCCCAAACGACATCACCTCCCACATGACGATGCCGTAGCTCCAGACGTCGCTGGCCGAGGTGAACTTGCGGTAGGCGATGGCCTCCGGCGCTGTCCACCTGACAGGGATCTTCCCCCCCTGTGGAAAAAGGGAGGAGCCCGGACACCCATGAGCCAGGTTCAGAGCCATCCCACACACCCCCAGCCACTGGTCCCCGGGGACCCCGCTGAGGAGTGGGCAGGTGGTACCCGATGGGACGAGGAGGCAGGAGCCGAAAACACCTCCATGAATTTACCTTGTACCTGCACAAAAGGGCTTAGCTAAACAAAACAAAAAGGTTTATCCAAGGGTTTATCCCACTCAGGTGTCACCCCTGAGTGACACCTCCCCACTCCAGCTGCCCTGCAGGACCCGGCACATCGGTGGCCTGTCCCCAGCTCCCTTCCCAGGGACACATCAGGTGACAAGGACTACGCAGAACAGCACTAGTGCTCATCTCAGGTAAGGAGCCACAGGCATCCCCATCCCCTGGCCTTCAATGGAAAAAATGTCTAACCTAAGAGCATCCTCTACGGCATCAACTGGGCTCCCACAACTGCTGGAAGGTCCTTCCAGCCCCACTTTTGGCTTGGGAGGCAAAAAGCAAAACATGTTTAAGCCCCAAAGGAGACTTGGAAAGCACTAGAATAGGAAAGTGCCTTTGGCAGAGCACTCCTCATTTCTCCTAAAAGCTCAAAATCAGGCTCGGCGTCTCAAGCCACCCCATCAAGCCAGGGCAGGTCCCAGCTCCTGCCAGGACAGGAAGGGCTGGAGGCCATGCTGAGCAGGCAGGGATGCTGTGGGGGGACAGCATGTACAGAGGGACTGCTACCTGGGCAAGCACTGCTGAAATAACAGCAAAAAAACCCAAGGGATGAAGGAAAACCACAGACATGCACAGTATTTACTCAGGGCAGAATTGCACTGTAAATCGTTTAGCGCAATTGTTTTCTGTAGTCTTTCCAATGAAGCGTCAGCTGCTCTTGAAGGATGAATGGCAAAAAATTTGATTTGAATAACTACAAATGGAGAAATTAACTGCTAGGTTGTTTTTCCTGCCTTTTCCCCAGAGCTAAAAACCTGCTGTGGGAGGCAGAGTGATGTAATCGCAGGCACAGCATCACTTCCCAGCTGCCGGGGAGATCTATTATGGCCTAAATTAAATAAAAACACAGATGAGATAATATCTTTTATCTCTAAAGGTGGGGAAAGGCTACTTCATGCCTCATCCCAGCAGCTACTGCTGGGGTATTTGAACAAAAAATAAATGATGGGTGTCTGCTCAAAGGCTGCTGCCTGCAGGACGGGTGTGTGCAGGGAGCAGAGTGGAGCAGGTCCAGGACGGGGCGTGGGTGAAACGTTATCACAAACCGGGGAGGAAGAGCGAGGGGCTGCAGCTGGGCGAAAACACAAAGTCAGCCTTAAAGGCATGTCCATGGGTTATGCACAGCTCGGCAGCCCAAGAAACTGCTTCTGCAGGAGTCAGTGCAGCCTTTTACTTCCACCCAGCGCATGCTCTTTTAATTAATTGATTAGATGAGGCCAACAGGTTGCTCATCCCCTTCTCCTCTGATCATCCTTACCACCACCAAGGGTCTCACAATCTTGCTGGCAGGAGGACTGCCTTGGTGAGGAGCTGGGGGTCCCCCACGGTGGCGGGGAGCAAGGGGAAAGCAGGGCTGCCACTACCTACAAATGAATTAATTAAGGACAAGAAGGGTGGCTGGGGAACGGTGGAGCTCCCATTAGGCTTGTCTCTTTAATTAACGCCTGGAACAAGTCTTCAGCAGAGAAAGGCAGACCAGACCTGGAACGCTGGCGGAAGGGGAGTTAAAACACCATCGCTGTGCCATTGGGAGATGCTGTGATCTCCCTGCCTCCCCTTCCCATCTCTCCAGGGACTCCTCTGTGCACCTTCCCTCCACGGAGGAGAGGGAAGAGGCTTATCTGGAAACTGCTGAGAGCAGAAAGGTGCTTGGGGGAGGAGGGAGGCAGAAAACTCATAAAAGGGAGGAAGAGAAAGGAGGGAAAAGAGGATGATGAGTGGGAGCCACAGCCAGGGTCTCTGGGCCACGAGCCTACGTGGTGGGAACCCTCCTGAGATGCTCCCATCCATGGTAGAAGCTCTGGGGTGTACATCCAGCACCATTCTCCCAGGTCCAGCTGGTAGTGGGTGCAGGGCAGGCACTGGGGATGCTGGGCAAGACCAAATCTTGCAAGAGGTACGTACCAAGGAGCTGGTGTAGGTGGGGTCGGATGTATCATCCTGCAAGTAGCGTGAGAGGCCAAAGTCGGACACTTTGCACACCAGGTTGCTGTTGACCAGGATGTTCCTGGCAGCCAGATCTCGGTGCACATAATTCATCTCTGCAAGGTACTTCATCCCGGCAGCAATTCCTCTGAGCATCCCCACCAGCTGGATCACTGTGAACTGCCCATCGTTTTGCTGTGATCAGAAAGAGCAGGCACTGGGGTGAGCATGCAGACCCCACTGTGGGACCACAGCCACTCACCCCAACCTTGGGAGGATGCTGTACCTCCCCAGAGGACTATCCAGCTGCCCTGCCCTGCCTGATTAAAGCAGAGGTACGCCAGTACCAAAATACATGTGGGGGTGTACGGCACACTGCAACTAGCTCCCACAGGTGAACAACAGCCCGCACGGCCCCACCTTGCCTTACCCGCAAGAACGAGTCCAGGGCCCCGTTCTCCATGAATTCTGTGATGATCATGACTGGTCGGCTTTTGGTCACCACCCCTTCTAGCCGAATGATGTTGGGGTGGTCAAACTGCCCCATGATGCTGGCCTCACTCAGGAAATCCCGGCGCTGCTTCTCGGAGTAGCCAGCTTTGAGCGTTTTGATGGCCACGTAGATCTCCCGCTTGCCAGGCAACTTCAGGCGTCCTTTATACACTTCTCCAAACTCCCCTGCAAGTGCAAGAGCATCCACTACAACCTCCTCCTCCACATAAAACACTGCACAGAGTAATGGTACCTTGAGCTGCTTGGTCTCCAAACCAACTGGCTGAGAAATGTCAGCCAGTTCACCCTTCAACGATGCTCTCTATAAATCCTACTCGCCTGTCCTCTTTAAAAGGGGCAATGTCTGCTGCTGAAGACATGTTTGGGCTTGCAACTTTCTCCAAGGTGACAGAGCCTAGCACCAACAGAAGCAGAGGCTGGGGCCACTCTTGCAAACCCCCGCAAGAAGGATTTGCAGAGCAAGAGCATCAACATTTAAGGACTACCTCAAATATAAGGTGTCGGCATTGGTAATCTCAGTTGCCTTTTTGCACATCACTTATCTTGGAATGGAAAATAATTGGGCTGTTTTCATTGCTGCCCTCTGATGTAAAATACAGAGAAAGTGTCCTCTCATTTTCAGCAGGAGAGCTTTTCTGTCGCCAAGGCAAAATTTGCCTGTGGAGGGATTACATTTAAGCCAGGTTTGCAGCCACTTTGCCTTGATGAGCAGCAAAGGGTGGCTGATACATTGCTGAACTTGATCCTGACCAAACTAGCTCATTGCTTCTTTGCAGCTTCCCCCCAGCTTCTCACTTTCTCTTCTATGAGTACAACACTGTTATTTAAAAATGGCAATAAAAGCAGCACAGATGACATACAGATACGTGCACGCATGTGTATATATACATATGTATGGGAATATGGCACAGACTAGAGTGAGTTCTGGCTTTTTCTTGTTATCTCATGGAAAAGCCAAGTAGGAAATCCCAAGAGGCCCTGCAGTCACCCAGTGATTACGCTCATGGAGTCTTTCCCACCTCAGAGGACCTTTGAGAGCAGAAGCCAACCTCATGTCCACCCTAACCCATCACAAACCGGGGAAAGCCTGATGTTTCGAGGCTTCCATGAGGGTTTCCCAGTGAACAACCACATGTGCACCCCCAGAAAATTGCTCCGGGTGAAAACTGCATCTGGCCACGCAGGAGCAGCAGAGAGGGCAGGGAAGGATGGGCGGCAGGGGACCGCGAGACCCACCTGCTCCAATGACTTCTTCAATCTTCACAAAGGATACATCGATCTCCTTGGCAAACTCTCGGACCGCCTCGTTGGGGTCCTCGTAAGTAAAGGGGTCGATGTAGATCTTCATCCCTGGAGACCCTTGTTGCAGGAAATATGTGAGCAACAGCAAAAGGGAGAGAAACCAAAAGCAGTTGTGCTATGGCCAAGAACTGGAGACCCCCATGTCCTCATGCCCTCCATACGTCCGTTAAGATGGCTGCTATCGTTGTGCTCACCTGCGCCACCTCCATAGACCCTTATCGTCCTCTTTGGTCCCCCTGCTCCATCTGAGCCCCCTCTGCATCCCCTCCTCTCACTCTCTGCCCTCCGCTCCTCCGCTGTTATCCTTCCTCTTCCTCCTCCCTGGTGATGGGGATCAGTTACAGACGTGAACTACAATTAGCTGGCTTTACAGTGAGGGTTTTACGAGGCTCCATGCATTAGTGAAGAAATATTTATTTACCCAAAAAGGCCTCTGATAGCTTTGTGGCGGCTACTAAACTGACAGAATGCAGCAATTATAATCAACAACCTGTATGGAGCCATCAAATAAGGCTTGGCCAGCCTCCATGACAAGTGGAGGGCACAGAGGCAATGCATGGCAGCAGGATCTGGCCACGCTGCAGGGAGATGCAGCAAGTGGGCTCTTGCCCTTTTCAAATGGGGGAAGAAACCAAAACAGGCCCCCAAATTCCCCAAATGGGGTTGGCAGACAATGTATTTGGATGCCCTGCGGCTTGCAGAGCCGCCGGGGGGCACGGCTGAGGGGCAGAGTGCGGCCACTGCCATCCCCGGGCTCAGTGGGGCACCGGCGTTATACCACAGTCCCCAAAGGGAACCCAGAACAAGGTGTTGTCCCCTGTGGGGGTTCAGCCTCCCATGCCATTTCTCACCCAAAAAGGGGACTTGGGATCGCATAGCAGCCCCTCAAGGTCATCTCTGGAGGAGACCAGGAGGGACATCACTGCCTGGTCCTCCTCCCCGAGGTACCTCTCCTTTAGAGTGATTAATAGCATTTGATTACACTGTTAAGGACCTCGCCAAGGGCCACAGTCCCATTGCGCTGGCACTTCCCAGAGCCTTTCTAGAGCCGACGTGCAGACGAACACACAGACCGCAGCATCGCCTCTGTGCAGCTCCGCGCCGGGAATCTAAATCAGCTCCCGGTTGGTTTGCAAGTTTGCCGGCAAGTAATTTGGGAGGAGACGTGAAAGCCTCACAGGAGGGCACTGCTGGTGCAAAACAGCCACTGAGGGAGAACTGCTTGCAGGGCACCCAGGACTCGGGAGGGACCAGGCAGGAGCATCCTCGTCCCCAAAAGGGGCGTTTGGGGCAAAAGCTCTGCGCCTCGGAGGCGGGCAGGGAAGGCTGCAATGAAGCCATCTGTGCATCTCCCAGTTCATAAATCCCTTTACGGCTGTGTCTCATACACTTTAACTGCCCCATAAATTTTTTTACAAGAGCAGCTGATGCTCCAGCCAGGATTACAAAGGGATTTACAGGATCGTAATCGAGGCTGACTCACTGATCAAAATATTGAAGAAATAAAGGAGACAATAATGCCGAAGCTTCCTGCCCACTGTCAACTCGGGCTCATTTTCAAACACCATCTGATGTGCCCCAGGGTCTGCCCATAGGCTCAGTAAACACCAGGTTCAGCTCCCCCCTAATCTTTATCCCATCTGAATGAGCGGGATTAGGGCACCTAAACCCATTACTCATTTCTGCAAACCTCAGCCACTGGCTAATCATCACCATGCTGGCAAAAGCTGGGCGAAATGCCAGGTACCGGAGTGCAACATCAAAGGCAACCCGTGCTGAGCCTGCCTGCAAAGAGAGCTTTGTGCTCTTAAAATCGCCCCGATACTCCTAGAAACTGGATTAGGCCATTTATCACTACTGCAGATGATGGCAAATTTTTTATCACTCTTCGAAAGTTGAAGCGCTCTGCACCGTGACCCAGACTCCAGTGTTAGATTCCTTCCGACATCATTTTTCCTTGGGAATCAATATCAGAGAAAAACCCTTGCCTGCTGAATCGCCGCTGCTTCAACAGGACGCTTTCTCTGTTTCCGCTATCTCAAAGCTCCTGGCGAAGCAGCAGCAGAGATAAAGCATGAGAAATTACAACCTGAGAGAACCCATCACACCCCAAAACCCACCCCGGGCAGTCCTTGCCAGCAGCAGGCAGCCAGCAATCCCTGGGTGGCTCCTGGGAGGGACGGCAGAGCCCCGCCAGGGAGGCTGTAATTGTCGTGCCACTAAACACACAGGTGATTTGTTCCGGCGGATGCACTCGTTACTCCATTAGTTGCTCACCACAAATTTCCCACCTGTTTTGCTCCAGCATCTGCAATAACCAAGCGCCTGGAGGCTTGCTAACCTTGAAAGGGTTTTGCTGCGCGTCCAGGAGCCCTGGCACCCCTGGCTTTCGGACACTGATCCTCGCATTGCCCAGCTTTAAAACTAAACACAGACACCCGCTTCACTGCTTTCCTACCTGGTTTGAGCACCCTGGGTTTTGGGGTGCTTGGGGCGAGCTAGGGCTGCACATGGGGTGGGGATTGTTTCAAAACAGGGAGAAAATAGGAAAGAAAAGCCTACCTGCAGCTTAACACAAGTTTAGCCATCAGGCATCAAATACATCTTCCCCCACTACCCACAGCACAGAAACACAAAGAAAAGAGGGAGGAAAAGCACAAGTCCATCGTATTTAAGTATCATCCGGTAGTGTTTGGAAAACAGTTTCTCGTTTGCTGGGAGGTTTACAGCCCCCCACAGCTGTGCCATCACATTGAGAGGGTTCGGTATGAAGCTGAGAAGGTCCAAAGAGATTTAGTGTGCTGTTGTCAGCTAGGCTGGGCTCTCCTGGCTGCCTCCAAACCCTTTCCTTCGCTGTCAGCCCTCCCGTTTTCTCTGCCAGGCTGATCACTCCATCTCCATCCATCCTCTCCCCTCACCCATCCTGTTCCCCTCTTCCTCGGCCATCCTTCACCCAGCCCTACATCCTGCTGCCATCCCTTTTCCCCAGGCAGGTGCTCAGGAGCCAGGAATGGTTTCTTTGACAAGGCAGCAAAATGCACCTGGGAAGCATCTCTACGAGAGTGTAAATGGGATTTATGTCCCGCAGGGTACCCCTGGGGTACGGAGCCCATGGGCACCGGGTGGCAACTCCTCACCCCTTGGAGCTGCTGCTTTGCTGCTTTACTATTTCCAGCAATCCCAATAGCCTGTTGGGTGCTTTACTGGGAGCTGGAGGAGCACCAGAGCACGTTATACACAACAGACACCTCAAATTTATGCTGGTGTGCAGCTCCACCAACTGCAAAGGTGTCTTAGGAAAAGGCCCTTCAACCTCAGGCTCTCCTAGTCATTTGCCAAGAGGATCATCAGCCCAAAGCCAGTTAAACCTTCCCAGTCACTGGCCGCACATCCTTCCCAGAGCAGGGTGCAGGACAAGCATCAGCCACATGGCCAGGACAGCAGCAATGCTGGCCACCAGCCGCCACTCCCCGGCCATGGGCCACACTCCCAAAATCCAGAGTCCCTTTAGCGGTAAGAGCAGCCCAGCACTGATCCTGGCCAGGGCAGAGCCTGTGGCAGGAGATCAGGAGCTCATCCCCCCTCCACACACTGTCTCTCTCCTTTCCTTCCTCCTTTGGGAGTCTTCACAGCATCCTCTCCTCATCCCCTGTCCTACTATATCCCCCCTGCCTGTCCCCCTAAATCCATCCCCATCCCTCAAATCCTGCCTGTTGCTCCTCTTTTCCCACCCATAATGCTGCAGCACTGCAAAACCCCCACAGACACCCTGACACTCAGCTGTGAACATCTCTACTCCCACCCTACAGTCCTCTCCATCTGCCCCATGGGGCTTTCATCCCCCCACCATGCACAGCTGAAGGTGGAGGAGTGGGGCACACACTGGGTGCAGGTTTAGGAGTATTTTCCCTGCCCACTTTTCCCCGCTCACCTCGCCCGGTGCTGTAGTGCTGTAATTTATCGCTGTACACTGCCTCCTTGCTGTAGGCGCGCTTCCTGGGAGAAGAGGGGAGAAAACAGCCAGGCCTGAGGAACCAGTGGCTGGTGATGGCCCCGAACCACTCCCCTGCCAGCAACACTTGGCAAGCGGTGGCAGCTCGGCGCTCTCTCCAGCTACGGGGGTCCCCAATCCCTCCCCTCCTAACCCAAATCTCTCACACCTATGTCTCACCACCTCCACCTTCCAGGGACACAGCATCCCACAGGGACCCACCTGCTGCAGACAATAGAAATGGCCACCAGTGAGACGATGAAGACCACCCCGGCCGCTGCGGACCCCGCGATCAAAGGCAACTGCTCTCTCAGCTCCGACTTGTAGTCATCTGCAAGAGAAGAAGGATGGGGTGAATTCTCCCTTGGACGCTCATGGAGTAAGAGCAGCCTCCTGGAAAGGGGTCCCGTAACACCCTCTCTGACTCCGTGAGTGCTGCTCCCATGCGAGGGTGGTGGGACGAGGGGGATCCAGGCAGGTGATGAGCCAGTGCTGCGTTGCACAAGAAATGATTGTCATGCTCGGCTCACGTGTTTTGGGTTAAAAATATAAAAGAGAAGATCCTGGGAATCAAGTCAAACCAACAGTGTGTGGGCCTAGTTTCCCAAAGAGATGAGGTTTAAAAGGTGGCTTTGTCTATGTCTCTGGGGTTTCTCTTCCTTCAATGAATTAAAACCTGTTGGTTGTTTCTACCAAATTTAACACATGGTATCACAGATACAAAGTTCCTACACACTCCAGGAAAGGAAGGAGAGAAGAGACCCTATTAATAACCAAACCAGCTGGGGAAGGCTGCATCAGGAGTTCACCAATATTAGATACCAGAGAGTCCACCATGCAACAGTTAACCTTGAGAGAGGCGCCCAGAACCCGAGCACCTTCGCTGCAGGTCTGCTTGTAGGTTTTTAAATCTCCACAGGTGGCATGAGCCACCTCCTTTTGCAGAGCCACAGCAACCACAGCACCCCTTCCACACTGAGCATCCCTCAAACCCCTTTGCATCCCCTTGGCCACCCCCTGCATCCTTCAGCAGCAGGCTGGGGTGAAAGCCGAGGTGGCACAGGGAGTACTGGACATGCCTGGAGGAATCCCAAGAAAGCCGCTTGCAACGTCCATGTGTCTTCCCCCATTTTCCCCTTCTCCTGCCCTGCCCCCTTAGCAGTGTGGGTACCTGCAGTGGGCAGTATTCAGGAGACTCGACACTCCTGGGGGCTTCTGCAGCCCCCCAGAAACACCCCCCTCTCCAACTGTCACCAGTAAGGTCTGCCAGGCTGGGCCAGCAGCCGCAAGCAAGGGTTAAAATAAAATTCACTCAAAAAGAAAGCATTTAGCACCCTTTTATCTCTATTTTTCTGCTCTGCTGTTAATTACTCGCAACTAGATTTATCTCTTGCACGCCGCTTAAATCCTGAGAAATTCTCATCTAACAATCAATTATTATTTAATAATCTACACTATCCATTCTTATTAAATTTCAATTAATTGCTTATTTGAGGCAGGATTTTTCTTCTCACTTCTCTAATTCTGAATATTCAAGGCATTGGGGGGGTTTATTACCATTTCCTTCCCTTGGTCACCCCGCATGGCTTTCCTCTTCCTGCCCTGGCTGGTATTCAACACGAGCGCAAGCACAGGGAGGCCCAGATTTAGGAGAGAAGGGAAGTTTTAGGAAAGACTGCCAGTGGGGCTGGGACCCATGGGTGTCACCTAACCGGAGCAGAAATCATGCTGACAGAGGCAAGGAAGGGGGTCCTTGCAGGGACTTCAGCTCCCCCAGTGTCTGAAGGGGTAGGAGGACCACAAAAGGAGCCTTGCTTCATTCACCGACTTCTGGATTTGTCCCAAAACTGGGATTAATGAAAAACCCTCCCATGAGTTATTCTCTAAAGGGATCTAGTGTTTGTAAGCGCAGGGAAAGGCTGGGGCCAGAAGAACGACAGCACAACTCTGTCAAGGAGGCCAGAAGAAGCCATGAAGGTCATGAGCTGGCCCCTTTGACACACCACCTCAGGGTGGGAAATCAGCTTTCAGTGATGAGTCTGACCCTTCCTGCTTTCCCCTGATAGCTCAGATGCAGCTCTGAGCATCCCAGAACATCCCTGGAGAGCATCCCAGAAGTTCTTCCTCCAGGGATCCACAACCCCCCACTCCTCCCCACCCTGCCGTGCCGGACTCACAGCCGATGGCAGGGGGGCTCTACCACCACGGTCAGAGGCAGGAAAGACAAAACCGCAGCTTAAATAGCAGGGGAGAAAACAGAGCTAAGAGATTTAAAGCAGATTACTCCTCCAGCTGGCGATTAATAAGACACTGCTGTAAATCACCTGGCTTTTGCCACACTGCCCGCTGGGAGAAAGGTTTGTGGAGATATATTCGTTTAATCCAATTAGAGCCTGAAGCTGTCACTCGAAGCTGTCACCACCCCCTTCGCCTCCCTGCCTCCCCATCCTGGACTCACCATCCGTCAGCGTCTGGAAGCACATTTTCCCGCTGTACTTGCCGTAGCCAGCCACGGTACGGGCTCGCACCTGTACCACATACACCATGCCGGGTCGCAGCCCCTCGATCCTGGCCGTGTTGGTCTGGCTGCGGGCCATGGAGGAGTTGTACTCGTTGTGGTCCTGCAGGCATGGTCAAGAGAGACGGTCAGCAGGGACGGGCACAGGGGACAGCAAGGGGGATGATCTGCCCTGCAGCCCACCCATCCCCATTGATGGCAGGGATGAGGTTTATCTGCAGGGGCATAAAGTGGTGGCCCTGGTTCTGCTCCAGGAGGACAAGTGCCCGGAGCCTGGGCAAGGTGGCTCGGACACTCCTGGTTGCCCTCAACCCCTGACATGGAAGATCCCACAGGAAGAGGACCCATGAGCTCTGTCTGGCCCCCAAGGAACTGGGAAGGTCCCCACAGCATGTGCCTCCCAGGCAGCCCCCCTGGTCCCACCATAGCAAAGAGCATGGAGCAGCAGGGGGAAACAGTAAGAGCATCCAGAGCAAAAACACTCGTGTGCAGCAAATCCCTCCTCTTTGAACCACTGATGTCCCTGCACGTTTCAGAAGTGTCATGCAGTTATGGAAACACCATAACATGCCCTATGAGACCTCACTCAAGCAGGTTCAACAGCAACTTGCCTCTACTGAGAGCCCCAGCCCCTATGGTCCCTGCTCTGCTGGCAGGAGTTCTTCTGCCAAACCTTGGTGGAAACCTCATCCATCTCAAATCTCATTTTTTGCAACACTCCGCAGTGATTTACTGTAAAGGGCCTGCTGGTGAGATCATCTAATTTTTCACGTTAGAGGAATTCATTAAAGCTGGCAAGACGCAGGAGGGATGGAACAGCTTGGGCTCGGCATGGTTCACCGCAAGGGTCGAGAGCGTGTCCCCTGTGGGGAAGGATGGCTGCCAGTCAAAGGACCCAGCAGGAGACAGTGACGTGGGAGAGGGACAACCCTGATAACCTTCGCTGGTCCTCACCGTCCCTGTCCTTTCCTCCTGATGCTGTGCCCATGCTCCGGGTCCCTGCTTACCCTAGCAGATACCAGAGCCAAGGCAGCAACAGGCACTGATGTGCTGGAGAAAATGCTGCCGCAGGGGAGGAATTAGAATTTGTAGCCACAACATCGCTCCCCTTTCTCTGGTTGCACATTGCTCCCACCCTCCAGAGCCAGCACAGGCGACCAGGCACCTGTCCCACGGCCTGTCCCACCACCCGGACCTTCCCAACAAAGAGCCTGACTCAAAGCTTGTTGATGTTCCCCCTCTCCCAGCAAGCTCAGGACCTGAGCAGCCTCCTGGCAGTGCCGTACGAAGCTTCACGTGCCCCCATCCCACCCTCCGTCGCAAGGTTTTGACCCAAGCTTACCACTGCCGGCCTGGAGCCCACGGTGCTGCTGACATCAGGCGTGCAGATACGGCTGACCTTCTCGTAGTAGCGGATCTCATAGTCCAGGATGATGCCATTGGGCTGCTCGGGCTGAGGCCAGGAAAGTGTGATGCTCCTCATCGTGGCACTCACCTGGTGCATGATGGGGACAGTGGAGGGTGCTGCCGAGGAAGCAGGGAGGGAGGGAAAATCAATGGAAAGCGGTAGGATCGACAGCCCTAGGGAGGGGGAAAACCTCCTGGGCATGTGGAGCATCCTGAATCTCCCGAGCCTGCAGTGGTTCACCCCATGGGACAAGCTCCCGCATTAGCAGTGGGAAGAGCGGCATCTCGGCAGCTTACAAGGAGACAGAGCAGCAAGACGGCGAGGGAATTCTAGTATTTAAACCAATTACACTTTTTAATTAGGGGCTTAGAAATCCTCAGTGTTCCTTCTCCCTGGGATTGCTTGCTCCAAGGATGTCTCCCACGGCAGGGCAAAGACAGCAAAGCTCTCCCCAGCAGGGACAAACCAAGGCTCGATGACGGTCTCCAGCTCTGCTTGCCATCTTTTGCTGTAACAGCTTCTCTGGGGGAGCCAGGACCCAGCACTGCGGGAGCCTGTGCCATGGCTGCGACCCCATCTGCCGTCAGTAACAGGATGTAGGAGCAAAAATCTGCCCACCCTGAGGACGATGACAGGAAACCAGGGCAGGGACACCCCAGGCCAGCAAGGGGACCCCAGGGTCCTGGAGCCTGTAGCACAGCTTTGGCTCAGGCCTGTCCCAGAGGAGCTGCTGGGTCCACTCCTAGGGGGTCTCAGGGGATGCTTATCCTCAGTGCCCAAACATGCTTCTCCCAGGAGTTTTATTTCCAAAGCCCAAACACTTGCAGAATAGTCTCAAACCCTCCTTCAGCTCTTTGCCTGCCCTGGGGCCATAGCGCAAGGGTGCTCAAAAGGCAGCACCTCCAGCCCTGCAGCCCCCCAAGACCTCCCAGGCAGCAAACCACAGGGGTCTTGGGCATCTTGTTGCAGCACCCCTGGAGAAAGCAAGATGCTTGGCCCTGGCCAAGCATGCAGTTGGCATCGGGTGCAAGCCCAGCATGGTTCGTCCGACCCCCTTCCCTCTGTGCCATGCGTTTCTAATCAGTCCCGCCAGCTATGTAACGCACCACGTTGCTCTACAAAGCGCCCCATAGTACTTCAGTTCATGCACCAGACAAGCTAAGTGAGCAGGTTTCCTAAAATAGCTGCCAGGCACATTGTCCTCACTGCTGCTGCTCCCTGCCCCGCTCTCCGCATGCACTGGAGCAAACCCAGGGCTGCTCTGTGCCTGCCAGGGAGCTGAGCATCCCTGGAGCCAAGCATCCCCAGAGCTGAGCACCCCTGGAGTTGAGCACCCCCAGAATCAAGTATCTGTGGAGCTGAGCATCCCGGAGCCGAGCATCACTGGAGCCAAGCATCCCCAGAGCTGAGCACCCCTGGAGTTGAGCACCCCCAGAATCAAGTATCCGTGGAGCTGAGCATCCCGGAGCCGAGCATCACTGGACCCAAGCATCTCCAGCAGCAGCAACACCGCCCTTCCACCATCAAGGACACCGAGCCTCTAGATTAGCCAGGAGTCACTTTCACAAAGGCTTTTTGCCCTCCAAGTTATACTTGAAAGGGCTAGAGCCAGCCAATACGGCCCTGATCCTGCACTTAATCCTACTAAAAGCCTCCACGAAAGGTACCCAAGTCTCTCCACACCCAAAGAGGCACTGGCATGACCTGCTCGCAGGGTCAGCTCCCTGTCCAGCCTTCTCTGCCCTCCTCCTCCTCCTCGTTGCGCCCAGAGTGCAGGCAGCGCTGGGCGGGGAAGATGCCTCCTCCGCATGGGTCTGGGGCAGAGCTGAGCTTGGCACGACCAGCTTGGGGCACAGGATCGTGCTGCAGAGGCAATCTTGGGGCAGCAGGAGCCCCGCTCCACGCGGCCGCACTGAGAGATGTCGATAGTTTGGCACCGCCTTTGTTTACCTGGTGTATTTAATCCTGTATTTTTTTTTTAATCTCTCCACATCCGCTCCAAGAAGATGCTTGTGGGCTGAAATTAAACACTTAGCTTGATTGCTGTTTTGTTAATTGCTGCGTTCCCCGCCCCATTAGCGCAGATAGCGGCGTGCAGGCGGATGGGACTGGGAGCAGCCCTGCGGGATGAGATGCACCAAGCAGCCCAGATCCAGCCCTGTGTGGGGGAAGCGGGTGGAAAAACCCACTGCAAAACCAAAGGGATTTTAGAGGGACAGCACCAATCCTGCCCTTGACACACCTGATGCGTTTCCATCAGGTTACCCTGCAGCCCATACTGTGGCACTGGGATCACTTCCATGTTAATATTCAGCCTTTGCAAGACAAACAGGGAGCACTGGGGTACGGACAGATGGCCGTGGGTGCCCTGGCTGTTCCCAGCTCGCAGGCAGCCCCAGGGTGGGAGATGAGCAAAGAAACACCCCAAAAATCCCCCCCCCCCCCAAAAAAAGGCCTGGAAACAAGAGGCAAGTTTGATTGCACATGGTTCAAGAGACAGCGATGCCAGCCAGGCACAAGCGTACATTTGTATTCCCTGGAGCCAGGAGACTAAAATATTTACAACAGGTTTCTCTGTCATGCTCTCCCAAGGGAGCGGGCTGGCGAAGGCTGCCTGCATTACACACTCGGCACAAAGCAGAAATTACCATCCCCTTTCTCTGCCCAAAGCAGATCGGTTTCCATCCCCTCTGCTCCCTGTGCTCTTCATTGCAGCCCAGGACCAGGTCCCCCCTTGCCATCTGCACACCCACTCTGCCGGCATCCTGGCTTGGCCCAGAGCTGCTTGTTCAGTTCCTGATGCCTGATTGGGAACAGGGAGGGAAAGGGGCAGGGGAGCCTGGAAAAGGGGACAAGAGGAAAATGATGGGAGAGGGATGTGCCAGAGGAGATGGAGCCTGAACTCAGCCCTGGGATGCTGCTCCCTCCTTGCTGTAATGCAGCCAGGCTGCATTTCAAGGCTGGATTCACCCCATCTCCCTGCTCCCACCTGGGAGAAGGGGGGAAATAGCGATGCCATTTCATCCCCAAGCAATCTAGAGGGGGATAAAAAGCAGGTATTGGTCCTCATCCCCTTCCCTCCCACAACCCAGCTCTCACTTTGCCCAGGGTGTAGGCACATCCTCCACCTCCCCCATTCCTCTCCCTCTCTCTTTTCCTGGCCTTTCTCCCCGCTTACCGCCTTCCCCCTAGCCCACCCAGGGCTGGGTGCAGGTTTACCACAGCCATCACACACCACTTACACCCTGGGAGCTTTTTCTTTCGGACATGAAGCTTCCTTCCACACACAGCTTGCAACTGGTAGGGTACAGCTAAAAAACCCCGGCACTGCATCGTCTCAGAACTCACCGGCTTGGTTGGTGGTGATGTTGACAGAGACATGCTGTGGTGGGAAGGGGCTCTTGTTGGAAACCCCATTGACAGCCTGGATTTCAAAGGTGTAGGGCGTGTGCGCCCACAGGTTGCTGATGAAGACCCGGGTCTCTGTCAGCCCCAGCTGCCTGGGGACAAAGTCCACATTGTCATCACAGCGGGAGCAGGCGCGTCGGTCTGACCGGCACTTCTTGCAGACGATGTTGTAGGTGACGTCATCGCGACCCCCCGTCTCTCGCGGCGGGTGCCACTCCAGAATGATGGACGTCTCATTGACAATGGAGATGACATTGCGGGGTCCAGAAGGGACGCCTGCAGGAAAGGAGAGCACTTGAGATGGGTCCTTGCCCAAAATGTCACACTCAGCTCTACTGGGGGCTCCAACACGGAGAAGGACACCCCACAACTCTGTCTGTCGGTCCACCCATCACCTCCTGTCTTGGGAGGGATTTGGTCTCCATGGCTTTGCCTAATTCAGGGTCAGGCTCTCCCTATCAGCAATGCTGGCCCCCATCTCCAACCACCCACATAGAGGGGTTTCACAGTTGGGGATGAGGACTCCCATGCCACAAACCCACTTAGACTCCAAAAAAACCCTCATGCAGAGTGCATGCAGATCTATCTGCCAAGATGGATCCACTTTAATGATCAGGAGATGCCAAGATAGCTCCAGTGCTTGCATGGAGAAGTACCTCAAACAGATTATCACATTGAGAGAAATGCCACTTAGCCAGCACCGCCGAGGAACAGAGGAGCAGTGGGTGAAAAGAGAGTCCAAAATGGGAAGTGGTTATTAACAGTTCAATATCTCACGTTGGGAGTCTGGGTATTTAACAGCATGGAGGAGAGCCGGCACTGCTCACTGGTTTGTAAGCAGCTTGGATGTTAGACGAGAGATCAAAATTGCATTGATCAAATCCACTGGGAGCCATCGGAAATGCTTCGGAGGACGGGAATTGAATGCAGCTCCGATTGCAAGCAGTGCCAGAACGGGGCCGGAGTCCATAGGGAGCGCTTCAGGAGGAATCCAGGTGGGACAGCATCATTGAGGCACAAACATATGTCTGCCCAGGTCTGGGGAAGGATTTAGGGTTAGCTGGAATGGCTCTGCAGCCAAAACAAAAAAATCCAGCTGCTGGGTTATATTAAATAAGGAAAGTGATTAATTACTTGTGCTGGCTGGGCTCGGTGCTGCACTTCTGAGGAAGAAAAAGGACTTTGCCATGATGTGGGGAGCAATAAAAATGATGAAGGACTTGACCTGTGAGAAAAGGTTAAGAGAGCGAAGCACGCTTCGTCTTGGGGAAAACCATCCCAGGGGAGCCCTCCACATGTGTGTGCTGAGGAACATCGTTAGCGGCTGCAGATAAATTAGCCCCATTAGTGGCTGAGGATGGGATGGGCAGAGGCGGCTTCATCTGCACGGGGGTGACATGGCTGGTGGGATGGAGAGGTTGTTCTGCATGGAGGACCTCTGGCTGACACCCTGCTCCAGCCACTGCTGCCAGCCAGCCCAGGGGGGCTGTGGGTGGCCATCCCTGCCCAGGTCCCTGCCTGCGCTGCCGTCTCCCCCTACTCTCTTAATCGCGCCCAGGCAGGCACCGTGGGAGCCTCTCTGAGCCATTGCCACGGATACTGCGGATGAAAGTGTTGTGTTAAAATGCCTAGAGAAATGACAGCCTTAAAAAAAAAAAAAAATTAAAATACAAAAATTCCCTTCCCTTTAATTCTTTTTCCCTTTAACAGAGTAAACATGCATGTTGGGGAGCAGTTGTCAGTGCAGCGTCCTTGCTGGAAAGCACTTGCGTGGACTTGAAGCTTCCCCAAAATTCCAGTAGCACACAGAGGAGATGTCAAAGGAGGTTTATGGGGGGATGGGTAGGGGACACATCAGGGGCAGGAGCAGGCGTAAGGACACCAATTCCCTGGGGGGAGCCAGACTGAAAGACTCACACAGGCTGGGGACAAGGATCAGTAAACAGCAAGTTACCCCCAAAAAGCTGCAACCTGTCTCAGGAGCCTTAATCCAATCCCCCTCTTCATACCTTAAGCAGACAGCATCTTTTCAAGCTTTTTTTCAAGAAAAAGGGAGAAAACCATCTTTCTTCCCTGGCCCAGCAGCAAACCACTGTCACCCCCAAATTCCTCCCCCTTTAATTGCAGCCCCTTCCCTCCTCTGCTAGGGGTACAGGGCAGGAACCACACTTGCAGGCATCGCCGTCAGGAAGGGCTCTGGTCCAGGGCAGCACCTGCAGTTCCATGATAATATTTACCCCTCTGACATAGAGAAACTTTGTCGGCAAACAGCTGGCACCTCAGATTAGAGCGTTGTAAAATTAAGCATTGACGAGAAGAAATAAAAATCAGCAAATAGACTTTTTTATACTGTATTCCTATAGCGCAGCAATACTGTAAATCAGCTACATAAAGAGACATAATAAAGATATATAGATTATCTGTGGTTGTGCTACCTGCTGACTACCTTCGGTCTGACAGCTCAAGTGATCCAGCAAAACATGCAAATCCTTTCCTCATTTCCGACAAGGCACTCCCCAGCACCAAGGGTCAGGAGCATCCTCGTGCTAAAGCTCCTTGATGGGCTGATTCAAGAGCCTGGAGCATATTTTGGTGGGGGGGGGGGGGGGGGGGGGGAGCAGGGAAGATGAGTCTGAGACTCATGTTCCCAGCACGCTGAAGAGCACAGCAGCTCGCTCTTCTCTCCTGGGCTCTTTTCTCACCAAAAGACAGGCTTGAGGCCACTGCTGCCATCCCAGGTGGCTCAAGCAGACAGCCGAGCAGTGATGCATCACACACAATGCTGTGCTGAATACCAATGCTTAGAGCACCCTTTCTCCCTATAAAAAAAATACTCCATCTGCAAGACTATGAACAAGACAGCAACAACAGATAACTTTAAATTCTAATTTATCCTGAGGACTATCTCCCTGCCATCACCACCACTGCCAGGGTGAAGTATAAATTCAAATGACTGCCAGAGAGACAGGTTGTGGGGCCACCCCATCGCTCATTGTTTGGTGCGTGCCACGGCGGTGTCCCAAGAAAACAGAGCAAAGGGTGATGCGACATCACCTGCTTATGCCAGTGTAGCAGTGAAGGGATTTTTGTCAGCGCGAGGAGCACGTGCGGCAGTGCCATGTCATGTGAAGAGGGATGGGTATCCCCAGCCCTTCGCAAAGCTGAACCTTTGTGGTGGGTTGACTTTGGCTGGCTGCCAGATGCCCACCCAGCCACTCTCTTGCTCCCTTCCGCAGCCAGACAGGAAGGAAAAAATAAGATGAAAACCCTTGTGGGTTGAAACTTTATCCCTGCCACTGCCCCAGCAGCAGAGAGGAGCGAGACCCTGCAGCCCCCCCTGCCAACGCTGATCTGTTGTTACTCACTGGTGCAGGCAGCTGCCGGTGGGTCGAAATCTGCCCGGTAGTAGCCATTGCGGCACGTGCAGACTGGCGAGGCCTCAGCGGTGGAGCGGCTGTTGGAGGGGCATGGTGCGCAGACCCCCGCACCCTGGCTGGCCTTGAACGTCCCTGCTGGGCAGGCTGCAAGAGAAAGGAGAGGAAAGTGGTTGGGTGCCGAACCATCCCAGGGAGGAGGCAAAAGTAGGTCCTGTCCTTGAAACAGGGCAGAAAGAAAAAGAAAAGAAAGAAATAAAAGAAAGAAGTCACAGAAAAGCTTCACATCTGCATCAGAGCTAAACAGGGTAGCACCTTCCTATGAAGCTACGAGGGCCATAATTTTCCATGCTGGCCATTAGTTATTTCTGGAGCCACCAGGAAAGCACTGAAATCACACAGCAATGGTACAATAATTAGCCAGGCAGAGCAAGGGGGCTGCAGTAGCTCCTTCGCTGCCCACTGCTCATACCCAGGCAGGGGGACGGCGGGGGGCTGCGGGACCCCCTTCCCCGGCAGGTCCCATGGGGATGGGGACACGAACATGCAGGGGCAGGACAGCGTTCCCCTTCTGCTGACCCAAAACGTCCCTTTCCACCACCCCAATGGCATGGCTCAAGTCTTGCATCTCTTTTTCCATGCAAAATTTGAATACTTAATTAAAAAGTTGATGTGACACCCATAACAGTGTCTTACAGGTCCATCCCATTAATCCCGGGCAGGCTGGGGCTGGGGCTAATAACCTTTCCAGCCTTCAGCCTCTGAGTTCATTCAAGCAGGAAATGGTAACTAATTCATAAGCAAGAAGATGCTCCAGTTACAGTGAGGCTTTAATCAGTGACGGGGGGAGGTTTCATTAATCAACCATCTCGCTGCTCTGCGGTTAGATGGTAAAGACGGAGTGACAAAGATGGGGTCCCTCGTCCCTGCCCCACCCCACCAGTCCTCACCACCTAGGCGCTGATGAACATACACTCATCCGTCCTTGACATCAAACAAAACCCTTGGGTGACCCCTACAAAACTTAAGGCTGCAGAAGGTAATATCTGTATTTTGGCACATGTACTCGAGGGACCAGACCTCCATCCAGGTCCACCACCCAGCCGGGGGGAGATAGTTCACGGCCTTGCACATACAGTGGTCCCGCCTCCGTTTGGCTCCCAGCTCTGCCCCTGTGATGCTGTTCACCTCCAAGGCATGGCTCTGCAGAGAAACACCCTAAGTGTCTCATAAACACGGCGATGATTGAGATAATGGAAAGTGCCTCTTAGCCCCTGTCTGCTGCATCAGGATATGAGGCATCTCCTAGCAGCCATGAAGAGGAAATTAATAGGAGCAAGCAGGAGTAACCACTTTGATGCAATTTCCTTGGAAGATAGTGGACCATCTAATCTTTATTGGAGCCCTTTAACCTGTCATTCAAAACTCATGAAGGCCTCTTGCTCACACAGTCTTTCCAGATATTAAAAGATGATAAAAAAGGATAAATCAAAACAATATTTTACAATTTTATTATTCAGGGGATTTTTTCCCCCGCCTGAGGCACACAACTGGCTGCAATGAAGTGTCTCTTTCCAACAGCACTAACAGCTGAGTGGGGACGTGACATCCCAGAGGGACCAGCCACCATCTCACGCTGCCCTTCCTCCTCCCCACCAAAGGAGGACTGCCCAAGTCCTCCACATCCTACCGCAGCCATCCCACACATATGGCCTCTTAGGGAAACACTGAGGGCCATAACCCACCATCTCATGCAGATAGGCAGCTAGACACACGGGGTCACCATGCACTGCGGGACAATGGGTGGGCACATGAGGGCTTGAAAGGAAACTTCAGGATGCCAGAGCAGAAGGCAGCTGGATGCAGACCCTTTCCTGAGCCATGCACACAGCCCTATGCCCTGTAACAGCACGAGGAAGCACGCAGTTACACCAGACACACAAGGCAGGAGACACGACCACATGTGGACACCAGACTTCGAGGTGGATCTCCATTTCTTCACCTCTCCCTTCCCACCAGCACCTCCCCGCAATATCTCAGCAGCATTGCGCTCCCGCCAGCAAGCTTTAGTATCCATGAGATGTGCAACGGGTGACTTGTGGGCTCTAGAGCTGGAGGACGTGTTGAGAAAAGTGCCTGAAACAGGCTGGGCTCTTTGGAGGAGCAGGAAGGAGAGAGCAGTGGTACCAGGGAACAGCCACCTGTATTTTGATGGAAGGGGACGGGAGAGGGAGGAAGGAAGACAAGAGGGTCACAGCATTATGAACACACCTCGGTTTAAAGCATAGGGGCACGTTGGTGGGTCGGTTGAAGGGGTTTGTGAATTTTTAATTACAATTAATCCAAGTGATGCTTTGTCAAAATACCTGAACAAAGTACACTCTGCAACCCAGTATCCTCAGGTTTCTTTCATCGCTTTGCTTATCCGCAAATTCCTGTAATTTGCAGGCACGTGGGTCTTAATTGTTATTATTACCAATTAGCTTTTCTCTCCTGTAATTACACTGTGCTTGTCTAAAGTCTCCTGCAGTTTCAGGGGAGGCTGATGCCTTCTCCTTCCTCCCAAAGGAGCAGCCCTCTGCTCTCACCATTGCACGCGTCTCCCCTCTTTCTGAGGGAGCTGAACCATGAACCTCACACCAAAGATGAAGCCGAAACCCTCAAACCCCTGCAATGCCGCAGTGGGATTTATAGAGACCTGCGCAGCGTGGGATCCGTAACCCTTCAGATGGTAAACACGCAGTCCGAGTGCAAGGCTCGGATAGAGGGCTCGAGCCCAGGAGGGAGCGATAAATCACCCCACTAATGGGAAGCACAATATTTGCCTTGATTTAAGGGCTGCTGCAAGAAAGTTTCCCAGAGCTGGGCAGGTCTGGATCCACAATAGCACCTCAGACAAGTGTGGGATGAGGCTCTGCCTCATCTTTCCCTGTGGAAATGGGCTCCTTCTGCCGGTGCCCAGGCTGTGGCGCAATCTACATCTCTTCAGCCCGGAGAAGAATTAATTGATTGTTGATTATGTGGGCTGGATAAGATTAATGATGTGCTTAACTACCCATTTCCTCACGTTTAAGCACTAGGGGTGTGTTTGTAAATGATGAGGCACGAAACCCGGCCGTGCTGCTCAGCAGCTTCAGCGCTTGCCGGGGCTGCCTGCTCAGCACTTAAACCCACCCCCATAACCCAAAGCTGCCTGCGGATCGGTTGTCCTGCCTGCACATCGGGGATGTCACACATCCTGGGCAGCGAGGGCCAGGGGTTTGCAGGCAGGACCCCTTTTCCAGGGCTGACGCAGGCATTCGGGGGTGGGGAGGAAGCATTGTTGGGGGACTGCTTAAACCCAGGCTTGCAGCGAGATGTCATCACTGGTGGTTTGAGGGGAAATAAAAAATAGATGCAAGTCGCTCTCGTGCCCAAGGAGTGATGGTAGGGGTGGCAGCTGATTTGCAGTGCCCCACCGGGCTGGATGCAGCTGGGCGACTCCCAGCCAGAGCTGCCCCTCTTATACCCTCCCAAAGGCTTGGGGTGGGGATTCGGCCACATCCCACACGGGGTAAAACACCCCAGACCTGCATCCCCATTGCTGCCTCCCTCCTCACTCTGCGGCTTGCACAGGGCGGAATAAATTATTGAAGCAGTAGTAGCACGCAGCAGCATCGCGAGGCTTTTTGCTGCTGAAAACTCTCCTGTCTTAACAGTATGTATCTTTCATCCTTATATTTCGGGTGCCAGGGGTCCTAAAAAGAGACAGAGGTAAGCAGGATCTCTCTGCTCATCCACCACTGCTCCTGCCCAAGGCAAGCCACTGTCAACAGACCAGACACTCTGTGGAAAGGGTGCAAGAGCGGGGGTATCCAAGCATTTCATTCTTCAGACTAAATCCTCTTGGTTAGCACCTGGAACTTGCACTTTTTAATTACTCTCTCAGGGAAGCTTTAGTCAAAAAAAAAAAGAAGAATGAAAGAAAGAAAGGAGACATCTCCTCTATATTAACTTGCTCTAAAGCTCCCTGGAGACACGGAGTGGCATTTTTCCTTAGCAGGTTTTAAAATAGGAGCTTCTGCAAAGAATTACAGACTTCAGCTCACGATTCAGGAAGCCCACCTCCTCCCCCCGACCCTCGCTGGCACCCCGCCGCAGCTCCCTTCGCTTGCAGCAAACCGAGTCTCTGCACCATCTCATCGTTCCCATGTCCCTAATGTCCCCACTGGGACAGAGCTAACCACATTTGCCAGGTATTCCCAAATTCATGCTTGTTTTGGGTTCCCTTTTGGATCCAATGCCTTTGCAGGGCAAACTCAGTGTCTTTAAGCACACCTGTGGTCACCCTGGCACAGCAGGTGATGAAAAGATGGGTTAGAAATAGCAGGGCTGCCTGCACAAGGTGATGTCCTCAAGCAAGCTGGAGGTGTGGAGAGGACTGCCACGTGCAAAGGCACTAAAAAGCCTGGATGATCCAGCCTTGCTCCAAAAAGACACGTGGCCCGCATCTTCCAGCACCCCCAGGAGATAAGCAGTGGGGAAGGTGCACTGTTGGGTTTGAGGACGCCACGGGCCATGAACAAAGGAGGAACTGCAGCTCATTGCACTTACAGCCCTCTGGAAAAGGATTCAAGGCCATTTCCCTCCTTTCTGCAAATGACAATTTTTCATTAAGAAAAAACACTGGCTCTTAAAACTGACACTTTCTGCAGGAGGTTCACAATTTTTCGATGAAACCCAAAAAACCAGAGAGGAGACGCTTGCTAGAAACCCCTTGTATGCTTTGCAGACACCTTCGACACAAAATGTATTTAACTTTAAGCACGCTAAAAAAAGAAAAAAAGGAAAAAAAAGTGCCCATCCATTTTTCAGCCTTCAAATTGATTAGCCCCAGTTACGGGTATTTTAGTGGCAAGGCAGCTCTCCTTCCCGTCCTGCTGCCACCACGTGCAGCCTGCTGCATGCAGGCTAGGAAGCCCTCCTAGATGCTTTCAGCTGAAAGACACCATCCAGGCAAATAAACACCCACATGAAATTGCTTGCTATAGAAAAATGACATTTAGAGGATGTTGCGATTACAGGGGCAGGCACTCCAGCAGCCGGCACAGCTTTCCAGGGCGACTGCCGGCTAGGCTCTCGCTCGCCCTCATGGGCAGGCAGCACTGGGGGGACCAGTGGCACTGCATCCCCTGGGGACACACGCACCGGGCTGCAGAGGCCCAACGCTGCCACAGGCTGTAACACAACTGATGCTTTTGGGTTTCGATCCCTTTGATGTGATGATGACACCAGAGATGCAGGCTGCAGTTTGGGGGAAAAAACAGCAGAATCAGGCAAGCTGTCACCCACACACCCCCACTCCCCAGCGGGGGCTGCCATCTCCCCATCTTCAAAGGGCAACGAGGGTGCTGCCTTCCCACCCCACTTTCATCTCCCTTGTTATCCTTCCCACAAACATCCAAGCAGGGAGTGGGCGCCCGTTGCCAGAGGTTTAATTGCATCCCGACTTGATGCTCTCCCGTCATCCCTTCCCTCCTGCATCTATGTTGGGGAGGGGATTGGGGGGTTGTTTTATGTTTTTTTTCCCCCATTTCTACTTTTTAATGATCCAATTCCCTTTTATATCAAGCCAAGCGCTTCTCCTGAGCACCTCAGCCCTGGCATAGCCACAGTGAGCTCCACAGGCAGCCAGCAATGCTGGCGGGTGTCCTGCCGTGCCACCCTCCGCGAGGCATCCACAAATTAATCCGGAGAGGTTTCTGTATACAGAACAATGCCATGCTCCAGTGAGGAGGGGTGGGAGGGTACCCGTTGCAGGCATCCTGCCTTCCTGACCATGCCGAGAAGGAAGACAGGGATCAGACCTGGCCCTGAAACACCCTGTCAGCCACCAAATCTCCTTTACTACATCCAGTCCTTGGGGCAGTGTGAGGAGCATGACCCAGATAGGGAAACACCAGAGTCCAAGCAACCCCAGCCACAAAGCATCCTTGGACAGACAAATGGACGCTTGCTCCTGCAGGGAGGGAGCTCAACACAAGCCCCTGAGCAATGCCAGAAAACCCTGGCACCCTGGGGACAGGACAACCCAGCAGAGCCTTGTCCCAGGGAGGGATAAAACTTCATTTTGGTGCAAACTTCACCATTTTTGCAGCCAAATGCACAAACTCTCACAATTTCGGAACACCCAGAGCCACTCCCACCTCAGGGCCAAGCGCTCACCCAACCTAATTACAAACAGCACCCACCTCATTGCATTGCATTTCCATATTTCAGCGCTGTATGGGCAGAAATTCATGAGATAAACATGAGCTTCCCAGCATCTGGGTTCACATCCTGTGGGCAGGCATCAGGCTGCATCTCTCCCCAGTGCGTGGAAGAAAGAGGCCCCGGCTCCTCGTGATGCAACCGGTTAATTAAACCAGCCCTTCACCTCTGCAGGAATAGGTTTAGATCTGGCTTGGGACATACATAAATTAAAGTCAGCGGCTTCTGAGCCTGGCCCGCCATAGTTTATTTGTGAAGGAAAAGTAAAATCCAATGTGGTTTTTCCCTTCTCAGGGGTTTGGGGTTTTTTTTCTGTTCTTCTTCTCACAGCTGAGAAATGAATTGAAGCAGGGCAGGATTTCAAAGGTGCTTGCGGAGTGGGTAGCTGCACGAGGCCAGTTAGAGGCAACAGGGTGTGAGAGTGCATGCGTGTTTACCTCTCCTGAAAATCCCATCCCTCATCAACCAAGGATTTGCTCCCCTGGGGCAAACCGAGGTGCTCGCAGACCAAACCATGCGCGCTTGGCTGCAAGCAAGACACAGCCGATGCTCGCCCAGAAGAAGTGCTTCTCTTCCAGGAAGGTGGGCTTGGGAAAATTAAGGTCTCTGAATGCAGAAGAGCTTCAACACCAACAGTTTAGCTGGTATCATGACCCTAAATGAGTTTAAGCTTAGAGCAGGGCATGGAAGCAGCCGTTTTTGGCTCCCACATGCCCTGCTGCTCGCCACCTGCAGCACCCCTCTTCCCAATAGGTCCATGCTTGCCCATTTAATCACCACTCTGGGCTTGACTTTCTCTGTTTTTCATGGTTGGGGGGATTTTGAAGGTCTAAAGACGAAATCTCTCCCAGATCCGTTTCTTGGATGAGAAAGGGGAGAGCACACATGCCCTGGGTAGATGGTGCCGCAGGGCTGCCAGCTCACCAGAGAGCAGGGAAACTCACTTTGCTCTCCAAAACAGTCAACCGAGGTGGGGGGCAGAAACCAACTACTCCTCAAGGTCACTTTTGCAAATCACTTTTCTCCCACTTGGGTTTTGCTCCGCTTTAGTTTCCACTTTGCACCAGGCCAAGGCTGCCTGGTCTCATGCTGCAGCTCCCCTTCCTTTCCATAAACCAACCATTGAAATAACGATGCCCAACCTTCTGCTCCAGCACTTTTGCATGTGAAATCAGGTGTGAAACATGGCTGGCGGGCACATGGCACAGCTCGTGGAGACCCCCCAGCCCATCTCCATTTCTCCCCAGTGTTTCAGCTCTTCCCCCTTGGGAATTAAAGCACTGCTATGGAGAAGAGGAGAAAGGCATTACAGGGAAGGATGAGGCCGGCGCTCCCTTTCCGAGCACCCACTTTCAGTGATCAAATGCTAAATGATTTGATCAAACTCTAGACAACTCACCTGTGTATGCAGGGAGGTTTACCACGCTAATGCTGCCCAAGTTTATTATTACGAGTCAACAAATGAAGGAGGGATGAAGTTCTTGGCAATGATTTGAGGCTATTTAACCTCCTTATACTCTTCTTTAAAAATATATTTAGCAGCTGCAGTCTTCCATGGGCTCTTTCCTCTACTGGGGCTGTCAGTCCTGCAAGCAGGACAGGGTTGGGTTTGTCATCACCGCCCCAAACCCTCATGGGCAGCAGAGCCGGGAGCTATCTGAATAGTAGCTGCAAATTAAATGCCATGGCACAGCTCTCCCTGGGGACGTGATATAAGGAAAGGGGAGATTGATTTACCAGCAAATAGACAGAGGTGTCCAACCCCCTACTCCTGGGCTTCCCCACCCCAACCAGCGCTAGATGAACATTTTATATCTCTGTTGTATGTTAAAACCAGAGCTAAGGGGTGGGGAGGAAGCCAAGAAATCCATCCTACACCAGCGATGAAAAACAATTTAAGGAAAGAAAGGGTGAGCGGGATGGGCATGCTGCCAGGGAGCCGGACGGCATCAGGAGCAGAGCGGCCAGGGGAAGCACTGGGGCTCCAGCGGCAGGGTGGGAAAGATGAGGTCTGCCCAGGCAGAGGCTGCTCCCACCCCACCTCCAGCACTCCCAGCCCCACCACTTTGTCCATTTTTAACAAACATGGTGGTTTATCACAGCCAGGTGCCCTGTCTTAACAACAGGCACAGCTGTAATCTGGATTTCAGGAAACCCTTACAACCTGGGGCACGCTTGGTTTTAATGAGGGTGATCTACTTAAGGCTCAGCTTAAAGTGGCTGGTGCTACAAAGGCAAGCAATGCTCATGTGCCACCTTGGAGATGCTGATGTGCATCAGATTACACCAGTTCTGGTCAATTGGGCCAAGCACAAGCCAGAGAGAGGACCGCCAGGAGCAGTCCCAGTGAGCAGGTGCATCCCCAGCACTGCAGTGTCACCTGCAATGAACCTCCCAATGAGTTTGGAGCAAATGACTGGGGGGGATCAAGATTCAGGCCAGGACTCATGTCCCAAAAATACAAGCCCCAGAAGATGCTCTGCTCCCCACCCAGGCATTAGGCTCAATACAGGAGTCACGGAGAAAGATTATTTCCCCTGTGAACTGCAGCAATGAGGGACTCCAGGAGTCGATCGACACGCACTGGAAGCCATACGGAAGAGCTGATACTTTCATGTACCACTTAACCCAGCACATCGCGTTCACCCCTCAACACCTACGTGAGCTATCGAGCCACCTAATGAGCAGGAAAACGAGCTACCACAAAAATTCATGGTGAATCTCAGAAAGCAGCTCTTCCCCCAGGTACAGAGGTGCTGGCAGGGGCTGTAGTCAGAAGCCCCCTGAAAATGATGCATCTTTGCTTTGCAATGAGCAGAGCCCCCCTGGGGATTTAGGGAACCATCCATGTCACTCCGTAACTCCAGCCTCTCTTCTGACTCAGAAATCGAGGCAGCATCACCCCTGGGCTCCCCAAAACACAACCCCCCCTCCGGCTGGGAAAGTAAACATCTCCCATTCCTAATAGGAACTAATTAAGCACCTTTTCCTCCTTTGCCAGCTCACACCACACAGTATCCCCTCAATCTAGAGAACATCAAGTGCTTATTAATTACATCTGAAGTGGTTCCTCATTAGTGCTGACACCACAAAGGATGAGTCACCCTGGGATGGGGTTGGGGGAGAGCTTCAGCTGCAGGGCCAGGCTCATGCTGCCAGCACAGGGATGCCAGCATGGGCAGGGACACGTGGACACACAGCTTCCTTGTGTCTGTGCCATGGCACTGGAGGACATCGTGCCTTGGGTTGCACTGGCGTGGTGGGATGCCCCATCATGGAGCAGGACCCCCCTGTCCCAGCAGAGATGAACCCTGGGGGCTGCAGTTTGGCTGACTGCTTGAGGACCGTGCCCAGGGGTGGATTCGGCATGGGAGGATGAATTCGGCAAGGGGAAGATGTCCTGACCAAGGCACAACTGCTCTCCCACATCCCTCATCCACCCCAAGAGCTCCTTGCATGGAATTAATTAGAAAAGTAATTGAGAGAGCTCCCCTATGAATATTTATAATGGAACGAGCCATAATTACCATTCCTTGGAGGAAAAGTGCCTTCCTACTCAGCCGCAGAGAGGAGAGGGGAAACACAACACCAGCCAGGGGACCAGAGGCACCGTCTGCTCCTGCCTTCGCATGTACTTGCCCACACACAGCCCCTGGGAAACTGCCTCCATCATCCCACGCAGGCCTGAGCAAAGCGCTCCCTTTCCACCCCTGGGGGTGGCATTTTTGGCAGCAAGCCGTATTTCCCACAGTCAGGTGCAATTTACTATTATTTCTGTATATGAGCATCACATACACATTTTGTATGATTTCTCTTGCTTTTAATAACACCTCCTTTCCCACCCTAAACAGTTAAATGGTGGCCACTGCCATTGACTTGCCCTGCTCCTGCCTAGTGGCTCTTACCAGCCCTAATCTCCTGGAGCCACAAAATGCCTAAAAAGCAATTTCTGAAAGTTTTACCCATCTCCCTTCCACTTACTTCTTTTTCTCCATCCACACTCTCCCTCTCTGATCTATTCTTAAAATTTTACCTGCCCAAATGACTCACTATCAAGCACCTTTTCCCAGTAAGCTGCTGGCCGAGTCCCCACCTCACTACCTTCATCCCAACTTTCCAACACCCCCAATGTAACAGCATGGGAAAGCACAGGGGACCATGGAAATTTTGACTTTCCTTCCCAATTCCCCTCTCTCCACACACGGTTGAGCTTGAAAACTCTTCCCGACCCCACTCCAGCTGGCAGGAGAGCCAGTCCCAGGAGCATCCCAACCCCTTGGCAGCTGAGCTCAGCTACCTCTGGGTGCCGCGATGGCCGACGGCATTTGCTACAAAGAAATATCTTGGAAAAAAATGTTTTCTTGTGGCACTTGGGCTCCACTACCAGATAGAAATAGGAAGCAAGGAAACATGAAAAAGTGAAAATAACAGATGGGTTCCTCAGGCAGTGCATTGCTGCAGTGCTGGGGGCAGAAGAGAGGGGACCACAAGGAAGACAAAACAGTTGGATCCCCTTCCATGTCCCTCACCCTTTGAGGTTCTCCTGCAGCATTGCACCCACCGCTGGAAAATTTGGCCAGGGCCAAATTTCCACCCTCTCCTTCCTGTATGAGGCTGGCTTGCAAAAGATGCTTGGTCCCAAGGGCAGAGCAAGAGCAAAGGCAGGAGGTAGAGATGATGTTCATCCCACAGTAGAAGTGCTGGTGTTTTAGAGACCCCATGCACCAGAGCCACCTCAGCAGCCACTGAGGCCGAGCAGAACAAACCAACTGAGACCCCAGCCTGTAAGGAGTTCAAAGGAGAATTCAAAGCAGACAACAGGTTATGGTAACTTAATGTAACTCAGCTCCAATCTAACTACCATCAGGTCATTGGTGGTTGCGAGTGTTGCTACACGGAGCAAGGAGCAGCTCCAAGCAGTTTCCAGGCTGAAGCACAAGGCTGGAAAGCTATGGTAGCTCATCCTCTCCATCCTCTGACAAGCAAGATGTTCCAATGGCTCAATGTCCAAGTGGAAACCAGTAGCAAGTGGTGCCCCTCCGGGGTCCATACTGGGACCAGCACTACTCAGTATCTTCATCAACAACATAATAGGATTGACTGCTCCCTCAGCAAGTTTGCAGATGACACCAAGCTGAGCAGTGCAGTTGATTCGCTAGAGGGAAGTGATGCCATCCAGAGGGATCTTTACAGGCTTGAACAGTGGGCCCACATGAACCTCGAAGTTCAACAAGGGCACGTGCAAGGTTCTGCACCTGGGTCAGGGCAACCCCCAATATCAGTATAGACTGGGGGATGAATGAATTGAGAGCAGCCCTGTGGAGAAAGACTTGGTGGACTGGTGGGTAACAAATTGGACATGAGCTAGCAATGTGCGCTTGCAGCCCAGAAAGCCAACCGTATCCTGGGCTGCATCACAAGAAACGTGGCAAGGAGGTCGAGGGAGGGGATTCTGTCCCTCTACTCCACTCTTATGAGAGCCCACCTGGAGTACTGCATCCAGCTCTGGGGTCCTCAGTACAAGAAAGACATGGACCTGTTGGAGCAGGTCCAGAGAAAGGCCATGAAAATGGCCAGAGGACTGGAACACCTCTGGTATGGAGAAAGGCTGAGAGAGTTGGGGTTGTTCAGCCTGGAGAAGAGAAGGCTCTGGGGAGACCTTATTGCAGCCTTTGAATATATAAAGGGGGCTTGTAAGAAAGATGGAGAGAGACTTTTTACTGAGGCCTGTAATGACAGAACAAGGGGAATGGTTTTAAACTGAAAGAGGGTAGGTTTAGGTTGGACATACAAAAGAACTTTTTTATGATGAGGGTGGTGAGACACTGGAACAGGTTGCCCAGAGAAGTTGTGGATGGCCAATCACTGGAAGTGCTCAAGGTCAAGTTGTTTGGGCCTTTCAGCAACCTGACCTAGTGAAAGACATCCCTGCCCACAGCAGGGGGGTTGGACAGGATGATCTTTGAAGGTCCCTTCCAGCCAAACCATTCCATGATTCTATGATTCCCACACCGGCTCACCCCCATGCCACAGTGAGGAGGCAGGCAACCTGCTCAAAAGCTCGCAGCCAGGGAAAGGACCTTCTGCAAACAGCATGAACACACTAGCACTGTCCATGTCGGTGCCATCACCAGGGATGGGAGATATGCCCAAGCTGCGGGGTGGGACAACACCCGCTAACCCCACCTCTGAGCGCAGCCAGCTTCTCCCTGCTGAAAGCCCCACCCATGTCCCACGCTGGTGGTAGCAACAAGCGGGCAAAAAAAAAGTAGTCTCCTCCATCCTCAACATCTGTTACACATAAGTCAAAGCCACACGAGATTGCGGGAATTTACGGTACGTAGGCAGCTCTGGAAGCTTTTCTTAGCTGTGAAACATAATTTGCACCTTGGGCTCTCTAAGAACAAGTTGTCCTAAATAATAATACTTGATTAAGAGCTCATGAGCAGATCGGATGTGGAAGCAGGAGGTCTGTGATAGCTCCAGGTCTCAGCCTGTCACCCTCATCCCAGCACCACCATCCCGCTGTGAATGCCAGCCCTACTTGCCCAGCATGCTTAAACAGATGCCCGTAGCAGAACCGGGAGATTTGGGATTAGCCAGAAGATGATGGTCCCCAGCAGCACCCAGACAGGCAAAGAACATTTTTGCCATGCCCAGAACCATTTCAAGCTTTCAAACAGATTCCCCATTTTGCAACAGAGCAAAATCCACAAGCATCAAAGCAATCCCTGCTCCCAGGGAGAGCAACCAGCTCCCTCCATGTCACAGAGGGAACATGCATGCCAGCATGCATCAATCCATCCCAAAGCTATGTCCAGGGCAGGTTTATCTAGCAATTGTTTTTTAGCGCCTCAGTGACATCACACCTGCAGATAGGTACTATAATATAGTAAAAAATACAAAATGAAAAAAATCAGATCAAAATAAGTCAATATCAAGTCTCACCTCACAGGCAATTTACCTCCAGGCTGCAGACCCAGCGGAGGAATGCCAGTTGAGCTAGGGCGGAAATTCAATTCCTAATTCCCCTCGTATGTCGGTTTCCCAGGATGCCTCTGCTTTTACGGATGAGTTTTAGACAGCAAAGCCCAGAAACCAGACCTGAACTCAGAGCCCTCCACCTCTGGCATGGCACACAGCCCCATCCCCTGAGCTTTGCAACTCCCACCCTAAAGCAAGGAGACAGCAAAGCTCTGCCCACACCCACCAGAGCATCATCCTGGAGAGGCCCCGGGGGAGCAACAAGTCGAGGACAACGTTAGCCCAGGCATCGTTCCCTGTTCAGAGATGCTGCCACTGGGAGCTCAACGATGCCCATGCAGGATGTGGCCACACCAAAAGCACCGAGGTGACCAGCTCCTACCCCCAACCCACAGCGCACTCCTTTCTAAAAAACTTTTTCATATAAATATCATACAAGCAGGTGAGTCCTGGGCTTAACATGAAAATGAAGCAATGTGGTTCCATCCCATGCCATTAATTACATTTTCTTGGTTGCCGCTCACTGGGTGAGGCTCCCCTGGGAGCCCAGGGTGGGGGAACATCAATTCCCTCCTCATGTGGGTTTGCACATCTTAATTTGAGGTGCCCACAACTGAATATTTAGTCTGGTTTGATGCTCCGATAGACAAGGCGTGGATCATTTCTTGGCCGTGAGTCTGCTGCACTGGCTGAAGACGGATGGATTTTCCCATGGCTCCTCAGCCCTCCTCCAAAGCCTTGCTTAAGTGTGTGAGCGATGCTTTGATTTAATCACCATGCTCCTGCTCTCGACGCGTCCTCCGAGATACAAGACACCGGGCGTGACAAATGACCACTTTTAACACACTTGGAGCTAACACCCACGCCACCACTCCATTTGTCACTGTCCGGATGCAGAACAACCCGGGTAGCAGATGCAGAGGTTTGGAGAGGGTAGAAAATTAAAACCTCAGTAATCTGCACTGATTAGTTTTCTTTTTCCCTCACCCTGGTGGGCTCCATCCTTTCTCTGCACATACCCGCAGTGCTCCAGGACCCGGCTGGCAAGTCCAACCCATGCAAAACTCCTCCGACGGCCAGGGGAATGCAGGGTGAGGTGCAGCAGCGTGACTCGCTCCACCTAGTCCATGGCTTTTTCACGGCTTGCGTTTATGCAATGGGTCTTTCACTTATTAAAACATCATCAGTGAAGGCCTGTTTCCTAAAGCAGAGGTTGCAGGAGACCTGCAAAGCCTGACTGCAACCCCAGGGCACAGCTCCCAAACAACTAGCCAGCTGGTGTAAAAAAAAAAAAAAAAAAACAACTTCTTTATTATTATTATTACTACTATTACTACTACCACCACCACCAGCCAGCTGGGGTAAAAAAAAAACTTTTTTTTTTTTTTAATTATTATTACTAGCGAGCTGGGAGAGATGCTGGCTCCTGAAGAGCTTGCCATGGGCTATGTGGTGCATTCCTGAACATGAGGCGAGATCCCCATCCTTTGCAAGTAAACAGCAGCAAAACGGCACCAGCTGAAGCCATTCCCAAAAAAAGCTCTCTTGTGACTTAAAAAAGAGGAAAAAGTTATAGAAAGGCTTTAAAACTCCCCAGGCTGAGTCACGGGGTTTGCCAGGTGCCGGCCGTTTGCAAACAAGGGTGGGAACAATGTGGGTGCCGGATGCAGGCCGGATCCCGTGCTTCCTTGTGACTCTCCCATTGTCCAGGAGAACAATCCCTGCTCCAGCCAGAGAGCACAGGGACTGCAGCGGTGGGGTGGGAGCCAGGTCTCCTGGGCTGGTGTAAGCAGATGAGGTTAGGAAAGCTGAGCGGGTTTTACAGCCCTGCCGCCACAGAGATGCTCATGGATCCATGCCCATGGCAGCCCCTGCAAGCGCACACAGAGCTTTGCACCCCAATATCCCCAAAAAAGATGAAGTTCCCCCAGCACTTCAGCTACCACAGAAAGTTTCCTAGATGGACCATTAACAAGCCAAGGGCTTGGAAGCAGATTTATGCCTCCATTTGTAAACAAGCTCATGAAAAGGCCCTCGGGGGAAAAAAAAAAAAAAATTCAATGAGTGATTTTTCTTCCTCTTTTAAGACTGGAATCAATGCAACACTCAAAAGTTCTCATTGGGGTGGGGAATACATAAACAGCCCATGGTACAATTTGAGGAGGAAAAAAAATGATATGCAGAAAAATAAAGCCATACATCACAGCTTAGGGGCCGTTCCCTAATCCCTCCAAGGCCACGTGCAGCGATGGTCTGGCTAGGGCAGCCCAGCCCTGTGATGCTCACCTGCCCTCTACTCACACCTTCCCTGGGACATTTTCCAGGTTTCTCCTTCATTTCTCCTTTGGAGGGGTCTGGATCGCAGGGATGACCCAGACCCCGCTCAGGATTTGGGGACAGAGCCAAAGAGTGGTGGCTGCGGTGCCTGAGCCTCCCCGCCGGCAGCATCCAGGACAGACAGTCCCCCATCCCTGCACCAGGGGAAAGAAAAGGGTCCGAATCCACCCGAGGAACATTTTGGGTAATAATGTCTAATTAAGACTTCCATTAAAACCCATCACACTCATTAGAAAAAAATTTAACAAGGTTTTCCTGGGCATTTTCCTTGCGAAATTACTACGGAGGTTAATGGATGCCTTCATTAAGGCATAATTTAAGAAAAATCACACTTTTTTCTTTTTCTTTCATTTTTTTTGGAGGCGCGGTGATTCAAATGCTTCTCCTCCGCAGCACAGCCGTGGTAAAACTGGGCTGCCTGTTCCACCCAGCGGTGGAAGCAGGGAGATTGCTGCCAGGCAAAGGCAAAGCCCCTGCAACAAAGGGGAGCATCCATCCATCCCTCCAGCATCACCACTCGGATTCGGGAAGAGCTGGGAGAGCTGCCACTTCCCAGCACAGCCCAGCCAGGGACAGCAGCTTGGGCTGATGCAGGATGGGAGAGGGGGCAGAAAACTTGATATTGTGCCAAAAAAACCCACCAAACCCAAACCACAACCGATCAAAGAGAGGAAAAAGCTCATTTTGAGCAGTCAGAGGTTTGTGGCTCAGCTAAACCTGGGATAAAACACCCCCTGGACGTCTCTGCTGCCGTTAGGGATGGAAGGTGCCCTGGCTGCGTGGATGCCCTCACTTCGGTCTAAAAGCAGCTTTTTTGATGGTTAGTGTCTACCAGGTGCCCAAGCCCCTGAGCAGAGGCGCAGCAATGCATGGGAAGGAGGAGACCAGCCGCAGCCCCAGCATGCTGGCCACCCCGTCCCTGTGCCACTAAACAAGCTTTTTCAAGCTTTTCAAGGAGAAAAGCTTGAAATCCTACTACCAAACCCATAGAGAAGAGAAACATCTTCCCCACAAAGCCACCTAAAACATTGTGAGCATCAGCCGCAGAGACTCCCTTGCACATGAGCTGCTGGGCAGACATCCTACCAGTGCATCAAACATGTGTCCATGGGCGCAGATTGAGATGGAAAGGCTTTGAAACAAACTGGTTCACCCCATCCTGGTCCCCAGGAAAGAGCTTGAGGAAGCACTGACAGTTTTTAAGCCCAATTATTTAAGATTGCAGGTGGGGGCTCTCTGTGGGCACCCCAGCCCTCAATGCGCCTACCCTGCTCCAGGATGCTGCTAGCCCTGCCAGGTACCCTGGGACTGGGACAGGGCTAGGTGCCATCGCACCCCAGGGGACACCAGAGCACTCCCCTACCAGCCACCCTCACCACCAGCCAGTGCAACACCCGCAGCCACCAAACCAGGGATGGGGAGAGGGATGCAATGCCCAAGCAAGCTGGGAAGCCGTGGCTCCGCTAAACCAAATCCAAGGGCAGATGGAAGGAGAGACAGGCAGGGCAAGCACTTTCTTTTTATCTCTTTGTTTTTCCCCTCTTGTTTTAGAGGTGTCCTGGTTTCAGCTGGGATAGAGTTAATTTTCTTTCTAGTAGCTGGTATAGTGTTATGTTTTGGATTTAGCCCAAGAATAATGTTGATAACACACTGATGCTTTCAGTTGTTGCTGAGTAGCATTTATACTAAGTCAAGGATTTTTCAGCTTCTTGTGCCCAGCCAGCAAGAAGGCTGGAGGGGCACAAGAAGTTGAAAGGGGACACAGCCAGGACAGCTGACCCAAACTGGCCAAAGGGGTATGCCATACCATGTGATGTCACATCTAGTATATAAACTGGGGGGAGCTGGCGGGGGGGGGCATGCATTGCTGCTCAGGAACTAACTGGGCATCGGTCAGTAAGTGGTCAGCAATTGCATTGTGCATCACTTGTTTTGTATATTCCAATCCTTTTATTATTATTATTATTATTATTTCATTATTATTGTCATTATTAGCTTCTTCCTTTCTGTCCTATTAAACTGTCTTTCTTTCAACCCACGAGTTTTACTTTTTCCCCCCCCCGATTCTCTCCCCCATCCCACTGGGTGGGGGGAAGTGAGCGAGCGGCTGCGTGGTGCTTAGTTGCCGGCTGGGGTTAAACCACGACAAGAGGAGAAAGCATTCAAAAAGGGATCACTCATGGTTTGGACAAGCTGGAATAAGATGCCAGAGAGGAAGCTGCAGGGATGCAAAAGGCAGCAGGGTCAGCACAGAGGCTTGGAAAAGAGATGCTTCCCAGCCGTGGAAAAGTACATGGACCAGCAGCATGGAGAAAAAAAGAAAAATAAAACCACCCCAAAAAGCAAAAAAGGGCCTTTCTGCAGCCCCTGTGATGCTTGGCATGCTCACCCTGACCCAGGCATCAGGGTGGCTGGGCATGGAGCTGCAGCACCCTCGGACAGGTGCACCCTAAGGCACGGGGGAGCAGGGTCCTGTGTCCCCGTGACACAGCGAGGCAGCCCACAGTCTCCCTTGCTGCCATCTGCCCGTGGGACAAAACCAATATAACCTTCATCACCCAAGAAAACCTCTCCTGGGTGCTCCAACACAGTACGGTGGCACAAGGATGGACCATGGCACAGGGAAAAGGCAGGCAAAGGCACAGCCAGAGAGACCAAAAAGACCCAGTTCTCAGCACAAGCAACAATTTGATTGGGAAAACTTGACGTCTCCCATATTTTAAGAGTTAGCAAATTATTCTACTACTAATTACAAAATGTTCATAACTATTATTAAAATAAATAAATAAACCAATCACTTTATAAATCCTGCACTCTGCTATTGTTTCCAGCCTTCTGTGACGGATAAATGGAGGAAATCAATAATTATTGCCAGGGCTGATCGGCAGGGGGAGAGGATAATGGAGGAACTGCCATGGGGCTGCCCACTCCTTGACATTCAACTGGCAGGACATTCCCCCCAGCTACCCCTTTCCTAAACCTAGCCCTCCACACACAAGGCAGGAGGGAAGGACAAACAGAGAAAAGAGACAAAGAAACCAAAGGGATGAAGACAACTAAAATAAACCCACACACAGCTTTGGCAAAGGTTCGGCACAGCCCAGCTCATCGGTCAGCAGCTGAAGAAGGGCTGGGGGACCCAGACGCAGATGGGGTGCCTTGTGGAAAGCCAGGGATGCCTGGGAGCAAGGATGCTCGAGAAGTGGCCTCTGCATCACAGGCATCGCAGCCCAGCTTTGTTCTTATTTTGCAGGTTGTTTTTTTTTTTATTTTGCGGGTTGGTTTTTGTTTTTGTTTTTTTTATTTTGCCACCACTGCTAGCTCAGATTTCCAGCTGTTGCAAGCAAGCAGGTCGGGTTCATTATCCCAAGCCGCAGCAGCTTGGAGGCTCCTGACCATGCTACAACAGGAATTTGCCAAGAGGGGAACATCAAAAGCGAGACAAGCCCAGGAAGCAGCAGGACCACTCTCTTGCCCCTTCTCCCTGGGTTTATAAATACATAGGAAAAATTCAGCACAAAGCTGATTTAGATCCAGACTTTTTCCTTCACCAGCTTCTCTGTGCAACTGAGTTATCGCCTGGTACTGGGAAGGTCAGAGAGAAAGTCAGCGTGATTCCAGTGGACAAAAATACAGTGCCCCATCCTCAAAGTCAAAAGGGATAAAAGCTGAGAGACCCACAACTGCCATCATTCTAGTGAGGGGCTACCTTGCCATCATTAGGTTTTAGAGTCAAACACCAGCACAGAAAGGGTTTAATAATCCTCCTCAAGAACAAGCGAAATCCACCCAGCATACTCATCCAAGGTCTCAAACGACTTCCCCAGCCTCCCAGCAATCCCTGCTACCACTTTTCCTCCTACCTCCTCCCCAGCACAATGATGCATTGCACCTTGACCATGCAAGGAAGCCGTAAAGCAAGGCTGAGGGATGGGGCAGAACAAGACAAATGGATTTAATATCAACCCGAAAAAAGTGTGGGCTATCGCACCAAATGAATTATTCATTTTGAATTCAATAACAGCCTCCATTTCACATTGACCCACAGCTCTCACGGGCACAAGGTGCCAAAGAGAATGGGGTAGGCACTCCCATCAGGCTTTCAGGCACTGCGCACCATCACCCAGCTGGAGAGCAATGCGGCTTCACACCAGCTGGGAGGCCTGTAGTGCCAAACCCCAACCAGCCTGGGACAAAAACAAATGACGGGGCAGACTGATAAAGAAAATCTCCCTTCGCCCCACCCCCATCTTAGTGTCGTGGTGGCAATGACCCCCCCGTCACTCTGACCCTAAAACACAACAATAATCTCTTTGGGACTTGAAATACCCCTGATGAAGACTGCGCTCTGCCTGTGCCTTTCATGAGTGGCTAAGTGCTGATAAAAGCTGGTATTAATGAATCCCTCAGCGGCCCTGAGCTCTGCTGTCAGCACGAAACCGTTCCGGTCTAATGGCCCCATGATAGGCACAGCCTCTATCCCAGGGGGTGGGAGAGATGAGAGAGGGCTGGGGGAGCTAAACAATTCAACCCTATTTTTTTCCCACCACTGAGGAATTAAGCCCATTTGCTCAGCCTTAAAAATACTGAGGGGTTTTTTTTTTTTTTTCTTTTTTTTTTTTTCTTTTCCCCCTTGGTGACAATTCCCCCAGGCTCGTTAAGTGGCTCATCTCAGGTTGACGAAAGCTTCAAGCAGATGTCAGGAGCGTGTGCCTCCCAGGAGCTGGGGTGCAATCCTGGCAGCATCCCTGCGAGGCAAACCCAGCAGGTGAACAAGGCAGGGGAATATGATCCCTTCAAGAGCATGAAGACAAATAGAAAACCAACAAATTATTATTTCTAAACCTTGCGATGTGCCACCTCCTGTCTGCCAACCTTTGGGAAGGGCAGTAGCGGGCTCAGGTCTTCCCTCGTGGTCTCCAAAGTCCATGGGGATGCAAGGAGGAGCTTGATGGCCAAAGGGTGCACACAAGCTACCAAGAAGAGTCGAACCCAAGGTCAGATTTTTACTCAAACACAGTTAATTGTCCAATAGTCCTAATGTAAGCCCTGGCTCAGGCTTTTAGGACTGGTTTTAGTGAACTTCCAGGAGAGGCTGGTGGGTTTATTGGGTTTGGGTTCTGCGCCAGTGTTGAGCAGGACCTTCAAACACGCAGGTCCCACGCACAATGCCAGCCTTTCGTCCATCCTCCTGATGTGGGAACTGGGAAATACTCTCACAAGACCGGGAGAGGGAAGTTATTGGAGCTCTGCTCCAGAGACAGCATCATACCAGCACCCAACAGTGCCCACAGGATCATCGGAAAAGCATGGTCCCATCATCACACATGTGCTTAGTGCCATTTAACCACCTTCTTGCTCTGCACCCACAGCGTACTTTGGTGCCTCTCAGGATCTCAAATGCTGCGGGTCAATCCGTAAAGGACATTTCTACTCCTTTAGACCCGCCAGGATCCTGTATTTTCTCAAGGAGCCTAAATGCAAAGCATGCTCCCCACACAAAAGCAATATTCTCATCAGGAGCTCTGCAGAGCCCACACTTGGGCGGTGCAAGGGGTTTCTCCTTTGGCATCAGCACTGCCATGCAATGAGAGCACAGCTGGAGACAGGCGCTGCAGCACAGAACACTCAGCAAACTCCCAATGCACAGGGGTCTGCTCAGTGCAGCTTTGATGGCATGAACACATCATGACCATTCTGGGGTTTGCACAAGAAAAGGAAACAAAAAAAAGCCACAGAGATTGGTCTAATGCCCACCCTGAGCAGGTTCGCTCCCATGCCTCTCATGTCCTGCTGTCCTCCATCCTCTGCCCTGCCCTAAACTATGAGCACTCGGTAGGGGCAACACGCTCCTTCTGGGGGCTTATAAGCATTCAGTATCCCAACTTCTTCCACCACTCCAGCCAGCAGCA
This sequence comes from Aquila chrysaetos chrysaetos, assembly GCF_900496995.4. Classification (NCBI taxonomy): domain Eukaryota; kingdom Metazoa; phylum Chordata; class Aves; order Accipitriformes; family Accipitridae; genus Aquila; species Aquila chrysaetos. The sequence continues at coordinate 28,448,884 of NC_044013.1, read as the reverse complement.
GATAGAAAAGTCAACACCACCCAAACCTGTGGCAGTTTTACATTATCATTGTTTTCCTACATTTGTGGCAAAATGACATTATTTCCCAATTCCAGTCTTTAGCTAAAATTAGTATTTTTTTTTCCATTATGAGAAAATGTCATTTTGCCATAAAACCATGTGTGCTCTGTTTGTTTATTCAATAGCGGAGGAATATCTTGCCAGAAATGCTCCAGTTTGTGAAGAGCCCTCCCTCTAACGGAGCGCTTCGGCTCCTCACAGGAACAGATCATCTCCTAGCGGGAACAAAACCACGCTCAGTGTCAGCTGCAAAACTTGAAGAAATCCACTGGTAATGCTGCTCAATGTGAAAGCAAGGCACAAACACACAGGTTCTAGTGGTTTCCCAGTTGTCGGAGCACTGGCATGGGAAGGCATCGCTGTCCCCACCTTGGCCAGGCAGGAAGGTGGTTTTTCACAGTGAAAAATTACACAAGCTCCCACATATAAAGCAAATGAACAAACAAGTTTCTCCATAGCTTGAATCCCAGTTTTGCCATTTTCATATACCCAGAGTTACAGGTGAAGAAGAAACACTGTGGTGGCCACCCCAAGGAGCATCACAGCCAAGCCTGGTGCTACACGTGCTGCCACCTGCAACTCCTCCAATCACCCCCTCCAAAACCAACCCTAAAGCACTCTGACACCTGCCTTTGACCTTCTCCTTCTTCCCAACCCTTCCTTGACCTGGTGGTGCCCACCTTCTAGAAGCTATTTGGAAAGCACCGATGAAATGGGGTTAGCTTCTTATGCAAAAAGCCCTCTCCTCTTCCCTCCTTCCCAGCAGCATACAAAAACAATACCTTAATTTGGGAGTGGAAAAGGAACAGGCAGCGAGTAAAGCTAATAGAAAAAAAAAAAAATCCTCCAATGGTATTTGGGAAATATTCATCAGAATGGCCAAAGGACATGAAAAGCAGCGAGCACTATTTCCATATTTACAACTCCGCGCTGCGGAGGACTCCAGCAGGCAGCAGCATGCTGGTGGTGTGGCTGGGGGAACCCAAAAAAACAGCAAAAAAATTCCAATTAATGCAGAGAATCAGAGCGGCTTCGCTGCACTCAGGCCTGACAGCAGCTGCCCGGCTCCCCCAGCTTTGCTGGGGAAATAATGAGGCAGATGAAAGTGGCTCAGCGAGCAAGCACCGGCCCGCACAGCACTTTGAAGGCAGCAGATCACACAGGTGCCTTCTAGCAGGCTCGCGGCAGCAGCTGCACCGGCACCCGCATCCTCGCCACGCTGCTCACCGAGTTTGGCCACTGACTGGAGCGCACTGAGAAGCTGCACATTGACCACTGCTCCCAAATCCCTGCCTGGTCCCTGGAGCAAAACTGCTTCAGGGCAGGTAAATGGTGCAGAGCCAATTTCACAACAGATACTGCCCAAACCAGCTTGTTTGGGGACAAAATTCTGTTGAGCAAAGTTTAAAAACACTAAAAGCACCTTGTTACCCAAGGCCAACCTTACCTTTGCAAGCCACGTTGTTCTCCGGCTCATAACCAGCCTTGCATGTACAGCGGCCGATGGGGACCATCCACTCCCCATCCCCATTGCAGTACAGTTTGATGGGCACATCCACCTCCTCAGCGTTGGGGATGCAGGTGCCGCGGGCAGTCACTAGAGAGGTGCTCTCCGCTCCTGTCATCGTCTCCGGGAAGATGGCGAAGTTCTGCACCACACTGGGGCACTTCTTGAAGAAGACCCTGACGGACAGCAGAGACATACAAGCCCCGTAGTCCTGGAAAGCCAGGTAAAAGCCATTGCGGGTCAGGGGCCCGAAACTTCTCACTTCTGTGTTCACCTTCATCAACCTACCACCAAAGTCCACCTGGGAGAAGCTCTCGTCAGCAGCAATGGTGTCCACTTTGAGGTAGGGTGCCTCCGTCCAGAAGGCGGACTTCTTGGTGGCAATGACAGAGTCTGTCTCGTAGTAGTAGAGGTTGAAGGTCTCCTTGCAGGAGCCAGGGACGTTGGGGAGGCTGCTGCAGTCCCGCACAGTGAAGCGCATCTCGGTGTAGATGCGGTGAGCTCCACGCCGGTTGATGAACGTGGTGAGGAGCCAGTTGTTCTGGTTGGGCTCGAAGACGTTGCACACCTGGTACGTTCGGATGGTGTTGAGGTTTTCGTCGTAGCCACTGACTTCTTCCCACTGAAGAAAGGAGAAGGGAAAAGTGATGAGAGGGAGGCAGAGGGACCGGCGGTGGCCTGTGAGCCACAGAGGTGCCACTCACCCTGCACAGGGCAGGGCAGGGCTGGAAGGAGAATCCCAAAGCCCCAAAGGGGACTAGGAACATGGTCGTGGACATACGGCATGATGCACGTGCAGAAACACCAACCAGGCAGCACCAGAAGAAATTCTCGCCCTCTTGCCTCTGCGTGCCTCTCCCCATTGCTCCCAGCTGAAGCTAAAACATCTTTTCCATGCAGGCAACAACCTTAGCTGCACCGAGAAGATGTAAAAATGGGAAAAAAGATGGTCCAGATACCCAGAGGCGGGAGGGAAAGCAGCACACGAGGGGCTACAGCTTCATTAAAGCCCGAGCCAGCACGTGGGCTGGAGAGCGAGCCTGACCCCAGGCTCTCGGCATGACAGAATCATTTCCCCCAGCAAAGAAAACTAACTAAATAAAACATTACCGCCGTGGAGAGAGAGAATATAGATTTGCAATTCGATTTATAGAAGGGCATTAATATAATCCAGGCTACAATTTCAATTAAGGGACAGCAGCAAACTGTGAATAGTCTATGATGGCATTAGAGTCCTACAGACAGATTTACAACCTCATAATCCATTCATTTTAACTAATCCATGTTTACAGTCTCCTCATAACAGCATTATTCATATGGCAATCTTTAAGCAGCACTCTGAATATCAGGCGTAATTTCCAGGAGTGATGCTACAGCAGTGCTCACGCCTGTTTGTGCTTACAGGGGTGGGGGGGCACAAACAGCAGATGGGTGATGCCAACCTGCCCCGTCACACTGAGTCTTCCCAAAGAGCTGATGCACCACGACCAGCCCTGCAACCTTACAGATTTTGCCTTCTTCCATTTTCCACTAAAAAACCATGTTCCTCACCTGCTCCCCAAGCTTCCCCCTTGTAAACCACAGCCCTGATGTAAAAAAGCGCAGGTTTTAATTTTGGTTTCAAAGCAGGGTGCTCCACACGCTGCCAACAAGCGTAACAGAACATTTGCTCCCAGGTCCACCTACTCAGCTCCACTAAGTTTAAGCAAAGATCACAGCTCAAGGTTGCACATTGCTGTTAAGCAACATTTACCAAACCAGCAATAAAACCTCACGCATCCATCCGAGCGTTCTCCCTTCTCATCCCATGCCACGAAAGCACTGCAAAAACCCCTCTCCAGCCCAGACAAGACATGCAGATTCAATGCCCTTTCATTACCAGACACCTCTTCACACAAGAAAGCTGCAAGGTCCTCCCTGACCAAGGGGGTTGGCATTGTTTCCCATTCCCACCTGGGCTTTGCATTACAGCCCCGTCATCCAATTAACACCAGACAACCAGCTCTCTTCCAGCACTCGCCCACCAACCTAACACCGGCCCCACTGCTCTGCTGTCTTTGCTGCAGGAATCCTCCTCTTCATCCCACCCACCAGCTCGTGGACCCCAACCGGGTGCACGAGAGGGGACCTGACCCGCTATCATTTTATTCATAGTTCCCATCAGGGAGCCAGCTCTCTCACCAGCTCCTTCCACTGAGCATCCCCTGCACTTTGCTGCTTTTTCTGGGGGGAGTTGCAAACAAAGCCGAAAACTAAGAGGCAAAACCTGCCAGCAGACCCTGCTGCACTTCAGGCACCCAACACACAGGGCTGCCCGCAGCTAGAAACGACACAAAATACCACTTGGAAAACCCTCATGAGGGCTTGGGGCTCGATCCTAATGCTCTCTTGGGCATCCCTTGGGTTGAGTGCTCCTGCCACTGGGCACTGAAAAGCAGCAGATCCCTGTGGCTAGTAAGACCCACAGTGCCAGTGGCTGCTGCCATCGATGTTCTAACAGCAACAAATGCATCATTTTGACGAGATCCCACTACATAATTCACAGGGAGCTGGGGATTAAGACAATGTTCTTCTCCATCTCCACTGAGATTTAAAGCACGTCTACCAGGGAGAGCAGAAGGAGAGCCCACGTCCCGCCACAGCCAGTCCCCCGGGACCACAGCTCCTGCTGCCCGGCTGGCATCTGTGCCCTGGCATTAATGTCAACAGCCCCCCTGAGCCCCAGGGCCCATCTGTGAGCCGGGGTGAATAGTCACTCCCAGACCTCAGCACGCCATGGGGAATGCCACCACCCAAAAGGACTCAAAGCCATGGAGCCCCAGCATCAGGAGAGGTGGCTCATGAAATCACTCTACCTCCAGCCCCAGGAGAGACAAGAGGAGCCTGGGAGAAGGAGCTGACACCCCAGCAGCAGCCAGGAGCCCCTCTCCCATCTCCTCCCTCCTGCCTCAAGGAGCAGGAAGGTCCCTTTTATAGACAGCTGCTACTCTCCTCCCTCTGGTTTCTTTGCTTTCCTCTCTGGTTCCCCTCTTCTTCACTTGTTCCTACAGTGCCACTGTTTGTTGCTAAGCCCCAAAGCAAGGCTGCTAGCATACTCTCACTTTTTGGATGGGATGGGGAAGCTTTGGTTTTTTTAACCCAGCTTTCAGCAGTTTTGGCTGAAAAAGAAATAGCACTGCCCTAGGGTGGCTGCTTTAGGGAATTGAAGACTAAAAACAAGAAAAGACCAACTAAATTTGGGGTCTTCATTGACTGCAACACAAGCAGAAATCCCCAAGTGTATCTTAGCATTTCTGCACCAGGCTGCTTGGATGGGTCACAGTCTGCAAACCCTCCCTGGCACCCGCACTCCAGACAAGCCTCACCCAAATACTGGCCAGTACTGCTGGACAAGCCAAAAAGCAGCACAAATCTGCCCTCAAATATTTGTTGTGAACTATTAAACAGGATAAACCCCAAAACCCAGTGCTGTAAGCGGGCAGCTCATAAAGACTACTGCATGCCTGAAGCAAGAGGAAGACATTGCTTATTATCAACTAGCATCCAACCTACTCCAAAAGGTGCCTTCGCTGGGACATGACGCCTACAGGGGGGTTCACTCCAGGAGTCCCAAATACACTTCAAGATGCTCCGTATCCACCCAGCAAAGTGCCTGGTGCTACTGAAAAAAGCCCAGTCCATGAGCAAGGGGACTTCACAAGGGAAGTCACACTCTCCCACACATGCTACGGACTAACTGCATCTTTAAATAAGGGACTTGGTATTTTAAAATACTTTGTGGAAGATCTAACATACACTCCTGTAAAGGAGAAGACTCACCAGTAACTCTGACAGGAGCAAGAGACAGAGTATTAATGCTGGATCACCACATGGACAGGCTCAGGGCACCCTGTGACAGGTGAGGCAGGGCCAGGGATCAGGAGCTGGGATCTGCGGAGGGATGCAGGGATGTGCGTGGAGGGATGCAGGCTGGGGACATGCTTCACTCTGCAGAGGGGAAGACTGCCATGCCTTACGACGCAAGCTCCCCACTTGCCTTGCATGGCTTTCAGTGATAGCAGCTGCAGGCAACTATTTATATCCCATTTCTATCACCTCCATGTGGCCCCCCTGCATTTTGCCAGCAATTTATCTGGGCCCAGATTTTTTCCACAGCAATTCAGTGGCAAAGCCCCACGTTTCAAGGGCCTCTGACGTGCCTGGAGAGGATTTCGTGCCCACTGCATGTGTGGTTCAGCTTTGGTGACAGTGTGCAATCTCACTTCTTTTGAGGACCTGGCCAAGCCAGTCACACCCTAACAAAGGCGCAGGCTGGCATCCTTTCCCCTTTGGTGCCATGTCCTGGAGGCCCCAGGGATGGACCTCACTGCTGTACTCATCCCTGCCCGACCAGCTGCCTGTCCCACCGTGATGCCCATCCATCAACTTGCATCCCCTCCCACTGCCACTCCTCTCCTCCACGGCTCCGTCTCTCACTTTCTCTGCCCAGGGAATGTGAGTCAGGTTATTTTATGCTTCCATTCCTCAAAGACTCATATTATATAAAAAAGATGTTTTAAGTGCCTCAGGGTGTTTTGTTCCTCATTACTTCATAAAAGTGACATTAATAGCCAGGGAAGAGCACTGCTGAGTGCAATTACGGATGATGTTCCAGGTATGAAAGCTGTTTTGAGCCTGTTAATGTTTCCTAATTACAAGTCTTTTGGCACAGGGAGAAGGAAGGATTGAGCGAGGGCATGGAGAGCAGTGATGGGGCTGGCCCCTTCACCTGGGAGGAGGACAGGCAGGGGAGGAGAGAGCACAGGGATGAAGAAAAGCTCCATCTTTGCCGAGACCCTGGGATCAGTTCAGGGAAGGGACGCTCAGCCCTGGACCGGCCGCACAGCTCGGCACAGCGATGCCCTGGCCGCCCCATGCCAGCCCGATGGGGCATCCCTGCTCCTGCTGTGACTTCCCTGGCTCCCCACCAGCATTTTAAGACAAAGAGCATGAACCCCACAAGATCACGTAAGGATCAGCTGGGCGAGTGGCACTTACCCCCGAAGGAGGGTTGGCAGTCCAGCCCAGCTCGGCCGTTGCCGTCCGCGTATCCATCAAAGTTTCTGAGGAAACACAAGAAAAGGAAAGCAAACTAGTTACTCCCAAAGCTTTCAATAATGTTATGAGCACAGAGCCACAAAAAAACATTCACTTGCTTTCATGGAGCATGCATCTGACCCTTGGAGCTGCTAAGAAATAGAGCGGCAGGTGCCCTAATACATCTAATTAACTAAGGGCAGCTTCACTCCAGAGCAAACAGTGCAGGACAAGACTCTTTGCAAAGAGTCATGGCCTGAACACTGCCCACACTGCCATCTCTGATCCTCCCAAGCCTAGAAAAGGAAAAGAGCGTTACCAACTAAAAAAAAAAATTAAAAATTAAGGAGGTTGCTGCATTTCATGGAGTCATTACATGCACCTACAAAAAGCCATCTAAACCCAAGCAGCAAGTTTGCATTAACTCCCTGGAAGCAGCAAGAAGCTGGGGGAAAGTCTCCCACAGCAGACAGAGCCCACTCTCTCCCCCAGCACCTCCATACAGGCTTTTCGGCGGGTCCCATCCGACTCACTCACAGCTACTTGCTTTGCTCTGCAACACTAGATGTCCCCTTTTATGTGCTACATCTGTCTGGTGCCCTAAGTTGTTGTTGCACACAGTTACTATTTGTCAGAGTGATTTCAAATACGTGAATAAAAATCACATTGTTGGAGTGGTGTTCCGCTGCTGATAGTCTTTTGATGGAGAATTTGGTGGGAAATATTTAAGAGCTGTAATACAGCTGACATTTCCCTACTTTTATTCTTTAAAAAAAAAAAACAACAACAGAACACAACAAGAATAATAGTGAGAGCAACAACATATAGAAACAGATGGGAAAAATCCTCCAGGTTTTATTTATTTGTTTGGAGCAAGCAGACATGCAGATTAATTTCCTTGATTCTTGTGTCTCGACCAAATGGGAGGAGGAGATGCGCTGGCGGCGGCTGGCATAGCTGAGCATCCCCCATCCCTCCCATTTCCTCCATGGTCCCAGGTAGGCACGGCAGCCTTGCAGTGCCAGGAAAAGGGGTGCAACCAGAGAAATAAAGGTCAGAAAATAAAAATCAGCCCAGGAACATGAACTGCCCCCGGATTGCTGCTTTTAATCTCTCCACGCCCGCTCCAGCAATCGCAAGTGGGAAACGAGACTCCTATTAATCTTCCCACCCCTCCCTTTGCCAGCTGTCCCAGGATGGGAAGCCGGAGAAGTGTGACCGGGATGTCCCCACCCTGCCACGAGTGATAAATGTTCCCTCTCCCGAAATTCCAGCCAGAGCTGCCGACCTGCCCTGGCTCCCGGAGAGGTGAGTGGGGGCCACAGAGAGCAAGGCACCCCCACACCAGAGATGGAGTCAAAAGGTGCTTGGGAGCTTGCAAAGCTTCTGCATCCCTAAGTGGTCCTGGGATGCTGCTGTGGCACTGCTGAGGGGGGCTTCAAAGCCCACAGCCTGCTGCACCCATGCTTTGCATGCCCGTGCTCACAGTGCCCTCGGAGAGGAAACGTTTCACCCCCGGCCTGTGCAGGGAACAGAAAAGTGCGGTAGCCTTCATGCCACCACAGCATGTCTCCATCTGCAGCTTCAGCCCCTTTCTGTTTGGCAGAAGCCAGCTAAAAACAACACATCCCACCTGCAACTCCTCCCTGGCCCCGAACGGGGCTGGGAGCTCGTGCTCCAGACCTCCAGAGAGTTTCTACTCCCACCGCCCTCCGCCTTCCCGCTGCCCCCGAGCTTTCCTTCCCTTGCAAACAGCTCCGCACCTCGTTAAGCTGTCATTAATCCTTGCTACAGCCCTCCAAATAAGCCAGCAGATGTGCCTATGCATAAATAGATGCAAAAGTGGAAGCAAAAGGCCATGCAAACGTTTCCCAGTCCCCACTCCCAGCATGGCTATGTGGGGAGGGATCCTCTGAGAGCCCCTAAAATGCTTAGTGTTTTACCCCGCAGCAAACAGAGTGTCCTTGTGCCACATGGGAAACTGAGGCAGCAGGGCCCAGGGTGACACAGGGAGCGTGGCTGGGCTGGGACCCGGACCCAGATCGCCCGCCCTCTCTGGTGAATAAGGACACACTCAGTTCCAGGAAAGGCACTTCTTGCAAGGGTTTGTTCAGAAAGGATTTTCACTCCATCGTGTCCCTTCCTGTTCCACGCACTTACAGCTTCCTTCTCCAGGCACTTTTTTTTCAGTGGGGTGATGACAGAGGAATGTACTTTTGATAAAGTACAGCCTTGGTGCAGGATGGTAGCATGCAAGGACCAGCTCTGCTCCAAGGTGGCATCCACCAGGATCCCTCCTGGCAGCTCCCTCCCAAAAATCTCACACCTTCCCTCCCGTTCTGTTCCTTCCCAAAGGCTCCACATTCTGGAAAGAAAGCAGAAAGGCACAGCAGCAATGCCAGCATGGCACACAGCAGCTCCTGAAGCAGGAGACTTCAGAATAACTAAATATATAGAGAAATAAATGAATAAATGGAAAAGAACCACAGAGAAGCTTTTGCTTTGGAGGTTTCCAGAGTCCAAAGGGGACTGTGCGGCCTGTGGCCAGGGAGGTCGTGCTTGCAAAGTTTCCACTGCAGGTGTATAGCTTGCACTTCAACAGTTCCGTGTTTCTAAATCAATTTACAAACCAAACGAAAAAAGAGGGCTGAGAGCCACCACTAAAAGGCTGACCCTCTACAGACCATCTCCTGCTCAGATCCTACCCTGACTCCTGAGGACACTGCCATATACAAGAAGATCCATAACCTGGCAAAATAGTTTAGTTGGGGTTGGTTTTTTAATAAAATAAAATAAATTGGTTAAATCCCCCCTTGCAGCTCAAATTCCTGCTGAGCTCACCCACACCCCATGACTGCAGAGGTACTTGGCACCAGAAGGACTCGACTGAGCAACTTCCCATTGACCTCTGCTATTTCCTCTTGGAGGAAATCTTGGATTTTACTTCATTTTCTGGATGTACAAGTGACACCGTGACCCCTGGGGAAACCCCGCAGGGACGTTTATGGCCAGGCAGCTCAGGGCTAAGGCTCTGCCGAGCGCCCTCCTTCAGCAAGGGGGTTGTGTGCAGATGCCCGTGCCCCTCACCCCAAGATCCCACAGAGAAAGGGGGGACAGCCAGCACTCATCTCCATCTCTCAGCTGCAAAACACTGCTGCTGGTGGGGACACACAGGGATTGCCCTCCCCAGCCATCCATCACTTGGGAGCAGGCAAAGGAGGAACAGGCAGTAAAATCCCCTTGCTCTGCCTGCTAACGAGGGGATTACCAGGGACCAGTGCCTGAGCATCATTAATCAGCAGAGAAGCCCCACAGACACCTCGCACCTCTCCTCCTGTGCTCCTCTTGCCTGCCTTGTCCTGCTGCAAGGACCAGTCCTCGTTATTTAGCACTGGGTATCAATTAAACCCCCCCGGGGGTGTCAGCGCAGGGTACATCATCTCCCTGTGCCTTGTACGGTTAGCACAGCTTCATTAGCCATGTCGGGTGAACCACGTGCCACCTGTCCACCTGCATCGGCCAGTCCCTGCACTTCCACCATGCCAGCAGACAGGCTCAATGCCCAACAGGCAAATGCAGGCAAGACGCTGCCCTCCCCTTGCCTGCTCAAGGTACCGCTCCTCCAGCAACTCCTTCCACACCTGACCACCCACATGTGGGCACGGCGGATGCCATGGGGATGCTCTGCCCAGGAGGGAGCTCAACATACTCGCTTGGAGAAGTCTTCGGGACCTGAGCCTCCACCGAAGGCAGCTGACCAGGCTGTAAGGGCTGAAGCCCTCGTTAGGGTGAAGATGAGCTCCACTATAGAGAGCTGAGCTCTCTTAGAGTGAAGAATCTTCAGCTGTATACAGTAGATTTTCTTTAATGGACACATTACTTTAAACTAAGCCTTCGCCATCTGTTCCAGTCCCTAATTATCAATACAAAAACAAACGTCTACTCACAATTACACTCGTAACGAGTAAAGATGCCAGCAATTAGAATGCACCAGCATCCTCGCCGCCGAGCAGTGCATCCATCTGGGATGGCACTCACACGATCCAGGCAGGGAGGACTCAATGCCGTCCTGGGCTCCCCACATTCTCCCAGGCAAACCGGTGAGAGAACTGGCCAGAGCCAATGCCCGCAGCAGGATAAGCTGCATCTCAGAGGAGCAAAGGGTAGGCTGGCATCATTCAAGTAGTGGGGGGAAAATAAGATATTTAGAGTGCGAGCAGCCAGGCATGGAGCACAGCAGTGCAGAAGCCTTCATTTCACACCAGCTGATGCTGCCTTGCCAACAACCCTTCCCAACAGGATTTAAGCCTCTTCCAGGAAAACCCTCCTGCACCAGCCCGAAACAAAGCTGAGTTTACTTCCTGAAACCCCCACCCTGAAACCCACATTTCAGACCTCCCCAGTGTGGAGGGGTCCTGCTGAGTCCCACCATGAGAAGGTGTGACTTCTCCCTGGCAGGGAGCAGGGTCTGGCTACAGGCAGAGAGAGATGGAGGTAAGGAGGCCAACCCAGCTTGATCACATTTTGACATTGCCATCTGGAAAGAAAGAGATACGATGACAAATTTTCTGCTCAGGGAGGCCACAAAGAAATTTCTATGAGTACTGCACTCCTCAATAGATGCCTTGGGGACATGGTCCCTCTCCCAAAGCAAGAAGCAGCAGCTCTCACTCCTGCAAGAAGATAACGGCAGGAACCAGCCTAAGGCACTCGAAAGCAAATGCTTGGGCATATGCAAAGAGATGCAGGCATGTCTAAGACAGCCAAGAGGAAAAAGATAGAAATTAAGCAAAATAAGGAGAGAGGAGGCTTGATAACAACAGATGGTAGAGGGAGATTTAGAAAGTATGCCAGCTGCTGGAAATAAGCCCCCCGAGATGCGTGGGGGGCAGAGAGGTGCATGTCAATAGCTGAACCTTCGGAGGGAGGGGGGAGACGGGAGCAAGGAGCAGGGCGCACGTGGCCATGAGGGGCTCGGGTCCAGAGGAACAGAGGATGCTCTGCAGGTGGGATCTTCGGAAACTCATCCTGATGTGCCCTCGCAGAACGCAAAGCAAGCCTGAGCAAGTGCCGATGGGGTCAGTACATGGTCCAGCCCCAGGGCACGTCCCCTGGGCAGCCCCGGCCCCATGGCATGACTTCCTGAAGGGGAATAACAGCAAGGCTTTTTTCCCCATAAGCAACGCACCGTATTTTCCCCTCTATTTCATGCTCATAAATGCCAAGCTTTCTTTCTATCCCCTCTTTCTCTCCCAAGAGCTTCAGCAAAATCAGCCCAAGGCAAACGCACAGCTTGGGAAGCTTCTGTCCAAGTTTGGTGACATTACCAGCAAAAGGGAACAATAGAGAAACAGAGCCAAGACGCTGTATTACAAAGACTAGTGCTAAATAACACTAACTGCTACGATGCTGCGAGCTCTGCCTTCCTGCAGTTGTCATGACTTCAAGCTGAGCCCAGATTGCATCATGGCTTTCATCACTGCTACCTATACGCCCACAGTTTGCATCACACCTCTTGATGTCAATGGAAAGGAAGACCCACAGGTGCCAGGGGAATAATTTGAATTTAATTCTCACTATTCCCCATAGATGAAAGGGCTCAAGCACACACCAGGAGGTTGCCTGAGTAATTCCAGGTTGCTCTCCACGACCATGCTTCTGACCACAACATCCCACTGACATTGTCCAGATTCACCCATGCAAGGTTTCAATATATCCTGAACTTTGGACTAAGCTGGGGCAAAGTAGGAACACAAGATCCATGCGGCTCTGCCGCAGGGACCGAGGCGGCGAGCTGCTGGGCGCACATCCCACCCAAAAAGTCTCTTCTGCAGGACGACTCCCCATCTGGTTCCTGCTCCTAATTGGGAGGGAGCACTGCTACTCGCCTCTCGTGCCGTGAAGGAGCCAGCGACTGCGTGGCATGAATGCCATGACATCTCCCAGATGGTTTAATTATGGCACTGGAGGGGCGGGCAGGGTAAGAGCAGGATCAGCCTCTCCCCTTTGATAAGCACTGCTCTTCTTAATCATTTCCTGAGAGCACCGGCTTCCGAAAGAGCCGCTTACAGTATCTATACGCTTTCAATCAAAAATATTACAGCAACAACTAATTACGTCCCATCATTCCCATGGCTCTCTGCCTTTAATGGTGCATTTTGCTGCTACAGAATGACGGTGAAACTGCTCTGGAAGTGCATAACGAGCTCTCCCCATCAATCTCCCGCAGGTTCGTTATGAGGGATTACCTGCCAAATAACAAACTCAGTCAAGAACGGAGAGGATGCGCTAAACAACAACAAAACAAGTCAACATGAAACATTTTCTGCCTGCATTTTAAAGAAAACCACTGATGCTTTGGGTCTATATCAACCTCACGGGGGAGAGAAGCAGCAGTGCCTGCTCTGCAAAGACATCTCAGCTGTGACACCACCATCCACGGCCACCAGCCAGCATGAGAAGATCTGCAGTGGCCAAAAAAACCCACTGCTTTTGGTTGGAAAGGGAAAGAATTTATATATATCAGCCGAGGACGAGCGTGCTGTGTCAATTTGTGATGGGATACATTAAGCTGCGGCCGCAGAGCACAGCCCTGGACCTCCTCCGGGATCTCCCGTCAATGGCATGGATTTCAGCACGCAATGAAGATGCATCGCAGCAGGGCAGGCAATAACTTAATGAAGCTCAAATTTGGGGGTGTTTGCTCAGCAACTATATAACAACTTTATCAATAAACTGCTGCCTGCTGTGACTGCAGGATGAAACACTCTAATTACAAGCAGCAAACACTATCCATATCAGGATATAGTAAATTGAAATATGCTGGCTGATGTGCCTGAAAGCGCCCAGTAAAATACCTGCTTAAATTTTTGCAAGCATACATGCATACGCACACGCACAGCAAACCCAGTGTATCAGGCAAGAGAAAAGCACAGACAAAAACCGGGCCGCCGAGCCCCACGCCTGACACAGGCTAAAAAAGTTCAGGAGGCGATGTAAAGTTTGGGCCATAAGGACCAAGTCCCATTTACCAACACTCATTCCTCCCTCCGGATGATGCAGAGGAGACCCAGCCCCAGCATGTCCCCTCGGTTTTCATGCTCTGAAGGGGCTTGACCCAGCATGGTGTTAGACAAGCTCAGCCAGAGCCATACAATCCATTTATCATAATCCTACTGAGAGATACAGTAAATCAAAGAGACAACCTGCCTGCAAATAAATTAGAGGGGAGAGGGAGAGGGGGAGAGGAAAAGAGAGGAAAAGAGAGAGAAGTGCAGAGGGAGAGATAAGAGAGGGGGAAGGAAATGATGGAGAATTACCAAAAAAAGCACGCATCGCAGGGGAAAAAAAAAGACAAAGGGGACCAATTCAAATACAAAGATGAGAGAGAGAAGATAGGGCTTTCAATGCCTTGTGTTTTCCAAATTGTAAAACCTATTTTAGAAAATTTGGGAACAAGTTTTAATCCACTGAGCTCAAACCAGATATCAGAGGCAATGGGAAAATCTCAGGACAGCACGTTACAGGTAACCCAATATTTTCCGAATATAAGGAGCTCATTTGCTCCCGTAGTGACAAGTCAGTTGCCGACATCATAACTTTTATAACTGCACACAGGCCACGGATATACAAAATCCACACATACTATACACATAGATCATAGTGCATACATAAGTATTTACAGATGGGCACAGATGCATTTGGCAACTTTAAGTCAAGCACCACCAAGGGCTGAGAGAGCACTTTAATGAAAGCTCTGGCCCACTAAGACAGACCCAGCAGGAGGCCAGCTCCTCCACCATGCCACCACCAGAGGAGCGATCCAGGGCTGCAAGATAACAAGGCTAGCTTACAGGAGAATGTTTTCCAGAACAATGTCACTACACATTTCAATTCTCATCTTTGCTTTCTCGAGGCTGGGTTGCCAGTAAACATCACTGAAAGCTGCAGCTTGCCCTGAAAATCACCATATGTCAAGCTTGGCAGTTACTCATTTCATCCTCCAGAAGATGTGGAACAGGAACTCAGCGACCCAGGCATCGGAAGAGGCTTTCTCAGAAACCCTACCCTCCAAAAAGCTTGTGAGGCTGCCCAGGAGAAGTAGCACCCTCCAGCTCGAGGTCCAGCTAAGTGGTGTAAGAAGGTCTGGCTTGAAGGAAGGATTGCTTCGGTTGGGGAAGGGCAATCATCCACTCTTCACCATCCACGCTATCACCACCCAGGAGCACATGCCAAAGGAGATGAAAAGTGAAGGTCAGGTGCCTGAGGACACTCTATCCCTTGTCACACAGTTGGGTGGCTTCAGCAAGAGATGGGCATAGCAGCCTCACATCACTGGACTTCTTGCATGGAGACCAGCTGGCTTGGACAACCATCTAACCAGCCAAGCAAGCAAGGAGGATCCAGTACCCCAACCCCTCATACATCCCAGGGGGAGCACAGCACCTTAAGGGATGGCAAGGATAAACCAAATATCAGGTAGTGTTGTCAACAACTTTGTATTTTCTGCTACTTTTCTGTAGCTTACTTCTTGGTCAACAGCCATGTACCAGCATTGGCCACACATGGCGTGCTCCAGCCAGGTTGAATGGAAGCAAGTGAGCTCACCCAAGATAAGGACATTCTGCTGGGAGCTCTTCTCTGGGGAAGAAGGAGCTTGATCTTCATCATGGTATGAGAAAGCAAGGAACCCCAAAAAGAGGGGGGGGGGGGGGGGGGGAAGAGCAAGGTTTGAGATTTCACAGACGAGGGCCATGGAAGCCTAACGAGTTCAGTGGAACTGGGCTCCTAACCAACTGGGATTCCCTTGGAAATGATAGCCTCTAAATACAGAATTAGTTGACTGAGAAGACAGAGTAGCCATAAACATCAATAGCATCTGTAATCACATGTGCTAGGATAAATTAAAAGGGCACACAGTCTTCACACCTGGATATGCACAGGACTTTCACCCATGGGATCACAGGGGATTCTCCCCAGCAGCATGCTCACATGTGAAAGCCAACCTTCAAGGCCACCAGCACAGAGGCAATGCTGGAGTAGGTGCATTAAGTTTTGCTGAACTAATGCACCAGACCTTGTCCCCTGCTTTCCCTGCAGCTCTCCTTCCCCACTGGATTTATTTTGCCTTAGTCCAGGACAGCACTGCCTATGAGGAAAGCTCTAAAAATCAAAACATTTATCCTGCATTTCCCTACACACCATCACTTCTTTAAAGATTCAGGATGAGTCATTGTCTTGGACCACATTCTCCAGAAAATCTTTGCACTCACTACGAAAACATGCATCTCGTAGAGCCCTAAATCTAAAATGCCAGCCGTGCTGTCAAAGAGCCCTCACGACAAAAGATGCACCTGGCATCGTCCAGCTCCTATTTACTAGATCTTATTTTAAAATGTCAAAGGGATTCTGCATGAGCTACGAACATGACAGACTGCTCAAACAACAAGCAAGCACCACTGGGGGACTCGAGCTTAGCAAAAGGCATCCCTTCACCCCTGCACACCTCCTCCCAACGCAGCCAAGTGCTTGGCATTTCCCCTAGACACTAAGATTTGGGAGAAAAGCCTCCCTTTTCACCCCGACAAACCCCCTGGCTGCCAACAGCCCAAGCCAGACTGTTTGGTTGAGCCAGAAACTGAATCCCCCCACCAAAGTTAGAGGATTGCAAAGAAAAATCCCACTCTGCACAAGCAAGTGTGGAGCAAGTGTGGGGCGAGCTTGCCGGCATGGCCCTGGCACAGAACAACCACAGCCAGATTGATCCTGTATTTTTTAATGCAGCATCCGACACATACTAAAGCCTTCAGGGAGGCCAGCCAATTATTTTCAGAACCAAACAGCAGCAACAGCATTGCTGGTCCGAGGACGCGTCCTGAAGATCCCCCACTCATGCGCTGGGGGTCTTGCCAGGGAGAGAAGGGAAGGCAGGGGAGCAAGAGTGGAAACACGCAAGGGATGCTCTGGCTGCTACTGGAGGTGATGAGCTCAGACCCGGCCGCTGGAGCACAGCCATTGAGGGGAGGAGGTGGAAATATTGAACCTCAAATGGAAGAAACTGCAAAAGCTCGTCAGCAAGCAGCTCCCCGCGCTGCCGCCTCCCCTCCCGGCACCGGCCGCCGTGCCGAGCATCGTCTCTTCAGTTTTTGTACCATATGGAGTCAGCTCGCGAGTGCAAATGAGGCAAAGAGCACAAGAGGCAAAGGGAAATAAATCTGTGCCACCACGGCAGCGCGTGGGGCTGCCAGCGGCACAGGGAAGCCTCCGTCAGGATGTGGCCGGGATGGGGGAAGGCTATGCCCGCATCCCCTGGGGATGCCTTGGCGGAGAGCCTGGTCGCCTGCCCAGCCCTCCCCGTCATAAGGCTGCACATGTGGGAAAGGAGGTAAAGGGGATGTGGCAAAGCCAACAGGTCCATCACAAAGGACAGACCACCCTGTGAGCAGACCCTGCTGGGTTTTTTTTGCTCTAGCCCCACATCCAAATGCCACTTCCCAAAATGCCCTGCAAACCCATCCCTTGGCTCTCACAGCTTTGCCCGGGACTTACCTTTTTCTTCATTTCTTTTTGCACTTTCAGTTTTAGTCAAAACAGGCAATGGCCAGGATCTGTAACTATCCCACATCCTCTCCCAAAAATTCTACTATCAATCTCAGCCATCTTTAGGTATGTATGCACATGACAGCTGGTCCGTTAAGTAAACAACAAAATGTGTTTGCCAAGATTTCTAAACGCCCGTTCATGCAAGGTGCCATACCAGCTCTGATGGGCCAGCAGGGCCCTGTTAAACCCTTGCCTTAATACGCCAGTAGCTACCAGCAACTGCTCCTGCCCACCTAGCAGGGCCAGCAATCGCCCCTTTGGACAATGCCCTTCAAGGGGGCGCACAGCGCGGACTTCGGGACCCTTCTTCACAAGCTTTTGGCAAACTGCTGCCTGCCTCCCCCAGCTCCTGCCTACTCAGAGGCAGTGCCAGGTCCTCCATCCCACCACATCCCCTTGCACAAGGACCACTGGGATCCCTATTCTGGGAGAAGAGAAGAAAAACAAGAGCTGCTTTAAGTCGACCTTAAATTGTAAGGTTTTGCTCAGGACTGTGCTTATGCTGAGCTCTTCCTGCAAGCTGCAGTGGCCAGCTGAGCTGCTGAGTGGCCACAGCCCCCGCCAGCCCTGGGAGGCAAGGAAGAGGAGGAGGAGGATGCTGGCAGGAGGTGCCGCTTGGCAGCCAGCCTGCCCAGCACACCCCTGCCTCCAGCCCCAGCGCCTGCGCGGGTGCAAGCTGGGAAAAGGCTCTAGCATGAGGACAGCCATCTGCACACCGGGAGCCGTGCCAAGGAGAGTTCGGGGGATTATTTCCCACCCCCCTCACCAGGATGGTCTCCTTCCCGAGTGCACGGGTAGGGCTGACTTAACACATGGGCAACACCTCACCAAAAAACTTGGGCATGGGGTTGCAGGGAGGTAAGCAAAAGAAGCCACCAGAGCCACCTCCGGCAGCTTGCCAGCCCTGTCTCCGGTTGAACCCCAGGAGATGCCTATGATCCACCATGGGCGAGGGATGGTCCCAGCATGACTGGCATGGCTCCATTTCACGCAACGCCAGCTCTGCTCATTTTTAAAGCAGCACCGCTTGATGATAAACTTCCCCCTAAGCTCATCTCCATACTCACCTCTTCTCCTGATGACGCTGACCCATCCTCCCTGATTGTGGTTTCCTTACTAAAATAAATCACTTTAAGTGTACGTTGTTCTCTGGGTCTCATCACTGTTCATCATCTTCTGTGCAACAGAGCTGTCACGTCCTCACAAACTCTGTCACCTGGGTGACACAGGAACAATTTGGGAGGGCAGGCAGGTGGGGAGAAAGCACCTACAGCTCAATGGGGTACCAGGAGCTCCCCATCCCTCTCCTCCGCAGTTTTCAGATGGTGGGCTCGCACCTTCAGCCCCACACACCCCTCATGGCACAAAAGCTCAGGAGAACAAAAGCAAGAATGTGCAACACATGTGCAAGACAGGATCATTGCACGCAAGTACCCCGAAGATGGAAGGATGGCAGGAGTGATGGCAGATGCACCTTGATGGCCAAGAGGGTCTTCCTTCAGCAAGCTATGTCCCTGCAGGGAAACCTCCTCCAGGAGATGGCAGAAACTCTCTCTCCTCCCCAGATTTAAAGCAGAAACACCTAAAGGAGGGAAGGAGGAAGAGCCAGGCACAGGGGCAGCAAGACGGTCACCAAACCTTCTCTGGCGTGGATCCTAGGCAGCGCGCCACATTCAACTCCTCATCACAGACGGGTGCTTCCAACTCCATGAGGTTACTCCACATTAATCCAGAACAGAAGATCATGGTCACACTGCATACAGTAAATTAAAAGCTCTGTGCCAAAACCCTGCAAGGACTGCTCAGGCGACAGCAACGCAAAGGCATCGTTTGCCTGTCACATCACTTTCGAAAGCCAAACACTCAGAAAGCGAGAAAGGGAGCAATTAAGGCTGTTGCTGTTTGTAGTGTCCACAAAGACAGGCCTGTTGTTTTTTTGTCAAGGAGAGAGTGTAAGTGCCACCAGCTTCCAGATGGCCAGCGGCCCCATGAGGGGCTGGGACCTGCCTGGTATGAAAGGCCAACCCAGCTGGAAAGGAAGGAGCTGCTCACCCATCGCCACACGAGTGACGCCCGCATTCCTGCCCATCAGCACAGCTCCCTAGGAAAAGGAGCTGTTTCCCAATGTGATATTTGGGAGGGTGCAAAGGTTCGGGTTTGCCACCAAGCTCACAACACCTACGTACACCCTTGAGCATGGCCATGGAGAAGACATATTGCTCTCATCCCTTCCATAAGGTCAACATTTGTGCTTGTCTCTCAAACTCTCCATCTCCCCCATCCCATCACAACTTCCTAGGAAAACACCCCTCGCTGCCCCAGTGACCACGGCAGGAGGAGATGACTCCCGGAGATGCAGGAGGATAAGAACCCCAGAGATGCATGTGCACCAGGACATCCATCACTGCCAGGAAAGACACCCCAGGTGGTCCCACAGGCTTCGCTTGGCTGTCCCAGCATCCCACCCCACCCCAAAAACCCAACCAGCCTGCTGCAGCCCAGCCTGAAGACCCCACATCCCCCCTTCCTTGCCCAGGGTGCTTGCACACGTGTTCGCACACGCCAGCACAGAGCAAGGGGGGAAGCCGCGTTGCAGAAATAACACAGGCACACAAACAAAAGAGCACAAGCCATTAATCTGGGTGAACTGGAGGAAATGAAATCATTATGTCTGCAGCTACAACATCCCGACGAACAAATTTCCTGCCTGGATAATAAATGGATTCTTTTGTTTCACGTTGGCCCCAACCACGTGACTATCTTGGCCTATTCCTCATCCAAAACATCTTGCTGTATAAATACCCAGACGGGCTCAAATTTCAGCTGCTAAAAATATGTTTTAATTATAATAATATATAATAATAATAATAACAAAAAAATCTAGATCTACAGGCTCCCCTTGCCTCCTAAACAACCTCTGAAGTCTTTCCAGCACACAGGCAAGCAAACAAAAAGTCAAAAAGTTGCCAATTACAGCTGAACAGCACAAATGTAATCTTTGAAAGAAAGATTGAGGCACCTAAAAGGCAGCCCTGGGTTAATGCCCACAATAAATAACCCCTGCGAGCAAAAGAAATGATGGGTGCATGAGCATTTTAAGCACCAACAGCCCAAAAGTACCTTATAAGTATCTCCAGGTGCCAGGACAGGGACAAAGCCACACGGTACACCGATGACGACTCCTGACCTCCAAACCTTGGGGCTGTGCAGGTTTTCTTCTGAGCCAGGATTTCTTCTGGTGGCTTTCTGATGCCTCACTACGGCTTGGGATTTATTCATTAGATGGGTGGGGAATGCAAGTTCTGGCCTCCCCTGGCTTGGCGAGAGTATTTGTCAGCTGTAGGAACGGCTCTGGGGGTCTCAAGGGAAGCAGACCTCTAGGAAAGTTGCATGAATTATTGGTTTCAACCGTTCCTTTAATGTGCAACTCCACCAGATCACTCAGTTAAAACCATTTTTGCATCTAACTACATATTTTGCTTCTGATTTCAGCTTCTTTTTGCTTGCCTTCCCAGCTTTACAAACACATAGCAAACACTGCAACAAGTTTCAAAACCAGACACGGTTTTGAATCCAAACATCAAAGCGCCTTGGTGCAAAAAATCTAAATTTTTTGGATGTTAAAGAGAGATCTCCATGAATGGGAACAAGCTCAAAAATCCCCCCAAGCCAGCAGGCAGCTAGAGGCAGAAGTTTCAACCAAGCCCACCCTGCCTTACTCCAAATGAAAGGGAGTTACTCCTTGATGCAGCCCAGGAAAAGACCAGCCCACTTTGGCCTCAGAAGTGGTCCCCCAGCTGCCTCCCCCTTTTATTTGGTTTTGGGGAAAGCGTCTTGGGCACAAACCCACCTGCAGCTCCCCCTCCTCGGCGAGGCAAACC
This sequence comes from Aquila chrysaetos chrysaetos, assembly GCF_900496995.4. NCBI lineage: Eukaryota > Metazoa > Chordata > Aves > Accipitriformes > Accipitridae > Aquila > Aquila chrysaetos. The sequence goes on along the minus strand of NC_044013.1, from coordinate 28,427,758 downwards.
CTGGGGAGGGTTCATTCCTCCCAAGCACGAGCATCGCCCCAGGTGAGCAGAGGACAGCAAGGAGGCTTCTTCCAGAGGTTTCCTCAGAAATGTTCATTTTTCACCCCAACACGGAACAAAGACACGTTGGAAAGGCCAAGATTTTTCACGGAATGGGAATTTTGTTTCTCTCTAAAATAGCAGCTCTGCAGAAAATATTAAAGGGGATTAACAAAAGCAACCCCCAAGCCAGCTGTTCAAAGCCCTGCTTTCAGCCCACCACCCCGTGCTCAACCATAGCTCTTACTAACTCAGGATTGTACTCATTCTACATCACCCAGGAGATCCCAGAGCCCAACCTCTTGTCTTCAACTTCAAACATAAGCAGAGAAAACCCTTGCTTTGAAAGCCGGCTTGGTGCATCACGTGGGCAGAAGTTCAATTTCATTTTGTTTCATGGGTCATCTTTAATTTCAGTTATATTTTGGATGCTGGGGAAAGTGTCCAAGCATAGCTGCTGCCTCATTTCAATCCCTTATTGTTGCTGTTTCTTCAAGGAAGGGGAAGAAAAAAAAAAAGTCCTTGGAAACTAAATATTTACACACTGACGTATGCTAATCCCAGCAGATCCAAGGGTGGGAAGCCTATTTAAAAACAAACATCCCTAATTACTTTCCCATTTTAAAGGGAATAATCTGGCAATTAGCTAGAACACTTACCTGTGCATAGACAGGACAGGGGTCCGACAAACAATTTTTATACACTTCCTTCACATACAGTTGCTGACAGACAAGCAGCACAGAGAAGCCAGAGGCATGGGGGGTGGTCAGGGGGTCATTAAATGCCACCCTTGGGAGGCCACCCCTGGGATGGGGACAAAGACGGCTCAGGCAGCGGTATCTTGCTGGTCCCTAGAGTGCTCTGCAAGGAAACCTCCTTGCTGGGAAAATGGCAAAAGAGCCCCAAACGCCTCGAAAGGCCATCAGTCACCTTGCAATGATGCCCCAGCAAGCGCCCAGGTCTCTCCCAGCAGTGCCACAAGCGGGAAAGCACAGTGGGTTATTAGTGCAATACACTGATTGATCAGGAGCATCTTTCAGTCCCTCTTTGCTGATGTATTAACAAAACTTATTCTCTTATCAGACAGTAACGTGGTTTCTGCTGGAAAAAAAATCTAAATAATCCAGACCAGGGGATGTATGTAAGGATTTCCAAGGTCCCCCCTGCCACAGCAAAGCAAATAGCAGTAATCTGCTAATTAGCAACAGCCACTGTGTTGCTCAAGGAAAGGGCTGAAGTCTTCAGGATAGGTGAAAGTTTGATTATAAGACGCGCACGGCAGATCATTTAGAAAGATAAAACCGCATTCGCTCTGCCGCAGCCAGCTATTAAAAGTGGAGAATGTTATTTCAGGTAATAAAGAGCAAGACCTGAGGACCAGCCTGGGAATTCAAATTTACAACTTGTATCAAATTCATATGCTGTAAAACTTCACCTAGTTTATAAGTTTCTCGCCAACTTCATAAAACATGTTTTATTATTATTGTTTTCTGACTTTCCTGCCTTAATAAAATTCCTCTCCCAGCCTGTGTGGGTGTTGCATTATAAACATTTGCACTTTGATTCATTCAAGACTGAAGAAAGCTTTCAAGGTAACCTATTAGGAATACTTTAAATGTTTCAAAGACAACCCAGTTTCCCCTGAACGTCGCCAAGCTTTAAAGAAATAAATAAGAATGTGCCTTGCTGCAAACCACCTCCAAAAATCTGCTGGGCTGGTGACTCAAGAGATCGCATTTGGGAGCGACCAAGTCGCATGCTAGCCCAGCAGGGTCCCTCCCTGGCATGGGGTGAGAAAACACAGGGGGGTATTGGGGCACAGGCTAAGGCAGGCACCCACCCATCACTCCCCAAGCCCCCTCGGCAGGGAGCCCCGGGGATGCTGCCAAGTGGGTCCCACTGGTCAGAGGCAGCTGGACCATTTTCTTACAAGTTAAGGACAGGACTGTGCAAAAGTAGGGTTTTCCCCATCCCTGGTCAGCCCAAGCAAGCAAAGCCCAGCACTGGCACACAAAGGCAGAGCCAGAGGGTGCTCTAAGCAGCATCCTTCTCAAAGCAGTCCATTTTCTCCAGCCTCAGCCAAAGCCCATTGAAGTTAATGAGCCTCTTTTTATAGGTTTCGGCAGGCTTTTGAGCAAGCCTTTCAGTGCAGCAGACTCCCGCGTGTGCGCAGTGGTGCCAGCCATTTCAGTAATAACCCACGCATGGCACAAAGAGAGATAATAAGAGTTGATTTTTAGAAAGATACCAAACACAATTAGCTTGTGACCTTACAGCTCCCACCAGCCTACATCCACGTCCTCTCTGCAAGGTCAGCTTCAGTATCTGTGGCTCAGGGGGGACATCGCCAGCCGAGGGCCAGAGCTTGGGAGGGCCCCTACCCAAGATAGGTCCAAAGAAAAAGGCCTTTAATTTGTGCCTTTAATTCCTGCACAGCTGACGCTTTTCTCCATTTCACTGAGCAAGAGTAAGGTTACCTGGTGTGACGCGTGTGGTTCAAGATGCTGCACATCCCTCCCCAGAAAATGCAGCATAGAGCTGATCCTCCTACATTTTATTAAACCAAAAATTACCGCTTTACAGCTTCCTATCTGGTCCCAGTGATGTCATTATATGTGACCCCACTGTGCCTCTGTCGAAAGCCTGACAGGCTCAAACGACTTAGACCCCCACCAGCAGTTTCACCTCAAGGGGCAAAGCACAGACAGCCAAGGCCACACATCTCCAGGAGGTTCACCCACTTGTGTGAAGCTTCTGGACAGCTTCAGTCAAACCCCATGGGGTGGGGAGCAGCTCTGTGCATCTCGGGCTCACCTGCAGCCAGGTCACGCCTGTAATTTCCAGCACTCAATAAAGGATGCAGACACCCAGCATTGCTGCTTTAAAAATAACTACAGCAGAAGCACAGTGATGGAGCAGCCACGTGGTAAGGGCTTCTCCATGCTGCTTTGCACTGCGGGCAAACACCACCTATGGAGCAACCTCGCAGGCACCATGGGTACATTACGTGAGGCAAAGGTCCTGAACTAGTCAAAAGCATTGTAGGAAGTACTTCTGACAATACACCGGTGACCTTGAAAAGCCAAATTTTGTTCTTTTCAAATACATTTGTTTCAAACAAAAAGCAGAGCCGATGCCTCACGGAGCACTCTGAGAGCATCCCAATCCTGCTCTGTCCCTACATGTCCAACTCATTCCTTGGGCATTTGGAAGTATGAAGCTACAGGTGTTGGGTGAAAAAAAAAAAAAAAAAAAAAAAATTAAAGTGCCCAGCCACCTACCAAGACCAACCCCCAGCTGTTTCTTTGGGCCATGCCAGCCTGTCCCCAGCACATCAGGCTGTTCCCCTACCAGCTCCCCCCAGCCAGAGGACAGGGGGCTGCCCAGAGGGACCAGAGCAGACCCCCGCAGCTGGCCCCGTTCTGCTGCTGCCTCCTGAGGACAGCATTTCCTTTTCAACTCTTCTGCTGCGTTCCTGGTTTTCCCAGGGAAGATGTAATTCACACCCCTTCGCCTCTTCCGCAGTGATTTAATGTCTTTTGAGCAAAAAGCAATTATCCTCATATCAACAGGACCCTAGCGAGGATGATAATGAGTCGGCTCTGACCCTGCAGCTAAGGAAGCGGCTGAAGCAAGTGGAGGACTCTAGTAATCAAAGGCCCATCCCCAGCCTCTGATTGCAAAAAAAGAAATTAAAAAAAACTCCATGAAACTTTAATCATTGCTGTTCCCTGCTCCATCCCTTCATCTGAAATGTATGTTTTAGCACCAGGAGAAAGGGGACCAACACCAGCCCTAGGTCACTCCCACTTTGCCACCTGGGTGCATTTTGGGTGTTGCTTGCTGGCTCACCCCCTGGACCCCACAGCAGGGAGCGGGCACAGGGGGATTGATCTTGTGCTCAAAAGCAGACACCGCAGCCCTGTTTTCCCAGGTTTGGGGGCTCAAATAGAAGCACCCCCCCATCAGGAGTCAAGCCCAGAAGGCAACAGGAAGGCAACCTGCCCTGCCCTGGGACTGGCACGCAGGGCAAAGCCAAAAAAGGTGTCCCCCATGCCCTGCCCTGCAAACAGAAAGAAAATAGGAAAAGGGAGGCAAAGACATGGACATGCAACAGGTCTTGGGCTTTGCAGGACTGGAGAGGCTCTCCAGGAGATGGCAGAGCCAGAAGCGGAGAGCATCCAGTGCTACCAAACACTGGGGCAGTGGGCTGAGCTGCCCTTCCCCTCAAAAAAATAAATATATAGCCAGGCAAAGACACCAAAACCCAACCTCGTTCAAAGCAACCCAAAGAAGATGCTGGTTGGGTTTGAATAATCCAAAACTTGGTGCCCGGTTGCTGCTGGGATGTGGCACACGGGGTACCAGCGCATCGGAAAGGCAGGCAGGATGCAAGGACTTTTCAGGAGAAAATATCATGAAACAATCCTTTAAAGTTGTGACAAAGCCCCCATCTGGGATGGGGGCAAACAGCCTAAAAGCGAGGATTTCCACAGGCTCTCACCTGTTCTCAGCCACCACCTTTACTCACTGCATAACAAATTAAAGCTTAATCAGCTTCGAACACCATTAACACTGACTGGATGCCTCCCTGGATATTAAACGTTTTTCTCACTACACTAACAACCACATACTTGAGGCTTTACTAATCCCTAATTACTTGGCATGGCTATTTCCACATTAAAAAAAAAAAAAAACAAAAAAAATGCAACACCTTAATACTGTAAAAAAAACCCAAGATAAACTTAATACTGTATTTCCCCCCACCCATCTACAAAGACCTTGAAAGGACTCCACCTGCTTATTAAGGGGAACAACTTAAGAGAAAACAAGCCAATTAACACTCACTAACTAAAACTGCTCCCAACCCTCTCCTCTTCCAGGCGACCGCTTGCCATTGCCTTCCACCTGCCCCAAAAGTGGATGGCACGAAGATGCCGACCATGAGGTTGCTCTGGGGGCTGCAGGGACCGGCTGCTCTCCGGCTCCTCTCCTCCCCCCTGGGAGCATCCCACCTGCCAGGTTTAGGTTGGAAGAAGCGAGGCCAAAGGAAAGTCATCTTCCTCAGCCGGGACTGGGCGCAGAGCCCCTTCCCCTTTGAACTGTTGCCTCTGTGATTTTTCACAGCAGGGCTCCCAGCAGGAACTTATTAAAGCCAGACCAAAGCACGTATGCTTTAATAGTAATTAGGTCACCCTGGGTTGTGGGCTTAGCAGGCAAAACTATAATTATTTAGAAACATCAAGTTTAAATGCCAAAGAGTCTTAATGGAGCTGAGCTAATTAACCAATTTCAACTGAGTAACTGATTGGCTTAAAAAAAAAAAAAAGAAAGAAAAATCAATGATCATAGACAGCAACATTTTCTTTTAACAGGTTGTTTTCTTGCAGCAATTCTCAATTGCATAAAAGGGGACCAGCAACCCCCGCTAACCTAATATTATTGTAATTAAATATTCAACAGAAAGCCTCTTCAATTATTCAAAAGACTGATAACACTTGTTTATAATTGGGGTGGTGGGAGAGGTTTCCAGAAGCAGGGATTTTGCACATCACGGGCTCCGGTCGCAGATGCAGACCCACGTGGGCAGATGAGTTGCTGCATCGGCACACAGTGCCAGCTCCGGCATGGCTCCGGCCACCGCTCGCATGCCTCCTGCGGAAACCGAACTCAGGGCAGACAGATGCTTTCCAGCCCAGACATGAGAAAACGGACCATATGGTCCACACGCTTTCTGGATTTTTGTTATTAGACCAAAAATTTAGGGGACTAATGGCCAGTTTCCAGGTTTCACACCATTTTCCGATGGTAGCGTTATTCCCCCAGCAGAGAACTGGGAGGAAAAGCAGACCCTGGTGTATCATTATAATTCACTAAGCGGCATTACCGTAGGAAATTACAAATTAGCTTTTCAGCAAAGGATACGAGGATATTTAGATTAGCTATAGAGAAACTACAGAACCTTTCAGTACATTATCAAAGCTCTCATAGCTCCAACTTCCAGGGAAATGAAACAATAATAAATATTGAGCAGGGAAAGTTAATCTCCACTGAATGCGATTTAATAATTCAAAATTTATGAGAAATAAATAAATAAAAGCACAGACCCTTTAGCTCCTACAAACACACATCCCGTTCTTCTCACCATTTCTCATGATGCGACTTCGTGGAAAACGGATGGTGATCATGGAAAAAAAAAAAAAAAACAAACAAAAAATCAGCTGTGGCTGGGACTGACCACATTTGCAGTACAGAAGGGAGCCCGTCCACATCTGCCACTTATGTGGAAAGCCACAGAGCTGATTTGGGCAAGAGTTTGTTCTCTTTCTCTCCAAGGGCTGTGTTGCCTCTACCTGTTACTGGGTGGTGTCTACATCAGCCCCGTGCCCGCTCCCTCCCCTGCACACTCCCAAGCAGCCTCTCAAGCTGCTCGCTCTTGGAAAGATTGTATTTTTAGCCCCTAGAAGCTGGGCTGTGCAATAACCAGCTCAGTGTCCCAGGGTCACCCAAGGTCCCCAGCTGTCTCCTGATGCTGCTCTGACATCACTCCATCCCTTTCTGCACATTTCTGCTCCCACACCAACCTCCAATGAGAGGGAAAGCGAGGAGGGATGCTGGGTGCTCAGCCGGCAGAAGCACCCTGCATTCCCAGGTGGACCACAATGCATCTGAATGTCGTCCAGATTCATGTTCATTTGCCATCGCCACCACCCAGCACCACTTTGCAAGATGGTCTCAGTCACCACTGGACTCAAATTCCCACCGCATGTGTTATCTGCACCACTTCCATCACACCAGCTCCAGCAACCTCCGTAAGCGACGCACACTCTGGCTTCCTAACACTACAACCGAGGCTATGCCTTTCCACATTGCTACCCAGCAAATACCCAAGCTTAACATTTGCCTTGCGCAAGTATTCATGCATGCTACGCTTGATAGCTCGAATGTTTGCAGAAAGAGAACAAGGTCAAATTGAAATGCGCTTTCAAATTCTAATGAATATTTGGGGAAAACATTCCCTCCCCCAACCCCAACTATTTACTCAGCCTCACTGTGCTGTTAAACGACTGCTTATACTGACTGTGTCTGTTCAGAGGGAACAGAGCACTGCAGCACCCTTCGGGCAACAGCATACAAGTTTGAGGCTCCTGCATGAAGCCATTTCCATGCCAGGGCATGATTAGCTCGTACCCACAGCTGAAAGAGGTAAAAAAAATCATCCTCAAGCTGGCTGGATCTCAGACAGAGTGGTGCAGCACACACCACAGGCGTTATAAGAGCAGAACTCAGTGAGCCTCAGCCTTGCTCGGAGCATCTCTTCCATCAGCCTTATCCCACAGCACGCCTGCTGAACCAGGGACCAGTGCCTCCAAGACTTTGCTGACCTGATTAGCATTGAGTTACCTGTTACCCAAGGTACTATTTTCCTCTTTTCACCAAATCTGAGCATTTCTTTAGCTTGCAGAACCCATCTCTGCTAGACACATCTATTATTCAGCACCGTGGCCTGGATCCAGAGCCAGATGAACACATTTGGGCTACTTCATCAAAAAACAGTATTTTCTTCTGATTTTTAAGGCCAGTGGAAGGTTTTTGCTCTGTCCTGTTGTGTCAGGAACTGCACCTGGGATGGGCAAGAGGCCACTTTGCCAACCCCCCGGCAGCTCATGCCACAGCAGACGGCATCACTAAACACATGGAAGCACAGAGCAGCAGCCCGATTTCCACACAGAGATGGTGAGCAGAAAGAGCAGAAAAATAAATGTATTTATCACAGACCTCACCTTCGCCACGCCTGCCTTTCACAGAGCTCCTTCAGGGCCCTTATTTGCATTAACTGCTCCAAGACCATCTTCAGCGTCAAATAAATACTAATAATGACAGCCCAACAGGCAGGCTTTCCATTTTCAGCGCTGCTTTTCAGATCTCTCCATCATCGCCAGTGCTCATTTTCATCTCTAATAGGCTTCCTGAGCCAAGCCGCCAGAGCACTGTAAGTTATTCAAGTTTCGGCTGCACTACATTCAGGGAAAGTGAAATTCAAAGCTTTAATTAAAGTGAAAAATAAATCAAGACCTTCACCTTAAGGAAGGAGACCCACATGAAATTGAGATGCAGGTGAAGTCGCCCACAAGATGGGTTCGAGCAGGGCTGCTGCCAATTCAGGGACAGCTGTACCACTGCATCTCTGCCACAAGTTGAGCCGCAGATACGCATCCCAGGGACAAAATCCCCCTTTTCAGGTTTTCCAGCACTTTGTCACACTGCATGGCATGAGCCACTGAGGTCACCTGCAGCTTTGTGCCAGCTGGACCTTCGGAGACACTGCGACGTTGCCTTTCCTTCACGTCCATCTCCAAGCCCAAAGCACGAGGGAAACGAGAAGGGAGGAGGAAGACTAAGGCAAGGCATGAGTCAGTGATACCAGCAATTAGTCAAAAAAAAAGCAACACAGGCATCTGCAGTCTCAGGCCCCTTTTCCATGACTTGACAAAATGCTTTCCCTTCAGGCTGACAAGATCTGAGCTCACTCATCATGCCAGGAATAAGGTTTTTCCCCTTAGGGTTTTGGGTTTTTTTTTCCCAGATAGTTTGTGCAAAAAAAGTAAAAGTAAAGGGATGGCTGGATACTAGCACTTGCAAATTCTCTCTTGAAAGACTTATTTGTAGCTTCTCCTTGAGAACTGCTCTGCTCCAGGTGAAGCAGCTGGGCCAAAGGTGGAAGCCCACGTGGTGATGGTGGTGGTGATGGGAAGAGCAGCACGGCAGCCGCCAGCTCTCAGCCTGCTCAGCACAGGCACCGCTCCGGCGCCTGGCAGAAGCGGAGGAAGCCCAAAGGATGCCTGCAACAGATGTGTGCATCCCGAGCCAAAACAGGAGGAGAGACTGCGCCCGGGGCAGGCAGCATGCAAGGAGCAGCAGCCAGGGATGTCGCTCGTGAACCAAACCCCCATCCCTGGTCCTCTTCTGGGCTGCGGTTCCAAAGGCCAGGCAGGCAAGCGAGCGGATAAGCACGGGAAGCAAAACTAAGCCAGATCCATCAGCCCCGAGCAGGGCTTTCCACCTCCCTCCCCGTGCTTTGCTTATCATAATGCTGCAAGCAGCAATACAGGATACAGAGAGAAAAATCAGGTTTTTAAAAGGGCAGGCGCAAGGCAGGGAGATGATGGATAGGTAAGCAGGTAGGCAGATGAAACAGTGTATGTGGAAGAGCTGCACCAAAATGGACATCAGCCCCATCTGACCTACGAACACCTCCAACTCCAACAGCTCCTGAGTTAAAACGTATAATGCCGGCCCATTACCACCCTCTCTATATGCTAAACGTGATTATATTTGGTTCAGCTAACACGAGAGAGAGCACGCGAGCAGCTCCTGAGTGATTGCAGGGTGTGGGAGAGATGGAGTATTTGTTCCTGTCATCCTCTCACGTCCCTCTTCCTCTTCACAAGCCACAAAAAAATAAAAAATTACTATAAACATCCAGGTGTCCAGCAGAAAATGGTCAGCTAAGCCACAGGACTTAGTAAAAACCAAGTAACCATAAGAAAACTCGGATAAGCAACTTTACTATCTCCAGGTTTGTGTGCCGCAGGCAATGAGTTAGCAAGGTTTTATGGAGGATAAAGAGAGATGTTTGCAGGCAGCCCCAGCCCTTACCCTGGCTGCATGCTCCTCCCCTCCAACCGGGTCCAGACCTCCAAATGTCTCCCCCTGCCATCCTGGAAAAAAGACTTTTTGTCTTGATGGCTGATTTGGGATGTAAGGAGCCATCCCTCTCTCAGCTGCTTCTGCAGCCCGTGGCAGAGCTGGGCTCCAGCAGTGGCTTTGCCTTGCTGCCGGACAGAGCCGCTGGCAAAACTGGTCTCGCAGCCGCTCCAGAGGGAAAGCCAGACCCCAGGGTAAATCAGGCTCTAGGAGACGCTTCAGCTTGGTTAGAGAAACCCACATTTCAATCTAGCAAATTCAACCTCTGCACCAGAAGGATCCATAAGATTTAAATAAGCTCCACAAAAAGGTGTTTTCTTTATATGACCATGCCAGGAGACTGTCGCCTTAACTCCAAATCAGATTCAATTGCTCTGCCTCAGAAATTCCCTGTCCAAAATTTTCCCTTAAATCTGAGATCTCTCCCAGCATACTACTTTACTATCCAAGTAATTTCCTCAGCAGAGTAGAAATAACATCGCTCTTCAACAGGTTCAGTCCCGAGCAGGGATGCTGGCTCTGCCAGCCAAGCACGTGCTCCCAGGGGTGGCTCGGGGCAAGCTGGGGAAGACCCTGTGTGACACACAGACACGACACCCAGGAGTGCTCTCAGACAGGGACTGAGCTGAGGTCTCCCAGCCAGCCGCGATTTCAGCAATGCCTCAAGCAGCTGACGCTGCAAACGCCGGCTAGCGAACTGCCGCTAACAGGTCTTGCATTTTCATGTGCAGCTTCACGACTGAGCAAACACATGCCTGTTTGCATCATGCTTAGGAAAGGCATCAGCATTTCCACCTCAAGTTATTTCTACAGAGATGCAATGAGGGAGGAAGCCCAAGAAATACGAAAAGCAAACGCCTGGGACAGCCAAAAGCCATTAGAAAGCAAGACGCTGCAGCAAGTGGGCCTGCCCACCACGATCCAGAGCAGGCACGCTTGTGAGCGGAGGGCGACCGCGGCCAACACTGCTCCCACCCCATCGGAGACCAACACAACAGCGTTTTGGCTCCTGAACCGGCTCTGTGCTGCCCGGAGCTGAGCCGCCGGTCTCCAGTCAGCTCCGGCAGCTTCCAGTTCAGCAGCAACTGTGCTCACATCAGCTAAATCCCCCCAAGGAGGGGACAAGCCTCACACCAGCCGACAGCTCAGTCTGCCCACAAAACCCCGTGCATCATCTCTCCGCAACCACACATTTCTTGCTGCCAACAAGACAGGGGCCACACCACGTCCCCTGCTCGCAGCCACCGCTCGAACACTGGGCAACCCCTGCCACAAGCCCTTTCACCCATGTTGTACCAGGAAAAAAGGAGGCAGCGGCAAAATAAAGGAAAAAAAAAAAAAAAAATATATATATAAGCAATACTTCCGAAAGCCATGCTGGCCACAGAGTAGTGATGCACCACCAACACAAGCCTGGGGTGACCTGCTGGTCCTGCCAGGCCCACCACCCAGAGGCCGGCTCTCGGCTGCGGGCACCGTCCCGGTGCCCAGCGAGTCCCACAACCACGCGGGTGACGGAGAAAAGACTTCACCCTGACAGCATACACCTTGCTGAAAGGACAGCCACGCATCACCTTGGTGAAAGGACAGCCACGCATCTGCCCCGTGGCTCCACCGACGAGCCAAGCGTCCCCGGGCCCAGTCTGACCCAAGGGAAGGAAACCCCCTGCCCGCACCTCCTGGTGCATCCATCCTCCTCTTCCACAAAGCTCTCCTGAGCTCCCACGGTCGTTGGGAGGTACGGGAGGAGGAAGATGGCCAGAGGCGGTCCTCCGCACAGCCACGGCCCCTGGGGGTGTCCCCCCCACCGCGACCCCGGGCAGGGCTCTGCCGGGGAAGGGATCCAGAGGAGCCGCCCGTCCCACGCAGATCCGGACGGGTTTCCCGAGAGCTGGAACCCCTCCTGCCTCTTCCCGAGGCCACCCACGGCCCGTGGGCGAGCCCCGGGCTGCCAGCACCGCCTGCGGGCCGGTTCCCGCGGGCTGCGGGAGAATGGCTGGCACAACCGGCCGGTAACGTGGGGAGCTCCGCGCCCCCCGAAGCGGACGGGCGCCGTGCGGGGAGCCAGCCCCCGTGCCGGTTTGCAGCCCCCGGTACGCTGCGCGGCGGGGGAGCCGGTTCCCCGGCCCGTCCCCGGTTGCAGACGCCGCGGGTGGCGCTCCCAGCCCACGCGTGCCGCGGTAGGCGCAGGGACCCGCGGCTCAGCATCCCACCGTCCTCGCCCGTTCCGGTCCCGCCTCACCTTCCACGGCGGCCGCGGCGGCGGCCAGGCAGAGCAGCACCACCAGATCCGCAGCCATCGCCTCCCCGGGCCCCGCGCGTCGCTGCTCCGCAGGCGTCAGCCGCTACCGGCGGGCGGCCGTGAGCGGGCATGGGGGTGCGTCCGCGAGCCGGGCCGGGCCGGGGCAGGGCGGGGCGGGCCGGGCCGGGGCCGCGGGACGGGACCGCGCCGCCTCCCCGCGCCGCCCGGGTCACATCGCCGCCGCGAGTGGGGCGCGCTGCCACGCCGCCGCCGGCCCCCGCCGCCGCCCGGCCCCGCCCCCTCCACCGCCCCCGCCAATCCCGCGACGCGCCCCGCCTCCGCCCCGCCCCCGCCCGCCGCGCGCTGCCGTCCGAAGGGGGACGGCGCCCCCTGGCGGCCCGCCGCCGCCCTCCCCCCCACTTTTCCCCTCAGCGGCACCCCCGACGGGGCGGACCCCGAGCCCGCACCGCAGGGCCCCGAGGAGGGGGGCCGGCTGGCTCAGGCCGCCGCAATCCAATTCCCCTCTTTTGTCCCCAGAGAGGAAGCTGGAGCGAACAGGCTGCCCCACATCGAGGCGGGCCCCCTGTCCCCCCCCCCAAAATATGGCTGCTCCCACCTCAGGCTCAGAACACAGCGGCCACACAAGTCAATGCGGGGGTCTCCTCAGCCTCTTGCCTTCTCCTGGCACCCTCACCGTTTGCAGGGCATCACTCCAGGACCCGAGGAGAGACGGGGACCTGGGAGCAGGGGAGCAGCAGGCTGCCCTCCCTCGCTCGGGAGACACCAGGGTCCCCAGCCCTCAGCATCCCTCTGCCACCAGCCCTGTCACCGGCCCGAGGCTCCTGCCTCCGAGGCCACCCGCACCCAGGGCGATGCCCACGAGCCTTTGGCAGCATGGGACGTCACCCCCGCGGCCTCTGAAAGGAGCCCTCCAGAAGGAGATTCACCCCGTCCCTCCCATCGGATGCACCGCGCCAAGCCGGCTCTCGTTGCCCTTCCCAGGGCTCGGCATCCCCCTTAGCTCCTCTCCCCAACCCGGCAGCTGCTTCACCTGGCACAAAGCTGACCCCATCCCTCCCTCCTCCCGGCTTCGTGCATCCCAGCACACACGGGAGGGGAAAAACAGTGAGGGCAAGGCAGGCAGTGAGGGCTCATTCAGGTCACGGTCACCTGCCTGCAGGCAGGGCTCGTGTCTGCTACTGCAGTGGGACCAGCAACCCCGCAGAGCACCGAGCACTGGGAAATCATGAGCTTTTCAGTGAAAGAGTGGGCAAAAAATAGTCAGCGGTGCCACAGGAACAAGAGTTTTCTTTTGCAGTTGTGCAAAATATATTTCAAGCAGCTCCTATTCAGCTGCGCAAATAACAGAAAAAATTGCCAAGAAGCTTCTGGCTAAGTTTTAAGGAAATTTGCTTTCATCTTGACAACCTTCTTCATTTCCTTCCCATCAATATCTCAGCAATCCAGTTTACTCACTCAGAGGATCACAGAAAGAAAACTGTGAAGTAAATGTCAGTATTATTTGCATCTTTATCCAGTCTGCCACAAAAGCAACACCATGTTATTTATCTGATCTAGCACAACTCAGTAACAGCTCAAGTATAGAATATTCATGATGTGCAAAGCAAAAAAATGTTAATCGTTTGAAAATACAAGAGGCGAGGAGCTGAGCCTGTGAGTTATCCAGAGAACTGCCTCAGTTGTGTTTTCTTTGTTCCCCAAATAATTGTTATCAACCGAAAAACTTGCATTCAGAAACTAACGTTTGACCAAAAAAAGCCTGACAATTTTTGTATAGGGAAAAAAAATAATATATCAATATTCTTCTGATTTCTTTTCAGCTGGCCAAAGAGTTGGCTGCGCTGGGTAAAAGCCAGCTGTGTTTGTTCAAAAAGCTTTCTATTCTGTCAGCCTTGCTCCGAGTCTCTGAACACCAATGCTTCACTTCTCCTGGAGGAAGCGCCTCAGAAAAAGCCTCTTTGCCATGTTGCTGTCTGAAGGGGCGGGCGCGGGAAGGCGGCAGCATCATGCCACAGGGCCATTCTTTCTTGCTCACCTGATGGGATCACGGTCACCAGGTGCCCCAGAGCAGTCACAGAGACCATGTCCACCAGCGTCCCCTTGGAGGAAGCACCAAGGACATTAAAGCCAGCTGTTTTTTTGGGGCATTTGGCTCCATTTCCCCCTCTGAGCCAGCCATCAGTGAGAGGCCTCTCCCACAGCACACTATTCATCACCAGGTCCCCACCCCAGGACCAGGAGACCACCAGTGAGATGGGATCTAGCTTGCTTCTCCTCAGGACCTCACATCCCAGAGGTACCACTGGTTGCCAGCAGAGCAAAAGGCCCTGAACCTCAGGCAAAAAGAGTAGCACACCATGGCTCTTGGCCAGCACCCTCCAGAAGGCAAAACCACCCCTCCGGGCCACAAGTACACTCCAGTCCTGCCCACCAGGCACCCGTGGAGGAAGAGCATGGGGCAAAGACCTACAAAGAGCACTAACAGCCTCCGGGAAGGCTTTCGGCAGCTCTGTGCCCAGTGAGCACGGCTGGTCCCTCTGTTCCCACAGCACACAGCCAGCAGCGCATCAAGATGGCGGCAGTCAGCTGCCAGAATTAGCTCTGTCTTAATTAACAGCTTTGCCTTTGTTCTCTGATGATGCTTCAGGCGATGCCAAACCCTTTCTGGAGGATGAAGATCTGGGATCCCAGCAAAAGGAGTTATCATATGCCACAGTACAAATCTCCTCCTCAAAAATCCCTTGAAACCACTTCCAGGATCAAAGGTGTCACAGCCTGTGACCGTCCCCATCCTCCCACACCACACTGTACCTGCTGCGAAGGGACCAGCTGAAGCACAAAGACAAATCCAACCCAGCTGTCCCTGTGCATGTGGTGGCAATAATCACGCTGCAAAGGGTGCTCTGGAGGGGTCACCCCAAATCCTTTGAGCTGCAAAGCAGTAAGCCCAAGCCCTGGGAGCCTGACATCTCCTGCGACATTAGATGCATCACCCAGAGGGTGACCAAGGCTCCTGTCCTGCACCAGAGCTACTGCCCAGCTCAGACCAGGGGGGCTCACTAGGAAGGTGTCTTTGGTGGCAGGAGGTCCCTGGCAAGCCACTCACTAACATCGGAGCAGCTCAGAGCAGGCATAAATGTCAAACAAGCCTTCCCGTGCATCAGCCCCGCAGAACAGAGGAGCTGGCAGAGGACACAGGAACTTCCCCTAGCCAGAATAAGCATAGAAGCTAAAGCAGCCGTGACGCTCACGGTTTATTTTCTAAGCCGAGGCCAGGCCTGCGGGAAGGACTGGAAGATTTCTGCACAGTGCAGAAGCCATCCTCAGCAGTGCTCTCACATCCCTAATTCTGCCAAGGCAGCACAGGCTGCACCCAGCAGCTTGCCTGTGCATTAATTGCAGAGAAAGAGCATGCAACTACAACATCCTCCAGGAATTCAAAGCCTGAGGAGCTGATAAATCCCCTTCCCCTGAAGGAAAAGCAGATTCCTTCAATTTTCCAGCATTTCAAACTTGTCTAGTGTGCCACAGCATGCAAGCCAGGTGACACGGGTAAGCATGGGCAATGCTGGTGAGCAGCATCCAGCCCCTGCAGCACTGCTTGTGTAGTCAAACCCCCTCCTGCGAGTCCAAATAAATGTAAAATGATGTAATAACATTAATTAGCACCAGTAAACACTCAGTGTATTCAGGGCACAACTCAGTCACTTGGCACAGTGCAGTCCAAACTGCTTACTGTACTCCTGGGAGAAATAACCTCAGGGAGACTTTTGGACTTAAGATACCATAGGGAAACTAAATGAAGGGAGAGAAGTTATTCTCCTTTTCAGGCATTCACAGAAAATTCAGGTATCTTATCAGAGCAGAAGTAGAAGCTGTAGGACGGACGACTCCTTTGTCATGTGAACAATTTGAAGACTAAATTGAAGCAAGACGTGAAGAAAAAGTAGGTGAGATGAAGGTTAATTTGGCAACCAGAGTGAGAACAGAGGGAGCTAGTGTATGGAAGAGTCTATTAATTCCCTGGGCAAAAGAGAGACGCAGTCAGAGCCAGGACTCAGAGTAACTCCCCACACAGTAGCAAAAGATAAATTGCAAGTTCTTCTTGTGGAATATTCTGTTTATTAAGTACAGAAATAGGAGACAGTCAAGTGCCAAGTGCCTCGAGCCTCTCAGCGCCTGAGAACATATTAATCACTACACATGATTGAACAAAAGATGAGAGCGATATTAAGACAGGCTCTGGTGCGACGCCAGGCACCATATAACGCAATGGACCCGCAACTTTCTCCACTCCGCACTGCCACCAGCTACAGAGGCAGGGAAGGCACCTGCTCCTCTAGCAATGGATGGCAGGACAAACTTTCTCTCCAGGACAAGGTAAAAATCAGTGAGTTCTCCTCTTCAGAGCAAAAAAATCCACTTTGGTTTCATAGATGCTGCAAATTCTGCTTCATGGTTTTTCTCTTTAATTGGGTTTTTCAGGATGGTTGCAAGTCCCAATAGACATGCTGGCCTCAGGACAACACAAGCACAGATCAGGCATGTTACTTGCTCCCCATTTTCCTTTTGTCCAGTCTCTCCAGGTGGAAGGATCTCATTGTTCCCTTTAAAGGCAGAGGATTAACAAAGGCAAATGCAAAAGAGAAAAACAAAAACTCCTTGTCTGAGGATGGAAGATTTTTTATCTGTTTCTAATCTGGGTTCAACTTTCATTTCTTTAGGACAAAAAAAAAAAAAAATCTGAAGATTAAATTTTATGCCAAGGCAAGCTATAAAGTGACAGAAACACTCCGTCTCTGGGTCTCTGCTGGCTCTGTGAAGTCAGAACATTCATGGTGAAGAAAGCGAAATATAGACAGACAAACACTTTCAATGGAGATTTAAAATAAAAGCTCTTCTCATGTTCCAAATGCAAAAGCTACAGAAAAACATCTCTCCTCCAAGGAAATTTCATTATCTTAAAGCAAAATGCAATTTATCTTTGGAAGCTTTAAAAAAAAAGCAGGGAGGGGAACCTGCCACAAGAGTTGCATTTTATCACAGCATTTGGCTTGTTGCAGTCTGAGCTGTGTTCCTACTTCTGGAAGCAAACAAGAGATGCGAAGTTTTTAAGGTACAAGTCTATCCAAAGCAGCAGGGAGGAGGGAGAATAGTCCAGCCCATGCCCATATCTGCTTCTTCAGGGTCCCATTTGGATATTTTTCTACTGAAATCATCCATTAGAGTGCAAAAACCTGGCTGCAGCGCCTAGCTTGGATCGGGTTCCCATCTCACGCACAGAAAAGGTTTCTATTTTTTCCTACTACCTCATGATTAATTTCCAATTGTCACCTTGATCAATGGTCCCATGAACACTATCATAAGGGTAATATGAGGGTTTTTTCCCTTTCCTATCACTCACAGGGTAATTACATGGATGATTGCACTCAAGGGCAAGAGCATGTGTCCTGCACCCTTGCACAGAGCACAACACACGAGCACACACACAGCATCTGGTACTGCTGGCTTCACTAGGGCAAAACAACATGATTTTTTTCCCCAGATAAAGGGAACAAGACCAGGAATATTCAAACCTACAAACCCACATCCTAGACACATACACAAGCAAGTGAATGTCACTGCAGGCACTGTAGCCTGCCTGCTGTATTTATCATCGATCTCACAGATGGATGGGTATGAAGGCCAGAAGGACCTGCTGCACCTATCTAACCTGACTGCATAGACACTAAACCTCAGCTGGCAAGTTTTGCTTTGATCATTTGACCATTTGCAAGAGAAACCTGTATCTCGACAGAGTCTTTACAAAGCTAACCCTTTGTATATCCCAGGTACACGTTTAAACTGCCCCAGCAGTGCCCATGGGCTCCTCCAAACAGGGAGGACAGGCCCCACAGGGTGAGTTGACAACATTCAGGCTGCCCTTCCCACTGCCCTGCCTCAGGGACCAGCTGCTGAGACCACAAGATGCCCCGGCCTGGCTCCTGTTGTGCACAACCTCCTGCTCGGACAGCCGCAGTCTATACTATCTTAACCGTGCTGGCGATCTGCACGTCCCCAGCTCCGCTTCGTGACAGCAATGAGGGGAGGAAGACCTCGTCTTGTTACTCTGACAGGCAGGAGAGGACACTTATCTTCAAGGGATGTGATAACAGCACAGTTCCCAGCTCCCATCCCTCCATGCCAGAGTTCACGATTACCAGGTTCTTTACACAGCCACATTGAACCACAATTCTTAAGGCAAGTAGCTGGAAGAGAAATGAAGCAAGTCTTCGTCAGGCTTGATTGGCAAGAGACATCAAGAACCCTGCCAGAGGGGATCTGAGGAAGTTTTGCATTTCAAAAAGGGCAGGCAGGCAGAGGTTTACCCAGAGTAAAGAGGGAAGCAGCAAGGCTGCCGTTTCATCAGTTAACATCTGGCAGCTGCAAAGCTCAGAGATAATTCTGCCTCCGTCCTCCAGAGAGTTCAGATCTGGGAGGGGTGCCAGACACACAGCAACCAGGAGGGGATGAAATTCCTTCACAGAATCCAAAACAGGCAGTCAAACGTCACAATATTCTTCCTCCCTTTAAATAAGTGACTCTTCGATGTTGATTGAGCCTGTGGATTTTTTTTTTTTTTCATCCAAGTGGAAGGGGGAGGAGAGCAGAGAGGGAGATACAGGTGGAGGAAGGGGAAACACAGACAACAGCTTTTTTGACCAAAATCACAGCTTTTTGATCAAAACCTGCAAAGACTTTTGATCAAAGTCTGCAAAGAAAGTTTTTAACTGTTACCCATATTTCCATTTTAAAACAAGCCAACAGGGAGATAAAATTGTTTCCATTTACAAATACCAACATTTGGTTACAGAAAACCAATAGAAAAATCTGTGTTTGGATAAAAAGAATGCTAAGCCTGCTCTGATCTTTCAGCCAAAACTTGAAACTTATTCAGGGGTAATTCTGAAAATTAACAACCATGTGCTATAACAGCTTGTGTAAGACCATCAGTTGCGACCAGATTATTTCATTGTAGGCAAAAGGATAATCTCCACCTGAGTAGCATCCCATGCCCCCTGCCTCTCTGCCAGCTTTGCACTCAAGATGACTGCAGCCCAGCCTGGGAAGGTGACAGTCTTCACCGGGAAGGGGTAATAGAGCAACAGGGCAGTTTTTTTCAATTACGGAGGAAATTGTCCTAATGATGTCTGAACACATATGCTGCCTCTCTGCAGGCATTTCTCCTGTATCTGTCACAAGGTTCATCCCAGACCCCTTTCCAGGTTGTACATCCCTGGCTCAAGGGCATGAGCCCTGAGAAGAGGCAGCTCAGCAGCATTTGCAGTGATTGTCAAGAAAAGCTCTGCATCCATGCACAGATTACTGGGGAGGTCTGTCCCCACTCCTACAGTCTCAGCATACCCTGAGATCCCCAAGCCTGAGCAGCAGCTTCCAGATCCAGCCATGGATGGGCCTGTGCAGAGACCCCTCAGACTGGAGAAGGGGCTCCTTGCTGGTACAAATTAGATGAAACACCTTGGGGAGCACCCGAGCAAGGAGAGCTCTCAGGGCTTCATTCAGATCAGCTGTCTCCTCTCCCCAGTTATTCATCACTGAGCAGCAGAGTTAGGCTGAGTCCAGACACCCTATTTTGCTGCTGTCCGTGCTGCACCCCGAGTCCCCTCTGGCCATGCAGGTGACTGAGGTTTTTCTCCCACCAACCTCTGGAGGTCAGCAACCAGCAGCATTGGGGCTCTGCATTAGCAGCTGCCATTGGGGGCGGGGGGGGGGGGGGGGGGGGGGACGGGACGAAAAACAACACGACCCAGGAAAGCAATGCAATGCGAGGAAGGACCTAGTGGTCTGGGCACAAGATGCTCCCTCCATACCATAGGTGACCCCAAATATTTGCAGGGGCCAGGCACACATCCCCCCTGCACTGCTCTCCTTTCCTTGCAGGCACACAGGAGTCCAGGACCTTCCTCATTAATAGGAAATGATTAATTTCTAAAGTCTGCTTTGCCCATTTAAAAGCTACAGGTCTCGTGCCAATTTGTCCACAAGTAAGTCCCATTTCTGGGAACAGGAATGAATCCACATTTCACTTTGCCAACCTCCAATGTCATTTTCTCATTTCGTATCTGAAGGACACTACAGCAAACCCCTTACAGCTAAATCATTACTGAATTTACAGAGGCTAGGAGTAGCTGGTAACGTAAAAAAAACCCTCTTGGTAAATTTATTACATAGAATCTGACATCGTCCTGCATAAATCTCAGTGTTCCTGGTAAATACAAAGATTTCCAGTAAATGAAAGACACCAACAAGACCGTAGGCAAGTGAACTGGAGGGTTACCTGGTACGGGGGGGATGCAGGGCAGAGACTGCATCCACCTGTTAGAAACCCCCAGCAAAACCCACTGTGCAGAGCAGGAAAGGGAAACATCTCTCTCACCTGCTCCAGAAAGGTAAATACTGAAGGAGGAAGTGGGGGAAATCCTCCTGCTTTCCCTAGCCACACAGGGAAAGGCAGCAGCTCTGCCAGGACAAGGCTGACATCTCCTCCCAGGGACACGTTTCCTTGGGCATCAGCAGGAAAGCCACCGACCAGCATCCCTCAGAGCCACAGCTTGGCTGTGTGCTAGAAGATAAATATTAACCAAAAAGAAGGAGTGCCCCCCAGATGGGGCAGTGACAGAGCATGAGGGCTCCTGGCTGGGCTACAACATGCTCTCTGCTAGCTGGAAACAAGTCTTCCTGCCCACTGGGAAAGAGTTTTAATTGCTGGTTTTCATCCAGATCTCTAGGAAAGCAGAAGTCTTACTTTTGGGTGAGGATCATTAATCTCATTATTTTTAGATGACATTTCTAGGTGTGTTCTCAAAGCTCTGGGCTCATGGCAGAAGCACAAACAAGAGGATAGGTCCATCATGTGCTGGTACAAGATCACTCCCCAAAATGAGTGGAAGCAGATAAAAGGTAACAAGTCTGGGATTGGGGAGATCAAAGAGGAGAAATGGAGGACATCTGGCAGAGGACAGCCAATGGCTCCCTCCTCTCCCCATCAAGGGAGGGCTGTGACACCCCAAAAGCTCACTGACAGTCAGCACAGGCTATGGGACATTGGGTCCAGCATGCCGCTGACACGCAGGTTCCTCTTTGCGAGCAAGCAGCTGCACTTACCTTCCACATCCAAAAAGGTCCCGTACCACAGCCTCCAGGACAGCTCAGTAACGTAACGCAGTCTCAGGGTGGTAAGGCATGGATGCTTAGGTCAAGCCACTACTCTGGTGGAAGGAACAAACAGCCTCTACTTTGCCAGGGGGGAAAATAAGCACTTTTCCCCTCCACAGCCTCTGCCACAGTGCCAGGAGTTAGCCCCGGCCAGCAGCAGGCCTGCCCTGCTCACCCTTAGCACCGTCCCTCTCTGAAGCACCCAATATGGGACCTCAGTCTCTGCAGCAGCACACCAGCTCTTCCCCGGCCCGCACTATCTTTGCTGGGAAGCAACAAGGAAAACCTAATGTAGTACCTAAGGGGAGAGGACAGGCATGATGGGTTTTCTCACAATCCCATCACCGCAAGGGATGTGATCAGAGCCATTGTGGCAAAGGCTCCTACTGTTCCCTTCAGGCATTTTTCATCCAGCGAAAGCCCTGTGTTATACAACGCCACAATGTTATCAGACAGATCTCCCAGATCTTACCAGATCTCCCAAATCAAGGGCAGCTTCCGCAAACACTCACTCACTGCAGGTGCTTCACTCCTGCACACAATCTCCATCACATCTCTAGAGGTGCTTTGCAACACTGAGCACCACAGCAGCTAACCAGAACCTCCTGTAGTGCACCTGGGTCCTTATTTATCTCATGACCACATCTCAGCTGAGACTCATTTCTTTCTAACAGGACTCCTCTGCAGCTGGGCTGGAGTGCCCAGCTGGGGTGCAGCGCACAGGCAGTGGGCTAAACCTCTCCCTATGAACCCACCTTCAGCTCTTCCCCACCAGGTGACAGCTCTCAGAGACTGCCAGCTGCAGAGGAGCTCCTGGGCTGTCCAAGCTGAGGAAGATGCTTCAAAAGCAGCAGGAAGGGAGATTGGGCTGGGCTGATAGGTCATGACATGCTCCCAACCCAAACTGTTCTACACTGTGAACATGGCCAGGCAGCTACAGGGCTGCCACCAGCACCTTTGCTGCTCCCATCCAACAGCATCTCCTTAAAACCCAGCAACTTGCACTCACCCATAGCATTGCTCCCACTTTCTCTCCAGGACCTTCAAGCATCTCCTGGCGACATTGTGCTATGCCCCCTTCTTCTCCCTGCCCTTTCATTTCTCTCATCAAAGTTCCTTTTCATCTCCCACCTCCTTGCTTTGGGGGGTTATTGTTCATATCTTAGCAGCCCACAGAGCCAAGCCGCTCCGCAGGCAAGTGCTCTGCACCCAGTGCAGAGGTGGGGAGCGGGTGCCAACACGGTGCTCTCCCAGAGGGGAGGAAACGCCGGCACCAGAGCAGCTCAAAGCCCCCCCGAGCCTCATGAGCTCCCCGCAAAACCTGCAAACAGAGTTGTAACTGTAACAGATTTACGTGGCATGAGGTACTTATCTGTGTCTATCAGACAAGCACATACATAGAAAAAGGAAGACATATAGTAAAGTATGTTTTAGCACAGGCTCAAAACACAGCATTTAATCTGTGGGGAGTCTATACACCATGCTCAGGTCATGCCAGCACAGTGAAAAGCAGTGATCCTAAACACTAAAGGAAGTAACGGGGACGAAGATCCCCCAGGCTGGACAGGCAGACACAGCCGGAGGCGCAAAGGTTATCTCCAGATTACAGGTGTGATGCTCCCACTATCAGGGTGCGGAGACAGTACAACACAAGAGCAAGACCTGGGAGAGGGAGACAAGAGAACAGCTGGAGCAAAGTGGCACTTTTCAGCCTCTTTGGCAACAGCGAAATCATCCCTTCGTTTCAGATTAGCTGATTTTTGTGTCTGGTTTTTTTCAAAGTTCAGAACATCTGTGCAGGTTTGTCTGTGTGTGTGTGCATGTGTGCTTGAAGCAAAATACTGACCGCTTTTGAGGCTATTCAGTGTTACGTTTAGTTCATTCCTTTCAACTCTCTCTCAATAATTTGGAAAAATCTTTAAAATCACTCACACTCAAAACCAAACTGTTCACTGAAACTTTTTTTTTAACTGTTTCATTGTTCCTTGTGCACAAGGGCATTGCCAGAAGCCCCCCAAACTAACGCCAACCTTCCTCAGTCCTTGGCTGCCTGCTTCTGCCTTCTCAAGGAGAGAGGAGGCTTTCAGCATGCGTGGTGTTTTCTGCAGAGTCGAGTATGCTGAGGGCTGAGCCCAAGCCACCAGCAAAGCCCTGCTGTGCCATCCCAAGGGCAGTCCTCACTGCAGACAACCCACAACTGGAAAAAAAAGATGAAGAACATGAGATGTGCTGGCTTGGAAGCACAAGAGGGGAGATGCTGTGCAGAGACATTTGTCTTTTCAGCTAGAAGTAAGTGTGCCCTGCATTCAGCTCATAGCATGCCTACTTGCAGAGCATGCCCAAGCCCCATCAGTGGTGTAAAACACAGGCTTTGCCCCACTTTGGCTGCTCCAGCCCACGTGGCTGGCAGCTGGAGGCTGCAGCACGCAGGCTAGACTGAACTGGGGGAGCTGGGACGAAAATATGCTTTTTCCCCATTGGCACTGAATGTTGACATTTTGCCAGAATCCAAGCCCCCACAGTTGCTTGTAAATCATCCATCAATCACTATTCAAAAAGAAAAAACCCTTTGCTGTCCTTTACCACCAGCGAGCCAGGCCAATGTGTACCAGAGCGTGGGGATGGACACAATGCTGCTGCCTCAGGGCCAAGCAGCACCTCGAGGCTGACACACACCAGCCCTAACTGTACCTACAATTTTACAGACTTCATAAATATATGTATAAAATAATCTACTTATTTCTTAAAAAAAAAAAAAAATCAACAAGTTGAGAACCACAGTACAACAGACAACCTTAGCTGTGAGCTGTTGATTTTTATATGATATATTATACCCAAATACGCCGATGCAATGAGTGGAACATACCAATTTGGGTAATTGGTGAGGGCCTGAGAGCATGCATGCACTGCTGATCTGGTTGCCTTAAAATGTATGTATATTTACAGTGCCAGCTTGTTTGCATTTCTGATGATCTGAAGCGCTGAGAAGGCAATCAGCTCCTCTAGTGCACGCAATCAGCTCTGCAGCGTTCTCTGCTCTGTTGTGGGTGAAGCTGCTAAGACTATAATTTTAAAGCTGACAAATGCCATTAAACTGTTAAATGGAGCAGGGGAAGGCTGCTGCCGAGACCAGGAACTGTAGCAGATGCTCCCTTCAGCCAGGAGGACACCCAGGCACCGTGGGGAGATGGAAGCAGTGAGACGCAATGCCAGGACCCAGGGCTGACTGACAGTCATGATGGGACTGTACTAATACTTTGAGGCTGGTATGGATTTAAGCCTGAGTGTTGGCTCAACTCTTCTCGCTGGATGTTAGCATTCCCATTCCTCCACCTAAAATCCACTTGAGTAATCAACTGTAAAACTAATGACTCGGGCCCCAAATCAGCAAAGTACTTGAGCACATGCTGAAGTCCCATTGAAAGAAATTAGACCTAAGCAGACGATGTGCTCTGAGGGGAGGGGGCTTTACATAAAAAGTAGCAAGAAGGGGGTTCAAAATAGGTGTAATATTCTATGGAAGCAAACCATACCCACTCGAGATGCCTCCAAGCACCCTGCTCAGCATTCACAGGGACCTGTCTGAAGCATGGGAAACCTTCCAAGCCTTAGACCTGGCTTTATTTTGTTGGCAGCCAAACCTGAATAGGCTTCAGAGGATAGTCCTGGGACTCCTAGGCTGCTCCCAGGTCCTGCGCACTGCACACCCATGCTGCAAGAGCACCTCCTGGGGTGCCCTGAGCCAGCAGCTGGGAGGGGATGAAGAGCGCAGCATCCATGGTCACCGCAGACAGGACCAGCATAACCAACATCTCTGCATGGTGCCACAATCAGGCACTGGGATCCCACAGCTAGCTGCAGGCAGGCTCTGACCAGTGCCATTCCCTGCAATAAGATACACCACCGCTGAGAAACAGGCAGGCAGGATTACAGCCTGGGGACCCCAAAGTGAGCCCCCTCCTCGCCAGCAGCACTCCCCTGACTTTTCCAAGGACAAGTGCCCGGGCAGGACTTAATCTGCACATTCCCCCAGCCACATCATGGCCATGCTCATGCTCCGACGATCCCCCTCACACCTGCTTGCCAGCAGGTTTGCAGAAACCCAGCGTCTCGCCCCCCCCCAGCCACCTCCCAGTCACCCTCCGGAGTGACGGGAAGAGCAAAGATCAAGTTTCCCTGTCCACCAGAGAACAGGAATAGCATTCGCTCCTGCCAAGGACAACACCTCTCTCTGGCAGGTTGCACAGGTAACCACCCAGCGCAGTTGAAATCTAGCTATAACTTGCCTTAAAAACAGGATTTTACAGCCCCACATGGTGTTAACGCATATATATTGATATGCATATATATTGATAACCAACCTGATCAAAGGAAACAGTTTCCCTGGAAGTTTTCCAGCATCTGGATATCTTTATTATGGTGAATTATTTAGGTCAAAGCCCTAACTTGTGTAAACTGGCACAGCTCTGCTGAAATCAATATCCCTTACGCCAGCTTCTGCTATTTGATGAGGTGGCCCAGGATCTCTGTATTGGTTTTACTGTCTTCTGCCATCATCTGCCCAGTTCCCGTTTCAGGGCCTCTTGCTGAAGTTTGGCTTCATAAAGAAACTCAACCAGGAGGCACATATTCAGGCTAAAACAAAGTGTAAATAGGGCTCAGAGAGAGAAGAAAAGAGGGCAGATGTGCTGAAGCAGGCGGTGCTTTGCTGGAGCCACTTGGCGCTGAGCCTCGTGCCCAGCCCTCTGCTACCCACGGAGTGAAATCCTGAGCATCCCCCGGCTCTTGGGACCCAGTTCAGCTCAGAGATACAGGATAGTGGGGAAGCTTTTAGAAGTGATAACGAGGACTGAGCTACTTGTTGTGTAGGTTGAGCAGAGCTGGTACGTGGCTATAGCAGGACGTGGCTGAGAGAGCATGCAAGGGCAGCTCCTGCACTGCAGCACACCGGGAGGACTTCTGCCCTGCACCATCACAGCAGCTGCCTGGGCTCTACGCTTTCTTCCACGGATTAAAAAGCAAAATGCAACTCCATCCATTCAGCTAATCCATCCATAATTGCTCTAAGCAAACTGAGAGGCTGAACATTTAGTTAACAATTTTTAAAAGATACTATATTCTTTTATTTTTCAGCTCATTTTCATTATGTTTGCAGAGTCCTGGGGAGAAGGTGAATGCTCCAAGCAAAAGAGTGGACCAGAACAGCTTTACTTGTAACTGAGAAGTTCAGTCATGGTCACCATCTCAGGGAGGGTTTGCTTTCTTTCGGTCTCCCAGCACTTTGGAGATTACTCCTTGGTTTCCTTGAGATCCCTGTGTCTGACACTTGCCCTTAGTCCCTTCTAAAGAGGTGTCCAGCCCAGGGACCGAGCATGGGACCAACCTGAGACATGATAGACCAAGAGGCACTCATGCTCTCCCATGTGCATGCAGGGTGAAAAGACATCTGCAAAAAAACAGGAAAAAAACCCTTTGTTACAATGGCCTCTTGCAGAAAGTCAAAAGCTAAGTCATAACAGACATCTTTTACAGAGGCAACTGCAGCCAGCAGGGTAAAAGAGAAGGCCACGCTCGGACTCCGCAGTGGGACTGAACCAGTTTACGTGCTAATCCCAGTGTGAGCAACCAGAGCTGGCACCAGCCGGAGCCAGTTGTCTGACTTCAGCACTTGGCAGGGAGGGACGGATGAACAAAAATATGTAGTGCAGGCGCTGGCTGCCTGAAGCCATGGGTTGTTCACTGTCAGCAAATGGAGCCAGACAGAAAAATAAATACAGAGAACATCTTGAATTTGGAGAGTGATTCTCATGCCACTGCAGGCTTCAGCAATACCCCTGCCTTGGTTTTTTAGTGCCTACAGCACATTTTATGCTGTGGCCAAGAGCAGGGAGAAAGCTCCCGTCCCCTCCAGCTCACACATGTCCATGCAATGCCTCGAAGCTCAGGGATACTTCAACATTTGCTATTTCTGGGAAAAAAAAAAAAAAAAAAAAGCAAAACATAATCCTGAGGCCAGAGCAGAGGAGGAACAAGGGCAAAGAAGGGCTTTTGGCAGGAAAGCGCTGGAGGATGATGCTGTTGAAAGGGTTATATTCTAGGGGATGGTAGCCTGATGCTCCCACGGGACAGCCAGTCCCGTCCCAATTGACAGCCTGGGACCCAAGTGTCCGTCCCCATGGATGCTTTTGGCAATGCCACCTGTACATGTGCAACATCATGACGCTACATGCCCCTGTGACAGGGCTGGCACCCGGCTGGCGGCGCAGAGGGCACTGAGGCAGCACGGGGAGGGAGGAAGGGATGTGAGGCAATGTGCAGATCTAAATAAGGCCGCAGAGGTAAGGGCAGGATCAATTTAAACAGTTAAAGTTTCATTTTAATGGATACTACAAGAGGGGAAACATTCCCAATGGCAAAGGGCAAAGCGTGCACTTTCTTTTTCTGGACAACAGGTTTTGCAGCCAGCCACCCTGAGGAAATGAAGCAGGTCTGCATCCACGCTCCCCTCCCTACCCCACAATTTTAGAACCTGTTGGTTAATTTTGGCCAGGTTGGAGGGGGGGGGATGGCTCAGAGGACTTCTGCCCCTGTGCCTTCTAGGACATGGAGACAACCAGGTTGTGGACAGCCCTGCTAATGAACCCCATGTAGGAGTCCATTCATGCCCTCTGGCTAGTAGTTGCCCAGCACTTGTCCTTTATGCCTGTATCTGCTTCAGGTTCAAGGGAAAACCAAGTAGAAATGGCTAAATACTAATCCTGCTCCTCTTCCCAGCGATGCACCCAGGAAAGCCTCTCCCCCTTTCCCCCCCAGAGACAGCTGGGCACCGGGGCAGCACCGAGCCCAGGTCCCCTGCTCCCCCTGCACAGGCACAGCACACTCTTTTCCTTGGTCAGTATTTCAGTCTGCAGATCAAACATCTCAATTTCCAGCCAGCTTCTCTATAGCACACAGTTAGCTAGGCTGTATTTTCTCCCCAGTTCAACTTCCCTATTTTTTGGAGAAACATGGCACTACTATTAGCTCAAACACATATAATATCCTTCCAGCAAAAGAAAAATTTAAAAATATTTCCACTGGTGCAGCTAAATGGCCAAACCCCAGCCAAGCTCATTGAGTGTACTTCTGATTTGTATTTCAAACTCTACCATTAAGCTTGTCCAGTTTGAACAGCCCAGATCTCCGAACACCTAGCAGGGGTCTACCCCACCTTCCCCCAAAAAATTCATTATCATTAGCATTTCTGAGACCACATCAGACACCTATCTGCTGGAAATAATCAAGTCAAAAGCTGGTGGTGCCTTGGCACACCAGACACCCCATCCAGCCCTAGTTTTATGAGTCTGTGCTTTGCATCGGGGAAACTCACTGCCACTTAAGCAGATTGGCTCAAGGAGAGCTAATTAAATAAGGCCAAGCAAATGAGTCATTGGAAATAACGGCTCTAGTAAGCCTCACATCTTTCCGTCCTTGTGAAGTGATCGTGAGCCAGTCCATTTTCTCAGGAGTTCGCTAGGGAAAACATAATATATCATTTTCCACACCACAACCTAACCCCAAATATTCCCAAGCATTTGCTGGCAAACAATGGCACTGGGTGCATCTGCTCCAAAACCAGCAGGGGAGAACTTTCCTCTTTCTAAAAGGACCTAGTTCAGAGGATAAAAGGGTTTTCTAACTCTTTCTAGGCTGGTAGGGGTCTGATATCGCCCGTGGACTCCAGCATCCCGCATTACCAGAGTGAGGAAGGTGCATGTACCTAAAGGGAGAGATGCCAGGTGAAGTCCCTGTTTATCACTAAGCAGAATCACAGCAACGTTTGCTTTATGGTTTGTTTTTTCCTGGTCTATTATGAATCTCATCTGGATTTGGGGCTAGAGGGATCACAGCTTGGTCCAGCTCCTGTTGCAGTCCCACTGACTCTCCCATGGCATGGGGGAATTAATAATTAAACATGGACCAGGTGAGGAGTAGTGGAGCTAGAAGGCAGCTGTAATATTTCCCTTTTAAAAGACCGGCAGGGCAGGAGCCAGAAGCTAAGTGGCAATTGATCTTATTTCTGCAGAACAGCATTTCAAACCAAATTATTAGGGATGAGCCGGTCATTGCCATTTACATTTCACATGGTTGATGGCAGGCCCCAACTGCCCCAGGGGCAGAAACAGCACAGCCTGCCTAGCAAAATGCCAAGAGAACAAACCACCCCACCAGCAGTATATTCCTGAGTGGAAGAGACCCTTCCCAGGCACCCAGACAGAGCTTCTGCCCTGCCACAGTACCTCTCAGAAGACTTTGGCAAAAAACAGCTCTAACCCTCTGAAATGCTCCCTCCACCATGACAGTGGATTTGCTTCAGCCTATGTTAGGCAGCCCTGGGGCTGGCTACTGGCATGAACTGCAACAGGTCTGCAAGCGCCAGGGGGGTCTCAGATGCCCACTGAGCCACAAAGCCCTCACTAATAATAATAATAATAATAACAACAACAACAACGACGATAATAAAAAACCTGGTGGCTAAGCCCATCACCCTGGCTTCAGGCACCACCCCAGGGTAAGGGTGGATGTGCTGCTACCAAAACTGACGGGTCCCCAGCCATTTAGTCCAGTGTATAGGATGCTCCTACCTCTCTGTATTTGGACATCAAGTGGAAACTCAGCTAGAAATCACCATGTTTTAAACCTGATGGATCTGAGCCCAGGCATTGCCCTTTGTGCTTTTAACAGCCCAGCACCTCTCTGGGTGTCTGTGCACAAAGACAGGCAATGTCATCTTCCTGCGGCTCTCTTAACTGCTTATCGATCCCAAAGAGCCTTCAAATGGATTTCTCTGGCTAGCTATCATCCTCCATAGCCTGGGAGATCCCCTCTATATTATAAAGTAGACATCTCAGTTATAGCTTTATTTACTGCGAATGAGCAATTAAGCCATCCCAGTTCGATTTATGGCCAGCACAGATAACTCCTCTTAACACAAGCCAAGGCCAGTTTAACTTTTGGATGCTTTCCTCTGGCCAGGTGCAAAAGAAACCAGCTTCATTTGTGCATTTTTTTAAGTCTTTAGCCCAAATTCAAACCTCATCTGTGATCAGTCTGGTACAAGCTGGGAAATTATTCCCCAGAAGTGCGTTTAGTTGATTTCCACTGTGCTCATTGCAGTCACAAAGTCAGAGCTCAACTCATCTAGCTTTATTTTCTGAAAGCCACACCCTTAAGCTGGTATTCAGGACGTTGGTGCTTTCGGTAGGGATTTAAACATACAGCTCCATATTCAGGACAGCATGGCAAAGCCACCAGGCTAGAAGGTACACCACGAGAAAGGCACAGCCAGCCAAGCCCATGATGCTGCTCCACTTTACAGATGAGAAAGACACTGTCACGAGAGCAGGGCCACCCGGGCAGCCGGCTGGTGACAGGGGGACCCAGCCGAACATCCAGCCAGCCTTGGCGGAGGGTCTGGAAGCCAGGACATCCCTCCCGGCCCCTTTCCGACACACTCTGGGGGTGCACCGTGACAGTGAACATCCCAGCACACAAAGCCTCTTGCGGGTCTGAGCCTTAGCTGCTATTCCAACACTTTTCAATGGATAATGTTCATACTTTATGGCTTTACAGAAAATCACCTAGATTGATACAGATCTGCACTTTATTAATTTTTCCAACTACCAGCAGTGAATTAATCCAGTTGGAGACTGATCTAATTTCTCAATAATGCCCAGATTTTCCACATTATCAAATTCATTTCTCATTACCCATTTGGGCAGGTGGAGTTTCGGTAGCCGGGTGGATCACCTCGCTGTTGCTGCATAATGCTCCTTCCAGACAGCCAAGCTGCCAAAAGCCCACTGAGAATATGCCCTGCTGACAGCTGTCCTGTCTGGATGAGAGTCTGTGGTATTTAAAGAAAATCTCTTTTTAACTAACTTTATGTCTTGGCAGGACAGAGCATTAAGATTGGGGAAAGCAGGGGGAAGCGCTACCATTTCTGACTTAAGAAGCTGCTACGTGGCACCGTTTTTTAAAACACATTGTAAGAGTCGCTGCCTTTGCTCTCAGAGCTGGTTTGTAGGGTCAGAAACAGGCGCAGTTTTGCATTTCTTCAGCTGAGCTCTTCTGCATTTGGACCAGCAGTGCATGCTGCCATGCCCATCATACCAGGATGCAACCTGCCTCATCTGCAGCATTGCCCACACCACCTGGGAGCCATGGACACAGGAGCCCCTGCTAAAGAGCTCTTGTACCCAGCCAGCTCTCTTCTCCTGCTTATTAATTTGACATCCAGTTTCTGTTCTAGGCCTCATTTGTCCCCTGGTGTGAGATGCTTCCCTGGCTGGTGGCCTGAAGACAGTTTCTGATGGCCCTACAAGAATGATGCTGCACCCACTCAGCTACTCACACGCCGACCACCGCCCAGCACTAATCAGAGCCGCGCTGCAACTCAGGGGGAGCGATAAATGTCTCAAGATGCTGCTTTTTCTTAATCATACACTTAGAAAGGTTCTAAATAATACATAACTAAATAAAAATATCAACAACGACAGCCTGGCTATTTTTGAGCTAATCTTTACAAACAGAAATGAGCTACCCTCTGCCCGCCAGCCCTGCTAAACTGATGTTGCCTCTCGTCTCTGTTGCCCGACTGAAGTGAGATTAATTTGGTTTTTAATCCTATCGGTGTTCCTGGAGCAGCAGTTCCAGGGTGTTTGCGTGGAGCACCCTGGTGATAACCCGAGAGTGCTTTAAAGGCAGCCACAGCCTACATCGGTAAACACCTCCTCCCTGCACAATTGCAGGCGCCACCACCCAGCAAACCTGCTCTCCCTTTCGCTTTCCATTCCTGCACCCTCCTGGGGCCAGCCATGAAGAAGCAGGTAACCTGCCTCAGCTTGTTTCCCTGATGCCTCTCTGTGGTCTCCGGCACCTGCACGCATTGGCATTTCCTGATGCATTCACACGTGTGCGTTCAGTCAAAAAAAAACCATCTCAGCCTGTGCATTTGTACCACACCTAGCCAGGTAAAGGGACCTGCTCCTTTGTGAGCTCATGTAAATGGTACTGCCAGCGACTCGAGCTCGCGGGTACAAAGATCAGCCCCAGTAGGAGTACACACTTCATCTCATTTCCTCCTTTTGCCACAACTCTTCCTATTTACTCTAAGGAAAGCAAAGCTGCAACCTGTTTCACGGAGTCCCAGAAGCCCAGAGGTCTTGCTCGCATCCTCACCTGCATGGGAAACATCAGAAGCTTCTGCATCGCCTGGGCAAGGAGGTAATAACAAACCCTTCAGGCTCCTTGTGTGAAGAACCGATGCCGCCTTAGCAGTCACTGGTTTTTAGAAAATATTGTAGTATACAGCATGCTGTGAGCAGCATCAGCTCCCCGGAGAGGCGAGATGGGAGCACCGGGACAGGAGGTGTGTTAGTGTAGACTGGGAGCACTGGGACAGCCACCACAATCCCTTGGTGGTACGGCAGACTTATATGTTCATTTGGCTGTTTGCTTTAGGACATAATGAAAACAAGAGGGGGAAAAAATAAAGACCTATGCCCCTTATATTTTTTTCCCCTTCTAGCACTTCGGACGATATCTGAATGTTAATTTAGCAACTTCCAGGCAGGACAGTAGCCTTGTTTTATTGTATGGTGACAAATTAATTTAGGAGGAAAAAAAAACATTCAGCATTTGAAATATAGTGTTATTTCCTGCAGCATTAATTGGTGGCATCAGTACTGTGTAATTTGTTACTGGTGGCATATTTCTGTATGGCTTCATTTCCTTAAAAGCATGGGAATTAATTAGGTATTTGTGGCGGTAAGGGACTGGCAGGCACCAAGCATAATGTGGGCAATCACCGGAGAGGCTTCCTGGCTGCCTGTATGCATTAAAGGTTAGTGAACCACTGGTGTAAATACCACAGCTCCCCTGACTTATGGGGATTAATTTACTCTGAGGCAGATGTGTTTACACCAGCTGAGCACCTGCCCCTCTATATTTAAGCGCAGAACAAGAATTCACCTCATATAAGTAATACAAGGCAACATTTAATCATCGGCATTTGTTTCTAAGTAACTGAGTTACTGAGGATGCCTTTTCCCAACTAACTGACATCCCAAGTAATTTCTGCTGAAAAGGAAATCAGGCAGCACCCATCCCTGTGATGTCATTGGCCCATGATGTCACCAGCCCTGTAGAATCACAGCCCTTCTGCTGACACCGTAATAGTATTTCACCTCCTTTTCTTTCATACGCTGAGTAACTCCGAGTGGGAAAACACCCATACGTCATAAGAGGAAACAGCCCAAACAGCTTACAGGCTCAGTGTAAGCATTACATGCAGTTGCAGGGGAGAAGTGTCATCTCCGTGTTCAGCACTGGGGTGATGGAGCAGCCGGAGGCACAGTCCACGCCACCCGCTCCATGGCAGGCTGGTGTGTGCTGGAGCCATTCCCAGGAAGGGGAAAGATGGGAGAGATTCACGGCAGGGGACACCCACGCCCATCCCTGGTGCCTGTTTCAGCCCCACGGTGCTGCATCGCGGGCAGCCACGACACAGCATCGGCATCCTGCCCGCACGGGATGCCCAGAGCATGCCAGGGGCTGGAGAGCCATGGCTTTCGGAGCAGGGGGTTGAGCTGTATTGGTGCTGTGAGATGGATGAGGCCAGGGAAGGAGGATAAGATGCTCCACGTGAAGCTTCATGCTTCACAAGTCAAAGAACATTGCAGGGCTGTAAACAAAATAAGAACTGCAAAAAATTTCAATAATGCAATGATGGAGCTTGCTAACACCTACACGTACATACACACACACATCCGTATGAAATGACTTAAAGGCAGAAAGCTCCCACCTGATGCCAGAGGTGCTGCACCACCAGCGGGCTGCCTGCCCTGGTTCCTTGGCGGAGGGCCGGGAGGCCACGCTGATGGGCACGGCCAGCCCTGCCACAGCTCCGACCGCCGCACCCCACGCCCGGCGCCTCGCCGCCCTGCTGCATTTTGGGCTCCCCTGCATTGTGCCAGCGCTGTGGCAGAATTAACGCTGCCAGTTTGTTAGTCTAGTTGGGAAATACGCTTGGGCCTTTTACTGGAAAAACAAACGTTTCTGTGAGCCAAGATCCTACAGAATTACTGTATCTTGGGCCTTTATTGTAAAGCACGGTCAATACTTCTTTACGGGGTCAGAATTAAAACAGGTAACAGCTCTGGTATCACCAGCACAATGAGTTACAATGTTTCTTGATGACCCTATTATGATCTTTTATCATTTTAAGCAGCGCAATATGCAATATAAGGAGGGCAGGAGTTTTGCTGGAAGCTCATGAGCCTCTGCAGTGTGTGAGCATTGCTGGGGTCTGATAGCCCAAGGCACAGCTTGAGCACCAACAATTTCAACTCCTTTTTGACTTCTTCCTAGCAACACGTGGCCATAAAAGCTTATAAATGAAAATATAGTGTGTCCAGGGCTCCTCTGACCTAGCACTAAAATGGGTTACCCTAAGAAAACTTTCCCGTGTTTTACAGTGGTTCAGAATGTATTCCGAAATGATGCATTTTATACATATGCATTATATAATTATATAAACTTGACCTTTTAAGAGCTGCCCTGTGCACTTGTTGAGCATTACATATAAACTGAAGATGAAATATTTCAACCAACAGCTTCAAGATGATGTGTGGGTAAAATTCAGGGCTGGGGAAAGGAGAAAAGAGGCAGGCTCAAAAAAACAAGTACTAAAGAGAAATGTGCCTCTAACCTCAGCTTGTCACCAGGTTCATGAGATGCTTCACCCCCAGACCTCAGTCCTCACTCTCCAAGACACAGGCAGGAGCTCAGATGACCTCTTTAAGGTCCGCTGAGATCCCTGAGGACAAACACTAGAGGTACAGTGGTGACTTTAGTTGCCAAAATCCTGAAAAACTAAACACTTTTTGGGCTGGTCAGCAAACCGCAGAACTGTTATAGGAATTAGGAAAAAATTCTCCAGTTTCATACTTTCTTGTGGGCCTCATATAAAAGGCCTTTCCTACAGGTAACTTCATAACTCCGTCATCAAACCTCCACTAAAGCAGATCCGAAACAACTTGAGTCTTCAAGTCATTGCTGATAACCAGTGGCAGTGAATTTCCCAATGCAGGGCTTGCGGTATTAACATTTAAAAAATCACGAGACCCTCAAATATCCTGACATTAAGTTTCATGACCTTTAAGTCAACCAGATTCAGGTTTCTTTTTCTTTGACTCTTGCTGTGCTTTTGGGGTGGAAATAAAAGACCTTGTGAGGTTTAGGGAACATCGCAGGGAGCCACCTTCACCCATGTCTTCCCACATTTACATTTCTGGTCCCCTAAATTCAGTTATTGTAAGCGCCGATTTATTTCTAAATAGTTCTTTTCAATGTTGACACATTTTGATAATCCTCATTTTTAAGCCAATTCGTGAAATATTTTAAAGCTTTGTTGAGATTAATCTCCCTTTGAAGCTCAGTCTGACCCAAACCAGCATTAAGCAGGTCCTGAAGTTTGTCCAAGTTGGCTCACAAAGAAAATCTCCTTCCACTGAGCTAGGAGCAGCCTTATGCATTTTACAAGTTACAAGCAAAGGAGACTATTAAGATTCAAAGACAGAATATTAGAAAATTCCCTGAAACAGAGGTCCCAAAGCACAGCCCCGCACTGCACCATGTCTCTGGGTGCACAATACCCGAGCAGTCCTTATTCAATCCTTTCACCACATTTCTGCCTTTGATAATACATTCCCCCTGAAAAATCAAAAC
Organism: Aquila chrysaetos chrysaetos; assembly: GCF_900496995.4. Classification (NCBI taxonomy): domain Eukaryota; kingdom Metazoa; phylum Chordata; class Aves; order Accipitriformes; family Accipitridae; genus Aquila; species Aquila chrysaetos. The sequence continues at coordinate 28,391,763 of NC_044013.1, read as the reverse complement.
CAAGCTCAGAAAAAGCCTTGCATCAGACTGCATTAATTTTGTTGGCTGAAATCAAAATGTAGAGCCAGGTGCTTGACGGCTGCTCTATAGCATTGAGTGAAAGCCCTTCCCTGCTTTTCTTCTGCATTGCCAAGGCGTGTATTTTAGATAAAAGTCCCATTTCTGACCAAGGCACTCACTGCTGCTCCCGTAAGCTAGAGGACGAGGTCTGCTCCTGCTGTCCCCCATCCTTCTCACCATCACAACATGCCTCGTGGCTCCTGGCCCATGGCTTTACCTGTTGCCACAAGCAGGCAGGGACTCCCAACATTACTTTACTCCGGATTGCAAACAGGCACAGAAAACCATCAAATCCTGCTGCCCACGTTCAGCAGTCCCAACTTTCTGCCTCACTGGCTGCTGCTCTGCAAGCCTCTTGGCTGCTCCACACCACACCAAGGCTGGATGGAGCTGAAGGCGCGGGGACGCTGGAAGCCAGCTCAGTGTGATCCAGCACCGCTTAGCGACACCCAACCATCTCAGCCGGCTTGCTGTATTTGTACGTACAGATAAATATACATAAGGCAGAGCTGAAAAGACAGAGTCAGCTCCTCTCTGAAGTCCTTCAGCTCCTGTTACCGCCAGATCCCCAGCGCTCTGCGGCACGCACGCTCTTTATAGCAGCCGTCAGCCTGGCACAGCCCGGAGCAGATGGTCATAACGACTTGGCCCATGGCCGCTGTCAGCCCCCGGCTCCTTGCCTCACATGATGTTCACTGTGCCACCTGGGCCTCCTGTGCACCTGTGGGGCTGGCCAGGACACCATGCAACCGGGGAGGGGGAGGTGGGCAAAGCTGGGGCAGTTGCTGGTGTGACAAAGGGTTAACACTGAACGGTCCCAAAAATCGCTGGCTCGCAGTGCCCCGGCATGTCCATCTGCCACGGATAATACCGCTCCTGCTTGAGCATAAGCGATGGGCTCGGGGTAGCTGCAGGCAGAAATCAGCAGGGAGAGACTCCCCAAGCAACGCTGAATGGCAGAGGGATCGCAGGACCTCAGGCAAACCCTCAAAAGTCTTGTTATCACCCAATAATTACCTGCTCTTGCTGGTCGTTGCTGGTGCAGCTTCGTCCTGCTGCAGCAGCTGCCCAGAGGTCCCAGGAAGCATCCGCTGCCACTGTTTGCCCCTAAGACAAAGGCATGAGGGGCAGAAAACAGCCCAGTGGGGCACGTGGCCAGGGCTGCAGGAGCAAGGAGAGAGGTAGCAATAGCAGGGGCAAAAAGCACATCCTGCGCCTGGCCGGCCTCCCCCAAAGGGGTAAGGAGCCAGCAGGGAGCCTGGGCACGGCCACAACCCGTCATCTCCATGGGGCTGGGGAGCCAGGTCTTGCAGCCTGGCTGCAGGGAGCCTTAGGCAGGAGAGAAGCCATATGCAGAGATTAGCTATGTGCATCACTTGGGTGTTTCTCCCACAAATCAGAGGTTTTGCACTGCCACCAGTAAACTGGGTGGGTTCTTTTTTGCCAAGAGCAATAACCGCTTCAGGTAACTGCACGAGAGCCCCCATGGTACCAGCACAGCAGGGGCTTGGCGATGCATTGGGTAGGGAGTTATTGCAGCATTAATACAGCCGTGAGCACGTGAGAGCCTGAACAGCTCTCCTCCAAACTGTGCTCCGAGGAGCCCCGCTCAGTGAGCGGCCAGGCTGCGCACGTCCATAAAGAGGAGAGGCTGCAGCACTCCAACTTCCTGGCACCCGGGGAATCTTCCCAGATCACGTTACGTTCATGTGTCCTTGGCTCATCTCTGTACAGTTGAAAAACACTGTAAGGGGAGCCAGTTAATTGAGACAGCCGGTCTTGCAGAGCAAAACCCAGGGAAACAGTTCCTTCCCATTATGCTTAATTGGAAACCTGTTGCTTTAACTAAAGCAGTCTATTTGCACAGCCCTGCTTTCTGGAGATGCTCTCCGGCTTGCATTAGCCTGCCGGTCAGGATTAGAGGGGCCGTGCTGCCCGCCAAAGCTTCACGTCGCTCCCTCGCTGCTCTACAACACGGCCCCAAGGAGCAGCCAGTTCCCCACCATTTTGGTTCATCAAATTAACCTGAATCAAGGAAGGTATTAACGGTGATGGCTGGATGCTACCTCCAAGCTGACATGGAAGCAGGAGGATGAGGACAGTGGGGAGGCGGTGTTATTGCAATGACACTCAGTATTTACTCCACTGGTGATGCATGTCACGACCTGTGCTGCTTTAGCATACAGCAGGAAAGGCTCCTGGTCCATGGCAGGGGGGGGATGTTCCTAGGCACTGCCACGATACAAATAAATAACGATAATAATACTCGGGGGGGGGGGGGGGGGTGTCTGTCATCTGACCCAGCACTGATGGAAAGAGCAAAGAGCTGGCTGCCCACGTTCACCGCCGGCGATTTGAATCCGCTGACATTTGGCCACCGAGTGGGAAAGGCTGACAGTTGTTTTGCAGGGGAGTGGCTGCGGGCAGCTCGACAGCAGGCTTGCCAGTGACGGGGTGTGCGGCTGTGGTAAACCAGAGGTGTGCTGGCACCAGCACCCGCACAACGCCGGGCTTTACTGGTGCAAACCATTCATGAGCAGAAGAGCTCCAAACACCAAGTGCACCACAGAGAGCCCTCACGTGCAAAACCCAGGAGACCTTATCTTACCTTTTTTACAGATGCTTATTTAAGGAATACTTTTAGAGCCATGAAGATGCTTTGTCTCTTCAGTAAAGTGTTTGCCCTCGTTGAATGGGGACCGGTCCTCATTTCCTCAGCTCTGCAGGGGTGGTCACGGGGGTTGGGGTCTTCTTTCACTTAAATAACCCTAAAGCAGACAGGGACACAAATTAGGAGAGCAAGATGTGCCCTCAGCCCAAAGGCACCGGCTCCTAATGCAGCCCTGAGCTGTGGGGCAGGGAGAGGGCAGAAGATGCTGCCACATGCATGTCACCAGTGGCTCCCCCTTGAGATAAACCATGTGAAAGTAGCAAAACACAGACTTGATGGAGAAATACTCACTTCCAGGAGGGCAGCTTGGTTGCTCGAGAACTGCAGACTGATGGTTGTATTGTCCTTGCAGGCTCTGCTGGAGCTGTGGAAGTGAAGATGAAGGCAAAGCTGACGACCTCAGTAAGTCAGTTGTGGGACTAGCACTAGCCATAGATTAGGTGGTGCTGGTGTTTAAAAAACACAACCTGAAGTATAGCACGCTGGGATTCATGCAGGACACTGCCTTACTTCTTCTGCTTTTCCACTTTCTGGGGGTCTTGGGGAAAAAATAAAATAGCTTTCTTTGATCTCACCAAACAGGAGGAATAAACTCCAAGTGGTGTTGTATTAGGATGTGACACACAAATTACCAGTGTCACCGCCCTGTTCCCTAATTTCCAGAGAACTAATAAATAGTACAAATGATTAAAAAAAGTATTTGATTTGGAAACTATGCTATGGTACCACAAAGCTTTGCTACTTGTGTTCCAGTACAATGTTGTAGCTCACTTCTGAGTTTGCTCTTCTTTTACCTCTCTAGAAGTATGCTGATATTTTACATGATGTAACAAAATATTTCTGGGGGAAAAAAAAAAAAAAATGACTACTCTTGCTAGCAATGAAGTGACTGATACTCCTTCCCACCCAGTTTGGCTGCACCGAACCTAAGCACGTCTACTCTTGCCTTTGATCATGATATGTGTGCCTGGCTGGATTAACAGGGAAGGGAGGGTGGCTGGTAGTCACCAGCTCATCTTCCAAAGAACCAAATTATGGGCTTCGCTGAGCACAGTGGCTGTTTGAGCACTATGGTGAACCTGGGACTTCTCTGGGCAATCAGAAGGAGCTGGTGGAAGAGAGAAGGCAAAGCAAAGCATCGTTCCTGGGGTAACGGTCCATGCACACTTCTCCTCCCCCGAAGCTCAGGCTTAGCAGGAGCCTGCAGGAATTGAACCCATCATGTTTCCAATAGGAAAGCTGAGTGAAAGGCACTGTCCTTGCAACTGTCTCAATGACACGAATAATGTGCTGCAGAGCTAAGGGGGACAAATGGTAAATCTCCAGCTAAGAACAATGATAATGAAAGTACAAAAGTGAAAATTCATTACTTGAGCCTGCTCAGGAGCTATCCTGAGGGACTCTCTTAGGCTTTCTGGGTTGCTTTAACCCTTTGGGTCTGGCTCCAATACTCAGGCCGAAGTGCTGTGCCACTGACTGTGCTTTCCTCACCTTTTTTTCTATTTCTCCATCAAAACAACTTTCTCCTCCAAACAAAGCACCGTGCGTCTCACCAGACCCGCAGCGTCATGCCATTCGTTGCTCAGCTTCCTGAAACTATGCAAGCAGAATGAAAAACATAACGTGATTTTTGCGCAGCTGCTCAAGGAAAGAGTCTAATAACATTTTCTCCTATTTCTAACAGCTCACGTGGAGGTGGGAGCAGTGACTGGACAAGACAGACAGCCCAGCTCCACAGGTGAGCTCATTCCCTCCTAAGTGGAGAAGTCTTTCCTGACTACTTTTTGGTCTCTTGGAGCAGAAGGGATCTATTTCAATGCTGCTAATGTTGCTTAGGATGCTCCGGCATCCTGCCAGGTCTCTGAAAAGTTAGAGGTGCCCATCAGGCATCTCCATGGCAACCCCAGGAAGCTCATTCCAGCCAGGCGCAGTGTCTGTGTCGGAGCGGCAGGCTGTTAGGTTCATCTTCTACCACCTTTTGGAAGGGCAACGGGAACCAAGAGGGAGCCTGGTTCCTCTCGATGCACTACCAGGCTGCTGGGGAAGCAGCGCACCAGCATGCCTTGGGACCTCAACCTCAGGAACCAGCCAACCAGCTCTTCCAAGCTGGTAGCAAAATACCTGGCAAAGCGTGAAGGTTTGGCTGGTGCAAAAAATGATTCAGTGTTTTGGACTTCTCCCATGGCCAGGGTGAGCGGCAGCGAGCACAGGCAGCCCGTACTTGGCAGCTGTTGCATACTACAGCAAATGGCCCATGTCTCCGGCAAGCACCCCACAGTGGGGTGGCCAGGGAAGAGGACACCACTACAGGCTGTGGTGTTGGCATTTTGGGTGGGAATGGCAGTAACACAGTCAGCCTGAGAGAAGACGTGGCCCTCAAGGAAGGCAGGAGATGCGGTAAAGGAGAATGCCATCAGTGCCAGCTTGATAGAACAAACCCATGCGTTTGCCTTCTGGGCCATGAATAGCATCGCTGCCTACAGTGTAATGCACGGAAGAGGCAGCTCCAGACAGCACTTACCTTCTGATCCTTGGCTAAAAAAAAAAATGAGTTTATGTGTGGAAGAAATAGTCCTGCCTCCCTATGGACACATTCTTCCTGCCAGCCAGCTTCACGTGTTGTGAGGGACATAGCAGACCTCCTTCGTGTCACTCCTTGTCCTGGGAACACACGGAATCAATAGCACTCCTCATTCAAGGACCCCTATGTAGCAAAACCAGGCCTGACTCACCCTGAATTAAGTTTGTCCATCTCCTGTTGGCATCATCACACCTCATTCTGTCCTGACAAGCACCAGATTTGTCATTCAAGGGCACCTGAGATCACATTTTGGTAGATGTAGTTCAGAGAGGTACCCACTGAAACACCAGGGTTACTCCGCTACCCATACTGAGCTGCATGTATTTTTTCCAAACTTGCTTTCCATTTACATTTGTAGTTGCATTAGAAAACACCAGGTTGACTGGGCAGAGAAGATAACTCATTTGTCTGCTGGGTCAACAAGAAGAAGGGCTTTGCTCATCACTGCAGCAGAGAGATGTTGATAAAATGCAAAAGACAACACTTGGTCTAGCAAAGTACCTTCTGCATCTCCCAGGAAGTGACATGCTGTGTATTTAATTAGAAGGGGCAAGGCTCCCTCCTAAATAAACCAGAAATAGCCTTCCAGGGAAAAAAATAAACCTGCCTGGGTGTTCTGAAGGACTCTTAGAAAGAACAGCTATACAATCTCCATCAGACTTGCACAGTCCAATACCCAGAATTTTGGAGGAGGCGCATGTCGAGAAAGCCAGTCTGCTCAGGGGGGAGAGACCCCCTTCATATTTAATACTGGTGTAAGTAGATACAGCATGTTTTCCACCCACCCACCCCCCATTTCTTCACCTATGTCTCTTAAAACATTTGTAACTGTACTACCCATCACAGATGCATTTTGCATCGTACATTAACCGAGCTTGTCTGAGGACAATTTTATGGTAAGTGGTTAACAATAAAGCACGTCATCCAAGGGCATAGCTAATGCATAATTCAGGTTACCGGGACACCTTAACAAATGATCCCTAAACCCTCTGCAGGGTATCCGAAGGCTAACACAGACTGTCCCTAGAAAAGCTGAATGAGCCATTTTGAGCACTGGTCTCCCAGTGGTTGGGAGAGGACAAAAGCTCTTCCAGCGACCAGCAGAAGCCAGGAGAGCTCGTTGGCCTCCCAGGGGGAGGGGCTCCGTCGCACTTGCCATCACTACCTTCAAAGGATGAGTTATTTGAAGATTATAAAAGGATTAATGCCTTAATGACTGTGTGCAGCCCAGCCAGAACTGCTCGCCTCGTCTAGAAAGGCCAGCAACAAAACATAAGCCAAGCAGCACACTGAAGGTCAACAGATCCGTGCTCAGACAGACAAGGCAGCATAGCTCTCCAGCTCTGGCAACCTTTGGTGGCGAATGTCCTGCCAAGAGCCCCCCTCCCTCCCTCCCTCCAGCAGCCCTGTGAGCTGGGGACAGAGGCAGCCCTGCCTTCGGCTGCTGGTGCTGCAGGCAGAGCGGCATCCAGCTGCCACCGTGCGAGGGACAGAAGAGCACCCTGCCAAAGCAACCCAAAGTAGCCAGGGACACAAGGCCACTCCTGCAGGTCTCTGCCACAGGGCATTAACGTTGGTGTTTTTCATTTTTAAGAAACCTTAGCAAAACATCTGCTGAATCTTCAGCTGCTGAAAGCTTGCTCTTCAAGGAACAAAGAGCAGCGATCATCACGGCAACGTCGTTTTTCACTGGAAAAAAGGGAAAGTAGCAGAAACCTGCAGAAATATTTGCAGTCCTCTCTTTGAGCACAGAGATGTGACACTCGCATTCCCTAAGCCACAGCTCTGCTCCTCACCCAGCTCCGTACTCATCATACAGCTGCTTCCAGCATCTCTGTGCTGTGAGGTGCATGCTCCCCAGTGGAACAAGTGCTGTGCCATATCACTAGCCAGGGGCCAACCAGGCTTGGCATTTATGGACCAGCAATCCCATCAAAGATGCACTATCTCCTGCCAGAGGCTCTCCCGCCTGGGGAGAGCTATTTCCCCAAGGCAGGTAGGCTCCAGCTTCAAAGCATCCCCCTGCCGTGTCTCTTCCTGGGGGCCGCAGCATTCGATTCAGTTGTGCAGCAACCCTCATTGTCTCCCTGCAATCTAAATACGTCCTGACCTCTCCTCACAGGACTATCCCAGCCATCTATTAGCTTCCCAGTTCTGTGGATACCAGGAAACTGAATACACGGGTTTATAGTTCAGTGGAAAGTTCTGCTGCCATCTTAAATCATAAAGCACAGCTGCTGACACAGCAGAAGCTGCAAAATGAACAGAGCATCTGAGCAATCTGTGGTTTGGAAGCCGCTGGGAGGAGAATAAGCGCAGCGTCTTGCAGCTCTGTTGGAGGGAGGAAGAAAGGACAGGCAGGCCAAAAGAGTAGATTAAAACTCATCAGAGTGCAATTGTAATACATTATACAACACGAATGCGTCCTGGCACTCCAAAGTGAACGTGCAATTCAGAGAGAAAATGGCAGCTGAGATTCAATGTCTACAAATGCAAAGTAATGCCGGGGAAAAAAAAAATCAAAACTAACTCCAAATATATATGCACACGCACATAATAATGGGCTCTAAATGAGCTATTCTGAGTTGGGAGATGGATGTTGGGAGCCTTTGTGGATAGTTCTGTGAAAATACCCACTAAGTAGCAGGCTAACAAAGCAAAGCTAATGCTGGGACAGAACTTTAACAGGAAGGGCACGGAGAACAAGACAGAAATCGTCGGTATGCCTGCACATGGAGCTGCATGTCTGGCCCTGGTCTCACATCTCAAAAGGGGTACGGTAGAGCTTACAATGGCACAGAGGAGGAGGAGCAGCAACAGGGAACAACTCCTGCACAAAGGTTCTACAGCTTGGAGGTGACTACCGCTAATGCCTTCATGGATGGCACAGGTGGAAGAAACGGGGATATTATTTGTCATAACACAAGAACCAGTAAGCATCAAGTGAAAGGCCAAAGTTTTAAAACAATGAGTATTAGCCAATTACCAAAGGCGTCATCAAGGGCATGTTAGTTCCAAACTAAACTGAAGAGGCTGGGATTCATCTTTAGGTGACATTGGCATTGCCTCTGCTGGAGTTACATGCCCAGGCTTCCTCTCCAGAGAGCGGAGAAGACCTTGTACCACCAGGGTGTAAGCCATCTTCCCCAGGGTGGACAGCTAGAGCAGATCAGGAGAACATGGCTTGCACCTCCGCACCAAGGAGAAGGGCAGCCCTCGCATTTTTTCCAGGTGCAGGCATCTGCAACGGTCTTGGAGAAGCATTTGGGCCCCCTCAACCACGGCCCTAGCAGGACCAAGCTCTCCAGCAGCCACCCTTTGGCGCAGTGGAGGCAGGGCATCTTCCCACCACACCTTCTGCTGGAGCCTTTATGGAACGTAGCGAAGGCAAAACACCTGCAGAAGAGTTAAAATGCTTTCTTGGGGAACGCAGCCTGCAATTTTCCTTTCTACCCAATGGGATTCAAATAACGTAATTCTTGCTCTACATTTGTATGGTCTCTCTGTCCCCCAGATCACTCCTGGAGAAATGACATCCATGTGGTAAATACATGTAATCATGCCACTCTGATAGCTTCTCTTGTTCTCTGGCCATTAATTCATCTCCCTGGGACTTAGGTGAACATTTTAAATCCCGCAGCAAATTCAAAGAGCTGCCTTTACTTTAAAATCAACACAGCAATAAAAGGCTTTCTCCTTTCCCTCCTCAAAATGTAAATTTTTTTAGCTTAAAAAATGTCCTGGCACACAGACAGATGTTGCTGGTCATGACCTTATCTCAGGCCAGTGACAGGCTTCCTATGCATGAGAAATCGCATGGCCATATAAACCTCTGAAACAAGGAGGGCTTGCTGCTGCAGCGGGCGGTAGCAGCACCCACCTAAAGCAAAGCCTTTGCCTTCATGCTCGTGGCACTGTGGTAAAAACACAATCAGAAACCTTCCCTTTCCCCTCTCAAGGTATCCTTTCTTGGGAAAAAAGATAGAAAAAAAGAAAACACAAAGAGCCCTCCAAAAACAACTACCTTCTCCCCGATGATCACTGTTTCTAGGAAAGCAGAACCTTCCTGCAGATGCTTTCATTGTGAAACACATTTTGGCTGAAGGCAGCTGAGGCCATCGGAGGAAAGACAGCAGAGTGGTGCTCAGCCTACAGTACTGCTGCCTGCGGGCAGCTGGGCCAGAAGCAGCCAGCTCACCATGAAGAGAAATAAGACCCTACTAATTTTTACAGCCCGCCAGGAAGGAAAGCGCCAGCAGCAACCGAAGCAGCGACGGCCACATGCTCAGCTGCGGAGGCTCCAGCTCAGAGCTGCCAGGGAAGAAATGCATCAGCTTAACATCAGCTGGTGCCACCACAACATTCATTTGGGTGTCTGCACTGAGTTCAGCTCATGTGCTCGGTGTGACTTGGGTTGCACCGTTGAAACCTTCTTTTACGAATGTCCCCAGCCAGATTTTTTTTTCCTTCTCCTTGTCACCGAGCCATCACCTTTCTGGAGCTGGAGAGGAACGAGGTTAAGAGCAGACCTGGAAGAGGAGCAAGCTGATTTGCTGGAGGAGTGAGGCCAGGACGTGCAGGGAAATCACTGTTGACAGGAGGCAGCAGCAGAGCGAAGTGGGCTGGTGGGAAGATACATTGGCTGGAGCAGAGTTTGGTGCAGGACACCAGAATTCGGATTCAGCTGTGCCGATGAGTAGTTCAGGAGATCAAACTGTCCCACCCGGGAGAATGAGGGAGAAGAGACCCGCAGGAACAAGGGCTGCACCTCAGACGAGTGGCAGGGGCAATGGTGAGGAAAGGGTGCTCCTCACCGGGTGGTGCGGGCAGGAGCAGGCAGGAGCGGCAGGGCTTGGTGACAGGTGAGAGGGGTTTGCTAAAGGCCAACAGGCAGATGGCAAAACTGTGATTAGAAAGTCACTCCAGCCATAAATCTCAGGGACCTGAACTGGAGACAGGCAAGCCCCAGATGGCTTGGAAAGTCTGCCTGGCGGAGCCCAGCGCGTCTCAGCGTGCATCTGTCCCTCCCTCCCTCCTCCTCCTCAGGTTTAACTACCTCCAGCTAGCTGCTTACAGCCAGAGCTGAACCAGAGACCCCTGAACCTAAAACTGCTCCAATGCATGAACTAAAGGGCAAAACCACTACCCGGACCCTAACAACAATATTATCCATCCCCAGCACAGGATTCTCACTGCGTTACTGGGGGTTGCATGCAACATCCCATCCCTGATGCTCCCCTCTTGGCAGGGATGCTACAGGCACTGTCCAGAGGGTCACGGCAGGTGCAGGACCATGCAAAGGTGCACTAGCAAGGCAGGATGGAGGAAGGTTCCCCGCAGCCACATACGCTATTTCTGGATATGCTGAGGAGTTGCTCAGGGCTGGATTTGCAGGCAAGCATGGGGGCATATCGGCTGTCCGTGCTTTGGAAGGGGCTCAGGAACAGAAAAGGGGCAGGAGATTGAGAGGGAACAGGATTTATATAGAGATCCACGGGGAAAACCCGTGTCTCTGAACATGAGTAACTTAACACCGGGCAGTAGTACCAGCTCCTGCTTGCAGATCCAGGACACCAACTTCCCCAGCTCGCAGCCAGAGGAACCCAGTGCTCTTGCACTCCTGCCCAAAAAGCACTCGCGACACCCGCAAAAAGGCACCTTGCCGGTGCCAAGCTCCCGAGCCCGAGGCCCCCCCGCCCCCGCCAGCTGGTGCCTCCTGCACCCCCGCAGCCCTTCCTAACACTGCCGGAGAGCCCTTCAGCCCACAGGTGCTATCGCTCCCCCGGGACCACCGGCCAAGCCAGCCGGGGCTGGCAGCGTGAGCAGGACAGGGGCCAGCGGTAAAATTAGAAAGCGTCTCCCTGCCAGCCCCTTCTCCGAGCTGCAGAGACCAGCTGAGCCAAGTTGCTAACCTGCACTGTAACCCTTCTTGTCCCCCATTTTGTAGGCTGGGACAGTTTCTAGAAAGCTGGGGATTTGCACGACTTTCCTTTTTTGATTAGCAGTGTCCAGCTACCCCAAAGAGCCGGGCTCGCAGGCTGATGGGGGCAGAAGGAGGTTGATTTTTTTTTTTTTGGCTCCTTTGGGACAGTCTAGCTTGCACCCTGCAATTCCCTTCGCTACTGTCACTTCGCACACCAAGCAGCCCTGCAAAGATTGATCCTCCCCGCCGCAAATGGCTGCTCGTGCCCCATTTCTAGCCCCTTTCTCCCCGCCGCAGTTGCTGCCCTCCTCTCCCCTCCTCCGGCAGCAGTTATTATTTATACTCCTAAGCATCCTTTAAGTTTCTGCCGAGGGAGAGGATCAAAAGAGAAAGCCTTTTAAGGATTTCTGCCTGCGCCAGGAAGCGAATCCCCCCCAGTGAACAGTGCTGCTGGGGGATTTGAGTGTAGTTAAGTGCTTAAAGCCAAAAAGGGCAGAGAGAGGGGAGGGTGAGCCGGGGGCATGCTCTGAAACCAGACCCCCCCCCGCCCCGAGCTGAAACGCTGCTCCTTCCTCAGCTTTAGGAAACGGATCCCTCCTGTGATTTCCTTTCAAAGGTGACTTGCAACCTCTTCATTAGGGTCGGCTTTGGCAGAGCACTCATGGTGCAGTTGGCAGGGCCAGCCCGCTGGTGCTGCAGCCTGGGGGGGAGCGCGCTTGCCTTTCCAAGGGTGGAAAACAAACACAGCAGCTCGCAGCAGCAGCAGCTTCACAGGAGGACTGACGCCCTGGCCATGCTCTGATGGGTACCATGGACTTTAAGACAGATCCCAGTGCAGTCACGATCAATTTGCTGCTTATTGTCCACCCTGAGGAGACAGCGAGCAAGCAGAAAGGGCAGAGAGAGAGGCAGACGGAAGGCAGCCGAAGCGCAGGTAACGTCCCGCCTGCAGTCGGTGCGAGGGAGGGGAGGGCTGCAGGTGCTGCACCGGCTGCCTGGGAGATGGAGAAGCGAAGCAAGCAGCTTTGGAGCAGGGTTTGGGCTTTCCCCCCCCCCCCTCTGTCTCCTCTTTTCCTTTGCAGACATGCTGCAAAACCCCAAACTTCAAACTTTTTTTGTAGAAACCCAGCATGCCTTTTCTGGTCCTCCTGGTGCAGGACAGCCCTTGCTTGTGCAACGTTGCATGCTGCATGTTGCTCGGTGTCTGGCTCTGGTGCATGCAACCCGGGGTGCTGGAGGAGGTGGCATACACACAGGCACTAATCTGAGGACCATGTTTGCTCTGCCCTGTGGTGGCCCTGAGATGCCTCCACAGGCTTTCTCGGCTGTGCAAGGGGAGCAGGGCAAGAGCTCAGCAGTTTTACCTCAGACCAGCGCCTACTACAACAGAGTACGGGGCAAAACTGTTTTGTTTGAAGCGTGTCTAGGCTTTGTCTCCAAGGATGACTACCCTGAGCCATTTATAGCTACAGTTTGGGACAGTCTCCCTGGCCCAGCTCCTATCCTTCAGGGGATCTTCCAAAAAGCTAAGGCTGTGCTCTGCAACTGTAAGGGGACCCTCCCTGCAGAAGTAAAAGGAGAAAAGGGAGTATTCCTGCTCTAAAGCCTTGGGGAAAAGCTAGATTTTCAGACAACCAGTTCCAGGCTAACAAGGATAGGCAAAGCTGACACAGAAGTTGTATTCATACTTCATCTAACACAGCATCCAGCACCTACCCAAATACAAGCAAGCCCTATCAAAGCAACTTAGACCTGGACTATTACACTTTCTTCCTGGTATTTCATACTTTAGCAACAGTGGCTGCAACAAACGCTGCAGATGAGACAGGGAAGGTGGATCCTGATGACGACTCATTTCAGATGGAATGATGGGTTACATGAAAGGTTTTGGGGTGCCTGGCCTCCGGGCAGTGCCAGAACCTCACTACAGGAGGACAGCCTGCCAATCTCACGTTTATATTTTATAGGTTTGCAGGATGATGGAAATGGAAATAGCCAATCACAGCCACCTCAGGGGAGAGACCTTAATGGTATGTCATCTTCTCGCTCTACGGATAAACTAACCACAGTACACAAAACCCATTTGCAAGCTTTCAGCACCCAGCTGTGCCTCTCGAGCATAAACATGCTCAAAACAACCCATCCCTTTCCAGCACTTTGGGAGGCTTCAGTGGAGACACGTGAAGGGCCTCGGGCCATGTGCCATGGGAAGTGTCCCCTCCATGCTGTCCTCTGCCCCGTGGCCAGGATGCACATTGGTGGCACTATACAGCCCATGCACAACTATCTGCAGGGGATTCTCCTGCAAGCTGCCATGGAGCTCGGTCATATTTCAGGTGCACGGAGCTCTTACGTTTCACAGCCAGCTGATGGCAGGGGAAATTCAGTGCCCCAAATTGCTCAGGTTGCAGATAGACCTTCCAGAGACTTCGCCAGCACTCACACACCTTAAGCAGGGTCTGGGGTGTGCAAGAAACCTTTGGGGTTTCAATCCGTCTATCCACCAGTCCTTTCTTCATCTCCCCCGCTCAGAGATTGCTGAGTGCAAGGCAGGTGTGATTGCTATCCAGGAACGATGTGGCTGCTAGTCTTGAAAGTTCCCCTGCCAATTCCTCACCCCTCTGCCCTGAAACAGTTCAGAAGGAACATCTGAAGAGGTCACCCCTGGCCGCACGCAGCCAGGCTGCTGGATCGCGATGCAACAGGACAGAGCAGCTCCAGGGGAAGGGAATCAGACCATCTGACTTGCTTTCCTGGTAGTCTAAGCCTAATGTGATGTCTAGCAGAGAAGGGTGGGGGGCAAAGGTAAAGCAAGACAACAGGTAATTCTCATGGTACCAAACAGGTCCACAGGCCAAGCAATAGCAGCACACAAAAGCCACAGCTGTGCCCGGGACAATGCTCAATAGGAGCCCTGATCCAAGCCCCTTTGAAATCAGTGGCGGTTGGATGGCTCTCACAGACTGTGAGCGAGCAATATTTCATGGCAAGATACAACTTTGGGGGTTTTTTTACAAATCTGGTGGTCTCAGACACCAGATGATAACAAAAGCCTCCACTCTGGGAAGCATATAAATACTTAACACTCTCTCTCTCACTCCTCCATCATGCTCAAGAGGGTCCGCAACCAGAGCTGCAGAGCACAAGTCAGAGCCTCCATGACAAGTGGGAGGACAGTATCAACCATTTACCACACCTAACTAATGGCAGGAGTATTTAGTATGCAATATGGGAAACCTTCTGTTGCAGCTCTACCTTAGGCAGTTTAAATCCCTCTGGGGATTACTAAGGAATTCAGGTGCCAAGGGAACAGGCAGAGCTTTCACTCCTCTGGCACCACAGGGGTTAATAAATTCCCCTTCAATCAGCCATGTTAGCACCTTGATGAAGCCTCTGACACCACAGAGCAGCTGGTGCTGCCGCAATATTTACAAACTGTATTACATAAGCCTCACCCCAACCCCACTGAGGCAAACAGGCTGCGGCCCCATGCCACGCCACAAAATCCCATCATTCACGGGCCTGATCCTTGTCACAGCCACGAGGTACGATTGGTAGCTGGCCTTCAGGATGAGCCGTGAAAAACCGGGTTCCTTGCACTGGTCTCTCGTGGCTGGCAGGATGGTGATTCCATGACGCTTTGAAAAAGAGCGAGGGATCGCCCTGGCCAACGTCCACCCCGCCTCCAGCAAGGCTCAAGCATCCAAAGCCACGCGGGAGCTAGGGCTCAGTGTCGCCTGGCATTTGCTGACCGCCCTGCTAACTGTCAGCACAGCCCGAGGGAGCGGATTTATGCTGCCTGCAATTCTCCAGGCACGCCAGGTTCTCCACTCACCTCCCTCTGCCTCAGGGACCCCAGGGCCAGCCGGCATCACTGAGACAGTCAGGGGCTTCCAGAGCACAGAGGAGAGAGATGAAGATGAGGATGAGGTGCTGACAATCACACCAATGCTCTCACTCAGGGACCGCACGGCCTCCAAGCCCCCCCGTGCTGCCCTTCCCTCCCGTCCACCTATCCAAACACGCACCCGCTGGTCCAAGCACCCTGACCTCCCACCCTGAGCAGCAGCACCCACTCCAGCCCTTCCCTAGGCTGGAGCAGCCCTCTGGAGTGGGGCCAGTCACCCCTGGACCATGAGCAATTGGGCTTCAAAGCTGGAGAACTGGCTCAGGCTTCTTGTGTCGTTACTTACTTCGCTGCTGAGCAAAGGCACAGATTTAATCCACCTCCGCGCCGGGCACCTTTGCTTTCTTCAAGGCACCGAGATGTTTTTTCTTTGTGCAACCAGGCCGGCGAGTCTCCAGGGAGTCCTGCAAGCAGACACAAGCCGTTACTTCATACTCTAATGAAGGTAAGTGGCGACCCAAGGGATACCGTTTTTTTCAGAGCAGAGCTTCAGTGAGTTCCCGCTCAAGTTTTTTTCTGTAATAAAATAACCTCAGAACACCCTGAAAGAGCAAAAAGCCCCACCTCGACAATTTTGTGATCTTGAGCATGAAGAATTAAAAATCCCAGGGGAGCCTGGAGAATCCTTGGGTCTTTCAGGGTGGATGCATGGAGGTGGGTCCTGGAGCACCTGGGTTTCCACCATCCCCTGACCACCAGGACATGGCATAGACATAATTGGAAAGCATAGTAAGAACATACTCCTGCTGATGTCAGCTATTCCAGTGCTGATGGAAGGGTGCAAGGGCTGGAAGAAATAATATTGGCAGAAGTTTAGCTTAAGACAGCTGGTTACAGAAGTCCTTTCATAGGGTAGATCCTCGCAAGGAGCCATCCCTGCACTAGAGCAGGGGCAGTGCTGGGCCAGCTGCACCCCAGAGCACTTGCTGGCCAAGGACTGGTCTGGCCACAGAGAAGGAGAAGAGCAAGTGTTTCTTTATGAAGGAAATCTTGATTAGGAATAGTAAAAAAAGTCATAAAAACATCAGTAACCATTTCATACCATTAATTTTTAAAGCAATGAATGTAGCACTTTGAAAAATTTCTGTGGAATTACATTTTTTTCATTTGTTAAATGCCTTTTAAACTTACTGGAAGAAGGCATTCCTCACCATTAAATTTGCTTCTTGAAAATGAAGATTTTTAATTTATGGGGAAAAACTGAGAAAGTGGAAGTTGGCAAGAAAACCCACAAAAACCCAAAGCTAAAAATAATATTGAGAAATAAAAAAGGGACTCCTGAAAATATAAAAATCTTGAGGAAATCATACCGTTTGCACAAAGTCATCCCTTTGAGAAACAACTTCATTTTACCTTTGAATTAACTGACAAAATACACCAGCCAGCTCTAATCTTGACACCTGGATATCTGCAATCATCCCAGAATTGGAGTCAAGCTCTACGATTTAAAAGGGGGGTTTTATAGTTTTACAGTTTTTCTTGCCTTCTGCTTTTGGTGCTTAAAGGACATCGACCCTTTCTGCACAATCACAGGAGATGCTTAACTTTTTCTAAAGTTAAATGCTGTGGAAAAACTTATTCTCTGATGAAAGTGCAGATTCTTACCTAATTAGCTGGTTCCAAGAGCTGCCTTTCAAGGAAAACCCCAAATGTCACAAGACTCTCGATAAAATTGTAGGAGGTAGCACGTGCAACTGGATGGCAGCCCCGAGGTGCATTAACATCTTGACCTTCAGACTCCAGAGTAACCTCTGTCTGATCCGAAACGGGGAGTCCCTGAGCATGCTGAGTTCCTCCAGGGAACCTCAGTGGTTGCAAAATCTTCTGAAATACTTGCCAAAAAAATGCAGTCTTCTCCAAAAAGTTCAGGTAATTCTTATAAGATACTCCCTAACTTTTTTCCTTGTACTTCTCTCTATGAAACTTTAAACACAAGACCCCCAGATTTCCATCTGAGGTTGTTCTGGAGCATCACGGCATGCAGAGTGCAAGTCCCACAGCATGCCTGGACTGCAGCCCGCTCTGCCAGGATGCTGCCTCTTACAGGCAATGGCCTTTGCCAAAAATTTTAATATCACAAGTCAAACCATTCTCATAGCTCTGAGCCTTTTTCTGTTTGATTCCAAGAAAAATCAATGAAAGAAATTGATTCTCTGCTTACTGTATCTCCATCAAGAGCTATTTAATACAGTGATAAACCATTTTTTTTAAGCCGCCACATAATCCTCGCTGAGGATTTCTGCTTTATTTATGAGCTGCTTTATCACCTGTTAGGCTATAATGGGCTGTCTTTTATTTTTTGAGAATTACAAATCACACCGGAGGTGACCGCAGGCTTTCTGACCATACAGTTTATCTTAAGGGTGCTTTGTTTTGCCTGGAAACCCAAGCGCTTTGGTACCTTCACAATCGCCAGAGCTGCCACTTCTTTTGCCAAAGCTAAGAACTGACTTCAACAATGCCTTGGCAGGCAATCCTGCCCTTCTTCTCTGTGTCCTGGTTAGTTTTCCCTTTCTTAGGGAGTTTGTCATCATTTCTTGCAGGAACCCAAGTGACGGTGGAGATTCATCCCAAGGATACCACCCCACAACTCTTCAAGAAACTCTCCTTTGGAAAAGGTACAGCCCGGGCTTTAAGACCTGGCCGAGCGGGTCAAGGGTGGGACGGCGAAGGGGCCACGTCCTTCCCTTTGCAGAAATAGGGAGGGCAAGAAGCCCGGGGAGCTCGAGGAGACGTTGCAGCCCTCGAGCCAGGGTAAGGGTTGTGGTGATTGCACTAAGCATGCCGGGGTTGTTGCAGGTCCCCGGAGGCTGCCCAGCCTGAGAGGTCAGGAGAACAAAGGTGAGGCTCTGCTCTACCACGGTGCATGACTTCAAGCTAGCCCTCGCCCAGGAGGTTGCTCCCAGGAGGAGACAGGCTCCCTTCTCCCCACGGGGGCTCGAGGCTCTTGAGAGGATGCCAACCACTCCGCCTGCTCTGCCTGCCAGGCAGATGCTGCTGGACCCTGCCCGCACCTGGGGCTTGAGGACCCTTCTGCTCCTGGGGCAGGGGGAGCGTCCTCCTCCTCCAGCCCTGGGACGAGACAGGTGGTGACAGTCTGCGGGCTGCAGCATCCCCCCGAAATCCTCCAGCTGCCACAGAGCTCTCTGCAGGGTTATCGTCTAACAGCTCTGGAGCTCAGCTCTCCCTTCTTCCACGCCTGGGGGGGTGGGGGTTGGCCAGGTGGTGGGCAGGGGTTTGATGTCCCCAGCCCTCAGGCTGGAACAAGAGATGCCTGACTGCTGGGGAATGCAGCCTCTGCAGAGCCACAGGATGGTGAGGAGGGGATGCAGAGTGCACCGCGGTCCAGGCAGCTTGCTTCATCCCTCTCCCCTTGGCACCCACACTCCACAGGGTGCTGACACCCATGTCCGAATGCAAGGGAAAGGGCAAAGAAAAGCCTGAATTTCAGCTTTTTCCACCCAGTCTTGTTCCCCAGAATCACTTATTTCTGTCTGTCTTTTTTCTCCTGCCAACAACTGCTCGCCTCACACTCCCTTCTCCACTTTGCTAGGTTTCCAGAGGACTGAAGCCCCGCGGCCGCCAGAAGGAAAAGACCTGCATGGTAACTATCAGCGGTCCCCTCACCCCACGCCAGTGGCATGGTGGGGCACAACACGCGGCAGCCCCAGATAGAAGCCCATCAAGTCCTAGAAACAGGGCTTGCCCTGCTGCAAGCCTAGACTGAAGTGCATGGACAAGGGATTTCATTTCTATTACCACAAGTAGCCTTCGGCTTCCCAACTCCCTGTTCATTGGGGTGGCAGATGGGGATGGCTTTGGGAACGTCACATGTGCCTGAGACCTTCCCAAGGCTCCACACCTGAGGAAGGCTACTCTGGAAACAGGCACGATGCACACTTCCTAACTGCGGATCCCGCATCTGCGGCTTTAACCTGACAAAGACGAAAAACTGATAACCAATCCTAAAAAAACCATCCCATTCCCAAAAGGCAAAAAGTAATTTTCAGAGCTGTAGAGAGTGGAAACCTTTAAATACGTAAATCTGCTTTATCTCTCTTTAGGTCAGCATAATAGCACTTAACAGGGAAAACTGAGATAAACAAACAAGCCTGTTTAAGAAACAGATGCCATGTGCCTACATGCTGATTTTGGCAGACAGGTGCCTGCCCGGCGTGGGGATGCACCTGCATCCCACCTAGCAGGCTGCACCTTCACCAGGACGCAGGATGCAGGATGCCCCATAACCCCTCCCTGGGGCAGAGGTTTCCAAGAAAAGCAGGGCTCATGTTAACAAAACACCTTTGCAAGTCAGGAATAGACCTTCTGGCCACATCCCCAGTGGGCTGGAGCTGGCAGCAAAGGGGCCAGAACCCCATTTGGGGAGATGGAGAGGGAGCAGGTGATGAATACAGATTTCAGAAGCACTGCCGGCTTCTCAGCTAGGATAAGATGTTCTCAGAGCCTCTTGTGCATCCCACTCCCACCAGTACTTGCTGAGCAGGCAGCAGAGGGGTGTCATGCTTGCTTAGCAAGGGTTACGAATAAAGCAGTACGCAACCAGCCAAAGCCTCTGTGCCCCCACACACAGCCCAAGGCAATTTACTTCTTGTCACCTCTCTCCAGGCAAAACAGCAGCCTTACGGCACCATTCATTCACCTCTCCCAGCGCTGAGGAGTCGCACAACAGCATTTTCACTTCGTGATCTCTTTTAAATCCTTTTTTCCAGAGAAATAACAATCCTACAGAGATAGCTAGAAGAATCTCTTTAGTCCTGAATGGCTTTGACAGCACATGACAGGGGGAGAGATTGCTGTAGAGCTCAATTTTCCTCTCACCAGCTCAGAAGAAAAGGGAGGACTGAGCAGACAGTGGTCCAGGGGAGACATCCACCTGATACGTCTGTGCACCGAGCTATAGCTGCATCACTCGGGTGGCTCGCTGATGAGAGAGAACAGTGTCAGCTCATATGGAGACTGTTAAAAAATAAGTTATCTGATTAATTAGGGCAAGTTATTAACCCTTCGTTCACACCGAGTAGAACCAGGAGCCTACAGCCTGCAAAGATGCAGTGGGGTAGGCACACCAGTTGCAGTCTGACTGCTCCCCATGTTACATTTCTCATGTGCTTGAATTTGTGCAGAATCGTGGCCCTTTACCATGCAAAACAGTCATTGCTTTCAGCAAAACTACTGGAGAAATCCAGCTCTTTGTTGGGTCTTTTAAAAAAAAAAAGTTTTTGCCAGAGCTTCCACAGTACAGATTTTCCCTGATACTTCTCCATTATATCTCATGCATCTCCATATAATATCCTGGGATTTTCTATGCTGTTATACAGTGCCAAAGACACAGGGGCACCTCCCACTCCAGCATTGCCCAAATTATATCAGACTAGACAGGATGGCTCCTGTTTTCCATGCAGCTGGCAGGGACCTTCTGCGAGTGCCCTCATGTCCTCTGCTCCCTAAGCACCCGCTGATGGATGCCTCCGCCGGTCGGGCAGGAGCTCTGCAGTGTCCCCTTGTTCAAGCGTACAGCCAGGAAAAATACCCCCTCCCTATCTGAGACAATGACAACTCATTTCTTCCCAGTATATCCATGGGACAAATCCTCTTTGAAATCCATGCCAGTAGATCTGCAGCAATTTGAGAAGCTGGATGCCTACGCATTAAAAGTAAGTCTTGCTTTTGCCTCTGTCCTCCTCCCAGCTCCCCTGCGGGGACGTTCCTTGAAACCTAGCTATCAGCACTAACACCAGCTTAGTCTGAGCTATCGGGCCAAGTACCTCAAAATCTCCCAAATAAGTGAAAAACCATTTCCCTGCAAACATCAGCAACAGAGATCCCACTCTAGGAGGGAAACTATGACCAAAAATAATTGCTCAAAATGTGGAACTACTGCTTTGTATTTCTATTTTTAATGAAGCTCGAGTTAGAGCAGTCTCCTGGCAGGTGAAGCTAGCTTTAGAAGAGCAAGGCAGCGGGGAGGAAGGGAGATCTACCATAGCAATTTCTTCACCACGATCTTGCAATGCTTCCCCTCACAAACAGGTAAATGTCAAGAACAGCGTGGAGGAACTTGTTAAAGCCCTGCTTAAACAAGCCCGGACCGATCTGGAAAAAGTCCGAGCCATATGGATGTGGATATGCCATCACATAGGTAGGTTGAGATCTTCAATTGAGAAGATAAGGCTGTTGCTGTCACCCCTGTTACACTGCCATTGCAGTTTATTCTGTACACCTTGTGGGTTAGCTGCACATGGTGGGTAGGAGGAAGGCTTTCTGGATGTATTTATCCAGAAACGTATTCAGAGGTCATCTCAGCATCTCTGTTTCCACAGTCCCTCTCCTAGCACTGCCAGGCCCTACAAGGTTTCTGTGTAAATGATTCCTTTCCACATGATGAATCTCTAACTCCTACCTGACTCATTTGAAGGTATAACCATACAAGTCTCTATCATCTAAGCAGCCGGAGCACGAAGCCAGGCTGCCAAGGCAGCTTGGTCACCACATACAGAGCCATCCAACGCCACCAGAAGTTTCACCTCTACCACTGTCCTGAATGCCTGCAACCCCCATGCAGCCCTTCCCAGTGCACTCTGCATGCTGGTGCCTTTGCTCCAGGAGGTACCACCAGGAACCATCAAACTGCCTTGCCCAGCTCGGTGTCATCACAGCCGCTTCTGCAGCTCCTCTTCGGGCAGCAGACCACCCCTTGCAAGGAGCAGTCGGGACAGCGCAGCACTGAGCGCAGCCCGTCCTGGGTGAGGTGCCTTCTCGCCTCTGACAGTCTCTTGGCTGTTTTGCTGCCAGCTTTGCCCCTGTGTTTTGTGGATACATCCCATACTCCAGTTTCTAGATGGTACCTAACTGCGTTCCTCCTGTTGACATGTCCATCAGCCATGTCAGCACAGCACATCAGAGAGACCAGCTTTCATAAAACACGCTGGCACCTGCATGATCACCGTTCCTGCCTGTACGTGCACCCTTTCAACCTTCACAAGAGCTGCAATCACCCAGTTTCCCCTGCCCCTTCCTACCCAACCCCAATCCAAGCAACACTGCAGTTTCAGAAATAACCAAGAGATGCGAAGAGGACAAAGAAGGAGGAGGAGGCAGCATTTGTAGCCTCTCCAATCTGGCACATCAGAAGGGACAAAGGACTTCTTGCCACCCCAAGCTCCTTGGTGGGGGGAAACTGGATGTGCAACATGATCGCATTTTGCAAGACATATGCAAAAGTGTTTCTTTCCCATTAACTCTTAGGGGGAAGAGGGGGAGAAGTGCAGCTCTTCTTTCCCTCACCTCTTACACATTCTGACGGGCTCTGGTGCGGTGCAGTTCGCTGGCTGAACAGGCCAGCTGATCGAGAGCAGAAGAGCAATTTGGGAAGCACTGGCCTAATCTCACACCCACTGAGATCAGCAGAGCTTGGCCAGCAACTGCACGGTTAGCATAGTTAGGTCAATCCCAAGCAGCTTTAATCTTGCCCTTAAATATGCAGACTGCTGATTTCACTGCATTTCCTGAAACCAAGCATTTGACTCATCCCAGGCCGAGCTCCCGTCAGCTGCTGATCATTCAGTCTTCACACTATTAACTCATTTCTGCCTGCCGCTGCCTGGGCCAGATCCTGCTTGGGACGGCCAGTCTGGTTTGAGTCGGTCCATTTACCTTAACACACATTCATGGGATGTCTCTGATCCCCGACAGGTATGCTGTGATCCCCCCACAAGATTTTTTTTACACCATCTTAGCCCTGGTTCTCCTTCCTTCCTGCAGAGACTGACCCCTATTTACATGCATGGGAAACAAACACAGTGCTAGGAATTTAAATCGGCTCACAAAAATGCCATGTATCCATCCTGGAAGGGCATGGACAATATAAACTCCTTCCTTGTTTGGATTTTAAGTGAGAGCGCTGCTCCCTGGTTATCTCTTCCCACCCAATTCAACTCCCTGCCTGCAATGGACTGCTACCTCTGTGCAGCACTAAAAGAAATTATTTTAGCTATCATTTCTAGCATAAATACAGAGCCACATGCAGCCAGCTAGCTCTCCATACCTCTCAAAGTGCTCTGCAGTTTTGCTGGTGGCCCAGTGAACAGCCCAGGTGGAAAAAGCCAGCCTTTCCCTACAGCCCCACCAGCCAACTCTGAGGCAGCCGTCAGCTGAGCCCCTTAGATAAAAGACAAGCAGTTGCAGCATTTCATCAAAGCACAAATACAGCGTGTTGCCAGCTTTTTTTCCTCTTCCACAGCATTAAAGGGAGGATGAATCAGCTGATGCAGCATTCCTTAGAGCTTTGTCAGAATAATATGTTCATATTTTAAGAAAGAGGTTATGGACATGACCAAGGTTGGTCGGTATTGAATTAACCTTCCCAGACCAGTTCCTCAAGCTCTGTCTGAAGGAACACTGCTGTGCTGCTTTTCTGCATTCATTCAAACAAATTAAGATTTCCTACGCTTCCAGGTATTAATATGACTCACTTGCAACAAATCATTTCAGGTATTTCCCAACAAGCTACTTTCCAGGTATTTTTAATACAAATTGCTTGTAAAGAGTGCAAAAAGTTCAATGGTTTCTTTTGACAGTAACATGAGTCTGACTCCTTCACATGCAGAGCTTTCTGGTTTTTACTGGGCGCTCTTGAGATCGTAGATCCCCCTGCATGAGGGCAGCCCCTGGGGAGGCCCACTTTCTCTAAAAAAGCAGAGTTTTCCTCCCATTTGGATTCAGCCCAGCCCAGGCTTACAACAAACAGGGATGAGAGACAGACCTTGTCCCTCTCCCCCCACCAGCTGTCCACGACATCCTTGCACAGCACGTGCCATGGCTCGTTTCTCTTTGCTCACGCTCACGGAGATGAAAAGCAATCCAAGCGTTGCTCCTGCTGCCCGTCGACCCCCATTGCCTCAGGCTTTTGGATGAACTTTTGTCTGTGTTCCTTCCCACAGAATACGACATAGTGGGCTACCATAACAAAAGCCAGCTGTCGAGCAAACCCATAGATGTGCTTCAGACGGGGAAGAGCATTTGCGAGGGATACGCTGGGCTCTTTGAACAAATGTGCAGGTAAATTAAGCTCAGAAACATTCAATGCCAGGGAGAGTTAACATTCATTGTCATCTCTGTGCCTATTCTGTCTGCCTTTGCATTGACTGATGTGACTTTAAGCAGGACGTGGAACTTTAGCTTTCAAACCATGCTGTGGAAAAACAGCAAGTCCTAGAAAGGTCAATTTTGCTTCCTCCTCCACCTCCTCCACCCTCCCCTCCCCAGCATAATTTGCTTTGTGCCATCTGCTGAGCTTCGCATTGCATTAACATAATGGCAGATGAAAACACAGAGCTAATTTGGTTAGAAGAAGCCAGGTTTTTCCTTTGAGTATCTGTATGTGAAGGTTAAAAGCATCGCAAGACTTAAACAAGGAGTGTTGTCTCCAACATGCTCCCATGCAAGAGGTAGGCACACTCCCAGAAGGTGCTTTCCCAAAACCTTCTGGAGATGCCCTCTCCCCTCCGCTACAGAAGCACCACAGGGACACGGCCTCACACTTACCGCACCGTTTTCTGCGGTCAATCTCAAGGTGCATCACCGTTGAGGCCAATACTGCAGTTCCCATTTTATAGCTATGTCGGCATTTAATGACTAAAATCCATTCTCCTGCCTACAAAACCTTGTTGACTTCACTGGGGATTAGTTGCATAAATGAGTCATTTCCACCACAAAGCAGGACTTTACAATCACAAAGCCATTTCAGAGAAAAGGCAGCCCCTTCCTTGGCAGGGAGCACAGGTGCCTTGCATATGAATGCAGCACAAATCCCTTCTCCCTCACGTTTCTCCAGCCCAGGAAAGAAAGGAGATGGCCTTGTGCAAGGCAACCCTCAAGCACCACAGCAAGGAGCAGCATCTCACCTCTCACAGCTGCATGCAATAATTTGGTGTAGAGGAGTAGTGAAGGCAATGAAGGTGCCTGGCAAGTTTGGGACCAGCCCTATGTAGAAGGCTTGCCCAAGAGGAGAAAACTGGACCTGATGACACAGGGACACAAGATTGGAAGGGCTTCCTAGTGTCAGAAAGCAATGGTGTACTTTCCTAAGAGTGCGGGCTTGCAAGGTGGCTCTCCCAGGGAGCACCTTCCATTTACAAGATAGCTTTGGAAAAAAATTAAAGACCAGTTATTAACTGGCATGTGTAAGTAACAATTGGACTTCCACACCATCCAAAAAGATTTGGGAAGGTTTTCACCATGAAACAAACAAAATCTACAGGGAGAAGGACAGATTGAAAAAAAAAAAAAAAAATACTGTGCCAGATGTTAAAGTGGTGAATGCTTCCAACCAGTAACATATCCTGCAATATTAGATCTTGCTTTCTAAAGAGTAAAATAAAGAAATAGAATGATGAAGTATGAATTTATAACTGCATCTTATGGAACAGTTATCAGCAGTTATAAGTGGGGGAAATTTGCATTTAGTTCATTAAAAACATTAATCTTTCCAAGGATATCTTTTACTATTTAAAGGCTCTGTTGATTTACTCCTAATTTCTCAGTTCCAGGTTGATTATTCATTTTGTGATTCAAGAAACCTCCCAGTCATCCAGCCTATTATTTTTGTCAAATATTAGCTAAATGTTTAGCTCTTCTCCTGAAAAACTATAACCAAAGAGAACACCCCTTTCTTGCAAGGGGACCTCCTCATCCCTTCTTCTTGTGCACTGTTCAAGTCTTATGCTGAGTCTAAGCATAAAGGCAAGAGGCAAAGAGCAGTCGTCTTATATGAAGGTTTTTCAGAGCCAAGTTTGGGAGGAAAAAAAAGGTCTTTTAACGTGCCTTTTTTTCCTAGCTCCTGTTGAGGCAACTTTAACAAACAACCCAATTTGCCAGTCACCAGGAGTTCCCCCAAAGGTCCTGCTGAAGTCAACAGCTGACACTGATTGAGTCCTACTTGTCCCAGTGCCAGCAGAGAGAAGAGTTCCTGTTGCAGACACAACACTCTCACCTCCGACCACAGCTTTGGCAGCCAGACTTCTTCCCATTAGCTGAGACTCCTGTAACAGAGGAAAGGTGGGCACGGATAGCAGAAAGCTAGCCACAAAACATCAGTTTCCAAACATCAGGAATAATAGCGATGAATGTAAACACAGGCTTCTGACCAATATTTTAGCAGCATTTATCAAGAATTGGCTTCTCAGCTGACAACCAAACTTGAGGAGGTAGCATTGCCGAGTGAATCAGGGAGTGTAAATTCATGAATTCAATTTAGGGCAAAACCTAGCAGTCTGGACTTAGGGAGAAACTCACTTACCAGAATTAATGATGAGGCAAAACAAGTATTTGCACTTAAGAGGTTTCAGCACGACCTTTGGGAGCAAAGCTGACCACACTCCAGATCAGTGGATCTGGCCACTTAGCTGCTCCTTATTCATAACTAGTCTGCAAATAATCCAGGTTTCACATCCTCTTGCTTCTCCTGTTTTCTACAGTCAGTAGCTTTCCCTCTTTTCAGGCACAGGAGTGTACACCTACCTACCACAAGTATAAACCATTCTGCCTCCCTCTGGAGAAGCCAGGTTTGCTTCTTTTTTAGATGAAATCATCAAAGTCAACCTGAAATCAAAGGGAAGAAGGTGCCATTGAATTCCACTAGCACCTGTAGCAAGATCCAGATTATGTCCTACTCTTTTTGAAGCAGAAAAGCAATTTAGCTTTTAACCTCCTTGCTGCACCAAGCAGATGTTGCCAACTGTTTCTTAATTCAGCTCTTCCAGTCCACCTTGTATTTAGGTCATCTTCTACCATCACATTGCCACTTCAAGCATTTTTGGAGATCTTCTCAATCTTCTCTCTGCGTGGTTAATTTAACTGTATAAAGTCATTTACACAAGAACAAAGACACAATCACTCTTTCCACCAGTACAGGATTGCTCTTTTACAGGATGTTGTGGCCTGGTTTTTTGTCTGTCCATTATTAGAGAGACCACTGTTTAAATGCTCTGACCTTTCTTTTCGGAACTTTTAACACAGCCGAGCACAAACTTTTCCTGCTGCTTTGCTAACATTCACTGTAAGTGAGAGCACAGAGAGAACGAAGGGCGGAACTTGTCCCTTAATGTTCTCTCTAAATATCCCAGCTAACAAGAGTGTCTAGAGAAGCCTAGAAGGATTAGATGCCAATCCCCATTAAATTAGTAGGAATTTGGTACGTAGCTCCTGTTAGGCCCCTTTGAAACTTCTAGGATCAAACCTTCCTTAAAGTTCCCGGGCCAGCGCCTAGTCTCAGTTACATCATGTAAATCCAAGCTCTCGCCAGTCTTGTCAGTGGAGTTGCTCCAGATTTACTGCCCAGTTCCACATGAGAATTTGGCTCACAGGCGACTGCGGGCTGGCAAAGACTTTACAGACCACCTGTGACACCAGGTTTCTCAATGGCATTCCTTCCAGGCTTGCCACATTCATTTTGAATACCTTGTGCGACAGGCAGTGCCTTGCTATTGCTGCGTAACAGCCCACACTAAACGAGAGCTGGCTTGCATGTTCCCTCCTCTTCTTTGCTAGCCATCTTTAGCAGGGATGGGGTACTGCCACGTTTCTCCTCTCTGTGTAACTTTGTCTTCTTTCTGCAGACTACCCAACGTAAGCTCCCAGCTGGCTCTCAATCAGCCTTTTCCAGTTGTGATTTTATTTCTGATACGCTTTCTTAAAGACTTTAAGAAAGAATGTAAGAATTTAATTTGATACTCTTAAAGAAAATGTATCAAATAACTAAGTAACACAAAGATGTCCAGGTTTGAGTTTAGTAAGTCCGTATGAGAAGCTGAAGTGACCACCTTCCCTTTAAACCAGCACCATCTCCGTGAAAAAAGCAGTCCTCCCTATAAGCACTACTGCACTGCCAATTACCAGCCAGTATCTGTTATCAGACTGTGACTTCTTAACAACCGTGCTAATTATCTTCCCCATAAATATCACTTTTCTTCTGAGTTAAACCCACATTATGCAGACAATCTTGCTCTTGAAGCATGCACAGTTTATTACTTAAGGTAGTTGTTCCATTTAACGTACTTTTCAATGAAGAAGAAAAATGTCAATACCATCCTACACAAAAGACAGTCCTCTAAGTGAAGCAATCTTAGATTAATGCTGAAATAAGATGCCAATGTTAGAATCCATTGCTATCAACAGCAGAGAGCTTATTAACACAGTGCTTATTTAAATCTTATTTACACATCAACACAGGTATTCATTAGTTTTTTAAAAAGAGACTATTTAATCATTTGTACCCTGGGCAAGCACAAGCTCACTCTTTAAGGAAACTAAATCAGCATTCACAATCCCGTGAGGTCTAAGATATCTTAACTGGTGTCAAACACCAGGCTTACCATCACAGAGAGAACACAAGCATGAACAGACACACTTAACTCATAATTACATGGGCTAATTGTGGACAGCATCAAAGGGATTCCACTGAGTAACAAGACAGAGAGCAATTAAGCACACTTCAGCTTTGTCATCCTCCTCTAACAACATTGAATTGATGGTGCATCAGACAAAAAGAGAGGGAATATGCAAAAACTGGAAGAGAAAAGCCCCTTCCTCCAGTGGGACGCTCTCTCCAAGTCCCTGTGCAAAGACCACAAGAAAAAACAGCCCCTATCCAACACCGCAGGCATCATTACCTTGGGTTACTCTTGCATGCCCACCCCATATGAAACCATTCACTAGCACAGCCCAGAAAAATAGTCTCTATGTGATGTCAGTGGTCAAAGGGGAGAATTTGCCTGTCTCTAGATGTGCTGACAGGCTGGTACGGGAAGGCAGTTAGCAGAAAGCTGTACAAAGTGCAGAGATCCCCCTGCAAAAAAAAATACAGCACCCCAGCTAACAGCAAGCTTCCCAAAGAATTAAAAAATGCAATAACCTAGGCATTTAGCACAATAGTCTGTCACCAGGGTCAGAAGTTGGAGTTTTCAAAGAGAAGCACACTTGCACACTCAGACATTTAAAACCCCTAACTCCCCTAGGACTCAACTGCAAGGAGGCACCTGAGGAGCTGATGGAGCTGGTCCACTTGACTACAGGACTGAAGTTCTGCAGACTTAGCTCCTCCTTTTGTCCTTCCACAAAAGTATGCTGACAGGTTTAAAACAGAAGCCTCCTGCTGTATCTTATTGTTTCCTTTTAGTATTGCAGGAATCCAATGCATGAAGCTATCGGGATACTCCAAGGGGTATGGGTACAAGATGGGGCAGAGCTTTACAGGGGACTCTGACCATGCCTGGAACGCCGTCTACCTTGATGGAAGGTGGCATTTGCTCGATAGCACCTGGGGAAGTGGTGCTGTCGATGATTCTTTCACCAAATTCACCTTCAGGTAAAGAACCATCCTCTATGTTAATACATAAACCTACCAAAAAGGCAGAAGGAAAGCTGATGGGTTTGCCACACCAAACAGTGACAAATTCTAGGTCCCACAGCAAGACCCAAAGCCTTGAGCAAGGTTATCTGGGCTGCCTATACAAGGGATGGAGTACATACCTGTAGGAAGGCAGCAGCCCTGAGCAGCAAGCCATATAACTGCTAAATGTGAACTTGTTTTGCTTATCACATATCCAGTTTATGCAACACTACATGGCATTTGATTCATAGCTTCTGGCTGCCTGAGAGAGGGTGCCTCCACACTTTCAAACAACAAGCAGTGCCTCCCTCCTTCTTCAGGAGCCCATGGTTGCAGGGGGTAGTGCAAATACCCTGATTTTATCCAAAAGCTCAGCATGTGCCCTGGAAATAGAAGACCAAAGCTCGGGTTCCTTCTCTGCCTGGAGAATTTCAAACCCACTGACCTCAGTTTCTCAGGAGTCCAAAACACTCTGACTTCCTCCTGCTGAAACTACCACCACTGTGCAGGGGAAGAATTAACTGTTTGTAATTACTCATTTTCCTTTAATCTCCTCCTTTTTCTTCCAGGTACAATGAGTTTTATTTTCTGACTCACCCGGCTCTGTTCATTAACAATCACTTCCCAGATAACAGTAACTGGCAGCTTCTTAAACCAACCCTGACGCTGAAAGATTTTGAGAACAACATGCTGCACAACAGTAATTTTTACATGTTGGGCCTGCTGACCGCACACCCGGAGACAGGTGTCATCCAAACAGGTAACACCCCACAGAGGGGAAGCTGCAGAGCATCTTTCCTTATGCAACCCCGCATCCACCACACACTGTCATGCATGTAGTGCATTATATTTCCAGCTTGGTTCTGGCAAGCAGAGTGTACTCAAAGCTCTTGGGGGCAGAGGAGGGTCTTTCTTCTTTCTTTTTTCTGTCTTTTTTCTTTTTTTGTTCAAGCTGTGAAAAATTGTAGCCGCCCCTGGGTCTAAAAGAAAGCCTCAGTTAGCTGCTGAAGATGAGTTACTCTATCAGCCAGCATCAGCAGTGCAAAATTAGAAGTACTGCTATTATATATTAGTAACTCTGGCTTGAAAATGAGATTAAAACCTTTTATGATGTTCCAAAAGTTTGAATTACTGAACAACGCATAAACAGGCACTTCTTTATGCAATACTGAGCAACCTGCGTAAGTCCAGCAGCTCTTTTAACATAAAACTATTCAGGTAACACCACTGAACTACAGGGCCCACATTTAAGATCACCTTCCTCAGATTTTAAAAGAGCTGCAGGAATTTAACTAGATAACTAATTTATGAATGCCAAGAACAAACACAGAGTTAAAACTTAAAGGCAACAACATTTTAGGACTTAATTTTATCTTCAAGCTGTTTGGAAACAGGCTCATATGGAGGTAAATTATCTCATATCTATGTACTGGAGGGTTCCTGCACTTTTCTCTGAAGCTTCTTGGAACAGCTACTGGACTAGCCATCAGGTCTAATCACATCTAATTAAGCCCTTCTCGAGCACATGGGCTGAAGGTACTTTCAGTTATATTTCACACAGGCTTTGATATTCTATAGGACCACACCTCCATTTCAGTGTATATCAAAATAGGATAAATGCACATCTCCAAAACAAAGGCCACTCTTCACTTCATTCTTTTTGAGGGACACTGGTCTAAGCAGACAGCTGACAAGCTATGAACTGTCAATTGCAGCTCTTTATTTTACTATTACAGAAGCAGCAATTTATTGGGACAGATTAGTCTTCCCAGAACAGGGTGCACATGCAAAAAATGTACTGAAACTCCTACGCAGTTTCTTTTCTTTTGTATTTCATAGTAAATGGAAAAGCCTCTGTATCAGTGGATTGCCGTTCTGCCACATTATTTACGTTTAAGCTGAAGGGAACAGATGAACACGGTTTAATGACTTTGAAAAAACACGGAATGAAGCTGGATATCTACCCACAGAAGACAGGGAGTCACAAGCTGCAGATCTTTGCCAAGCCCTCCAAAGCCTCAGAAGATGTCTACAACTGCGTGTTAGAGTATGTCGTAGAGTGCAAGTCTGTGGACAAGGCCATGCGTTTCCCAAAGGACCTGCATCAGCCTGTTGGACCAAGCTGGTTCACAGAGCGGCAAGGGTTCCTGAGGCCATCACACCCCGACCCCATCATTCACACCAACGATGGGCGCTGTTCTGTCACCTTCACCCTGGGCAAAGACATAAGCATCTTAGCCTCCCTGCACTCCGATAACAGCAGCCTGACAGAGGATATGAGAAGGCGGCACATCATGCAAATCCATCGTGGGAACCAAATTGAGTTGAAGATCCATCTCCCCCACGCAGGGAACTTTGTTCTGAAAATCTATGCCAAGAAGAAGTCAGATCCTGGCAATTACGACTACATCTTCAACTACCTCATCACTTGCCTGAACACTGAAGTGAAGTGGCCAGCTTTCCCTCAGAGTTACAGCAAGTGGGTGGAAGACTATGAAATACTGGAGCCGCTCTCCGGCTTGCTGCCAGCGAATCGCAACGTTCAGTTTAAACTCAAAATGCACGGGATAGCAAAGGTGCTAGTTCAAGCTGAGAACACTTACCCTCTCACCCAGAGCAGAGGCTACTGGGAGGGAACCTGCAACACTTCAGGATGCAGAGAGGTGTTTGTGATGGTGCACGAGAACGCTAACCACAGCTTTTACTCACACGTCCTGAAATACGAAGTTGAGACCCAGTAACATCCCCTCCTTGTTCTTTCACTCACCTGCATGAACCAACCTTTCCAACATGCCCAAAACCAATACAGTTTTAGGAGATCACTCATTCTCTCAATCAAATCTGTTCTTTCAATGAATGCAGGACGACACTTGCAGGCTTTTGCAAGACCATGGGCTCAAAGAAGTTCAAAGAAGCAGAAAATCCTGTTAAGAAGGGAGCAGCAGTGGAAGAAATTAAATGAAACCCTCACCAACATTTCAGTAATACTGTCCAGACAAACATTTTGAAGAAAACAACTGACTGTCAGGCCATAGGTCATTCTGTGCCAGCAGCGATTGCTGGTTTCAAAGTTATGGACCATAAGAAAAGTCTTACAATGGCTACTCCAAGAAGAATCCACTACACCCTGGTTTTGAGCAGCAATATTGGACACGAGGAACTTCAGGAAACTTAAACTGAGTTTCTGTATATCTTTAGTCAAGTTGCAAAATACATCCCAGGAGAGAGAAGTATTAGGAAGAAGCTACAACATGAAGTTTTCTTGTGCACTTCATTGTCTTACAAATTTAAGTGATACTGCGAAATTACTTTTTACACTGACTCTTAAATACAATAAACAAAATCATTTTTACGTTTTTATATTAAGTGTATTTGAACTGTAAACATTTTTCTGCAATATTAGCATTGTAATCATATCTCAAGCATACAGGTGTTTCCATAACTAAAACTACAGTAAAATGGAGAATAAAGTTCTCAAAAAATCACTCCTTACTCCCATTTGTCTGTGCAATACTGCAACTAAAAAACTTAAGGGGTTATGTGGAATAGCAGCCTGAGTGACATCATTATCATGTAAAAAACTATTTGGTGCTGTACTCCTGGAAAACCCCTACATGCACAAGGCAAAGGTGGTCTTCTATTGAATCTCACCACAAATACACATCATAAGGTCAAGCAACATTTTCATAAATGATTCAGATGTCCGTGTTAGCATGACCCAAGAGATATTATGTTTGAGCTTGAATTTAAAATAAACCTGTTATGTTTTTGCATTCTATTTCATTTACCAAACAATATGAATTCCTGTTCACAAAGCTGCTGTATTTTCCACACAAAATACATGGGTTATTCCTACATTCTCCTCCTCCTCAGCGACTAGGTGGCAGAAGTTACACCCGATAGTGAAGGGCTGCCCATCTGCAGCAGGCTCGCTGCCTCCAATCCCTCCTACATTACTCCCTCTACCCCAGCAATCAGGTTTGAGTCCTCATTTTTAGCAAGTTGAGTGAGTGTGCAGGGTACCTGGAGCTGTATTCAAGTAGCAGAAGTCTCAGTGAGTATCCAGGCTACTGCAGACACGAGTTGCAAGTATAAACACAACGCGTAAGCTAACGAAGTTTACTCTAGGATGTCAGGAGTACAGCAATGCTTTGGGGTCTTTTTGTACTCAGAGACAAGGAGGCTCCATATGTCACATAAAAGTAGGTTTTAAGTCCTCCCCAAAACAGGTAAGTGTCTTTGCCCTCAAACATTGGCAGCAGCAGCTCCTCCCTGCAGGAACACTAACAAGCCTTGTAGCCCAGCAGGCATCCACTCCCTGGACAGCAACACATACTGAACAGTACGAATGCAGATGCAAGAAAGACTCAGGGATTTTTTGATTGCCTAGGACCTTGAAGGTAAAAGCAAGCCTTGTTTGTAAGCACAGACAGCTCTGGTTTACTTTGGTGCCTAGCAGAAGAATTCTTTTTTCTTAGATCCCATTTTTCAGATCAAGGAGGTCACATTTCAGTAGCTTTCATTTTGCAGGTCAAGCAGATCCAGTCAAATATGTCACTTCTTACAATTGGAGGATAAGGGGGCATCCCAGAGAGCTCAGGAACTAAAGAAAACTACTTTTTTCACATAAGGGGTCAAGGATACCAAACTACATACACCCTTCATGCAACCTTCACTTACACTTATACAAACAGGCACAAGTAGTGGGCAGCCATGGTAAAGCCTCTCCACAGGGCAACACCAGTATGAATGCGGTCACTGCTTCTCAACTCGGAGACTCCATTTCACAAGGTTTCTCTCTAACCCCACATGCTCTGTTTCCATCTCATGATGGCGGGGGGGGGGGGGGGGGGGGGGGAATAATCCCAAGGGAGTAGAGAGGACAGTTTATACACTGTTGCCCCCCACCTAGCAAGGTATCGGGGAGTATTGCCTCCTCCCCCTACACAATACCAAAAAACCCAGGCACCTGCAATTATACACATGTATACAGGCCCAGACAGACTCATTTAACCCCTCAAAGTAAAGCATGACCCAAAGTACTGTCACATCCACAGAAGAACACATGTAGCACACTAAGGACAGACAGAACCTGCAACAACTTCCCCCTTTTGAGATGCTAGGCTGGTACAAACAGAAGTACTGCAAATAAATTTCCACATTTTTGTTTCAAACCGAAAACAAACATCTGGCTCAGCCCTGCAAATGTGTAAGAAATTCTTTAATGCTATTGAAGGTATGAGTTCAAAGACACAAAAAACCCCTCTTCTAGCTTCATTAATTATAAAGCTTCCAGGGCCAGGCGATTATTCCAAGGGATGTTTGACACTGCAAAGGCAGAGAAGAATGCCTGAGAAACCCTGCAGCCCCAGATAAAAAGCACCTCCAAAGTCTGTACTTGCTTTGACATCTCCCTCCAGGATAAACAAGTCGTCTTCTCCTCCCTCATAAAAAATGCATTCTTCAGCACAGCCAAGACCCTAACACCAGGAGAACATCTCTGGAACAGACTTCTCAGTTATCTCACAACTACCGGCTCTCCCATTTCAGTCAGAGTTCTCCCTTGGCAGGCCTTAGGACTGAACAGTTTTTGTAATCCCTACACCAACAAGAGGTGCAATTACTTAGCACTATGAATTCAGATCACTCACTTTTGCAAACATCTTGTTTCTCAGTAAAGGTAAATTAAGTATGCACAGAACAAGATTTTATCTGTGGCAAGCCTATCTCTGCACTTACATCTACTCACCAGCTAGCTTCCTCACCCACGGAATGAATATGGTTAGTATACAATCAGATGCTCTGGTATTTCCATGCTGGCTGTGAGAAAGGCACAAGCTTAAAAATGAGCAATGCAGTGAGAGCAGGAAACCGTTCAACTCATCATACTGCCTTGCTCAACCTCTGTCCTCCTCTCCTGTTGACCATGCACAGCAACTCCAGAAACAGCAGGCACATGAGTCTGTGGCACTGTGTATCTGCAAAGAGAGAAGGTGGGAAAGAGCACGTACACCAGCACAGAGAAGTAATTCAGCAGTTCCCCTGTTGCAAATTTTACTCTTTAGATCACTTTAGGCCAAATTTTTACAGCCTACTCCATGAATTAAGCTGCTTATTACATGTATTAGAAATTGATAAAAACTGCAGGATTATAGCTGCTAATTGAACAAATGGATCATCTTCAGTTTCACTCTTCACTTCTGCCAACACAAACTGCCAAGTATCTCTAAAGGAAAGGGATATGGAAGCAAACATCACTAATGAGCCAAAATGTCTTCTGAACTTCTGAAAACACTTAGTGCATGATGCAACACTCAGTAACTTACTTAACAGATCTTCAGGAAATATAATATGGTTTGTAAGGTATCACTTAAAAAATGGTATTGCTGTCACCGCTGAAGGCCACGAGGAATCCCTAAGAGTTCTGGCACACCACACTCTCAGTGGATCTATGGGTTCATCCAGGAAGAGGAAAAGTTTGTTCTATTTTGCTGTTCAGTTTTTGTCAAAATGCCCCATGACCAACAAGTCCTTACTTGAGATCTGGATAATTAAGGTGGATGCTCCAAAAATGCTTACCTGTGGACAGCTCTGAACAGGAACCGAGGCCAGTGCCGACTATGTGCAAAATGCACGACCATAGTTTATCCCCAGCTGTGGGCAGTTCTACACCTCATTACAAAGACAGCACAATGAGAATCCAGAATGGATTTGAAGGTTTTATCCTTGTTCAAAGAACTCCAGAAGAAAGCCAAAATAAAAGGACTTGTTGATTCAAGCGTCTTTGAACTCTGGAATGCAGAATTGCTTGACCAAGTGCGGTCCCATTTTATGGCATGATGAAGAGGCTGCAGTCTGCAGACAGGCATCACCTTTGCTGAACTCATCTGCCTGATCCGACAGTTGGGTTCTGCATGCATATTTTGCTTTTGAATTCCTGTTTCTTGACAGTATTAAGCTGCTCTAAGACAAGGTGAAGATGATGGAAAGGAACAGGAAACTTACAGACATGGACAAGGGATGTCTCCATCCCTAGGTTGTGAAGGCTCAGTTACAGAACTGCAGAGTGCCCCTGGAAGAAAGGCAAGTCCATAGGAAACAGGTTCTGTTCGCTCATTAACAACTTACTTTCCTTGAGGAAGGACTGAATATATTCCTCAAAACAGGTCACAGATGTATTTTAATGCAGCAGTTCAACATGACTGGACAGTGTCCGAGACTGCCTAGATTCAAAACAGGCTGATATCAGCTCACATAGTAGCTGCAATAACACCTGCCGTACAGATGAATCTCACTTGTTTGTGGGTTCTCCTCCCATTCAATTTAATTTCCAGTTCCAACTACTCTCCCTTCTTTTGTAAAAGCTGTGACCACAATCAGAAGTCAGCCATTCATTCCTAGCTATTTTGCAGTACTTCAAGCAATGTGCAAGACAAGATAAAGACAACAGATACTACAAAAACAGTAAAGGGCAGAAGTTGCAAGAACCAGTAAATATTAAGAAATTCCACTAAGGGGAAATTAACTGGAGAAAATACAGGTAGCCTAAAGGAAAGAGGAATTATATTCCATGTTCCTTAAAGAACATAGCTACTCTGGGAGGGAAAGGATGGAAAAGGTGTTGATCAAAGTTCCTGATGAGCAGGCAAGATAAGCCACAAAAGATTTACTCTGTATATTTGTATGAACAAGAAATGAAGTGTTTTTCCATTCTGTTTTATTTCAATGCTTTTATATGTATAAAATATACTTTAAAAACTTTACATTAAAACTAGCAAATGGTTTGCTTCTAAGAAACACCATAATTTCTTTGTGAGTGAGTGCACAAACACATACCTCTGATGCAGCTTTCTGACCTACA
Source organism: Aquila chrysaetos chrysaetos (assembly GCF_900496995.4). Taxonomy (NCBI): domain Eukaryota; kingdom Metazoa; phylum Chordata; class Aves; order Accipitriformes; family Accipitridae; genus Aquila; species Aquila chrysaetos. The sequence continues at coordinate 28,354,353 of NC_044013.1, read as the reverse complement.
GCAAGCTGACTAAAGTGTTTGTGGTGTAACACACTCCATCAGATCAGACATGTTAGGGAGGAGTTTCCTTTCCTCAATATCCATCCTGCTGATTCAGCTCAAAGTGGGAGAAACAGCCTCTCACTCAAGCTCCAATGGCAATTGGTTTATAGGCTCCTCCCCTGTCAGAGTTTGGAACCCCGTGAATAAACCAGCATTCAAATTCAGTAAGAAACATTACTCCTGGTGTCCAAATTGTCTCACTATCTTTTCACTCTCTTTTTTCAGTTCCTCAATGTGAGCATTTAGGCACTCCAGGATGCGCTGGGATCTCAGTTCTTCTTCTTCCAGGTATCTTGCAGCTATCGATCCAACTGAAGCTGTAGGCAGCGGGCACTAAAGGGAAACAAAGCGATATCGGGTATTCTTTCATTCCAAGCTTCAGCCAGAAACACTACTGATCCTCAAACCACGCAACTAAATATGCTTCTAAAGGGCTCTTGTGTCATTTCTATCTTATTGGGCAGACTAAGCACTCAAGTCTCATGCTTGTATCATAGGTAAATGACCCTCCCAACAGTCTCCAACGAACAGTGAAAACCTCCCAAGCCTCTGCCAAAACTGCAGGGAGTAAAATCAGTACCTCAGCACACATAACTTTTCCATTCCAGTTGCTCCCCTCTTTAAGGCCCTGGGGGGCTACAGCTGAACGGAAATAAGCTCTCCATGTGCCTACATAACCATTGCACTTCACCGGTGGAACCCTGACCCCAGAGGTATCAATAGGAATTGACTGTTTACTATGGGGAATTGCAGTTTCACTTCAATTACCAGCCCCTCCACTTCAAATAATGAGAGGGAAGGACATGGCATGTGCAATCATAGCATAACTCCAGAAAAGGCCACTACAAAATACCAAGGGTTTTGTCCTGGGTGTGTTAGTGCAGCCTCACACTTAAGGTCTACATCCTGCTCCTTGTCTTCATAAAAATATCAGTGAGCAGTATCATCTCAGAATATGGGTTCCAGGGAAGAGAAAGAACTGCCAAGACTGGACGGGCACTGGGGATATCTCTGCTTTCTTTTATATACCTCCTCTTCTTCCCTGAAGTAATGGGTTCCTGGTACAACCTACAGGGGAAGTACACACCAAACTCCCATCACAGCTCACTGAACACCACTTCAGATCAGCTAGCAATGGTTAATAAAATACCCCAGATTCTTTCCTTTACAGTCAAGAACTATTCCTGCTACTCACATCACTTACCCACAAGTTCTTAACTTACAAAAATAACATCGTAAACTAGGCTTAATTTACGAGTTGATGAAGAGAAGCTTCCTGCACAGGGGCTGGCAGGTGAATTAAAAAATTACTAAGGGGCAGCTTGCCATTACAAAAAACTTGCCTCAGTGTCTTGGCAAGAGAATGTAACTAGTTATTTCCAAATCCTGGAGTCTCATGGTTTTCTGCTCTTTTATCAATAGGCAGGAACAAAGGGAAGCAGAAAAAAGGCTGCAGATAACAAGCAAATCTCTCCCACCCCACTGTTGCCTACTGATGAGAATATTCCTCTCTTAATGTTAAAGGAACTGATTTAAAGACACTAGAGCCTAACCATGAGCAGGGAGTCCCAGTCAACACCAGGAGAAATACTTGCATTTCCTTAGAAACCTTATTTCTACCTTTCAGAACAAAAAGCAGCACATTCTTTTCTACTAAACATCAAGCCCTAGAGCTTCTCAGACCCTGAAGTGGAACTGTTTGCACTTCAGTTCCAATCCTGCAATCTGAAGAGTTTCCATTTAGAATATTACAGTTCCCCAAGCTCCAAACATTTGTTTTCCGGACATGCCCACAAGCTACTTTAGTCTTGAAACAATCAAGATCTATTCTTGGTAGTAAACCTGGTCAAGATCCACAAACTTGACAAGCCTCCATTTATCTGTTCGTCAGCCTTAGAGACTCTTCTCTGGGCTCCCCACAAAATAAAAATAGCTGTTGTCACTGCTAACAACACACAACCAGAAGAGAAAAGAGGCAACACATCTGGAGCAAGGACCAGTACTCAAGGTTCTCCCCTCTCTGAACTACTACAGCCCTGTCTGGCCCCGGGTATGACAACTGCTCTCAGTGTCCCTCTTCCATTCCCCTCCCTGCTCCAGTCAGTCTACACCCTGGTCATTACAGTCAGTACTAGGATATATGGTCTTAAACACCAAAGGAAGAAGTGATTGAATCTAAGTTTCCTGTACCTTGGGCAAGTCCTCCAGCAACTGAGCTGAGGTAAAAGTACAGAGAAGGTGCCAACACTGTCCCCTACTAAAAAGGTAAGATCAGCGACTAGGAAAAATAATAGCCTCCCCTTGTGCAGTGAAGCACCGATTTCAGGTTTTCCTATCAGCTAGCATAAGTGGCTTTAAGTTCAGTGTGCAGTCCCATTCAGAGGGGTCAAACTCACCCTGTGCATTACAGTGAACATAGATGTGCAGCACCAGCTTTCAGATTCACCCAGAAAATGTACGTTGAAATACCCAGCACTCTACATCCACTTTGAGCCTCCACCACCAACCCAAGCCAAAAGCTGAAGCAGAATTCTGAACTGACATAAGCAGGTCACGGTACACAATGATGTACAGCACCAGTGTGGAGAGACCCATGAGCTTCTGAAATTAGCTTAGAAATTATATCAAACACAAAGCCCTTCCACAGAGAGTTCTGAAGAACAATGACATGGCTCCCATTGTCCAAGTATTAAGCATCCAGCAGTGTTTTTTTCCTCCCTGTTTAATGTTTGATATATGCCTACAGAATCATACACACCATGCAGCCAGATCATACGTTCAAAAATCTGGCTCCTTTTGCCAGATGAGAACCCAGCTATATCTTCAGCTGTTGAATAGCAACCAGCTTCTATACTGCTTACCGAAGGCACAGATTCTCTCTGATGATTTGAGATGGACTGCTTAGACGCTTCGTCTGCAAAATCTTTGTTTCCATCCAGCACATGGAGCAAAGAATCCGTTCCCAGCAAGGCACCCAAAGCAAGTGACTCCATGCAGTTCTTCTTGGTGGTCTGGGTGGGTAGCTCACCCATCTCAGGGGTCACAGTTCCTACTTCAGCAGCCCCCCATCTCTGGGGCTCCCCTTGATGATGCTGAACAGTCCCATCAGGCTTGTGATATATTCTCTCTGCTTGTTCATCATGTTTGTGCTGTGCTTCCCAAGTTGTCCTGGAAGGCAGGTTTGAACACATAACTGTTTGAGTTTGCCTCTTAGCAGCTGAACTTTAGCAAAAACTTCCACAGAGATAACTTCCACAGAGATAACAAATAACATACAAGTTACTAATAGCCCTGGCAATCCAAACCAGCTCTTATTCCATAGGACTTCCAGATATACATCCAGTCTCTAGGGAATTCTCTCACTCTTCTGCTATTGTAGATACCAAAAACTACAGTCTGCACATCCTAGTACTGCAAAAGAAAGGAGCACAGCCACCTGGGCCAAATCTAATCCTTTCACCAAAAAAAGCACATACTGCTTCTCAGTCAAAGAAAAAGGCAAAGGCAGTCAAAAGACAGCCAAATACTAGCTGGCTTTGCAAAACGCAAACCAGCTGGGACTAAAAGCTATTGCACTACTTAAAGCATGAAGGCAGATTCCAAAACAGTCCTTGTGTTCTCCCATACTACTATGTGCTGGAGATAGATACTATACGTAAAGCACATCATTAAAAACCCACACATCTCCACACCTTCTGTTCTCCTTCATAATGAGGAAGCAGCATCCTTGGGGTCAAGTAACACTCACCTGTACTGCACATCCCTGGCCTCAGGCTCTTCATCTTGCATCTGCTGAGCAATGCCCTCGGGTTCATCCTGGCAGACCTGCCAAGTGAGTTCCAGTTTTGCTCTGGCCTCTGCTAGATCCTTCCGCAATTGCTGGTTCTCAGATTTTAATTTATTTAGTTCAACAGCATAGTCTTCACTGAATGCTCTTAGGGTGACATCTTTTCCCTAATGGACAGAGAAGGGCTGAAGTCAAAACTTCTGATTTGCAAGACATCATAGTCAAATCCAGAGCAAAGGCTGGCAAGCTATTCCTTAAGGTGTACCCTCTAATCTCCAATTTGACCAGCAAAATTGTCAAGGCTTTCATAAGAGCAAATCAATTATATATTCCTTATTGTGTCTGCATCCAGACAAGCTGTGCCGATCTGCCTAGGAAAGGAAGTCTCTCTCACCACTGGATGCTTTTGAAAACAGGAAAATACAGATCAAGACTAGTTCAGATGTATCTGCCTCTGGCCTCGGGATAATGAGGAGGACTACATGACCTCAAGTTCTCTTCCAGCTCTATATTCTAGGATTGCCTCACCTATCTCAGCTAAGATGCAAGCCTCTCAGCCAAAGCTGGGAACACTCAGGTGGCACCCCCATAAACTGTCTGTCTGAGCAACTCTCCGGGTATGAGTAGCAAGCTCTGCCAGATACTTCCTATAGGTGTGAAGAAATACATACCCCAGTAGCTTAGCCATTGATGAGAAGTAACCACTCTCAGTGAGAAACTACCTTCCATGTGACCCACCAGCAAAGCTGCTTGCAAGAACACTTCTAGATCCCTTCACTCAACTTAGCAAAGGCCTACAGTAATAAGTATGAAAGGCTGTGCATATGCCTCCCCAGCTGTGATGACCCATAGCCCTTTAGAAACTTTCACTGGTAAAAGTGGTTTTGGTTTTTTTTGGGGTTTTTTTTTGTTTGTTTTTTTTTTTTGGAAACTAAACAATTTGCTTCTCCCCACCTTCTCCTTACCAGGCTAGGTGGATATAATTTCCATTGTTTCTACTCCTGTGACATTCCCACTTTCTTTTTGCCAATTCTATTAAATTTAGATGCTTAATTCATTCTCATCACTGCTGTATCTAAGGACTTTCCAAAAAAACCTGGCCAAGATCCGTAGCTCCTGTGCCATGGGGCTGTGGCGCCTTTTTTTTTTTTTTCCTAAAAACCAAACAAAAACCCTAAAGAGGTTTCTTGCTTTGCACTTTGCTACCAAGTTTTTGGTAAGTCAGGCAGGCAAAAGCCCACCAGGCACTTCAAGTAGAAAGTAATGGGCCTTAGGTCATTTCAGTCTCAAATCAGCTCTCCAGAAAGCTTTGTTTTTTCTCCATCTCACCAGCCACAAGCTTCTGTTCAACACTTTCCCAAGAATTTGGCACGTTTGACAATCACCCCAAACTAGTATTAACTGCTGAGTATGTCCTTCCCACAGATCTGACATGATAAAAGCTCTGATGATATATTCCTGTTAGGTTTTCAGCTGTCTGAATCTAGTCCTTGCCCCTGTGAGGGGCCCACTCTGGTTTATGTGAGACAGAATTTGCAAACTAGCCATTCCTTCCTTCACGCAGGCACTAAAATGAACCACCTTCAAGGTATTATTCCTGCCAAGACTGCACCTCTTCCATGCAGGCTCCCCTCTTCTCCTCTGGATGAGGTGGCCTCACCTAGACTCAAGAGTGCCACATCAGCAGTGGCCCACTACAGTGTCCCTTCCCAGTGTGTTGCCCCAAGGCATCCAGCCCATATTCCCAGGCTGCAACCTGCCTGTGGCGTGCAAGGGACAGCCCTGCCAAATGGCTCCTCACCAGGAGAGGAACATGCTCTCACCCCAGAAATTGCAAGGACCAGAGCAGTTACAGCAATGAGGCAGGTCAAAGGGACATCACAGATTTAGAATCAGAGGTTTGAGGTAAACTGGCATAAAATGGAAATGCAACAACATGTAGTAAAAAACACTGGCTAGACCCGATGGAGAAGAAACTGAGATGAGGGCTCTGTTTCTGCAGTTCTTCTCACTACTCTCTGACTGAACAAGATGCTCAGTATTTCTGCACCTTATTTCCTCATAAATTGCCCCTTTTGCTTGGGTTTTAAGTTCACTGAACTCTACCAAGCACTTTGAGAGGCCTGAGCAAAGACTATTACTGTTCTCAGGCAGGGGACAGACAATGCTAGCTGCTTCCCATCTCTGGTCCCTAATGTATACCTCTAGCATACCACACTCTGTTGTTTCCAGCATTTCTGAGAGATGACGGTTTTCCAGCCTCAAGGTTTCCAGCTGGACCAGAATTACCTGAGGAGACAGAGGCAAACAACAAGCTCAGAAAAAAGAACACAACACGTGCCCACAACACCCTACAAGCATTTTCCACCCTGAATTCAAGCACAAGTACAAAGCAAGTTTGGGGCCGCTAGTTGTGCAGGGAGCCTATAGAGAATACCATACAAATAACCATGCACAGTCATTTACTTTAGTTTTCAAAGATGTCATCATCCAGGCCTAGTTAGCATGAATGATCTCAAAGAATTCTGTGGGACTGTCAGTTACTGGTTTGAAAAGCAGCAGCAAGACAGATTCAATGAACACCATAAATTAGAAGATTTAATCAGAAGGGTCTCAAAGTCTTTGTTCAAATGTTGAAGAGAGAAGGAAACTATTAATATAGCTAAAAACTAGGATGGTATTCCAAGCCTTCAGATCCCTTAAAGAGACAGCATAAGTGTCTTCTGCCTTTTTTACCCTGTGCTCCACCGCTTTCCTCTCTGCTCTTTCAATCTCTGTTCTCAGCCGCTGTTCTAGGTCTGATGTGGAGCCACTTGCAGATGCAATTGTGATGTCCCGCTGGTGTAACTCTTGTGTCAACCTGGAGATTTCCCTTTTCATCCCTTCTAGCTCACTGCTGTGAGTTTGTTCAGCTTGAATGAGCTGCTCTTTCAGCTGGAGGAAGATACGCACACACCACCCATGAGCTTTTAAAAGATGTTTCAGCAAAAAAGCAAAAGTATTGCACATGGTAACGTGAAGTCTAAGTACTGGAAAACAAAAAGCTCTATGTAACAAGCCCTCTGTGCATGCTTGTCCTTCTTGATTGAAAACCACCTCATCCCAATCCTTTTCCACACCATGAACTGCCAACTGGGCCAAGACGTAAGTTACATGCTGCAGAGTACTTGAGAAGACCCATAATTAATCGAATCACAGTCTCTATAGCTCACCATTCTATCTCTGTGGCCAACAACAGATACCCAAAGGTTTACCATCATTGGGCAAGCACAGTAACACTTTCATAATATAACCTTGCAATTTGCCACTCAGCCTTCCTGAGGCAGAGATGGCATCTTTAAATAGCTCTAGCCAGACTTTTCTTCCAGGAATTTGTCCTCAGTCTTTTGAATCAATATTAGCTTGTAGCAACTTAAGCTACCCATGGCAAACTTCCACAAGCTAGCTATGCACAGGGTAAAAATATACCTCTTTGTTTTCATAACTCCATTTGACGACCACTAGTCCCTGCATTATGAGAGAATAATTATTCCCTATTTACTTTCCACATGACAGGCATGATTTTATTTTTAGTATGTTCAATCTCATTTATCTCTTTTCCAGCATGGTAAGACCTATTCCATTCAGCTGTTCCTTGTGTAAAAAAACACTCCATCCTTTTGGTCATCTTTTCCCATACCTTATCTTGTTCTATTCAATCCTTTTTGAGATGGCAGACTGCACTGCATACAGTATTCTGGCAGGCACACTGTATATTTATTCAGTGACATGATAGAACAACAACATAGCATAATTTCTTCCCTAATATTCCATTCCATTAGCCAGAAATATTAACCACCCAAACTTCCAGGATTTTTCTGAGAATTACAAGCATTTTAGAAAATTGAACCAGAATCTCTGCCTAGCCATGTAAATACTATACATATGGTGATTTATCTCCATGTCACCTTAATGCCTCCCAAGTATATAAAACAGAAACAACCATAATAAATCTCTCTTTCCTCCCCAGCAGCCTGTAGAAGATTCATTTATTGTGTGGCTGTTTAAATGTGTAACCAAGCACGCATCTCTGGCAAGATCTGCACCTCTGTACATTCAGAATAAAGGATGAAAGATTTTCACAGAAGTGAGATTTGTCACTCAAGTCCAATAAGGTTTCTACTCTAACCAGGCTCCAGTGAAAGCTCTCACACTAACTGATCTAGACCATTATTAAAAGTCAAGCCTTTTGGAAGGCCTGCCTCCCTCAGGTGCACAGAGCACTAGGGCGAGGTCCTCGTGGCAGATAAGCTGCTCCATCTCTTCCAGCCCCTGAGTTCACGTCTAGGTATCAAGGCTGAAGCAAACTCCCTTATTCACATATGGACTAGAACACATTTGAAGCCCTGTCTCAAGTGTGATAGGACATACTACAGCAAAGCCCATTCCCTCCCTGTTCCTCATCCTGTTGGGAGCCTGTATTAGGCTTAAACACAGCATTCCAGGCCTTAATTTCTTTGCATATTTGCCCCTCCAGCACTAATTCAAGTATCTCCACGCTATAGAGAAGCATTGCGTCACGTAGAGGTAGGCCTAAGAGATGCTCACAAAGTAAGCTGCATAGCTATGTACAGCAACCTGCAAACCTATCCTCTCAACTCCTCCTTTGTCAGATCTGCTCCTCACCCTTCAGCATATCACTGCCTCTACAACACTCCTGGCCTTTGGTCCCATTTGGAGCTTTGCTAACTGTGCACTGCTGAGGCACATGACACACACAGGAACAGCTGACTCCACAAGTACCTTTCCCACTCTCCACGAACAAAGTGATATTACCTTTTTAATCTCTGCCTTTGACTCAGTATGGTGCTCTTCCATTGACTGCAGCTCTTTGATATTCTCATCCAACTCTTCACTCAGCTGTACACACCTTGCATTTGAAGACACCAGGCTGGGTGCCAAATGTAAAACTACAGATTAGAATACCCCAATGAGGAGGACATGGTCAGAGAAACTTTGATCTTCCAAGCAGTCTCCTATGTCTGTCATAACAGAACCCGGACTCTTAACCTAGAAGTTCCTTACCAATCCTTTGGTTTTGTTTACCAAAATCATTTCAAAAGAGATTGGGAAGGTGATCTAACAGATAATAGCCATTTCTTGTTTGTTTCTTTACCATACTAAGATTACAAACTTCCCATGCAAACATTAGTCTGAAAACCACAAACTCAGAGAGGAAGACCTGTTTATAATTCTTATTTCACAGGAAGGTCTAGATCTGGTTCTTAGCAGCTGACTAACAAAGACTCCTTAACCTATTATGAATGAAGGTGCTAAGCCCAAGCAAGCTAAAACACTGGAAACACCCACAGTGTGCAGTGAAAAGTAGCCAACCAATTAGCAAAACAGTGTCACTATTAGAACCATAAAATGAATAGCATTTGATTTCTTTAACCCTTTGATATTTAAAATAAGCCTACAAAAATCAGTGAGACCCGTTAACTTGATGAATACAATATATTAGATATTATATTATTATCCCAGTTTCATTGCACATCGAGGGGAAGAATGCAGTCAGCTACCTGTTCTCAAGATGAGTCACCTCTGACTGTAAGTGCTGTTCCTTCTTCTGGGCAACATCCAGCTGCAGTAGTATATGCTCCAGCTCCAGCCCTGGAGAAGACAATTGTTTCTCTTGCAAATGTTCTTCCAAGGCCCTAAGCAGAAACATGAATTTTAATCTCAGCACAGAAATGTCATGTCTGAGTTCACTAATACAGGGAATATAACCACCATTTTCTTGGAATTCTCTGAAAAATACACAAAACCCAACAGTAGGTGACACCTGCGTGCATTATGAATAAGCAAACATACCAGCTGGATGACAGCCCCCTGTTTTGAGGTCAGGCTGATTAAAAAAGACTACATCCTATTGTGATGTTGGCCTCCCTGATCCAGACAGTCTCTGTGGTTAGCAGACATCCAGCTTGCAAGAAACAGCGTGGCTGTTAGGTAACATACGTCAACACCTTTTGACACGGCCATCAAAACCCTATAGCTTTTGCATGTTGCCAGTGCAGATGGGGAAGGCCAAGATTATTTTGCCACATATGTAGTTACTTTACCAAGACCCTAATCTGACATCATTAAATAGGTAAGAACTTTCACCTATGTCAATAAGCACATTATCAAATCCTGAAAGGCCTCCACCACTAGACTGAAAATGCCTGGGGAAAAAGAAACTCAAAAGCCCTGTGCTGCCTCCAGAAACCTAGCTGAGCAGAATGCTGATCCCTTCCGCACTCTTCATTGAGTTATCAGTTGATTTCAAAAGCAATGCAATTTGTCAAATGCTGCAAGGAAGCGCAGCACTTGTGGGAAACTACAGTGTACCATTCTATATATCAACCAGTACAGATCCAGCTGTATGAAAATGCTTTTACTGTCCTCAGTGGGAGAACCTGGAATATAGAACTGGATTCAAGAGCATAAGTACCAGCAAGGCACAGATGCTACCTGTTGAGGAGTTCTTTTGTGTGAAGAGTTTCAGTCAGCCTGGCCAGCTCTTTCTGTAACTGTTCCTGGTGCAGCTTGGAGCTGTCAATGAAATCTTCCTGAGACTGCAAGGTGGCTCTGAGTTCCATCTTCTCATCCTGTAGCACCTGCACAGGAGGGAGAAGGAATGACTGTTGCAAGATGGACCAAATCAGTTTGCTGTAATGCGATGAGAGGTTGATCAGACTTTTAAGGAACCCTTGGAAATCCTGCAGAGCATCATATGGGTACAAAGCCAGCTTTGAGGCCGATCAGGAACTTTACAAAGGCTCTTTCTAGAGATGGGAGCTCTGGGATGAAAAGCCTTCCTGCTACCTCTCACAAGCGCTGCTTTATACTCAGTTTCCTAACAGTTCCTCCACTGACCTCTAACATTTTCTTGGATTGCCTTAATTCTTCCTGAACTCTTTGCTGATCTTCCAGAATCATCCGATTGTTTACAGTCAGGTCGTCCACAACCATGTTAAGCCTCTCCACCTCCAACTCGTTGGCACAGATAGCATCATTGGCCCTCTCCAGCTTGCTGGTTAAGTGTTGGATTTCTGATCGGCTGGCCAGCTCCACCGACTCCAGAATCTGCTTCCGATTGGCAAGCTGAGTCTGCTAAGAGTAATTGGTTTGCATTAAAGCTAAATTATAGAAAACACAGTATATCAAAACTACATTCAAAACAACTACTGATTTCTTTGTGTAACAAGCCACATTCTCAAAGTAAGCAAAACTACCTTTCAGGGAATTAGGGAAAGTATTGTTGCAGGGTTACACGATGGGCAAAACTGAAGGCAAACAGAATTAAAAAAAAAAAAAAAAAAAAAAAATGAGGGGGCCCTCTGACTCCAAAAGGGATTCAAAGAGAATCTGGGAAAAGCAGAACTCAAATCACTCAAGTTGTCCAAGTATGAACTGCCTAACAACAAAGCTGCTATTGTTGCAAAACAACTATTTTTTGCTCATTAACCTAAGGCTAGATCAGGAGAAACGGCAGCATGTAAGAGGGTTTGTAAATACCATACACAAGCTAGAGATCACCCAATCATTAATTTCACACCAAGATAGAAAGCAGCTCTTGGTGCACAATGAAAAAAAAAACACAACCACCAAACAGATCAAAAACCAAACTGGGTGTAACAGTCAATTATGTTTCACTTTATGCAGTAAATATCTGGTTCTAACGGCTTGTGAGAATGCTCACTTTGAATGTTTCATTGTCTTAATGGCTGACAAAAAAAGTTGGAGGGAACTTATGACTAGCAAACAATACATGCTCTATTATTTATAGGCACAATACTTTATTTCATAGCATTTCTTTCCATGTAGCTAGCTGGTGAAATTTAACAAGCCAGCTCTCATATAAGATTCTAAAGGATATTCACTTCATATATTCCCTTTTTGAATAGTACCTTACAATTTTTAAAGGCTGAAACAAAAATATTTAAGTAGTCTTTTACTTCCAATTTCTAAGAGTAGCAATTCCCGCCAGCTTCAGAATCACCACATGCCTTGATTTATCTCCTGATACGTAATGCCTCATAACTAAGAAAAACTACAGGAACTGTGCATTTGGAAGACTGTGGTATAATTTTGATTACAGCCTTTTCATTATTTGAATAGTCGTGACAGAAAACATAATCAGGAGGGGCAAGAGTTTAAAGTACAGCCTTTCTCCACCCAAGAAACCGGAGTACCAGACTACCTGAATATTTATTTCTGCATTAAGAAATATTTAAGCTATCTCTTATTTCCAGTCACAGAACATGCAGGACAGCACAGAATTCCAAGTTTCACCTGTTGACTTTAAAGGCTGCAGGTGTTACAGGAAGGTGCTCACCACTGGGTAAGAATGCCAGGCTTCCCTAAGCTGCACTGAAAGATATGAGGGGAAGCCAGCTGAAAGAAGAGAAAGGGGAAGTACTCCATGGTCACAGATCTCAGCTTGACCTTGTGCCAGAAAAACAACCAAGCATACAAAATGCATAGAAACATCCAAGGCAAAAATTTAGCATTTTCATGCTGGGCTTTGGATTCAGGCAATCTGTTCACAGTACCTCTGCACCTAAGTCGTCTACACTGCTTAGGAAAAATCTCCCCGAATTCGTGTTTTTCTGCTGCACAGTGAGAAGAGTTCCTCTGCACTCCAGTATACCAGCCTGCACTCCAAGGACACATCTGTTTTCAGACAATTGAGCCATCAATGATACAAAGACAGCAGAGCAGCAAGACCTTCTGCCCAAGGACTCTCTCTGCATTTGTAGATCTACTAGTGTCAGCCTTTCACAAAGCCCCTGTCAGAGCCAGCTTCAATCCTGTCATCACAAACTTCCTCCTCGCAGGAGTTTCCACTCAAGAGCAACTCAGGAGCCCATTAAGCGTAAAGCCCCCAGCAAGAGCTTCTTATCAGTGTCTGCTGTGATTGTGTCAGTGTGACTTCACAGCTGTGCTCTAGGTCAATTCGTCTTACTCTGCTGCAGCACCACTAACTCACTAAATGATTAGCTTTCCAGGAACAGCAGCCCCACTACTTCTTGCCTTTAAGAGACTTTTAAAAAAGAGGAGGGGTGGGCGGGGCAGGGACAGGACTGAAAACTGGTGTTACTTCAGTACTTTGCAGAAGTATCTGTCATAGGGGAAGACTATTTTCCAACATCATCCTCTGGGCTGGACCCACAAGGTACATATATTTAGCTACTGGCAGGTACACAGCTTTGAACTAGATGACATGATGTAACAGCTATTGTAAAGTGTCATATGCTGTGGTCTCTACCTCCTAAGGAAAGCTTCATCCTACTATCTTCTCTACTAATTGGAGGGGTGGCAGGGAGAGCTGCATGAGGTTTATCTAACCTCTATTGACAGACTCCAGATCTTTTTTCCCATACAGCACTCATACAAGTAAACCTTATTCCACTGGGACTTTAAAAGTCATTTCAATGGCAACCTAAACTGGATTCAAGCCTGAGAGATTTCATTAATCTCTCCCTCTTCTCCCCTCCCTCCTCTCCCACCTGTTACCACAAACAAAACAAGAAACTTTCAGCACATATTAATTGTACCTGAATGAGCTCAGACTGTTCAGCCAAAGCCTTCCTCTGCGCTTCCAGCGATGCCACCTGCTGCTGGTAAAGCAAGCGCTGCTTCTCCCAGTCAAGTGATTTTTGACGAAACTCCTGCAAGGACAGCAGGGGTGGCTTGGAGCAGTACATCCATGCAGTTGACAAGAAGGCCCCCTTCTAGTTTATATCCATGTTTGCTTTCTCTCTCCACCATATCCTCATGCACCTTTCCCCACAGCAGGGAAACCATTAGCCAATCATCTGATGCACCAACTCAGCAGTATAAAACCCCTCACATAATGGGCTGCTTGTATTTCTTTCCCGCCTGAGTTAAAACGTCAGTGTCAATTATTGCTGTTTACAAATGTTAAGTGCTAACAGATTCATGGCTAGTTTCATGGATTTGCTGTCAGAGGTTTAACAATTCAGACTGGCTTTAGCTTCCAAACACGCTGCTATTGAAATCACTAAGATGACAAGTACGAACTACAGAATTTTAATGCTAATCTCTGCTCCAGAAATTGGATACTACATCAGTCAGATGTGTTTGTTAGACACATCTTCAAGGTACAGTAGAAGAAAATTGAGTGCGGTTGAGCTCAGCATAGCACAAAGATTAAAAGATGAGACAGGGTTGAGAAGAAGTTTGACACGTAGCTCCCTCCTCCTCAAAGAAGTGAGATGACAACCTCACCACACTGGAATTCATTCCATTCACATAATTAATTACTCTTCCAGCACCTTCTTCTTTTTACTTAGTCTAAGAATAAGAACAGCAGCATACTTTATCCCGCATACTCAGATGCTCCAATGCAGGAAACCGCCTTTATTATACAAGCAGTTGAGAAGAGCTATACCTGGAGAGTAGATGGAGAGTACTTTTAAAGCAGGATTCATAGCCCACTTCCTAGTTGACTATTCAGTCACCAGTGAAGCCCAGAAAGTCACATTAATACATACAAACTCTGGTTGGCACTTGCTTTTTCACTACATACCTCCAGCTTCCTGGTCAGTCGGCTTATTTCAAACTGGTCGTCCCCTTGTCTCTTGTTAGCTTCTCCTCTAGCTTCTCTTAGTTGTTTCTTCTGCAGCTTCTCATAGCTCCTCCTCAGCCTGGACAACTGCAAGGAATACAGTGAAAGAGACAACTTTGTTCAAGGCCGCAAGGCAAGAATTAAACAGCACTTTGAGAGAAGGCACACAAAATGGCTTCACACAAACAATTCCCCTAATCAAGGCCACACAGCTCAGAAGCGAAGACTTCTCTTTGTATAATGAATCTAATATACCAACAGCATTGCAAAATACACCTAGCTGTGCAAGAGTAGCAAGATGCCACTGAAGTCGTGACATCAGCAGCTCTAATTAGGCCTCTGTCTTACCACTATTAAAACATGACTAAAATATTGAGAAGATGAACATTTACATGTAGCTGTTAATGCAGTAAGAGCATGGTACCCCTCTGTCTACAGGTGGCTCCCAGTCACAGTAGTAGCAGGCAGTACCTGTGGTTGATCTCCTCAGAGAGGGGCACATCACACCACACATGGGGTGGGGGCTAGTTCTACACAGAGGTACAATTTCTTATGTGATTAAAATACACTCATGAAGCTCAGGTGGGAACCGGAACTCTTTTGCTTAGTGGGAGAAGGAAGATTTGAGAATTGCCATTATACATAATATCAACACTACTTCATCTGTCATTTTCTGATTAGATACACTATGTATTTCACAATGAGTGGAGAATGCCAACAGAAAATATCATTCCTACGCCTACTGCTAGAATGCTAAAGTCATATCAGAAGCAGGAATGAGGAAAAAACTCTTGACATTTAAATGACCCTCTGTGCAAATAATCACTTGCAACTTGCACAGAATTTTCCATCTGATGAGCTCCCCCCAACTCAATTATTAAATAAAAAGTTTCCAAGCAGCCACATGAATTTGAGAAGTCATCATTCCCATTTTACTGATGGAGAAAGCTAAGCCCACAGAAGGACTGTGAGAAGAAAAAACATCTCAATCGAGACCTCATGCACTGATCACAAAAGGTTCTCCAGAGCCCTGAGTCAGCAAACTACTTAGGCATGTTCAATGGGAATGGACAGGCGTACAGGCTTAGAGTTAATATACAAACATCTTTTGCCAAACACATCAGAAAATTACAAGTACAGGTTTATTCGTTCAACAACCTCAGTGAGTTAGACACTGTACCTGTAATTTTACTGGTAACAGTGGTAAATCAAGACAGAAGGAATCTCCCCAAACGGTACTAAGAACAGAAGACTGAGGAATATTGGAGCTTAACGTCATCTACATTAATACTGTGTGGGTAAAATACCAACACATTGCAATTTTGGCCACAACACACACGCTGTATTTTAGCCTTAGCAATTTAAGCAGATCTGCCAATGCACCTCAGCTTTGCTTTGCAGCTTATCCACAATTCCAGTGGGAACATCTAGTGAAAGACGACTGTTAGTCATACTGAATAGTAAGGTGTTTTAAATGAGGACAGATGCCTTCTGTCCTCAGAGCAGAGACTACTAAATTAATTTAACTTCCGGCTTACAGTGAGCATGAACTAGGCCCAACCCTCCAGAGAAAACAGGTCAATGCTCTACTAGCTGTTCATGCCATTTAACTCGCTGCTACTGACAAGCAAGTGGAGACAGGCAAAGAGTTAAGGCATAAACATGGAATGCTGTTATACCACCTGCAGGACATTCCACATGTACCACCTTGCAGTGAAGAAGCAGCTTTTTGAGATGAAAGCTCTGAAATTATTTTCAGAAAGTATTTTCTAAGTATACTTAGTTTTAATTAAGTGTATTAAGACTGATATGCCTTGAGAGAACAAAATCCTTACCAACAAAATCAGAGTCATTGGAGGCAAAAAGAAGATGAGACCACATACCATTCTCATTTCTTGATCTCATACGATCCAGGCCAGTTGCACCACCACCCTTTTTTAATTTCACAAAATGCTGAAAGAGCAAACTGCTGCTGCCTGTACCCATGGCAACTTCAGAATAAGCACTATGGTGACTAGCATGGGCAAACACAGGACATTTTTGCAGTAAACTTCTGCAGATGTCTAACACATGAAAACTGCAAGAATATATCTACTACACATTTCTACTCCAACAGTTTTCTGTTCATCACCAACTTCCTCCAAAGTGCAAAAAACAGGCCTAATGAAGCATAAAAATACTACTTTGCCTACACTCAATGCTCTTTTTTGTAAGAACATAAACATTAAAAGAATGGGAAATTTTAAAAGTATGGCATTTAAACAAAAGCAATGACACAAAGTATTTCACCTATCAGATCGTATGTCAACTGAGAACTAAAAACCAACCTTCTCTTTTTGCAACTTACCTCCTCTTGAAATTTCTTCAGCTGTTGTTCATATTCTTTAACCATGTCCTGTTTGGCTTTTTCAATGTCTTCTACCTGGTGACGCAACATGCCAACCTGAATGAAGAGTTAAAAAGCAAACAAATAAAACAATAGAAGTGGACTTTACTGTCAGTAGGTACTAGGATTAGTTTTCATTTCATAAATATACATTATAGTAGGAGTGGTAAATGACTATTAAAAGATCCTAATTCTGTTAACAACTGCATGTTTCAATGGGGTCACTCACTACAAATCAGATTAAGTCTATGCCTAAATCTTTGGTAGGTTGGGGCCTGAACTGTTTCTGTTCCGGCCTCTTGTTTTGAGCCAGTTTCTGGCTTTCATTTTTGGGAATGAAGCTTACAGTTTGGGCTTGTGTCAAAAAGCTATTTCTATCTGGTATTTTCATCAAATTCTTCATAAACACACATTATGATGTCAGGCTATCTACCAAGAGGAAAGATGGCCATATCATTATCTTACTATAGTCAGGTGAAGCAGAGATTCCAAATACCACATGGAGATGAGAGGGACAAAGAAAGAAATGGGGCTTTGAAACTCATGGGGAAGACTTCCCTTGCATTGATTCAACTGCTCCTGTGACTCTTTTTTGTCTTCCCCCCCTCCATCTTTTTCCCACCCACAAACCAGAGTGGCCACCGTTCTAACTGCAGATGCAAAGGACAGCAAGCCAACAAATTAAAAGAAATCGCCACAGAAAATTCATGAGTAAACCAAAAGCATGAATATACTCCAGTAGTGACCTTAACCATAGTTTACAGTTCAGTTTTGAAATCAACGTTTGCTTTTGGTGGTAAAAAAATATTTCAAAAGTTCCTTGAGAAAATACAATTGATAATAATAATAATGATAACCTATATGATAAAAATCACCATTCTTGCAAATGAAAATCCTGTGGCATGACTCCAGATTTAATAACTCTGTAACAAAGACATTAGTTCCAAAACTTGCCATGCAGACCAGTAGAAGCACCTGACCGTATTAACAAGAAACTACAGAGTTCTTAACCCACTGTTGCTACAACCTGTCCCATTTCTCTATTTTACTAGATTCCACACCAAATTACTAAAAGCTACAGCAGTACTTGGGTAATTTTGAGGCGTAGTATAGTTGTACAGGCACCCAAAAAACCCAACTGCTTGTGCAGTTATCAGCTGGCTTTCAACCCAAGAAGTCAAAGCAACTTCATCAGAGAGCTGCCAAAACACGATTTGTAGAGAAGAGTCTGCTGAAAGATAGGACACAGCAGCTATAAATATAAGAACAAATTTCAAACACTTTCAGAAAGTGTCAATGTGGCTAGACCTTAAGATATAGCCACCCAGATTCCTGCTGGTGGATACATCAGTTCATTTCCAGAAGAGAAAGTTTATGGTTCACATCCTATGCAGAAACTTCACTTACTGATACTTCTCCACCGATACAGAAATTTGGTGCACTTCCCCCAGGTCTTTAATTAAAGGCTACAAAACCTGAGCTGCATGAAATAGCCCTTGGAGAATCTCCCAGCAATATCTTGGTGTATTTTACACCACCAAATGTTTCTTCCACCAATGACTGCAGGTTGCGGGGCTATTGATTACTGTTATAGCCAGATCCAGTGTCTCTGGGTCCTCTCTAGAAATTCTGACAATTTCTGACAATTCTGACAATCTGTGGACTTCCACCAACCCTTAAGGAGTTGATCGCTTCACTTTGATGGAATTACAGATCAGGCACCTTGTTCCACCAGGCTCCTTTGTAAATTCTATTCCTGATTTCCAACTATGAGACAGGCTCCTGTTTCACTTAGCACAGCTATTTGCTAAAGGTAACCCCTTGTTTCGGCTTAGCATTTAAAAAGTAAAAAAAAAAAAAAAAAAATCAAAACTGATGAAACAATACCCGAAACACACGTCCATGCAAAGTCAAACTCTGAAATTCAGGCTCAGCCTTTATATTGCATTGTGACATGTAAAACACACAGGTTGACATCAATCAGAAAACAGTATGAAGCTGAGGTACCTCCTTATATTTCTCCTGCAGAGCAGCCCTGGCAGAGGCAAGTTCCTGCTCTCGAACACTCAGGCAAGCTTCTAAAGCCTGTGTCTGTGTTTCCCATTCAGATTTCTTGTGAGCCACCATAATGTCAATCTGCTTCATCAGCTCCTGCAGCTCAGCCTCACAGGAAGTCAAGAACCCACCGCTGGAAGGGAAAGAGCTTCAAGTTACAAAGCAGGCACTGTACCAACAAAGTCAGCAGAACGAACTGATTTGCACGAAGGGACCAACTCTGCACATGCAGTGCTTTGAACTCTATGCAAATTAGCTTGCAGAGAAATATACTTAATACTTACGTGTTTGTCCCACTCTCTAATGCAGTATCTCACAAGTGGTATGTTCGTATCACTGGGCAGAGATCTAAATTTGGCAATGACCAACGAAGAATACTTGTGAAATCTCAGTGAGAACAAATGACCTACACACTTTAAATGTAGGGGGTTTGCCTTCTATACAGAGAACTGTTACAAGCACCTACAAACACTTATGCCTTTGTCTCAGTACTATGCATTATCTATGTAAACCGGAGCATGTTTGATCCATATTTTGTATTTACCTTAATTGCTCTCCAGGCAGAGGCATTTTATAACAAGTTTCAGTCAACAGAGAAATCTTACAGCCAAGCTATCAGCTACTGAAAACAGAGGTTTATCACAAATGCAGACAAACCCCTAAGCAGAGGGGGTTGGATGACAACATGATAATGAAGAATAGAACATTCACAATCCATTGGGGAGAGCATGCTCCCTAGCGACGCTGCAATTTCTAATTTTGTGCAGTAATTATTGAAGCCAATTCAACTAACTCTTCTAAAATTTCACAAGCTGCTAAGCCAGGGACAATATTAAGGCTTGCAAGATACAGCCCTAGAGGGCAGTGAACTCCATGATGATCTTTACCCCTTTAATTTGCCTGTCAAAAAGGAAGCACTGAAAAGAAACGGAAATCAATAGGTTAAGGGATTGAAATTTTCCTGTTCCCCCAGGGCACATGCACACTTCACAACTTGGCAGTTTTTCTACAGGGAAAGAAATACTTCTTAAAGGAGCCAAAATCAGTTAAATTTGAAGTTCACCCTGTCCTGCAAGTTAACCAAATATTAGCTACTATTATGCAGAGCAGGAATATTTCCTTCATAGCATCTGCTGATATAAAGCTAAATCTAAACCTGATTTCTGCAACCAGTTCTCTGTAGAAGATACGGTATCAGTAAACTTGAGTCACATTCTCAAAGATCACTATGAAAATGGCATCAGTGACTTTTGCTTCCACGCTTGTTTAACACATAAAACATTTTTTTCCATGATCAGCACTACAGTATCTCTTGGGGATCCAAAAGCCTAGATACTTTCACCTAAGAGATAGCGTTAAGGATTCTTCAGAGATGAATGAGACTGTGCAGTTTCAACACGAGCAGGAAATAATCAGATGTTTTCAATAAAAACAGATAACAAAGTCATGTGTCATTAACCTTGCAAGGCTGTTACAAAAAAAATACTTATTCACACCTTTAATTACAACTGCTCCTGATGTTAGACAGTAAGAAGGGTTTACAACAACAACAAAGAGGTAAGGTTTTCAGGAAGACATAAAACTAAATTTCTAACAATTAAGACTATAATATCTGACAAGAGATTATTGCAAAGCTAGCTCACCCAGTGACTTTACTTCTGCACCAGCTGAAGACCACTGCACACTGTATTTGTCCACCAGCATGCGCTAGTGGACAAACTCCAAAGCCCTTATTTAAGCAACAGAAGCTTTGTCCGATACCAGAGAATTTGATTCTGAATAAGAGGGAAGGTTAATATTTAAATGACTGGTGTATACTGTTGCATACATACCTCCCCTGCTCATTTCTTTGCATTCCTTCCAGCAAAGCCTCCATCACCAAATCCTGGTGGTTTTAGCAGCTAGGAAAGTACACAAAAGCAGCAGTCACCCATGGTAATATATGAACAAGGCTACTTCTCCATCCAACTGCAGAGCAAGCTGAAGTCCACAGAGGAAAGAAGTTTAAAAAAATTACAATTAGCACACAGTTACAGGTGAGGAAAACAATGGTCAGCTTCATGAACTTACAAGCCAAATATCTGCCAAATAAAGGAAAACATGATTTTTCTACCAAAAAAAAAAAAAAAAAAAAAAAAAGACCCAGTGCAACCATTCAGCACTATCAAATTGCGGTGATATAATCGTGTGATCTAGTAAGTGGAATAACTCAAAGAGCAGCAGTGGAGGCAAATCTGCACTTCAGCAAATGGGTAAACTCAACACACCGGGACTGGCAGATCTCCCATCTCCTGGGTGCATCAAACTGTGGAGGATCAGCAACACTCGGGCACTTCCAAACGGGCTAGCCTAAGATCCACCCCTGACAGGGGTATTTGTCTCTTCAGAGAAAAACCGTAAGCACCTTGTAGCAAGTAGCAGTAAGAATCTATCCATAAATTAGATCTCTTCCTAGTCTGTTACAGACTAGGTTAAAGAGACCACACAGTTTACGATTGCATTCAGGACACAATGCTAGTTCACATGATTGCGAGAATTTTCTTTTAAGATAGCACTAACTCTTTAAAAATTCCTCTGGTGCCTTAAGCTATGAAAATAAGTTGCACACGTTTACAGTAGCAGTACATTGAGTTAAAAACAACATCGTTTAAGTCATGAACACATGTATGTATGCATACACATAGCAGTTTCACATATTTGTGAAGCAAGAAAGGTTTACATGAAAGGAAAAAATGGGGAATAAAAAAAAAATTAAAGTTACCATGGAACCACACCCAGAAAGGTAGAATTTATTTCAGTGGCTCCTCCATGAAACTGTGGCTCTCTAACAGAAATATGGTTAAACTCATCCTGAGGATACAAAATTACACTTCAGTTTCACTCTGTGGATATATTCACGCAATCTTCTGTTTCCAAAACATGTATGCACTTTCTCAAGTATTTAGAGATGGATCCTCACAACATCTTTCCTCAAAGATTAATATGGCATTATTAAGCAGTCAACAAAATGGGGAGCGGGTCACAGAAAGTGAGACTTTCAGAAACACATACTCAGCTTTGCTCTCTTTCACTTCCATCACAGCTTCTATCCTGCTCCTACAGCATTTTAAAACACCATCCAGAGATTAAAGCCTGTCCCTGGGAGCTGTATTTTAAACCACACACATACACAAAATATGTATTTCACTGAGGAAGGGGAAAAAAAAAATTCCTATCCCTATGCCGATACAGTGTTTTGTCTCTCTTTGGTCCCGTCTGTGCTCAACAAAAATCAATCAGTATGCAGAACATCTTTGTTGTACTGCTGATGGCATAGCTGCTGAGGAGAGTAGATGAGCAGATCGCCAGAGCTGCTGACAGCGCTCCAAGACAGTTCTCCAGGTGGCAATAGCAGACATTAGCCAGTAACAGCTCTTCTGTTTCATTCTAATCACACCTACACAGAATTGATTTTCAGTGGGTAGCAGAGAGATTTCATTGTCCACCACAGAGAACGTCTGCTAAAATTCAGAAGGAAAATCCAGAGAGCAATCCAGGTCCTTTATCAGCAGGTCCTTCCGTGAGAGGCTGGGATCAGTTCAACACTGAAAGCTCTAGTGCCATGAGGAGCCAGACAGTATCTACTCTTGCTTCTGACAGGCTTTAAGCAGGGCCCCCCAAGGTAAGATGCCCGTATCTGCCAGCTTTGCATACTTGCCAGCTTACCTGAGTTTGGGGGAAAAGCCTTAAAATCAGACACCTCTAGCCAGTTTTATCCTACATCAGGCTTGTTGACTTAGTATTATATTTTGACATCTCAAGCTTGCAAGTCACTATGTGCAAATTACAGGCATCTGAGTAAAGACCCACACAGATACCACAAAAAGAAACAGTCTCTGCCATTAACTACAGCTGAAACAACGAGAGCTGGCCTGCCACTTCCGAAATCGAAGAAAGAGGAAGTATTTGCAAAAAAAAAAAAAAAAAAAAAAAAGAGATAAAACATTTAAAAATCAACAGCGTTTAGCATCCCAACTCAAGAAAGAATTGTTGCAGTAGAGGCAAGAGGAGAAAATTTGACAATATGCAGGAGGACTTAAGAATACTACCCGTGAGGAAAGACTGGGATTATTTTACATTTAAAAAACACTGTAGGATGCAATTTTAAACTGCCGCTGGAAGTAAGCTTACAATGAACAGAAAAGCACAACCCACGTTGCAGCAAGCACTTCCCAGAAGTACCAATAAACATGCGCTGGAAAAGCCATCTCCGGCTGTTCTATGGCCAGGCAGGAGCCCGTGGGGAACCAGCCCGAGCAGCTGCTGCTTCGCCGGGGCAAGAAGTGACCTGGGACGGGGTCCCCCACGGCATAAAGCCACCCGGCCTCTCCGGAAGGCGCACCCTCATCCTACGGTGTTTTAATTCCTCCTCACGGGGAGCCTCGACACCGAACGACCACTAACGATGTTTACACGCACCCCGAAGGGGAGCGTATCGGCCCGCAGGCCGAGGCACTGACCGCGGCCCCTTCCAGCCCTGCTCCCCGGGAAGAAGGCCCCCCTGCTCGGGGGGCTCCGGGCTCCCCGCACCGCCCCGGTTCGCTGACTATGGGTCGGACCCCGCCGCTGAGAGACGACGGTCGGCGACCGTTCCTGACGGCGGGAGGCCAGCGGTGGGCTGGGCTGGGCTAGGCTAGGCTAGGCTAGACTAGACTAGACTAGGCCGGGCCGGGCCGGGCCGGGCCGGGCCGGGCCGGGCCCGGCTCGGCTCGGCTCGGCTCGGCTCGGCTCGGCTCCCCGCAAACACCCCTGCCACCGGTCCCCCCGCTCACTCCCACTCCCGCTCCCGCTCCCCGCCCCCGCCGCTGCCAACCTAACGGCGGAGCAAAGCCTGGGCCTCGGCGGCGGGTGAGCGCCGCGCCTGCGCGGGGACTGCGCCTGCGCACTGCCGGCGCCGAGGCTGCCTCCCGGAGATGGGCGCGGTAGGGGGCCGCGTCGCCCGGTGGCGGGGGGGGGACATGGGCCACGGGGCTACAGTGGCCGGGAGGGGCGCCGGGAGGGGCAGGGGGCCGCATCGCCCCGGTTACCGGGACTGGGATGCGCTTAGGCCTGTCCCCAGCGCCTAGCCGGGACCGCCTCGCCCGGTTGTCCCCAGCCACCGCGGGGCCGCCTCCGCCCGGGGCGGCTGGAGCGCTCCACAGCTCCGGGTGTAAAGGCGAGGCCTGTTCAACGTGTAGCTCTGGAGCCAGGCACGGCGAGGTGGCTCCTGCACCCTCCTGAGAGTCCCAAACCTGGTTTGGTTTTAAATAAATATGGGTAGTCTCCAACCCCGGCACGATCTGAGCCGCCTGCTGATGGTTGCTGTGCTGCAGGAGTCACACAGGGGCGAGTGCTAAGGTGAGGTTTCTGGGAGGGCAGAAGAATAATCGAACGATCACAAGAAACCCCTGGAATGAGGACAGTAGCTGAGGGTGGAGGACAGTCTTATTTTTCTCCTGTTTCACCCGCTTTCTGGAATTCAGGTTTTGGCAGCATTTCGTGTGCCATTAAATCCTTTGTTCTGCCTCTTTCCCAGATTCACAAAGGATCAGAGACTGAAAGTGAGTAAGCAGCAAACAATAAGCAACGGTTCTGTGCAGAGTTAGAGAGGACGGGGGAGCTCTAGGTCCTCAAGCTCACTCAAAAAGAGACTTCTAAAGGTCAGTAGCTATAAACTCATGTAAATCTCTATAATTAATAATAACAGGCCAGTTTTATATGTTCATCTCTGATGCATATCAATCTGCAATTCAGTCTGATAGTGTTCTTTTTAGATGAAGTAGTTCTCCTGTGGTTATAACTGCTTTTTGAGTGGATTAGAAAAATCAAGTTTTTCCATAAAAGTTTAAGCTTAACAGAAATTGGATCAAAACTGGAACAAGCCCATAGTCCAAACTCCAGCTACTTGGTTAGGGATGTGGACGTTAGAAATAGTATCTGCTTTGTGTCACAGATTTAGCTGTACTTGCCTGCTACAACGATGGACAGTGAAGTGCAAAGGGATGGCAGAATCCTGGATTTGATCGATGATGCGTGGAGGGAGGATAAATTGCCATATGAGGATGTGGCTATCCCTCTGGTAGGTGAATTGCTACTTATCAATCTGAGTTAAGACTGGTGTGTTTATCACAGCCCCTTCCAAGAAATGGCACAGAGAGTATTGCTTGCGGTGCAGCTAATTTGTACAAAAGGCTCCCAGGATGGATCTGACTCACTCTTTTCTTGTCCTATACGCCAGTCATACCTGTGTGTGTATGAGGACGTGTACATTTCTGTCCCCCTTCCCCTGACCAGTTGCCAGACCTCCTCAGAACTGGAGTGCCCTTCCCATCGCACTATTCTGGGTTTGGCATCAGAGGAGTAGAATCATTCTTTCTCTCTGCTTCCCCTTCACGTTACTAGTGTGTGAAGTGGTTTCCCAGTTGGTTTGTAGAACAGAGAGGATCAGTCTCATGCTGACAGTTGCAGTCTTGGTTACATTTTATCTCCACTTTCTGAAATTCCATTAAAAGAAGCTGAAAATTTTTCAAACATCTTCCTAATCAGTCTTTTCCAGATACAGTGTTGCTGTTGCCAGTTCCAGGATAGCAGTGAAGGAACTGGCATCTGCAGTAGGACTCTTGCTTGTAGCACTGCATCCAATGCATGGCAGCTATCTTTTCATCCAATGTACAAGGCCAGAGAGGTGCAGCTGGGGAAAAGCTACCTCTGACCCCACAAAGCCCAGAGCTGAAGCTTCAGATCTCCCACACTGATGTCTTTCCTTAGCTATTTTGAAACTACCAGGGAAGTGAGAGGTATCTGAGGATTTTCCCTTTCCTTGTTCCCTCTGGTACACAAGGTTTACCCTGGCTAGCACTTGACAAAGCAGTCATGCTAAGATTGTGGGGACTGACAGGCTGCTAGTTTCTTTTAGCACAGAGACATTTCCAAATTGCTAGTGACATTGCTAGGCTCAAGCTTTAGCCCTTACACCACTGTCTTTTCAGAGAGGGCAAGGAGCAGCTACACACCTCCAAAATCCATATACATGGCACACAAGTTTTCCTGCCAAGATTTGGGCTTGAGGGAATGATCTTGCAGAACTATGATTCTCGGATATGAGGGCCCAAAACCCCCTTTGCTTGGGACAACCTGTACTAGGCAGGCTGAATATTATGAACTAGTTCCTTGCTGACAGTTGCCTTTACCCTGTATCCCAATATTACTGTTTATTTCCTTATGGCCATCTCTTGAGCTACTTACAGTCACATACTGATGGCAGCCACAGAGCAGGAAGCCTCATCAACTAACAATAGAAAGAAAGGCTTGGCTGTGGATATAAAGATCTGCAGGGCTGGACTGGCTCTGATCACAGAAAAAACAGCACAAATTCACAGGAGACTTACTCAGCGGCATTGTAAAGGAGCAAGCAAAATGGCTGTAAAGTATTTGAGGCTGTCCCGAGCATCTGATCGCTGCTCACTCAAGAGGTTCCTATGAACTCAAATGAGCTCTAATCATATGCTGTTTCCAAAACTGAAAAATTTTATTTAGCTCATACTGGGATTTCCAGAGATCTAGAACTCAGAATTCTTGCCCAAATGGTATCTGGCAGATAACACACACTCTGTCTGACTGCACCAATACAGCAACACAGAGAACAAATAATACCAGGAAGGAAAATGAAATCTCAGTTAAACTGTACTTTCTCCTTACTGTGTCATGAGCAGCTCTGTGTTGCACCTGTTAGGGGTTCCCGACTTCTACTGTTGATATAGCACAGCCACACCTGAGTTCAGCATGTAGAAAGAGGAAGGATTTCTCACCTGCCATAGGAAAGTAACATGTTACAGAACCAGTTTTCTTAATAACAGCTGTAATAAATGCAGTATCTGTATTCCTGGCAACAGCAGAAGAAACACATTGCAAACAAGCAATGGAATAATTGCATCGTACTATTATTTACTTATTTTGCATTTGCTATATATTCTTCTTCGCTGTGTGTGCAGTCTGAGCATATAGCAAGGCCCCAGGGTCCTGGAAAAGCAATTTACCTTTCAGATTAAGCACCATATTTGTGTGAAAAGTATATTGTTCATAACTGGGCTTAGTAATATTTTTAAGTGGATCAGTATGTATGATATGTATTGTTCAGATGCACCCTCTGGTCTTGTTTGTGGGGTTTTGTATTTATCCATATGAAGTCTTAGTAACCTGCTCCTTTCAGGAAGCATATTATGTGTGGAATGCATTGTACCTCTGTTTTGTTCTCAGAATGAGCTTCCTGAACCAGAGCAAGACAATGGTGGCACAACTGAGTCTGTGAAAGAGCAAGAAATGAAGTGGACAGATTTGGCTCTCCAGTATCTCCATGAAAACGTTCCACCCACAGGAAACTAGTGAATCAGTGAGATTTCAGGCAGTGGATGCAAGAATGCAATATAAAAAATATTTTTCAGCTGACCATCACTGTCATAAGCGTCTCTAAGGAGGAAACAACGTTTCTGAAAAAGGCTCAGATTCAAACGATGGTTCTGCTCACAGTCACCAAACACAGTTTAAAATGCTTCTATAATGAGTGTGAAATAACAATGGCTATCTGACACCTCAGAGCTAATATCAGAATGTTTCTCTTATGTAAAATTATTTCATATCTTAAGTTGTTCTTAAGTTGGTGCCAATTCTGATCTTAAATGTTTTCTACATGTGGTAGAACAAGTAGTTTTTACTGTCTCAAGTTGTTACTGATTTTAAAGCTCACAATGGGATCATTTCTGACTCTGAAGGCTTATGTCCCAAGAGGTATTCCTGTGTATTCTGTGGTTAGAGTTCAGCATACAAAAACCAAATAGCCATAAGTCAGTTGTTACCATCTTTAACTAGTGTGTGGCTGAGGAAGGTTGTGTGCGACAGGTGTGAAAGATTGGTCAACAGGATTCAAGAGCTGGAAGTAATCTGTAAACACAGGCACTTATTTGAACTCATCTCAGGATTTGATGGTGGTGGTGGACAGCATTTCCAGTGCTGACATCCTGGGTATGTTTGCCAATATGCATACTGTAAACAGACAGTCTAATTTATGCTAAAATAGTGGTTACTCAAAATCATTGTCTTTAGAGGGAACACTGAGAATTACAAGGAAGAGCCTGCCAGTCCCAGTGTACCACCTATTGAACTGATGGCCACTTGGATGAGCTGTCTCAAGTGGGAAATGGAAATCTGAGGAAAGCGATGGGGAAAAGAAACAAGTGGGTCTTGGCTTCAGGCAATAAATTGTTACCTCTTTTTGTGCTGAGAAGAAAGGCAAGGCCCTCTTGATTTCTTTATCTCATTTTATCTCTGATTCTCAAATGTCTTTTGCAATAGGTAAAAGCCTTCTGTTCATCTTGCATGTTTCACTGTTGGACCGATTCCTTCGCACCATTGGCAGAACTTGCTAAGGAGAAAATATTTTGACAGAGTTTAGGATTACTGGTAGAGGTGAGAAAGGAACTGGAAGGAAAACAATGTTTCAAATTATTTTCTTTTGCCAGTGCATCAAAAAAAGCACTTCCCTGGAGCTTGCAGCTTCCAGACTCCATGCAAGTTTTTTGGTGTCTTTTTCTCAATGTTTATCCTCTTCAAAATAACAAAAACCAACTTTTGCCTGTGTGATTACCAAATGGAATCACAGTACAGCACATGTCCTGTGAGACTGCAATTGCTGAGCTGCATGAGATGGAGAGCTCACGGTAGCTGTGAAAAAATTGTGTGTTGCTGGGTGCGCGCCTCTGTCTGAGGTGTAATCCATGCCTGCAGCAGACAAGCAGCATGCACTTGTCTGAACAAGAAGGAGCTGCAGACAGCCAGCAGGCAGAGTTAAGGATTAACCCAAGAATTAGCAAAGTCAAAAAGCTTAATAGGTACAGCATGGACCAAAGAAACAGCTGTGCAACTGGGAACTGTAATAGTTCAGCTCCTCATTGGATCATCACCAGGGGGGGAAAAACAGAGCCTGTGCTTAATGAGGTGTTTCTGATCCTCCCCCTGTTCCCTTTCCCTGACCTACGTTAGAAGAATTTGCTAAGAAAACATTAGGCAAGGCTACCACACAGCTTCTATCCAGCAGCCACCCCTGCTCTCTCTTCCCCTCCCCCCCCCTCACACCTTTACAAACTCCCCACCACCTTCATCTTTCCAATTTTTCCACTAGATATTCCAGCTCCGATTTCAGACTTCCTTTCGTGCCCCTGACAGTTGTCTTTGCATCTGCCATCTTCTTCCTCCCCTCCAGCAAGGAAAAAAAAAGCCCTTCATACTTGAATTAGAGCTGAATTCATGAGGTTCCAGCAGGTCTGCAAGAAAATGTGGTGGGGATGCCAGATGTACAACTGTCATCCAAGACAGCAGTTGCTTGGCAGCCCAACAGAGACCCAGATTGACTCAAAGTGGTACCTTCCCTTTGTCATGACATAGTGCTGTGCATCCGCCTCCTGCCTGACAGGGTCTTGTACGTTAGAAGGGATGCTGGGCCACAGTGCTCAGAAAAGCCAGAGGGACATGGGAGAGTAGAGATCATCATGAATGCTACCAGCATAGGGCCCTGTGAAACCAAGTGCTGGCCCTGCCCAGATGCTTATCATACTTGCAGTGACACCTACAATCTTCACTGCCTTTTGACATTCTTTGGAAAAGACAAATAGACACGCAATAATTTCCTTAGTTTCAACACATTTAGTCAACTTGCTGCTTACAGCATGATACTAAACCATTTGTGTCTTTGATTAGTCATTCCCCAGGGCAAACTATATTTAAAATAAGGAAACCCGGTAGAATAGAAGGTGCCCCGCCTTTTTAAGAAGAGCTTTAGTTGTATAACTAAAGACTAGTCTTCATTTCTTGGCTGGTAACTTCCTCCTTTCACCACACCTACTGTTACTGGCAGAAAAAAAGAGAGCAAACTTGTCAGAGACAGCAGACACATGCCAAAGAAATGGTAAAATCTTTTACCTGTAGAAGTTCCATGTGGAAGTCCATATGCTGAGGCTGTGTGTCATCTTCATCTACCTTTTGTATGGGGTGAAACCAGGTAAGAAATCAACCATTTGTTTTGAATGTTTTTGTCAAATATAACACACTTTCTGTGCTTTGCAGAAACATGAATATATCTACCCTCTGCATTATAAGTTGCTGTGTAGGGTTTTTCGCTAGCATTATTTATCTTGCCAAAGCAAATTATACTCGTTACATGAATGTAGTCAGCTCTCAGAGTTCCAAATGTAAAACCAGAAGTCATTTTTATTTATCTTTTCCTCACTTTGCAAACAGTTCTCTTCTGTAAGTACTATTCATTGACACTGAAAATATCATTCGAAATCTTCAGAGAGGAATGATTTCTTTTCAGCAGTGTCTTATGTGACAGACGCGAAGGATGAATTACCATTTATGAACAATAAGCTTCATTTGATATCCTCACAGCCCTATCAAGAATCAAACTGTGTAGGAAAAAACAAATGTACTACCTTGTGTTAGCATACACATGGGAGCAAGTCAAGTTATAGCTCTCTGCTTTGTAGGGAAAACAAACAGCAATTAAAAAAAAAAAAAACAAAAAACAAAAAACAAAAAAAACCCAAACAGTATTCTTATAAATACTAACTTGTATTTCATCAGGTTCTCTGGGGTAATTGTGGGGTCACATTTTGCTTAGTTTGTTAAATATGCTGTAGGAAATGTAGTCAGAAGAAGTGGAAAAATAGAATTGTCTGAAAAGGCACTGAGGAAACCCAGTGAGATACGGAAGACCAGTTTAAGAGGCAGAGGGCACACTCTGTGGAAAAGCAATGGAAATCTTCACTAATGCTATTGAGATTTGCTGTGTGGTAGTGAAGTGTGCTTAAAGCTGAAGATTCATTATTGATGCATAAGACCAGTCTGTTGTAACACACCGTAAAAAACCCAGGCAAGGTGACAGTGTTTTGAGTGTCAGTGAAACCGCAGACAGATACAGAAGCAGCAACACACTTATATGAGGTCCATGCAAGGTGTTGACTGGGTGAGCAGCCCCTTCAGGGGCTCTGTGTGGCAATACAGTCTCCCAAGGACCACAGCTAGGACAACTACAAATCTGAACAAGTGACCACTGACCCACTGAAGTGAAAATCTGTTCGAACTTCACTTTGCAAGAGGACAGACTGGTGGAGTTAAAAAATTCAGCTACTACTCTATTCATGCAGACAGCCTCAGTGTCACAGCCCCAAAATGACACTATTGCAAACCCTGCCTGTCCATAGGATGAACATCCAGGACAGAAGGAAGAAAAAGCCTCCAAACACCATGTCCAAGAAAGGAATGAGAGAGACCAGAGGAAGGCAGGAACATGGGTTTAACAGCTTGGTATGCCCCCTGCTACAGGTGCTGAGATGTCAGAGCACCTTGTCTAGGAAACTAGTGTTTGCCGTCCTATTTTACGTATCAGAAAGCTGAGCAGAGGGAGAAAAGTGAATTGCCTGAGCCTGTTCAGCAAGCTAATGCCCAAGACAGTGCTGGGAGTGAATTAATGGGACACTGGGTTAATTGCCACATTTATTCACCTTTCCTGGAGGGAAGTGGTATGTTGGACACAGGTTAAGCACAGTGCCAGGGTGTAGGTTTCCACCTCACTTATTTGCTTGCAGACTTAATCTCAATAAGCCTCTTGCCCCATCAGAGAAATCGTGTTGGAGTCTCAAAGGCACTTCCAGCCATTTGAGTAGGATTCACTGTGCTTATCAGAATGAAGAGCAAAGCCACGATAACTGGCTGTCCTCATGTGTCAGCTTTCGTAACACATGGTGGATGAGTCTGGGATACATACCAGCCTGCCAGAAGAGAAGCTGGCAGGTTTCCCCCCACTATTAGCACTGATCTGATTTTGTTATTCAGAATAGAACAAATCTAACAGACTTGGTGCAGAAATAACAAGGCTTTTTAAACAGTTCCTGTGTTAGGTATTAGCAAATGCTGATCACCTCTTTAAAAGCTCTTCTTTACCAGAACGTTTGGGCTATTCTGGTGACAAACACAGTGCTCCTCTGGGCAAGTCTCAGCATGATGCAGGAGATACAGAAACAAATCAAGCAATCAATGCAATCTTCCACCATATAGAAGTAATTTTTGTCTGGCATTTCTGCCTGTATTACTACAGTTTCAGTGTCAGTAAAGATGATTAACAATACTATATAATACCATACAATAACTAAACCAATTTCTAGTTATTAGCAAAAAATAAATATAATTGGTTTTTTTTTTTATGTTGCAGTAGCACCTAGAGGGCAGTGGTTAAGTATCACTGTGTATGCTGGTGTATATCAGCAAAAAATGGTAACTTTCCTTTGAGATTTCCACATGAGCAGTGTCATAGGAGAACTCTTGCTACTGTTTCTCTGGAGCATCTTGGCATGGTAACTGTGGTAAGAGCAAGCTGGTCAGGAGAGGGCCACCCAGGTCACCTTTACTCTTGCAAGCAGGGCCCAGAGTCACACTGCCCCTGGGAGCCCTGATTGAAGCATTACAGAGGCAGACCACCCTTAGTTCAAAGGCCACTGATTTCAACCGATGTTCATTGGGCCTGGCTGAGAGTTCATTTTCCACTGTTCCTGTTCCACTATTCATATTTTACCATAGGCTTTATACAGGAAGGACTCCATGGACTTCAAATGTTAAAATTTATTTCTGAATTTATGGTAGCAATTTAAAATATCCAGTTGGACTTAACTGCAACATCCTTTTAGCCTATTAACTTTTATTTCTGGAGCTCCTGGGGCTTCTACAAAGTAATTAGCAGAACTATGGCAACTGAGCATATTATTGCATGTGCTGGGCACATAGCATTTATATCACTCTCATGCTGCTGATTTCCACAGGAGGAGAAAAGGGAAAGTTGCTCATAGAAACTGAGAGTTTCATCATTTAGAAATTAAAATGCACAGAGTATTGGAGACTTGCTAGAGCACAATTAGATTACAGCTGCAGGTTTTCTAAACCCTTCTACCTACTGCATAGCCCTTTGAGCAACAAAGATCAGGAAGATTTCTCTAGCAACTGCAGCCTGAGCAATTATTGCAGCCCAGGGCATATGTGTGAGAGACACTCTCTCCCACAACGTTCTTCAATAAGATTAAGGGGATTTGGGGAAAAGGATTGTGAGCCAGGAAGAGGCTACAAAACCTGGGAGGGCCTTCATAAGCAGTGTCCGTCTGGAGACAGTTATTCCATTCCCTGCCAGTGCCCTGCTGGAGATTGTATTGGACTCTGAAGGCTCAGCTGGTGTTCTGCTGGAAAAGCAATGAACAAAGACAGGCTTTCAAATGGCAAAGACCATCCAATAAAGCAAAAGTTACATAGAATTCAGTTACTCTTCAGCTGTGTATGAAGCAATATCAGTAACATATCTCATGCAGTCAAATAGTCTCCCATTTCACGGTCTGAAATAGCATGCTGCATCTGCAAATACAAATGAAGCATTGAGCTGCTCCTCACAACAGCAAAATCCTCTGCAGCTTGTCAGCTCCAGACTGGAGTTACAAACAAACCACAAGGATGTCTCTTTACCCTAGAGCCTGTCCAGAGCTTCTGGGTGTGCTCTCAAACCAATACAGCAGCCATCCTAGTTGTCAGTCTTCGATACCTTTCTCACACTAGTGGGATTTTTGAAGACAGTCCATGCCATCTCCCAGCTGCTGGTGGAAGCAGGACTGTGCTGTTTCAGGGAATGCTGCTCTGAGAAGGTACACTTGCTGTCTTTGTTCCGACATGGCAAGAAATCCTAAGATTCAGGATAACTCCAGCCATGAACATGATGGAGAGGAAAGGAGCAGCCCTAGCTCAGACAGCTCACAGCGTGTGTTCCTGTGCCTGCACAGGGCTGGCAGGTAGAAAAGGTCAAAGCAAACACATTGGTGCTAACTTCAGGATTGCCACACTGTGCTCTTTTCAGATCCTAGGGAGACATGCCCTGCGTTCACAGCTCTCAGCATTGGCAACGCTTTGATAGGGACAGACCTGAAAGTGAAGCTGCTGCTCTACACCAGACTGAATCCAAACTGTGCTGAAGAGCTCGATTCAACAGCCTCCAAGTATCTAGATGTGACCAAAAAAACTACATTCATCATCCATGGATACCGACTCACAGGCTCTACCCCAGTCTGGATCCCTGACTTGGTACATCTTCTGCTTTCTGTAGAAGACATGAATGTCATCCTTGTGGATTGGAACCATGGAGCAACAACTCTCATCTACAGTAATGCTTCCAGAAACTGCAAGAAAGTTGCTGAGATTCTGAAGAAATTTATTGATGAAATGTTGGTAAGTTGAACGTTCATACTATGATATAGACATTAATGCACAGCATGTAAAGGGCACAAAGGAAGTGTTTTAAAACAGCAGGAGTCTGGGAAAAGAAACTCCTAAAAAGGAATACATTAATTTTTGGAAGTGCAGCTATATTGCAGTGCCAAATTCTACCCTTGGACTTCGTATGATGGTATTTTGTTGCAATATTCAGTTTACACTCAAAGGCTCTACATTTCTGGATACAAAACTCTACAGATATGTTTTCCCATACATAGAAACTCTATTTCTACTTTCTGGATGTCCAAAAGTCAGCTTATGGAGATCAGCTACAGCTCGCAGCTCCTCTAAGCTGTTGGACAGGCACAGTCAATGATGACACTGGACCATTAGGATCATTGTGTCTGCTAATGCCTTGCAGGAACCCCACGTGGGGCAACTGGAGTTGTACTCATGGGGCCCATGAATACTCACTCCTGTCCGCACCTGTAGTTACTGCCCCAGGAAAGTACAACTGTTGCCTCACCGCAGCTCTCTCAGATATGGGCCTCAAACCTAAGTGCTGGTTGTACTGTAGGACTATCAAAGGGGGAATATTTACAAAGAGTGGAACACACCAAGGGAAAACATGGGAAAAGTAGGGAGATGCATTTACATTCCTCCTCCTGGTATTTTTTATGCCTTTGATGTGCCTAAAATCTGCGACCACAAGTCCTCTTAAATCTCAGGTTGATGGAGCATCGCTTGACTCCTTGCACATGATAGGAGTGAGCCTGGGAGCGCACATCTCTGGTTTTGTGGGACAGATGTTTGCTGGTACACTTGGAAGAATCACAGGTAAGCCCTTCCTCCTGTCAGTCCTTTTGCTTCGAGGATAGCTGTTCATGGTGAGCGGTGTGAGCTGCACACTACTAAAGTGATGCCATAAGTGTGGTTTTGCATTGCAGGTCTTGACCCAGCAGGCCCCTTGTACAGAGGAAAGCCGCCTAGTGAGAGGCTAGATCCTACAGATGCACAGTTTGTTGATGTCATTCATTCAGACACCGATGGTATGTGACATTTCTCCTCTTTACCATTATGAGGAAACCTAGAGACTGATGGGGAGCACAGGAAAGCAAGGGCTCTGGTAGGCAGCAGTGCTGGGGAAGATCCTTGCTCCTTCAGCCCAGGAGGACAGCAGCTTACTTCACTGGTGCTGTGAAGGGGTCTGTGGTCCTATGTTGCCCACACTGTCATCAGCACTCCCTTGGGAGCTGCTGTTTTATTTGCATTTCAAAACATGCTGCTGGTTTATAGCAATTAAAGCCTTGTGGCCCATGAAGTACAAGGACTTAGGCACTAGTGCAGGAGTGCCCTGTTGCTACCACAGCACACAGCCCTGCCAGAGCAGTTCCACACTAACACTGCACTGTGGGGTCAGGCTGCCACCCACCACGCAGCATCTCAAAAGCTAGTCACACAGCTCAATGCCTTGCACAGCAGATCAGTTATCCCCAACCCTGTGGCTCCCTGCATGATGCTTCCAGTCCTCATCCCACCTCATGTGGACTAAACCTTCCTCTGGGGCAAATCTGAAATCTCCCTCAGCCCTCTCCCTGGTGCACGGCACACCTTCACATCCACCAGCCAGGCCAGCAGTGTGATGCAAACCCTCCACCCTGCTCCCACTGGCATCCTACCCCTAGCACTTGGCTTTCCCACCTCGTTGCTGCCTCTCGTCTTCTCCCAGACCCTCCAAGAACTCGGGACTTCAGCAGCACAGCAATACCCAGTCTTTCACATCCCTTTTCCTCTCCCACAGGCAGGGACACAAAAAGCCAAATTTTGTACTGTCACACGCACAGACTTATTTTAGGTATTTGATACCATTGCTAAAATGACACAGCTGGGTCACAACCATTTGGCCTGCTGTCTAAATAGATGAATGACATTAATATTCCTGCACAGGCAGGCATCCTAGAGCTAAATAACTATTATTTTTTCCAGTTAGTTTCTTATGTTTCCTTCTTCTGCATTTTATGAGGTAATATTCCCTCCCTTCACCTCTGATATTTTCTTTTGTCAGGACTAGGTTACACAGAAGCACTAGGCCACATAGACTTCTACCCCAATGGCGGGACCGACCAGCCTGGCTGTCCACTGACAATATTTTCTGGTAATTAATTCTGCCTTGAATTGCACAAACACTGACAAAATGTTTCCAATCAGAAAAGAGGAGAAGGCCAGAGAAACATCATGACTGCTTAGAAAAGACATGAAAACCATATTCTGGGAAAGCCATGAAAGCAATCTATTCCCAGCACTGATGTGGCACACTGACGTAACAGGAGTTTAGCTGATGTGCACCAGGCAGACATATGAGTCAGGGGTGATCCTTCTGCTCTCTGTCACAAATGCAAATGGGATTAATTTTCCATGCAAAAAGTCATCAGGTAGATTTATGTCTTCATTTTGTGACTACGTTAAGAAAACCTGTGGGATTTTTTTTTTTTTTTAATTACTTAGAACACACACAAAACCCCAAGGACTAGCAATGGCAAGAACCTGTTCAGAAAACAGGTTCAAGATGAATGTGGGGCAGGCAGTTACACCGAATCCAATGCGCCTTTCTTGGCAGTGACAGTCAGTGCAGTCTGGCACGTAAAGCCCTAGTCTTGAATGCAAGAAAGCTTTTTTCCTTTCCAGCCCGGCAGCCGAACTGGTTTTGTGAAAGCTGGGTGAAGAAGATACCTCACAGAAGGAAAGGCAGTAATGTGAACTCCGACCTTATCAGACCCAAGGGAATCTATGTAGGAAACCAGCCTGAAACAAATACCCATAGGAAATGAGGCTTCACTCATTTTGCTGCCCATGCAACATGTCATTTTATTAGTTATGTCTTTCTAAAGAGTTTTTTAAAACAAAAATGGCAAAGCCATGTGCCAAAAAATGCAATATCCAGCTGTCAGGCCTGAGCTCAGAGAGAAAACACCTGAAATGGAGTAGGATCCATAGCTGGATCCTCTGGAACTGCAGCAACAATACAAACAAATATGTTTTTAAAACCAAAAAAGACAAGAAGAAAAGTAAAGTAGACATAGGCAGAGCTGAGTGTACTCAAAGGGAGAGGCTAGTGCCCACTTACTGTTCTGCCACAGCCCAGTGCTCCCCAGTGCAATGTTGCCTTCAGGCTGGTCAGTGACTGTCCACTGGTGTGTCCTTTTTTACTAGTGCATAAATACTGTTTTCATGAAGCATGAGGATTGCTAACAATATATTTCTTCCCTATGTATGACTGAGGATTGCAGTATTTTAAATGTGACCACCAGAGGTCTGTTTTCCTGTTCATGTCATCCCTGAAACAGAACTGCAATATTACTGCATACCCGTGTGACTCCTACAGAAATTACAGGAATGGCAAATGTACCAGCTGCGAAACTTTTTGGCCTATGCCATGCCCCATTGTAGGTAAGGATCCAGGGAATGTAAATACATCCTGAATACAAGTGTCTGACAGAGCTGCCCATCATTACTGTAACTTGGTGTGTGACAAATGTTTTGCTAAAGGACTAACACAACATGGTGCTTTGCAAAAGCACGTAAGTTATTTCCACTGAGGTTTTCGGGATCATCTCTCCTTGACTTCTGCAGAGCTACAACCTTCTGCTGCAGGCAAAAGAGGCCTGAGAAATTTCCCTGCTCTTTGTACGGTCACATCATGTTGTGATCTAGAACAGAAATCCACACATAAAGGATACAGAACTAGAAAAGCCAAAACAAGACTTGGGATCTTTACCCTAAAGTCACAGAAATGATGAATTAAAGTCCATTAGCTGTGCAGTTTGAGGGATAGGGGCATGTTCTTGCTAAAACAGAATCTCTTCTAAGAGATTTTCAGCACCACAAACCCCTCTTGATTCTGAAAGGAATGGCAGAGGGGTGAACAAAGGGTATTCTGCTTTTTTGTAACTGACCCACAGAGGTGTCCCAGCCTGGATGTGACAGCGCAGCTTCAGGCTGCCATTTCTGAAATTTTGATGCTTTGACACTTCCAGAAATGAACTTGCAAAGCTGAGCGTATGGTTTTCATTCTGCACTGCAGATGTGGAAAAAGACCAATCTTAAAATAAGTGCTGAACAGTAATCAGGCATATTTAGACACCCAGTTGGCTTTAGTTACACAAGTAAAATTAAGCCCTTGTGTAAGTCTACAGAGTACAGGAGCATGTGTCACAGTAACACCTTGCAGCTGGAAAGCAATATATTATTTCTTAAATACTTGCTTTGTTATTTTCAGCAATTTAGTTGCTTATATACCTATGCAGTAACTCTGTTTCATTTTCAAACTGTCATCTATAGGCTATTATGCCCATAAGTGGAAAAGCTATTTAACACAACAGAGCCATCCAGTGACAAGGATGTTTTTTGATACAGCGGACAAAGAGCCATTTTGTAGTAAGTGACTAAGATTTCTGAGATTATTTTTCTTTGTGTATTGCCTCCTCCAGCAACAGCCAAGCAGAGATGGTTAGTTGCTATTGGCATCATAGCCAGCATTTTAGAAACAAAGCCAGCGGCTGCTGGATAGAATTGTGTCCATCTGCAGTCTTGCCATTACATTCCTTATCTGCAAACTTGCCTGGTGCTGTGAAAGCCAACTACTCGCTAGACATGTGCAAGAACAGGCTCACCTTGCTTACAGTGCTAGGAAATATGTTGAGAACATGCAAATGAAGCATAAAAGAGTAGTTCCTAAACTGTGTTTCAAAACAAGACACCACTCTTGTGCAAGTGAGAGGTGTGTGGGAATGATGAGAGTCAAAGATGTCCTCTGAGCTGAACAGTACCCTGGACAAAAGTGAAAGGCACAGGGAAAGGGCCCAGGCAAGGGGGAATCAGTGAAAAAAGGTTTCACCCTCATCATCACCAACATACCAAGCCATGGGCAGGGATTACGGCCTGAGGTCCAGTGCTGGTCAGCAAGTGAATTCAGTGAGTTACAGATCAAAGAGCAGGCGGTTCTGCTCCTTGACAGAGAAGACAAATAAAAGATGCTGAGAACAGAAATGAAGGGGATCAGAGGAGGACAGGAGAAACAAAAGGCAATCTAAAAATGAATGGTGAAAGGCGGTGTGCTGAAAGCTGTATAGAGAGACCATCTTGCATGCCACTTGTGTAACCCTTGCTCTAGTGTTCTCCCAGACATCTCTTAATATTTCTATTAGAAATCTCTGCAAAGGAAGATGGCAAGCAGGAAGGAGAAATAAATTTTAGAGTTAAATTGAACAGATTGTGTCAGATGAGCAAATGGGAGAAAGATGCACTCCACCTGCACCTCAGCTCCCAGACAGGCATACAGCTGGGCTGGAAAGCAGAGCGAGTGTGCAGAGTCTAACCGTGCTCGCTTTCTCTTACCTCAGTTTATCACTACTTTGTGGATATTATTACATGGAACAAAGACACCAGAAGAGGCACCTTCAGCATTGTATTAGCTGATGAAACTGGGAAGAAGGCAGAATCTAAAGTTAATCCGTAAGTCCTACTGATCTGATGATCTGTAAGTGTTAGCAAATCACTTGGTACAACTGCATCTGGGAGGAGGCAAGATATCTTCCTCTAACTTCTCTGCTGATACTTGATAGCATACATGCCTTAGGGCTCTCCTGGTCCTATGCAATTTTCACAGACTCCCCCAGTGCACACCAGCTCACAGCCCAGCCCTTTGGTTTGGACCCTTCTCAGTCATTTTAAGGACCAAAGTGGACAATCTCAGCCAGCAGCATGGCTGTCCTAGGCTTCCACTAAAGCAGGAGGAAAAACATGTCTCCCCCTTTCCTTCCCCTTCCAGGGAGTGTTCCATTCTAGCTCCAGGTGCCCAAGACAGCTGGGATGAACCTGGGCCTGAATATGTAACATCCAAATCAATTCATTCCACCTGGAGAAGCAAATTAATGACTGGTGTTTATGTGGACATGCAAATTCCTGATTGATCTAAACACACTTCAGCCAAACAAGTCCTGCTCAACTAGTTTTCCCAAGTGTCTCTGTGTATTCTCTCAGCCATATCTGCTTGCACTGGAGGAATCTGCACAGCAGGACTACCCACTCTGCCGAGCGTGTGACAGCCCACCAGGCAGCATGCTTACACACACACACACATCATGAACACCTTTGACAGGTTAAAACTTGTCCTATTTGTCAGGCCTCCTAAAACTTCTAAACAAGGCCAGTCATTTTGCGTGTTGCAACGGGGATACACTTCCAGTCACATCTGCACTCTTCACCTTCATCAGGGAAACCTTAAACTATGGCCATACTACCAGCATTTTTGCAAGAAGCTCTGCTGCTTTTGCACCAAGATCGATGCACTTTTCAGGCATATCTCAAAGTGGAACTGGCTATTCTGTCAAAAAGGACTGAGGTCAAACCCCAGTCCTGCAAGACTTCATGTCTTTAAGCCTGTGCTATTTTCCTATCCTGAGAAGCTGGATTACTCTTTGTTAATTCTGGTCAATGCTGCATTGTTTCACAGATGCTTGTGCTGCATTTGCCAGAAAAGAACTACCAGAAATTTAATTAGGGGCATTAATACCCCCAAGGTAACAGCATTGCATTTGTAGAGCTACCTCAGCCACACAGCATTGTTACAAACAGATTTTTATATACAGCAACATATTCTGCAAACTCCATGGATGACTCAGCGTTCAGGTCTGCACAGACAGCCAAGTACAAACATCATTTAGGTCTAGTCCACTCAGGTTCAAAGCAGAATCACAGTAAGGATTCTGGTTTGGGACCAGAGCAAATGGCATCAGACCTCTGTGTCCCCACTCCCGCCCCAAATAACTGAGTGCAAAAGTGGCTGAGCAGATTCACACCTGGAGACCTGAATCCATACCCTTTTCCTGTAAATCAGAAACTACTCATAAGTTCAGTCCTCCTCCCCCAGCACTGTTTCTAATATTATACTGAATGTATTAAAAATGGTGCTATTCCTTCGGTGACTCTCTGACACCTTGTCTGCTTTATCTTTAGAGAAGCTGCAGCCTTTCGGCAGTACAACCAAATCACATTGCTAATTGGATTCGACCAGGATTTTGAAAATATAGAAAGAATTTCCTTGACATTTTCCACAGGATCTGTCATTGGCCCAAAATTCAAACTCAGGATCCTCCAAATGAGGTTCCGGTCACTTACAAATCCAGAAAGGTAAGCAGATGTTTACAAACCATTTCTATTGTTGCAGACTGGACAGAAGTAAATGAATCTCCCAGATTCCTGGCCTTGCTGAGTTTGTCCAGAAGAATTAGATATATTTCACATTTAATAATTCTTGTACACACATCTTGGGAATAAATTCCACCTTTAGTGCATGCACACAAATCCCATAGCTGAATACCTACTTGAAAACAGAGGTTGTCTTATTGTACTGAAAACATGTAAGTAGTGGTCTGACTCTGATGTGGTCTTATATTTTGACCTTTGGTCAGGAAAATGACCTTTGAGAAGCTGCCCAGGCCTGAACTCTGGGCTGAAGGTAAATACAACTCTCAGGGAAATAGATGTCCAGCCCCAAATACACATGTTATATCCCAATCAACTTCTATGTCCAGTCAAGCAGGGAGATTAATTTACTCCTAGAATTCCAGTAACTGGGAGCTGCTGGCTGCTATGCCCCAAAGCACTGACTACTGCCCACAACATCATGAGGTACCTACCAGGTCATTTGCTGATGAGATTTCTACAGCCGCTTCAGTCACTTTGTTACCCTCTGTCTGCTCTGCAGTCCTACCCTTAAGCTTCCCTGATTTCTAGGGCACCTTTGGAGGACAGGATCTCTGCCTGAGCTCAGCAAGTACAGAATCTCTTAGGTTGACCTTGTGTGCAAAGAGAGTATGTGGACATCAAGCCGTACCATGCTTTAAATTTGGGTTAAAATGAGGATTGCATATCATAGAGAACAGTGAAGCAAAAAAAGGGCAGAGCTGCAGAACATGTTTCTTTGCATTTCATGAAGGTCTGCTACCCTTATCCTAGCCTTGGAACAAGGAAGAGATTGTGTATGTCTAATAAGCAATGTCCTTCTGCAGCTCCCCCTTGCTGACACTCCCTTTCTCCTGTCCTACATCTCCACAGTCACTTCCAGCCCCAGATCCACATTCAGTCTTTTAAAAAGTAGATGAAAATGCCCAAATATTTCATCAGAGATTGACCACTCTCCCCTAGGAGGTGCTACAGGCTGCAAGTACAGCTTGATGGTAATCAGTCACTGCCATGGGGAAGGATGTCCTGCCCTCTCTCCTTCCGTGTTCCAGGGTTAATGCTCATGTGTACCCAGATGAAAGCCTAAGTATTTCCGCTGTTTTTCGGATGGGCTAGCTCTAAGCCAGCTCAATGCCCGGTCCCAGCTCAGAGTGGCAACACAATCCCTAACGCTGACACCAGGGAATTGGCAGGAACACGAAGGTGAGCTGGAAGGACCACCCCATTCAGTGGACACCCAAGTGTAGACTGGCTTAAAGGGAACCACAAACTCAGGAGCCAATACCTCAGTTTGCTTGCTGGCTTTTGTGTTCTTTTTTCCACAAGGAAAAGCAAAAGATAATGTAGAACAGAATAAAAATATACTCAAGGTATCCCTGACCTCGGTAAGGCTTGAAGTCAACCTCACCTTAGGTGGACTTCAAGGCAGTTGTCTTGAGAATGTGACTTATTTTACGTAAGCCTCCATCCAGCATGGTGGGAGACTTGACTAGGGGACGATACAAGAAAGGC
This sequence comes from Aquila chrysaetos chrysaetos, assembly GCF_900496995.4. NCBI lineage: Eukaryota > Metazoa > Chordata > Aves > Accipitriformes > Accipitridae > Aquila > Aquila chrysaetos. The sequence continues at coordinate 28,311,402 of NC_044013.1, read as the reverse complement.
CCATTTTTCACTTTTGGCTCGTATTGACTGCTTTTACACAGACTGCAGCTGTGCAGATACGACCTTGTCCTGATGGAGAACACCAGAAAAACCTTCAAGCCCGTCCCGTGTTGGAGCGGGAGCTAAGACCCGAACGTGTCACTTCTGAACGTTATGTCTGAAGGTGGCAGACGTTTTCACAGCCGTATGGGGACTCACCCGAAAGTTCCTCAGCGCCTTCTGCGGAGACCAAGTGGCAGCGTGGTGCGGCCCTCTTGCCAGGCAAAGATTTATAAACGGGGCTGTAGAAGTGACCAAAAAAAAGACGGCGTTGTGTGTTTTTGAAGTACGCTTCTGCGGCGGAGCTGGCTTCACGCCCGGGGACGAGGGAGCTCCCGCCGCTCCCTCAGGCGCGGAGCCCCGAGCGCCCGCCCCGCCCACAGCCCCACCCCGCGCCTGCGCGTCCCGCTGCGCTCCCCCGGGGTAGGCGGGGGCGGGTCGGCCGGCGGCGGCGGCGGCGGCGGCGGGTCCCATCGCGGGATGTGGCGGCGGCTGGCCGGGCTGCTGCTAGTCTTCGCGGCCGCCACGGCCGCCCTCTGGCTGCTGTCGTCCCGGCTGAGCGCGGGGCAGGCGCGCAGGTGGGTGCGGGCGCAGGGGGGGCCGTGCGAAGGCGAGGCGGGCCGGTGCTCTGGGTCTCCCCGTGTTCTTCCCCGCCCCAGGCCGCTGCGGTTCCCGTCGGACCTGGAGGAGCTGCGGGAGCTGGCCGAGGCGCTGCGGGACTACGAGCGGCAGCACCGGGGCGCGGCGCTGGCCCTCTTCTGTGCCGCCTACCTCTACAAGCAGAGCTTCGCCATCCCCGGCTCCAGCCTCCTGGTACGGCCGCCTGGCGGGAGGGCGGCGGCGGGGCCGGGGGGGAATGCAGGGCGGGAGCCGGTACGAAGCCCTCAGGGGGGCCCTTTGCCCCCAGTCCCGGACCAGGCCCTGCCTGCTGGGGCAAGGTGCAAGGTCGGTGCCTTGCTGGGTGAGTCACAGCTCTGCAGGGACAGGAGACGGGTCTGCCCGATGCCCTCGAGAAGCCAGAACGGCCGAGGCTGAAGGCAGCCAGGCTGAGGGGACACGCGTGTCTGTGTGTGCGTATCCCCGGGCTCCCTCTCACTCGGTGTTGTGCCCTGGCAGAACGTTCTGGCTGGAGCGCTGTTCGGGCCGTGGACCGGGCTGGTGCTGTGCTCAGCCCTAACGTCTGTGGGAGCGACCTTCTGCTACCTGCTGTCTGGCGCGTTTGGAAAGCAGTTTGTCGTCTACTACTTTCCTGATAAAGTGGCTCTGCTGCAAAGAAAGGTAAGCAGCCGTGGTTCTGCAGATGCCCAGAATGGCCCCTGGGTGAGGCTGCCTTTTGGGTTGACTTAGTAAGAAAATGAATACACGCAGGGGATGCATCAGGTCGGTTAAGAGCCGCCTCTGACACAATCTAGGAGCAGACTGCTCTCTTGGGAGCAAGGCTGTTTGCAAAGGGGGTGCATGGAAAATCCCAGATACCAAGAAAAATCAGAAGTAAGATAATGGATTGATTGGGAAGCCCCTGTGCTCCAGACCTGCCTCCACCCATCCTGTGCTGCACTGTATGGCTGGAGGTGGCTCGGCTGGTGACTTCCCGATCTCTCATTCAGGTTAGATCCCATTTTCATCACTTGCATGGAAGGGGCTGGCTCACCATTAGGCTCCCAAACATACATACATAAAGCTGCCGCTTTTCATCAGTTCTGGACCGATGCTATGTTGCAGCACGTTAGAGAAAAACTTACATTCACTTTAGTATCGTGGCCATTCAGATGTTACTGCTGTCTGAAGAGCAGAAATAATTTGGAACGTTTCTCTTGGCAGGTAGAAGAGAACAGGAGCTGCTTATTTTTCTTCTTGTTGTTCCTGAGGCTGTTCCCCATGACACCAAACTGGTTTCTGAATCTCTCAGCTCCCATTTTAAACATCCCTGTGTCCCAGTTCTTCTTTTCCGTTCTCATCGGTAAGGCCTGGGGAGGCTGTCTGAGGGGGCAGCGTGACATTGCCTCTCTCCTTGTCACCAAGCCTCGGGTAGCATACTGAGCTGGGGAAGGTAGAGCGGCAGGGTCATAGCTGTGACTCTGCCCCATTTAAATGTTTGCCTTTGTGCTGCCCTTATAATCAGAGGTCTTGGAGCATTCTGCAAATATGTGTGCATTGCCAATGCAGTTTTGAATCACACCCCGTTATTTCTGTTATGAACGCAGACCCCTGTGTCTGGCCTTGGGCAAGGACATGTTTGAGCTAATTTTACCTGGGGGGGATGCTAACAGGCTTTTTTTTTTTTTTCTCTGATTCTTCCAGGTCTTACACCATATAATTTCATCTGTGTGCAGACAGGAGCCATTCTGTCACAAATCACCTCTTTGGATGCCATTTTCTCCTGGGACACGCTGCTCAAACTGCTTGCGATGGCTGTGGCAGCATTGATACCAGGGACCCTCATCAAGAAATACAGCAAGAAGCACTTGAAGCTGGATGAAGACAAGCATGCTCAGTTACTCAATGGCAAAAAGAGCTTGTGATAGCTCAGGTGCCCCAGATGTTGGGGGACTGCCTCATAAAAGCTGCAGGTCTCTGTTCCTGGGGGTTATATTCTGCATGCTCAGTGCCACCGTGGACCAAGGACAATTTCAGTTTTTAATCGTTCTTCTTGTCTAAGAGGAGGTGTAAGGTTCTTATTTTTAATGAATGTTTAACTGTGCATGTATCTGCACGGAGAGCGCTATACAAGGGCTTTGTGAACACTTCAGTTAATTTGCCTGTTTCCTTTAAATCAGCCTGTGCCTCCAGTGTAGCTGAGGGTGTTGCCAGCCCACTGCAAATGTATTAGCAATGGAAAAAAAAAAAATCAGGAGTATTAGCATCCCATGAGGAAGGCAAATCAGAACCCCTTAGTTCCTCCCAGCTCTTGAACACGGGGGCCAAGCACCATGCTCCCTGTGGTCTCCTTACCAGCCCAAGTCACAGGCTTCCCTTGGGCTCCTGCACTTCCTACCAAGTCCAGCTTTGTGAGCCCAGCTAGTCTTGATGTGACTGATGTGGCAGCAGACAGCTGCTGCTCTGAGAGTGAGGCAGGCTGGTTTTCTGGCCAGCCTCATCCCTTGGCACCACAGCATACGGTGCTGTGTTGAGCTGCAACAGCAGCTATTTTTCACCACCACTCCAGTAGCAGCATTTCCCAGCTCTAGGCAGACCCTACTCCCTCCTCCCCCTGCCCTCTCCAAACCCATGCTTATTTAGCATTTTTGGCCTAAAATGATGAACCGTGCACTTCTGTGCTGTTAGGCGCAGCAGTACAAGTACCAAGTTGAGAAAAAAGTAATGATGTTTCAGGGTCCCTGCACCTTTTGTAGGAGAGCTTGCACAGCTGTAGAAGGCTCTTCCTCTGTCATTCAGATGTTAAGCATACCCTGCAGCAAAATCGTTAAGGATTTGGGGCCAGCTACTAGCTGCCTGTATGTATCATCCATATGTCAGAACACACAAGATTGCTTCTGAGCTCTGTCAGTGGCTGCTCATCCCACAAAGACTAAGGGGGGGGTGGGGGGTGGGGAGAAGGAGTGGATGTGCCTGGCTGGCAGTGATTTGTCCTTGAGAAGCACCCTTAAACCTATACATTTGCTCATGTATAACTAGAAGGTTTCCAAATAAGCAGGTAGGCTCTGTCCCAGTTGCTGCAGAACAGTAGCCCCCAGGGATGATACTATGCTCCTGGGTTTTTGGTATTTGGACTTCCTTGCTCTACTCTCCATGAATTTGCCCTCCACTCGGAGGACTAAGTAAACTTTCTGGCATGGAAGGGGGCAGATGGGAGACCCCAGAGCACTCAGGAAGCTGACAGAGTGAATGTTCCATCCATTTTAGCACCTTCCCCACCAGCAGGGTTGGAACTGAGTGGGACAGCAAGGTTCCCAAGATGAGAAGTAACGTTTGCAGATTCAATCCCCCACATCACGTTGCAAAAATCACTCATTTGACAAGAGCAAAAGCCAACACTTAGGGACACCTGGGTGCTTGGTAGGCTACATGTGTCTGACCAAGCCTCTGCCCTGCTACTTGGAACTCCCAGTAGTTCCAGTTCAGCTGTGTTCAGAGACAGGTAACAACAAGCTGCTCACTAACATCACATTAGTTATTAAAAGGCTTCATGACATTATCCCAAAGTACATGAGAAACCATTCCCAGATCACCAGACCAGCCTGAGAAGCATTGAAGTACACTGGCTTTTTATTCCATGCATTGTTTGCTTTGATAGTCATTCTTGTTTCCATCACTGTACACTGTTCAATACAAAAAAAAAAAATCAAGTTTGTATCAGGAATCCACAGAGCAGGGAGGAAAGAGATGAACACTACTGGACAGGGCCAAGATGAAATGGTTACTTAACACGACAGTGGGAAAGGCAACATTCAGCTCTGGGAGAAAATCTAGGCTAGTGTTCAGGAGCTGTCAGCAGCCATGAGAACTGGATCAGGGTAGTTGGGATGCTGAAAAGGGAACCCACGGTTTACTTCTGTCCTGCGAATGCAGTGTTACTGTGAGGAGGAAGCAGGCCGATTTACGCTTCTCAGCCCCATACCCTGCTAGGAGAGAAAGTGCGAGGAACTGCAGCAGAGGCGCCCATACAGCAACGTGGAGGTCACATCTATGTGCAATTCTGGGTGGGTTTCACTACAGAAAATGCCTATATAACCCCCTGCAGAACTGACAGCAACTGTCCCAGGAACATGGGGGGCTGCTGAGCCACCCCTGCCTGCACACAGCCAAGGACACGAGATGGGTGTGCAGGGGGAGGCTGGGATTACATCTCCACGGGTACAGGGTTACATGTTTAGGCAAGGGGGGGAAACCCTAGTGGCAGTCCCAGAGGGATGCTGCATAGGAGGCAGCAGTTAGGAGGAGCAATGCTGGACTGTAACAGTGCAATGACCTGGGCATGTAAAGAAACTAGAGCTAAGTGTGGCAGCAGACAACCTGAAGGGTTCAGCTCTGTTTTTACAGGCTGCAGAATGGGCCAGCATGTCCCCAGGCAAGGACGGGGAAGAATCAGCACACACCCAGGACAGCTGGCCCAGAAGCGTCCCAAAATCCTACACATCAAAGCTTCTATGCTTCTCTGCAAGCCCAGAGGAGCTTCATCACATGGTGGAGGAGCGCTAAGCAAAGACCAGAGCTACCAAAACCCCTCTGGGATCTTTTTGTTAGGGACTGAATCATTGCAGACTGAAGTCCCTGCAAGGAGATGCTGACAGGCCTGAGCCAGAAGAAGCTCTGCTTTGGGCCTGTTGCTGCAGGGCTGCCCTAGGACACCAGTGCTGCCCACAGGCAGTGGGCACCGCAGGGCCGTGGACTGGGTTGACATCGCATGGCCTGCAGGCAGCGAACGGACCTGCCTGTGGGAGCTCAGGAAGCCTGCCAGATCTGAGTGGCAGAGTCTCTCCAGGGGCGTAAGGCCTGGCATCCTCTGCTGTGGGGGACATTTGATGGTAGTTCTCAACCTGTCTTCATGCAATAGTTTGGTCTTCCTCTTTGTGTGCATGCTACGTGCACACAGTTCTCTACTGCTAAATTCCTGCACCACAGCCTCCAGCCCCCCTGAGTAACCATCTGCACCACCCCTTCCACACCAAAACCCCTCTCACACCACAATGGCAAAGCCATCTCTGGCCCTGCCACCTCCTCCTGCCACTGGCCGAGAGACAGAAAACATCTGGGAGGAGAAAAGAGGGATGGGAAGAGAGAAGAAACAAGCCAGGAAAGAGCTTCACTCCCCATGGCATTCTGCCTGCACCCAGAGCTGAGTATTGCTGCTGCAGGCAGGGGTGAGCTGGTCATTCCCTCTCCTCTCCAGCAGCCTGTTTGGTCCTGCACGGGTGATCCACCATGTGGATCCACTGCTGGCCACCCCTGATCTCGTACCCGCTGCCTGGAGCAGTTGCCCTCCTCTCCGCTTGTCTTTTTGGATGCTCTTGCCAGGGGGTCTTGTGACAGTTCATCATCAATTCAAAAGCCACTCGCTCCCTGATCACCACTCCCCACCAGCTCAGGGACTGCCAACTCTACCAGCAACAGGAGCAAATTGCAGCTTCGACCACAAGGAATATCACAGGGCCCAGGAGGCTGGCTGCATCCATCCCTCTCGGACCAACATTGACAGGTTCTCTGCCCTGGTATAACAGCATCCTTAGAAATCACAAGAGGCAGCAACTACTGACAGCCACTGAGACCAGCTCTGCTCCCATCCCCCCCAGCAACCAGGGAGAAGGTAACATCACACAAACAGATTACAATTGTGCTAGCGGTGAAGCCAACCTTCTGATCTACAGAAATTATAATAAATAATAAAATAACATCATAACTTAAAATCTGTGTGTAGTCCAGCTACAAAAATTTAAAAATACGGGATAATTTAACTCATACAATACTGCTCTCTGTATAAGTAAGACATTTTCCTTCATTTTGCCATGAGGCTATAAATTACCACAGTTAAATTCAAACCAATATTTTAACATAAAATGTAAACAAACAAAGCAACAGAAGTACCTGTCCATGGTCCATTCCTGCCGTTCATCTCAGGCTGGTGTGCCAGTCTGCAGAGCAGCACCCAGCAGTGCGGCCGTGCACCATGCACGCATGGCACAGTGGCACCAGTCAGCACGCTAGGAAGGGCAGAGTGAAAGCTCTTGCAGAGGGACATCAACTAAGGGTGGGGGAAACGTGCTCTACCATTTTGTTCTCTTTAAATATTGATTTAAAAGAGTAGTGTTTGAAGGGAAGGCACTATGAGTTCTATCAGAAAACAAATTTTTGTCATCTGCCAATGCCTCGGCCTGTCACATATCAGTACTATCCTCACTTTCACCTGCAGAGTTTCAGCTTGAAGGAGAAACAGGGGCCTCAAGGTGCACCCAAGACACAGCTGTGCCACAGCCACCATCAGATTCCCTGTGTGACCTGTTTTGCACAAAGCCTGACATGAAGGGCAGGCAGCTGTTAATGCTTTCAAGAATGTACAGTGAGTAAGGAGACAGAGCAGGGGTGATGCTCTTATCTAGGCCAGTGATTCCCAGTCTTCCCCCTCAACACACAGCTCTCTGCTGGTTATCGATGCTGTTGTAGGCGAGAGACTGCTTCTCCAAGTCCAGTACAGGCATCTCCAGTTTCCTCCCCAGAAGAGTGCTCAGGCTCTGCAGGATGTGCTTTCCACAGTTTGCAAGTTCTTGCTTTTCCAACACTGATTTGATTGATTTCTTTGACTGACTGACACAGACAGGAGGTAAGAGGAGGAAGTAAACTGGGAAATGGCACACTGTATCTGAAAGAGGTTTCCCTGCTCGACTGGAGATCGACACTGCCAGAGTGAAGCAAGGACGGTGTTAAGAAGTGCTCTTATACCAATTCTCGAGAGGATGAGGTTAGAATACAATTGCAGGATCTCACAACAAAATGCTGATTAAAAAAAGAAACTAAAAATCCTTAAAATAAAACCCACTATTACATTCCTGGGGATGTATCGACTCAGAAGACCCTGGATGTTAGCACCTCAGTACCAATTTTCTCCAGGAACATGTCCACCTTCTGATTAAAAATGACCCAGCTGGTTATACTGAATACGCTTTGTTCACAGGTTACCCTATAAGAAGGTCTTTTTATGCTTCCTCACTTGATAAGACTGAGTGGTTTAGTTTGCTTGATCTGTTCTCCAATCTTCAGGGCCATGAGGCCTGGTCCCCTGTGAAAGCAGCAAGAGAATCCCCCTGCATTTGTACACAAAGCTGTCCAGGCAGGACTCCCAGGATGTTTCTCTGTAATGTGCTTGCTTTCTGAACTTTTTTTTTTTTTTTGCAACAAGTCTGTGTGTCTATAAATACAATCCACTCTTTACAGTAAAAAGTGTTAAAATGTCAAAAAAATAAATATCCATGTTACAGTAACTAGATTATTCAATAAAATACATCCCTGCCATTCTTGATTGAAATGCTCAAAGAGAATTAATTTCATTTGGACATTTTCCAGAGATTCAGGTTATTGCAAATCACTCCTGGGGTGGGAAGGAGAAGCATCTTCTCTTCCTGTAAAGTGTGATGAAGGGGAATGAAGTGGAATCTCAGGGAAATCAAAATGCCAGTATCAGGAAGCTTTGGGGGAGATCTGTATTACCAAGTAGCAGAGCTGCAGGGCTTATTGGTCCTGACCGTGGCATCAGAACACTCCCCTTCAGAAGAGTCACAGTCTGATTCTCCAAACTGTGCTGGGTTCTGCAAATCAAAAGGAAAGGGGAAGATTTGAGCAACATTCCCGCACTGCAGATCAACCACACCATCCCAATCTGTAACAGCAGAGGCAAACGTCACCACCAGCAGAGAAGGAGAGACTGGCAGCACACAGGAGACAGCAACAGCACAGAATCACCCTACCAAAGGTCACTTGTCTCCCCCCAACAAGGGGACAGCAGAAAAATATCTGGTCAGAGCACTACCAAACACAGACGGAGTTATGAGAAGATGGTGCAGCAGGCTTTGCCCTACCCTTCCCAAACACTTGAAAGACAGTAAAGGGAAGAAAATCATTCTAGCTTTGTTAGCAAGGCTGCTGATGGATAAGCTTGAGGCAGACAGTTTATATCCATTCCATTTAATTATCTGCTTTATGTGCTATTTTTTTATCCCGCTTAATGCAACTGCAAACCTGATAGCCTCCCAATATCACAATCATCTTGACCGGCAAATTATGTTCAGCTTTCTTTGTGCTACTTTCCCCTGTCTACTCCCCCGGCCAAGTATGAGAAAGACTAGGTATTTAAGCAGTTGCTTTGTTGTAGAACATCTACCACAGCATTTCCTAGGCAGTCATCCAACTTTCTGGCCCTCCAATTCCTTTCCGTAACATTTATTTATTTTTTTTTTACTCAATAGAAGGAAGAGGGGATAACTAAACTTACACCTCACCTCACAGCTGTGTTCATCTGCACAAAGTTTGCCCAGAGACATCTGAGTCTTGACTCTCCGCACAGCACACTCCTTGTCTGAAAGCCCGTCAGACTGGGTGGAGATTTCAATGGGGATCTCTGGAGTCTGGGACAACATGTCCTCCAGCTTCTCAGCCAGCTCATCTTCCAGCTTAGTGGCCAGCTCATCTGGGCTGTTCGAATGATCACTTGTGTTTCCCTCCTCTCCATCTGACACAGAGAAGTTCTCCGAGCTGAAGGTTGAGTAGGACTGGCAGCTACTAATGCAGCGGTGAGGTCTGCAAACCAGGAGAGTAGTTCAGCTTGTAACACACTGCCTCCGATTGTAGAGGAAAAGCAATTTCCTGGGTGCTGTGTTCAGCTACTCTGCTACAACCGGCCTTGACAGACCCCACTCCTGGTGCCCACTCAGCCCTAGGTGAGCCTTTCCCCAGGACCCCACTGCCAGCTAGAAAAGTTACAGCTTCTCAGTGGACAGGTTTCTGCACGCACTCTCATGGCACAGAGTAAGAATGAGCTGGTGAGCCAGCACAGCGTTACAGCTCGAACATACGGAACTCTGTTTCTGACAGGTAGCAAGGGTCAGGTTTCTTTCGAGAAATACATCACAATCAAAATCCTCACGTTAGCAATGCAGTGAATGCAAAGTGACTGCTACATCCTTGCACAGGTTCCCCCGGCAAACCTCTCATCTTCCTTTCTGAAGCATGCAATGCAGAGCAGATTTTTGCACCTGTACTTTTAACTGGCATCTTCAGCACAACAAGAACAGGGCTCACTCACTCTAACAGGCAGCCCAGGCTGCTCATTCCTGTTCTCCCTAGCAGATACCACTCAGGCACAGCACACGCAATAGTGCCTGGTGGCTTCTCCTCACTGGGCTAAGGGCTTGACCCTTCCAAAAACGTCTTTGAGCAAAACAGGTCCTATCCCTAGAAAAAAAATTTACATCAACTCTCCAGGAGCCTCTTCCCACCCTAAGAACACACCTTCAGCCAAGTCATAACTGATCTGCAAGGCTGGCAGCAAGAGCTCTGCAAAGTGTTGGGCTGCCTTTCACATCTTGGAGCTATAGAGATCTGCCACCTTTTGAACAATTTAGTTCAAGATCTGCATCTATAAATTCATCTGTTCTTATTTGGTCTTGTCTGTTGTATGTTCATACTAGCTGACCTGCCCTGGAGCCTATTTTTCTTTAACAGTCCTTCTTGCCCAAAGAAAGGCTGTACTGTAGGGTTCAACCTAATTCAACAGGGAAAATCCACACCACCTGGCAGTGATCCCAACAACCAGGCTAGACTTGAGGTATCTGCACTTAGAAAATAAGCTCACAGTTACTTGAATGTGGAAATCGCCTCATGCCAGGATTCAACAGTAATGGTACAAAATATCAGGTGGCTGAAGATGCCAGAAGACCCACAACAGGTCATCACGTTGAATTCAGGAAAAGCAATTTGTTTTCTAAGTTAGTAAATCACAAATGAAGCAACAATCACACAAGAACTGTATGAGTTTTCTAACTCATCTAGCCCAGCGTTCTGTCTCCAACCCTAGGCAGGAAGCAATAACCTGGGAAAAGTATGAGAACAGGGTGTGCTGCAGACAGAGCCTGCTTTCTCCTGGCGTATCTTCCTGGTTTGTATCATTTAGGAGATCAGACTTCTGAGCTGAAGCTCAAACCTGGATAACAGTGCTTAACAGCCACTGATGGATCTATACTCCATAAATTTAACAATTATGACTTGTTTACGTTTTGATTTCCACAGCATACCTTGACAACGAGCTCCACATCTGAAAATGTTTTGGATGGAAAAAGCACTTCCTTTTGTTCATTTTAAATCCCGTTTGCTTCACTAGGTGTCCCTAACATGAATGAGATAAATCATTCCTTGTCTATTTTCTCCACATAACTCACAATTTCACACATCTCCAGTATTGCTTCTCCTCCTGCTAGGCAAAGATTTCTCATGGATTTAATTTCTTCTACAGAAACCATCTCTAACCATTCTTGTCACACTTCTCAGTACCTTTTCAAATTCCACCATGGTCTTTGAGCTGGGGCAATGAACATGGTGTTTAGGATTCCAGCTGCAGGTGTGCTGTGGATGTATACAACAGCAGAGAAGCTTTTATTTTCTTCTCTGCTCCTTTCCTAACAACCCTTAACCAATTTGCCCACTGGATCACTTCTGCACTTCAAGCAGCTGCTTTCACAAAGCTGCAGCACCAATGCCATGATCTCTTTCCTGAGCACAGGACCGTAAAGACTGCTATTACATATGCTTAGGTAGGAACACTCCCTCAAGTCTCTTACTTTACAGGCAACACCACCAAATTTGATCTGCTGTGTTGTCACCTAGATCTTCAATCCTACTTGAATTCCACTACGAAGACACTGGAGTCAGCCCCACTGCAGCAACAGTTAACAAACAGCATTTGAAAGAGTTCACAAAGGGTGCCAAATCCATTAAGTCTGATTCTGGTGAAACAGATGCAGCAGCTTATTTTTATAGGCTGAATAATGTTATCAAGTGTGATCAAGTTGTGCTACAAACAGCCTGCAGCAGAAAAGCTGTGCTGGAGATAACATCTCAAAACAGGCTGAAAACAGCGAGCGAACACAAGGGATCACTGAGGGCAGATGGGATGCACTGAATGAGATTCTGTTGTTTTGCCAGCACCTTCCACAGTTTCAGTGCTGGTGTGCAGCTGCTATGACAGTTCTCCTCCTGAGTTTTGTCCCACCAAAGACAGATTAGACTGAATTCACCTTTTACCTTTGTCTACGAGGAAACTCCACTTCACTGTCTACTTCACCCTCTTCCTCTTCTGAAGAGTCGTCACCGCTCTGACAGAAAACAAGGACAAGAATGGTGTCACATTTGTGAAAGAACAAACATGCAACTACATGGTTGCCCCTTGGTCCTCCAGGACAAAGTCACTGTGTCAACGGGCTGCAACAATCTAGACAAGAAAATAACCTGCGTACCAGTGAAAACTGAGTCAGACATCTTCTCACCAGCAGATTATTTCAGGAGGTGTTAATGCTGCCGTTTCTGAATTTGGAATGATTGACTTTGAAATACACTGGAGCACTTCAGCAGTCACTAAGTACGTAACATTCTGGATTTTTACAGATGCAAATTAAGTAATTAGTATCATACTGAAATCCACATAAATTATTGAGCTGATCTGGCACTCTTGGCTTTACGACTTCAAACCTCTTCTACATGAGCCCATCATAGAGCAGGATGGGGAACGACACAGACTTTGCTGGTGGGTTTCACCAAGTAGGAAAACTTGAGTTTTGTTCCTTTCTCTACCTCAGTGAGCAAAGAGCCTTTTATTCTCCTCCTCCCATCCAAATCCACCCCCTGCACTTTTGGTTTTTACAGCCACCTCCTATCCTATCCAACCTGCCAACCCCTCGCTCAGACTCAGCCTCTATCTCATCCCAGCCCCTTGTAATACAAGGTCCTCCTCCCTTCATTCTGGGCCCAAACCACACTCCTGGTCTGGTGCTCATCCTCTTTTCTTTCACTTTTCCACCCAGGCCCAGTTTCCTGCTCTTTGAACTCCGCTCAGACTGGTTCCTACTTCTCTCACCACCTGGATGGAAGCAGGAGGAGTGAAGAAGAACTGTTTCTGTACAACTGTGCCGTAATACCTTTTTGACTCTTGCAAAATCTTCACAAAATACATGAGAACTATGACTTTCAGTTAAGAGGGACAGTTTCTGGCAGGTGCAGCAAAAGGCATGTCCCCAAGACCACAGCAATTGTTGAATTTCTGTTCTGAGGCGCAGCAGCACTATAGAGTCTCAATGAAACAGTTACACGATATTTAACATCGCCAAAAGAATGCATTTACCCCTTCCTTTGTTTTGAGAAAGGCTTGAAAACATTTTGAGACTGTTTCAACAACAAAAACTCAGTAGACCAAGTTTCAGCTCAAATGAAAACTGGCTAAATTGCACGCAACAGAACTAGGCCCTATCAAAACTACATTTGACAACCCTCACTATTAGCAGTGTGCTCCAGTATGCCTACAGTACCTCTCAATAAAATTGACTTTAAAAGTATGTCCAGATCACAGAGCAAAGTTCAGACAGGCATGATTTCTTCAAGATAAAGTTGTACATGTAACTCTACTGCTATGTGTGTGGGAAATATGGCGTTGCTACTATCCTATATCCAGACACCAGCCTTTGCTACACAACTTCTTTTGGTGGAGAGGGAAAAGAGGAGCAAGCTTTGGGTCTTTTTTGTCCAGTCAGTATGCTTTGTCCTTACCTTTTGAACGGGTCTTGCTTTGCAAGGTAGCACTGAGGAAGCCATGTGCTGGGGAGTGCCTAGGGCGGATGCTGACTTACAGCTGCTGAAGCCCCCTTCCTCCATCTTCTCAATGAACTGTGCATTTTCATATAGGGAAACAGATGTTGGTGATTGAGAATGGCTCATCCCTGTTTCAACAGATGACATCTGTACCTGACCACTGTCCTCTTCCCTGCACTGAAGACAAGAATTATATGGATCTGTTTTGCAACACTCCCAATGATCAGCTTTGCTTTCTTTGCTCTCCAGATTCCTTCGGCAATCTGCTTCCATTGCAGCGGAGATGAGATCAGGGCTGGAACCAGACATCCGCCTTTGCGCATGGTTACTGAGAGGGCTCCGCAGCGCTGCTGCAGGGCCAAAGTACCTTAAGTTGTTTGCACAGTTGGCGATATCTTGTCCATGGGCATGAAGCCGTGAGTGATGGCCATGGGGATGGCTGTGGCCAGGTTGCTGCAGTAGGCCAGGATGATGAGAATGATTATGAGGTGGAGGTGCATCATCTTGCACTGGCTGGTTTTTCAAGATCCCTGCAAAATCATTGTAGCTGCCTTTGCTGTTCCCTCGGCGGTGACGTGGCTTACTGCGGTAGCGGCTTTTGCCACTCAGTGTTGACATTTTGGGACTTCCTGAGACTGGTGAGCCATTGGATGCTGCTTCTGTGCTGGGTATTCCCTCTGACTTCAGTAGATCTGGCCTAAGAGACAGTCAGCAGAAGTTACACATTAAACCACAAACAAAGAAATTACATTGGCTCAGAGCCAGGATGAACAGGCAGCTGTAGCCATAAGCACACTCTGCTTCCTAAAATCTACAGGCTTCCCTCCTCTTCAGCTGCTTGACTTCTGCATTTAGTTTCCTTTGATCCTCTCCACTCAATGTCCTTTCTGCTCAGCCCATCATGCTCTACACTCCTTACTTGCTGCTTTTTCCAATATCTGCCACATACTCTCCTTTTTCCGCTCTTATTTTGATGTTCTGCTCCCAAAATAGCTCCCTCCTAAGACCTTGGTGTAGGGCATATCTCTTACTATGTGCATATACAATGCTTAGCACAATAGGGTCCCAATCTGCTGATGGTTATCAGCTTGCTCATTTCAAAAGCACATGTAAATATTAATTCAGAAGTGATTATTCACTGTTAATCAGGACTCTCTAACTTCTGGAAATCCCAGAAAAGGGAAAAATAAAATAGACAGCTCTTGGGGGGGGGGGGGGGGAAATCTCACTTTCTGAAAGTCATGCAGAAGAGAAATACCTGAAAGGACATAATGAATTCCCAAATCTCAAATCCCAATTTAATTCCTCAACAATGAATCCATCCTTCCTGAGGACTGGCTGATTTCCACAATCCCTCACCCTGCTTATTACCGTTCAAGTCAAAGATGATCTTTGCTTGGACACACATTAGATACCTCCTGTCAAAGCACCATCACCTGTGAAAAAAATCATACGGACCAAATGGTTCCAGAGAGCTGCCCAGTTAGAAGGGATAATTAAGCAATTGTGGTTCTGAGGATCAGACCGGGCCCAAGAGTGAACACCCCTTTGGCTTAGTCCTGTGTTGCCATCAGACTCAAAGGGAAGTAAGCTGCCTCTCAATGAGGATTTACCACTGGTTCCTGGCACAGAACTAGGTTGTTACTTCTTACCGTTTAGTCTGGCTGCCTGGTTTATGGGAAACCCCTTTCCTCTTCATCAGCTTCTCCACTGTATTGGGGTGGATTATTGGTCTGACTGGGTGGCGTTTGTAAGTCCCAGGGTATTTCTTTTCCACTGCTTGTTCCCTCCTGAAACATTGGGGAAGAAAAAGAAAACCAGATGAGTTCTCTCTTTATCCAACTGCAGCTCCTGCTGGACAGAAACACAGCTCCGCTGTGAGCACACTGCGTGTCTGTTTCTCATCTATGGCTAGGTGCAACACAACATGCTGTTCTGGGAAAGGACATAGTCATTTTCTAAATTCTCTCTGCAGAGATCAGGCAGTTGGAACAGGGCCTTGGTGCACAATCCAGAAACAGTACTGCTTTTCACTTTACAAAGGGGCCAAAGGATCCCAACACCAAATGGGAAAGGCGCCTTTCTCCCAGTCAGTCAACACTGGGTAAAGATATGTGCACTAAGTGGTCTGTGGTAATCTACTCTTAAGGGGCCTCTCTCTGCTTGCCAGCTCCTTCTTTACCCTGGAAGTTTGTCAGGGGACACTAAATCTGCAAGTACCACTATGCAGTTTAGAAATTAAGCACTGGTTTTTTTCCTCCTGTATGCATATTGCCACATGCATGGCATGCCATTATGCCCAGATACATACTTTATGAGCTCCTTCTCACGGACCTCCAGCTGCAGCATAATAGCACTGAGCTCCATGTATAAGTTATTGGCTCGCTCCAGCTTCCTCTCATAGTGTTCACGGATATCCAATGCATGTCTGAAAAACAGAAGAGTCATTATTCCACAGTCTGATGTCCATGGACCAAGACAGAAGAATAAGGCAAAGTACAGGTGCTTTAGGAAAAGGCCTTCTAAAAGTCAAATTTGCCAGCTGTATTGCACTGAACCCCAGATGAAGCTAACAATGAATGACAATTAAGAGCCTGATACAGCAAAGAATCATGATATAATTTCAAAAGCATTTAACAGTCTTCAAAGACTGGCAACGCTTCTCACTAGAGAAGCTGCAAATGCCTCACATGCAACCACAAGACCTTTGACCAAGCCCTGATCATCCTGTTTGCACAGAGAAGGGGCTAAACCAGCTTCTAAAGAAATGGGAAGAAGTAATCTGTTTGTATTTCATAGAAAGCAGTATGTCCCTACAGCTATAGTATAGTTGCAGAAGACATCTTGAACCACAGCTGAAAGATGTGACCATCAAAAGCTCCCTAGGGCTAGGGAACACTCATCAACAACTACATCAAAGTGGCTGAACAAGGTTTCCTTTGGTTTCTCAGGTTTGACACAGAACTGCTACTTGCTGTTTTATGTTTCTCTGTCGTAACTATATTTGCAAAAAAGAAGATAACACTTTTCTTTCTTAAACATTCTGCTTTCATTTTTAAGTTGGTCTAATGTTCAAAATTAATTTCAGTGGGCTGATAGTGCATTCACTCCCAGTGGGCTGGGAGTGTGTTCACTTCTCTGGAAATAACTAATCCAAAGAAAGTATCAGGGCAGAGAAAGCTCACAGCAGACTGCAAGGTGCCTTTTCCACTGAGATGGATGTACCTGCTTTAGCGCTGTTATCACAAACACCAAAACTCAGGCAGAAATATTCCCTGGTAAACACACAAGCCTTTACCCCTCTTGCCTAGAGCAAACAGTTCAGACTGCCCAAGAGCAGGGACAGTTTCCACTGTTTCTTTCCCTATAGCTTTCCCTCAGCCAAGCAGTGCTCAAGGCCTAGGGCATGCCTGTGGGAACTTTAGTTTCTGGACTCACAAGGAATTTAGGCTGCCCAAATTTATGCCAGCAGGAATACTGAGTCCTCAGTACAAGAGAAGCATGAAAACAGTCAGGGGCTGGAGCACATGCCCTCTGAAGAGAAGCTGAGGGAGCTGGGTTCATTTAGCTGGAAAAGAGAAGGCTAGCTGGGAAAAGTAAGCAGTAAACAGAAAAGACTGTCAACAGACCTCAGCTCTTCTCTTCGACGACGAATCAATTCTTCATCTAGCCGGTGGATACAAGTTCCTTCACTTTTAATTTTCTCAAAATGTTTCTTCACTTCTTCTCTCCATTCAGCCTAGAGAAGCAATTTACTTTCAGGTATTTACAAAGGATTGGGATGTCTAGTTGCACCAAAGAAAAACTCTTGGGCAACATTCTTTGTGTCTGTAGAAAATTACAGGTTTGGGTTGAAAATGCGTTTCTGTTAGCTGAATTATTTTGGGTAACAACATTGCAGCATGTTTAGTTTCAGCATTTTCAAATGGTATTTCCAATTTTGTGCTCCAATTAGATCACTTAAAACATATCTGCATTTTCTAAAAAATATTTTTAAAAATTCCTAAAGCTCTTTTCATCCTAAGACAACATTTTCTTCCCTTTTACCATTTAAAGTAAACAGAAAGGCTTATGATTTGGAAACCTATATTCTTGACAATGATGACTGTCACTAGGGTGATACTAACTCTGTTTGCCCCTTCAAGCCCTGCTTCTTGCAGCTTTAATAAACACACCCGCTTCCTCACATACACCCCAACACTGTATAGATCCTCTGGAGGCAAGGTTTCATTCTCATTCCCTCCTTGGGAGCAGACAATAGCTCACTGGGTAGGACTCAGAGGAATCTCTAAAAACATACTTTTAGATCTTCCCTGAAAGTCCCAGAGTCCCTTCACTGCCCTGTAACAGCAATTTGTCCCACTGGCTGCCCTGCTCATCTTCACTATAAATGCAATGGTTCCACTCTCAGCAGTCTTGTGGTCTCCTGTACAACAGCACTGGGAGAATAGCTGGGAGCAGAACATCTGAAGTCAGTAGTCTCAAGGAGAAGTGAATGAGACAACACTGAATTTCTGACTAAAGCTGGCAGATGTCTCAGTTTGTGAAAGCTTGGGTAAAAGATTTTAAAATACCCATTAGTTTGCTTCTCCCCAGGAATCAAACTGAAATCATGGATCTCGTCTTTTGCTGTACTCAGTGCAGCCTCCGAAATCAGATCCTTGGAGCTAACTCTAGTATTCATGGGCTACAGCCATTCTCCAGTTACCTGTGATTTGAAATAGGTTTCCTGAGGAGTAGCCAGCACATCAGCAGATGCAATATCCAGGTGCATCAGCGTCTGCCGGAAGGAGGGACGATTCCGGGGCTTGCTCTGCCTGGAGCAAAACAGACAAATACCCAAGCGTGAGATGAGGTCAATACTGCTAGCTTCTCCTGCCCTTCTGAAACGGTTTCTCACTAGAACATATTCTCTGAATTGTGTAGCTGACAGATTAGAGCAAAGGAGCTTTTCTGACTTTCTCTTTTGCTGAATATGAGTTTATTGGGCTAGAGTTGTTTTGTATTCAGTTTTTGGTTTGTGATGATCTATTCTGAAGAAAGAGATGAAAACCATTTAAAATAGGAAAATGTGATTACAAAGTGAAGGATAGGATACAAACTGACACTGTTCCTAACTTGTTTGTCAAGAAGAAACAGATCTCAGTTCATTAACCCATTTATTTCCAAGTTTTATAATGGGAATACTCAATCTAGTAGGAACGATAATTTACATTCAACAAAACAGGGAGTTTACAAACACCAAATGTATTCATGTTGCCATATAGTACATGCCTGAGCCTACACAGTATTGTAATGCACTGAACATCTCTGTAAGATCACATTCAAGTACAAAGCCATTTGTATCTTTGAGAAACGAGACCAGCACTCGAGCTTCAGGACTGAACCCACCAGACTTGCTGAATGGATTCAGTGCTCAGGACAAGAAACAGCTTCTTCAGCCACCTCGCCCCTACAAACCACCTACTTCCACTAGGTGGGGATACAAGCGTATGTACTCGGTGTTCAGAGCTCCACACACCGCTTCCTGACTTGTGCAGCCCCGCGTAGAAGCACAGCCACGCAGAGCACGTCTCAGCACAGATCACTGCAACAGCACGACCTGCTGCAGCTCAGGGTCAGGGGGGTAAACAGCCACTTGAAAAGATCCATAGATGCTCTGGCCTGTTTTTGGCTTTCTGCCATTGAGAGGATGGCTGGTAAAACTCATGGAGTGGGAAAACGCTGGAAGACCACTTACATTCTGTGTCAAAATGCAATTACAAAGACAAAAGCATTAATACATAACCAAAGACAAAGAATTTCAACTCTAATTTGACATGTGGAGGAAACTGAAAGCATTTTCCATACCTATACCTGTAAAATCCTGGTTTCATCCAGAAAGCTCCAATTTCTCTTTGTCCAGTTCAAAAGCCAGTCACTTACAAAGCGGTTTCAGAGTGAAAAATCGTTTCCTTTCACTCTGGAGCCAGCCTCAAGAAATTTTACCCCTACTTTCCTTCCAGCTCCTTTTCTCTTCCCACAGAGCTACTTTTTATCACCTACTTGGCTACAACAAAGCAACCACCTCTGTGAAGGCTACTGAAGATGACTTTGATGCTGCCTGCTCCTGATTCACACTGGACAGGCAACTCACAGGTAACTGTCACCCTGCTAGGGCTCCTATCAAGCTCTACTCCCCGACTTCTCTCCTGTTCAACTCCTTCCCCCTCACTAGCCCGTCTCAACAGTGTCTGCCTGCTCCCTCCCCTGCCCCATCCACCCAGCTAACCAGACACATCGCTTCCTACTTCCTCTAAGCTCCAAATGTCTTTCTGGGGCCCAAGCCTGCTGCCACAAGGAAGCAGAATCCAAAGTGCTAAAACTTACCACTCTCGTGACAAGCGTGAGAGTATTTAAGAGCCCTCTGCTCTGGGCTCAACACTCCCACCCTGACTCTGGTTTTACTGGGAGTCTGGCAAGAGCTGGGAGCCAGCCCTAGGTCTGTGCAGTTCAGGCTCTTACCAGGTCTGCTTCATGAGGATTTTGAAGCCATCTGGGCAGGTGGAAGGGACAGGAAGGTGCAGGCTGTTACTGCCCACTCCCCAAATGATGGCTGAAGAGTCCACGTCCTTGTAGGGAATCTCCCCTGTAAGCAGCTCCCACAAAACTACTCCAAATGACCTGATGAAGAAATAAACCAGGATAAAAGCTTCTGTGTGAATTCAATTTAACAGAAACATCTGGAGCTTGAAAAAAACAGTTTGGCAAAACAGGGAAATAGGCATGTCTGATCTGAAATCGCAAGTAGGTGCAACAGCATTTATGTACTAGTTTTTAACCAAGAGTAGCTATTTCACACACCAGGTAACTCTTCCTCCTCTGACCCAGCACTGGGCTGAACACCAAACCACACTGGTTTTCACTCACTCTTTCCTATTTCTTTGTGAGATTTTTAAAATCCTGAAAGTACACTTTCTGTATAGACTAAATCTTACTCCTGTGAAATGAGAAGGAAAGTTAGCTTTTCTGAGATAGACTTTTGACTGTTCTTATTGGTAAGAACATGTCATCTACTACTGGACAGACAGAACTGGTGTCTTACAGAGACAACACAACAAAGGTTTTGTGGGTTTTTTTACATTGCATTTAACTTTTTTTCCCCCTAGCCAAAAGCTCCCTCTGCTGTTGTTATGTGTACTACTAGGTAAGAGTTTCATAGGTTTGAGACTCAGCGCTACAACTACTGCAACATAGAAATTAAGAAACAAATGCAACATGCGTAAGTGTCAGTATCAAAAGCACATGCAGTCTCATCTGATATTTCTTTTGTGCTGAAGAAAGGAAGGCTAAAGAAAAAATTAAGAGAACTCTCCCTGGAAAAGAACCTCCTATTACAAGAACTGAAAAATAAAGGTAAGAAAACTCACTTTGCTTTTCTTCCTTAATGAAATGATCAGTAAGGACCAAAACCTTAATTTATAACAGCAAACAGTTATTTGTTTTATTTACAATCTTCACCCAATAAAACACCAAAGAAATATCAAACCAGTCAATACAGAGCTAAACAAAATGCTGCTGAGAACCAACACCACTCTTACTGCACATTAACAACCAGGCTGCGATATGAGGTGAGGTACAACCATCTCAATTACAAACCCAGACGTATCACCTTACTTGCACGCCCCATCCATCTGTGGAACACCAACCCTGCCAAGGTTGCTGGCAAGTCAAACCAGGTGAAAAGTGAGAAGCGTGGTTTTGGCTTGTACTAATATCAAGTTGCTTTTACTAAGTACAGAAGAACACCTAAGGGACAAACTGCCTGGGTCTGAACAACCATCAGTCAGGAAACAGAACTTCATGTGAAAAATGTTGCACTTTCAAAGCCCATCAGCTTCAAATCATGTGGGGAAAAAAAACCCAAAAACCAAAACAAGCACAATTTGAATTTTTTTTTCCCTCAAAATTTTTTTCCGTGGGCTGCAGGAAAGCAGGGATCCAGGTGGTTGGACAAACTACCAGGAAACCCCATCTGGTTTCAGCTTTATTATGATTAAGAACTGACAAGGGATTTTCAAGACTCCTGATAAGATTATAGATTATTTTTTTTTAAGCATGCTGTTAAAGATGAGAGAGAGCAGACATATAAGCAGCTTAGGAACTGTTCTCATTTGTTGCCAGCATTCATGAACACCGCTTTTACTCATATTGGGGGAGGAATGGATGTCAAGGAGGAGTTTGAGCAATCACCACTGCAGCGGACTCGAAAGAAACTTGCACCAAAGGTATCTCTAGGTTTGCACCAAAGAGCAACATCACTAAATCACTGAGTAAAGGAATAAAGCTGTGCCCATGCTCCTCAGCAGAGTTAGCAGTTGGTTTTTATTGGACATGATGCCCCATACAATATTCCTGAACCTAAGCCACTCTAAAGGACAGAAAGCTGAGAGTGGAAATCCAGCACTATTCCTCCTCGTGAACCTGTGATTCAAAGGGAGGAGCACAGAAGACAAACGGTGAGTGTATTTTCTTTCCAAAACAACCCAAGAGTTTCTCCTAGAAGAGCTGGCTATGCTATGGCCTGCTACATCTACACAAAATGAACACGCAAAACACTGTGGGCACAAGAACAGCTGTATACCACAGATTACAAGACCTTCCCTTTCCCTACAGGAAATCTTGACTTAAAGCCATGACCCAGCTCCAAGCTAAAACACCAGCAGCAGGCTGCTGTCTGCCTCAACTTGTACTCTGAACCACCTGTGGCTTTGACCTGCAGCTTCATGCTGCATAAGGGAGGTGACAGCATTTGAAGCTGAAAAACCACAAGAAGGAAGATCCATCCTGGCTGTAAAGCAGGGAGAAGGGCATTTGTCCTGGCTACTAACATTTAATATGCAGAAATAACAAGGCAGAAACAGAGATGCAGTTCCCTTGAGAACCCTGAAACCTGTGGAGAGGCATCCCAAAGGAGCTCCAAGGCCAAGTCCTCTCTCAAGCATTTTTAATAGTATGGAGATCTGAACCTTTCCTTGTGCTCCTTTGGACACAGAGTACATTTCACATGGGATGGAAATGGGTGTTCAAAACTCTTACAATATACCCTGGTTTCCTCCCTCTTGGATCCAAGCTTAGACTCACTGGACTGTAATCCTGTGGCTGTACATGTAACAGCCAAGCCCAGTGTGCAGAAAGCAAAAGGTGGTCAGACCCTTCAAGGCAGCAGAGTAGGGGCCTCCCTACAGCTCAAGTGTGGCCCTGAAGACGGTAGAAAGCAAGTGAAAAATACCCTGGCTGCAGAAGTTGCTGAGGCAGTCCTGAGCACCAGGAGTGGAAGAAAGCTCTGGCCTGACTAATGACACAGGGAAGAAACGTTGCATTTGCTTACTGCAAGACACAAGATAGTCTGCACTGAGTCTCATTAGGTACCTTCAGATCTCAACACCCAGCTTTTGCGCATGTATGTCATTTCTTTCCATTATAGTCCATGGTTCAGTAACAAAGTTCAGGGCACTTGGCAGATGGAGAAAGGGATAGTCCACCACAGAGCAAACTATCCCCATGCTTAGGATGAGAAAAGAGTGCTGAATATGTAAAGTGCTGGGAAACCAAGTGGCTAAACAGAAGGTGAAGATACTTAAACATTAATACTACTCACCAGATATCCACCTTTTCAGAGACGGGCTCATTGCGTATCACCTCTGGGGCCATCCAAGCCACAGTTCCCGCAAAAGACATTTTGGTACTTTTATCACTGAGTTCTTTAGATGTACCAAAATCTGAAATTTTTACTGCATCTGTATGTGTAACTAAAACACTGGAGGAAAAAAAAAAGGAATCAGCATTTTGCAATTTTTCTTGTACCACAACAGCCACTGGGAGTAAATCCCTTCTTAATCAACACGAGCAATTGATGAGGCCATGCTGCTCACAATTGCAGTACAAGAAAAAAGATTATGCATTTTCACCAATGAAAGCACTCACTTTCTTTGGGGTGGTTGTGTTTTGTGCCTCAAATGCATTTCTAAATGCTGAAAGTCAAAAATCAATGTTGATAAAACTGCAAATTAACAAGTCACTGAAGATTCACTATATCTGGGGACGTTTCAAAATTGTAGTAAAGGTGTACCTTAAACTGCACTGTAAACCATCTAAAGGTATTATCTTAACACAGTCATGTCACAGGCTAAAGAAGTGATAAACATCTAGGGAATAACAATATAAGCAGCCAGATAGTTTTAGTCAGAAAGCAACAGAGCAATGAGAAAGATGCATTCCAGAAAACGAAAGAAATAACAAAAAAACAAATAAGAAAGAAAAATAAAAAAGCAGAAGGCAACAGAATATCCCACTTTCAAAAAGGGCCAGACACCATCAAATCATTAGAAATACTTCCTTACTGCTATTTATTATGTAAGATACTGGTAAAATTTCCAGTCTTGTTAAATCGCAGCACAGGAAGGAGTGCCAACAAGTTCATTAGTTTCACTCTCATTAGTTTTGAGTCAACATAGAAAAAAAAATAACGGGGCTTTTGACCTAACTTTAAACTATTCCTCAAGAAAAAAAAAGACAACCACAACTGGGGGATGTTTAAGTAGCTAGAGACTCACTTTGGTGACTTGAGGTCTCGATGGATGATTTTGTGAAGGTGCAGATAATTCATCCCACTTGCAATCCCCGTGGACCAATCCACAAGCAGCCGAGGGGTGACTTTCCGCCCTGCTCGCAGGACTTCGTAGAGCTGTCCATGTGCACAGTACTCCATGATAATACAGTAGCATGGGGCTTGAGTGCAAACTCCCCTGTCAAAGAAAACACACAGCTAGTGAGGATCAGTGGAGTAAAAGTCCCAGAGCAACTCTCAAAGGTGGCAATCAAGGGGCGGGAGAATAACCTGTTTACTCTGCCTGGGCAAGCCTCTGCTAATACCACCTTACTGAACAGGGAGGGGAATGTTTCCTACATGCTTTGCACAGGAGGAACCTCACTGATGACAGGGGTGGGTTTCCTTCAACTTCCACACCTGCAGATCTGTAGGGTTCACAGTACGCATTTTGTGAGCCTGCATGCAAAGTGCAGCACTGGGTGGGAATGGCGTCCATAGTTGTTTGGGGGTTTTGGGGTTTTTTGTTTGTTTGTTTGTTTGTTTTCACAAGAATGTGTGACAATTTGAGAGGAAGAATGACCACCCATTTTGTCCTACAGACAGCTTAGTTCCTGGATTTTAAAAACTTGGCCAGGGTACATAAGTGAATGGATCTTTCCTGGATAAAGGTATGTTTCTAACAAGTTTCACAACCTACTTGAACGCAATGATGTTAGGATGTTTGAGTTTCCGCAAGTGCTTGATATCTGTTTCGTTCTGATCTCTCACTTTCTTGATGGCCACCTCCTCTGCCCGGAATTTGCCCAGGAAGACAGCTCCCTGTGCACCGCTGCCTAGCCACTGCAGCTCCGAGATCTCCTCGAATGGGACCTCCCAGGTATCTAGGCACAGGCAAGCAAAGGGGATAACGTAAAAGATCAAGACCACAAAAATGTTCTGCTATAAGATCACGCCACGACAGCACCTGCCATCTGCCTTGCTAAATCTCAAGGTGGACTTTTCTGGAGGTAGTAGATGGCGCCTTCTCCTGGTACAGGCACAGCTGAGGCACACACTGCACAAGCTCAGCCCCAGCATCCCTTTCATCCAGCTCCTCTCCCCAACTACAGTTGCCTCCAGCCTGTTCCTTCCCGTTCTCCCAGCTGCTTTTTCAACAGAGCTCACCACCACTGCTAACCACTCAAGTAAGCCGCTTTGACTTCGCAGCTGCTTCACAGGTATACATTTAACATACCAGGGACACTGGATTGGCAATTTAGGGAGGTGGTCCTCTACTCCAAAACTGAACAATGATGGTATCTCTCATAAGGTACACGACCCCATTGACAAGCATAGATGAGAAGAAACATTTAACATTGACAACTGACAAAAAAAAAACCATTGAGGGGTTTTTTTCCCCCCCCCGAAACAGGGAAAAAATAGGAAATAAAAGGGAAAGTCAGAAGCGGCAGGTTGTAAAACACAGACCACCAAAGCACATTAACAACCACCAGTCACAGAAACAGGTCTTTCCCATGTCAATATTGTGTGTATCAGTGTCAAATAGGCAAAAAAATCTTAAGGGATTCCTCCTTTTAGGTACCCACATGCATCTTGTAGGGATACTGCCAGAGTGGTCCAGTAACACTGTATAAACTGTTTCAAGAGAGTTGTACCCATCAGAACAGAAAGCCTTGCTGTCTGTGAGTCACCTTGAAATTACCTTAACATGCCAAAAACAACAAGATAAATGGCAGGCAATAATTTATTTACTGTAACTCAATAAATATTTAAGTTTAGAGAATAAATTATTTAGCAGCAAAAACAAGTAACCCACTGATTTGTGAAATAAAAGGAAGTCACACCTGTACAGACCCCTATTTCAGATCACTACAAAGACGTGTCTTCTTGTTTCATCCAGTCTCCAAGCCATTGGGGTGTTCCCAGGGCTGCAACTGGGATTATGCAAAAGTGCCCATTTTAGATACTGTCATCACCGAGGGGAAACTTATATACCCAAACTGTCTCTGGACTGATCCTGATTCAAATCCTTCCATCAAATCATTCCTGTGACAGTCAGACACTAGCTGGATGTCTCCTGCTGAATGAGTGCTCTCCAGGCATGGCCAAGGAAAGCCATCTCCCATCTGGAGCCAGACCCCAGTGCTCATTCTGCTCACTGAACTAGAAGAAAAACCATTGTTAATATACAGCAAAAACTTCCTTTGACTTGGCAGGGCAAAGTTCAATCCTCAGCACATGTTTCTTCACAGACACAAGTCTATTTCTCATACTGATATATCCACTTGCAACCTTATGTTATACAAAAATATTAGGACAGCGCATGCAGCTCTCAAGTGAAATGCATTATAATGAAGCATCCCCAGTAACCATGGATTTGCCGCAGGTAATCCCTATCCTCAGTTTTCAAGAATGCTATGACACTGTGAAGGTGATAGTGCCTACCAGCAAATGTGTCCTTTGGTATTGAAGCAAGAAATGCCTGTCCATGTAAGAACCTAACAGAAACTGATGCATGAAACATGCTGTGACCACTATCTTGACCACAGGACATTCAAGTATTTTAAAATAATGAGCGTTCTTCTTTACCAAACAACTCGAGCAATTTTTTGTCACAATAGTTATAATTGGTATTTAACTCTTTAGACATTTAGACATTAAAAGACAGTTCTTGAAATAAGGAAAATAAAAGAAAATAAGGAAATTCATAAATAAATTGAGAAGATCTGTATTTCTATTTAATTCACAAATGCATTGCTTCTGCAATGCAACTGCAAATACAGTTGATTTTTGTGTTTGTTGGTGAACAGTATTTTTACATGGGCAACATTGAAACTATTCCGTTGTACTGAAATAGCTGTTTCTTTACATGTGAGAAGACTGCCTTTCCTGTACAAGGCACGCAACATTGCCATTTCCCTGAAGCACACAAAGTTTGTGAACAGTAATGGGTAACTATATTGCTATCACCTAGGAGCCCTAATTTGCTCTTAATACTACCTATTAACCTCCACAATGGCAAAGGCAGAGAGAGATTGTAAACAAAGTAAGCAAAAGTTCATGTGCTTCCTCCTGCAAAGTCCCCTCATGTTTATTTGGTAAGATATATCCTTTCCCATATCCCATTTGCACCCTGATCATCAAGGGCACGATTCAGGAAAGAGATTTCAGTGTAGCAACAATCAGTGAAACATCCCACATCTTTCGCAATTTCAGGAAGAGTCAAACCGTATGTAACGTATAATGCAACAGTAAGACAAAAATAAATAAAAAAACCTTTCACTGTACAGGAGCATGTTAATACATTTTGAGACAGTCAGCATCAGCAATTCGTTTGGCTACCAAGCACTGAAAAGCTCCCCAAAGAAAGTGATGCTGGTGGAGAAAAGCACTGGACTACATTCAGTTGAAAACCAGGATTTGTTAGCATTAGTGGGGCAAACCTGCATTTTCTACTACAACCCAAACCCACCAATTGAAAAATACATCTAAATTACCCTGTGCTCCCTGTGGGTCCTGGGACCACCCTCAAGGACAACAGGCTGACAAGGGTCAGTATTACAAAGTTAGTCTTATCAGTTCTGCAGAGGGGCAATGGGCAAGGCTGGAAAAGAGAGGACTCAACACACCACCAGCTGAATACAGCTTAAAGTTGAGACCATGCACATCATCCGGACAGCAGGTTATAAAGCTCTCCCCACTGCCTGTGCAGACCCATCCTCCACAGCCACAATACCTTGAAGCAAAGAACGGTGAATGACGGCTGCCCCAGCTACAGCACATCTACACAGCAGATACAATGAAAAACACAGCATGCAAGAGGTGATGCCAAGAGCTCTGTTATCTCAACCAACAACTTGAAACAGAAAAGGACTTGCATAAACCAGCTGCAAGAACTTGGGGGCATGGCTATGATGACTAACTGTAGTTAAGTCAAAGTGCCTGTCCAGAAGCGTAACACCTCAGATGATCAGCAGGGTAGCTAGGAAACACATCGGGACACACTGATCAAGATTAGACTGTACTGTCAGCCTTGTTCAAAAAGTCCACTAACACTGCTTGGTTAAACACCCTTTGAGATTGTCCAGACTTCAGGGCTTGCTACAGCTCTCCTAGCATTCCCCCTCCTCCAGCAGAGGAGAGATGAGGATATCTCCTACCAGGATGGAGCAGTTTTTATTCCAGACTCTTCTGGGCCTAAAGAAACCTGTGGGATACTTCCCCTAAATAAATTAAAGTGTAATAGCAGCAGGAATTATACAAAAGCTTGTGTTTCTAAGGTGATTAAGAACCATTTGAGTAGAATGATGGGAATCTGTTTCCCATGGGGAAGAAACACAGGAGCAGCCTGAGCCATTGAGTCAATCTATTTGAAGCAAATTTTTGCCATTTGCCAGCGCTGGCTGCTTGCCAGCATTGGCATTATGACAAGAAGCATCTCTGGTTTACAAAAAAAAACCAACACAAGCACACTTTGTAAAGCACCTTGCTCTCCAGGTTTATACAAAAATGGACACGATGACAGGAAACATGCAACTTGTGAAAGGGAAGGTGAAAACAACTCCTGAAGACAGATTCTTAATCCAAAGGAAATGGCTTGGAAGTCTAATGAGTTTGTAGAAAACACAAACAAGTCTTACTATAAAGTGCTAGAGTCCCAACAATCCAAATTAAATGACTGGTAGATGCAAATTAAAGAACTAAGTACAACTCCCTGAAAGCACTCACCAACAGCCTTTAGAAATCAGGGTAAACAACTGGAAAAACATAGTCAGGAGTGATTCTATGCATCAAACCCAAAATTCTTAAGCCTCAGGTAATCAACTGGCAGCCACTGAGCCAACACACTCCGTGCAGAAATGACTACTCCCCAAGCAGGTAGAGCATTTAACAGCAGCAATTGGCACTGCTTAGTCAACCAGCAGACCACACTGCAGCAACTTTCAGCTGACCAAAGCTCTGCTCAGCGTGGGTCCTCAAGGGAAGCACAGAAACACACTCCTCTTGATGACCATCTCAGATGCTGAGAAGGACACTCAAGGAGTAATTTCAACAAGAAGATAACGTGGAATCATGTAAAAGTTGTTCTTATTTTCTCCCCCATTCATCAAGTCACGAGCCAAGCCTTTGCAGGCAATATGAACTCAAGTATCAGACATTTGCAAAGGGCATGACACCTGTTTATGTTTTACGACTTGCAACCACACCACAATGCCACCACCATGTCCTAGAGTTTGGGCCTGTAGGAGATCCAAAGCAGGCAAGCAGGGATGCTGGTGAGCAGCAAAAAGTACTAGGCAGCATCTACAGGCAACATTAAGTCCCCCGTGGCTGCAGGTCCAAACTGGACTCCTACGCCAGTTGATGATTCAGCCCAACACAAAGGATTGCTCCTGGATCAGGCTTAAAGTAGTTGTTTCATCAAGAGGGGGGGGGGGGGGGAAATAATCACCTGCACAGATCTATGGCATCAGCCCAAAACTGTAAATAACCTCCCAGGGGAATGAAAGGCCACTGCAAGCCTCTCTTTACTGCTGGAAGGGCCAGAGACATTTCCTCAGCCTGTCTTCTCCAAATGCGTAACACCTGCACAAACACAACTCTTGCATCCTCTGCGCTCTTGCTAAAAGACAGCAAAAATAAAAGCAATCACATACATCAGTTACTAAACTGCTGGCTTGTATGTAGCTGATGAAATGCACACAAAGAAGATTTTCTGGTGGCAAGAAGCAAGAATGAGACCATCTGGAAAATGGGACATGAATATTCTGACAAAATCCTCAAGTTTTAGCACAGAAGCAGTTTAAAAAGGTTTATCCTTGGATAATAGAAGCGTACTACTACCATCAGAGATCTGTCCAACTGATCAGCTCCAGAGGAAAAAAAAAATTTAAAAAAAAAAAAAAAAAAAAATCTTTTCACTCTCATTTATGATGGTGAAGACATTGAAGATGCAGCTAAACCACACAGGCCACATAGAGCATATCCCAATTAATCTTCCGCCTTACCACATCTGCAGTCATTTCAAAATTGCCCTTTTAGGAAGGGCCTCATGCCAACAGCAAACTGCAAAGCATCCATGAATCTATGGCTCTGAACGTGCTCATGACACTGAGAACAGCAAGATACTTCTGTGCGTACGAAGAGGAGCTCTATGTGCACCCTCCAAACACAACAATACTCTCAGCTGCTCATTTTCATTAGTTAGCACTTCCATCTTTTTTATTAGTGACTTTCATACAAAAGAAAGTGTCCCCTGTGGGCCATCAAAGCAAATACTAAACTGTGGTCTCCAATGCATCTGCTTTCCTAATTATATGCGAAATACGATCTCTTCGCCTCACAGGTAGCTTTTCTGAAGCTACACACCGAGCTTTCAGGCACAGACAAGCAAGCATGTGACGGCTCAGAAGCTCTCGGTGATGAGAGAAGTCTGATTTGGTGAGATAGCACTTGTACGGGATAGTCACAGATTTGCTGGAAGCAGCCGATGTAATTCTGCATCTGTGTCCTTTCCTTGGAAAGTTTCAGCTTCACTTAAAAACATTGACCATCCAAACCAAAGAAGCGTAACACAGACATACTGACACTATTCCTTCTTTGAAAGTTATCCGACTGCTCTGAAGCTCATTTTCCTTCAAAAGGGAGGCTCCCCAGCCAGACACAGTCTCTTCCAAAACCTGCCACATCCAACTCCACATATTGAGCAATTGCCCCAATAGTGTTAATTCCTCAAGGAATTTTCAGTCACCTTTTTTATTTATAGACTTAACCATGTGTGACATACTGAGTTTACAACATTGTCCTGGTTTCAGCTGGGACAGAGTTAACCATCTTCCTAGTAGCTGGTAGGTGCTATGTTTTGAGTTCAGTATGCCAAGAATGTTGATAACACTGATGTTTTCAGTTGTTGCTAAGTAATGTTTAGACTAAAGTCAAGGATTTTTCAGCTTCTCATGCCCAGCCAGCGAGAAAGCTGGAGGGGCACAAGAAGTTGGCACAGGACACAGCCAGGGCACCTGACCCAAACTGGCTAACGGGGTATTCCATACCATGGGACATCCCATTTAGTATAGGAACTGGGGAGTGGGGGCGGGGAATCGCCGCTTGGGGACTAACTGGGTGTCGATCAGCGGGTGGTGAGCAATTGCGCTACACATCATTTGCACATTCCAATCCTTTTATTATTACTGTTGTCATTTTATTAGTGTTATCATTATCATTATTAGTTTCTTCTTTTCTGTTCTATTAAACCATTCTTATCTCAACCCATGAGTTTTACTTCTTTTTCCGATTTTCTCCCCCATCCCACTGGGTGGGGGGGAGTGAGTGAGCGGCTGCATGGTGCTTAGCTGCTGGCTGGGGTTAAACCACGACAAACATGCAGACAAAACTTAGAACCAACTTTGCCAAAGGATTTCAAAAACAAGTAAACTCTTGCTGAGCACACAGGTCTGATAGACAAGAGGCTGCTACTTAGGAGGCACCTGCCATTCTGCAATGCAGAGGTGGATTTCCCTGCTCAGAGTTATAACTGGAAATGATTGACTCTAGGAAGAAGGAGTAAGTTTATTTGAAGGCAGATTCACTCAACATGTTATTAACAGCTCTGTTCCCTCATATTAGGAACTTTTCCCCAATCCAACCCTGGGGTTTAGATATGAACCACTCAGATGGGTTTTCTGACCACATATAATTTGTTTATGCCAGAAAACCATTTAATTAATACTGAGTCATGATCACAGCAATACAGGAGACTTCTACCCCATGGTATAGTACATGGCCAGGCTGTTCCCATTTTCGATAAGCCTCAACCATTTCAGCTCCTTAATTCTAATGACAGATTGTTCTTTTCCCATCTGCCACTTCCCTCCCCCTGTGCTAGGGGAGAAATTAGACACCAAAGGCAGAGCATACTCTGCTCTTCAGCTTTCAGTAACCCCTGAAGATAGATGTACATGACTGACTGAGGCATTACTTATTCCCAAACTACATATTTTTTATATATATATATATGTATTTACACTCACACACACACTTATATATTTATACATCTAAATGAAAAAAGTATAAACATTAAAGGACATATTTGTGGAAAGATAAGTACTGAATGATATTTTAAAGAGTAAAATTACTCCTGAACAAAAAAAGACATAAAAGTTCATGTAATATGCCCATAGAGAAGCAATACTTCTGCTACTGGGTGGTCAACTGAAGACAGCCTTCACATACACATACAGGAGTAGAAATGCCTATGTCAATGTTTTTCATCTGGCCTGATGAAAATACCTATCCCTATGTTTTTCATCTGGCATGAAAAAAACTCCAGAAATTAAGTAGTTGGTACAATCCCTGTCTTGAACACAACTCTTTCTGATCCTCACTTGCACAAATACTCGGTTCAGATTCAGACCTTGTCACAACGGTCCAAGGCATGGGTCAGAACAGGCAATTGTTTTTGACTCCATCACGAGCTGCCTTTGCTACAAACGATAGCTGTTGGCTGTACAGTGCAGGATTTCTCTTTGCAAACCCATAACAGGGCTGCATGAGACAAAAACAGTCACATGGAAAGCTAGGAAAAAGCCCTGGGTTGCTTTCCTCATCTTCACACATTCCCCCAGAAGCAATGAAGGTTTGCTTCCCTACTTACCTTGCTGTTGCAGTTTGTAGTCTGTGGAGTATGCCTTGCCTATGATATTCCACACAGGCCTCAGACAACCGAAAAGTCCCTCAAGAAACCCACCACTCCCACTGCCTGATCTGTTGAACTGGACTTTAACATCATCCGTTCCACTGTTGGTCTCTCCATCCATAGCGTTCCTGTTGCCCTGAGGAATGGCTGTTTCAGACTCATCCTGCTCTCGCAGCTGCAGCACACTGTTCTCAAATTGGTCCCTAGAGTCCTCGCTGATGCTGGTCAGCACTGCTGCAGTGACCGGGCTGCTCATGTTCTCGATGAGGTCTGCCTGCAGCAAGCCCTTCTCACGCACATCCTCTATGAGCTCAGGGGACGGGTGGTTTCCAGCAGGTGCATGTTCATCATGTAACCTACTAAAGTCTTTATCTTCACAGAAAGCTTTGCTGATCGAGTTTGGAGAGGAAGACAAGCTCAGGCGCTCCTGAGTACTGGCCATGATGCCGTGAGTGTGCATCAAGGAGACGGTCCAAGTTGGTACTTAGAGAATTAGTACAACAGAATTCAGATGTGACACATGGACCCAGTACCTGAAATGAGAGGAAAAAGAACTTTCAAATTTTTATTTAAGTATTTTCACTACATACACTTTCAGAGGCAAGCTGATAATTAACTAGACATTCCAGACAACTGCTGATACTTAGTAAATAATTACTGCCCTAGAAGAAGCAAATAAATTATTCCAACAGAAACTCCACTCACACAGTACTCTCAATAACCTACTGCAGGAATTGCCCAGTAAACAAACACCACAAATTTTAAACAAAAGTCTAAAGGTCAAAACTGTGAAAGATTCTTTGCAGCAAAGAAGTGTTTCTTCATGGTTACTATAGCATTTATCAGACTGAAGCTGACCCTCCCCAGGTGTTGCCCAGCTCAGGTATGGTTTGAGTCCAGTCACTGTTTCTGGGTCTGGCACAGCCCACAAGATCAGGATTCCTTGCAAACCCTTGAGACAAGTCATTAGAGAAACAAAGCACAAGCAACACCAGGTACCTTGAGTCCACCAAGGGATGGTTTGTAGCTGCTCCCTCAGAGCCCCACCCAGTTGTGACCATCCTGGTCCTTTAGTGACCATCCTGGACCTGGACCAAAGTGACCATCCTTTGATCCTTTCAAGTTCAAGGTAGCAAGATATGTTACATTCTCTAACCGTGTACATGTCACCCTCATAAACAACTTACAGTGCTTCACAGGAACTGTATACCCTCCACTCTGACCCCCCTCCTTCCACAAAGAGCATCTCCTCCCACTGCTCTGCTTTCCCCCTGCATGAAGTTCCTGGTAGTCTGCATATAAATTCAGATCTGGTGACCCTTTTTAAAAGTCCCCCCTCTTGCTACATGCTCTACTGAAAGACATTTTTCCACAATCCGGCATAGTGCCATCTTCCTACAGAGCCAGGCCGACAGCCAGGGGTCGTGCTGCGATAGCTGCCCACTGCCGAAGCACTTTTCTGGGGTAGAGCTGCTTCTGAAACAAGAGTCTTTAACTTTGTGCCAGAAGTAATTAAGCGCATTCAGCCTGCAACACAGAACAAAGTGGAATTTTAAATTTCATATGAAGTTGGGGGGGACGAGGGGGGGGTGGCGCAATGTCATTAACAGAAACTATTTTGTTAAAAAGTAAGATCAGTTACACTGGGTGCAAAGTCCCAGGCTCTGCAAACAGACACTGAAAGGAAGAAAGAGGTGGCCAGGTAGCACACAGCCAATCAAAAGGGAACAGCTCAGTCCCAGAACTTCTCAAGATGAGGTCATTACAGAGAAGAGAGATAAGACCTTCAGCCTGGTGTAGGAAAAGCTCATGCCCTGGGCTTCAGCCCTTCTCCAACAGCAGAAGCAGCAAATGGGAACAGCCAGGAGCCTGTTTTACCTTCCTGTACTTCCGCCTGATCACATGGCATATGCATAAAAGCTTTATTAGAAGAACATTATTTAGGTTGTAAACTTTGTTCTTTAAAAGAAAGCAAAATAGCAAGTAAGCCAAAAATTGCAGCAAAGTCCATACTAGTAAAGAAGCTGAATTAGACTTGTACGGGAAGCTCAAGCATTGGTTATTCCTGACCTACCTGTGACCAGCCTTACAATGACTGATTCCCCAGCATGGGAAGCTATAGGGTGACTGCAGTAGTATGGTTACTAGCCCTAGTAGTTGTTATATGATCACAGATTTCGTTGAAGATATAAAGAAGAAAAGGCAAAAGTTTCAAACCTGAACATAATTCCAGAAAAATAGCAAAACAACTCCAATTCAGCATACCTGGGCACTGCTGACCCTGCTCATTTCCAAAAGTCTGAGAGAGACAAGTGATTCTTTAAACAAAAGCAAAATATGACCAGTGTTCCTACAGAGGAATCTGCTTTTCATTAACACAGCATATTAAGCAATGTAAATAAAACATCAGTCAGTTTCCCCTGCAAGAAACCCTAGAATAAGAGCCAAAACAAGAATCTGAGGTAACGGTGTCCCAAAGTATCACAAATTTAAACAATGGGAAGCGCATTAAGGATAAATCAGACTTGGAGGATAAAATTGTTTTGCTGTTACGTGACTCCCAGAGTACACTAATATAGTCTAGGATTTTGCTTTTACCTTTCTATGTAGTTTTCTGACTTCGGAATGCTTGATTGTGTAGATTTAACACAGCTTTTCCCATACATATTTCATATTTTCCTAGTTTCTACATGGATTATCAGCATCATATGTGACTCCTCTCCCCATGCATTTCTCAGTATTGCCTGGCAAGTTAAGCCACTCTCTTCCATCCTGCTGCTGAAGCACCACAACATATACACATTATGCTGCTAATAACTACTAGACCGCCCTGACCCTCAGTTCACTTCTACTCAGATATTATTTGCCCTCGAGACACCTGCAGCCTCCCACCACGACTGGGGCTCAATACAGCAGACAGTGTAAGTGTACACAGAGAATCCCTTCTTTTTTGATCTCAATAAAAAGATGAAGTTCAGGCAAGCCGCATGCATTTTCTGTTCTGTATAGTAAGCTGATCACAGAATCACAGGCATATTGGCTGCAAAGGACCTCTGGAAGTTAGCAGATTCAACCTCCCTCCTACCTGCAGCAGGGCTACCACAACACAGCTCAGCCATGGCTACAATAACCCAGCCAAGAACAAACCCCCAGATTCAAGGACATCAGGCCTGTCTTACCAGATCAAACTGCCTTCTCCAAGACTTAGATGTTTCAAATTAAAAAAAGCCTTTAAGCACAGCGCCCTACCATCTTATGTGCTGCTGTATCTGCTTCATGGGGACAGGAGGCATGCAAAAGTTACTAAATTATTTTCAAACTGGCACAATACAGCCTTATTTAGGTACTTACATAAGCAGCCTGATTTTTCAGAGGTGTAGTGAACTCATTGTTTTCAGAGCATGAGACGCAGCATTTATTTCAAAACAACTTTGTATCAAGCCAACTTGAAGTAAAGTGGTCAAGATATATTGGTGGGGGGTAGAAGGCAGTTTCTGCCACAATGCATCAATGCTGACTTGTTGGGGGAATGAATTTTTTTAATTATCTTATATTATAGTAAATTCTGCAATGTGCAACCTCTTGCTTTAGCAAAATTAAATTTAACACAGACAAATTAGGTTGTCTTTGACCTTGCCATCTCTTCAAACAAGGGATGAAGAGCATTTTTCAGGCTTTATCGTCATGCCTCCCCTATTCTTTTGGTCAAAGTACCAAAGATATGGCTGAGATTCTTCATGTTGAACTCTTCCCAATATAAGAAATCTTAGTTTCATTCAAAGAAAAACATTTTCTTGAAAGTTTGAAGTTTCATTATATATAGACTGTTTGCCATTTGGGGGTTTACAATCTATATGTGCCTCCTTAACTTTAACAGTGAAGAGCATAGTCAAGCAGTGTTCTGTTTCTATCTTAGTGATGAAGACTGCTACAGCAGAAGCAAGTCAAAAGCTGAAAGCTCTGTGTGTGTAGGAGGATCGTGTGTATATTTAAGATACTCAGATTTCACAAAGTGCTGCTGCAAAAGCAGACTTTAAGAGAGACCCTCTGATTTGAACTATTTTGATGAGTTCATGCAATCCGCAGCTAACAAATTTATTTTACATCTATAAGGAAACTTGAGGCTCAGTGTAATTTTGTATGACCACAACTTCTTGTAAATTATTCCATTTCCATGCAAAGCATTTTTCCAGGCAAAATCCCACCATGCTCAGACAAAAGGATCACAAGGTGCACCTCTTGCAGGAAGAGTGAGACTGCACCTCAACATGTCAGACAGCCCAAACTGCAGTTTAAAACTATTAGAAAAGTGACAGTTCACCCGAATCAGCACCAGAGCAGGCGAATCAGTTATCACAAGGCATGCTCTCACGTTGCCCAATACTGTGCCTGCTCCTGGAAACATCAGTCTAGTAAGTGTTCTCACACACACACACACACACAGAGCAACCAAAGCACGCAGCTGCCTATACAAGCCCAGTATTTATGAGAGTGTCAAAGCAATGGTCAGGTTTGAAGACATGGTGGAGTTAAACAAATGCCTTGCGTGGACCATAATGGAAGTTTCTCCATTAAAGAACTGTGCTAAAAATAGAGTAGCAAATCACAATGCCAGATACTGCATACAAACAAAATGTTAGTATGCTGTAAAGGTTGCCTAAGTACAAAGCAGTCACCACTCAGTTTCCTAACAGCACAAATGTCTAGTAAGATTAAGTTAGTTTCCTTGAAGCACTATTTCCTATATTACCCAGTCAAGCATATTCTATGCTTGCACTTCCAATATACAAAGGAAATAAAAGCAACTGTCTGATGTGCATTTAAGGGCTGAAAAAGAGTAGCTGGCAGAAACTAGCAGGCTGATACATGGCAAATATCAAGGACAGAAGAGATTCCCATCCATATGACTACTTACATTCAAGCCCTGGAGTTCCCTTGCTTTCTCCTGGTACTCATTGTGATTTCCTTCCGGCTACATTAGGTACAGCAAGGTAACTACACCTTTCTGCACTGATAACACGACTGCAATTTATATGCGTATCATCTCAAGACTAGTGCAATACTCCTGGCTTGGGACAATACTTTAAAATGTTCTAGAATGTAACAACAATGCAAAACGCATGCTTATAAAGAAAGCATAGTTATCTTGCTACACATATGTTGCATATTTGAGTTCTCCTGCCCCTTGTGATTATCTCTCAGTTTCTACATGGAATTTTTACAACAGGTTGATACACAGTCCTCTCCCATCTCTTGACCTTCCACACTGTACAACTTCAGCACAGGAAAGTACTGAGAGTTGCGGAGTTGGCAAGTACCAGAGTTTTGGCTGCCACTTCTGACCTTTGGGGTTTGAAATCACATGATTTTATTATGCAGGATTCCAACAAAGTTTTTTTTTCCTGGTCTCCTGGTGAGGAAAATGCTGTATGAGTGGATCAGATACTCCTTTTATGCTGCACTTTTATGGTTTTACATTACTTGGAATATATGTTTGTGTTTTGCATGGTTGTTTTGAACACAAACTGTTAACAGAGAATGAGTTATACATCATCAAAATGCAACCTCTCTGTTTTCATGGGTTTTGTTTTGGGTTGGTTTGTGGTTTTTTTTAAGTCACATTATTCAGAGAAAGGAACTGCAAACAAACATATCCTGAAGTTTCACCCAGAATTGCTCTGCCTGCCTTTCCCTTCTCCAGGGGAAAAAAAAAAAAAACCACCCAACCAAAAAAACCCCAAAAAACCACCACACCTCTATTTTGTTAGGTTTTCAAAAAAGAAACTATGCTATTAAGCTAGCCCATATTAACTCAGTGCAGTCTATCCCATGTTATGGGCAAATCTAACTATGGAATAGCCCAAGGCAAAAGCTTGGGGTTTTTTAAGCAATCAATCTCTTTCTCAAGATACACTGCTCCTTCAAGGAAGCATGTTTCTTCCACATCACAACATACATCCCATCTTACACCTGCATGAATGCTCAGCCACAATCCAGACTTATTTTTAAATATTACAATTATGACATTGCCAAAACATAATTAATTCCTGATAAAACAGTTGAAAATTCTTCATCTGATCCACTTGAGATTTTCTGACTGTCACTGCAACAGCTCTGAACACATTTATGCATGTACCCTAACTTACTCTACAAGAAAACAGCAGATTCGTCTAGGAAAACTGAAGTGGTGAAACACTGGCGGTTTTGTGCTTTACCCTGTTCTTCCTGGTTGTCAGATAAATACTACACTACTTCTGTACCTCCTGCAGTAATATATACTGGAATATATACTTTTAATTCCTTTCTCCAGTAAATATTTGGATGCCACTTCAACATTAAAACAACTAACTTTTGCATAAATCATCACCTGGGCTATGTGGTAGCAATTGCTTAGGATTCACAACTATCATGATCATTCTAAAATGTTAAGAGAATGTTTTAACACAGCCATGGGCATTAAGCACGTGAGACCACAGACATGTAACTATGTTGTACGTAGCTATGTCCATATTATCACAACAGAAGCTTGAACTCATGTGTCTGCTGATTTAAGTTAGCCTTTATTCAATATATTCAGTTTATCCTAAAACAGGGACATGTCATTTTTGGCAAAAGTGATTTTGCAGTTGTTATATACTTTTGTCTGTCGCTGTATCCGTAAGAAAGAGAACTCCATTTAGCTTTTTGGTCTGAACCCTTTCTGACAATGACAAAAATAGTATGGTATACCAGCCAAGAAATATTCATAATGGCTGAATTCAAGCTCCATGCATAGAGCCAGCTGGAGGTTTACTATGCACCTTATATATTCCAACTAAGCCTGTCAGAGTAGAAATAAGTGCCACCTAGACTGCAGCATAAGAAGAAACCATACCACACCAGAATGACAGGTTCATCTATCCCCATTTCCTGTCTCCAAGGATCTGCAGGCAGCAAAACCTCACCAGTGCAATGCCACCCAGTTCCCCATGATCTGCAGCTCACTGACTTTCTCCATCAGCAGCACACAGTGGTATTTTTCTATTCTATAGCCCACAAAGTATTTTTCCTGTGCAAATGCGTCAAAGAATTTTTTTAACCAGAACACTTTGGCAACCACTAATCTGTCGCAAGGAGTTTTGTAGCTTAACTGTATGTTGCACAAGGGAACACCAACTATTCTTCACTTTGCATCTCTCATCTAATTCCTTTCTTCGAACAACCAGTTGTTCACTGTTTCAGTGACACCTGAACCCTATTTATCTTCTTAATGCCAGCTGTGATTTTATGAACTATCTCATCCTCCACTCCAACACCTTTTTTCATGTCTCAAAATTCCCCCTCTACCTTCTCATTCACTGTATGAAAGCTGCTCTGTATCTTTGATCATGTCTCTACATCTTTTCCATTTCTCCTACATCACCTTAGAGCTGGGGGAGTAAGACCATAGAGAGAATGCCCCATGTGGGCACACCACAGAAATTAACAAAGGCATAATGATCATTGTTGTTCTTCGTTCTTTCCTAACTATTCCTCTAATGCTATCCAGTGTCTAAGCATGCTTCAGGATGCTGAGCTAACTTCCATGGGTCTCTTACAACCTTAAGATCTCATTCTTGAGCAGTATAAGCTAGGTCAGAGCCTAATCCTATATACAGGATGATTAGGTACAATTTAATCTTCACAACACTAAATTTGACTGACATTTTACCATCCAAGTTCACAAAAGCCTTTCGGTACTCTCCACAATTGGCTTACATGTTTACTATCCTGAACACCTTACTTCTGTAGTCTCACAGCCTAAATGCTCTTGCTTCAGAATATTCCTAAATAGTCTGGATAAGGGAAGAAAAGGTAGAAAGAGTATGAGTAGTGCAATCTCCAAAGCAGAGTCGTATGACAACTCCTTTAAGAGAAAAATGTTTCAACATTACTGTCTATTTATCCCTACTCTTATTTCATATCATTTAACCAATCATTTGTCTACAAGATGGGCATCCCTGCCATTTTATAGCTGTTTAGTTTC
Organism: Aquila chrysaetos chrysaetos; assembly: GCF_900496995.4. Lineage (NCBI taxonomy): Eukaryota > Metazoa > Chordata > Aves > Accipitriformes > Accipitridae > Aquila > Aquila chrysaetos. Next base: position 28,270,770 of record NC_044013.1, on the reverse strand, counting down.
TTTAAGAGTCTCTGGTAAGTATTGTTGCCAAAATCCCAACAGATTTTATCAACCAGATCCCCTTTTCTGACATGCTCCTGACTGCTCCAGAGAAATTTAATAGATTCCCAAGGCATTACTTCACCTTAAAAGAACAGTGTTGACTCTTATCCCCACATGAAATTTGTGGATCTGCACTGGCTTTCAGCATAGGAATGAATTTCTACCTCCACAAACACTAGACAAATATTTAACTAGGAACTCCTTCAACATAAGGTCACAAATTTGTTGGGGGGTGGAGAAATGCCTGATTTGGAAAAAGAAATCAAGCATCCACTTCTTTTTTTGGCACAAGGAACAAAGAAAAAAAAAAAACATCTTTGTGAGCAAGGCAGACAAAGAGCAAATCCACCCTCCCCTGTATTCAGGGAGACCTCTTCAGCTGATTTCAATGAAAGCGAGATTGGATCCTGTTTCACCTGCTAGCCAACTTTGCAAAGCACAGTTTGTGAAATAAGCAGCTTACATAACTGCATATTTTCAGCACTACATACATAAATGCTTCCTCTATCCTGTATAAGGTATTTTTGGATCTGCTAAAATGCTACTGTGTTCTTCCAGGGCTTTGCATTCTTCTGCTCAGAAATTGCATAATCTGATGCCATAGGAAATAAGTGATGTTGCATAATGATTCTTATATTCACTGCAGGATTTTGGTACTACACGTTTCTGTTGCAAAGCAGCCCTTCTCTGTGTTTCTGAATTGAGGTCCTCAGTTTTTGAAGAAAGGATAATCTATCAGCCACCTGCCTTTGGGGGGTAGGGATGGCAATAACAAACCAAGAACCATCTTGTACCATACCATTACAAGAATTTCACTTCACAAAAATCAGTTTTAACTTTGTATGCCCATTTGCTACTTATGTTTTCCCTCACTCTGGTTGTTTGTGTGTCTTGAGCTACGTGCATACGTTAAACACCAGAAGTTTCATATACAGTGTTCTGACATCTAATTGGCCACTGATACCCTCCATCACAGGCTCATCAATACTATTGTAAAACATTCAGCTGGTATAAAAGACAGACTAAACGCTGATTAGCCTTTTATACTACTGAATTACTATTGGAATCTGTCTTAGACAAAAATCTAGAAATGACCTTAAGTTACACTCTTCTCTTTCATCTTTCCAGCTGTCTTCATAGTATGAAACAACTTTTAAAACCTGGTCACAGACTTCAGGTTCTCCTCTACTCCTTCAGAATTCTGCACTTTTTTCTTACCTCATTAAAGATCCATGCTATATTACTAAGTAAGAATAACAGATTAAAGGATTTAAATTCAAATATTTTACAACCGCAAAAACCAGGAAAATCTCAAAGTTAAGTTCACAGATGCCTTACAGCCTCTTTGACATTGCCACATGAAGCCATTAAAATGTTCCAATACTACCAATGAACAGTATCTTGTAATATCCCCCACTTACAGAACTGAAACATATTTTCCTCCAAGGAGTAGAGTTAAGATTAATTAATGTCTGAAATATCTTTGAGGACTAAGATCAATATCAAAGTGCTATTTTCAGGAATCCAGTGAATGAATCAAACTCTCACCTTAATTTGTGTGAGGCATCAGACTGCTCTCCGGTAAATTCACTCACACGCTTGTTCGTATTTTTGTAGTAGATACCAATTACCCAATATTTGCAAAGCACATTTGGCATGTAAAAGCTATACACACAAACTTCTCAGCACTAATAGCTTACATGCTTCATACCCAGTATCAAAGTAACTGAACAACTACTCATGAAAGTACAAAGACTACTGGGGTACATGTACAGGCCAGAGGCAATGCTCTGGCCTCTATCAACACGACACTAGGTACCAGAATGTGTGCACCGGATGGGAAGGGGAAGGGGACACTTGAAATCCAGCTGGCAGATCTCTCAGATGAGTGATGACAGTAGTACTAAGTTGTATTTAGCAAGCACCATATAGGAGCAAAGAGGATTACTCCTCAATAGAGAAGCAAGCACAATGACTTGCTCAGGAGCCTCTATTAAGCCTGTATTACAGACACAGTGTAAGGGGTTAGAGCAACATCCCAGAGGTGTGATCCTATTCTTAGGCCACTAGAGCTTTACGTGATGGTAGCGCGATCAAGACAGCACACACAACACACAGTCACAGACTGAAGAACCATAGAAAAGCCTCCAGAGGCCTGACAGGACACGTGCCATCTAAAACCCTGCAGAGACCTTCCAAAGGAGCACCCAGCCCCTTGGTTCATCCCTACTAGATCACTTTTTGGCTACAGTTGATAAACGAACATTTGAGAATCTCCTCAGGCGCATAAGGATGGTGAAGTTAGATTTTCTGTGTTTCAGCAGAAAAGTCGCAGCTGTGCAGCTGCATTACTGATTTTGGTGTCCTCCAGAAGGTAACAGAGTAACGGGCTGAGGACAGGAAAGGACAAACATCCTAGGAATGAAGAAAATGTCCACACAGAGAGACCTCCATTCCTCAAGCCCACTATGCTGGAAAAAGTCCAGCCTCCCACCCACACCCCGCCAGGTCTTTCTCCTTCCTTCCCTCACAGCACCTCTCATGCTGAGGTAGTGCTGCTCCAGAAGAAACAGCACAAACAATTACAGGTTCACCGGAGGATTACAAAACCCGTGTACTTTATGCAGAAAAATCTGCATTCACCCTGGCCCACACCCAACTGTTGCTAATGCCTTTGAACCCACTCCAACGACCAACTTCTCAGTTGAAGTTGTAAACAGGGAAAGAGGACAGAGGTCAAAATGCATGTTGAGTATTTATAGGGGTGGGAGTAAGTACACACAGTGTTTCTGCTCCCAGCCCACCTCAGTATTTCTGCTGCAGCTGCCAACTTGCTATTCAATCCAAAGTAGTAAGTAGTTTAGGTGAAATATTTACTCCCCTCCTCCCCAAGACATGAGAGTGATTTGCTGTAATTTCACAAAAAGAGCAGCCTACAAAAGCCTAAGCCCCTACACGGGGCATATTTGCCAAGGAAGAATAAAAAAAAAAGTCCCATAAGCTGGCCAGGGCTTGCTGAAGTGCCAAACTCCTGAAAGCTTCAGCCTCTTCTGAGGATGCAGAGGTAACATTTGCCTCAATTGACTCATTCTGATTCAGTTATGGCTGAGAAACTCACTGAAAGTTGTAAAAGCAGTAACTCTGCTGCTGTCTTCCTCCAAACACAGGATCTCAGGTGAGAGCTTGGCTAAAATGTTCTATACACGGCAAGGTTCAGGCTCCTTCCCTTGCTTACTCTGGCCCCCAGGACCAGAGCTGAAGAGGAACCTTCACTGATTTTAAATCTGTTCATGCAGTCAATGTCAGACTTCTTTTATTTTTACATATAAAAGCTTTACTTTAAAACTCTGCCATTTTGAGAAGTCCTACTATTTGAAATCCACGCCACACATCCTGACTGCAGAAAGCCTAGAATGGGTACCAGATACAAACAACTCCAGTCTAATCAGTCACCATCTCACATTTGGTGTAAAAAAGTCATAAGAAAACAGGAAATACTATAAAACCTTTCTTATCCTGCCACTGCTTAGAGCAGAACCGTATTTTAATAACTATTAATTGGGAAATGGCTTACCTATGAAGAGATTTTCAAATAAATCATTACTCAATTTTCTGATCCACCGGAGATAAGCTACTTATCAAATCTTTACAATAGGAGACAAAAGAGGAAGGTTAAAAATGTAACCCAAAAAAAACCCAAACCTTTTTAAACACAAGTTCATGTATAGCTGAGAAGCGGTAAGAGTCCCTACCATATATTCTATGCTAGAAGTTATTTGCTAATTCCAGGCACAGTGGTCAAAATGAATGCCAGCTATAAATTTAACTATCATGCAGCAGGGGACAAAGAGAAATCTGAGTGATAGGGCCATTCTAGATCAAAGAATCACACTGGAGGCCCAAAATACAGGAAACAAAACTGGTGTTAGAGCAAAACAAACAAACCAACCAACCCACTACATCAAAATCATGATTTATTTGTTTTTCACAGCCGAAGTCTGTTACAGAAACAGAGGTTCAAAGGGTTGTCTCTCTCTAGAAACAAAAACCCGCATACATTTGGGGACACAACAAAAAGGATAGTAACAAAAACTTTTAAACTGATGACAACTTAACCTCCACATTCTAGGATATCCCAACATGTCTGTGGCTACACACACAGCAGTTACTGTGAAAAGTGCCCACATTTGTGAGTCAGACCAGCTGAATCTCATTTCACTCATCCATTTGGTTTTTATTTCAAATATTTTCATATTTTCTCCCTCAAAATTATCGATCAAAATATGTCCCTCCAGTTTCTTCTATTGAACAGACTGCCTATTGGTAAAATCAGTATACCCAAACACACAGGCCTGATGTCATCTTTCTCCAGATCAACTTAAAATACTCAATTTTTCATTTACTTGAGAAACATGTGGCTTGATATGATTAAGCTATTGCAGTACCTAAACCACCCCCCAAAACAAAAATAAAGAGCAGCTCCACTCATTTCATTGGGAGAAAACATGACATCATGCCCCATTCAGGTAAGCAAGAATATGACAAATCTTGCCCCAGTGAACAGTATCGTTAATTGCAATGGTACTCCCAGCTTCCTCATCTATTAGGAAAATGAGGGGTAAAAATCATGTGTTCAGCACAACAGAGACAGCTCAAACTGCTATTTTCAAAAATAAAGGAACAAATTCCTACCCGGCTGATAGAAAGAAAAACACATCTCTTCATCTCAAAAATAAAATTAAATCAGGTATTACTGTAACACAACAGAAGAATTGTTTGATTAGCTCACAAGGAAAAAAAAAAAATTACAATTGCCTAGAAGGCAAAAAAATACAATTCTGCTTCTTTATACTATCTCTACTAATTCTTATGTCATTCCCTGTATATTGCATATATATCCATTCTCCATTGCCATTCCCTTCCCCTTTAAAAGGGGGGCACAAGAAGATAACGTGCAAAATTGCAACTGAAAAATGTCTAGCACACCGACAAGCAAAAGGACAGGCCAGCTATCAGATTTATATGCAGTGATGGATAAATTAAGGTTTCACATTTCCTCTTCCCTTCTCTCAGCATCATTTTTTCAGCCCTTTCACATCACAAATGCAACATCCATCTGTCCTTCTGAAATAAATGGCGAAAGGGTAACACTGACCATTAAACACACACACACACACACACACACACAAACACCCACGCTTCAAAAAAGGACATTTCCATCTGAATACTTACAAGGATTAAGATTTCCTATGTGATGCTCCATTTTCTTGTTTTAAAAAGATGGAAGGCAAAAAAAAAAAAAGGAAGTGTTGCAAAATAAAAGGAAATTCCACCCACACAATCCTGCAGCCTGCTGCAAAGAAGCACAGAAGCATGCTGACGTCACGGATTCATGAATGGATGTAAATCGGGCTGTTTCGAGATTCGACGGCGCTAGCTGGGGCTGCGCACCACGAGAGGGAGAGGGGAACAGGGGGGTAGCCAATCCGCGTGGGCACCGCTGGCCACCTTCTGCCAGCAAAAATCTGGGCATCGAACAGCCCGAGCCCACCGCCGAAAGGCCAGCCCGCGAGGCTCCCCTGCCAGCTGGGAAGGCTGCACGCCTCTGTACTATGTGTGCAAGGCAGCGGAGAGGACACTGAAAACAATTTGTTAGTAACTGAAGTGAAGCTGTTGGGTAAAATGGCATCACTGCTGCCATTCCACGGAGAGTACCGGGCGAGGACATCCTCTAATGCCTTCGAGTCATCGCTCCAGCGAGTTTCTGCCCCTCCATACAGCTTGGATAACAACAGCATATCAAATAACAGCCATCTGTTATATGAATCAAATGTATTTAGTAATCAGAAAAGGAGTTTATCATCTCTCTGGCTTCTTTCAGGATTACAAACCTTGGGTATTATTATTAAAATAACTAAATATAAGCATGTACTGGAAGGAAGCTGCAGGGAGAACAATAGGAGGCTTGTATTTGATTAGTGATGCAAAAGCACCAACAAAATAAAAATAGGAGCACTAACAAAATCACGCATTGAGCTCTCATCAAACATTCCCAACAGCGGGCAGACAAGCTCACAATGTCAGAAACATTCAGAAACAAAAATCAGAGCACGCATAGTTTCAAACTTGCAGCTACGTAACAAACGGTGGGCACAACATCCATGTATCACAGCCTACCAGCCATTTTCATTTCATTTTCAATTCCGTGCCAACGAATATACTTAATTCTGCATACCAGATGCAAGGACACAGGGCATCACTTCGGACACCCAAATAGATGGCAATGTCCTGGTGAACGCAGGCAAGAGTGGCTATGATTAACTTGGACCTGGACAGGGGAAGAGCACAAGTTTTGCCTTATTTTTGTATATTTGAAATATGAGGGAAAGAGTAGAGGGATGAGCATAGCCAGGAATTAAGGTCAAGGTCTGAAGGAAAACCTAGGCTGTAAACTACGCAATTACACCATCTCAGGGTTTACCAGAATTCATCAATTTGGTCTCTAAAACGCCTAAACAATCTGTAGCCTCCAAATTATTAAGGCCAGAATTTCCATATCTTCACCACCACTTTTCCTAGCAAGGAGGATGCAGTTATGCCAAAATAGGATGTCCCAAAACTTACTCTGGTGAAGCACATCTTAAGAATGTCTGAGAGAATCCCACCTTTCCTTATGGAAACTAGGTAACATCCCAAAATAAACCAGGGCTGGATGTAACAACAATGTGGATCTGGGTTTAGAAACCAAGGATTTTGTGCTACTTGATATCATGTGAGCCAGCACCACTGACACTAGCTTGTGGACAGAGGAGAAGGGCGGGATGCAAAAGCCTTTCTGGAGGCTAATAACAGCCATACCTACAGCACAAAACTTACATTAAAATGTACTTATATGAGGGGATAGGTAGGTTTCTGCATGTATTAAGACAGCAATTTGGTTTTTTATGCATCTTTGACATGGATCAAGGAACGGACAGCCAGGGCAGTACAGCCAGTTCTTCTCCAGTCCTGTTACGCCAAAAAACAGCGTTTGGGAGTCATTGGACTTCCACATCTGCTTCTCAGCATATCTTACTTGTACCATAGCATATTATTAGATATTATCACTCCATCAAAGAGTTCCAATGATAGGAATGTATTAGTATGCTCTGAATTCAACAGCAGCCAAATAAATTGAGCTTTGATTTTGGACTTCAGTTTTTGAATTGAGCTTTACAAAGCTGGCCAGAGAAAATTAAAATGAATGCAAATTTCTTGTTACCTACTTTCAAGATCAAAGGAAGCGCAAGTTAACTTTTGCTGAAGAAATAGCTATTCTTTAAGAGCTAAAAGTGACAAAACACAAAGCATGAGATTTCTACCCAGACAATGCAACCGCTGCAGATTGAGCACTACCATACACAAGAAGCAGGAGTGGAAGTATGGTGAGAGACACCTCTTCTTCAAAGGCATCATTTTGTGTCATGATTTCAAACCCCAGTTGCATTAGGTTACTTAGTACTCAGACCTGCTCTGACTCCCTGCCTTTCCTTCCCCTTCAGAGCCCAACACTCTGCTTTACAGCCAACATCACCACCATGGTACAAAACCAACAGCTTCCAAATTTCCCTGGCATTTTCAAAACAAACAAAAATGTTAATTGACTCTCTTACCCTAAAGAAAAAAGGGATAAATTCAGGAACTAGAAGGGGGAGCACGGTACCACATGCAAGAAGTAGAAGAAAAGGAGAAATACTGCTAAAGAATGAAAAAAGTCAAAATAAAAATAGAAAGGAAAATAATTTTCAGAGGTTTCCAAGGGTTAATTGCAGTGACATTTTAAAAAAACACCCAGCAGGGAAAATATGTAGGAACAAAACCCCAGGAAGACTCCAATAGAGGAAAAGAGTTTGCACATACAAATTAAGATCATCTTCTCCATGGTGACTTGGTTCAGCATACCAACACTCAATTTCATCTACATCTCAACAGCTCAGGTGAAAATATTCAAACACAGAGGTCCTGAATTTAATGCAGGATAACTACCTTAACTCATTATGAAAAAGAAAAAACAATCATTGGCCTAAAATTGATGGCTGTTGCAAGATTATGTTGGTAGCCAAATAACAGCATTAGAAAACAGGATGGTTGCAACCAGTTACATATTTTAATAGTACACATTAGCTCTTTTGATGCATCAGTGGTGAGTAACTAAGTTGATCAATACTAGAAAAATAAATTATTTTCCTCCTTCTCAGACAAAAACACTGGTAAAAGCAGGGAACTCTGTGAAGTATCAGATGCCCAAACACGATTCTATGGATAAGTTTAGTTCAGTATTAATGTGAAAACAGAAAAAAAAAAAAAAAGTACAAAGTAAAACAAGGGTATAAGATAGTAAAAAAAACAAAGTTCACAAGGGACCATAAAAGTGCTAGGGAAAAGTTCACAGGTAGCAGGATTTCTGAAAGGATATATGAGTAACGAAGTAACTAGACTGCTAGAAGACATAGGCAAAACTGGTGGTAATGGGTGCAAAAAGGAAAGTTAGAAGTATTTAAAAAATATCTGTTCCCCATATTTGAAAAAGATAATTAAGTACTTTCAAGCCAATTAGTAACTAATAGGAATGTTATACAGCATCTGCTAGGCATAACATTTCAAGTTGGCACATCATATTAATTTGAGCCCAGTCCTAAAATAATCATTTAATAAGTTCTCCAACCCTGTGACCTTCAATTTTAATAAATTGGAAAACTACTAAAATTGCAGAAGACTGAGAATAATAATATTATGCCAATATTCAAAAATAGCATACGTTTGCTATTTATAAGCCTTGGTAACTTGATGCTGATCTTGGGCAAAAATCCCAACACAACCTGTGATTGGAAAGGATGGTTCTGCTGCATCGGACCAAAGGCGCATTCATCCCAGTGTCCTGTCTCTAACGGTGGCCAATAAGAGACACGGAAGCAGAAAATCAAAGCAAATGCCTAATACCTCTTGTGGCATATTCCACTAACAAAAGCAGAAAATTAGAAAAGAGATGAAAGTGACTCAAAGGCTGATTTCATAATTATACATCGATAAGGCTGTTCATAAATTTACTCGGCACACACTTGGAAGTACAAGAGGGACTCCACTGTGAAAACCTTCTACCTGGATGAATAAATAGGTGAAGTGAAACAGCAAATGATTCTCTAACAGGAGAAAGCCTAGACAAATATTTGCATAGATAAGATGGCAGAGGGACATTTTATTGTCAGGTTCTAAAATCTGTGAAATCTTTGATCCACTCTTCCAACCCTATAGGCATACATTCCTCTTCTGAATGTCCTAATCTTCAGCAGTGGGGTGGGTGACAGGAAGGAAGGGGAAAAAAAAAAAAAACAACCAACTCATACTTAAACCATCAGATCTTCAGGCTTTTAACCAGAATCTCCCCAGATCTGAGGCTCTGAGAAGTCCTCCCTGCAAAGGCAGATGAATGGGACTGCAATTTGACAGGACCAGCACCAAGAGCTAGGAGCTGAGAAGCATGACCGAAGGAAAAAAAAGTCACTCAAAGAGAAAAAGCCCAAAAGTGGGACATGTGCAATGCCATGAGAACAGGTGAGCTGCAATTTGAGTCAGGGGCCCTAATTACAAGCCCTGTTTTGAAAGAGAGTCTCTTTACAACAGGACAGCCACAGTGATTTCAGACCCTGTTCCTGCCTCGCTGCTTGTGTGGCAGCTGCTAAGCCACCCCAGCCCAGACCCAGCTGGAAGACAAGTCCCACGCCGATTAAGGGGTTGCCCTTGGGGTAGGATAAAGCTAGGGTGTACATTTTGGTGACCAAGTTGGTGCTACACAGGCAATATGGCTATCCCTGGAACAAGGCTCAGACCCTCTCAGATCAGAAACGTCAGAGCTGCCTCTGCTCACAAAACAGCATCATTAGTGAGCCACAGTGAGACATTTAGGTTTGCTTAAACATGAAAGCAGAGAGCTGGAGATGGCTACAAACTCATAGATACGCAGTACCCTTAGAGAAAGCTACCCATATCATCAAGCGTCTACCCAAAAGCTAGTCAAACTCACAAACACTTGTACCACCACAGTACAGTCTTCACATGAAAAGTGCTACCAACTTCTGTTACCAAAGCAAGGCTTCTTACAGCAAAACCATCCTCCATACAGTTGCCAGTTGTTTTTTTCACTGACTGCGCTCTGCAAGATACTACGGGTAGGAGTACATAAGACTATATGATGACTTCCTTTAACCTTGTATTGTCTTTAGCAACACTCCAGGAACTGAAAAAAAAAAAAAAAATAAAAGACACTAAAGGCACAGAAAGACAATGACAAGACAATATGCATTATGTCTTCCCCTGTTTAAGCCTGAGGCTGGTATGGATTCTTCTTTAAGGAGTTTCTGGGTGGTGTTCCCATCAAGCCTACTCTTTCCAGATGAGTCCTGCCTTTCAGGCTCCTCACCACGATAAAAGTCTGTGTAGTTTTAGGAGAAGGTATGCCACTACAACATTAAGAACATGCACTGATGAGCCTGGGGAAGTTCAAAAGACTACCTTTGCAGATTTTTGTGTTCCTGAAGTAAGACGGCCAAGCTCCTTAGAAATAATGAGAAGCTCTGGAACTCCATCAGCAAAGAAAACACTGCTACAGGAGAAACTTTAGAGCCCATTTCCTTGCTGCTAAAAAGGCAGTTAATGCAGCAAGTGAACAACAGCCCTCCCAGATTTACAGTCATGGTGGCCAGCTGACAGGAAGCACAGAGGGGACACGTGAAGCAGAACGTGCACATAGACACCACCCTTGTGTCTGGGGAAGCTGCTAACTAAGGTCTTCCTCCTTGGAGGAACTCTCTGCCACCTGGAACTACATGGACTCAGGCTACATCCTTTCCCTTAGTCAGGGGTATGTAAGGGCACTTGTGTTTATCTCTTTCCAAGCTGCCCATCTGTTTGTACAAAACCTGTAGGAATTTTGTTATCTTAAAACTTCCATCTCTAACATGCACTTGAAATCAGACAATGGGTTGTAAAATTACCAAGGAGAGGATGAACAAACAGGAAGTCAGCCTAAATACAGATAGTCAGGAGTAGGGTAAAACAACTAAAGAGATGAAAATGTGTTTATTTGCTGGTTTTTTCCTCCAGAAATCGTTTGCAGAAACCCTTAGCAGAGGCCATGTGAGAAAAGCAGATCTATTTGTTCAGGGAAACAGTGACAAAATAATATTCCTCCCAGAGAACATGCCAAAATGAAGTCTTCCATAACAATAATTAACTCTAATAGAACTGCCAGCAGTGAGAAATTCTGCCAAAAAAAAGGTAAAAATAAGTATGTATTATTAGCAGTTACAAGGGACACTTTTAAAGCCAACTGAGCTACAGTCACCTTTTCTCCTCCAGGTTAGGAGCCTGCAAAAGAAATGAGACACCTGACAACGAAGCCTCTGTATTAGTGCCATGTGGAAAGCAAAGTCCTATAATTTATGTTATTCCCACAAAAAGGCACATTCCCACAAAAAGGCACGCATAAATGGGAAGCTATTGCAGGGAAGAATTAATGAAACTGGAGAAGTGATTTTAAAAAGTGGTACAATTCCCCAAGGTCAAGTTTTGTTCAGAGGAAAAAAGTCACCTGCACAAATATAGAAACAACTGCTGAGCAGCTGTTCTGTAGATAAGGATTTGGGATAGAGAGGATCACAGACTGAGCACAAATTATAAATATCAAGTTGTCACAAACAAGGCAACTTCTATCCATTGACAGAAGCACAAATTCCCAAATTCCCAATCTACTCAGTTTTGATAAAGCCTTTGGTAAAGTCCATTTTTGGGTCAGGCTTGTCAAAAAAGAGAGAAACCATGCCAGAACTAAAAGAAAAGACAGTTAATAAGGTGATCTACGAGGGATGAGTGAGCTGGTTGTTCACTCATTGTTCATTGAGGTTGTTCAATCTGAACAGAGTAAAAAGTAAAGCTAAGATTAAGTTATGATATATTTCTATTAAATACAGAAACAGTTTCTGCAAAGAAAGAGGAAAGCTATATTCCACATCTATGGTGAGCAGAAAAAGCAATGGACTCAAACTGCAACAAGAAAAATTTACTTGGGCCATCAGAAGAAATTTTCTAAATGGTAAGCATACTGAAGCACCAGGCCAAGGAAGTTACGTTGCTTCCTAAATTAGGAGGTAAAGGGGAAAAAAAAAAAATCGCCTCACAAGAATTGTTCAGCAATAGTGATGATCCTTTGATGCAAAGGGTCAAGATGATCTTCTGCAACCTTTCAGGCCTCTTCTATGAAGACACTGAAGTACTGAAAGCTTTGCAGCAAGACCAGAAGCTAAAAAATTAATCTGATCTTTTGCAGTATGAGGTCTTGCCAAATAAAATCTTTCCATCCTTGTTACTGTTATACAACCTCTCTGAGGAATATTATTCAGATTTCTACCAAAAAAACCTATAAAAACTGCTGAAATCCCATTAAGACAGCAGAATTCAAGGATTTATAAGTTAGAGACTGCCAGAATAAGGCACTATATTTAGTACTAACAGTTTTCTCTGTAGTACTGTGATAAAGTTCCTTCAAGAACAGTGGATCAGCCCTATGTAAATATTCTCAAGACAAATAAAACCTGCTCAGCATCTTCCTCCCAGACTAGCATCAGTCATGAAGCTATTAGTAGCTTTTTCTTTAAAGCTTACTGCTTTTTTTTTTTCTCCTCTCTCCCAAGAGACGACTTCTGTTCCCCCGCTGCTAAATGCAGACCCTGGAAGAGTCCTCTTGATCTGTCTGAGGTATCACGACACAGAATTACTCACTTCATGAAGAGTTATGACAACACTTTAAATAGTTACAATCATGATTAAGAGATTTTTGGTCCAGAATATTTGGATTGAGAACATTAAACTTGTCAGCGGTGGTGATTTTGATCCTTGTTTTCAAGCACAATGTTGGACAATGCAGTATGATGTTGAGGGCACCACAAAGCAGGACACTCTCAAGAGATGCTGTATGGCATACCAAATATTTGCTTTCTGAATTAAGTCATAGAGCTGACCTTAAGGGACAACCAAAAATTAAACAGCCTTCATCAAAAGGGCACATAAAAGTTAGCCAATGTCCTAATACTCCAACTCAATCAAACCATCAGCTTTGTATTTCACAGGGTTTTCCCATCCAGGGAAAATAAGCACCACGTTAGTAAATTCAAGTCATGGCTAAGAGAGAAAGAATGACAGCCATGTTCAAAAAACATGTCAGCTGAAGCATTAACCCTGGGACCTTCCAGGACAACTCCTTCACAAGTGTTTTATAACCTATAGTCCTCCATAAGCAGAGTAAAAAAGGTGACTGTGCTTCCCTTCAAGCAGAGAGATGTGAGCCTGCTCAAACTCCAATTTACCCCTTATTAGTAAGGAAAGGTATACAGAAAGTGCTTGTATACTTTTCACAAAAGATATAATATACTGGAGGAAAAAAACATGACAGACTACATGATGAGAAGCTTGCCTGGTTCACTTGCTCTCCCATTACATGCCATCTGTAAATGTCATAGTCCCCCTTAGGAGCTGTACTTTCTATCCTTAAGCCACCTCTATTACACTACTACTATGCATACAGCACTCCAATAGAGAGTGCCTTGTCTATTAACTGAAAAAAATAAGATAAATAAGCAGCAGCAATGTTGATGAAGCAACTGATGAATTATTGTTGATGAAGCAAGGACAGGGTAGTTCATGCAACTAATTGAACCAGGTTCAAATCAAGGGAGAATTTAATTCTTCGGTAAAATACTTCACCTTAATTATAACTCGTAACGAGAGACAGCTAGAGTCTAAATATATGGATGCTCTGCCTCTACAGCACCCACCAGGCCACATAGAACAGGTAAAAATTGACAGCTTTTATATTAAGAAATGAATCCCAAAATGTAGATCCACCTCACATCTTCCTGCAATCCCACTCAGAGGCGGCGCAGACACCTCCTAAAACTTACATATCCATAGCTTTCTCTGCATGAAGTATCTTCTCATGACAAAGATCATACAAACGTAAAGAAAATGTATAGAATAAACCCATTCTGTCTCCTTGAGTGAAGCAACTTAAATGTTTTCTTGCATTATGCATATATCTGTTCACTAACTGAAGAAAAAGTTAGATAATTTTACAGTTTAAGAGACAAGAAAAAGTGATTTTTTCAGCTAGCATCTATAAAGAAAACAAGAAACTTTTTTTTTTAAAATATTCCTCTAAACTTAATTCCCAAAAGATTACAGAATTTTTATACAATTTGCTCCTTTTCAGTTCTTCATGTATATGTGATATGCACAGGTTTGGTAACATACAAGTTTTACCATTTAATTTTTAATACATGAAATAGGTGTAGTTAAACTGAAAAACTGCATATATGACACAGATTCAACAGATGATATTCTTAGGTATAGCAATATCCAAAACACATTAAGTATCATGCTAATATTGAAGGCAATATACATTAAAAAAAAATATCACAAGCTCACACAGATACATTAGAAGATTAGAGAATATGAGACAAAGAAAGAAACCTCCTGCTATTTACATCACATTTCAAAAAAGACAGCAGACCATAAAGATTCACTTTGAGGACAGAGGGGAAGAATAGTACACTTGAAGACCAAAATGCATCTTAAAGCTCCTAACCCTGTGTCCTAAGTGGTCTATCGTGTCAAAAGGTATTCTTACATGGCTGGCTACTCCTCAGAAAATGAAACTGTAATTAGTCAACAGGATCAGCCTGTCCGAGGCTGGAGTCTTCAGTCAGAGCTCTTTGCCAAATACACAGAGACCTTTGCCTCCTGGGGAGCTCCCCAAAGAAAAAAGCCAAGTTTTCTTAGAATATGAACTAGAACGCTTTCAGTAACAGAAACTTGGAAAGACCAGGTCAGTCAGACTAGAAATAGGAAGGGTTTATATATGACCCTCCCTGCCTGCTGTGCCTTGTTTCCAGGCTTCCATTTAGCCCTCAATGTCCAAATTGCAGCAAACTCTGCAATTTTTTGCAGAGCGCTGTCTGGTCCCTAGGGAAGTTTCTTACCTCTGAGGACTGTCTGCTTGTCGGTGTTACCTTAGTCTCCCTGCACGAGCTGCAGGGTCCTGGCTGCCTACTGCATCTCTCACTCCTTCCTCCTCCCCTGCCCTGCTCAGCCTCCCAAAGCTTCTCTTCCTGAGCTGAACCCGGCTGTTCCCAGACAGCAGTCACCTCCTCCGTGATGCAGGCTCTGTCTTCTCAAAGACAGGCAGCACAACTGTGAACAGAAGTACAAAACAAACAAATGCTGTCTACCGCAGAAGTGCCAAGCTACTTTTTAATGAATCCCCCTTCACTATAACAAAATGGGCTGTGAGCTTGCTAAAGGAAGTCCCTGGTCATGGCTGATGCTGGCCAAAAGGAAGTATTGGAGGCAGGACACCAGAGATGCACAAGCTCTGCACTACCTATGGCAACAGACACCAGACACAGAACCAGCAACAAGTAAGCCAGCTAATCCAAGTATCTATGCAGAGCAGTTACCTCCAATAGTAAAGTTTGACACTACTTTAGACATTTGACATTATTTTAGAAACTATAAACAGCTGCTTGAAAACAAACAGATAGCTAAAAACATATAGCTCTTACATTATTGAACCTATGACCTGCTCAGATTTCAACATGAAGCACGACTCCCTGCATTTTCAGGAACTTTGCTGGTGTCTCTACTCCAACTGCGACAGCCTCGATTCCTGTGAGGACACCTGCATTCTCCAGCCAATCACCCGAGTAAGTACAATGAAAAACTACTTATAACAACAGAAAAGTAACATATCAAAGTTATGCCCTCACAGAATCAATAAACCTGAATTAATAGATCCAAATGCTTCCACAGAGTTCGAGTTATAGTTGAAAAAAATCTAAACACTGTAAGATTAACTTCAACTCAGTCTATGCAAACACCCCTTTGGCAATTGTCCCTTCTGTTCACTCACATCTGAACTGGATCCCATTAGGTGTCCACAAGTGACCTACTGCAAGTGAGCAAGTTCAGCAGTGAAATGGCTATGGACACAACATAAAATGAGAAGGTAAACTTACCTCATTCCTACCATTGAAAGGAAAGCATACCTAAAATTTAAGGACAACTGCAGCAGTGACTGCATTATTGTTTCACATCTTCTCAAGTTTCTGACTAGTTACTTCAGTTTAAACATCAACAACTGCTGATACCTGATCATTTTTCCAAATGCACTGAAAGCCCATGTCCTCTTGGCTTGCTGCACATGTGCCTCCTCTTCAAGTCAGATAAATCAAGCTGCTCTCTGAAGTTGTACCATGAGTAATGTTTAGGACAGCCCAACACTGAATTCTTCTCTCTAGAAAGAAGAACAAGAAAACTCAGAATCCTGTTGAACAAAAATGTATTTAAATAAATGCTCCCAAGATCAATCCGAAACATCTCATTAGCACATTCTGATGTTATGTGGCACATTTAAATGCAGCAGAAAACATCCAAAATTAAGTATGCACTTTGAAAAAGAAGCTGGGAGTAGAAAAAGACCTCAACACATTTAGTACATCCTTTCTTAGCACAGGCATAAACTCTATAATCCTTTTATGGTACAATTTTAATCTAAATCAAGCAGCTCCAGTAAAAGAGCTCAGAGCTTTCCCTATTACAAAATTACATCATTCAGGATTGGATTAGACTTTAAAATAGCATACTTCAAGACAATCTATTAATGATTTTTTACACTTAATTTCATACCTAAACTCCAAGTTATTTGTTTTCCTAATTTTAAGCAAATTTTAGGAAAAGCATAAGTTATTACAGTCCTCTTACATATATACAACTCATAATACCATTATTCCTCTTGCTATCAGAAACATGCAAGCAGAGAGACAACAAATACTGAGCCTTCCAATCCTGAGCTTACTGCATCTTCTTCCCACCCCACAAAAATCTAAAAGGCTGCAAGATTTAGCCCAGTTCTTCATAAAAGTAATGATAATCAACATTTTGAAGTTACAGAACTGGCTAAAACTAGCCTTTAATGCAAACACTAAACTAACTAGTCTTAAAAAGAAATTACCTCTACCTGCAAACATTGTTCTCCTTATATCCTTATATCCTTAATCATCACACAACATCAAACACATCATCATCAAACACAACAAGGCTACTACAACATTGAAGAAGAGATTCAGTAATAGCAGCAGAACTATCTTGCCAGATTTAAGAGACTTTAGACAACAAAAGCTATATGGCCTTGCAAAAACATAGGCACCATCTGCCTCATGTTATGCACCACATGCAATTCAGCTGGTCTCAAGACAACTCGGGAAGTTCAGCATATTCCTAACTTTTTGCTGAAGTAGGAGTGTCACTTATTCCCCTCCCATATCAAAACTGCATACTTCAATTTAACCCAAGATTAACTTTCAGGTTTATTTTAAAAATTATGTAGGAAACACAATAACGAGATCTATAATAACAATCCTTAGCAAGAAAGAAGGTGCCACCAGCACTTTTGTACAGAAGACAGCGATGACTATCAGTGGGAGCTGTTTATTTTCTAAGGGTCCCTTCTACAGAGCAATTCACACCACGCTCCTCACAACTTTTTCTGCTATTCTCTTATTCTCGCACATTTAATTACTGGCAGTCACAAATTCTGAAAGAGTCACTTTTGATGGTAACATCAGAAAAACAATCTCAAAAGGACAGTTGTGAATTGGTCATTACAATTATACACACAACTTAAGAGAATAACAGTTACGCTGTTATACGAAACAAACATGAAAAATCTTGTACTTGAGGAAAACAGTTCAATTACAGAAGCTGAATAATTTCTACTGAAGATGCCTTAAAAATGACTGACCAAGGAGTAGCAAGAACAAGTTTTGCAAAACAAATTCCCAGCACCAATAGCTCAACATGGCACACATTTGCTGGTCTTTCACCAACAACACTGTAAGTCTTGTCACCACTGTCATTTCATTTTAGCACTGTATTAGTTCTCTCTTCCTCTAATTTGCCACAGAAACAGGAAAGGTAATTCCACATTCCCAATAAGAGAAAGCTTGTGAAGTCAAGGTTAGGCTATATTCAGAGGCTCTATTTAGGCAATAGAAAGGAGGATGATATAGCAATATTCTTGCACAAGAAAGTACCAAATTGCAACCACTGTTGCCCTGTAGCAGCTCTGTATTAACCATTTATTTACAGAATAATTTGCAGGTCAATCACCTTCTTGGAGGCAATACATCAATATTGGCAATGACAGACACACAACTGTAGTAAATCTGTTCATCCATTTACACCCTTCCACCATCAGCAGCAGAAGGTAATTCTACCAGAGCACCAAACCCTCTTGCTGTGTTTTCACATTGTGTTATTTAAGCAAGTGGCAATGCTCCTCATGGAGGACTCCTCCCATCTTACTCAACAGTTTGCAGAGAAAAATAAAATCCCCAGATCAGGTAAGTCAGCAGAGCTCTGCTGTATACTACCTCAAGCTGAAATAACTGGTCATCAATACCAGCATTATTCTGATAGGAGCTGGTGCCCAAGTAGTTTTACAAAAGCACCCAGTCAGCAACTCACTGGCACCAGTACAGCAGCCACACGGACATGTCCTGAGAGTGAGACAGGGACACAACACAAGAAAGAGTGAGATGTGGCATCCAAATTCCTTAGCAGTGTAGACTTTTGACCCCTCCAAAGAAGATGAACATGTATACACCTTGTTACAGAACATATCAAACACTAGTAAAAAACCTTCTAGAAATAAGGAACATACGACATAAGTATATAATTTAATTCCTAATTAGCACACTGCTGAGAGCAATGTTTATTAAGCAGTTAATAACTCCTTCCAACAGAGGTAAGGAGGGATACTTCAATATTAAAACCAGAGCAAATATACATACATTTTAACAGGTTTATTAGACAAACTTCAGAGTTTATACTTTTTTATATATTAAAAATGTAAATATTTGCCTTTGTTTACAAGAAAATTACATGGTTCTATTAAATGAATGAGAAAAAGCGCCAAAAGCCAGTGATTACAATTTTTACCCCTGTTTTAAGACAGGAATGATGCATGTAAACACACCAAGGTTTATTTTCTTGCTTAAGAAAACAAACATTGTGAGTAGATTCTACAGATGAAACAATAATACAGACTTGAGAGAATAAAAGCACACAACAAAGGAAAGACTGTATTTGATTACATTATAGTTTTAAACACATTTCACATATACAGAAAACAGCACATAAAATTGGAGGGATGTTCATAAAAAACATGAGACACTAGATGCCCAAATTTGGCAGAATGCCATTGGAACGAATTATTGAATTTCACATGAAAAAATACAGCATTCTAAGGACAGATTTTAAAACATCATTTGATAACTGCTAGCAAAGGTAGGAATTGTCAGTACCCTGGACAAGAAGGGACTTCCAGGGCTGAAGGACTTTTACCACCAGATGGGTTTAGCTCTTCCTGCACTTCCATTTACCATCACCTTTTATAGTATTCTATTGACTTTTAACACTTGCTTTCCAGATTCAACCTGAAAGATTTTATGATCTATAAGCCAATACAGAAGACATCATGGTGTATTGCAGGTTTAAGCTCTTAAGAATGCATAAATGCACCTACCCACTTGGTAAAAACTGCTAATGTGAATAGAACAAATACAAAAACCAAACATACGTAATACAGAAATCATACAAACTGGAAACATACCTGCTGATTGGATTTTTTTTCCCTCTTTAACTTAATCATCATGAACCCAAGGAATTCTTTCAATCTAATATTTCTCATCCTAACAAAACACCAGCAGAATTCTGAGTATTTGGATTCAAACACTAGCCCCTGCAGATGGATTTTGTTTAAATAAATGAACAAACAAAACATTATTTGCTTCAAAATTCTTCTACTTGTGGTGAAAGCCAAGCTGTACTGAAATCAATAGGGCTGTTAGCATTGTTTTCAACAGAGCTAGAATTTCATTTCCTGTGCCCAACTTAAGATCTCTTAAAGATTCTGCTAACCACTATAACACAGTTTTGCACTCTCACTATCACATATATAGTTCAAAATAAAATGTTTTGTGCAAAATAAATACTTACAGGGAAGGTTACATAAACAGCATGAAAGTAGCAGCTGTGACTGATTTCTTCAGAGAGTAAACTTTGTCCCCAGCCTGGTTGCTCTGCCTGGATTAATGCTGTTCCTGTACAATACCCCAGCCTTGAAGCCTTGGGAAGTTCCTATCCCAACTCAGCAAGGTGGGAGGGTTTGTTATTTTAAATGTTGGCTGATAACAGCTTATCAGCAAGTTTTCAAAGGTTAAACTCAACACATTTGCACGGCAAAAGTGCAAACAAAGCACAAGGAAAATGTTGAATTAGTGTTCCCTCTCCTGCTGTGGCACATCCCTCCAGCAAGGGCCAGAACTCTCATACACCATGACCTGCAGTGCAGGCCAGCAAAGAAAGTTAAACTAAAACTCCTGTTCAGAGAAACCATAACTGAAAATATCTTTGGAAAACAGTGAGAAAGCAACAAAAGTGCTTTCTTTCAAAGGAGGAGCTTGCTTTGCCTGCTACATTCCCACTGTCTGCCACACAGGATGGAAAAGCTAACTCAAAATCTTTAAGTTTGGCCCTTAAATACAAGGCAATTTTATTACTGTTACCAAATTTATCACTGACACCACAGCTCCATGACAACTCACTGGAAAACAAAATAAAATCTTCAATTTAGGGCCTGCTATGATTTTTTATTTCTATCCCCAGCATGCTACTGAACCGTAAAGGGCTGATGCAACTTTAAACCAGAAAAAAAAACCCAGAGTTACAGACTCATTACTAATTCATGCTGGCTGAAGCTGCATACCAGCAGCTGCTGCCTCTCTCAATTAACAGCAAATATCAAACAGTATTGTCATTTAACGGCGTTTACTGCCTGCTGCCCTGTCCACTGTCACATTTTCAAAGCATTCTGGCACAATTTAAAATATCAACATTGATAAACAGAGCTTAGTTTAACCCCTTATGTATCAGTAGACTTCATAGCAGAAGTGCTTTACTATTCTTACATTCATTAGGTGTTTGGCAATAGCTGAAGCCCAAAGATGCAAGGTGCCACCAAAACAGTACTTGTAATTCAGAGGCCCACAGGGTGCTTGGCTTCCACAGGGGTCTGAGCACAAGTGTGAAAAATTGTGGGAGTATCTCCAGAAAGGCAGCTCTCTTTATAAATGAATGCCAAAAAGATCGAACAAAAGAGGAGAACAAGGAGGAGAGACTGCACATTCAGCCTCTGTTGCTGAAGATTTTAAAACAAAAAGAAACAAAACAAATGGGGGGGGGGGGGGGGAAGTCAAGATACAGCCATTCTGCAGAGAGATGAGACTAATGCTGTGATTCCTGATGACCCCATCTCTGCACAGGGAAGTCAAAAGAACCCACATTTGCAACTTGTGTTCCTACCCTCTAGTGTTCACACAGCCATGCTGCCCTTAGGACAGACTGGTTTT
Organism: Aquila chrysaetos chrysaetos; assembly: GCF_900496995.4. Taxonomy (NCBI): domain Eukaryota; kingdom Metazoa; phylum Chordata; class Aves; order Accipitriformes; family Accipitridae; genus Aquila; species Aquila chrysaetos. Next base: position 28,249,171 of record NC_044013.1, on the reverse strand, counting down.
AAAGCAAATGATTATACAAACAATGCAATCAGAGCAAGCAACTGGAAACAGTGCACTTCTCCCAGGATGCCTCTGCAGGTACTTCAGTGGCCTACTTGCTCTGTGGTGTCAAGTTTGCTGGAAGCCACTTATATACAAATGACTGTACATATTTTATATTTCATTTACATGATGTGTTCCCAGCAAATCAGCAGGCAGTAGCATCTCAGAGGCTCTCCTGTGAGCTTACTGCCAACTGGGCCAGGGCCAATGTGTAGATACCAGCGACCTAGAGAAGAGAGGGAATGCTGAGCCAGCCAAATTAGACTGCAAGGTGCACACTGGCAATTTAGATACTACGTGAAATGATCAAGCAGCTTCTGTACAGAATTCATGACAGTAAAAGCTAGAATAACACCATTCAAGCTGATATTGAAATTGAAAGAATCCACTTATTTCTGAGGTATTGGACCTTTGCACTATGCCTTCTGCAGAGGCAACTACGTTATAAGCAAGGGAGCTCCAAGGAACAATGCTCTGAAGGACATGTCAAACATGCAAGGGAATGGCTTTGCAAGTTGGGCAGGTAAAAGTAGTCTCGGGTTCTGTCCAGGGCTTTCTGAGCCTCTGCAAGAATACTCTACTTGGCATAGGTCATTTGGCTGCAAGTCCCCTCATTTTCTCAGGTCCCCTCAGTCTGTATTGTGTGCAACTCTAATATCCAGTCTGGTTTGTTAGGAGGGCTCATTCCCTCAAGGTTCCTCCACCACCTTTGTGCCGATACCATCTGAGGTCTTCAGATATATTAGGTGATATGACTAATACCTGCCATCTGTTCATTGCTACCTTCTCTCTCTCCTCTCCTGAAGAGGAGTCATCAGTGAAGTGCTTGTTCTACTTGATCTATTTTAAGAGCGTGGGCTTTTTAGCATCCGTGCAGCACTGTTTTAAACTAAGAATGTTAAACCAAAGAAGTAAACCATGCTCTTGCAGGGAAGATTGAGTATTTGCAACATCCCTTAGGTCCTACAAAAGTCTCTGACTAGACTCAGAAACAACCCTCTCTTCTGCAAAAGTCATCTTCGCTCCCAGCGTGCCCAAGAAACAGAACCACTGCCCAAGTTTCACTCCAGGCTTCAGGCCACAGAAGAGCATGCAGATAAGATCCAGGCCTTTGAAGGTACCTGACTGCTCTCCGCAGGAACCAAGCCAGTCAACACAGCTTACAGCATCAGTAGGTAATATGCTGCAGCATTGTTACCTGGTTTGAGGAATAAGGAGCTCCTACTCAGTTACACCACCTCAGTACAGACCACTGAAAACAGAAAAAGGTACAAATAACTGAGGCCAGATCTCTGCCCATCAGACTGGGATGAAATCTTCCAACTCACAGGGAATATTAAGCATTACTTATACCAACAGCTGCTCCCCATAAGCTATGGTTAAGGACAAGACAAACTGGACACACAAAGGAAAGATGGGCTGGAAGGGAGAGAGGCCAACGGAGGATAATTTCACTGTATTTCTTGCAGGAGCTGTGTCAAAGTGCAAAGAAAAAAGTCATCACACTGTAGGAAGCTGAAAGACTTGGGGTGGAGCAGTGAGGAGTCTCTGACCCCAAAAATGTTTAATTTGAGTAAAGCAGCAGATTCGTAGTAAGCATAGTGCTGCTGCTGCTGAACTGCACACTCCTGCTTTTATTTCTAAATGACACAAAGTGAAAACGTAAGTATAAAAATAAAATAGGAGAAAAAGAACAAGGAGATTTTTATACCTGGCACTACAGATGCAGCATGCACAAGCCAGTAACCTACTCAGCTCTCTCCCTTCACTACTGCAAAATGCAGCAGCATAAGGGCTAGCAACATATACAGAGCTCTGAAGTAGTCACCTCAATTTCACAGCTTGACAGTTTGACACAGTGCTGGGGATAACATCACCAGAGAACAAGAGCTATTGCACTGCACCTTAGAAAACAGCAAGTGCTACAAATATTTGATTAAAGGCAGCATGTTGCCTTCTAAGGAAACTGTGAAACTGTAGAACCAGAGAATGAAGATGCATGTGGAAATACTGAAGAAAATCAATCCACAGAGCCCTGGGAGCAGAAAAAGGGACCCAGATGGGACTGTTTGTCTTGGAACACCTTCCCTAAAAGAAGGGCTGATTTTCTCTGTGCCATTTCCCTTGCAAATAAAACCCATCAAAGTAAGGACCACCCCTTCCCCATAATTTCCTTGAGTTACTCCCATCCCACTCTAAACAGTAAGGTCAGACTGGTTAAATAAATTTGTGAGGGGAGAAAAGTTGGCTAATTAGTGTTTCTTCCTGCCTAAAATGCAAGAAGAGCCTAAAAAAGAAATGAATGCATTCCATGACCCCTGTGAGATCTCCAACTCCATTTTTCTTCCCTTTCCTGCTCTTTACCTTCCCCAGACTGTCACCTGATCACCATTATCTGCTTCTTTCCGCTCCACCTTCAGAGGGGAGCCTATTTCCCTTCCCTATTTATAGTTTTCTCACCTCAAACTTAATTCTTATTCCTGCTTCTATGTCCACTTGCTGAAATTCATGCAACTACTTCTCTCTCCTCCGCCATCTCCACTAGCATATCTAGTCTTCTTCCCTGTCTCCAATCCTAAAGAGAAATGTGGCTTCACTAAAATCAAAGGTTCAGTTAAATCCAGGTTTCAGCTCAGCAGCATAACTGTATTTTATTAGAATTATGTCACTTATTCCAAGCCAGCTATCTCAAAGTACTGAATGGACAAGCACCGAGTAAGAGCAGGAAAGCCCTTTGCCAAGCTTTCCTCACTCCCAGTATGAGAGCCTCGTATAGCTGAACACACTGGCAAACTAGGAAATAGCAAATGACAAATGTTGCAGAGCCTATTGAAATCTGTCCAGCCTCTGGTAAACCTCCACACAACAAATGCAGGTCAACAATGAGTATAGGTTTTCTCTTTTAAAAGTATGAACAGATTTAAAAACACATACACTAGTATTCTCATATTTTGCACTCTCCTCAAGGTTGGGAGTGTATTTTGGAAAGCGACCATGAGTTTCAGAAGCAGTTTGTTCCAACAAGTAGTTTTCTTCTCTCCTGAGGTAGTGAAAAAAAATGAAGAAGAAACAGAAACCCACAGCACAGCCTCAATTAACCTACAAGGACACAATTAAATGTTGCAAATACACCCACTTCAGAAGCCTCTTTTTCACTGCAATTAGCTGCTGGCAACAAACTTTCAAAGACAAGACAGCACCTTCCCGTCTTATACATACACCATACACCTCACATAGCAACGTATCACCATTGATAGAGCAGGACCTCAATTTTCACTGCTGGCTGCTTTGAATTTTCAGCTTCCCAAAAGCTGATGTCACATGGCATTTCTCCTTGCAAAACGGTGACCTTTGCAGGCCTCCGGAGAAAGAAGCCAAATCCAATACTAAAAAGATACAGATGACAACCAAAATCCTGTGGTGCCATGCTACTGAAATGACAGAAAACATTAAATATTGCAATCTCCTGTAACACAATCATGCAATTTTTTCTTATGAGAAATTCTATCTTACTCTGAATACAAGATAGATTATATTGAGTAAGCAAAACAGTTGTCCTGTATCTTATCAAACACTGGTTGATGACCTTGTCCTCATACAGAGGCTCTAGAAGGGAGAACACTCCAAGGAAGCAGTCCATGGACAGACCCCCAAAACACCTCCAGGAGACTCAGCCTTAGTCATACTTTGTGACATTCAACAACAGGGAGGATCTTTCCTTACTAGGACCAAGGCGACCACGGTTACTCCCCAGATCAGGACCCTCTGTCTCAGAAAAAAGCACAGATGCGTGAAGTAGGTTGAGCCATAGCTATGCAAAACCTTCTGCAGTGTTCCTTGGGCAACATGTAAAGCTAACAGCCACCACCAGAGCTGTATTTTACATCTTATTTCTCACTGAAGAGCCAAAAGGAAGCCTCCCTACATCTCCAGCTAACAGCAGCACCAGTGGCTCCGTTCTTCCAGGACAGAATGGGCTGTAAATATTGGCTGAAAACATTTATTCCTGCTAGGGACTGGTAACTGTCTTTAATTGTTGGCAGCAGTTGGGGGCCAGGGGAGTCTCTCCTGTGCCAAACAGCAGACAAAACAAACAAACAAAAAAATGACTGCACCTTCCATATACCACAATACCTGAACCTATGTAGCCCTGAAGGGGCCACTATGTTTGTGCTTAGGCTGAAGAAAATAAGCTGAAAGCGAAAAAATATTTTAGAACAGCTATACTCAACTACTAAAGCTACTTACAAGCAAAATGACTGAAAAGGTGCTCTGTCCTTTATGTCACAGATTCAAGGGTGAGGAAATACCACTTAAGGGTATGTGACCAAAACATCAGAGGTGAATCACAGGCCTGCAGACCTGCACAGGGACAGCAATCCTAGTCAAGTTTTTTCTATGTTTTAAAACACTGATAAAGTTCACTCCAAAAATACAATCCCAGCTTTCTAGGAATGTATTTCTGACTGAGCACAGTTAATAAAATACCCACCAGGAACAGAAAATACAGGTTAAACCATGCTCTGTGCGTGTGTGTGAAGTTCAGCCACATCAATATAGACTATCAGACATTTTTCCCCCATTTTCTTCAACCAGAAAGGGTTCAGGAGTTCGTTTAAGTTTTTCATAAGAAATTCTTTATACAAGCTGATAAATATAAGGCAATTTTTGGAAAATCCTCAAGCACAATGCTGAGTTCCTTGCAAGGATTTGAGCAGAGTATCTTTTCCTTTAGTGAAGAGCCCTATCATTTCTTCTAACAGGTAGTCTATTGATTGTTGACTTGGAATAGAAGGCTGACAGTCAAGAAGCATAATGGTCACTGGTCGTGGCTACTGAGCAAACAGCCTTTGCATATGCAGCCGCATGTGGGGCTGTTGTCTAATACCTGGCCTTCTACATTACATCCTTTCATTCCTTCCAGTTGTCTTGTTACACTCACACTGCAAAAAGAAACTAGAAATTCTGCTTACTGAGTACCTCCCAGTAAGTCACTACAGGTTGTTGCAATAAGAAAATTAAAGATACCTCTCACACAAGCCCACCTTTCAAGGTCCTGGTCCTTGAATATGCTGCTCAGAAATGTTACTTCTATTGCAGTATCATAATCAAGTATCTCAAGACATGGCAGGAGAAAAAGATAATACCTTAAAAAAAGGAGGTGAGAAAGGTACATTAAGAAGGACTTGATGTTACTCCTCCAAACATTTAAGTATCAGCTAGACAGTGAAAGGGGTTTATTACTACAGTTTCTTAGCTTCTGTGCCTTCCCTGCTCCCAGCATCAGGGGAAGCAAAGCCATCGGATCATCGCTGGTCTCCTGTGTAGCCAGTGTAGTGCAATTCAGTGGTACTAGGTTGGAGAAAAATGACTCAAAATGGCTCAAGCATCAGGCTTGATAACAGAGAAGCCACCTTTCTTGACAAACGTGCAGGTCAAAGAAAATCACATATTACTTTGACCTGCACGTCCTACTGCAAACACTCATACAGTTTGCCTTTTTTTTTTTTTTTTTTTTTTTTAAAGCACGAGGAAGAGTGAAAATCATTCCCACTTACATGCTTTGGCAACATTAGCCTATTTTCTATTTTCATTCGTAACTCCTACTCACTTCTTCCATTCTAACTTCTGGTGCATTTGTGTACACTCCCCTCTCACTAGCAAGAGTGAGAGCTGACACTTCCCTCACCCTTTTTTCCCCTCTTGTTGAAACCTTATTTCCACTGCTCTAATAGTTCTTGACTTAACTGGGACAAGGAAAATTATTCTGGGTTTCTCTGTCCTAGCAGTTAGACTATTCTGTATTAACCATCCAGAGTACTGAAAAAAATCATACTGAAGCCCCAGGCAACCATTCTAACACTCTCTTAAATTCATGGTTTAATAAAATTGCCCATTTTTACTGGACATGTCTATAGCCATTTATATATGTACTTTCTTTTTGCATAAAAATCCTTCAGTGTTAATAAAATTCAGGAAATTCTCTTCACTGCTACACATAGCAAAGTTCATTTAATAGCATTCATTCCAAGAGGTTCCAATAAGCTATATTTCTTAGGCAAGGACAGGTAGCCTGGGAGGAACAGAGAGACATTGTCTGAGCAGCCAGGGATCAGGTTAGGAAAGCTAAAGCCCTGATAGAATTAAATCTGGTCAGGGATGTCAAGGGCAACAAGAAAAGCTTCTATAGGTACATCAGTGGTGAAAGGAAGACTAGAGAAAATGTGGGCCCTCTCTGGAAGGAAATCGGAGACCTGATTACCCAGGACATGGAGAAGGCTGAGGTACTCAATCACTTTTTTGCCTCAGTCTTCACCTGCAAGTGCTCCAGCCACACTGCCCAAGTCGCAGAAGGCAAAGGCAGGGACCAGGAGAATGAAGAACTGCTCACTGTAGGAGAAGATCAGGTTCAAGACGATCTACGGATCCTGAAAGTGCACAAGTCCATGGGACATGATGAGATGCATCTGTGTCCTGAGGAACTGGCGGATGAAGTGGTTAAGCCACCACCAATCATATCTGAGAAGTCATGGCAGTCCAGGGAAGCTCCCACTGACTGGAAAAGGGGAAACATAACCCCCATTTTAAAAAGGGAAAAAAGGAAGACCTGGGGAACTACAGGCCAGTCAGTCTCACCTCTGTGCCCATCAAGATCATGGAGCAGATCCTCCTGGAAACTATGCTAGGGCACATGGAAAATAAGGAGGTGATTGGTGACATCCAACACAGCTTCACTAAGGGCAAATCATGCCTCACAAATTTGGTGGCCTTCTAAGACGGGGTTATGGCATTGGTGGATAAGGGAGGAGCAACTGAGTCACCTACCTGGACTTGTACAAAGCATTTGACACTGTCCCACACAACACCCTTGTCCCTAAATTGGAGAGACATGGATTTGACGGATGGACCACTCACTGGATAAGGAAATGGCTGGATGGTTGCACTCAAAGAGTTGCGGTCAACGGCTCAATGTCCAAGTGGAGACCAGTGACAAGTGGCGTTCCTCGGGGGTTGGTATTGGGACTGGCGCTGTTTAACATCTTTGTCAGCGACATGGACAGTGGGATTGAGTGCACCCTCAGCAAGTTTGCCGACAACACCAATCTGTGTGGTGCAGTCAACATGTTGGAGGGAAAGGATGCCATCCAGAAGGACCTTGACAGGCTTGAGAGGTGGACCTGTGCGAACCTCATGAAGTTCAACAAGGCCAAGTGCAAGGTCCTGCACATGGGTCAGGGCAATCCCAAGCACAAATACAGGCTGGGTGATGAGTGGATTGAGAGCAGCCCTGAGGAGAAGGACTAGGGGGTGTTGGTTGATGAGAAGCTCAACATGACCTGACAATGTGCATTTGCAGCCCAGAAAGCCAACCGTATCCTGGGCTGCATCAAAAGAAGCATAGCCAGCAGGTTGAGGGAGTTGATTCTCCCCCTCTACTCCGCTCTCATGAGACCCCACCTGGAGTACTGCGTTCAGCTCTGGGGCCCCCAACCTAAGAAGGACATGGACCTGTTGGACCGAGTCCAGAGGAGGGCCACAAAGATGATCAGAGGGCTGCAGCACGTCTCCTATGAAGACAGGCTGAGAGAGTTGGGGTTGTTCAGCCTGGAGAAGAGAAGGCTCCGGGGAGACCTTATAGCAGCCTTCCAGTACCTAAAGGGGGCCTACAAGAAAGCCAGAGAGGGACTACTTACAAGGGCATGTAGTGATAGGACAAGCGGTAATGGCTTTAAACTGAAAGAAGGCAGCTTTAGATTACATGTAAGGAAGAAGTTCTTCACTGTGAGGGTGATGAGGCACTGGAACAGGTTGCCCAGAATAGTTGTGGATGCCCCATCCCTGGAAGTGTTCAAGGCCAGGATGGATAACAAAGTGAAGCGTTCTTTTTATACACTGTGAGAAAGCAAACCCCTTGCATTTTTCAGATGGCACTTCCCATAACCTGTCAATCATTTTAAATGCAAGAGACAGCATGCTAGATAAATGTATCATAACTTTCCAGAAGAAAAGTGCATCCAGAAAAGCCTTTCCTTTGAGTCACCTTACCTAAGTTTTGAAACTCTTCTATCAGGCAAAATCACGGCTGGTTTCAATTTCCTGGAGTCTATACCTGAAACAACCAACCATGATTCATGTTCACCACTAAGTTATGCTGTACAGGTTCTCAGTGTACAATACTCCCCCATCCACAAGCAAGGAATTAAGCACCAGCTCATTCTGCTGTCTCCACTCTGCCCATGCTGACACTGGAAACAGAGAGTGCTGGCTGAAGGCTAATATCAGTACAGGGCAGAGCAAATAAAGATACCAGTATAATCACTTTTTAGATAAGTCAGCCAGTGCAAGCACATCTGTCTAGAAAATATACAGCAGAGAAACAGGAATGTACCAAAGCATAAGTAGGAGTTCTGTTAGACCTGAAATTATACCGACTGAGAATACAATATCCTCTGCTACTGCTGCAACATTCTGTCAAGCAAGCATTAAACTTTCCCCTTCTTAACTGCCATCTCAGGAGAAAACACAACCAATTTAAAAGCACACAGCTCAGTTCTTCAAATACAACTGAAAAATACAAGGTAGCAGCATACACGCTATCAGTTTTTGGGTGGTAAACTATGCATACTCAGTTTTTACTTCGTAAGTTACATCTACAATGGACAATGCAAATGTACAATCCATTTGATGCTATCTGCATGTCTCCCAACTCCCCCACCATCAGGAGAGGAACAGAATAACACTTCCAGGTACTGGCAGCAGCAGGCTTCAGTTTGCGTGCAGACCTGTGTCATGAACTAATGAAATAGTCCCCAGCACCGTGAGTTGTCATACTCACCATCTCCTCTACAAGACCCCTTTGAGAGAACGAATTCACAGCCCTTACTGCAACAAAGTCCAGGTCAGCACAACTTAAACACAGAGGACTGGCAACTGAAGCTCTAACCAGCCTCCCTTGCAATTAACAAATACACAGTAAAACACACCGGTACATCCATTGGATCAGCAAGCGGGTTTGGGTTTTGCGTGGGGTTTTTTGGCTTTTTTTTTTGGGGGGGGGGGGGGGGGTGTTAATCTCAGCAGTATTGTGTCTAGTAGCGTTTACAGGAGACATCATTTCTCTCCACTTTCACAAAGAATCATGATCCTCACACAAAATGGTACGCAACTCTATTTGCAAAGGTATATACACAGTGTTAAAATTTGAAACCCTCCAGTTTATTGCAAGCCTTTTTTTTGATCCATGTATGTATATCACAGGGGTATGCCCAAGACCCCAGTGCTCCTGATTTCAGATAGCCCTGTTCAGATTTGGCACAGCTGACTTCCTGGCAGTACAAGCACATTCTAGGTGAAGTGCAGTACAAAGCTCACCATAAGGTGTATGGTACTCACTCAGAGCCACTACCTCAAAACCTCTGTGATAGAGCACTTCAAAGATAGGAACAAAAACCTGAAACCAAGTAACGTGTTGGTAGATGAAATAGCAGCCAAGATTGCCTGCACTTGCCTTCACAGGCTGCGAATTTAATTGGAGCATACTGGAGTGCATTAATAACAATTTTAGAAAGACCAATATCGACTTATTTTTACAAAGCCTTTCTCTGCCCTCATCTTCACTGACTACACGTCAGACAAAGGTCAAAATAGCTTAATTTTCTTCTGCACTGAACAAAAAGGCATGAAGAACAGCCAGTAAATTCAGCTTATTTCATTTTCACTGTGGCTTAAGGAAGAACAGAAGGAATTTATTATCATCAAATTGACTCCAGCGTAACCTGGCTGCTTTTATCAAGGTTGCGTAAATTAAAAAGATAAAACCAGAGCTCCACTTTGCTTGATATTAAAAAGATGCATCTACTCAAAGACACTGTTTAGATTTCAAGGAAACATAAACTGTGGTAACAGACATCAGAACACAAGAGTTGAGCACCTTTCCAAACACAGCTCTTTCAAAGTAACAGATAATGCAACACTCATGCACCAGAGAATGGAGACCAAGTCAAGTGTTAAATGAACTAAGTAAAAGTTTACCATGGACCTTATCAGTAATACTAAACTTCTTCTTTACGTGGGAGCACTGAGCAAATGGTATTTTAATAGAAATGTAATTCTGTTTCAAGATGGCAAGTGCAATGTGCTTGAGAAACAATATCTTCTTATGTGATAAGGCAACATTCAGACAAGTAATGCTACCTGGCAAATTTACAATTAATTGAATGCTGTACTTCTTTCACAGTAATCAGTATCTAATCATTACACTTGATCATAATGTAATCAAACATTTTTTTAAAATACACCCACACAATATTTAAATGTAGGAAAAATATACCATAAAAATAGAATTGTTTTACTCAGGAAGCTGGAAAAAACTCCACAGGAATCTGAAGCGATACCTCCTTTTCCCCTCCAATGTGATTAAAGGTTTTTACAGTTTATTCCCTTAACTAAATGACAGCTTAACACGCTCTGCTTAACAAAAATTATTTTCTTAATAGCAGATCTTAATAAAAGAAAAGCATGCAGTGGCTTTCAGTCTGGACACTTATTCTCTAACTAAACTGGGCTGCAGACTCCTCCTGGCACAGTAAGGTCCCAGATCAGGAATTCCTGAAGTTTTGTTCATGGAAAGTTAATTATAGTGCAGTGGCTGTGTAAAACAGCTCTAAGAAAAGCAAGCCGTAGGCTGATGTTGATAGTACAGTCTCCTTTGCCATTAAGTGAATCTTACCAGTCCCCAGTGGTAATATTTCACATCCAGTTGAAGCAAAACAAATGATTCCCAACACAGCAAATGAAACATCAAAAAAAGCCTACCTGCATGTAGCAACCAAGCTGTCAGATCCACCGCTGTACCATTGACAACAGCTATAAATTTAATGTGGGGATGAATCTGATGGGTCATCTTCTAGGAAACTCGGTGTGTCTCAGGCTGCTTACACTACTTGTACCACAACTGAGTTGCATCTATTGTGCTTTCAGTTTATAACATGAAACCCTCAAGATCTCCAGAAAAAAAGAGATAACCCCATGATTAGCTGGACTTCTTTAAGCACCTCTACAGATGGCTGGAAGAGCTCCCCTTGGCAGAAGGGGATAAGGAATGCCCTGAAGACAGTATCAGTAAAAGCAAAGGAGTATCTAAAAGTTTATGCAGTTCTCCACAGCTCTCATCTCTAGTGGCCTGCACAGCTCCCCCAAAATGGTCTCAGCCATCCAGCACTGGAAACATTCACTCTCCCAGAGAAAGTAAGAATGGCAACTGATTCTGGCTGGGCAGCATCATCCAGTTTGTGAGTCTTTGCCCAAGGTTTAAACTGTCCATATTTAGTCAAGATTCAGCTTAAATTGGTGGCAAATTTTTCTCCCAATGAGAGAAGAATTTAATCCAGAAACACTGAGGCATTTTTGAATCCCATAAGGCCACAAGTGATGATGTATCAGGGACAGACATGCAAGGAAGAGAAGTTAACAGGGACCCCCTACACATATCCAAGGTCTTACACTTAGGATAGGAGCCTGCTACAGTCTAATCCCCGTGAAAAATGGACACAAATCCAGAGCCTCAGCAAAACCCAGTGGTTATCCAATATCTGAATGTGTGCACACTGGAAGCCAGTCTTACGGTACCTGGGTGGGCCAGTGGATAACATGCCCTATTCCCTCCATAGCAGAGCTTCCCAGTGAGCACAAACACTTGAAGTGTCCCTTCCCCCATGTAATCTGTAATCTGCTTCAAGGAGACAGCAACATATCATCGTTTCTCAGCCACCCTCTGGCTGCAGCAGCTGCCAGAGAAGCACAGCTCACAGACCTCCAGTCCTAAAGCCCTATCTGCAGCAGCTAGCTGTCCTTAAAGGCAGTCAAGCAGGAATGAACTGCTGACACCTCCTGCTCTAGTAACAGTTCTGAACGCAATGTGCTCTGGTGCTCCCATGGGAGGCCAGAGATGCACTTCCTCCAGTGCCCTGTCTTGCAGGAGGGATGCAATCAGAGCAGGCACCAGATCCAGCTTGCAGGCCATCTGGCAAACCACGATGCTGCCTCTGATCAAGAGGAGGCTCTGAGCCAAGAATCAGTACCAACTGTTTTACTGGAAACATCTCCAAATATTTTCCAGCCACTGTTGAAAATATATCCTCTAACAAGGCTGGAACAGAGGGGTGTCTCTACAGCTGCATACCGTGAGAAGACCCTGTGCTGACAAAATCTGCTTGGGTTGTGATAGCAGCTAAGAAATTAGCAAGTCAACAATAAGCAAGAAATAGGAGCAAGTACTCAGAGCAGACAGTTATCAGGAATACCAGCACTGCCTGATATTTACTTAAAGGCTCATACAGAGGTAGATCCATCCATTTAGGCTTACTGACCAGTATGTGAACAGGTAATAGAAGAGCTTATGAAATCACTGGCAGCTCAGCTCTTCCTGACCTCAAAGAACAAAGAAGCCTTATGGCAGCAAAATACCCTCTTTTCACTCTCCCTCTTTCTTTACCCTGTTGCACAATCTTTCTCCCCACATTAAAGTTGCACTTCGCACAAAATGTCAAAGTAGAAGAAAAAGAAGAGAGCAAAAGGAAGAAGATGTATTACTATTCATCCACATCAACAGAAAAGTACAGACTACACCAGAATAAATATTTCCAAGTGAGATTCCCTAACTTTCCAGATTTTGGGGACAAAAGGGTTCATAGGTAACACCTTTACCTTCAAAACATCCTTCATCCACACATGAACAGCATGTAGTTTAAACTACAGACATCTGCAATCACTCAAACATCACAAGAACTTTTTAATATGGGAGATTAATATACAGATAGTTATTTGTGCAGAATTCACAGACTGCACTTAAAATATCCTTCCCCCAAAAAAACAGCTGAAGATCATTACACAGATACATAACCTTTTGCAGCCTCCTTACGTATAAGGAACACACAATGTAGAAGAAGATACTACAGCACTCCAAGATCTACCAGCATTTTTTGAATGTTTAGACTGCAAATACAGTACAGAAAAAAATTGTTATTTTTTCCATATACATGGAAAACACTCAACTTACGGCTTTTGCAACACATCCTGCTTTTCCGTAGCATTAGATTAGCTTCCACATTATTAGGTAGAAAGTGTGAAACATCAATAGCAAGCTCCTATTTAAAGTCTTCCAGGAGTTCTCAGTGTCTGACTACATATAACAATAGAAATTCAAAATCCAGTTGTCCCAGCTCACAAAAAAAGATATTCAGTTGTCCTCAGTTTGTACCTTTGAGCACTTCAATATTACTTTTCCCCACACATAGCTGTAAGGAACACCCAGGGCAATGCACTTACAATTAATGAAAAATGACTCAGAAACAAAGCTGCTGATTCAGGAACACGGACCCAGTACTGCAAATCACTTTCCTCCAGGACTAATTTTCCATACAAACTCCAATGGCTCCAATGTATATAAATTAAGTTACTCATACATTTTCCCAAAACATTCCACAGCTCATCCTATTGATTCTGAAGAGGACACATGCAAAACACAGGCAACTAGTCAATACAAGAGAACCTTTTAGAACTTGGTAACATCTTTTTGTTTGGAGGTTTCAGGTTTCCATCCTTTCATGCAGAATTGTGCAGAGTATACCAGAGACCAAATAGCACAAATGAACGTGAACAGTATTTCTCTCCCCAGCTACAAGTCTTTTCTTCCTCTAGTAGTAAGGGGCCCTGACACTGCATCCCCTTCTATCTCTGTCAAATGCTACACTCATGACAAGCTCATCAGCACTACCAAATCTACAAATATTTAAGTAACTCACATGGATAATGAGACACAGCTTTAAATCTGCAAAAACACAGGAAAACCTAGTTCAGTGTAGGCTGAATTTCTATCAGGCCTTTCTCCTCACACCGAAAAGCATTTACACACAAGAGGCCTGTGACCAATGCTGAACATTTTAGAACAATTTCTGTGCAGACAGAATGACAATTGACAACCACTTAGACTTATTTTTCACCACTTACACTCCTCTATTAGCTTTGAGTTCATAGGCATTAGGTTGCTTATACCAAAAAATAGAAAAATTCATTATCAATAAAGTAACCAACAGAAAAGCAAATTTATTAGCCTAATTAAAAATCAGAATTAATGCTGCTAAGCAGGCAAACGTAAGCTTACATAGGCTTATGGCTTCCTTTTATATGTTATTTATTAAAGTGACAGTAAAGTCTAAAACAAGATATTTTAAACATTAACTGTCTGTCTCAGAAATCCTGGTTTTACTTCAATGTTGAGTGCAGGTCTTACGTGACATTTCCCATTTTGGTTTCTGTTATTAAAGGATTTCAAAACAATACTGTATGGTCACTGCCTATAGCCCTAAGGGGCTGAGTACACACATAACATAAAAGAGATCACAAACTCTACAAAATATAATTCTGATTTAATGTCATTCAAGCATTATGTTCCTTACCTTGGGGAAATTAATTTACTATCTGTGATGGCAAGCACTCTTCTTCAGCTACTCTGAATGCTGATAATATCATTTGAGGTACAACTGGAACAGAACTTGAAAATGCCTTACCTGATTTAATACATTCACCAAACTAAACAAAAGTTTGTCTGACAAACTTAACTTTCTCATCCTGCAAATAAAACACCTGCATTTCCTCCACTCCCAAAAAAATACCCATGTTCCCAATGGTTCACCTTTTTCACTAAGCACTCTAGCTCTTCCAAGAGCTTCCAAATTAATGACAATTAATTGGTATGATGGAAAATATTACCTACTTCCTATATATTTCTCCCAGTGATAAAATACGTATTTTCACAAGCATGCCTCTATGGGCTGTGCCAGCCCAGAAAGGCAGTTGCACACTAAGCTGAAATGAGGACAGATCTGTCTTTGGGAAGACTAATGGTCAAGGCCCAAGACACTGGGCAGCTCATCTGTCACATACAAAACCTACTCACCTTCAAGACATGTTAGTTTCCAGTAGAAAAATGTGAATAGGCTCATTTTGGAAGATGTAATGGTCCATCAGTTTTTGTTCTTAACTCGCTTTGCTCTTCCTCTCAGAACCTGGTATTCTGGAGATATAAAAAGAACTTCAATTTAAAATACAGCTCTCAGATAGAGATACTACGTTACATAAACATTACATTTCTTCCTGCTTTTTACCAGGCACACTGAAAGGTCATCTGAAACCAATCTGATGGGTCCAGTCACTGAATTACTATGTTGTCTTATCTCAAAGGCAGCAGTAAGGGCTTCTTTCTTTACCCTTGCAACCCTCACAGCTTACACATTTACTATCTACATTAGAGTAGCATACTGAGAATTTATCCTAAAGATTGGCAATGGGGAAATGACTTACTTAAAGTCATACTGGTGCCAGAACTGAGAATTACACTGTTATCAAAAGTCCCTTTTTACCTTGTCTGCTACATTTTACATACTGACATATTTTACTGCACTTAGGTTTATCTCAAAAGCATGAACACTGAACTTTTCTGCTGAATTTTGCCAAGGTTCCCTTGATAATAGATTAGCTTCCTTAATCTCATTAGAGACACTTGGTTCCGACTGTGCAGCGCAATCAGGGCACTTCTTAGCCTGCTTGGGATTCTGAGGAGTTTGATATACATTTGGAAAATAAGGCTGAAAAGGCAAAGCAAAAGCACTGGGAATGTAAATGAGCAAATGCCACATTAGAAACAAATTCCCTAGGAGGCCCATTTTGCAGCCAAAATAATGAGATCACTAGCAAGAATCATCCCAAGTAGATAAACGGTGTGTTACGAGATTAACCAAGGTCATGTTCTCTCATATCCAGCTTTTTAAAAAGATTTCTCCCCTGAAAACTTAACCCTAGGGCTCCATCCAAATTAAGAATTCATTGTTGATGTACATCAGTACAAACTGAATCAAAGCATGCTATATCCTGTCAAGTGCTAACTGCCCAAGGAAAGGCCACATGCCTTCTAAGTGAGAGAAACCTGCATTTGAGAGCCACCTAGACCCTGTGACTGCTGCTGCTGGATGTTCAGAGATAACTAGCAACTCATTAAAATACAACATTAAAAGTTTATTAAATATGCAAACATTAATGGAATTGACTAGCAGCTACTTAGGCAGACAAAATTTCAACACAGCATGTCCTGCAGTTCCTGTTATCAATATTCTGTCCTTTTGGAAGAGTCTGTGAAAGAGTCACAACACTACTCAAGGCAGTGAAACCCTCCATCTCTTTCACATTACTCAGGTCACACTCTCAAGGTTCCCACTAGTCAGGAAGTCTAGGAAAAAACACCTACTTCCCAATAATTACAGCTCAGTATATACTATCCATTTTCACTTTCACACTTGACTGCTTGAGATGCATTGTCTCCCCAAGATTTTTTTTTCCCCTTTGGCCATATCTGCAGGGCAAGTCCCACACCTCTCTGCAGGCTCACAGGTACAGAGGTTTTGCATATATCCCAAACTCATAGTTCTTGTTGACTTGCTGCTGGAGTTTGAAAGAACTACAAAGACAGAAGGAGTGTCATACAGACAATACAGATTAAAGAAGACCAGCCACTTAAAAGCAACTCTCCTGTAACTTCAAGTAACTTTGCACACACACAATGTGTGTAGAGCTCTGCTTGGAGCTACTCTTTCGCGGCTACCTAAAAAGAAGCATCAGAGTCCTCCATGCAAACAGCAACCTCAGTACATTTTGCTCCACAAAATGCAGTTTCATTCCTGGCTGACTCTGCAAAGTCCCAGTGCTTGGTGAGTATCTCAACAAACCTCCAGGTTTTTGCTGTAGAGTGACATCAGACTTGGAACTGTTCTTCACTAATACTATCAGCATAATCTGAGCTAGCCCGGGGGAAAGGAGGACAAGGAATATCTCTCATCACACAAAGCATAAACAAGCTCCTAAGAGTCTCTAATGCACCTCCAAGTGACTCTGGAAATAGCCTTGCTCTCTCAGTAGTAGCTTCAAAGAACGTCTGGAAGATTTAATCCTCTGATTATGGAGAAGAAAAAAAGTCTTCTCTCAACACACAAGTATGGTATAAGACCTCTGCCTTGGAGGTATGAGGTTTCAGAAAAAAAAAGACTGAAATGAAATCTTAGGGAGCCACCTGGAAAAAGCATGACTTAGCAGGAAAGAAGAGAAATTAAGGAGTATGAAGTACTGTGTCCTCCAAAGAAAACACTGAACTCATTGAGCACAAAGAGGAGAAACTAGCCATTTGGCTGAGCAGGTTCTTTACTATCATCTTTCCTGGTACTGATGACAGTCTCGTACTGGACAAGAGCAGGCTGTTATAAGTGTCAAAAACTACCCAGCACCCAGACCATGTGATGCAACACAAGTCTGAAATTAGGGTTTTGTTTCAGTCCTGCAACCAGATAGGCCTCCCACAAAACAGGCAGAAGGTTCAAGGATGCCTTGGCCAGGAGGGAATCAACAAAACCACCCATCCATCATCTGATGCAACACAAGGCATCACGTGTTGCCGAACCTTGAGTAGCAGCCAATTTGGGATCAGACATAAAATAGCCTCCCACTCCATGAATCAGGAAGCCTGGGCTTAGATTTAGATTTTTCAAAAGAGAACTGACAGTTTCTGTTAGAATGAAGGCAAAGAGATCGACTTCATGGTAATCCAGTTTCTGAAGAGGGCACTGTCCAAATCTCACACTCAGAATCTGGGGAATGATCTTTGCTGCTTCAGTGTGTTCAGAACCACAGGAAAGCAGCCAGCTCGCCAGCAAGCTCAAGGCGCTGGTCCCAAGGTCCCAACTGTTCCCTGACAAAGCAAAGGAAAGCCTGTACAAATCCTTTCATCTCTTAGGGACATCGTGATGACTCTTTCTGTTGCAACTTGAACATTCTGGCCCTAGACACAGGGAAAAAAAATGACTCTGCAAATATTCCCTATGGCTCTGAGGACTAGGAGGCTTCTATACAGGTATCTCCTCAGTCAACTGCCTACCTGGTCAGCTTACTGAGCTCCTGAACTTGACTGCACTGAACAGCACCCATCAACAGTTTAGCTTACCTCTCCCCAGAGAGCTCTTGCCCCCAGGAACAGGCAATGGATGATTGAACACAAAAATAATACTTGTAGCTTACAGCCAGCACATTTGTTCAATCTTCTGCCCATAAGGCTGCAAGAGGTCTCTAATCACGAGAACACATCAAACTAGTTAACCAGCACCAGTATTTCCTCCCATTATAGACAGGCAAGTACATCGAAACTACAGGACACTGTACCTTGAGGAATGTAAATAACCCATTTAAAGAGCGCTCTATTTGTAAGTGAAGCAGGAAGGTCAAAGCACTCTGTGTCAGCTATATGACATACTAACCTTTACTTAGGAAGATATGAAGAGAGAGAAGTCCTCCCACCAACCCTACGACTAAAGCAATTTTTAAAAATTCTCATTCCCAAAGGGGTGTCTTAATGCCTCCAAGCAACACCGCAAACTTTAGCATTCAGGTTGTTATAAGGAAAACGGGTAAAAAACAAATGATGTGAAGGAAAACTCAGAAATCGATTTGCTACCTGCTGAGGTCCATGACACCATCAGCATGAGACCCCAGCACTATGTTTTCTCCACCTCCACCAACATTCAGGTGCTTGGCTGATCTGAAGCCAGCAGCAGCACAGGATACAACAGCACCAGTCTTCGAGGGGTACCCGAGTAGTCCAGAAATAGGGAGGGATATAATTGAGAGGAAACTTCATCGCCTTTAGCCCTAAGCCATCCTGCCACAGACCAAAGGCCAAAACTGTAGTGGCCGCAGCACCAGACACCAAATAAGACAGTGACAATGCAACCGGACAAGACAGGCTGGCACAGTGACCCGGAGCTGCAGATGTCAGGAACATTGACCTTTATCTATGAGTCGTAGGGCAAATCTGTTCAGCTAAGGTAGGAGCAGCCATAACTCACAAGTCTCTGAAATGTGGACAAGGTGTTTCCTGGCAACAATAACAAACCAACGGAGTAAAATGAATGTTTTCTCACCAACTTGCTGCTGGATGACCCCGCTAACACCCCTTTGCAGAAGACAGGATCGTCTCTGACAGAACCACCACCAACAGCTGATCCAGCACAGTGACACCAAAGCTGACATTGCTACACTCCCCTCTGCTCAGCTCCGAGGTTAGATAGGCTGACCACCTTCTCCCTGAGGGAACTCCAAAAATAGCATTCACTAACTCAACAAAGTCTACACCTGAATAAACCACGGGCAGAGGTATTTGTTCACAGCTCACAGCACAGCAGTATGCTTACTCAGTAGATGGATGCAAGGAGAAATGTAGGCCACACATGCAGAGAAGAAGAGATATCCAGACTTGAAAGATATCATAGATCTCATTTTCAGAGTCAGGAAATTAATACCCATTAAAATAGCCTGCAAGTACGGGGGTACAGCTCAATATGAGCCAGCTGGGCTAAGGAAAAACACGCTTCATCAGAAAGTTAAAAAGTTGATGGTTTTTTCCCCACTAAATTGCCTGATGAATCATTAAAGAAAAATCTTTGTGATGTAACTATTCAGACTTATACAAAGAACACTCGTTATTAGCTCTCAAAGTAATCCTCTGACTGCCATCTGGAGTTTAGCCTAAATCTTGATCTCAGTCACACCAAACATCCATGCATCTCTGAAACATACCTGAAAATGAATCACACTACAACATTAAATTCACAAAGTGGAAAAAGTTGACAGGAATGCTAAAAGCCTGAACCACCTTTTACTCCACAGGCTCTTCACAGACAGCTCTATAAATGCACGTTCCAGAATATCCAGAGAGTGAGCAAGGAGCAATTCATGCCCATCACAGTTAGACAAACATTTTCAAAATTAATTAGTAAAAAGGCAGGATTTATCAACCCAATCCTCCATCTAAAACAAATTGTTTCTTCTATCAAAACCTCAGTTTGTAGCAAACAAAGTTGACATGACATACCCAACCTTATTCCAATAACACAGGAGAAAAATCTTCCTAGAACTAGATTCTAA
Organism: Aquila chrysaetos chrysaetos; assembly: GCF_900496995.4. Taxonomy (NCBI): domain Eukaryota; kingdom Metazoa; phylum Chordata; class Aves; order Accipitriformes; family Accipitridae; genus Aquila; species Aquila chrysaetos. Next base: position 28,229,110 of record NC_044013.1, on the reverse strand, counting down.
CAGTAAACCAGACTTACCAAAGATATAAAATAACTTATTCCCTCACCCACGTATAAACAGCTCAAAATATCTTACTATTAAAGGATGCAGAAATTCCTTCACCTAAAGCACCTTAGATGACTGATTTTTTTTTTTTTTTTTTTTTTTTTGCTAACAACCTCCTGATTAGCTTGAAACTCCTATTCCCCACTGGCAAAAAAAGAAAGTCTAAGAAGCCTCCCACCTACAAAGCCTCTTAGCCTGAGAAAAATAAGTTTTCTTTAATACATGGCTCTCTGTTGCATGCTGAGCTCCCCACAGCAAAGCATTCAAGAATGATACACACCACATCACCAAGGAAAAAAAATTATCAGTTCCAGAGAAATTCTTCTATTTTCATGCAGTTTAGCAACCAGATTTTAGACCTTTGTAAGAAAGCCCACAACAGCAAGGAAAGAGGCATGGAACAGGCTGAAAATACTAAACCAGTTACACTTAGTTGATATTTGAAAGTGAATCTTTGCAAGAATGAGAAACGTTTATTTTTTCAAGTGATCACATGCATATAAAACACAAAGAGCCTTCTACATTGGAAGGCATGGTCCCAGAGACGAGACCTCCTGACAGCTGGCACACAGAATTTCTTCCAGCCAAAGGTATGTCTAAGTATAAGCACGAGCAAGATTAAAAAGGACCACCAGACTTGGCACCAGCGATGAGATCCCAAATTCTAGTCATTTCACTATCTACAGAGAAACAGGGGACTGTCACCACCCCCAGGTACAAACTTAACTACCTACTCACATCATGCTGCAGCAACTACCAACACTGCGCATGAGTATTCTACAGGAAGGTTTATGCTTATGTAGTTAAAGACTACACTGCAAAAAACACTAACATTTTTAACATCTTATTTCACACTTTCTTTAAATGGTATTTTAATTAATTTTTATCTTCAACAGAGACAAGAAAGAAACAGAGGAATTAACTCTATGTTTAATCGGTTACAAGCGTCACCAAGCTGAGCCTCATCTGTGATCGCTAGCTGCTTCTGTGCACAGCCAGACTAGCTTCAGTTTGGTAGGGGGTAATTTTAAGTTGTCATTATCTTTGCCACAATACCTTTCTCATGGCTTCAGCTTTGCCAAGGGTTACACAAGACCAAAGTCCTATACAGCAAGTCAATATTTAACTTAAGCACTGTACTGTTAAGACCCGCCTAGAGTATTTGATATAGTAACTTATTAAATCTTACACTATCTTTTCTAACAAAGAATAATAAAGGGCAATTTACCTTCTTTATGAGAAGTTGTAAAGATAAATTCTACAAGGACACCAGTTAGATTCAGCTTTAATAATTTTAATAAGGGACCTAAAAGGAAATGTTTCCATGAAAGGAGTTCTAAACAATATGATGTGTACACCGCAGAACAGGTTCAAGACAGGGGCAGGAGCCACAGTGCAAAAATCATTTAAAACTAAACCACACCAAGTTCTGGAAATTCAGCACTTTTTCAAAAAGTAGTATTTTAACACTGCAATTAAGCCATTAAACTATGTCACAAAGGCTTATATAAAACTTTTGGACATTACAAGGAGAAGTATTTATTCTCTACTAAATATCTCAATAAAATCTATTACGTGCTGTACTAACATAGACTTCAAAATAATACAAGAAACAAAAGACTGATTTTTTTTTTTTTCAGGCCAATTGTTCTTAGTCTTAGTGAAGCTAACCAAACTGTTTAGATGCCAAAAAAATTCTTTGCATGCCCCTGATGTAAATAAAGTTTTGCTAATAGGCTCATCTTTTATCATCTTTTTGGACAGAGATCTTTCTGATGTCAGAAACAGCTGTTAAAATACAGTTCAGACTACAACTAAGAGCAATTTTTTGTTTACTACATCTATTTCAATTCTTTACCCACCTGTTTTTTGTGTCTAAATGCAATTTCTTTACTTACTGCTAGTACTCCCATCTTTACATTTAGCAAAACTGCTTTTGTTCTCTAAAACTGAACATCTGTTTTAGCAATGATTCCAGTGGAGTTATTGGTGATAATCACCACAGGTAAATTTCTAAAAATTCTCCAGTTCTTCATTTGTAACCCTCCACATGCACCAGTTTGGTCATCACCCAAAAGTAAACCTTTTCAGGAAACAAAATAAAAATATTTCTACTGTAAAAGAGTGGAGGAGGGGCTAAGAATATTAGCTATATCATGAAATAAGGAGATAGACAGTATTGCACAGCTTTCATCTAAAAAAATATCAAAACAAAACCAAAATAAAACAAACAAACCAACCAACCAACCCAAACCACAAACACTAGGCCAGCTCACCTCTCCAGGGAAGTGCAGCCTCAGGGAACACTTTCACAAGCAGCTTAACTGATTTTGATCCATAACACTGCCTAAATGGGTGGACTTGCCTCTCCCTGTTATATATACTAGCATGAGCACAGACACAGTCAGCTCCATCAGTTCATTTTCTGTATGGCGCTAATTACCGACTGGTTTGACAGATGAATCCAGCCAACCACGCAGCCACTTATACCTGCACATGAGAGGCCATGAAAATGGACAATCAGAGGGCTGGAAAAGAGGTGCAGAGGGCCACTCTTTTCAGCAGTAACAGCATGTTAAACCTGCTCTCTTGAAATTCCACACTTACTGATACATATAGTTACCATGAAAATGTAACCTCTCACATCCCAAATGCCTGCTTGGAGCAATCAGATCAGGAATCAAATACATCTCAGAGTGAATGCAGAAAGTATTTATTTTTTCACTCTGCTTTGAAGATGAGATCAGTATGTTAAAACCAGTCTACCTCTGAAGTAGTAAAACTAGAGGATGAAAGAAGAACAACTGCAAATGAAGTCACAACAAGGTCTTAGTAGTTTCCAGTAGCAAAACTCCCACAAAGCTCAAATGAGAAAGGAGGCTGACAGGTTCCTATCCATTTTCTCTAAAGGTTTTATTTTCACTGTACTATGCTTGCAAGTGTTACTTATATCCATCTCCATCCATTTAGCAAAAATAAGCTAGAGGTACTAGATTCTGCCCCAAGAACTGCTTCTCCCTATAAGGCATCAAGATGCTGTCTTCCTTCACAGTTTTAAGTGCTGCACTTCTTACCAGTTATCACTTTGTTTCATTCTATCGGGCTAAGCCAAAGATAGTCCAACTGAAGCATCTGCTAAAGCCATCCCTTTCACTCTTCCAAACTTCTGCCAGATGAGAGAAGCATCAAAATTACTACACTTCTTTTTTTTTTTTTTTACTGAACAGGGCACAAAACCATAGAAACTTGTGCTGATTTTTTTTTTTTTTTTTTTTTTTTGTCAACAGCCTCTAGGACGTTTTGCTCAGACAGGATTACGGTAGACACCACAGTCTTAACTCGGTAATGATCTGCTTCAGATTCTGTCTGGAGATTTACTTAAATGCTTCCTCCTTCCCGGGAAGAGGAGATAATACCCTGCGATTGTTCATCTGTCTCAAAATAGGCATTACCAACACCTGGCTTCGTTATAGGGCTGAGAAACTGCTAGCGCCACAGATAACTCTAACTTCTTTTTTTAAATGCGTAGAACTCTTTTTTTCTTAAATATGCAAGCGTGGAAGCTACGCGCCTCAAAACAGGAGCAGACAAACCGTGGCTCGGCCCGTGCAAAGCAGAAGCGACACCCGGGAGCAGCGGGACGCGCTCAGCAAGGCGGCGGGCGACAGCTCGCAGCCCTGCGCGCCCAGGGCTCACCCGGGAAGCACCGGTGGCCGTCCCGAGAGGAGAGGCGCCCAACGCTCTCGGACAGCGGCCGGGGGCTGAGGAGCCAGCCGGAGCCCCTCACCTCAGGGACGACCCCCGGTGCCCGCGCCGCCCCTCCCGCTGCCTGAGAGACAGGAGGACCCCGGCCCAGCCCGGCCGGCCCCGCCGCGTTACCTGGGCACCGCGTCCGGCGCCGCCGGCACCTCCCCGCTCAGCGCCAGCCTCGCCTCTGCCCCGTCACTTCCGGGGCCGCGCTCCGCTCCGCCGCCGGTAGCGGGGCGCGCAGGCGCAGCGGCGCGAGGGCGGTGGTTGGGCGTGGTCGGGGGGGTGGCACTGACGGGGGGGGTGGCACTGACGGGGGGGTGGCACTGACGGGCGGGCGGCGGGAGGTCGTGAGGCGGCTGCTCGTGGCGGGCGGCGGTATCCCCGAAACACCTCGGTCGTTTCTGAGGGGCTCCCCGTGGGCCAGAGAGCGTGTGGGAATCCCAGCTGCCCCGGGCAGGCTGCGGAGAATCCGGACTCTCGGACAAGGGACAGGCCCCAGCCAGGCCTCTCCTCGGCCTCTAGAGCAGTCAGTTTGGTTACCTGTCGTGGATAGCACTGCACCAGGTTTGTGGCCGAGTGCAATTAGGGCAGGCAAACCACCAGTGGTTTTCTTGTCATCTGAGGTTTCTCCTGGTTTTGAAAACTTAGTGATACCAACCCCAATAGTCAGATAATTTTTCAGCCAGTTCTCCCAAAATACTAGGATGCAGCCTACATGGCCAAACTGGATATTGAGGTGCCAAACTTTGACAGATGCTTTTAACATCGTACTTCACTACTGGACAGAAAAGAGTTCATTAGTGGTACGTCAATAAATCAACCAGCAATCTGGAATGGAGAGCAGAAACATTTATTGATTATGTACACCTTTTTATCATTATTGACAGTTTTACTGTCTCCTTCAAGAAATGGCCCTCTACAATTACCGGTGTTGCTTTTATTCATTACAAGTATATGAACATTTACATCATACCTGTCTTCTGTATAAATTGCCTGGCATTCTTCATGTCTGATTCCTCAAGTTATTCCAGTGTGTTGCATTGTTTCATGGTGATGCTAATACAGCACAATAGTACCTTAGACCACATGTAGATGCTGTGAATAAGGGGACTGTAATCTTGCTCTTTAGTGGTTTTCTGTGATGCTTCCATCGTCTTTTGTAGTATCTTCATTTGCTCATAAGGACAGCCACATCGCGTTAGCACTAAGGGAATGCAATACTTTGAACATTAATGAAGCTTTCTGAAACCATTCTGAATTTCCGTTCACACTTCTATTTTCTGCCAGTCTGTTTTACGTTGGGATAGCAAAGGGAGTAAATTAAGCAGGAAAGATGAACACTAATGTCCATATTACTGTTCATGGGGATGATAGCAAGCATCCTTTGTTTGCTGGCTTCACAGGGGGCTTTTTGCATTGCTTTTGGTGATATTGTCCACTGTAAACCAGCACATGTAGTATAAATAAAAAAATAAATAAATTTTTAAAAAGGCAGCAATACCTGTAAGACAGCACTAAGTGCTTATGTTTGCTCTCATTTTAAAAAATTCTGAAACACGTTCCCCACTTTTATTTCTCCCCTAGTGGAAGTCGTAACATTCACGTCACTCACTGCGATTTGCACGCTACGATTTGCAACGAGGGACTATAGTTGCGTATCACTCCGCTCTCTTGCTGGTTTGTCATGTATCATCAATACAAGAGGAAGGTCTCTCTGCTTGCACAAGCAATACCAAGGCTTGCCAGGAGGTGTTGCTTTGAAACCACACAAATATCGGAGCTTAAAAATCATGAAAGAGGCTTGGACTATTAAAAATAACCAACAGATACTTTGTTCTGGCGGGGAGAACTCAACATCCTCCATTTGAAATGGTAATTTTTTGTTTAAGACAATTTAAATCTGAAATGCATAGAGTAGTAAAGAGAGAAATAAATGCTCAACAGGGGACCCACTCGATGGGAAATACTGTGGGTTTGTACATTGCTAACAAATATGTTACAGCAGCTTTATGTGTGCAAAACTGTCAAGTTTTGTCAATCTTGTCTTTGCAGATCTGGATGTTAAAAAAAATACACATATATACATGTATAGATATTTTACAGACCTGATGCAGTGGGGATTTTTAGAGGGGTAACCTGGTTTCAAGAAGCCAAGGAGCAGAGTAAAGCCTCAGTAAGACAAATAGTTGTCCTGCTCAGAGAGCTGTGTCGCTGTGCTCTCCACAGCTGTACACATGCATTTTAAAAGAAAATGAGTTGTTTCTTTCTAAGGGGGAGTGCAATGTTGGATGTGCAACTGTTCTCCAACTACAGCCCTGTTTTTAAGTACATATTGACAGTGACAAATTTAATTATGCATTTAATTATGCCCAGCCTTGGTCTAGAAGACAGAACAGGAGGCAAAGTTTCCAAGACATTTAAAACCTTTTTTGCTAAAGGAAAAAATGCCTCTAAGGATACCCAGCAAGGAGGAAAAGTTTTTAAATATGGCTTTATCACATCAAGCTCAAACAACCTCCATTGCTAAAACAAGCTGAGGCTCTTCAGCAGAAATTTAAACTCTGGAATAGGACGATAACTTCACAGCCCACAATATGCCTTGGTGTGTAGATGTAGTTACCACACTTACTCCAGCTGTGCCTTTCAAAGAGCTATACGTACCAGTCCTGAGGCGACGAACTCCAGCTCACTGAGGCTCTGGAAGGCTGGTTTTGGAGACAGTTTAGAAAAGGACCTCACGGTTAGCAGAGGAGGTCACCTAAGGGTGTGTATAAACAAAGGAGCCTTTGAAAATTATTTTATGATCAGACGTTTACCAATATTGTTTTTTACCACAGATGAAGGTATTAGCCAGGATCAGAGAACGGTGTACCAGACAAACGATTATAAAGTTGAAGAGTTCAACAGCTCTTTTGAGCTGTTTGAATAATTTTTTTAAAGCCAAAAAAATTTTGAAAAAGGTGTAGCTGTGAAAGAGAAAGCAGAAAAAAGTTGGTGAATTTAGCTGGCCCTCTGAACCGTCGTTTCAACAGCAGGGTGTAATCAGGCCTGATGTTTAGACCAGCTGCTGTCAAGAACAAATAAGTTTTCAGAGCTCCTACCGCTCTCGGCACTGTGACCATGGGATTTACCACAAAAAACTCAGATCAGATTGTACAAGACAACTAGTCAAACCTTCCGTATTCCTCAGAGGTAGTTGCAGCAGAAATACTCTATTCCTACAGCTGGAACATCACTGCAGACCCTCCTTTTCAAACACCTCTGGGGTCAGAAAGAGACTTGTGCAACTAGTCAAATAATCATTTTCCAGGAATTTTTGTTCTGTGTGAATACGTTTATAGCAAATCAAGCTGCCTCTGCTGAAGTACCTTGCATCAATGATTGTCATGGTTTAACCCCAGCCAGCAACTAAGCACCATGTAGCCGCTCACTCACTTTCCCCCCCACGCAGTGGGATGGGGGAGAAAATCGGAAAAAGAAGTAAGACTCGTGGGTTGAGATAAGAAAGGTTTAATAGAACAGAAAAGAAGAAACTAATAATGATAATACTAATAAAATGACAACAGTAATAATAAAAGGATTGGAATATACAAATGATGCACAATGCAATTGCTCACCACCCGCCAATTGACGCCCAGCTAGTCCCCGAGCAGCGACCCCCCCAACTCCACTCCCCCCAGTTTATATACTAGATGTGACATCACATGGTATGGAATACCCCTTTGGCTAGTTTGGGTCAGCTGCCCTGGCCGTGTCCCCTCCCAACTTCTTGTGCCCCTCCAGCCTTCTTGCTGGCTGTGCATCAGAAGCTGAAAAATCCTTGACTTTAGACTAAACATTACTTAGCAACAACTGAAAACATCAGTGTTATCAACATTTTTCTCATACCTAACTCAAAAACATAGCACTGTACCATCTGCTAGGAAGACAATTAACTCTATCCCAGCTGAAACCAGGACAATGATATACTGGAATAAAAATTAACCCAAGTCTCCTATAAATAAAGCACCTGTTTGTATCATTCAGCACTTCCTGAACAAGGCTGATGATCCCAGGAGGCTGTAGAAGACTTGACAGACTCATGTTGTTCCAGCTCAGGAAGAAGCAGGATTCTTTTTCTTTTACCATACCACATTCTGAGTGGTCTGGAAGACAAAGCACAACGTTCACATTCATTGAAATCTGTCCTTTGGTGAATATCCCTCCTTACCATTTCTAGTAATGGAGTTTCTAAGGATTTGATTGATATTCCTGTTTTGAGAAGCCTTTTCTTTCTCTAGAACTGGAATGGGCACCAGATATGTTTTCTGAGCATTATCCTCCACTATGTAGTCAAAAGACCAGTAATCAAAGGGATGACAAAACTTAACAACCCCAGAGCAATGTCCACAATCTACTTCACTGCCTGCCTTGTCCTGTTGAAAGAAAGCCTTTCATTACTACTCCAACTTTCTTATGCAAAGTTAAGCCTCTACCATAATCATAGTTTACTTCTGAAATGGCATTGGCTGCCACAGACAAGTAAGAGTAGAGCTGTCCCCTAGCAGAGGATGAAGACATGAGCAATTTTAGATATGCAATTTTAGCTGTATTTCTCTTTGTATAGCAAGATATCTTTCCTTTTGGCAGGCCTTAGGGCTAGAGAAAGCTGCCACCATGTCTTGTGGTTTCTTAGTCAACAGCTGTTTTTCATCAAAGTATAAACTGCCAGACAGTCTGCAGGGAAAAGCCCTGCTCCTCACAGAACAGCCTTAGAAAGAGAAGTGCTGGAGACCTGTACAAGCTTTTGGTGAATTACTCAAAGCTTACAGAAGGAAACTTGACCATCTTGATTACATTTTGTCAAGGTTAAGTGCACCAACAGGCTCTGCAACCTCAATCCCCACCCATGGCTGCCTGTGCTGAAGATCCGCTCTGATATAGCAGAGCTGCATTGCCTCGGATCAGACTGCTGTGAGAATGGAAAAAAAAGCAAGAAGCCTAATCTGGGGCCCATGCCCATGCACTCTTCCTCCATTGGTCTGGGAGTTGCATTTAAGCTCAGACCCTCATGCTCGGTCCTTATACAACTCAGCACACAACAAAGCTCTGAAGACTTTAATTTCCTCTGCTGTGTACACTTAAATGCACTTCCTCTTCTCACTACCAAACTCTATTTAAGGAAGAAAAAAAGGCAAACATAAAGCTTACAACAATAAACCTTAAACATTTACTGGAGCCTTTCCATGACTCTGTAGAGCTTGCTTTTTTTCTTTTCTGTGAGCTTTCTTTTCCCGAGAACTGTTTTCTTCTGTGTTTATTCATGCTCAGAAGGGTCCTGTTTCGTTAGTTGTATTATTAAAGGACAAGTAAAATAGACCTGTAAATTATAAACAGAAAGTACAACTCAGAGTGATCTTTGGTTTCATTCTGGTCAATAAAAATACAACAGATCAGTTAGCCCTCTAAGGCGTAGTTTACATTGTTTTTATAAACTCCCAAAATACACTGTTTTACAAGCAAATTGCAGAGTATTATCCCTGGTTTGTTTGGGGTTTTTTTCTTACATTACTTAACAAGTGACAGAAGAGCTGTAGTGATCTACCACAACAGCAATAAAGGCAGTTGCTATGAGCAAAGACTATATGTTTGTACAGACCTTTCTGTATGCATAAATCAAGTTCTAAAATTATTTATACCTGTTCCAGACCAGGGGAAGGAGCTGCAGCCTTTCTGCCCAGCGGCTGACATGTAAAGGCCAAGAGATATAAAGGAGAGATTGTAGAGCTATAAAAACATTTCAAGCAAAGCTAACTTTCCACAACAAACCAATTAGGATAAACTGCACCCCACAGATTAAACCAACACCTTACAACCCACAGGGAAAGTCAAGCCTCATTACACACCCATACCTGGGAGAACATTGTGTGGTTGTTGGGAGGGGTTTTTGGGGAGTTACTGGGAGATTCACTCCAGGCTGGGGGTCGGCTCTGACAGGTCTCTTACCCAGCACTGCGAGCAGGTGTAAGAATTCATCAGTTCTTCAATGTACAGGAATTTTCCCTCTGAAGAACCTTTTCTTTCCCTTGAATTACACTTTAGTGCAAAGAATACATTTTGTAATATTAGAAACTTTTTTTTTTCCTACCTTTTAGCTTTTTTTACAAACTGATGATTTTCTAAGTAAAATTTTACAGTGTGGCAAAGCTTACCACATCCTCATTTCATTAGCTTCCCTGTATCAATTAAAACAATCACATGGGCTTTAGCCTCTTGTGGAGTTTTAAGGAGGACCAGCCCTCGTGACAAATATTTTCCTTTTAAACACCAAGAGCATGTTGTGTACCACTAAGCCACGACAATGTTCACCCCGCCCCCCCCTTTCCAAAACAAGGGTTACTGTTGTTATCACTGCACTGAACTGAGGGGTTAGCTGTAAAATAACGCCCAAGGAGATCGAGGGCACACAACTTCAGGGGAAGCGCGCCTTAAATCCTGCGATCCGGGGCACCTCAGGCCGCGGGGTCGGGGACAACACCCGCGGTGTGGGCGTCCCGCCCCGGCGGGGACGGCCGGGTCCCGGGCGGGGAGAGCGGCGGGCGCTCGACATGGCGCAGTACGCGAGGGGCGCCGCCGCCGTGGCCGTCATCCGCCTCCGCAACCCGCCGGTCAACGCGCTGAGGTAACGGCAGGCGCGGCCGGTTTCCCCCGCGGCCGCCCGCCATTTCCTGGGGCAGCAGCCCCTGCGGTCCCGCCGCTCCTCAGGGGCTGCGCCGGGCGGGGACTATGGGGACTGCAGCGCCGGCAGGCTTCGTCCCTGGCGCTTGCCCTCCCTTGGTGAGCAGGGTGGGGGGATTTCCTTTCTTTTCACCTCATTCCCCCCCGCCCCCTCCCTCCTTGTGCGTGTGAGGCCTCTCCTGGTCCCAGGGTCCCAGCCCCGTGAGAGCCTCTGCCGAGGGACTTCCCCGAACACAGCACTCGGGTACCTTCAGCAGCCCGGACGATTCCTTCAGAGAGAGCTTAGATCTCCCTTTGCAAAAAAACATGCTGAACTTTTCTATGACTTCTGCTCTTTATTAGAATTTCTAGTGGGTTCTTTTTGCAGGAGAGGTGTCAGGCTCATCATTCTGTAGTTGCTGTCATCTGCTGTGGAAGCTGCTTAAAATCTTTGCATATTTCTCATCACCTTCCAGTCTTTAAGCCTCAAGATGATGCTTCCAGCAAGAAATTGCATAGCAGCCGTAGCAGTTCAGCCATTTCTCCCTGAAGTTCCTTCAGAGCTTGTAGGTGAAAACCAGTTTTTCCTCTCAGATTTGCTACTGCTTTAGTTGCCTGCCCCATACGCTGCACAGTACTTGCTTGGCAAGTCCCTGCGCTATCCAAGTGAGTGCAGGGGTTAGGGCAAAGGGCTTTGTGAATAGCAGGCGTGGTTCAACAGCAGGAGCTGGCATCAGGATTAAACCAAAGCCAGGGCTGTCAGAAGCGAAGGCAGCTCATTTGCCTTTTAAAAATGATTAAGGAATTGAACTCTAAATGCTGACCTTGGTCAAGAAAGGCCCCAAGGAATCTCAAACACAAACCAGTGAAAAACAAACACCAATCTGTAGGAGCCTCTGAAATTTTAGCTTTTCATGTGTTTCAAAAAGGATGTACGTGCTTTTTGGCTTTACATAAATTGTTATAAGGTGTGTATTTTAGTTCCTTTGGTTCTGAGCACGTAGTCCCTTTTTAAGCAGCTGTAGTTGAAGAGCTGTTCTGTAACAGTTCCTGTAGCATGTATTCGGTGTATATTCACAAGCCAAAAAAAATCCACTGTAGTTATGCTTGACTTGTAAGCCAGAACGTTTGTTAAACAGAAGCTGAAAGAGACAAGTAAGAGCATGAATACGAAATGCAACCTGCTGCCCTTCTGTAGCAAGCTACATTGCTTTGCAGTCACTGGCAATGCTCACTCTTGTTGCAACACGTTTAAAAGTAGAGTAAGATCATTTTCACATGCCCAGATAATTATCATGAAAAAACAAACTTGGAGTGGCCTGATGAGATTAGATGAACTAGGCGGGCAGGACTCCCAGAACTGCAGGGTGCAAGACATCCCTTGGACCTCCTGTGCTCAAGACCAGTCTAAGAAAACTTCCAGGCTGTGCCCACACTAAACTTCCCATCCTTCAGAGCTAAAGATACGTGCTTAAAGGAACCTTAATTCTGCCTCTTTTCAGAAGTCCTTGAGAAAACCCAAAGTTGCCTTCTGCCTTCGAACAGCAACTGCATGCACTTGTACAACAGCCTCTTCAGGACAGACCCCTGCCTCTACTACCCTTTACTCTTTGCCCCTCAAGGGTAACAGATGGTGTGGTTGTGGTCCTGTCCCCCAGCCCCGCGATGGAGAAGGAAGAGCCTGGCAGACTATACATCCAGTTTCCATTGAGTGCTGTATCTTCACTCCCCCACACCTGTATTGTGCTGCCCACACTTCTGCTGACAGCCCCCCAGGACAAAGACCCCTAGGAGTACTTACTTCACTCATGTAGGCTCGTTCCCTCATGACAAGCTCCATAGCACAACATAAGATGGGACTGCTGTGATCCTGGCCATGGTTCCTCACAGCCACTGCTCTGCTAGCATTGACACTCCTGTGACTGGCAGTGAGCCAGCTCGGGGTGCAAGTGTGACTGAACACCAGCCAGTTGGTTTGGGTTGGGTTTTCAGCCAGCCTAGCTCTCTGCATCAGCTCCTTCTGCAATTGCACAAGTAGAAGTACATGAGGAAGGATGGGAACCTGCACAGCAAGGATTTAAATCAGTTAAGCTGCCATGAAACTATAACTTAAAATATGCCTGTGGTCTTTGATCACATGTCAGGGTAATACCCGTTTTAGAAGGGATCCGTAATTATCTCATACTTGCCATCAGGTAGTTTTTGGCTGAGACCTGGCTGTAGCTAGGAAAGGTAGAGTACACTGATCCTTGTGGGTTCTTTCTGCTTCTGCATACTTTATGTGCTGGACCATAGGGGAGCAGGTTTGTGATTGCTGTTGGAAATGTTTGACTGCATAGGTGATAGCAGGCAGTAAAAGTTACAGACAAGAGCCATCTCCTGCAATCCTAAAAATTTAGTTTCACAGCAGGCACAGATGCTTTTAAAAAGGCTGGTGGGTTTTTCCCTGCTCTGCTCCAGCCTCACCCCTCTCTCCCCATTATATGTGGCACTTGGTGCCATTATCCCAGTTCCCAGGCCATCGCCCTAGCCATTAGCAATTTAGAAGCCACTGGTGGGTAGGATTTTGCTTTCTCCTGTCTGACACGATGCGCTGCTGTGCAAGTACCTCCCAGGCAACACTTTCCTAAGGAATGTATGCTGACTTGTGAGTCTGGCAGCAAATTTGGCTCCCGGCTCCCACACACAGACTCCCCTTCATGCTAATCTTTCTCTCCATCAGCAGAGGTGGCATGTACCAAATTTGATTTGTGTGGGATTTTTTTTCCTGGTTTGCAGAAGTTTAGTATTCAGAGATCTACATTTATGAGACTATGGCATAGAGAGAAGGGATTTAGATATGCAAAAAACTGGGAAGTTTTGGGGAACGGACAGACAAGACTTGCAAGAGAAAGGACCAGCCATACCTTATTAGCAGAGGCAGGCTTCTGGCACTGAAAATTAAGAAGGATGTGGAAGAGTATTTCAACATTTAAGCTGACAAGTGCAGAAAAGCTCCAGGGATGATAGGGTAGGGCATGAGGTAGGGGAGTGTACATGTGGGATTATATAAAGTATAACAGCATAACAGTCAGGATTGGAAAAGGCTCTCCCTGGCTGCTAGGATTGTCCCTCTGACCCCTGATCAGCATAATGATCAGAAAATGTAAAGGAGATTAGAGAAGCTGCAACTTCAGATAGGTAGCGATGATGGGAGAATCTGATTACCTGTGTTGGACTGGATCAGCACCTCATCAGGATGAGATGCAGGGAGAAAATGCTGGGATGCAGTAAGTGTCTGCTTCCTAAAACAGCTATTCTAAAACCCCACAGAAAGGATGCTGTTCTGGGTTTGGCCTTAATTTATGTGCATGACTGTTCAAGCTGTATTAGCTGCTGTGTGACAGCAACTAGTACACATCTGGATCTGACACTGAGGCAAGAGGGAGCAGAGGTAAATCCAGCACTTGAGTACTCAATTTCGAAGGGAATTATGTAAATACACAGCAGTTAGTTCAAACAAAAGTACTACAAGCAGCTATCCAAAAGACAAGAAGCCTGCAACAAGGATGGAGGCTGGATTGTTGTTGTTTGGGATTTGGGGGTTTTTAAGTTTGTTAGAAGCCCAGGTAAACTGTTCAGCCAGCAAGTGATCTGGTAAAAGCCCTGCATGGCTTGATGAGAAAGCTAAGAAGACTAAGTGAAAAGTTTGATATTTTTTTAAGAAGTGGAAAGCTTACTCAAATGAGGAGAACAAGAAAGCCCATAAAACATGACAGGAGACATGAAATTAAGACAAAAAAATGTAAAGAGGGGATCCAGGCATGCTAAAAAAACAATAGCAAAAAGTTCTTTAAATAAAAAATATAACCCAGGACAAGCTTACAGGATGCCGAGCTCAAAACTAACAGTTACAGCTCAGGGAAGGGATCCTTAACCTTTGATAGTTCTGTGAAATCATCAGCTCAATTTGCTGGGGCAGCCCGAAAAGCCCACAAAATATTTGGTACCATCAGGATGTATGTTGAGAACAGAGCAGAGGGCATCCCTTTTCTGCAACATAAAACATCTTAACTGTTGTGTGTAGTTCCGGATTTTGCATTTACAGAAGGAGATAAGGATGATCCAAAAAGGGACAACCAAAATAATCCAAAGGATGGTGCACTGCGCAAGAAAGCGGACTGAAAAAGCTGAGTGTCATCCATTTGGAGAAGAAAAGGCTATGGGAGAATAAGGTCAAGGTTTACAAAATCATAAAGTAAATAAAGGCGTAACCCTTTACCAAATCCTGCAACAGTTGAACTAGGGGCATTTGATTAAACTAGTAAGAGATTGTTTCAAAACAGATAATACAGAGCTTGCTGCCACAGGCGTCTGTGGAGGCAGATGGATCAGCAGAATCAGAAAGGGATTAAGCAAATTCACAGACAGCAGGTGTATAAGGGATGCTAAAAAGAGTGTTTGTAGGCATACAGAGCAACATCCCCAATGCAGTGATTGTGGATGTTGGGGGAAGTGCAAGGGGAAAGGACCAGACCTGCATGTTTTCCATAAACAGCATTTTCTACTGTTGGATTTGAGTCTCACTTCTTTAAAGGTGACTAAGTAAATTTTCAGGATTCCCTTAAATTACTTTAAAAAAAAAAAAAAAAAAAAGAAGAAGTTCACATTCACAAACCCTAGCTAAAACCTGAAATTGTTAAGGTAAATAATAAAACCTTGTTACAAATCCAGCACATCATCAGTGCAATAACTTTTATGCAAAATAAAAATAACCTGGTGTGGTGACCTACAAGAATATTCTCTTACCCTGGTGCACACATGTTCTTTAACAACACCTGTGGTGTGTTTCTGAAACCCATAACACTGAATCATCTTGGCAGAATCATTCTTGCAGTCCAAATAGTATACGTGGTGGAGCTGACTACATAGCATGGGATTAAGCATAGATTGGAATATACGGAGTGAGTTTTTGCATTGTTACTGTTAAATGAATGACACTGTCACAGTATTGAAATACTTATGCAAATTATGGTGACTTTTTGTTTCTTTAATGCTCTAGCTTTTTGAAGTTGTGGTACTCTTGAGTATTTTTATAGCTTTACTGTCATACATTTTACTACAATGCTTTCATTGAAAATTACATCTTTTAGTACCAGTTATAATATGTGAGTTACAAAGCAATGCAGCCTGTGTGTTGGACTGTAGCATATCCTGAAGCAAACATATTGCTCCATCTTAGGAGAGCAAGAAACTGCAAAAAGTCTGATGTTTCTTCCTTTTTGTCCCACAAAAAAATTCCCACTGGGAAAAAGTTGTATGGAGGGAAAATAAAAATTTATGCAAGTACAGGGTCAAGTTATTCTCTGGCAAAAATAGTTCTGTTGGGTTAATACAGGTCAGGTAGGTACTGAACTGCTATTTTGTGGCAGCCTTGATGACTAATTTTTCTTCTGGTAGGAGTATGTTGTTGTAAGTGCTAAGGGCTTGTAACTAATTTCCTACATAAAATCCTGAACCTTTCCATTTAATGCAGACAAACCTGTTATATGGGCATTTTGCATCTGCTGATCACGTGCCTGCAACAGACACAGAAGTGCTTTGATTGCTTCTTGTCTGGTTCGGAGAGAATTGTGCCTTTTTTCTATACAATATTTTCAAATCAGTAATTTAACATTTGTTCAGAATCCTGGTACGTATTTTTTCCCCCTTTTTGCAGCATGGTTTGTAAAATGTAATGACACTTCATAATGCTTTTCCCTTTAATCTTGCAGCCACTAGGTGAATTCGGTATTTCTGTGGCCTGGCTCTCCACTGATGCAAAAACAGACTTCTAAGAGCAGCAAGCAGCCTGTGGGTCCTCCTCAAATAGCAGCAGCCACAGCACTCCATATTCCAAAGGGAGTGAGATAAAAACAATTTTTTAACATGGATTTTTTTCCCCACAGAATATGAAACCATTTATTAAAATTGGAAGGGCTTTCATATTCTGCTACATGGAACTATATGCACTGGAAGGACCTTTACCGAGTCACCTAATAGTTTTTCTTTGTCATGGCCAAATTATTCTCATTTTAAGTTTCAGCTTTCAGAACCATTACTAACATCAGACTTCAGAGTTATCTTTGATGTCTGGATGAGGCAATTGGTACATAACCAGCTGTTCTCTCTCCAGAAATAACACTTCTCAGTCTCTGGTTGTCATGTCTCAGGGCTCCCACTGATCATTCTGTGTAGCATGGCCTTATCCAGGCAGCAGCTGATCCTGGAGACCCGCCTAGACAGTCCCCTCAGCCAACAGCCCTGATTAATAGACTTTGCTAATAGCTTCTCTTAATTTTTTATTTTGAAGGAGGAATATGCAGGCTGGCAGGACTTCACACAGCTGGCTTACAGGAAACTTCTTGGGCTCCCCAGGTTTTCCTTTTCAGTCCATGGATTTCCACTTCAGTGCTGCAAACTGTTGCCTTATATAAATATGTGATTACCCACCCTGGACACACCTAGAAGCATTACACATGAGTACAGCAATATATTTTTCATCTACTTTATGACAGGTGTCCTTTTTAAATGAAATGCCCTCAAATATATTGAAAAACATAAACAAACCTAGTATGCATCGGGCCTTTCTATCAGTTCTCTTTTAATTCACACTCCTCTCCACTGGGCATCAACAGAGCTCTGCTCCCTTTTCATCAGCCACCAAGTTTACATGTGAAGCTGGGCTTAGGGTTTGGAGAAGGTCTAGGAATGGAAGCTGTATTTATAAAGGACTGGGCGAGCCTGTATGATACTTCTTTTAGTATTCCTCCAGCCTCCAACTGCTCGTGGCTCAGATTTTCTGAATGAGAGGCATATCTACATATGTAGTATGTATATACACGTGCACACGGAAAAGTCTATCTCACAAACTATATATACACTTATATACTTACAAGTGTGTGTATATGAATATATTTTGGTATCTAAATTATATATACACACAATTTGTGTTAATATTTCTATTAATAAAGTCTTAGGTGTTAATGGTTCTATTTTTACCTACCATCTTTATTTCCACTGTCTTCTAAAACAGACTATACTCTCCACGTCCATCCATCCACACACATGTATATATAAATTAGCTTCTAAGCTTCAAATATGAAGTGGGCATACAGTCAAATCAGATTTTTTAAATATCTGATTTGTAAAAATACTATTTGTACTTCTACTGTTCCATTTTGAAGTTCTTCGTTAATTCTTTGCTGGCCACACTTACTGCTTGTGTGTGTGGAAATATGTTCAGATGAGACAAAAGATTACATTCTATGTAGTGTTTTAGGCCCAAATTCACTTTGACAGGATCCCACACAATTTTAAGTCTGGACCTATATACAGATCTTTGCAAAGTGAAAGCATTATAATTGTCAGCGCAGCACCAAATCTGTGTCAGGTGTTTGAAAGGTAACTTTTTATCCCTGGAGCTCCTTTTCCCTTTAAAAAAGTTCCTAGACTGTCAGTGGTTTAGCCTTAATTACTTTTAAATTATGCTAAACTGTTTTCCTGAAAACCTGTAAGTTTAATTCATAAAGACATTTTCAAAAGAACATTTCCCTGTGCTGCTTGCTTTGGAAACAGCAACGTCATAGCCAGAAGATGACTCTCCAGGAAGTGAATGACAGGTCAGCAGTCATAAGCTTGTTGGATTTTGGCGCTTGCCCTTGAAGTAAGAGGGAGACTAACAAAATGATTCACCCAGAGAGGCTGTGGCAGAAGACAGGCCAGGGGAGAGACTTGCTTGGACGTACTGCTCATTTTCACTGGGATGTTTGGTGTTTATAACACAGACCTCTTGGAAGGGTATGTAGTTGATTGTTACTCAGTTAATCTCTAATTTATTTCAGTTTGACAGTTCTCCAGGCATTGGAGGATGGACTGAGGAGAGCAGATGCAGATCCTTCAGTGAAAGCTGTTATGATTTGTGGTGAGAATGGGAAATTCAGTGCAGGTAAGATATTTTTCATCAAACACAGCCTGAGAAAAAGACAAAACACTCTCCACCCACCATGTCTGAATATTCTCTGCCTCATAACACTGCTGATAGAAGTCCTGATTTGACTGGAAATAGCCACAAGACAGTGGCCTTTTTCTATTCTGTTGTGCCACAGTTGACATGGGGTACCTGACAAGCTGGACTGTGCAGGCCAGAAATAAGCTGGTGTGTTCGTGCTGAAATGAGGGACAGCTGCTTATCTCCCTAATGTACTGATGCCTCCTTACTCTCCATAGCTTTGTATAAAATCTCTGGACCATCAACTGATCCAGTGTATGGAACGTACCTGGGGTGGGACCGTGGTGAATAACGGATCTTCTCCAGTTGTGGAAACCTGGGAAGCTAGGGAATTTTTGTGGAGCTCTACATTGCTTGTTAGTAGTAACTTGCACTTAACTATTCCAGAGTCAACTTTATTACACCAAGGATGTCTGCAAATTTCTGTAGTAACTGTATGATCATTACAGTTACTATGTATTTTTGTACTTTGCCCTTCCCTGAGCTCTCTGAATAGGCTCAAGGAGTCAGGGTTTCTTGAAGGTTGTCCCAAAAGGGGTTGATTCCTGTTAACCACTCTCCTACCAGCAGCATGCTCTGCAAGGACATCTGTGACCAGCTATGTTCAATGGCACAGAGGGAAGGATCATTCCAATCACTGCCTTGCCCACTAATTCCTCTTAATCTGTGCTAACTCAGGAGCTGACATTCGAGGATTTTCTTCTCTGAAGAGACGTGGTATTGCCTTGGGCCCCATCATCTCTCTCATAGAAAGGAGCGAGAAACCTGTGGTGGCTGCCATTGAAGGCATTGCCTTGGGAGGAGGCCTGGAGGTGGCACTTGGCTGTCACTATCGGATTGCACATGTGAAGGTAACACATGCTGCGAACTACAGAGACTGGTGAGGCATCAGGAGCCCTGCACATATGGCCATGGACAGGGTGGGAGACTGCTCCTGAAGAGGAGTGGGACAGCATGCCTTTCTTGGGATCATCTGCCCAGAGGAGGTGGGCTTTATAGCTACAGGATACAAGTTTGTGTGCTCAGACATTCTTCACCTACACCACCACCCTTGACATGGTTGCATAAGTCCTACGAAATAACTAATTCCAAGTAATTTCTAAATATAAAATTAATTTGTAACTAGTAGAATAAGATGGCTGCATAGAAACTTCAGTTACTGAATATTAATTTGCCCTAGGTCTCAGTAGTCATTACGTATATTCTGATGTAGATGGCTGTATCTTACTGTCTCATGCAGTGTGACTGTCACTTTTTTTCCTCCAGCCCTGTGAATTTTGCATTTCTTTCTGCTAGTGGCCTAGTTTCAATAGGTGATTGAAACTCAGCTAGCATGGAGCATTTATGATTTGATTCCCCATGAGCTCTGGGTCCTCAAGGAGCACTCCGACCAAAAGGCAGCTTTAAGAGTCTTTTTAGGAGTGATCAGTTTTTTTTTCTTGAATCCCCTCCTTCAAGATTCAGGAATGCTGAACTACCTTTTAGTGGCACCTGGTATGCTTGTAGAGACTCTTCACTGATAGGGCCACCCCCTCACTTTTGCAGTGTGATTTACTGTTTCTCCATGACAGTGTGGGTTGCTGTAACAGCATAAAGAGGTATTCTGCATCACCCTATATGCCACCTAAGGCGGGTGCTGTAAGAGGTGACTCTAAATCTCTTAAGAGCTCAATGGAAAATATGCAAAGTGATTTTTTTTTTTTTTTAATGAGGCAACAAAATCTAAATAGATTTTTAAGAGAAGACAAGACCCCCTCTTCCTGCTGCCTCTGGCTTCTCTGCCATAACCCTATTAAACATCAAGTGCACCAAGAGCCATTTGAAGGAAACACATTTGAAGAAAGATTAGGGAAGAGTCCAGAACCAATTTTCCTTTACTAAACTTCCAAGAGTTAGAGTAGGGAGGTAACAGTTAAGTCACAGAGTGCCCTCCAGCATTTGGTAACAACTGCTTGAAAGCATTAGTTTAGTCATGTGTCAGTCTGGGGGATGCTCCAGTGCTGTGCTACCACACGTACATCCACTGAAAGTGATGTTTTTCCTGTGCATTCATACACAAGTTCTTGAAATGGTTGAGTGGGCTTTTGTCTTAAATGTCATATGTGGCAAAAAGCAAGGATGAAGTTTCTATGTAGAAGTTTTGAGACTTCCTAGAGGAGCAACGTGTGAATCAGGTCTGCTTGTCTTCCCTCTGTTCTGCTCAGTTTGTAATTATCACTCTTTGTAATCAGATTTGTTGTTGAATTTGACTTCATTTTAGGCACGGATGGGTTTTCCAGAGGTCACCATTGGGTTACTTCCAGGTGCTGAAGGCACTCAGCGACTACCCAGACTGATTGGGGTACCAGCTGCTCTGGATATAATCACTACAGGTAAAGTACTGTCCTTGGCCTTGCTCTGTATATAAGAATATGGCATTAATCATACCACCAGCTTGGTCTAAGAAACTTAAATTTCTTTCACCTCTGTAGCTGCTCGGGTTGAAATTCAGCTTGATTCCTCTAATGATGGGCTAAGAAAGGGACAAACATGCTTCTGAGGCATGTAGTTAGTAATGCATTTTATGTACCTGATAATGAATATGTCTCATATTTGAAGCCAGCTACACACAAGTCATTTGATTAGATGGAAAAGAATGAAACTGCCCATCATGCCCCACTGTAGTCACTTTATTTCTCTTTTTATCACAGGAAGACACATTCCAGCAACTGAAGCACTGAAGCTGGGCTTGGTTGATGAAGTTGTGGAAGAAAACACAGTTGAGGCAGCAATTTGCTTGGCAAACAAAGTGATTGGTGAGGAAAAAAATGTAGGAATGCCAAGAAATAATTGGTGAAGTGTCAGGGCTGAAAAGAGTCAGAACAAAGTCCCCCAATTTGTTCCAATTTATATGCTCCATTCATTGAGTTTTGGCATCCATATAAGGTAGAATTAATTGCAGAATTTGTTTTGTGCTGTCTGAAGTGAAAAATTCAGATGCTGGAGAGCTGCAGAAATTCAGGCGAGGATTTGGAGAGTAGATACATATCAAGTCCTCCTGCTTCTTAATTATACATCCAAACTCACATGCTCCTCTAGGCTGCTGCACTCTGCTGATTTGGGGGAGTATGTGCTCTTTCCATATATAGTTTTGGATCACAGCTGGTATTGCATGTATTCTGTTTGCACCATCAATAGTGGCTGATCAAAAATAACTTTCTCCCTCTAGTGGAGGGGCTGGCACATCCTCAGCCCAATTTAATGATCCATGAGTCTGCAAGTGACTCTATCCCTAATCCTTTAGCTTTAGTTGCTATGTAAGAAAATGGCCTGTGGAGGTGGGAGGGATATGGAGAAATTCCCCCCCCCACCCCCCCCCCTTAGAAATAACAAAATCAAATTCACTGGAGTTAACATAGGAAAAGGAACAGGAGCATCACCTTGAGAGAAAACAGGATATTTTTCCACTTGTAACCTCCTTGTACCTTTGGAAACAGACCACTGAATTCTATCAGGATTTCATCTGGATCTCTGTCACAATGAGATGCATGCAAAGAAGCAAAAAACCTCTTTCTGCTTCAATCATATGGCCTTATAGGCAATACTTTTCCAAGCTGGGGTGCTGCTTTTGCTCCTGCAGTTCTCTTCACTACAAACAAGGCCCTTTCTTCTCTGTAGGAGCACTTCTCCTGTGCTAGAAGTTGAAGCAGCCTAAGCTTTGTCCTAGATGACAGTGCACCATGTTTTTAAGATAGTTCAATGAATGGGCTATTCTTAAAGATCAGTGTCTTGTATACTTCTCTACAACTTGAGATTTACCAGATAGGTGCAAAAGGGTATTCTTTGGTTAGGTTTTCTGTAAGAGATGCCCTTCCTTCTCACTGTATTCATCTTACTATATTTTCGGGCTTCATTTTTAGAGCAGAATTGATGACATAAGCAGTCCTCATTTCTTTTTCCCTATATGTAATCAGACTATTTAAATACAATTATTTAGAAAGAGACATGTGATGTACTTCACTATTGCTTCTAAGAAAAACAAAGATACTTTGGTTCACTGATTTTGTCTGTTTTGAATGAGAACTCTGTTTCTCCATCTGTTGGGAGAGCAGTGAAATATTACTACTCTTCTAGGCAAATTAACCCAACAAACAGTGTTCCCTTTGATGTACCCTCTGGGCTTCTGAATGACGCCCTGCATAAGATCTATACCAGTATTGATGGCAGCAGCAGTGTATCATAAAATGAGTAATAGAACTGGCAAATCAGCAAGCATTCTGGATTTCAACAAATACTATGTGAAATTGGGTGAAATTTAGATATTTGTATGCTTATTTCTTCTGTGACAGACATTGTGCAGTGGCTGATAGTTGTGAAAGTCAGCTTGACCTTAGAGGAGAAGCTCAGGAATTAATCGAGCACACTATTCCTCAGTGTCACTTGCTTTCTGGAAGTTATGTCCACTACCACTACTGGCAAATTTTTCTCCTGTAGCTTCATCTTCATTGGAAATTGTCACTACCAGGAAAAATTTGAGAACTGTATAAGCATACAAGGATCCTAGCTGGATGTTCAGCAGGTAACCTGTCCCAGTCTTACTCATTATTAGTGGTAGATTTGCTATCTGTTTATTGCTGGTTTGAGTTACCCCAGTAAAAATTAGTAATGTCATTGAAGGTGTTTCACATCACACTATATACCAACTCCAACAGGACTTTAAAAATGCTTTCAGACTCTTTCCAACAGCTTTACTGGCATTTACAGTATGTGCTTTAACAGTGAAAATACTGGTAAGTCAGCTAATCTTTATTTCTTTCCTGCTTGGAAAATTTCTCATTAGACCTTGCAGAAGACCATGAAAAGTTTTGAGGCACCATTTAACCTCAGGTTACCTGATAGTTTGAAAGAATGGTGTACCCAGAGTCCATATGTTCCTTTTGAGTCATTCCTGGCTTTGGCATTTGCCTAACATTAATATAATTCTCCTGCGATGCAAAGGCAAACCAGCACTTTTATTTCTCTACATCAAGCACTAACTCAGGGTGGCAGAAGAGATGACAGTCTTGCATAGCTGGTCTGGTCTTTGTTCACATTGCGTTCCATTTTCAGTGAACATTTTTCAGATAATAAAAACAGAGAGAGAGGTGCACAAAAAGATGCCATCACAGAAGTCCACTTGCTTTGTATGGCATGCAGCATTTTGTTTCTGATGAGATTTTTTTTTTATTTTTAAAACATGAGGCTAACAACCGATGGCTTCTTACAGAGCAGTTTGGCTAAATAACTAGTTTTGTCACTGATGGAATTTCTGTTCCTAGGAAGGCTGTACTGCAAGAACAGTCTCAAACAATCAATTCAGGAATTATTTTCTTCTAAAGCTTTCCCAGCTCTGGAGCTGCAGTATCTCATGGCAAGAGATCATTCTCAAATGACTGGCCTTAATGAAGCAAGGGTCCTTGATTATTGTTTCAATATGCAGTTGACAGAGCTACCTTTATGGTAGGTATGTCAGGAAAGCATCTTCACCCATACATTTTTATGGATTATACCTAATGAAGAACACCTTCAAAAGGAGTTCTGAAACAGTCCTGAATAAGTGGTTGCAACAGTAATTATATATTGCAGATAGGAAACAAGCATATGTTCCTGGCCTTCTTCGGGCAAAAGAAAACATCTGCACTTTTGAAGGCATTTTTTTAAAAGGAATAAACAGGAAGTAAATGCTTGGAGACAAGGGGAATATTCTTTCATTAAATGTGCTTGATAATCACTGCACTAATTCAAAGCTGCATTACATAATTTGTCCACCTGATGGCATCACAAAATTGAAAAATTGCTGTAATTGCTTGTGGCAGGCAGTAGCTTGCAGCTTATACTGCCCACCTCTTGCTGGCCTGCTGTAGTCTTCCTCAGCTGGAGAAAATAGCTGCTGGTCCTCTGTACAGCAGACTTTGAAGCTTTCTCTTCATATATAATCATCCCTTGTTTTCTGACCACATCTGCTGATTGACCTTTATCATCTTCTCAGAGTACAAAAATATCAATGGCTTGCACCAAAGAGCCAAGGAAAATCTGTTCAATTTAGACTAGCTTGGGCGCCACAGGTATTAAACTCTGCATGGAAAGATGATTATGAGTTTCTGACTGTAAGACACTGGGAATAGCTGTGGAGGAAGCATGTGTTTCTTCTGAGTCTCATAAAACCCAAAGGAGTAACAGATACTGCTGTTAGGTAATTGCATGCTTTAAATGGAGACTGTTGGAGGAAGGCTTTCAGTTACAGTTGCAAGGGCCTTTAGCACATCATCTCTGGGAAGATGTAAAGTATAAAGACATTTTAATCTCTTTCTAGGGCTCATGATTCTGGCTGCCATCTTCATTAGGCAGAAGGTCTAGCAAAGTGTCCCTTTGACACAACCAGACTTTGTGAAAGGTCTGACATAAACTGGACTTGTCTCTGGCAGGCCCGAGACCACTGCAAGCCTGAAGAGCAGGGGTCCAGTTTCTGCTTTCTTTCTCAGAAATTCACAAGCAGTTCACTGCACCAGGAAGACTGTTAGGTTAGCCATGCCTCTTGCATGTGAAGTCCTGTAATATCCCAAGGGTTACAGATCTGGGATGCCTTTTTTTTTTTTTTTTTTTTGCTTTAAATAGCACAATATTTGATAGTGCATGCTTACATGTTGCTTTTGATGATAGAAATTTTATAGACTTGATCTGTCCTTTCTGCCACCTGGACTACAAACCCTAGTAAAACAAAGCAGGTGTCTGTGCTAGCTCCTGTGCATGGATGACACTTTTCCCTGGGGCACTGATGTCTGATACTGTTCATCATGTTCCTGCTGCTTTGATTTCAGAAATCAAGCTGCAGGTGTCCCACACCGATCTCTTCTTCCCAGGTTTGGATTCAGATAATTTTTTCCTGTTCATAAATACGCCCTTGATTCTTATTAGCATTGCAGAAGCAAAGATGCTGCATGGAGGTGCTGTAGAAATACTTAGCAAAACCTATTTAGCTTACCGCTAAATAAGAGTTTTGTTACAGGGCCCTGAGGAGGGTTACTTTTCTTTTTTACTCTGAGGAACTGTCTCATGTCCCCCATCAGTGTTTGTGCTTACAAGTACTATTTGCTATCTGAAGACCAAGCTTAAAGGCTCCCAGTAGTATTCCTTTTTTACCAGTCCTTTCCACATCAGAGATGTCATACAAAGTCCCTTGATCTGCCCAGTCTTAAGTGGCCTTCCAGCCATCAGATCTGCTTTCTGGGACTAACCTGAGGTTTCCTCTTGTAATGAGAGGAAACCCACTATTTAAGTCCTAAGTAAAGGACTGTGGATAAAGAACATTTCTGCGTTAAAAAACCATACATTTAGGGGAGAAACAAAGGATTCCAAAATAAAGGAACATTATCCTGACTAAATCCTGCAATACTGGCAGATACAAACTATATTCACTGTCAATGTGTAAACATTATTTTTATGAACTCTGATTACAAGGGAAGCTACTTACACAGTGAATGTTCATCTTTTTTTATTCTTTGAAAGGCTTAAGTAAAAAGCCTGAGCTCTGAAGACCATTATTTCAGGAAATCAGTATCTTAATTCATCCTGGAAACTCATATTTCTGTTTCTCTTAAACATTGCTCTGTGTCAGAGGAAGAGCTAGAGTCAGGACACGTTCTTTGGGCAACCATGATTGCAGTGCTGCCATTATTCCTGCTCTTCAGCGTCCTGTGTATGATTTTCTGCTCCTGAGTCTTCTGCTGATACACTGGCACTTCCCCAACTCAGACAACAGGAAGAAAAAGGGAAGCTGGATGCAATATGCCACCTTTGAGGGAAGCACGGTCCTGTGGCAGAGCTCATATAAGAGCAGCTAGGGCAATGAGACTATACCAGAGAGCTACTCAGCATAAGGTTCTCATTAGAGGGGGCCCAGCTACTATCCTGCTTTGGTGGCAGTCCTGGGTGCTTCCAGGAACAGCACTGCAGCAGTCAGTGCAGTAACTTTGCCACACAGTTAACAATTTGGATGTGGCTATGACGACAAAAGGCTCTCTGTGAAAATGTTGGAATAGTAAGGGGATACATCCTGAATTTCCGATCTTGTTCCTACATGGTCTTTACTGAGGGAAGCTGCCTAAGTATAGACAGATCAGAGATCTCCTAGAAGGCACCAAGGTTTGTACTTCTGAAGAGGATGGAGAGGATTTTGGCAGCTGAAATGTAACTAACTTCTCTCAATTAAAATCCTTTCTAGGTATCACCATAGCAACCTCTGTCTGTAATGAGCCTCATGTATTTGTGTGGCTGCTTGATTCACCCCTTGCTGACACAGAAGCATGAACTCTCCCTTGTTATTCATTTGCTCCCCAACTCATACTGCATGAGCTGTCCTCTTGGTTAGTCCCAAAGTGAATAGAGGGACTCCTACTGTCAGGGAAGAATTGAAGTCAGGGTATATTTCCCAGTCTCTCTTATAAATGCCTGGGTCAGGACCCTGGCTAGCAAAGTCAATAGGGCACTGAGTACTAAACAATACCAGAGGAAAACTTTAGTACTGAAGCTTATAGAAAGAGCCATATAAATGTGGCAGCTGGGACTGTGGAGTAAGAGAACTGGAGAAGTCAAGGCACTCTATGTAGCTGAGTAAAGGAAGGAGATAATTACTTCTTTGAAATTGAAATCTTGCTTTTTTTGAAGTCTGAGAAGGGACTTGAAAAATTGTAATTGTCAGAGCAAACAAAGCTAAAGAGAAATGTCAGACACTGTAGTTTGAGACCCAGATCACTGTGCCATGCAAGCCCTAATGCAGTGAGCTTAGGAGGAAAAGAGGTAGACTGCATTCCCAGTCTAAGTAGAAAGGGGTGAAAATATGTGGTCTTACAGACGTGGATGCTTTGTTCTGCAACTCTGTTTTTCTACCCCCAGGCCAGCCACTGGGACTCCGCAGGCTCAGCCTGAAGTCAGTTCCAGAATTGCCCAACATGGAAGCATTTCTCAGTGAGGCTCTTGTGAAGGTGAAGAAACAGGGCCATGGATGCCTGGCTCCAGAGCTCTGCTACCAGGCAGTCAAAGCCGCCACAGAGCAGCCCTTTGCAGTTGGAGTCCAGAAGGAGCAAGAGCTGTTTAACATCCTGCTGACTTCAGGCCAGGCCCAAGCACTGCAGTATGCTTTCTTTGCAGAAAGAGCCGTGCAGAAGTGGACAACACCCAGTGGAGCTTCATGGAAAAGTGCTTCCCCTCAGCCCATGTGCAAAGCAGCTGTGATAGGTAAGGGAATTAAAAAGCTGTTGTGGTTGCTGACTGCGCAGCTAACAGCAGAGCTGAAGGGGAGTTGGATGAGCATAATCGGGCTTTACTCATGGCAGAAGGCTGAAGTGGGATTCCCTAGCGGTCACTTGCCAAAGTCACTGGTACCCATTACAGGCAAAGATACTCCACACCCATGCAAGGAGGGAAGTTGTCACTGCATTGGTAAGCTCAGAAATTCAGATGGCAAGTCCCATCCCACTAGATTGTTACCTGATGCCACCTCTTTCTTTGGAAGAATAACTTCCTCGCTTCAGACAGTTTCATCTATGGACCATAAGCAGTCTGGTCCATTTTAAATACTGTTACGTTGAGTCTGGCTTTGTTCCCTGTTATAAACAGGTTCACATGAAATTTTCCTCCTTCTGGTCTAGTTCTGTACTGCAAGTGCATGTGCACAGAGTCACTCAGGGATATATTAATACAAAAATGTTTTGACAGCTGTATTTTAAGAAGATTTCATCTCACTGGGATCTACTCCTGCCATTTTGTAGCCCAGCAAGATAATGCCTTCATTAATTTTTTATAAGAGCAATTTAAATAAATGGTTGATGTACTGCTGAGATTTTAAAAAATTATCTTTCAGCTCTGCCTGTTGACAGTAGCACTCAAAAAATAGTTAGACAAGTAATGGAGCACTTGGAAAACATCCATTCTGTTTGAGAAAGCTCACCAGATCAACACTGCTCTTTCGTGGGTACTTCTCAGGCCTTCTGTGCTCTTCAATATGAGCTCTCTGAAAGTTCATTTCAGGCCACAGAAACACTTTTTTTTGGAAGTTCCTTTCCCTTCATTAGCTGCCATGCCATATTTTTAATGAAAATGGTTTTTACACATTGGTCCACAAACCTTGTGGGGAGGATCCATGACTGTTATAGCATTCAGGTAAAGAGGTGTGAATTATTGCCAAGTTTATCATGTGACTTTAAGAGCACAGTACTTTGGACACATGCAATCCCAGGCAGGTCAATCCTGCAGCATGGGCTTTGGCAGGAAGGGCTCATGCTGGAAGTTTTGTAGGAGCGATCAGGTGAACAAATGGACATTCTTTGCTACATACTGATAAATCATGCCAGAAAAATACATTTGCAAAGTCCCAATCACAATGACAGTTTAGCCAGAAGGGCTGTTTAGATCTGATCTGCTTTTTTTGGCACTGTAACTGAGCTAGAGAGAATTCGAAGGACAAATGCAATCTCTATTTAAAAGCTTCTAGTAGAAGCATAATCTGTATCTTATTTCCAAACTGGACTGGCTAGGCTACGTCTCCCATCCGTTGGATTAAGTATTTGCATCTCATCTCCAGACAGGTTTCTGAATTCTCATCTGAAATTGCCCCAGCCTCTTCCCTCAAGTGTCAATGTTTTTGTAGCTGATTACAGACAATGCTCAGGTTAACCCATACTTTCTGCAGAATAAATAAACTAAGTGCTTTGATACTTTTGCTGCAGAGCACAATGTGTCATCACACTCTGGTCATATTCATGACCCTGAACTTCCCTTAATTTTTCAATGCTTCATAAAGTGCACATAGCTGAAGTGGGAACAGCATTCCAGGAGTAATTACACTAAGACCAGATACCAAGATGTTTCTTCCTTGCTCCTACTTAGTATGCTCAAGTTAACAACCAACTTTCATATTAGCCATATTCAACACACCCTGTTAATTATCTATTGGCAGGGAGCAGCTGCACCCCAGGGATAGGGAGCCAATGGCAATAACACCTCCCAGAAGACAGAACCACAGAATCTTTGAGGCTGGAAGGGACCTCTGAATATCATCTTGTCAACCCCCCTGCTTAAACAGGGCCATATCACTCTTGTACTGGGGAGGCCAGAACTGGACACAGTACTCCAGGTATAGTCTCACCAGTGCTAAGAAGAGGGCAAAGATCGCCTCTCTCAACCTGCCAGCAAGACTCCTCCTAATGCAGCCCAGTATACCATTAGCCTTCTTTGCCACAAGGTCATATCGCTGCTCATAGTCAACTTTGTGTCCACCAGGACCCCCAGATTCTTTTTTGCAGAGCTGCTTTCCAGCCAGTCAGCCCCCGATATATACTAGTGCACAGGACTATTCCTGCCCAGATGCAGAACTTTGCACTTCCCCTTGCTAAACTTCATGAAGCTCCTATCAACCCATTTCTCCCTCTGGATGGCAGCACAATCCACTGCTGTATCAATTATTTACAGTACCTGAGCAAGGCAAGCAGGCCAGACCCAGAGATCATGGCCAGGATCTACTAGAAGTACAGATGATCAAGCAAAGTTCATATGATGAATGCAGGTCCAAGGTAAAGTTAGGAAGCCAGTCTGCAGGTTGAAGTCTGGATCAACAATGTCCTTAGCCTGGCACAGCCACCATAAGACACCAGAACTCCTCCAGCATAGCTTAGGAAGAGACTAAAGGCCCAGGTCTGAGCTTAAATGGGGCTCCAAAGCCCATGGATAGTGCATGTGGGTGGAGGCTCCAGGTGTAGCACATCAGGGTCATTAAAGCCTATTAGTGTACTCAGGGCCTTGACACTTGTCCAGACTCCTAATGCCTTTTCTTAATCACTGCTGCTATCAATACAGCCCCCATAGCCTACAATTATAAATTGCTTTGTTTGTGCTAGTTGTTCATGTTATGCTTCATTTGATAGGTGACATCTCCTATTTTGGAGGTTATTGATCACCTCCTTTTAACTCTGAATCCCACACCATATTAAGTGTCACTGCTTTCCATCACTTCTTTCTGCCACCCCACTGTGCTTTTTCTCCTCCCTTTCAAGGTTTTCCTCCTAGTTTCCCTTTTGATATCAGTGAAATTGCAAGTCTGTTAGGGACAGTCATAGAATATGCCAACACAATTGTGTTTTTTCTTTCAGGCTGCTGTAACAAAAAGTCGTTCTCCAGGCAGTACCATGCTGTACAGTATCTCATAGTTTCACATTCTTGATCTTAAGTACATTCTTGCAGCACCAGAAATCAAAATCTTAGGGATGATTTGTGAGGGACTGACACCTTTTAAAATAGTGCTGCTCATCCATGTAAGTATTGAGTCTACCTAGGTGATCCAGGGTCTCTCTATTTTCACCGCAGAGAGGAGGGCAGTCAGAGCATCCATTTTGGATGGTCAGAAATCATGCAGACACATTTTCCAATAGACAGTGCTGTGCTGTTTCACACACTAAAACCATGTTGCATTAGGCTGCTGCTTCTGTCTTTTATCGCTGCACAATGGGAAGGACCTGAGAAGATCACATTGACTTCCTCCTCCTTCATTACCTTTTTTGTAGGCACAGAGCACCTTTAGGGTATGGAAGCAGTGCCATGAATGCTAGGGGAGCCTTGCTTTGTGGCTCCCCATCTGTCCAATATTAGCAGGAACTTGGAGGGAGCTGGCACATCACTTGCTGACCATGTCTTAATGTAGATTCAACAACAAGGATGATCTATCATTTTTGTGGGCATGCTTGATAGATAGCATTGCTGATGAACTGGCAACCATTCCTGTGTAGTGCTGGCTTCCCATTAGCTGTCTTTGTCTGCGGTTTGCTCGCTGAAAGGCTGATAAGCGGGTAACACCCAGCTATGTGGGATCCCTCCTGCTCTTGGCCTAGCTGTCCTTGACTGTCTTCAGCCACATGCAATGTCACCTATTTAATTTGCTTCTGCTTGTTCTGAACTCTTGGCTCCCATTTCTTTCCACTTTCTCTGGTTCCTCATCACCCGGAAAAAGATTTCTTCTCTGTCCCTTCTACAGTCTCCCCATAGCTCCCTGCTTGCCTCGAGTATCACATTATTCTGCTTGAAATTAATATCCTGAAACAGAGAAAGAAGCAGCTCCAGTCTGCAGCAGTTCACCACTGCCAGTTGCTCATTGTTGTTTTTAACAGGAACACTGGAACAATCTTTTAATATTTTTACCAATCTATAAAGTATTATTTCCATTGCCTGGCATTTTAAAGTCCAAATATTCATTATCATTCAGAATATTTTCCTCTGATCTGTATTTCTCTAGTGTGTGTGACTGTACATGAGTTGCTTTGTACATATTTCGAGTTCATTTGTTTTTAAATTTGTTTTTAAAGTCCTTCAATTAATTTTGCATGATTTTTCGTATTCTAAGTAAGTACCTCATGTGACAGGTCAATAATTAACAGTCATTATTCACTCAGCTTGCCCAGCAAATGGATTTGTCATATCCATATTTGGCCTGAAATTACATGGGTTCAAGTATAGTTTTATTTATATGTCAAAGCTACACTTCACAACAAAAGACCAGAAGCAGGATGGCTAGACACTGTTCTTTTCCTGAAGCAGATTTCAGTCTTCTTTTGAAAGATGTGCCTTGGGCATGAAAGATGGGAACACAGCCCTGAAAACTGTGCCCTCCGTGCAAGATAAGAATATAGGTTTTTTTCATGGTTTGGGGGAAGTGAGAGCACTATTGAGGAAGACAACGGAACATACAGTAGAAATTCTGGACTAGTTCCTAGCCATGTTTTGCTCTGTGGGATCTGAGCTGAGCATGTGCCATTTCCCTTTGTCTTTCTTCTACAGCCTTCTACACATGTAAGGCCCAATGATTCCCTGCCATTTTTTTCTGCTCTAATATATTCCTCCCCAAGATCACTCAGCTTTATAAAATTGAAAAGGGGAGTCCTCGGAAATGCTTCTTTCCCTGCTAGATAGCCAAATCTCTCCTTAGTTTTATAGCCCAATTTTAGAAAATATTTCCAGGGGAGTCATGCTGTGCAAGCTCTAATGTAACAAAACCCTTGGGGCTTTCATTACTCTCTCTGCCAGCTTCATTAAACATCATTTCATACAGGCCACTGAAGAGTTACGTAGTAAGTTGAGAGACAGCTTTTCTAGGTCAGAAACAAGCTTGGCAAGCTCATCTTATCTATAAGCCTATTCCCGTGGCCTAGAAAGTGAACTACTACAAGCATGTATGCCTGTCTATCATGGGATGGCTAAAACGTAGATGGGAGTACTCATACTACATGTGGACAAAAGCAAACAGAGGAATTGGCTAACACCACTGCAGAATGTCCCTTGAAAAGAAGGCTGGAGAACCTCTGCTCATGGAAGAGATTTTGATTTAGGAAGAAGCAGCATGTTCTTATTGCGAGAGAACTGCTAAGATTTCAGTCATGAGACTGAAGCTGAGAGGAACGGGAGTTAATAAGGTCCAGGATGTGTGCATTATTTCTTTACTAGAGCTTGGGAATTCTAGGGAGAAACCTCAGGTCTTCACCCTGGAAATGAAGAGACTTCAAGAGAGAGCCATGTTGAACTGCAAACACTTCAGCTTGATGTCAAAGGGGGCCTTAAAGATGGGACTGGGCTTGGTGGGTATGCATGAGGTGGTGAATTACCCTCCTGCACTGTCCAAGAAGCAAGCAGTTCATGTAGCTCACCAAAGACAGGGAAAAAGCTGTCTTTAACTGTACCTGCTACGACATCCAAGGCTCTGAGTACTGAGCACAGTAGGAGGAGCTATTTGTGTTTTTTTAGTCAGCAAACCATGGACACTGAAATACTAAGAACTGACTCATGTTATTATAGGGGTTTTTTTTCAAATTAGTTTTTAGTAGTACTTGATAATGAAGTAGCAAATCTAATTCCCTAGAAAGGAACTTCAGCTTTTACTTGGGACTGTAATGGTTTATAAGCAGGCTGCCAGAAGTGATGTCTGTAAAAACTATTTTCTTGTGGCTAAGCAGGAAATGTTTTAAATGTCTTGTGTGTACGCAAGCTGAGGGTGGACAGAACTAAACCGAGGGTGTGTAGCTTGCAGGAAAAACATACTACCTTGTTTGACCTTGGTTGTTGGAACTTGTTTAAATGATGACATAATTTCAGCTCTTCTTTACAAAGCTGCTTTAGACAAATTTTTTAATCCCCTTGTTTCTGTTTATTTGTTTAGCTGACTTTCATTTGTAAACCTGGGATTAAAAAAATCATTTTTACAGAATTATAACAAACCCGTACTTTGTCTAGTTGTTGCTTTATTTAGGATGTTAATAATCCTCCCATGCAGATGCTTCACACTTTTAAAGCTGGTAAAATTGTGCTGGCCTTCTCTTACTAGTTTGTATTAACTTAGTCTGAAAAGCCTCCATCATGGAAGAGCAGGATAAATAGTGTGGGTTGTGCATCATGGGAAAGTGTAAGCGTGCAGCTTCATTTAATGTAATAGAGGGCAGAGCTGGTGGAAGGGCTCAGAAGGAAGGAAGGGATCAAGCCAGTAATCTCTACACTGGTATTGCTGCGGGTATGAGCTGGTAGTAGTGCATTTGTGGATCTTGGAAGAAAAAATACAGCTTGAATGGATGCTCAGTTACAGGAGTTCTGGGCAAGCGCTTTAACTGTGTAGTTCGACAAGGAAGACTGTGTCTTTGAGAATCTTCAGAGGTTAGGAATGGCCTGTGTTGGAGGACTTGGAGAGTTCCCAGTGGGCAAAGATGCCCGATATAAAGTGTGAACAGCAAGCAAAAGGCTACTGATGTTCCAGAGTGATTAAAAATGAGATAGAAGATGTTGAAATCTGGATTAAGAACACTGTTAGTTCCATCCCGTTTGACCTGGCAATGAAAGACATACAACACTTTAGGGACAAAGTTTAGAGCAGGTCAGTGTCTGAGTCTTTACAGAAACAGCAGCTGAATTTTCTTTGCTTCAGAGATTACACAATGAAACGCAGAAGGAGAAGAGGAGGGAGACAAAGAGGAAGCTTGGAAGGAGGAGGGAGAAACCAATTGTCTGAGTTTTTCTGGTGTCAGAATCTCCGGGTGGGGTGTATTTGCTTACACTAATATTCTGTGAGTGTCAATAAAGGACCATCTCATAGGAACAGAGAGGCACTGATATCCTCAGGATGAAGCTTGCTTGTGGAACTGCCTGCTAGAAGTTGGTAACAGGGTTGAAGTTGAAACTCAGAACTCCTGTCTTTGATCCCCAGGTTCTAACTCTTAAATGATGCTGGTTTCCATAGGTATAAAACTTTGCAGGGAGGAGACACGAATCACATGGTCTGTGCACACTGGAGTGAATCCCACTGGTATTTTGTAAGCTTGAGAGGACATTAACTTGCCTTTACGCTACTGCTTTTCAAACATTTAGGCGCACTGAAAGAGAGAATTCACCTTCCTTTTTCCCAGTCTTCAATTCTTTTTTGTATCTGTGCACCACTAATTTTGGATAGGCTTCCTGGACTTTTTATCCTGGAGTTACAAAGGAAATGCTACTGTCAAGTGATTAAGTGTAACATTTTCTATTCACAGTCTCTGATTCTGTCTCACTTATATCCCTAGGGCTAGGAACAATGGGCCGAGGCATTGTGACTTCTCTGGTTAAGGCCAACATACCTGTGGTAGCCCTGGAGCAGGATCTGGAGTATCTGAACATGGGAAGAAAAGCTGTGATGCTCCTTTTGGAACGTGAGGCTATGAAAATGGAGCAGGGTGCCCAAACCCTGGATTTCCATAACCCTGCACGTCTCCACTTCACTGTGGACTTCGATCTGTTGTGTGATGTAGATCTAGTCATTGAGGCTGTGTTTGAGAACATGGCACTAAAGAAGGAAATATTCCACAAGCTATCAAGAATCTGCAAACCAGGGGCCTTTCTGTGTACAAACACATCAGCCCTGAACATCGATGAAATAGCTTCTGCCACGAGCCGCCCACAGCAGGTCATTGGCACGCACTTCTTCTCCCCTGCTCATGTGATGAGGCTATTAGAAATAATCTATGGCCATCACACATCCCCCACCACCATTGCCACTGCTATGCAACTAGCCAAAGTGCTGAAAAAAGTTGGAGTAGTGGTAGGGAATTGTTTTGGGTTTGTTGGGAATCGGATGATGTTTCCGTATGTACAACAGGCAGTTTTCCTTCTAGAGGAAGGAAGCAGACCAGAAGCAGTAGATCAGGTTCTTGAAGATTTTGGGTTTAAGATAGGACCTTTCCGAATGTCTGATCTTGCTGGGCTAGATGTGGGCTGGAGGTCTCGAAAGGGCCAGGGCCTCACTGGGGCCTCACTACCTCCAGGAACACCTGCCCGCCAACGGCATGGCCATCGCTACAGCCCAC
The DNA here is from genome assembly GCF_900496995.4 of Aquila chrysaetos chrysaetos. Classification (NCBI taxonomy): domain Eukaryota; kingdom Metazoa; phylum Chordata; class Aves; order Accipitriformes; family Accipitridae; genus Aquila; species Aquila chrysaetos. The sequence goes on along the minus strand of NC_044013.1, from coordinate 28,193,212 downwards.
TACCTGATCTTCTGTGTGAGAATGGCAGGTTTGGCCAGAAAACTGGAAAAGGCTGGTATCAGTATGAGAAGGCTGGGGGGAGGACAGCCAAGCCAGATCCATGGCTTCACAACTTTCTGTCCCAGTACAGAGACACCCATCACATCAACACCCGCTTTATAGACCAGGAGGAAATCCTGGAGCGGTGTTTGTTTTCCCTCATCAATGAAGGGTTTGACATCCTGGCTGAGGGAATAGCATCTGGCCCAGAACACCTGGATGTAATTTATATCAATGGCTATGGGTGGCCAAAGCACAGGGGTGGCCCCATGTTCTATGCTTCCACCATTGGGCTCCCTCGTGTTCTGGCTAAACTGCAGAAATACTCTGAGGCCCACCCTGATGTTCCCGGGCTACAGCCCAGTGTCTTTCTGAAAAAGCTGGTAGCTATGGGGAACCCTCCTCTCAAAGAGTGGATGTCCTACCTCAGCCGGCAGAGCAACAAGCTGTGATTTCGTTGATCCTGCTATATACACTCAATGGAGGCTGATCTCATGAAACAGGTGCTGTAATTGCACTGTCATTTCCAATCAAAAACAAAGTGCTAAAGGCCCATAAACAATGTCATTGACCTTCCTGGGCCTTTGCAGAGAATAACTTTGGCTGATGATTGATCTCAGTCCCCCTCTTGCTGCAGATAACCACTGCCATCAGCCACCCTTCCTTCTCAGCACCAGCCTCACCCACCTTCTTCGCATGTTGCTGTGTAAAGGCCCATCTCATTTTGTTCTGCCTTCAGGTCTTCACAGCTGTACATCCCTTCTAGTCTGTCTTTGTGGAAGGGAGGGAGCAGGATCCACAGCCCACATAGCAAATCATGGTGGGAGGCAAGAGAGAGATGATCACAATTCACCCAAGACCTGCTGGATCTACCAGATCCTGCCTTAAATCTATTTCCCAGTTTGTTCAGGTCTTTCCTGTGCAGCCCACCTCTACTGGATTTCCTGGCTCTCCCAAAGACAGCCGGATGGAGCCTGCTCCCTTCCTGCTGCTGGGGGAGAGCAAGATGGCACAAGGGGCACAGCGCCTTTCAGAGGTTGTCAAATGAACTGGAGAGAGCAAGTTTGGGCACAGAGCACAGCGAAGGGCTGGCACCATCCCTCCTCCCTGCTGCAGAGGAGATTCTAATAAATGACAGAAAAGCCACAAATACATCGACCTGACTAACCTGCCCTGTGGTGTTGGCTCACGACTGGCCTTCTGCATTCAGACTCCATCCTCCGTTATCATTACCCCCACCCGGCTTTGTCCAAGCAGAAACATCTTCTGGCATCTCTTAAGTGTAGATATGTGTTGCCATCACTCCCCCTATCTTGCCTGCCTACAGCTACCAGGTCTTGGATCTCAGCATGCTCTAATTGACCAGATTGAAACATGGCCTGGCACTTACCGGGTTTTCACGTGGGCCGAGGGCACACTGAGAAGTGCACGGCTCAAGAACTGTGCAGGCAGGAACGTTGCTGCAGGCAGGCAGGGAGGCGGCAGATCTCTAGCAGAGAGCAGAGCAGGGGGAGAGTGAGCCAAACTTGCTCCAGGCTTGATGCTTTGGGACGAAGTCTCCCATTTCTTATGTCCAGTGAATATATCTTCCAGTCTGGTGCAGGGAATAGGTTGGCCTGGGTTCCCTTCTCAGGGACATCAGCTGTCTAACTTTTGCATTTTATTTTAATAAAACTGCTTTGATTATCTAATGACAGATTATATGATATCACATTGGGTAGTAGAAAAAAGAAAATGTGCTTGTTCTTTGTTTTTTCTCCATTCCTTCTCTGCATGGAGAATTAGATAATTTTCCTGTTTGTGGAGGAGTTTGTCTCTGAAAAGGCTATATGCTTCTTTTTTCCTAAATATGTCTTATTTTGCCCGTTATCTACCCCTGTCCTTCAGTGGGTGAGGGTGCAAAACTGAGGGTAGGAAACCCTTCAGAAGTCACAAGCCAACCCAACTGCCTGGTTCTGGGGAGGATTTTTCTCCAGGACCAGAGAAAGACCTAACTCTAGGCCCAGCAAACTGCTGCAGTTTCCCCTGAAATCACTCGTGTGCCACAGCTGAGAGCAACCCAGCATTTCCTCAAAGGTGAAGCACTGCTTCCACATGAACAGACTCTGCGTGACATGTTACACAAGAGCACTGGCTGGTGCTGGCGGCTGTCATATCATCCAGCAGGACAGCTCTGGACACGATGCAATGCCCGGGCTAACATCCTCTCCTGTGCCTTGTGCTGTGGTGTTCACCCATACTGGAGATGAGCTGGGAAAGGGCAATTCCCCTTGCAGCGGGGAGCAGGCTGCGGAGGAGAGGGCATGCCCTTCCTCTGTAGGAGAGATGCTTGTCTCAGGATATTGAGACCCAGCAGCTTCTACCCTGTGGCCAAAATGCCTCTCCCTCACCTGCAGCATTTTTGTGCTGGTGGATCTGATGTCCCCATTCCCCTTCTCATCTCCTCTCACGGAAATTACTGAGAACGGAGGCTGTTCACACTAGTCATGTCTCTCCTGACAGAAGTTCATTTGTAAATTCATATCGACCAAAGCAGCACGGCATTGATCTGTCTGCTTTATGTCCCAGCCAGCCATCAGTGACATTGCTGTTGCTGAGGGGTTGCATTCACAGCTCCGAGAGGGCAGGTGCGAGGCTCCCCACAGCTGGCAGGAGTGCGTGGGAGTCCCTGCCTCTCGACTGCTCTGTTCCCAGCAGGGCAAGAGCACACCAAAGGGCAACCACAGATCCCTGGTCCTCAGCCCGGCAGGGCAGCGGCCCGTGCTTAGCAGCCTGATTTGAAGCCCTTGGTGTCTGCTGACATGCAATGTAATCAGAAAGCACCAGCCCATTCTGTGAGCCTCTTTGGTAAGTTGTTAAAATAACAGCCTTGCAAAGTCCCTGATCAGCTCAAATATGCAGTGATACCAGAAATATGCCCATGAGTGAAATGTTCCTTCATTTAACAGGGAGAGAACACAGCCCCGCGCAGAGGAGAACTTGATAATCACTTGGTACAAGATTAGTTTTCCCACCTGTCTTTTTAAAACAGCTAACTATTTTCACTCAGTGTGAAAATATCTGTTAAAAATGTTTTCCAGGTAAAACTGTCCCTACTGGTGAGGAATGTTGCCAACTCTGCTCACTTGTTGGAAGTCTGACCGTTCTAAGCTATGTGAGTGTGAGCTGAGGTTGTACAGTTCTCCAGCATGGTGAGGCCTTGGTGACACACATTGCAAGCTGGCCCTAGTCCATCCTTAATCTTTGGGCCCCGCTTCTACTTTCATGTGAGTGTCTGGCTGGACATCTACGCTTTCTGCACAGTGGGGACGCTTGCTTTCAGTGCTGAGGATAGTTGAGTACCTGTTGAGTACCCGTGGTCTCTCGCATGCAGCTGCAGAATTGTTAGATGTCTTTAGTTAAGTCGGTGAACTCTGCCAGTGCAGCAGATGCCTCCATTAACTGCTCAGCCACAGGCATTTTGCAAAACAGTAAAGAATGGGAGTGCACCAAAGGAGAGAATTGTTTTAGCTTTGATCAGCGTCCCCTGCAGCACTGGGTCTTCAAAGGGAGGCAAAAAGCTCCCTCCCTTTTGGTGTGCGAAGAAGCACTGTCCTGCAGTGCATGTCCGGATTGGACAGGGCGCTTGACTCTTGTCAGCACCCGTTTCTGTAACCCATAGTTCACCTTCCTTCACTTCATTTCTTTTTAACAGAAAGTGATCTTACAGCCCAGGCTGCGTCTGAGAGCAGCTCTGGAGGTGAAACAGCAGTGGAGAGGGAGGGCTTCATGCCAGCAGGTAGAAGAGGCAGTTCTCCTTGGGCCGGGGGGTCTCATGGGAGCTGAGCTGTTTGCTGCTCTTGGGCTCCAGGGAACAGGAGGAACGACAGGACAGTGTCAAAGAAACACCTGATTTTGCAGTCAGTTTCTCCTCTGCTTGCAAAGAGCTGAGCAAGGTCCTGAATGTTTGCAGATTTCAGTGGGATTTTGGTAAAACAAAGGCAGGTAAGCCTTGAGGAGTGATTCAGGAAACTCACTTTCCAATGCATTTAAACCTGGAGGCATTTAAAATCAACAGGCCTGTGAAGCTCCCTCAGTCCTGATGACCAGTGCCTAGGAAGGCTCAAAGTCTCCTGCTCAGTGCATCTGGGCTCCCATGTCCTGCCCAGTTCGGCTGAGTTTGATAGGCCTTGTCCCTGAGGCATGGTGCAAACCTCCCTGCCCCCCTCCGCCAGCTCTGATTGCTTTTGTCCCAGAAATCAAAACCATCCACAGAAACGTCCCTTCAGCCTGGTGAAAAGCTCTCCCTTGAGCTGTGGGCAACCATCCTGTGAAAGGGAGAGGTTGTAGACCCTGCTTGTACATCCCAGGACATGCGGGCATAAGCTGGGATGCAGTTGTGTGTGCCCAGGGCTCGCCTGGCACTGAGATGCTGCAGGAGGGAGTGAAAGACTCCCTGGGACCATGTAAGGGCAGGAAGGGCAGTAGCAGACCAGGTATACGCTGACTGCCCATGTGCATTGCATTGAAAGGAGCTGGGTGTACCGTGGGTGAGTGTTCCAGCCCTCCCACTCTGGTGCCTGGCCCATCTGCTGAGGCGAAGCGCTTGTCCCCGCTCCTAGCAACGAGGGAGGGTTCGGTTCAGAAGGGACCAGCAGGACTGTTTTGTGTGGCCTCCATCGTAACACAGGCCAGAAGCTTCCCCCAACGAGCCCCGCACCACCCGGACAGTTAAACTCCATCCTCCAGCGCCTTTGCTTTGGGGGGGAAGGGTGCTTTGGGTGCGCAGGTGGGGAGTATTGCATAAATGTGTATGGCAAATGGGTTTGGCGGCCTGACCAGGGGACAGGGCAGTGCACGGGGTCAAGTTGCTCACCTGTACATGCTGTTTTGGTGGGTCTCAGCCTTGTGGTGCGAGCACTGGCTCAGCACCGGTGCCAGGTGCCAGCAGTGGCACCCAGGGCCAGCAGTGCTGCAGGGAGCTGGTCTGTGCTACAAGTCAGGGTTGCTGGTCAGAGGTTGTTCAAAGTCTCAGTGCAACTCTCTGCTCTGCAGTTATGACCCACATCCTTTGTTTTTACCCATAAAGCACATAGCTGATCGCAGCGATATCCCTGCAGCTTGGTTGTTCTTAAGCTCTTTTTGTTGGCAAGAAGCAAATGATTCTCTCAGCGCATCTTCAGGAGGGTGTACAGCATGGGGACACCTCTGGGATCTATCCCAAGGACAGACCCCAAAGGGACTGTCTGGGAATATTCTGGAGAACACAAAGTATTTTTTGTAAGTATGTTTTGACTATTTTTTGTAAGTATAAGTATTTTTTTACTACTTCTGACAAAGAGCTATTGGGTACTGTACAAAAGTAAGTGACTATGAAAATGACCGGTTTGATTTCTGTTCTAACAGAAGCTGACTTCAACTCCCTTAGTACTGAGCAGAGGGCCAATAAAAACACAATTTACTTCCAACCATGACAGGGAAACAAGGCCACCACTACACTTAGGAAACCAAATAATGTAGCCACTGCTAAAGATAAATCCAAACTTTAATTTTGGCCTAAAGATACGATTGTTGGAACATAACAATACACTTCCACATCATTATTAACCAAAATTATATCTATTGATTATTTTACAAAATGGAAGACAAAGTTTATCAGCGTTTTTAAAATCACTGCATGATTAGAAAGAAATGGTTTTCCTGATTAGATGACCTGAGAGTAAGTAGCATGAAGAATAAAACATAAAACAAGAACTGCCTGTGCCACGGGCCACATGTGCAAGCAGTTCAGTCTCCTGATCCATTGAGTCTGGCACTGCAGGGACGATCTGTGTCCACCTGTCTCATAAAATAGCCAAGAGCCACACACTTGGAGGGCCCCAGATCACTTGTACCTGATCATGTAATCGAGCCCTGCTCACCTCCTTCTCCCACGCCCTGGATGCTGCCGTCCGGATGCAAGGGTGCCTGGATCCCATTTAACAAACCCGGCGGGGTGCAGAGAGGAGCTCCGCACGCCCTGTCATGGCAGGGGCGAGAGGGGGACGCTCCGGGGAGCCGGCTGGCCCGGGAATGCCTGGCACCGTGGCCCGCTGGCCTTGCTCATCTCTGCTGGGAGCCAGGCTGGCTTAGCCAGGACCGGTCGCTGTTCATGCACGTGTGCTCCTGCCGCTACAAGATGCCTCTGAAAACCAGTTAAATCTCATAACGGGTCAAAATACACGGCAGGTGCCCTCGCGTGCACTCCCCGCCCGGCAGAGCTGGCGTTCCCCGCGTAACACAGCAGCATCGGGCAGCCCGAGGGGGTGACCTGACCTCCGGCCAGCCCGGCCCCGGCACGCCGCCATCGACCACCTTGCTCCCGGAGCGGCTTTGCCCTCGGCTTACCGCCGCGCCCCCCGCTCTGCGCACCCCTGTCCCGGCCCCGGGCGGCCGGCGGGGGGACCGGGGCAGCGGGTGGTGCTGAGGGACGGGCGGGAGGGGCGGCAGCCCGCCGTCCCGGGGCGGGGCGGGGCGGGGAGGAGCCGGCGGGGCGGGCGGCCGGGCCCTGCCCGCGGCGCTGCCCCCCGCGGCGCTGGGCGGGCGGGCGGTCCCCGCTGCGGCTCGGCGCCTTCTTCTCCTCCTCCTCCTTCTTCTCCTCCTCCTCCTCCACCACCACCACCACCACCACCACCACCACCACCTCCTCCTCCTCCTCCTCCTTCTCCTCCTCCTGGCCGCTGCGGCGCGGGGGCTGCGGGCGGAGCGGCGGCGCCATGAGCGGGGCGGCGGCGGCGAAGAGCGAGAAGCTGGATGAGGCTCAGGCGCTGGCCCGCAGCTGCGCGGGCAGACCCGACTTCCAGCCCTGCGACGGGCTCTCGCTCTGCGCCACCCACAGCCACGGCCGCTGCTTCCGCCTCCACTGGTGCTGCCACCTGGGATGGTGCCACTGTGAGTGAGCGAGCGCGCGGCCCCAACGGTCCTAACGGTCTCCGCGCGCCGCACTGCCCGCCGGCACCCCTCACCGCCCCGTCCCGTCCCGTCCCGTCCCGTCCGGCGGCGGGGCTGCCGGCCGGGAGGAGCCCGAACCCCCCCCCGCCCCGCCTCCCACCGGAGCTGTCCTCGCCGAGGCGGCTGGCGGCGGGGCGGCAGCGCGGCGGCTTCGCGGCCGCGGTGGAGAGAACCCGGGGCCGAGCCTGCTGCCGTGGGACCCCAAACTTCGGGGCTGCTGCTGGAGGGGTGGCCGGGCGGGGCAGCCGCGGCGGTGCGGGGGTGTTGCCTCGGGGCCTGGCGTCCGAGGAGGACACCCCTCAGCTCAGAGCCGGGGGGCGGCCGAAGGGTGAGCTGCTTGTGGCGCTGGCTGCTGCCTTCGCACACCCCTGCTGCTGCGTAGGGCTGTCTTTTTCACCGGAGGAGGCATTCCCCAGCTACTTCGTTCTCGGGTCTAATTCTTTTCTTCTTGCAGGCATACGGTTTAAAATCTTTTGAGTGGAGAAGGAACTGCTTTAGGATATATATATAGCAGATAGTCACTGTTTGAAAATCCAGTGTTGCTCCAACTCTGTTGAAAAGGCGCCCAGTGACTTTAATATCTGTATTCAAGATTCTGATGTGTATAATCATGGAGGCTGGGATTGAACTGTGGATGTCCAAACATAGTTTGATGAATAATTAATCACATACAGCCTTGAAGAGCAGCCTTTCAAACAGCGTGTCAGTATGAGGTCGGGAAATGGTGATGGAGCTGTATACTTGGCTTGTGTTGCATTTTGGAGATCTTAAGGCCTGGATGGTTGGGGTTAAAGTTGGACCCTTATGTGACGGTTGCTTGGTGCTGCTGAGGATGTCCCTTGGCTCCTGACGTCCTGTTCTCCTTTTCAGTCTGTCGCCATCTCTCCTTGTAATTTAATCTCCTACATGGGTTCCCTTTCACGCACACTTCTTGCAAATTTTGCTTAATGGGGAAATGGGCCTGCCTAAAAAGCCACCTTCTATTTGGATGAGAGCTTCTATTTGAAAGAAATACACATTCTAGGAATTTCACCTTGATTTGGGGTTCATTTGAAATCAGTTCAGAACAATGGGGTTTTTCTGTCTGTGCCCTGAAATGAGTGCTGTGTGGTGGTACAACTGGCTATGTGAGAAGGTGCCATAGTCACCTGCTGCACAGGGACAGGGATGTCTCATTGCCATTTCATCGATGACACAAAGGCCCTCGAGCTATGACCTAGATAATACTCTTCCAAAATTTCTCTGGTCTCAGTTATTTGTGGTTGCCATCAAGAGTGCTTATAAGCACTCTGGAATACAGGATCAGAGCTCAAAATGGTGTTTATAAACTGGAGATGTTGCCCAAAATCAGATGGGGATGGTCCTGGGAAGGGGAAGTCAAATGCAGAGCTGGGAACACCTAGAGAAGTGACATTGCGGAGAAGGATCTGGGGATTAAGATGGATCACAAACTGAGTGTGCGTCAGCAGCAGGAGGCCTTTGTGGTAGAATATCCAAAACCAAAGCCCGCGCCTTCACTTGGGGATGCATTAACAGGAGCATTGCAAGCGTGCAATTTAATTAGTCTCTTCAGCTCAGTAATGATGAAACCAGACTGATGGGCTTAGTTTTGAGCATTGCACTTTAAAAAGCTGTAGGAGAATTGGGGAGTTTCTGTAGGAGATCACAGTGGTCAGCTTAGAAAATATGATTTACAAGGGGGTGCAAAAGCGAAGGGGTTGCTTGGGCTGTAAAAGATTGATGGAGGGAGGCGAGATGAGCTTGGCAAAGTGTAAAGGTAGCCTTGCAAAGAAAGCTGTGTTCTAGTCCTTCTCTACACAGACTTGGAAGATAACCAGTTATCACTTACCTGTGGCAAGGAAAGTTTAGGTTTGGATATTAGAAAACATTATAACTAGGAAGAGGTTTGAAGCAAGGGAACGGAGTACTTAAGAAGGTGGGGAATCATGGTCCTTGAAGGCCTTTAAGGAAGGCTTAGACTGGTGTCTCTTGGGAGTTACATGGAGTTTATTCCCTCTTGGAAGGACCACCTGAGATCCCATCCAGCCCTTAGCTTCCCCGTGGCAATCATAAGATTTAAAAATAATTATAGTTTTTGCAAGAAGTAAAGACTTCCTTCTTAATTCCTCCTTTACGACTATGGAAACTTTGAGATACATTTGCCCCATGAAACTATGATTTTAAATGAAGGAAGTCACATACCTCTTTTTCTTGTTTAATCTTCTAAAAGCCGTGAAGAAGTGCACTCCCTTCTTGCCCCCTTATATCCTAATGCAAATTTCAGAGCTAAGGATCTCTTTGTATCCTGCTCCTGCAGAATGACTTGAGTTGGACTTGAAAGGGGTAAGAATGAGGCCTATAATGGAAAATTGTATAGAGGTCAGAGATGTAATTAAACAGTGTTGGGAGTTATCTTCCATAAATGCAGTGCTGTAATACTGACTTGGGAATCCTCAGAGGGTTCTTGAAAGTGGTTTTCTGTGACTCTTAAGAGCTGTATTGGGGTACAGGAAGCTCTACGTCAATTAAAATGGCCTTGGAAGTATTATTTTCCGTCAGTGTCCAAGGTCCTGGAGAATGTCAACTCAGTTAAAGTGCACTTACACTGAAAAATTACAAAAACTCACCACCACTACAATGAGTAGATTGTCTCCTCATGTGTATTCAGGATCAGATCTGCTTACTTCAGTGACAAAAGCAATTTAGCATCGCAGAGCCACTTGGCTATAGAAGTAATAATTGAGAAAGAACCTAGTCTGAATTCCCCAAAGCCATTTTTGTTGGCACGCTCCAAAGTGAGCAGTACTTTAAGCGCTCTTTACCTCCCATGTTTCTCTATAAAATGGCAATAATAGCTGGCAGGTGAGATCACAGAGACTGTTCAGTGTACCCAGACAGCTCCGAGAACCTCAAGTATCTGTATGACTTCTGTGTCGAATCCTGGGAGTTTATTTCGGGTCTTTTTCGGTCTGTTCTGGGCTTGATGGGGAGCAGAGTTCCCTGTGAGATGGGAGGTCATTCTCTAAATACGCCCCTGTGCCTGGGGAGCTCTGAACCCAACTAAAACCTTCGTAAGCAGGCGCACACAAAATGTGCAGCACCGGTGGGCTTGGGGAGGCTGCAGATGGGAGGACTGGCAGGGTGCATTGGGTGTCATTGGAGACGCCTGGCTCTGTGGGCATCAGGGGTCTGGAAGAGCAGGCAGCACCTCATATCCTGCTGCAATAGATGTCTACGACACCCTTCCCCTGTGTGCTGCCAGACATCTGCACGCCTGCCGACTCCTGTCTCCACATGGAAGCGGGATGAGGGCTCAAGCCTTCAGAGTCCTCTTCCCTGCAGGGAAGAACGTGTTGGCCAAGAAGTGTTTTGACTTTAGCCCCTGTGTTTGTCCTGTCACACGTTTCTCTTGCTTGCACTGTGCCCTTTCAGTCTATCCCTGCGTGCATTCCCCTTGCCAGGGTGACAGCCCCCTGTTCACCTTCCTCCCCTCCCTTCTGACAGCCTTGTGGGGTTTTGTTTATTAGATGCAGGTTGAGAGCCGTAAATTACTCAGATCTACTTTTTCCAGAGTCAGAGAAAACATGCGCCAGAGGCAGGTCTGCAGCAAGGTGCCTGCCTTCCTTTCCTCACCTCTGGATTTCTGCTGCAGCTCTGGTCTGCACAGATGCTGTCTGCGAGGCTGCTGGCTTTGTGGTGGTACCTGCTTCTGCAAGAAGGGATCAGATCCTTGGGGTTACATCTGTACTGACAGCAGGACTTTGACTGCGTTTTTCTAATTCTACTCCCCAAGAATTAGCTCACCAGAGAAAGCATCACACTTCATACAACTACAAGATTGGCTTCATCCCTGGACAATGCAAAATAGGGTATTCTGTTGCAACTGTGTTCATTTTTTAATCTGAATGTCTTGCATTATGTTAAACACCTTGCAAAACTCAGTACGTTATGTTGCAGTTATCAAAAATACGTTATGAATAATGGTTCCACAATACGCATTTCACAGCAGTTGTATCAATAGATAGTAATTGTGCTACCTTGTATTAGCCTTTCTGTGATTCACACCCCCCCCGGTTCAGCATCAAAAAAGCAGGCTTTCAGTTACTTAAAGCCTCTTGCATATCTTATATTGAAAAATAACTGCGACAAATAAATTTCAGTTCCACCACTTTTGCAAGATTCAGCTGTTTGGACCGTTTACAAGAAAACAAACCGAGCATGGGTGAAAGCTGTGAGGTCTCCTTTGGGTGGTCAGAGAGGGAAAACCGTTGCTAGGCTCAGACATGAAAAGATTGTGGTGGCAGTATAGGTTTTAAAAAATACAGATGCTCCTGTGCCCTTGCGTTTTGCTAAGTGGTGTATAACACTTGCAGGTGTGCCTTGAAATAGCTTCCTACTCTCTGGTGTGCATCGCATAATTATGGGACTGTTAGACCCTGAGTTTAGATCCAGACCTGCCAGTTTCTGTGTGAGGTCAGGAAGGCTTGGCAAGAAACCCAAGAAACTGTCATTCCTCGGCGAAGAGGAGAAAAGGGGTTTATATGATGGGTGGCATGCCACGAAGGGCGTGTATTTTCTGGGTGGTTTGGGGGAGAAGGACTTCTCTGATTTTGGCCGTGCCAGCACATATTCTGAGGACACAGAATCAAAGTATATTTACATTTCTTGTTCATCTGCCCGCTGAACAGGGAGACCAGGGTTTCTCTTTGCTCTCAGAGCAAGCTCCATCGCTTCCTCATCGTGTCTGTTTTACCGGCGTGTGCAGGTCCCCCAGAGCTGGACCAGCTAGTTGTAGTTTTGGGTCTGTGGTCGGCCTTTGCTGTGTGCTTGGGCGATTATCCATCTCCCACAGCTGCTGCCAGGGAATGAAGCAAATCAGTACAGTCACTGCACCTGTGTGTACTCTAAGCAGATATTTGTTCATTACATTGTTCTCTACTTGAAATACCAGTGGTTTTATTTAACATTTTTAAATAAAAACATTTGTTTTCTCCCCCACAAAACTGGTGAAAGCTCTCTGTCAAGGCCAGCCTTGATTATACCTCTTCCAGAGAGAAAGATGTGGTTGTGTGCGTCACATCGCATCTCCTACCTGTCCTCTGACAGTGTACACACCCTGGCCCCACGCACCAGGTGCTGGTATTTTCCCCTGCTACATAGTGATGTGTGCAGCATATAAGTAGCTCTGTGCACACAAGTAGCATTTCCGTGGTATCTCTCCCACCTCTCAAGCGACAAAAGCTATCATCAGGGGCTCTGACAATCTTTGAAGCCCGTGTAATTATTCAGACCCCAGTCTGCCTGTGGGAACCATAAGCAGGGAATCAGCAAGGCAGCCTTTCTTTCCTGTAACAGACCAGTGGTAAGGTGAGCTAAAATGGTTATTGAAAGTATTCAAGTGCTCCACGACACAGCTTGCGGGCCTCTAAAGAGGAGGTGTGTCTGCCTGCCTGCCAGCCAGCTTCTGTTGATCCCTCCGTGTTAGAGTAGCCCTTACAGCCCCGGAGGGGATCCTAAAATAAGCCTTGGGGTGCTCTGCAGCATCGCATTCATTGTAGATCTCCAAAAGCCTTGCTTTTGTTCTGGTGTGTTTTCTTTGTGTTGTTTTTTGGAGGCTGTGAAACATTTTGTCACATCCAGGAGAGAGCAAAAGGGCAGTAGTGTACCAGTGCTCTACATGTATCTCTGTCTGCAAAAGGTGTTGTAGACTGGACCTTACTGGAAGTAGCCAGCTTGGCACTAGTGACAGCAACTTCAATTTCCAGCAGAGGTGTTCCATAGGGCAAAACTACCTCCCGATGACCAAGTTGTTGGATAAACATGAAAAGGCAGTTGTAACATGCTTACAAATTCTCAGACTGAATATTTGGAGTAGCTCATACATTTTTCTTTGTGGAAAATTCTGTCTAAACGGGAATGGAGCAGTGGGGCAAGGAACTTTGAGGCTGGGTGTTCTCTGAAAACACGGCTTGGTGGGAGGATAATTCCAAATCCTAGGAGAAATAGGCATTTTTTCATTTGCTTTTGCTGTGAAAAGGATTTGAACCTCCATCCAGTTTAAGTCCGTGTACCTGAACAAAATGTTTGTGCACAAGCAAGGCATTGTGCTGAGCAGCAGGCAAGAGCCACAGAAAGGTGGATTTTTCAGCTTGTAATGGGAAAAGACTTTTAATAAGGATTTGCTGCCTGTGGCTGTGCAAGTTCTTCTCTTCACCTGTATTTTGAAGAGCTATGATATTCTAGCTTCATTTCACTAAGCTGTACACAATGAAGGAAGGAATGTCAGCTTAATATATTCTGAAGTGTAACTCTAAAGGAAAACACTTATCTGCCAGTTTTTATGGGTGCACCATTCTGGACCTGGATTGCACTTCGTTGCTCTGGTTTTAGCTATAATCAGCAAATCACAGTATGAATGTACTATTGATGCCATGTCTCAGAAAAGAACCCACATGTGTAGATTCATCATACCCTGTGGGAACATCAGCGCCTTTGAAAGAACCTGCTGGTATTCATTTTTAAATCCTTACTATAATGCAGTTATTTTTAGAGACATGCGTGTTCTTTTATTATTATTATTATTATTAACAAAACCCCTGATATCACTTAACAGGAATAGACCACAGGAAAATATTTGAATTCAAGTTACTTGTTGTAAGTACATCTTGTAGGACTAACTCTTCTATGCCTCATACAGGATTGAATAGAAATCACTGCACTTCTTTCTCTGAAAGTCCTGAGAAAAAGGGCCTTGTGTACCAAAACGCTTTCTGCCAGCCAAAAACTCTTTTTTGTCATGCATGACTGAGAGGCTGTGTTTTGTAATCTGTCTGTCCATCTGAGGAGCGTGATTCTCAAAGAATTAATGTCTGCTTGCCCAAAACGCGGTGATCTGCTGGTAAGAGCCTCGGAGTTGCACATAAATGACACCTCTCCTCTGTAGCTACGTGAAGGGTTAACGTACTGTTTTCATGAAGCCTGAAATGAGGAGGCTGTTGATGTTCCCTACAGGAAGCAGTACTTCTGAAGGGTTCATTAACATTGCCTCCTGTCAGCTTTTGTGGTGGATGTCTGTGAATTCAGGACATTCTAACAGCTCAGTGTTGAAGGCTGAGGCTCTGCTCCTGCTCAGAGGTCTTCATTCTAGTAAAAGGCTTCAGGCATTTTTCTCGCTGCAGGGTAACAGCTCAAAGATAAAATTTGTACTGGAGTACAGTGCCTGTGGCCAGTGTGTGGCTTCCTTCCTGGACTCTGCAGGTGAGGAAATCTGTTTGCCTGTTTGATTCTCTGAGCGTGCTTACTCCAAGTGCCTAAATGCAACAGTGTACGACTGCAGAGCCTTCTAACACATCATCCGTACTCTTGGGGTTGCAGATGGATGTTTCATGTGTCTTAAACTGCAGCCCATGGTCATATCCTTGCATTGCCCTATGAGACAAACTGAGTCATGAGATTGTAATCCCCATGGTTTCCATCCTGCAGGTCTGCAGAGCTGACTGTGTGCTCAGGTTTGCTGGAAGCACTGAGGAGGGCTTTCAGGTACTTGGCACAGGACGTCAAACTTCCTGGCAGCACCAGTGTACTCATCAAGAGTATGCTTTGTTGCTGCTCGTGTTGATGCAACCGCCAGAGCTGGGCTTGTAGAGAATGGACATCTTGGGGTGTTTTTATGTAATGGCTCTCAATTTAACCAATGCTGTCTTACACTTCATGTCTCGCTTCAAGCCGTGGTAACTTAGTTCTGCACATTGATCAGGCTATACCAGAAATTTTTGTTTCTGTAAAGGACAAAAAGCAAAATGCTTTACTCGCAAACGCTGTAAGATGTTACAGAATGATAGCTGTGACAGTGTGGGCTTAGCTGCTGATGGATGGCACAAGCTTATACTAATGTAAAAAGCTGGTTGGCAGTAGATTGGATTCCAGGTAGTGCGTATATATGTGTATCTCTCTCTCTCTCTCTCTCTGCATATAAATTAGTGTTGTGGTTCTTATTCCAGCACCTTCATGAATTTATCTGTCCGCAAGATACAGAGTATGTTTTTATAATGGTTTTGATTCTTCCACTTATCAATTTTTATGTAGTGACTGATCACAGAATTCAAGAAGTGCAGTTGGTGCAGTTTAGAGATGTTTTTGCCAATAGTTGAGTATATTCACGTAGATGGAAGTCAAAAACCTACTGGGAAAGCAAAATCTGATTGCTTGGCAACTGGGCCTTGTTTTTAATATACCCATACTTTAATTTAGGCAACGTAATGGTTGGAATTTATATATAACCTATGTTGTAAAACAATTTCAACAAGAGGCAGGCATTTGTATTCTTGTTCTCACTGGTAGCTGTGGAGCTTGAGAGCTCTTAAAACTGCTTGTTTTGCTTGTGTACTTGCACCCAGCCCTGAAATATTTTCCCTGCTGTGCCCAGCGAGAGCATGCTCTGCTGTCATCCCTCTCACTGCTTGACATGTGATGTTGGTGCTGGAGCACACCTGCAGCCGTTTCAGGCAGGGTGCTTGGCTGCTTCATGCTTCCTGCTGTGCAGCTGCCTGTGTTGTTTAGATTTCAGTGCTTTGCTGATCCTGAGCCACATTCCAGGTGTTTGCACTCACTCACAAGTGCCACTTGTCCCTGGTGAAAAGCTTGGACACCATCAGGTGTGCCAGGGTGGACTGCTCAGCTCTTGCAGCCTTCCTGCAGCCCACCAGCATTAGCCCATCCATAGGCAGGGCAGGCAAAAGGAGACGCGCACACCTTTGTTTTTCCTGCCTTGTGCCACTAGACCTCAGCATTCCCCAGCTGGTGCTCTGGGATCTTGGGCCTCTTGATGTGAAACCAAGGGCAACTGCCAGTGTTCGCTTACCCTGCCACAGCAGCAAGTGCCGAGTTTGCTCCCACCTGCGTTGTCCAGCTGCTTCCGAGCTATTTGTCTGCAGTGGCACTGTGTGACATGATGGCCCACCTCCTCCGCCTCCAACTGTGGTACTTGGTCATTTATTTTTTCATGCAGAGCATTGCTGGATCCCACGCCCCTCTGAGGGAAGGGTTGGCAACCATATGTACACACATCAGCTCCACGTGGTGATGTATTTTGGGCATATCAGGGAGAGCAGTCCTTGAAGTTCTGCTGAAATGGGTTCTGTAGAAGCTTGTAATAGAAATACGAAGCTTGGTTTGAATGAAGTATGAATGGAAATGCGTGTAGATAGGCACCAGAAGAAGCAATAGGACGAGGTTAAAAGAATGGCCTGTATTGATAATAAGGACGCTGTTCCCAGCAATGAAGTTGAAGTATGTCTTGTTTGTCAAGCCCAGAAGGCTCACGCTCTGGTAAGGCCACCGCACAGATGACTTGTCAGCAGGAGACCCTGTACTCTGACAACAGGAGGGGAGCTGCACAGGTACAGCAGATCGCATATGCCATTGTTTCTCCTGTCAGCCCACCAGGAAAACAGGCTGTAGCCATAAAGATATATCATCTATTCCAAGCTACAAAAAACAACCTCCTGCCTCAGCTGTCCATCCAGGCTGTCTCCTGTGGGTGCAGAGCGTGGGTCTTTCTTGCATGGTACAGTCCTTTGGAGTGGACTTTTCTTTCAAGAATCCATGAGTTGTTCTGCTTATTTGAGAATTCACAGGAAAACATTCCTATTGCATACAGGGCCTCATGGGTGCCCCCCTGCAGCACATACTACACACCTAGAAGAAGACTGTAACTTGTCTCTCTAGTGCCTGTGGTTTCTCTATACCAGGAAATGCCTTCATTTTCTAGGTAGCTTCTGACACTGATCTGTGCTTATCCTTCTTTGTTACCATATCAGCACACTGACTGTCTGCATGAAAATGATGGGATGCTGAAGCTTGAGCAGATGGTGCACAGGGATGGTTTTGTAGAATAAATATTTAGCACTAAGCCATTTATTGCTATTTTCTGTACTGAATGTAAAAAATATCTAGCATAACTTGGGAGATAAAATTTTTCAGGGAAATATGCAAAGAGTGGCTGTTCTCCCCTTTGGGGGTGGCTTTGTAAAGGGGTGTTGGAAGGCAAATATCCTTGGGTTGAGACCTCGGGTGGTGATGGCCAGCGCTTAGCTGCTGTGCTAATGGTTAAGCTGTGCTTGTGGAGGTACCTGTGGCTGCCTGCTATGCTTTCACACATGCGCTGTGGGGTGTATGTGTTCTCGTAACCCAGCATAGGGCTGTGCCGGCGCTGGGGTTAGTAGTACCTGTGATAAGTGTGACACTTCTCACAGGTACTGAAAGCAAAGAGCTCCTTTCAGAATGTACATGTGGTGTGCATTGTTGTTCATTGCTTTTTGGGATGTCAATACTCTGTTCCTTTACAATGGTTAGTAAGCAAATATAGCCCCTTTACGAAGGTTTATGGCTGCATGAAATGTTTCTCAAGCCTTCAGGGTTGCTTTTTCTTTAAGTCTGGTAAATCCATGTAAGCAATGAGAGGAAAGAGCAGGGATGATAGAAGGAAGCTCCAGGGTGTGTTTGCATTTAAGAGTTACCTGCTCTTAAGCAGAAGTGCACAGAAAACCCTGAAAGACTTAAGCTCACAGCATGTACCATCATGATCCTTTTTGTATTTAAAACAAATCAAGACAAAAGGGCATTAAAATACAAATTTGATGAAGGAAAACTTTCTGATCCACCCCCCCCCCCTCCCCTTTCTTGGTTTCCAGTGAAAAGCTTATGGCTCATCAAGTCAAGGGCTGTCACAGCTGTCTCTCACTATACAGCAATGAGAGGGAACACCTCTCCTTCACATGAGAAGAGAACTGGCAACAGTACAAAATAGCTGCTGGGGGAGCCACTGTGGAAACATTGCTAGCGGGTTCTTTTCTGTGCTTGGATGAGGTCGGGAATGGGATGTATTTGCTAGTGCTCTGATGTAGGTGCTTCTGTGAGAAGGTGCTGTTTGTAATGATACGCTTCTGTTAGGTCAGAGCCTGCTAACGTTGCCTGGTGTATTTCCAGACTGCTAAGGTCCTGTTGCATGACTTCTTTTTCTTTTCTGGTGGTGGTGGGGTAACTGGTGTTCCTTTGCAGAGTTGGCTTGTGTCCTTGGAGTCTCTTTTATGAACACTTACTGTGCCTTCTAGCTGTGCCAGAAGTACTGGAAATGTGCAGGATGCTC
Source organism: Aquila chrysaetos chrysaetos (assembly GCF_900496995.4). Taxonomy (NCBI): domain Eukaryota; kingdom Metazoa; phylum Chordata; class Aves; order Accipitriformes; family Accipitridae; genus Aquila; species Aquila chrysaetos. The sequence continues at coordinate 28,175,058 of NC_044013.1, read as the reverse complement.
TTTTTGCATTCCTTGCACTGAAATTTGTTTGAACAATCTCAGTGCTTTTTCAAAGTTGTTTGGAAGAAGCAGAGGGCGAAAGTATCACTTGCATTAAGGTGCTGCATATCTTTATCTACAAGGGTCCTTCAACATTGACAAGCTTTTTAGTTATGCTTTGTTATAACCACCAATGGCACAGTTCAGCTCTACTTGAGCTTGTACTGTAAATCTGACAGTGCCTCAGTGTCCTGAAATATTTTTCTTTTCCTCTGGTGGCTAATTCCATGTCTCGCATTCCCAACACAGCCCATGATGTTTTGCTAGATACGACATGATGGCTATTCTGTATGACACAAAGAAATGGAAGCTGGGTGAGCAGTGGTTTTTTTACATGTGCCATCTGTAAATGTACTCCTGGTTTCTCCTTCCATTTGTTCTTGCCCCTCTGGAAAAGCTATTACTATGCTCTAAGCAAAGTGTAATTTGAAGCTATTATAGACCTTGGTAAATATTTATGGTTAGGGCAAGCTTTGCAAAGGTTTGTTCTTCCAAGCTGTGCATATGACTGGAGAGAGAAAGAAGGAGGAAGGCCAGAGGCAGTCATTTTGCTGTTGCAGCCTGCGGGGCTGGAAGGCAGCGTCCCCGTGTAGGCGCTCAGACCAGTAGCATGCTTTCAGATGACCCTTCTGCTCTGCTGAATGCTTCTGAAGAAAAGGTGTGGTGTGTACCTCAAGCAGGCTTAGGGTGCAGAGTGCCCTTCAATATACATCTCTAGATTGTGGGCAGCAAGCTTTGCTTTAGTCTGTAAAGGAGGAAAACCCTCCATCTGCCACAACTCTCTGCTGTGTCAGTGGTGAAATGATACCCAGTTCCTTCCCAGGCACAGGCTGGGGCCGATCGCGGGCCAGTCTGTTATGGCAGAGCTGTCTGCCACCTGTGCCACCCACCGCCCTGGGGATCTTGGAGAACCAAGTTTGACAGTTTATATGTTGTCCTTGGGCTACTGTGCCAATCCAGGCAGCAAACACACTACTCCAGCTTGTAGCTGTCATCACCTGTGAGAACTTCATTTAGACGTCAGAGGGGTGTGCATCCAGTCAGCTCTTCGTAAAGAGACAGACTTGTCTCTCCTGCCACACTAGTGAGATATGAAACAAGTCCCACTGGAAGAACACTTGGTAGTTTTCCATCTTTTGCTATGAAGAAAGCCAGTGCTTGAGAAGCTGATCTCCAAGGTTTTCTCGTGCAGAGAGATGTGGAAGAGTTTCTGTTTTGTGAACTTTCCTTAGACTAATGCAGAATCCCTCCAAGCTAATACTGTCTCCTGTTACACATGCATTATGAATACTTGCTTTGCCTTCACTTCTTCAAAGCTGTGCAGTATTTAATTAGCTTTTTTTTTTAAATGTTCTTCATAGTGGGACCGATTTCCTGCCTACGTAAGCTGATTTTTTTGGCAGGGTTGTGTGCGGCAATAGGAAAGCCTTGCATGGCTGGAGCGAGAATCCCAGCTGACTTTGCAACCAAAGATCACTGGTGCTGTTACAAAGGTGTAGGTTCAAGCCAAAACAAGTCACCAAAACTTAAAGAGCAGCTCTGCTGTTAAACCACAGACACCAACTGCACACACCCTTTGTGCACCCTTATTCAGTGGGAACACACAACTGCCTAAATGTCAGCCCATGTGCTTTGCCCTACAGTTGAGGTCACTGCTTCAGCCTCCCTGAATCATAGGTCATGGCCAAAGACACTGAAATCTCTGGTAAGATCAGAGCTGGTTCTTCTCCATTGCACCTCAGCTAGGTGCTTTCACCACAAGCACTCAGGCGCCTGGGAGCAGTTCCTAAGCTGTACAGGTTAAATTGAGCCAGGTTATGGTTAAATAGTGTATGGTTAGCAGGTCTTCATTAACCCTGCTGATTTTTAGAGAGTAGATGAGCTGGCAGACTCAAGGGTGTAGAAATCTTTGTCCAAGCAGCTGCAGGGGAAAGAATACATATGAAAAAAAGCTTTTATGTTGCAGTTAAGAGGTGTCTAAAGGTCTTGCATGCAAAGAAATACACACGGTATATATCACTGACTTAGACTTGTAAGATTCACAACTGAAGATCCACAGCAATCTTGTATTATTTTCTGAAGTGCACTGCAATTTGTGGTGGTGTTTGGTAGCAAAAAAATCCTTCAACATAGCATTTTGAGAGGGTAAAACTTGAGAATTTATTATGAGAAACCTCACTGCTGAAAGATGGATTAATTTTTTTTTAATATGCCAAGCGTGTTAATGAGTGTCAGAGGTAAACTAGAATGCTGGCACAAAAGGAAGTGGAGAATAAAATGTTTAAGTAGCACCTCTGCTTATTTCATGGTTAAGTTATTTTGTATTAGCCACGGAAATTGCTGCTGTGTCTGCTCAGTGAGGATGCATGCAGACTACTCAATTAGCAAAAAATCAGAAAGAAATGACCTCGTGGCTTGCTTCTAAATGCTTGTATTTGTTTTTTTTGTAAGCAGGAGACACTATAATACAGCTTCCAATCAACCAACCACATAGTTCTGGTAATCAGACTTTATCTGATGCCACAAAGACTTTAGAGAGAGAGAGAGATTATATGAAAGCGTGCGCCTGCTTTTGGGGATAAAAAAATTTTCCAAGTTGCATGAGGTTGCTGGAGATCTGCAGGTCATGATAAGAGCTCAGTGCTCTGCTGGATTCTGCCTTAACTTGCTGGCAGGCGTCACTGGAGGCATGGAGCTAGGGCTTTGGTGAACAGCATCCATCTGATTTGGCAATAAAAATTGTATTTCTGTGAACAGAGAAGCAGGGAGATGAGCACTGCCCAGTACTCACCTCCTTGGACACGTTTGGAATCATTGTTTTGCAGCTGAGTGTCGGCTTTAGTGTGTGCTATTTCTCTGGAGGATTTGGTTTTTAGGCTTTCACAAGGGTCAGTTGAATGATGAAGAAATAGAAAAACAGTCAGTCCTTTTTAGTTGTACACAAACTGCTGTCATGGTGTGACTGGGATCAGACAAAGAGGTGCAGCGTTTATGGAGGGTAACGCTTTGCAAGCATGTAGCAGCAGAAAGTGTAGATAGTGGTGCAGGTTTTCGGTTATGACAAATAGTTAAGCGTAGCCTACATACCTACTTCTGAAGCCTCTCATTGTCTTGCATTTCATCATATCATCCGTTAGCATGTGGCGTTCATGAATAATTGAGACTTATCACAAAAATAATTTCGGCAGAGCCTAGTTTCACACGTTTCCTGTTAAACACCCAGGAGAGGAACAGGCTCTTGTTTCCCCTGAGTCCTTTTACCGTGGTGGTGGAACTGCAGAGCCAGAACTGTGGTGCTTCTCCATACAGCTATTACAGTGTTCGAGAACTTCCCAAACTTCTGCAAATGCAGCAAACTGCTATGCACAGAATTTGGAGTTTGATTTTTTGGACTTGTGTTCGGCACGTGCAGTGTTTTTCCTTCACTGAATTACCATCTTCCGTGTAGGCAGCAGTGGCAAGTGACCCAGGAAACAACTTGCAATGCAGTGTCTAGTCTGGCATCTGTATTTGTGCAAAACACTGTAATTTACAGTAGCATGCATCAGCGCAGCTCAGTTGCAGAGTTCTTCAACTGACTTATTTGGAATAAATAGGCAATAAATTACGTGCTAGAGTATTAAAAGGAATTTATCAGAACAGGTGCTCAAAATACTATTTTATCATAGACTTTTGCCAGCTGTTTAAAGTCAGCAAAAAATATTGCTGTTTATTTCAGTGGGAGTTTGATCAGACCAAGATGTATTATAAGAGAACTTGGGGACTTCTGCTTTCGGGATAATTTTCTGTGAAGACGACATCCCTGCCAATCCCGCAAGCTGCAGGGGTGGGGGGGCAGCGATCTTATTCTTAAATTTCTGCATTTTTTCTTTTCATAGGATGCATCATGGCTGATGCATTTACACGCATTATGTAGGGTAAGTTGTAAGGAGTTGTAACTAAGGCTGTAACCACAGCTTGTCCATGGTCCAGTCTGTGAGCACCAGCACCCCTTAAAGAGGGACCTGATCATGTTTTAAAACAAGTTTAATCTAAAGTAAACAAGCTTGTCCCTAAAACTAGCTGAAACTTAACAAACTTGTACCAGAATTCTAAAGAAATGTAGAAAATTCTTGTTTTTCCATTGGGCGATTCTTGCTTTACCCTGGCCAAGCTTGTCCTTGGAACGTGAGGAAACAGTTTCAGCCACTGTAAGGTCACACAAATGGGGATCTGAAATCCTCTGTTAACAGAATAGTCACTGTTTTCTTCTACCCTGAAATTAGTGCCAGCAGGACAGTTTTGAAACATGCAGAGAATTGCCACATGCTGCTGCAATGGTAAAACAACCAGCTGAGCTCTCAGGTAACACCTCATCTCCTCCTGCCACCACTTTTTTTTGGGGGGGGTTGGGGGGGGGGTTTCAAACTGATGAATCAAAGGTTCATCATTCAATATCCATGCTGTAAGCTACGTTGGCTTAAATCCCCTGCTTTCTTCTCCCAACATCCCTCAGCCTTCTGCCAGCACGTGGTGGCTATTTTAAGTGGAAAAATATAGTCCTGTTGTGCAGATACCTTTTTTCCTTGATCCTCTTAAAATCTTCACCAGGGCCTTCCTTGGACACTTCAACTAAAGGTGGCACAAAATTAAGTTCAGAAATTTTTTTTCAGTAGTATGTTTTTTATCATTGGTTGCCGATGGCATGGAATAGGAGCCCACACAGAGGCACTCCAAATATATAAGTACAGCATTGTGGCAAGGGTAGGCTGCATTTCAGTTTCTGCAAGCTGAATTTTATCAGACACTATTCCAACTAGCAGCATGCTAATCGGTCATCTGTGTTGCTTTGCAAGACAGTAGCATATTTAATGTTCACTGATTCCAAAGAAGGGTTTCTGGAGAACAGCGGATGGCATGGCAGGAAGCCATGGGCGGCTACTGCTGTTAGAGCAGGTTGTGAAGGTAAGGTCTGCCTGCCTGCCCCGGAAAGCTTCCCAGAGAAGTCGTGTCAGCAAGATTTGAAAAATGCCTGAGAGACCCCATCCCTCAGTGACTGCCAGAACTGAAATATCTGTGCTGTTGCTCCAAAGGGCACCAGAGGAGTAAGAGCTCTGCTCTGCCTGTGGTTGAAGTGTTTAGTTGTTTGATGCTAGCACTTAATTCTTCTGACTCACAGCAAGTTTAGGAACTAGACCATAGTATGTTAGAAAGATGGCAAGTGGAGAGGAATGTTTTGTATTTTCTGCCAGCCAGCCATAATCAAACAGGAGGGAAAAAAGCTTCGTTTATTTTCACTAAGCTTTTCCAGTAGCTCTGTTAACAATCATCATTCCACAGATTGTAGGAAAAAAGTGCTCGATGAGGTATTTGAGGGGAGCTGGTCAAATCTATTCACAAAATGTTCTTTTCCACTGCCCACCCACTGCCACCATCTCACTGCTCTCAGTCTGGCTCAGTTGGCTGTTCTCCCCCATGGCACGACAGGGGTGGGCTTTTCTCTTCAGCCTGTCTGGTGCTCACTCCTCTGAGCCTGCTTTCTGCATTTGCTGGCCTAGCAGTGTGCCTCTCCCACGCCCCAGTGCTCCCCGAGCTCTTCTTTCAGCTCTGTGCTCTTTGCGGGGTTTCCTCTGTTCTCCCTGTCCTTTCGGCAATGGGGGGCTCGAAGTCCCAGCAGAGGAGCGCAGCTGACTTTCACGCAAGCCATTTCCCTTCCAATACCAACAGAGGTGGGAAAAGCCTTCCCCAGGGCTCGAGGTTTCCCCTGGTGACGTACTGGAGCTGGGCTGGCAAAGCACAGCCTGTGCGTGGGCCCTGGCTCATCCGGGCTGGCATAGCCAGCGAGCACCCCAGAGGCTGCTGCAGCCAAGAGTTGGGATCTCTCAGCCCGTCCCGTTGCCAGTGCTTTCAACAGGCGGCTGGGGCACCGACTGCCACACTGGCTGGGAACTTGTTGCAGACAGAGCTCTTCCCACATCTGGGAAGGATTCCTAGGCTGAGGATGGGATTTTTTAGTGCAGAGAGGCATGGCGGGGGGAGCAAGCCCTTCCTTGGGGAGAGGAAAGCCTTCTCTCCTGCTGCTGTCACAGGCCACGCTCAGCCTCCCTGAGCAGAAACGCAATCACTGCTCCAATTTTCCAAAGGAATAAGTAATTTGGGGGAGAAAGGCTGCACCCACCTCTGAGCTGCAAACACAAAAACGTGTGGCAGATCTCATCACAGCACAGCCAGATGCATTAATGCAGGGAGACTTGGGTCGCTTTCTGTTCCTTACCTGGAGAGCTTCAAGCATCAAGAGTCCCTCAGTGCTTTGATACTTTTTCTGCCTTTGCAAAGCAGTGTTTGCAACTCGTGCATCAAAACTCTTCTGAGAGCCCCGCTACTTGCAAGTCTTCTAGAAACTTGTGCTTTCATAGTGTATGAACCCCTAGGGAGACATGAATCTTTCAGAGGCTTCGTGCAAATAAAATGCAGCATTTTACAGTCTTAGGCATAGCCTAAGGTTTCTCGTTTTTTTCCTAACAAAGTACTGATTTTCTGCTCTTTTATTTATTTCTTTTAGTAAACATTTTCAGTTCACACTTGGTTCAGCTCCATATAACCAATATAATCCTATTTTCTTACTATTTAACCAGATAATCAAGATGCCAAAAGCATTTCTATGGCTTGGGGATTCCCTTATTTTCTGCCTTAAAATTCTAATTGCAGTCATGTATGAACCGCTGGTTTATAATACAGAAAAACACGATTTAGTCCCCAGAAAAAAAGAACATAGAAATGCATGCAGGGAGACTCATTGTAATTTGGAAGAATAATAATATAATAAAATTCAGGTCATTGTAGCAAAGATGTAAGCTAGAACTGCTCTGTGTTCAGTGAAAAAAAAAGGCCTCTGAGCATCTTTTCTTTCCCCTAGAAACGGGTGCAGGCAGACTTGCTGTCTGTCCCACTTCATAGCTATGGAATTGTGCCCCTGGAGTTAATCTTCTAGAGTTAGTGACATCCTGCAGATAGATGTCTTTGAAGCAGGGGCGGGGAGGGGAGCAGAACTGGGGTAAGGAAGGTTATGCTTACCTACAGTATTAAGCATCAGAGAATCCATACGAGGAGAGGACTACCTTGAGGCCCTTGAAAACAGAGTGGCTGCTGACTGCAGGGAACCGTTGGTTATTATTAACAGCCAAGGGCAAGCATCATGTCATCAGTTTGTTTCTAATTTAAAGATAACGATCTTTAAATGCTGCTTTTCTGTTTTTCCCCACAGGTAAATATGTCTATCAGCCCATGACACCCGTAGAGCAGCTTCCCAGCACTGAAATACCCGTTCGCCCTCGGGAGTCTACAAACACCATCCAGATCTCCGTTTCGCTCACCGAACACTTTTTGAAGTTTGCGCCCGTCTTCCAGCCCCCTCTGCCCCCTGACTCCCCACAGTTCTGCACAATTGCAGACCTCTTCATTGACAATTACCGCGTGAAATGCATCAACGGGAAGATGTGCTATGTACAGAGGCAGCCTCCCCCCGTGCCCCATAAGATAAAGCCCGAGGAAGTCCCTGTTCGTAATGCCTTAATCACAAAAGAGAGCAATACACCAAAAACAGATCACTGCTCATCCCCTTCCAGCTCCGAGGACTCTGGGATCAATGCAGTTGGGGTTCACTACATGGAGTCGTGTGACGAGGACACGGAGGGGGTGGCCGAGCTAAGTTCAGAAGAAGATTACAGCCCGGATAGCAGCTGGGAACCAGATGAATGCCCGCTCCTATCACCCTCGCAGTGCGAAATGGAAGTGATTGAGACTATAGAAACCACTGTGTGATCCGACAAGTTGGTATCAGATCAGTCCAGTTCCCACTCAGTAATGTTGCTTTTGTAGTATTTATATTTTCTGTTTTTTCTGACAATCCCTTTTTTCCAGTGCACTTGATATTTCGGATTCCTCATGGGAGTGTGGTCACAGGACTTGCAGATTGGTGAACTAGCAGCAGCCTGAGCAATTTTAACGTGTTCTCAGCTTGATCAGATCTCCCAAGTCTGCACGTAAGGTAGTGATAAATCTTAAGACTTTTGTAGCTGAAATAGGCCCTTTTCTTGGTCTGGGTTACGTCATATACTACTTTTCATACAAGGATGTGCCACTCAAGGTGTTTCCATCTGTCAGGATGTTTGCGGTGGGCCTTCAAAGCACAGAGGGTGAGCTGGTGCAGCACGCCTGTGAGCAGCAAAACCAAGTTGCCCTTACTCTTTCTCAAACAGCTACACAAGGTGCAACGACAAGAGGCTCTTTCCGTCTCTGTCTGTCCTTGCGCATCGTCCATCCTTTTCTCTAGTGCTGGTGCGACCCTTCCTGAAGGCTGCTTACACCACGCTTCCAGCGGGGTTGGTATGGCAGGCTAGAGAATGCACAAAGTGCCTCCAACTTTTCTCCGGGCTATGCACCGAGCATCTGCTGAGTTAGATCAGGCTCTGAAATCTCCTGAGAAGGCGACTGTTGCTCTGGAGGGGGATCAGTTGCCTGGATCCAGCTGGTCCCTTTTCTCTACATGGATCTCGGGAATGGGATCTGGCTTTTGCAGCTTGGCAGGAGGGGGAGCAGGCAGAGATGAAGCACGGCTGTCTAACCAATACCATGCTGGACTGGGGTGTAAAAAATGCTAGGCGAAGGAAGTGACTACCTCCAAACACACAAAATCCGCCCTTGGCTTTGCCTGCTGCTTTTCCTCCTGTGCTGTTTGGTGCCGGACATGTGCACTCAGGACCAAATGGCCTCAGGGCCTGCATTTGCCTGAAGAATAACAAAATTAAAAAAAAAAAAAAGTTTATCAGCCACACCACTGTGTCGGCAGAGCTTGGGGACAGCATGGAGGTGCCCATGGGAGGTGGCCCATGGGCTTGGTAGCACATGGTCTTGTTAAAATACAGCCAAAGGTCATTCTAGTGGAGAGAGGAAGCTTTGGCTCCCGCTCCTTTGCGCCCAGTTCAAGAGCAGATTCTGAACAGAGTTTCCTCAAATAGCTTGTAAGAGTGAACTGTCTCACTAGTGGTTTGGTTTCAGCCCCGCTCGATGAAACAATGTCATTCTCAGATTTCAGTCAGCTTGAATCAGTTGGAGTCAGTAATAACTGTGTTTTCAACAGCATTACTGAATTTCATTGTGTATTTGCTGTTTATGTTTAAAAGTCATTGGTGAATATAAGGCTGTATAAATATGTACAGTTTAGTGATTGATACTAGATTATAGTCTGTGTTATAGGATGGCTCATCTCTCTCACTGTATCCTGACAAGGTATTACTAATTTTATACACTTTGTAATCAGTATCTTTAGAAAAAGTTTAGGCAACAGTGTGTGTATGTGCACATGCGCGTGTGCTAGGAGTTTACCATAAATGGTTATAAAGTAATACTGTACTTTTTAGACTAACACTTTCAGACAAAAATAATAGCTTTTATAGTTTTGATGACTTACATAAAAAAGCGCAAAAGTGCTTGTTAAATGAGGAACTTGGGCCATTGCATGAACAGATACATTCTCACACGGCACCTGAAAATACTGTTTTTCTGAGGGCATTTAAATGAAGGCCGTAGTAAAACTAAATAGGATTTATTTATTTTTTAAGGGCGGGGTTGTCTTTCAAGGTTAACTAAGGTTTCTAACAACCTTTTAGTGTCTTTTGACCATTCAGACACATTCCATAGGTAGAAGGAAGCATTATGTATAAACCTACAGCATTTATTCATATTTAATCTTTCAATTGTAATCTGAGTGGAGAGCTGAAAAAGCTCACTCTTGTGCCTGGCCTGCCTGAGCTTTCTTCCCAGAGGTGGCTTCTCCTTCCCAGGAGGACGGGGTGGGCTGGCAGATACATCCTCCCGAGGGACTAGCAGCAGCCGGGGCTTTCCCGAGGCTAGGGTACTCCTCAGCAGCTCTCGCTGTGGGCGCCAAGCACAGCAAAGGTCATCAGGACCCTCTGACTTGGCACGAGCTCACCTTGTTTGCAAGCAAGCAGGAGCCACCTCTTCCTGCTGTTTAGGCAGCACCGGCTGTGAGCATCGAGAAATTCAGTTGGGTATTTATGACCAAGACTTACCATAAGATCCTGTGGTCTTGCAGGTTCGTATCACTGTCGTCAGGATACATTCTTTCTTAACTGTAAGTAATTAGCAATATTCACAAGCTGTGTCTCCTACCCAGGATTTGTTCAGATGTCTTAAGCACAAAAAGCTGCCTCTTCCTTCTGTTGTACCTGTAAAATGTCAGTGGAGCAGCCTGGTGTGGGACGGGGCTAGTTCTGGAAAGCATTTCAGCAGCCAGCACGGTGGCAGGTTTCTCACTGTGCTCCATCACACACCCCAGTTCAGAAACACGCTCCTCACAGAAACGTGATTTCTTTGCACAAACACTGGCATAGACGTGCTGTAAGAGACATGCCCTGGGCTCGTTGCTCCACTCTGCCAGGGAGAGGTGTGTATATTTCCTCTTAATAAACTACTAAACAACTGAAGTTCTGCTTGTCCTAACTGTGTATGTTCCATACTAGTGAAACATTCTGATATTTCCAGCGAAGGAAGGGTCGCTTAAGGCTTCAGATGGTGGCACCTGAAACACACACCCAGTGCTAGGCAAAGGAATGCAATAACCAGGTGGAGCACACCAGGCCTAGCCCCACCTGCGTTTGGGCACCTGGTAAGTACTGGGGCTGGTGGGCAACCTCACAGCCCAGTTCCCACTTGCCTGTAAAAGAGCTGCCCCGGTCAGGGAGGGCAGCGGGGAAAAGAGTTGCAAGCCCAGGCTGATGTCTGGCAGAATTCAGCTGTCTGTAGCCCCTTGACTTACCTCTGACAAGGTTTACATGTGGCTGCAGGCTGGAAACATCAGTCTGGGGCACCATTTTGTAGTTCTTAATGCCAGTGGGAAGAAGGTGAGCACACTGGGCATGCTGGGCCTCAGGTGCATGGTGCTGGCACTGCTCCCCAGCCAGGCGGGCTCTGCACAACACCTGGCGCTTTTGCGTTCCTTGGAGGCAGCAGCACTGCCCCGTATTCCTGCCATTCAGTGTGAGCTCTGCATGGACCAGCCACCGGCTCTGTGCAGTAGTTCTGTGTGCGTGGAAAGCAACACCTGCATGGTGCTGTGTTCTTCCTGGGAGCGTCGGGGACCCTGAGGGTATGGTACCCCAAAAGACCCAAGTGCTAGTGACAAAATGAACAGGGGGAAGAGACGAGATAATGATCACCAGACCAATAACACACATTGTTAGGGCAGGATCTGGAGTGTGTTTCACAAGCCAGAGGTGACAGTATAGAAACACCACTGCTACTAGGTTGCAGCTCTGTGAGTAGAGCGATAAAGGTGCCGCTGGGAAGGGACACTGCCCAGTTTGGTACTGCAAAACAGTGCGTTGAGCTTAGTAGTGACAAACCTTTCTGACCATCAGCACCCATCACACTGATCCTCTCCCCCTTGCAGCCCCCAAGGGCTTGCAGCACCTTTTTACACACACACACATGCTCCCCCCGACCCTCCCCCAACATAGGTACAACAAGGTGAGAGGGGAGGTTTGGGCTTCACCCACAGTGACAAGATGCGTCTTCCTGTAGCAGAGTTCAGTGGCTACTGTACTAAGAAAACAGCAGCCAGCAGCACTGCCAGACCAGCAGCCCTCTTACATGCTCCCTGTGCACACAGCTCACACACGAAAGTTCAACCAAGGGCCTTTTTAATGGAAGTTCATAGGAACACACCATGCTCAGGTTAGTTTGCTCACACATGTATCATCTTCTGCACTCTTCAAGCCTTTTCGACGTTTGCCTGTTCTGTGCCCTCAGACCCCATGGCTGCTGCCATGAGCCAGTGGGCCAGGCCTTGGCAGAATAACTGCTTTTACTAGTACCACAGTTAAAATTCAGGTATGGTACCCAACCACAAAAACAACACAGCACTGTGACACACAGGCTCTGGGCACAGGACAGGCTGTACTCCTCCAGTAGAGTGGAGCCGAGTCAGTTATTTGGCAAAGTTACCACCGCTGCCGTGAGCCTCCGGCTCAGTGCAGGTAGCCCAGTGCTGCGCGATGCTTCGGCACGCTTAGTTTTGCCCCCAGAGTTCACGGCTTCTAGCCCAGCTGCCCCACGGCTGCTTTGGTTTAGTGAGAAGCAGCAGTAGAGCTGGGGAGATCACACACTGCTACAAACCCACCAGCACCCAGCAAGACTCAACACAGCACAGAGGGTTCTGGGAAAGGCAGTGGAGGTGGGGAAAGTCCAGTGTTGTGATGGAAACGCTTCCCAGCACCAAGACCTGAAACCAACTGTGGCCTTGCTGCAGCTGGAGGCAGGAGCGCTAATCTTCAGCCAGCGGAGGGGGGGCCAGATGGAGCTTGAAGTTCTCGTTCTGGAAGACACTGCTGGTGGCCGGGTCACCGTGGGAAATGCTGAGCAGCCCGTGCTTTTCACCACTGTGGCCACGAGACAGTTCTGTCAGGAGAGCTAACTACAAGACAAAACCCAGACAGATCACTGTCCGGCAGCCTGGGCAGACTGCCTAGAAGCACTCGTGCAAGATGCAGAAAGACAAAGTGCTCATGGCGGGGCTCACCTTTTTCCTGCAGCAATTAGAAAAACCTTAACACATGTAAAGAACAGGGTATATATGGTATGTAGTGACCCTATAGAGCTCAGTGCAGGACAACAGTCCTGAACTAAACAACTTTCCAGGTGTCTTTAGGTTGTTTTAAAGTTACATAATTGAAAAACAATCCCAGAAAGAGCTGAAAGTGCCAACAACTGCAGCCAAAACAGGCAGGAGGCACAAGGAAAGTGCAAGGGACTGAGGGAGGCTGCACTGTCCTTGGGACAACACAGGGGACACAAGGAGGGACACTTCTGTGTGATCACAGGAGCCACACGGTGTCTGGAGGGGAGGTTATTTGCAAATCTAAAAAGAACCCGAGAAACCTCACACCACAGACACTTTTCAGGCCCAGCCCCAAAGCCAGAGGCATTTCCATGGTTTCACTGCCAGCAAATTCCCCAGCTCTGTCAGAAGCACTGTGGGTGCCTTGTGATGTGAAACAGCCAGCTCTACGCACAGTAAATTGCCAGCACTAAAGGAAACCCAAGAGAAAAGCCAAAGCCCACACTGCCAGTGCCAATATCTGGTTTGACAACATGCAAAATACCCTTCACCAATTTAAAACCAAAAGGAAAACAGGTGGTACGTACTCTGGAGGTTCCTCGGTTGAGTCGGCAGAGTTGGTCAAAAGCTTGGATTTGCTGAGGATCCAACAGAGACTCTGAACTTGCCTGATAAAGAGAGTGAGAAGGTTACAGAGAAAACACACAAGATGTCAAGTTCATATACACAGAAACTGATCCCTGCTCCTGTCCTTGGTTCTGGAGCAGCCAGTCTGTAGCCTCTTCGGGGAGGCTTTTTTAGCCATCTTTCCTCTGGCTTGAAACCACTGTGTGCACCTTTGTTTTGGAAAAAAACCATCCTTGCACAAGGGACAGAGATACCCTTACATCCACAATGACTTATTGTTGGTGTCTGTAGCTGATGGCAGACAGACTAACAGTAGTAAGTTAGAAGAAAAGGCGGGGGGGGGGGGGGGGGGCGGGAAGGAGAGGCAGAAAAAGAAAGAAAAGGGATGGGAAAACTCCCCCGCAGCCAGCTGGGAAGAGAAGTAAAGGGTCTCTGTGGATGAGCAGCCTCTCCAGGGCTCTTCCCCAGGCAGCAGCAGCTCCCCCCAGTCCTTTCTCGTCATCTCCTGATAGCATCCCCCAGCCCCGCTCAGCCTTCCTACCGGGTCCCGGCACAGCACCGACTGCATCATGCCATGATCGGGCGCAGATTGTGCATGGCTGTTATGGGGAATGATTACTGTGCCAATGACTATTACATACTAATGGTATCTCTCCTAAGGTCCATTTTTTCCCCTAGTAGGATGTTACAGACAAAAAGCTAGGAAATGAGGGGGGGAAGGGGGGGGAGGGCAAGGCGACTCACACATCTGTGGCAGCCATGTCCCCTGAGAAACCAGACACAACAGACATCGCGGTACTGCCCAGCAGTGTCAGCCTTTGCTGGGTGTAAGGGTGTCACCCCAGCAGTGCTGGGGCAGTTACAGAGCTGTAGGTGAGAGCAAACAGAATTGCAAATAGAGGGACTGTAGCCTGCAACAAAAGCATTAACGCAAAGAGGGCTGCATATATACTCAAACTGCTTTAAAAGGCATCCTTTACACATCCCAGGGAGAGATGACAGAGCATCACAGATTCTTGTAGGTTTGTTCCATTTTATCACATCACAATGTTTCTATTTTGAATGTTTCTGCTCATATTCTAAAGCAAAAGCATCATCAAGAAACTACAACAGGAGCCAGAGAGAACAGCCTCCCTCCTCATGAGCAGCAATCTGGCATCTGTTGTCTCTGGGAATCTATTTTTGAGGGAACATTCAATGTTCATTCTTAAATATTTTCCCCAAAATACATTTCCTAAGGGCTACTAACCCAAAATGCTACAGTCCTACCAGTGGGTACTGACTGAAGTTGCATTTACTTTAAACTTTCTTTGGCAATGGATCAAGCCCAACATGAAGAACTAGTATTGCTGCCTTCAAGAAGTGCCATCAACTGGAATTGAGGCTGAACTCCTGGCCCCACAGTGGCAGAGGGGGCTTCACTGTTCCTCTGGAGTCAGGCAGGGTCACCAGGAGTCGGGACCATTCCCGGTCACGCACAAGCGTGCTCCTCTCTGCACTTACAGGCTCCTACCAGCAGTGAGGCCCTTCTCCCAGGGCAGGCATTCTCCTTTGGGGATTGCTGCAGTGCATTTGCTGCCGTGCATTTGCTGCCACACTCAGCTTGCTTTGTATTTCTCATGCTTTATGGTGTGTTTAAAGAGCACGTTCAAAAGCTCTGTGAAGATAACTCCCAGTCCTATTTGGGGAAATAAGCGCATACTACAGCAACATGGTGCTGTGCAAGGCACAGCACGCTGGCTCCCAAGCTTCTCTGGAAGAGCTTGCCATCAGCTTTTCACAAGAGCCAGCAAGACTTGGCAAACACCCTAGAAAGCACACTCCGATAATCATCCTAAGCCTGGGGTACGCTGCTGTCCAGGTTTAAGGTACAGCTTGTGGCTGCTGCTGCCCGGGGTGGCTGCAGTCTGCATTACAGCTCCATCTCATGGCCCCAGAGGAGCACGCTATGTCCTGGGCAGAGCTAAGAGCCTCTTGGACAGGGCCCTTCTGAGGAGCCCTGCCCAAAGTGGATGGCGAGCTGCGGTCCGCAGTGGGTCGGAGGGAAGATGCACTGAACCCACCACAGGTTTCCTGAAGCCTGAATCATTCTGTTACTCTCCTGAAGCCACGCACATCTTGCCTTTGAGATGTTTATCAGACAGTCTGAGGAAGAGAGGAATGTCCCGAGTGCAGATAGCTTATGCTGGAAGCATGTGCTCAAACTCACTTCCTCCCGCACCAAGATATGCTTTATATTGTAAATAACTATTTGCTAATCACCAATCAAGGAGCCAATCATCCATATTCCCTGCACACACAACATAGGCTTTGAACCAGAGAGCCTATGACAGTGAGGGTCACGTATCTGGAGCTGGCAGGTTGTACAGGCGCTTCCAAGGGACATGCAGGTCATTCTCACTTGGAAAAAAACAACAAAAAGCAAGGAAAAACTGCCCTCCACAGTTGCTGTAGCCACAGGCATTCAAGGACAAGGAAAATGTGATATAATTGGCCTCCCCTCTTCTGCTATCTCTCTACCACGCGTATGTAACTATCAATCAGACTGTTCTCCAGGCTGATGAGCTGAAATATTGCAGGCAATTCTTTCTGTTGTCATGGAAACAACTGCTGTCAGGCCTTTTCCTTTTTTAACTGTGTCACTAAAGGCATGTTTTCATTCAGGAGCTACAGGGAGGCTCTCAGAGTCCAGTATCAGCACTCAGGCATTAGCGGAATCCACTTGGTTCACTCGTTCACCCCGCAACACAGCTTCTGCCTCCAGTGCTACTCCAGGGCCAGCCCGCTTGTTATTGTCCAAGATCAGTATGAAGCGGTTCGGCACCTCCAAGCCATTTTCAGCCAAATCCTTACGCCCCTTCGGAAAGGCCTCAGACTAGACACAGGACCCAAGAGACACAATTTATCCCCTTGAGGATCTGGGCCAGCACGGAGAAGAAAGGTTCCTTTTTGTTTTACAGTTCTCAGATCCCACCACTATAATGCTAATCTCCGTTGCACATTTTGCTTGCACATATTCCACCCACCTCCGGTAGTCACCACACAGCCCTCCTAAGCCTGCAATTATCTTTAATTTAACAGCTACAAAATCCATCATCAGCTAGTGCCTAAGCAAAGCAGATCATACAGCAGTTGTAAGCAGAGGCACGGTTAATAGTCATGCCAAGAGATCCATCTAAGTGCTGTCTCTCAGAGCCATACCTTCCACAAAAGATACTGCTATATCAATTAGAGCATCAGAGCACCACATTACCCCAGGGGGCTGCTCTGTAACACAGGGCAGATACAGCCAGAAGTCCTGGGAAAGGTTTCGGGATTCCTAGGAACAAAAGCAACACCCACCTCCCTCAGAGCCAAATCCACAGGCAATGGACACCAAGTCCACCTTCTGCCATTCCTCCCCTGCAGCTCTTACTTCACCATGGCTCAAGTAGCCTTCCAAAAGGTACCCAAATTCAGTTTTGTAATGAGAGCTGAGCCAATTAATGTAAAACTAAGTAGATCTACTTCTCTTCTGCAGGATAAGGACCTGCTGTTTTCATGGTAGTCCTAGGAATCTGGAACAATCAACCAAAAAGAAAGCAAGGCAGGCAGCTGCTCTGCCCAAAGTCACTAGAATGACGCTAACATTACAAAATTGTTAATGAACTTCAGAAAACCTCAGGACATCCCTTGTAGAACAAAAGCATGCTGCTGCAGACCTCTGCAGAGCTACTGCAGAGCAATGCACCACTTCTACAGGACGGATGCAGACCAGCCGATCACTGTGGAGGTGGAAACAGAGTCTTGCAAGTCACTCTGGGCAATGCGGCAAGTGGGCAAACCTTTGCTGGGAGGAAGTCCCAGAGCCACTGGGACTGCTCTACGGCAGCAGAACACGCTGCTTTGAGACCAGCCTCCGCAGTGTTTTACCACTTACCTCTGCTAGCACACACAGGAGCGAAACCCCTGGCAGCAGGCCAGGCCCTGCCTGCTCCTGTTTGGATGCAGCGGCAGCCGGTACCACTGGGGCCAGCAGCGGCAGGCAAACCAGGACCTGTGGTCTGCAAGTAAACAGAAGCACCGACTCACCAAAGCCCATCACAGAGCAGCCTTCCCTCAGCACAGCTACAGCAGAAGCAATCTGTCACACAGGTCTGCGCTACAGCTCTGTCCTCTGATCTCTTCAGGAGCAGAATGGGAAAGGCAGATGTCTCTTATTTCCAGTTGAACTTAGCTGAACTTAAGGAGCAAACCTCTCAAGGCAAGGGAGAGGACAGGGTTTTTTGTGCTCTGATAGACTTACTGCTGCTGCAACATGAGATACTGTAGTAACTGAGAGAGGAGGAAGGACAACTGTCTGTATTAAATATCTAGAAACACACTGACATACCTCCATTCTCCCTCTGCTAGCTGGTCTGTTTAGCAGCTCGTGCTTACACCAGGCACTGTTGGAATATTCCCTTGGAGTTCCACTGATGCCTTCAGCCAAAGGAGCAATAACGCTGTTCAGGATTAATTAAACAAAACCCACATATCCTCACTGGACACTATGGCCCAGCAGATGAGATATTTATTTATAATGTAGCAGGCTTCGAGGGAAGCATGGCAGCACATGGATTAAACATTACATAAAGATGATGCACAACAGGCCTGTGCTTAGGCTCATCTCAGTTCAGCGCCTGAACCCAAGAGGACAGAAGCGTCATGCATGAAGGCAAGTAATTCACTTTCTAAGCACGAGCTAAGAGGCTGTTAAACAGCATCCCACAAGAGCCAACCACGGAAGACTCAAGAGGTGCACTGTTCTCTCAATGGCAGGAGTTTGGGGAGAGAAAAGGAAGGTAAAGACATGTAGAAAAAGGAAGAAGTCCTACTTGGTGCAAGAAGGATTAGTGACCCCTCCTGCTAGAGGCTTATTGATAACGTGACCCCAAACCTTACAGAAAACCCAAGCAGATGCCTCTGCTATCTGTCCCCTTTGTAGCTCCTGACACCCATGCAGAAATCTCTTACTGCTGTTTAGGAGGGAAGTTTATAATGTGCTTAAGAACAACTCTGGTCCCGGGTGCTCAGCTACAGCTGCCCAAGCCTGTCTATGCTCAATTCACATATAAACCAACAAAACATACTGGTTTTGTTGTGCAACATGAGGGTAAAGGGAATGGGGGGGAAGGCAGGACATGGAAACTGCAGCTTTCCATTTAAGGGATTTGCAAGAGACAGATGCTCATCTGCCACCTGCATTTCTGAAAGCCACCCTCCAGAACAGCCAGTGACGCCCTTGGCTACAGCAAATGCCACTGAACCAGCCATAATTCCCTCCCATACCCTCCCATCTGGGGACTACGAACAACCAAAACCTCAGCTTCTATCTATTTTGCTCCCCTCCTTCAGAGGAACATCAGAAGAAAGGAGTCATCTGCACCCTTCTTAACCCTTTGGCCTTTTGGTTATTTCTCAGCTTGGAATGAGTACAAACCATGGAGGGGAGCAGCAATCGCCCCCCTCCAGCAGCAGCAGCAAGCACAGCACCACAGGCAGAGGTTACTGACAGTGCAGTGTACTGACCCTCCAGCCTGCCCTGGGTCTGGAAAAGCAGCCTCTCCTAGCAGATGGGAAGTCACACGCTTTCTTTCTTGTCTGTGCTCCAAGGCAGATCTGCAAAGACAGACTGAAAGCTTGCAATTTCACAGCGAAGACGTGTGTAACAAGCTGTGCTGGTTCCTTGGAGGACGGATATATGGCTGTCAAGCATTGTGCTAAACTACACATAACTATTGGCAACAGTGACTGATGCAGTTTGTGGGAATATCAACAGGTTGCAACAGCCCAGCATCTGTCACCATATTTAAATGAGTCTGTTCTACAGATCCTCCTACATACGAAATGTTTTATTAAAAGGGAAGAAATTTTCATCAAACCATAGGAATAGTTTCTTTGAAATTGAGATGTAAAGTAAAGCAAAGATTACCCACTGAAATTTTGCCATCTTTTCTCTTAACCAGAACACACCACTTCCCCAAGTGATCCTGGGAGCACAGGGTAGCCAGTCCAACTGGTCTTTGCTTTAGGCAGTTTGAAAGTCAGCTGTCTTTACTTCATGTTAGCCTCTCACAGGTCCTAGAGTGCAAGACTTTTGATTATAGGCAGTAAAAGGAAAACTTCTGCCAGGCTACAGATTGCTATATATGAAGGCCAGGGGAAACAATTACAATTCAGTCTGATATTCTCAAAAAACCCCAACAAAACAAACTAAGCCACCCCCCAGCATGAGAACTCCAAGAAAACAGTCAATTTTGATTTAAAACTTACTAAAGGATAATTTTAGGTTTGAAATTAGTCTTTTTAAATCTGTATTTTATTTTCAGTTTTAGCTTTGGTGCCAGTCGTCCTCTACCTGCTAGTTAGGACTCCTGCACTCAGTTTTCTTCTTACTGAATCACTTTTGTTTCCAATACATGACAAGAAATCTTACAACACAGATGTTCTGCTGATGAGAAGCCAATGGTACAAAGTGTCTCTAGTTCCTTCCTCACATGGATTTCCTACGCGTTGTTGAAGAAGTTAAGGAATCTACCACCAAAGCCAACTTTCTCAGTTAATACATATGTGGGAATATTCTCTACGGTGGAGAATGCACAACCTTGTAACTGCTTGGTGTCTTTTGGGGGGGTAAGCGGGGGAATCACGCCTGGATATTTTCAAAGTTATAAAGCCCTTGGAAAATTTTAATATTGCTGGGAGTCAAGCTAATAACTGACAGTCACCACTAGACTGACAACAGTAAAATTGGCTCTGTCTACTGATTGATGGAGGTCATGGGACATTTGTCTAGCTCTAAAATAAGTATTGGCGAAAAAAAAGTCCTGAACCTTCATTCTTACCCAGTAGAAGGCACACAGACATGCTGCAGAGGGACATTTAACATCTCAGTTCAGCAATACCCTATGGTACCAAGACCTCACAGGTGGAAGTTGGTCAAGAAGCTCCAGGTTGGATGGAAGGCTGTGTTGCAAAGAGAGATGCTGGTGGCAGGCTGCAGAACAGAGCTCAAAGGTAGAGTCTGACAAACTGGATTAACTATGGATCACATTCATTGTCCATCCTGGCGTGACTTGACAGGATTAAACTCCTGAATAAAACATATTTGCCATCTGGACAGCTCTAACAATGATGACCTTAGAACTCAGGCACATTCTCAAACAGTGAATAACCAGAGCATGTCAGCTTAGGGGTTCATGGCATTTTCTGCAGAGCTTATGGCCCAAGAGCCAAGACTGTGTTCCTCTCCCTGATCCCTAGTATGTAGGCTGGCAGAATAAATGGAAAACACAAACTAGCTCACTGAAACAAGGCAAATTAGTTTTGGAGATCAATGACTAAGATATCAGGAGTATTTCACTTACGCATTTAGGCAGCAGCCCAGCTACTGTGCTTTCACCTAATATGCCTCAGTTAACTTCAAACACCACAATGCAAAAAAGCACTGCAAGTTTTAAATCGGATTAAAAAACCAACACAAACACACAAGCTTTCATTTCTTTTAACACTCATTTATGGTATGATATAAGGTAAGGAGGACAGGAAATACAACCAGTTTAGACCCAGAAGATTACCCTTGGGAAGACAGCAAAGGTTAGGGGATAACACAGAAAGCATAAACTTTTGGTAGCAAAACCAGAGGAAAAGCCCCGTTGCGCTTTTCTCGCTATTCTCCTTCGCTGGGGCAGAATGTCTCAAGCCTTCATCACAGCAAGGCTCCATTTAAATAAGTGCTATCACCAGATTCAATAACGGTTCAGTGCTGGCTTGTGGCATCTCTCCACCTCCCCCAATTTCAAGACAATTGCTACAGAAGTCATGCATGCAAAGCAGAGACAGAGAAAACACTGTCTGTTGAGCTGTCGTTTCACATATAAATCTCAACAACATTGCAAAATTCAAACTGACAGTCTTTGTTTCAGCAGAGCAGAATTGGTACTATGAAATGCACTCCAGATGCTCAGTGGCATTTCTCAGTATGAATCTATTCCTAATTCA
Source organism: Aquila chrysaetos chrysaetos (assembly GCF_900496995.4). NCBI lineage: Eukaryota > Metazoa > Chordata > Aves > Accipitriformes > Accipitridae > Aquila > Aquila chrysaetos. The sequence continues at coordinate 28,153,754 of NC_044013.1, read as the reverse complement.
AGGCTTGCTAAGAAAATAAATACCTAAACTGAAGATTGCACTATAGGGAAAAACAAAACAAAGCAAAAAAACCCCAACACATTAGATTTTGCCAGGAGACAGACTAAGCTTTCAGGGTCTTCAAAGTGGTTGCAGAGAAGTAGCCTCCCCACAGATCTATATGCAAAATGTCCCAGAAGCTTCCGAGCTGGCTCTCCGGAGTCTAGGGGAGGCAGGGCTGGAAGCACAACTGTGTTAGCATAACCTCCCTCTGGGATTTCCTGTTCATTGTTTGCAGAAACACCAGCTGTGGAAGCAAGAGCAGCTTGACCAACACAGACCTCTGGGTCTGCCCCATGTCAGCAGAGTTGAGAGGGAATACAGAGAAGCCCTTCACCAGAGAACTGCAGCAGCAAAAGGCTGAACAAACCTTTTGACAAACAGAAATAAATCCCTTCTGTGCCTGGGGTGGCACCAGAGACCAGTGACCTCTGCTATCTTGGACCCAGGCTGAGAAGGACCCTTGGGAACACGTGAATGTGACTCAGAGTGGGGGGGACCCCTACCAGTCTCCCCTTTCCTTCAGTCCCCTTTGCTTGCCCACACTTCTCTCCAGCATCATCCACCAGGCTACCGTAGAAAACGCACCTTTCAAACAGACCTCAATTCTGCACAGACCAGTGTCATGTCAAAACAAGCACAGGGAGCTTAGCTGTTTTCATGCTTAATTCTCTGCTTAAATTTACTTGAGGCTGCACAAGACCAAACCCTACCATACCAGCATGCACCAGCCTGCCTCCAGCAAGAGCTTCTGTGCTCCAGGTAACCCTCCTCTCCCTTCTGCTTTTGGCTCCAGTGGAGCCAGGTAATAGGCACATCCATCTCCTCCGCATTCCCAGCACTTACCCCGCGAGAAGTAGTCTGTTCTGTAACTCAGACTATTGCCTAGCCAAATGAATCATTACCTCACAGGGTTAATTAACACTACTGAGTGGCAATTGTTAAGCAAACAAACTTCCTGGAAAAGCTAGAGATTTCACAGTCTTTTGCCACGTCTAAATATATGCAGCTTTTTAAAGATCTGACTGTGCAACAGTTTAATCACATGCGAGCACAACAGTTAAATATTATAATTTAAATATATGAGGAACATCACAAACTTGGAGAGGATCTGGGACATCAGGAGGAGGAAGTGGGGGGGCCTGAAGCGGTGCTCAGGCTCTGATGAGGCAGAGCCAAGCTGTGCTGGGTCGGCTGTGTGGAGCAGGAAGCGATGGGCTTCTCTGCCAAGAGCACATGACAGACAGCAGGGAAGCATTCAGCACTCTCAGATGGTCTGGCATGGACATTTTCTAGCCAGCGCTAGATGATCCATGCTGTAACCCCTTTTCCTCCCCATCCGGTCTCTCCACGTCTCCCTTTAAGCCCAGAGTCCCAGCCAGCCCCTCACTTTTACAGACAGATCAGTTAAATAAAGGGAAGCATCTTTTCCCTGCACCAATCATTCCCATGTCATCTGGAGCATTTTCCGCTTCATTCTGCTACAGGGTACGTCCAGACCGGTATTAAAGGGGAGACACAGGGGTTCTCTGACTGACTAGCCCTTGAGAAATCCAGTGATAACCAAGCTGTAAGGTGCTGGAACAAAATGTCAGGCACTTTAATGATGAATGTAGTTTTAGTACTTAATTTTGCCTTTAGCTTTTAAAGTTAAACCGGGTCTGTCGCATCCATTTGCACACATTCCTTTGGAGCAGAAGTGTAGAGGGTAAAATATGGGGCTGCTGAATCTGCCTAACTTTGGAGCCAGTATCCATATTTTACTGTGGCAGGACAGTACACAAAATGACGAGCATTTGTAAGCAGACTGTTTGGACCACAAACAATTTACAATCTCCTGGGAAAGCTTTTCTTTCTGTCACCATATAAGAAACTAACACAATTTGATTGCAAAGATTGCGTAGCGCTCCATACATTCCTCAGAGATTACTTTTCCCCCAAGTCTCCCTTCAAGCAGGAAGCTTTTTTTTTGTTAATACAGAAGCTGATGGAAGTTGACTAATGCTGTTAGCTATCTTTTGATCGGAATTGATTTGGCAGAAATTGAAATAATCTGCTAGAAGAAAACAAAAGTACTACTATAAAAACCTACTCCGAGATTGAATTACTTTGGTTTCAGAAGTGGGAAAACGTTGCTTTGCATGCATCTGTGCGGTGACAAATGCACAAAGTACCTTGAGGCATTTAGAAACAAACAATCATCAATGACCATGTTTGCCAGAACACGGGGCAGTGGAGTTCAGCTCCCCATGGTGCAATACCCCTAAAAGACATCCCAACAAGCTACCTGCCATTTTTGCTTACAATCCATAGTACCATGCCAGGGAAAAGACAGAAGAATGCATATTGAGACTGAACTTCTGTTTGAATTAGGGCTGGTGAAATTTCTTGCACACAAATACTGACAATAAATACAAACTAATTATCTGTTCTCTCACCCAAATCCAGCTGCATCAGTCTTGTTTACATGCAAGCTTCTTAAAACATTGTGCAAGCACTTAGCGAGTCAAATCAATTCTAGCTCTTTTACCCAGAGCCAGGTTATCTGTTAAGAAGGTGGAACGGAGGCTCCATGATCCAGCCACAAGGATCATGCCAGCTTTTAATACAAGTTTTATGTAAAACACACCTAAAAATAGTTTGAAAGGAACTGTTCCCAATGGCCCATCCCAGGCTCTCACAAACAAGACAAAGCAGTGGATGCATCTAGCAGGCAATCAGCTGCAAGCATCCAGCTTCCCCTCATGCTGGCTAGCAATTCCCAGACCTTCTGGATGAACATATTTCTATTACTTCCACAGCTCTGTATACCCATGCCAAAACAAAATGACATTCATACACGTGACTAGTTAGCTGCTGATACTGTTTGACAGTTACTAATTGTGGGCTTGTCTGGAAGCAAAGACAGACAGGAGAACAAAGTGACGAAGTCTATAAGCACTGCTCAAAGTTTACTTGAAGAGAAACTGCCTCACAAACCTTACCTGTGCCAAGGATGCTCCACTTCCTTTTTTTAGCTCTGAGAAGTTCTCACTCAGTTTTCCCCCCTTGTTACTTGAGTTGCATTTATAGCACATCCACCTCATCAAGCCTTTAGTTACCGTCCCGCACTCTTTACTCAGCAGACACAGCGAATGGTACAAGTGGCCACAGCTGTAAAGAGAAGAATTCTGCTGGGTGCTTGAAAGCAGGGCAACACAGCCTGACAGCTCTACACTTTGGAGGGGAAATCGCTGGTCAATGGAAAACAAGGCTGTTTATCTGTAAATACAGATCAGCAGTGTATACACTCCCTTCGTACCTCCACACCACCCTGTAGTATTTCTAGACTTGCAAAAATAACAGTAGATGCCCATTTGCTGATACAGCTACAGTTCATAATACTAAGGTAATAACGATCTTATCTTATTTTACAGCCAGCTGGCCACAGACAGGAATACTGGAGATGCCAACAGAGTATGTAGTCAGGGCTGCAGTAGATCCGAAATGTACAAATACAGGCAAATGAACCCAGGGTGCTGCAATTGCACAAACTGCATTGCTGGGAGAGATGACAGATAAACTGACAGCTTACTGAACAGCTCTCGCAGAATTGTAAGGCAATTCTTTCCAGCCAAGACAGAGCTGGCTGCATGCAAAGACAGCTGGCTCAGGTGGGTTTGATTAGCCAGCCCTTTTACAGTGCAAGGGAGCAGGGATACATGCTCACAGGAATACACATGATTACTTGTGCAAGTCAAAGACCAGTAGCTTCCCCCCACCCCACCCCTTTTAAAACTAACATAATCGCAGCTGTGATCCTACCCCTTAACTTTACCTGAAAACAATGATTTCATCAGCAGTTTCTTGCCGCCTTTTGTACTGCTGTAGACAAATGCAGCAGTAATCCTGCTTTGGAGTAAGCCCTCTAGTGACAGAAGCTCTTAGGTTACACAGGGACCAGTGGAGATCATGGTTTAAAAGATTCGTAGTTGTCTCTAAAAGGGTCTGTGTGGAAAACAATATACAGAATAACTAGGTCATTTTGTCATCTCCAGACTGCAGAAACTTCATACTGATCAATTCTTCATAACAAGCAGCTTAGCAGATTACTAAGAGCAAAACCAATCCAACAAAATTGCTTCTCTTTGTATGATTTCTAGCCACTGCCCTCAAAATACTTATCCTTTCATCACATGTTAATGAAGGCAATAGCTTTTCACTCTTAAATAGATAAGTCCTTTATTGATTTTTGTCAAAGAGCATTAAAAGAGACATAGTAGGCTCATTTTTTCATCTTCCATACCAGACTCCCCTTTTTTTCTCCTGTACCTGGTAAGCTACTGCTTACATCTCCCATTTTAGGAGAAATGTGCTGATAAAAATCAAAGCCCAAACGCACTATTGCAATTAAAATATGTAAAAACCACTGAATTTCTTCATCGCTAGTTCTCCCCAAGTGAGATGTCCATTTCTGAAGAGCCAAAAGCAAAATACCCTTAGTTTTTAGCAGTCAGTGCTTCTTTGACCAACAACAGGTATCAGGCATAGGTGCTCTGGTCCGTGATCTACCGATATTCTGTAGCAGCAACTTGCAAAAGGCTGCAGAGGTTGCACCAGCAGTTCACATCTGGACTAGGCCAGATGTGACACACAGCCTGTACCAGACAACTGCCAGGCAATGACAGAGGACCTGTGCTGCTCAGAGCAGACCTTTACCAAAGAATCCAAACAGAGATAATGGCTCTTTATGTTCAGCCCTCTACAGTAAAGCTATCTCGCATTTTATTTTTAAATTGGATGCTGCTGCATAGAGGCCTGAACAGTAGCTAGGATGGTAGTACCATATGGTAGGCAGAACGAGGGAGGGTGAGTTTGGAGGAAGACTATGCATTCTGCTTTGGGGAAAAGGAGTTTTAGAAAACTGTTGAAGTTTGGAGACTGCCTGGGATTTGAGACTGGACAGAGAAAGGCAGGAGTGAGATAAAGGTGAAATCTCATTAGGTGACAAAGGAAGTGCAGCATTACCATTGGGAAGTGGCAAAACAGCCTAATTTAAAGAGCTCTTATCCAAAACTGCATAAAAAGACAAAACATATTGGGTTTGTGCCTTTGGATCCCTAACTGCAGGATGAGTTGGAGAAAAAGCAGATGTTTATCCTTCCAGTACATTTAACATTTACATGGTGAACTCCAGAGGTATTCACCATGTACCTGTCAGTCCCTTCACTTGCAATCTGTCTGTGAGCAATACAAACTCATTCCCCTTCCCCCAGTTACACAAATATAAATCACTTGCATGTCCATTTACTTTGCCCTGCAGAGAGAAATGACAAATGAGAGAGAGTAGTAGGCTAGAGAGCTAAAAGTAATCCCTGCATACAGCAGTGGACAGAACAGAAATGCGTGCAACTTACTTGTTCATAATTAAAAGTGTCCAGCATTCCCAGGACAAGTCCTTGAATTTCTCCAAGTTTCCCTTTTCCATAAACTGGATCCTGTATGAAGACATGAAAAGCTGCAGCTGAATCACAGGATATGACCATTCTGGCTTTTTTTTTTTAATCTTTTTTTTTTCCCCCTCCAGATTGGCACTGCAAACAGAAGTTATGACTCCAGATTTAAAGATGCTGTACATGCACAAGGACAGCAGAATAATCCTATGCAGTGATGGGAAAATTGGTAATTAGCAAAACTGAGGAGATGACAACATCAATACTAATTACTGTGCTTGGGTCAAAAGACTTCAGATGTGACCTTGGAAACTTCATTCAGGAGATGTAAGAGCTGACTGGAGAATGCATTTGAGGAATATCGAAGAAAACAGCAGAAAACACCCTGTAGTGACACAGGAGATATCAACTCCATCTGTGCTGACCCTTAACACCAACTACTATGAGGTTCTGCTGGTCAGTGAGCTCCTGGGCTGCCTGCAGGGCTCCGGGCCCCATGCTGCCAGTGTGCACTCACCCGGGTCAGAGGGTAATTCGCTCCTGAGTCTCTGTGCATCCACAGGTCACCCCCAAGCTCATTCAACACCCACTCAGCTGTGGGTGAAAAGAGCACAGACCCAGTGGGCTGTGCAGCTGCAGAGCACTATGCAGGAATCCTGGGCAATCCTGGTCTCACATCCCAGATGACAGAACATCATCTAGGGAACAGGGGCCTGGGGCTCTTCTGTTGCTGCAGGGAAGACTTCCATGTGCTCTGAGCAGCTTTATTTCCGTGTTCCAGCAGCACAAGTGAAGGGTTGTGGTACAAGTCATTGCCCTGGTGCATCTCAACCACATTCCTTAGGCCTGCTCCAAACCAAACATCCCCTTCTCCTCCACAGCCACCCTGGCACCCTCTGAAGCATCGCTCAGTGCAGGACAGGAACCCTGGTCTAGGATGCACCACACTATTCTGGGGCAAGCTTAGTGAGGAGCCCTTTTGGGAGCTGCTTTCCTCTCAAACAGGCAGACATGGGCAAAGCACTAGAAGAGGGGAGAGACTTTGTCAACGACCTTCCCTCCTGCCGGGCCCTGTTGCACAACAAGAGGCTCACGGGCACACTGGAAAAACCTCTGCCAGGAAATACCTCTGCCCAACAACCAGCATGGTGAGAGTTTGCTGACAGCTCCTAGTGACCACAAACGCTAGCAGCCACCAGCACTAGTGTCTCCTGAGCAGAACTGACCCTGAAAGATCTCTCCATGCAGTTGCAGAGGTGCCCTGTCCCTTACCAACATGCAACATGGCACCACTTCCAACACGCATGCGCCAGGAACACAACTTCCTCCTACTTGTCTTTACAGCAGCAAGATCAGACTAGAACGCAACACAGCGATGTTTCGCTAAAGATGCCCTGCAAGATGTTGGCTAATCAGCTGGGATCCAGCCAGTCCTTGTCTTTAACATAAACAGGAAGCAAGGAAGAGGAGTCAGCTTAGTAGCAGGATCTACTACTGGCTACTGCAGTGGTGTGATCCATGCGGTGCAGCCCAGTTTCAGTTCTGTCTCTGTGGCCTGAACAGTCTGATCTGCAAAAGACCAAGGCTGTGCCCTCCCCACCCCAAACTGGCACCAGCGAGGCACACACATGCCTATAGTCAGAACAAGTCTATTCAGGAACGCCTCAAAAGAGGATCAGGGGAAATCGTCTTTGTGTAACACACAAATCCTTGAGGCTGACACACAGTCATTTAATTGGACCTGGAAAAAAGCATCTTGCCCCACTGGGAGGCAGTGGAAGGATGCTGGGGGAAGCCTGCAGGAAGCTGAGAGAAGCTGACTGGTGGAATGGACAAGACATTGGCAAAAATAGATAGAAAAATAGACTGGCAAGATGTGAAAAGGAAACTAACCTAGAGAATAGAAAAATTACGGAGACACAGCGGAAACAGGAACAGAAGGAGCTGGATGAACAAGCTCTGCATAAAAGGAATGAGAAAAGGAACAGGAGCAAGGCTGATTCCATGCTGGGACTGAGAGCGAGGGAGAGAAAGGATAATCAAGAGTGAAAAAGCAAGTTGACAAAGACAACTAAAGAGGCATGGAAGTTACACTGCAAGATACCCAGAGAGATCACCAAAACAGCTATAGAAAGCAAGTCAGGCAATTTTTGAACAACAGTCTTCAGAGGAAATGTGACAAGCAGAAACACCAACGTTCAAGGCTAAATAAAACCAGCACTGAGTAATAGCACTTGAGTCAAAACCAGCTGTACATTTGGAATATACAGAAGAGCTTGACACGCTGCAGAGGCTACTTTTTTACTAGGTGAAGAGTACAGCCTCAAACACCACAAAGTTTTCTTTCTGCATGCATCATTTAAAAGCAACAGCATAGAAAGTACACTACATTGAGTCACCATATGAATTATGGAGGGCAACAGGGAACTTGGGACTTCCAATGCAGCATGTACGTCATCCATAACATAGAGCAAGTTATTTTTGTATCCACCAGATACAAGTATATGGCCAAGGAAACTCAAACAGGTAACTCTCAAACTGTACAGATGCAACCATTTACATATAGCAACTCAAACTGCCCAAGCTGCAAGGAGAGACTTTCAAAGCTTCTGGACAGAGATAGAGGAGGAAGAGGAGATACGAGGAGAGAGTAATAAAAGAGCCACGTACAGCTTTGCAGGAGAGGTATGTTGAGTCTGAGGGCCAATTTTCAGTTGCTTGTTTTTTTCTCAAGTCACAATCTCTCAAGAAATGGCAGGTAGGAAGAGAATGGACTTTTCTCCAAAGGGGAACCATGGGGTCTAGCAAAGCCTTATACCAAGCCTGTGAGTCAAGTACAAGTGAAGTTCATGCATGTTTCCTGCCAGCAGCCATTGAAGACAGTGCTTCACAGGCCTGGGTTGCAGCTATCTACCTGCCTCGAGCATGAAATCCAGAGCTGTAATTTTGCATTTCCAGCAAGTTATAATGCTTTCTTCCAATTTGCTGGTTTCAGCCCCCACAAAATTTACAGTTGCAAAAGCCTTGTGACATCACTTTTATGGAGGAATATGTTTCATTAATTCCACCTTATAAAATTTGTCTCAGTTTGGAATTTATGCATGCTCCAAATACACTGTACAGGATGGCACATTAATAACAGCAAGTTGCACCAAGCCAGAACAGATCACAGCTCCTGTTTCCAGGTTGGTATTTCCCTGGGGACACGGCAATGCTCAGCACAGTAAGGCAAAGCCAAACTCACTGCCCAGTGCTGCTACCAACAAACAGATCAGGAAAAGCTGGCAGGTATCCAGATGCAAGTCAGAGGTGCTCATGCAGCCTTTCAGCCAGTTCTGTCTCCTCCATTTCCAATTTCTTCCCAGCTCCAGCACTCACAGAACCGTGCTAATAAATGCACTATGAAATCAGAAAATGCATTCATTTACAGCTTGTCCCATCTACAAAGGGACAGAGCAACTATTGTACATAAAGCTAATACCAGCGTTGACCTTCAGGACTGGAAAGGAAAAAAAACAGGCAGGGCCCTAAGCAGGGATGGAAAAAATTCAAGCAAAGGCTTTTTGGATCTTTCTGCTTCCACTCTGTAACAGATTTGAGAGATTCCTTCCTTCCCCGCTTTGGGGTTCCTACAGGTATTTTAATTTTAAATTTCTGGCTTCTCCAGTTCTCCATTGTGTAGAAGGCATCAGCTGCATCTACTTACAAAATATTCATGAAGGATTACAGCTTTGTAAGGGAATTAACACTCAACCTTTCAGCCCTCTTCAGACAGCATTCACATCCTTAATGACATGGAGTTTTTCTTAGTGCTCAAGAGGATTCCTCTAGTATCTCTTCTAATACGGCTATTTCAGACTTCCTATTTAATAAATAACTTTACAACTTTATTAAGGATGAGCAAGAACATAAATATATTAATTGTTATTTCATATGAGTTCAATTATATAAAATTGAGTCAATATGCTGTAATAGGCAGATGCCAGGAGCCTACCTGTGAAAGCTGTGGAGTCTTGTCACAGCCCTTTAGCAAAGCGCTTTGGTTGCAAAATTAACATTTGGATAAGGTATAATTCATAAGCAGTTAAGCCCAGAAGAGGAAGAAAAACAGTCCACTAAAATTGGAACCCTCTAATTCCTTTTCAGAAAAGGCAAGATAATCTACCTCAGTGTTTTGATGTCATCCACCTTACAAAAATCCCTCTGCTAATTCCTGGACAGCTGTTCTACCTTCCAGACCTGCAGTTCCAGTGCATCTATGCCCTGCCACCAAGACTCGACCTCTGTTGGAACAGCTTTTGAGGGCATTTTCAGACAAGCACTGCTTACAGTGCTATGTTTCACAGAAATATTTTGAGGGCTTGCGAAAGGCTGTATGTTCTCCAGGGCCCAGAAGAGCTGGTTGAAGAATTTACTTATGGTCACAGTTAAAGTGGCACGTGAATAACGCTTTGAATGAGGCCCTTCGTACTGCTCAGAGCCAAGACAGAATGGTTTGGCACGAAGGTTTAGAATTTTACATGGCTTCAAAGAGCGACTACACAGCTTTGCAAAAGGAATACCCACCCAGGGCTAGCAAACTAGAGATCTGTCCGAGAAAGCTGTTGAGACAGAGTGTTCTGGGGAAACACCACGTATGTAGGCCTTGTTGTTATTCTTCCCTGCAGGGCACTTAAATGGCATTTCCAGATAATCCAAGAAAGCAAATGACAGGTCACACTACACGGGGAGGCAAAAAATCCAGTACTCCCTGCTGTCTAACACAGGGGGAGTTTCTTTCCTGATCCCAAACACAGCAAGGGTTCAGAACCCCTGAACATTTGAGCTGGGCACCCAAAGACACGGCCACATGGTAAGACTCATCACCATTCCCAACATCATCTTCCCAGCTGAATTCAAAGCTACATTCTTCCAAGAGCCATGCTGTGCACCAAAACAAAACCCAAAGAAAATCTCCCACAGGCATCTAGTGCAAGCCCTGAAGCAATAGTTTAATACAACACAGCTACAAACACACAAGCCAAAGTGACCTAGAGCAATGCAGTCCCAGAAATAAAGCTTGGTGTGAACACAGTGTGAATGGAAATGTGTGATTTTTAAGCACAAGAACAAAGGGTTAAATAAACGGTCTGTCTTGGTAACAAAGGACACTGTTCCCATCTGCAAAGCCAAGGAGGGTGTCAAGCACTGAAGGCAGCAGACTGGTAAGAGCCCAGGACAGACAAGTTACAGTGGAAGACCCTATGTGCTAACAGGAGGAAGATGATAAGTTTGCAGAATATCATGCACCGTTTTTCTGTTAGCCCAACAGGGGAGCAGACTACAGACGTGTATTTCAAACTTAGGTTTCAAACAAGAGAAAACAAAATGTGCAGCAATCTGGCCTATGATTTATGGAAGCTTAAGTGAGATTAAGAGGCAAAAATCCACCTTATAAAAGCCAGCAACTTCTAAAGGACATAAGTAAGCTGCCCAAACCTAAGCTGTCATCACCAGAGGACCCCAGAGATGCAGTGAGGGGCTGATGCCCTCTCCACTGCCCACAAATGATCCAGGTCAGATCACTCATTCCCATACATCTTAGGTGTTTGCAAATACATGAGTGCAAATGAGTGAATGAAATCTAGAAAAGAATGAGTGTTAAGAGGCAAAGACAAGTTATTTAGAGATCCTATAAATAAATACCACCTTCCCATCCATAGGATCTTCTAATGAGTTTTGCAACACTATTTTCCCTATACCTGTCTCTGAACTACAAGGTGCCAATTACTACTCCTATTTTATGAAGTTCTGATACTAATGTTCTTTACCTGGAATTCAGTCCTTCCCTGAATGCATTTTAAGAAGTCATCTCTCCTCATTTTTTTGCTCTAGTTGTACAAAAATATTTGCCTTTTTAAATCTCGATTTTGTCAGAGTGAATTTGTAAGGCTGACCAGGGAAATGGAATGAACAGGAGCAATTTCCCCCTGCCTCCAAACCCAGTGACCAGACGTTGCACATGGTGCTTTAAATAATGCCTTACACATTTCTGTCCCTAGTAAAAGTACTTCACCCGATGCACTGTAAGCATCCCATTATCCTTTGCAATAGTGCCATCACACCAACCATTTCACTGTACAAGTGACAAGTGCATTTCACTCATCTGTTGCCTCCAGGACATGAATGCCAGCCTCTAGAAAAAGGTTCTTCTATTTCTGCTAAGAACAGAAATGAGATTAAATATTTGAAGACTGCAAACAAGAATTTCTACCCATCCCAAGGGAGAACAGGATCTTCCTCCACACTGCAATACCTCCCAGCTGTGTTATATTCACAGTGGTCAGTGGTTTGCCTCTCACCCCATTCTGGTAATTCTCAACCCAGGAAAGCCTCCCTGTCAACCTCCCCACTTATTATTATACATTCACAAGTATTATTATATATTCACAGCTTCTGTATTATTTCCTGCCTACATTAAACATCAAACAAAGCCCAATAGGAAACTATATCTAATGCCCCAGTTAAAACTAGACAAAATAAGTTATTGAAGAGCCGTTAAGTTTGCTCAACAATTTCTACTTTTGATAAAACCACATTTAATTTGATCATGCTTTCTATCCACTCTTTTACAACATCTTTCACTGTCTTTAATTATGATTTTTTCCAAAATCCAAGATTGTGCATAATATTAAGATCAAACTAATAGGTTGCTAGACATGTGCGTTCACCCTGTGAAGCCTGTAAGTCCTGTTCTACATTTTCTTCTCTCATCTGGAATAGAAACCCTGAAGAGTAATTCAAGACTTTCTCAATGCTTCCATCATTCCACTCCACAATGCAGACAATGTCTCCAATTAATTTTCTGCATTTCTCAAGGGTTGCTATTAAATCCCAACCTCATCCTCTCTCTGTTTTGCAAATTAACAAATCATATCTGCTTGTGATCACTCAACCCAAGATCCCGTTTTGAAACTGGCTCTTCTATAGGATGTTTGCTGCTCACTACAAACATCTTTAAAATAATACATTGCACCATCAATCAAAATGGTCCAGTCTTGATCTCTTTGCCCAAACCCTACAAACTTCGCTTTAGTGATTTGACAACTGTCCATCCCAGAGCCTTAGCTAAATGGCTTTCAACAAGTTTTGAGAAATTCATAGTTGCTTTGCCCCCAAACCTGCTAAGTTTCAGTTCAAAGTAATTGCAACCTTTGAGATAATATTTTATTTGGTCTGCAGAAATTACCTCAATTATCTTCTCACAGTTCTATGTGTTCCCACATGTCTCCTCAGACCATCAAGTCTCCCAGGTCATTCTATCAGCTTTTCCAACTTATATCTCACCAGCTGAACTTCTACTGAAATGCTTTGAACCAGACAATTAGTGAACCTGATCTTTAACAACCTGGAAATTGCTCTTCCCAATAACTGAGTGGCACAGCTTGGTAAAAGCTTCTTCTCTTCAGAAACTCACCTGTAGAATTCTCTGCAGGATTGAAGGAAGAGCGATAAATGCAGCCATGTTGTTCAGCACTTGCATTGTCAAACTCTTCAAAGCTGAAATATCAAATATAAAAGCCACCAACAGTTCATTAGGATTCAAGGAGTAAAGAGAGATCAATCTTACAGATTAAGAGAGTTCTATTTCAGTACCTGTTTTTCAGTCTGAAAACAGCTTTTATAATTTTTTCTTCTGCACACTTTGCACTAAGCACACACAGCTTTTTGTATCAGAAAGCATATTTAAAATTTTTCAATATCACAATGCCTCTCCCTTCCCCTCCCACACCCTATTTATTTACCTACAGTAAACATTCACATTTTGAGACTTACTTTGTAGCACTGTCATTCACTTTTCCTACTGCTACCAAAAACCAATTTGGATGCCTTGTCCATGTTATAGTCCTACAGACTAAAACTTCCTAGCACTAACTTTTGCATGAAACTTGTTCCTAGATCCCCAGTTCCCCAAAGTAAGAGGCAATATTCAGATATGCATGGACCCAGCAATTCAGCTTCTTTGTGGGGATAATTAGCTAGTTAGAGCAGTCTGGGAGGTATGCACATTAAGGATGAAAACAAAATAGTTATGCAGGATCCAAGTGTATTATCCTCTCATCATTTCTGGTATCACTTCAGATGATTACTTTTCTGCAGGCATTAGCTCCCAAAAATGGATAATCTAGAGAACATTCTGAATTTAGAGGAAAAGATGAGTTGAGAGAAGAAGTGATTTATATTTTTAGGTTACTGATCTCTGCAAGACTATCCCCAAGAGTCCAGATATAGGTAATGGTCACTGGAAAGAAATAAACAGAGGGAGAGTGGACAGCATGATCACCACCACACTTATTTGTAATATGTTGCGATCCTTAACCACGCACAACCACAATCACTGTGGAGCACAGGGCTGGAATAGACGAAAAGACATTATTCTGTCCCAAGACCACAGTACCTAAGCCCCTTTTTAACTAGTCTTAAGTCTCCCATAAAGGGAGGCTTTTCAAGTTGTGCTGCTGACAACCACAACAGATTCAGGGCACTAGAACTGGAGTAGAGAATTTAGCTGGTGTATTCAAGTTCTACTGATTTTGTACACAATAGACAGATGCAGGGATAAGCGTACAAAAAGGCTAGGCATGGAAGATGACAGTGTATTATGTCAGAAGTTCCCAAAGTGCACACTGCAACCTACTTACAATCTAGAAAGCCTTTGTACATGCTGTGCACCTTGGCTTTTTCATAGACACCATACTTAATGGAACCAGCTTATGAGCAGAGGCTGTGGTAGGGTTCCTCCTCCACTTGGGACTAAAAAGAAACATCTGACAGCTGCAGCCTACCAAACGCCCAAGCTGAGCTCAGTCCTACAGCCACTGCAGTTAGATCTACTGCAAGTGCAGCGAATTTAGGAAATAAGTAACAAAACTCCTTTTCTTCTATTCATTCATTAGAGGAGGAGAGGCAGAACACCGATTTTGATTAATATTTTAGGTCACAAAGTCCAAAATACTTACATTCGGAGTATTGACACTGTGAAGAACCAGATAATTTCTGTGGGGACATCATAGCCTCCAGCAGGGGAAACCAGAGGGCCTGAAATAATTGAATGCAAGGAAAAAAGGCAGTAAGAACACAGCAGTACTAAAAATGACCTGTGACCAATGTCAGAGTCCATTTCCAAAGACTCACTTCCACATTCTGAAGAACAACTACATTTCTCGTGACTGCAATGGAACAGAACTGACACATGTTAAAATAACCTCAGAGCAAAGCACTTGGGGATCTGCTTTCAGTCCAGATTGCTCATATCTTAGATCAAGATACTATTTGATTGGGGTCTGAGCACAGAAGACCTTTGGCTCCTGTTGCTCCCTTTTCTCCATTCTCATCTGTTTCTTTATGGAAATCGTGACAACAATCTACTTTCTCTTCATTCAGTCCCCAACTACTTGACCATGTGAGATGCAAACTCTCTGGTGTAGAGACTGCTAACATAATGGGTAGCACAGTGAATGGAACCCAACTGGAAAGGGGCATCTAAATTCTCCAGGCAGTACACAGGAGTTGTGAAAATTCACATAATATTGTACTGGGGAAGCTGGTCCTTCATTTGGTGACCAGAGTCAAATCTTACTTGGGCATCAACAAAACAATTCCAGCAGGTGGAACAGGACCCAGAGGGAGAGCAAACACTAACTCAAATCTATCCAATTAGGCAGGCAGGCCATAAGCACTCAGGGTGTGCATGCAGACACCTCTTCAATAAAACACAGCAGCTACCTGTTGCACAATAAAATCATTTAAAAGAAGAAACCAAGCAGGTCACCTCATACACTGGGCAGTGGTCGGAAGAAAATACAGAATTCTTGACTTCCAGACATGCCACCTCTTCAGACACAGGAACAGTGTTCTCAGTTTTGAGTTCAGTTACATAAGTCATGCATAATCTTAGGAGTCAAGATGCCTTTTGTGTCACTGACATCGGCAAAATGGAAATGCAACCTCAGTACAAGGAGACAAGCAAACCCAGTTCTCTCTGCAACAGCTCAAGCAAGCTGTATTGTCTCCACCTCTCAAAGACCAGGCTGACATTAAATTAAGGATTTGTGAACATATTCAGAACAGCAATATTCTGCAGCCACAGTGACAGCAGCATCAGCTTTGTGCCAGTATGAAGTTGGCTCAAACCTTATCATGCCTTCTTTACTGTCTGATTGACATTCCAGACAAAATGTCAACTGGAGCTAAAACTGGGGGAAAGAATGTTGTCTCATCTGCTTCTCCACTACTGATACACACTTTATATTGTGCCTCACCTTTACAAGTGAGGATTTCCCTCTTGTGGGTCTAAAACCTGAACCACTGCAAAAGAACACAAGGCAGAGGAAAACAATGACTGCTTGAGACATAGCAGTATCCAATAGATGAGGAAAGGAAGAAGCACGTGAAGAGAAAGTTCTAGGAGATGCAGAGGCCTTTGTTGATTTTAGCAATACATTTTTTTTATTACCTTACCTCTCGCTGTTGCTGGTCTAAATTGTGTGAATTTCTCTGGCAAAGGGCAATTGTTTTCACTAAGGTATCTTCAATGTTTTCTAGCAAAGGGAGTTCAGCTGAGCCTAAGATTTTTGGGGAAAAAAACAAACTGCAGTTATAAAAACTATTAGATATGTTAAGTCCTAATCATTCTGCAAAATAAAATCATGCTGTTCATCTAAAGTCTGTTCACTACAGTGAGCAACTAAATTATAAAGACAGGTCCTGATTTTTGGCACTTTTCCCAAATAGCACAATAAATTGATCATATAAAACTTCTCATGTAATTGAATAAGGAAGATCTTAGCTGTGGTTTAGGATACAATTAAGTAACAAATATGGGCACTGCATTTAATTAGGTACCTGTGAGTCCTTGGGCTAGTCAACAGTGCACATGGTGCATATACTCATTTTTTGTAGGCAGAACATTCTTCTCTGAGAAGTTTGCTTCAAAAAAAGCTACTTCCAGACATCTCTCATAGCTGTTCATATATAATGCCTGCTAAAGCTCAGTAATGAGTTTGAATGGATTCTAACATAGAAAACATGTCTGGTAAGCCACTAAGAGTACCAGTCACAATCAAAAAAGCTAACAAGGCTGCTGACCACACACACATGAAAAACCATCCATCACAGCTTGTTCTAGATCTCTAGCAAGATCACAGTAACAGAGTAAGGAAGTGTCATCAGAATAACTACCTCAGCCATGTGAATATAAATTTTAAAAATGTCACCACAATACCTAGAAACCTGAAATAGGATCTCATTATGCCAGGTGTCAGGCATATGCACTTTACACTTCTGTGTTTATCTCTTTTTAATAGAAAAAGGAATTTAACTTGATAAGTCTTACTTTCATCATCTTGCGTAAGCATCAGCAACTTGCTCTGCAATCGCTGAAACAAAAGAGAGAACTCAGAACAGTAAACTTGCAGAATCTTGATAGAAATGTTTTTAAAAGATATGGTTACAAAGGCTCACCCTCATTTTCTTCCCCAGTATGACTAACATAGCATAAATGACTTTCCAAATATAGAAAGAAAAACAGGAGCTGAAAGATGATTTTTGATTAAGAAAAACAAATTTCAGCATCTATTATCTACTAGATGTTTGAAGACATGCCAGAAAAATATACTGATCTGCTGAGTCTGCAGACAACTCAACATATTGTTATTTGACAGAAGGTAAATGCTTCCATGGATTTTAGTGGGAAACAAATTGAGAAGCAATGACAATATCATACCTTAACATAGGCTATCATGCTGATGGCATGTCGTGCCATGCTGGCATGGCAAAAATGCCACATTCAGGATTTCAGTGTACTGTACCTCAAGCATAACCAAAAAAGCACCATGGATATCTCCCTTCTTCTCCAGTAAATATGAAGAAGCTTCATGGAGCTGATGTTTCTGGGTTATCTGAGTTAAAATAAAAAAAATAAAAAAAAATAAATAAAAAAAAAAGGTAAATGTCTATCTTAAGAAATCTGCCAGTGTTTGTTTACTCCACAAGACAATGACGACCAGATGGTCAGAAAGAATTGTGTCTCCATGTGTTCACAGGCATGTTACCCAGTCTGAGCAGCACTCCTACTTCCCCCCGCTACCGGCTATGTTGTGTTTATTTCTCAACTTGCAGTATTGCCAGCACCAGAATTAAAATCTTTAAAAAAAAAAAAATCTATAAATCAAGATCAAGGACAGATTATTGTTAAAATTTTCATAAAGGGAAGAAATAGTTGCTCTCCCAGCGCTAGTCAAATTTTGGCAGCATTGCTTTCCAAAAACCCCAGGCCCATGATTTCATATACCTTCAACATATTAATCAACATTAACACAGCCAGTCTCTATTCTGCAGTTACTGTGTAGCTTCAGAGTACTAGCAACCTTTTTCTTATTAGCCCTGAGACTGATCTCAGAATCAGTATATTAAATATAGATACCCATGCTACAGGAGAGCAGTTTAGCAGCTCGAGGGGACAAACAGTGTTAGAAATGGATTGGAAGAGTATCCAGGAACTAATCCACAACCTAGGCTAAAGTACTTTTACAGTACTTTAAAGAGGTAGCAGCTGATTTGAATGTTTCCCCTAGCCCCAGTCCTTATATATGTCTTTCCTACCTGGATGGTTTCTTCCAGTCTGCAGTATTCCAGAACTTTAAGTGTCTCCAAAACCTGGTCTGGGCTGTACTGACACAGCAGCTCAATGAACTGCTCAGTGATGCCGGGCGGTAAGTGTATCAGGTCTTGGTTAATGCCTTCTCTGGAATAAAAAAGGCACAGGAGACTTAAGTCAAATTCTAGCCCAGAAGTTTGGCTGGGAAGAAGAGTTTCTTATTCAATTGTGTGTTGTCTTTTATCCATAATACAGAAGTAAAAAATCTGGTTTTAAGAGAAAAATTATGTTGTTTCTACTAGTTACTGGTGCTGGAGGTCTGTTAAGTAGGCATTTCATTTGTTACACAACATATTCTACTGATGCCTCAGTATAAATTAGACTATCAAAGACCCCTGTGAAGAAAGATATCAGCACAGACACATCTTCAGCAATTCTATGGCAAAGAGAGACAAAGAACTCACCTAATTTCTTCAGTGAAACCTTATGGTCTCTGATTGGTCTTTTTAGATGCTGCTTGTACCTTTTACTATAGACCTTCTCTGCATGTGTTTGAAGAAATATTTTGTTGCTTTTTGCTTATTGTTCCCGAAATTCTTCTTTGGCTTCCTTTATCACATTTTAATGTTTCATCTGCTATAATATGATCCCTTTTATCTACCTCATTGTGATACGGACTCATGCTTCTTTTAGGGACACATCCCCATTTCTATTTAGTTCCTCTTCTTAGACATAACAAAACTGGTGAGTTAGGTTTTGCTCTTGCAGAGGCAATAACTGTGCACTTTATGGTCATTGGTAGAACAGATAGCCAAGTGTAAGGTTTTGAACAAGAAGACCCTGCGTATTGTTCAGCCAAAGGCTGCATCCTCTCTCAAGGGTTTTGCAACCAGCTGCACTAAAGAACCATATTCAGCTGGAACAAAAGACATCTGCCTTCATCTCCCAGCATGGGATCTGCTCAATCAACCCAGGTCTCCAACCTCTGCTGTGCTTCCTGCCCTTGTTATCTCCCTGACCTGTCACAAGCAACACTGCCAGGATGGTCAAGGACTCAGCAGTGCAGACCTGACTCTGTTTTCTGGGTAGGGCTGTGGATAATGCTGCCTGGCCTGAGCCATTCAGGAGGCCAAACTAGGGCTTCCCTTCTGATTCTAGCCAAGGTAATTTCTCCAGGTGAAGCTCAGAGTCCAATTAAACTCATTTAATAAAGATGTCCCTGTAAAAAGGATTTCTCCAATTCCTTTTCAGCAGCAGCTTTCTGGCACTGCAGTGGCCATTTTCTAATCCCTTGGCTTATTATTAAGTAAACTCCCAATGTGGGGGAAACAAAACAGAGAACAGAATTGCGTGCAGTGCCCATGACTGTCCCTGTGTCCTGACTGTTTTCTACTGATCTTGTTTTTAGAAAGAGCAACATGAAGCAAGAGATTTCAAAGAGTTAGGAGGGAAAGGGTGATACTTTCTTAGAGACAGATACAGCATCTGCAACCCTTCAAAACGAACAGCAGTTCACCACCACTGTAGGTTAAACTTCATGTGGCAGTTCTTAGGATTGATGCATCATGCAGAGAAACAGCAGAAGTTTATCCTGTCTAGGAAACAGGACTCTTAAACCTGTCTGAAGCTCCTGCTAGGAAAGAAAACAGACCAAGGTATGTATTTAGTTTTGTTACCTTTCTGAAGAGAAATTCCTAATCAGGAGAAGATGCGTTGATGTGCAAACTCTACACCCATGGGATGGAAAAGGTCTGATATACAATATGATCCTCTATTTCCTGGGAGCTACAAGAGCTAACAGGATTATTATCATCCAAGAAAGGCCAGGAGAACACTGTGCCCCCAGCAAGCCAAAAGAAGCTTACTGTGGTTACAACGTCAATCACTTGATTATAAATTATATTTGCCCAGAAATGAAAGCCTCATGCAGGTACTAATCACAGTATCCAAAGTATGGACATAGTTGTACAAAAACTTGTATCCAAACTGTTGTGTTCTGACATCAAATAAAGAATGGACTTTCAAAGGACCAAAGAACAACCCTAAATTCTGGCCTCCTGCATTCACCATCCACTCCTCCCACAACACACACCCTATAAACTCCCCCAATGCCTGTAAGGGAGTGAGTGTTCTACTCTTTTTGTGACTAGACTAAAATAAAGAAGCACTTTCTATCTAAAATGATCTCCGTCTAGCAAAATGGGGAAAATGGCAAGTCATACATTTTTAGTACGAGAACAAACTTCTATTCTGGAAATAACTCTGGGACCTAGTATTCACAACTTCATGAGCAAGATGACCTTTTCCTTAACCATTTCACTCAAGAAATGCAGAGAAGAGAGAATGGAAAGAAAGCTGGATTTTGATAATGTGAAAAACTAAGCAACAGTCTTGAGACCTGGAAGTCCTGCTCAGCTCAGTGTGATTATGTTTGTCTTCAATATAACCATGTCAAACATCTCCCTCGCCATACTCCACATGCTCTTTCTTAAAAGGAAGAGAGAATCACTGGTTTCTCACAAAAGCTGGCACAAGTGAGCCTTGCAAGTATAACAGATAGCTAGTCAGTGAGAAGAGCCATTGTAACAGAATCTAAAAGTTTAGGTAACTGTTAATGTATTTATAGACCCAGAACACTGTGTTGCTCAATAAGTTAATATTGTTGGTATAATGGTATAATACACAAACACATACTGCAGACAGACATGCTTCACTGTGGGGTGTGGGGGTTTTTTTAGAGGAAAAAAACCTTAAGACTTTAAAATGAAAATGTAGCAAAGGCTGTGATTAATGAGCTGAGCAATACACACTACATTCTCCGTATTCTGTGGCTGCTTATAAGATACAAACATACGGACATTTGGTTTTAATTTCCCCAGGCAATTTCTGTTAACCCTGTTTTCTCCCTTCCCCCTTCCACCTCCTTTAAAATAAATCTCTAGCTAAATTAAATGGGCCAAATTAATCCCTAATGCAATTCCACCAACTAGGATAGTTATACTAGCATGATGAGTCTTGTCCCCATATGATCAAGCAATCATTCGTATTTGAGACATTAAAAGCTCATTTACTGCTCTAAGAGTCTTTATTTTAATAAAAATTTTGCTCAAAAAAAGCATATAAACATTTAGGTTGACTGAAGAGAGACAGATGTTTTCAGAACTTAATCACTATTCTATATATAGATATGCTACTAAGTATAGGTACATCTGCAGATTAGGCCTTGCATAGTAAGATTTCTCCCTCCTCCCGTACCTCTCTCAGGATACAGTTCAGCTCATTTCAATAGGTCTCAGACAACTTCCTAGCACTGAAAGCAGACCACAGGACCTTGAGTGTTATTAAAACAAAACAGCCCCTCCAGCAATCTAGGATCTCTACAGAACACTTCTTACTGACAACATAGTTTAATAACAATAGGTTAAACCTTGGGCTTCTTTCACTGGTCTCACTGGCAGTCAGTCACTGCCACATGTGAATCCAAAGTATTTAGTAGTATTTTGTTCATTTTTCTGTATAACCGTCCCACTTGTCTATTGCTTATTGAGTATTCTGGCAACTACAATCCCATCAGTATGTGGTTTATCTCCATTACTTGGGGTGCTGAACATCATATTGCAGTGCAGAGAATTAGTGGACTTTGGAACACAGAGGGAAAAGGAACTGTTCATAAACTTTCTAAGACACACACGGCACAATGTGACAAGCCATGTGGCCTAATTCATCTTGCTGAACATTATCAGCTTTGGAGGGGAAAGCAGAGATCTTTTGAAAGATCAGATACAGAAAGTTGCTTCCTATTGCTGGTTTGAACACATCATCTGTTGCTTTTGATTAGAAGATAACTACAGGAGAAATGGTTGTATTTAGCTCTAATTATGGTACAGTTAAATTAGATACGTTTATTACTCAGAGATTATGGAAGCCAATCCATGCATAAGATTAAAATCCAGGTTAATTACTACCTTCATTGGGTCTCGCTGCAAGTGATATCACAGCATAAACAAAGTCCTACTTAACATCCAGCTGGGTATCATTTCTGTTTAACTACTCAATTTTTGGTTTTTTAATTATTCATTTATTAACTAAATCATCTAATTTCTCTCCTATAAAACCCAACCAAGATATTTTCTTGGCAAAATTCTGATTTTGACTTCTAAGAAAACAACAGGTGTGGAAGTTAACACCTTCCATACAAACAAGGCTGTAAAACTCAGGAAATAACAAAATGGTTTTGGTTTGTTTGGGGTTTTTTTGTTTTTAATTTACATCCTAACAAAATCCAAAAAGTGATTAATTCCAGGTTCTAGCTTCCAAAGCATGGTTTTTGTTCCACTTCAACAAGAACTGAAACATTGACACTTGAATTTAGATAATAATATCTTTTCCTACTGCTCCTCCTCATAAAGCACAATTAATTTGTAGCTAATTGACAAAACAAGATCTCTCCTTCAATTGCATTAACAATTGCTTGAAGGCAACTAGAGCTGTGTGTATATAAATGTCTTACAAAATAAATAAATAAAATCAAGGTCTTGTAGCATTTGAAACTGATTCAACAGAAAGAGAACACTCAGTGCTGAAATACTGAAAGAACAGGAGCAGATGGAACAAGCAAGTAGTTAAAGAGAAGTTTGCAGTGAAATATGGCAGCAATTCTGAAATAAGATAGAAATGAAAAATGCCAATAAACCAAAACACTTTTCTATTTATGTTACACTTGGGCACCTTGGTCAAGTAATCAAACTGGTGGGTTGAGAACAGAAACTGCCGTTTCTGAGAAGAGAAATGGCACTTTTAGTCACAGGGTAACCATTTCACAGCCTTCTCAAAGCAGCTGTTAGAGCAATGCCCAAAATCCCACCAGCATGGGGGAGGTGTCACATTGCATGTGCTGGAACCCACACCACCTCCCAGTTAGGAAGCCAGCAAGGGCTCTGTTAAAGGATACTCCCCAGAACACTTATTTCTGGCCTATCCTTATCAACTTTGGGCAGTTTGAAGAGCACGGCACCTTTTCTAAGCCCTAATCTTGGCTGTAGGCTGTCTATCGATAACACTGTTTCAAAGGAGTTTATTTTAACCCATGTTTTGAAGCTGTAATTTGTAAACAGTCCAATTTTCTTACATACCTCGGATCAAGGAGACTCCTCAGAAACTGGAAGAGTAAGAACTGGTCCTATACAACAGGAGGAGAAAGAGTATTACTATTTTAAATACTGTGCTATAAACCAGCGATTCCTGAACTATATCCATTGAAGAAAATACTCTTCGCAGCTGGTGCCTGCTGAAGAAGTTGGTTTAGGCATTTGCCTTGCATAAATACTCAGAGGATATGTGTGCTGACAACAGCTCTGTCTGATCTGTGAGTGCAAGCCATACTGAACTCCAAACTAAAAACTGCATTAGCAAGTGACACAACCAGCAACTCCGAGATCGTACATTTTTATGGCCAGAACTCTACAAACAGGCCAAATAATTTAAATGTAGGAATTCCTGCAGCTGAGTAGCTATCAAGCTGTTTTTCTTGTTTGACACAGCGACAACTTACCATTACACTTAGCAATCATTTCTTACAAGAACAGCAACCCCACTGTAAAGAAGAACCAACATCAATGAAGTTTGACACTTTACCTGAAGGTTTGTAATGATGCTCTCAATCTGCTCACTGAAGTGAATAGCTACCAAGTCAGCTGCTTTACATGGACTCAGCAACAGCAACTCCTTTGGAGAGGGAAACACAACAAAAATAATTACTTTTAATTTCATAGGCAATATAATTATGCAGTATCACTGAGTCCATTCCTATTGTAACTGCATCCTTGCCTAGGTGAAAGCTGTAAAATAATGAATACCATCGCACAAAAAGTGCTTTTGAAAAAAATTAGAAGGAAACGTAGTTTGTAAAAAGGCATTTTTGAAAGTTGATGATTTTAATACACAACAGGCCTTCTAAGAACGCAAACCTCTTCACACGAGTGAGACCACATCTCAGTCCTAAGGCAAGGAAATTATTTACCAGGTTTTCTGACAACTGTCTTTTACTCCCTGCCAACAAGACATTCCTAGTGCCAACTAGGAGCCAGCCACAAAGAGGAAACAAAGCCCTCAATTGACCCTAGGGAATTTCTTAGTCAAATGGAAATGGTGTTTAACTGGCTTGAACTGAACCCAACCAGAGGTTTAAAAGCAGGTTTCCTGCAACTGTTAACTGTAACTGATACCTGTCCAGACATGAAAAAAAACCATAAACAATTTCTTTATTGTAATAAAAGGTGTGTGGGGGGGAATCTTTTAGATGCCTGTGTGTTTGCCTCCTGACAAGCTTGATCTAAGAGGCTTCATATCATGCAAGTTTACACAACCCAGAACATGAGGTTTTTTGCTCCTAATGCTTCCAAATTCATCCATGCTTCCAAATAAGTGAGAAGCAACTGCTTCAAACCAATATTGGGTACCTGGTAACCCTTCCCAAAAGCCCCTGGTAAGCCTACAAAGGAGAAAACTAGCTTTACTAAAGAAAAACAACTGTTATAGTGATAAAGAAAGAAGAATTTCATAAACATACATCTGGAAGAAAAAAAAAAAAAAAATCTGAAAAAGTTACTTAGCACTAGCTTGGTCTCCAGACAGATGTAGCAGCCACCAAATTCAGCCAATGCCAGCAACAGACCAGAGTGAAGGGAAGAAAGGAATTAACAAGGAAGAGTGGGACTACTCCACAAGCTCTTTAAAGAAGAGCTATCAGAGAAGATGCATGTTGTGAGGCTTCCAAAGAAAATTTGCCTACCATATTGTATGTAAAGCAGCTCTGAGGTGTTTGACCTCACAGCTTTACTACATGAGCCGCAGTTGCTTCTCCAGTGCTCAGGAGCATGACTCCTTCACCTCACAAGCACAGGCAATCCAAAGGACCCAGAAGATCTTAACCACAGTAGTGCGAAAGAATGCAGAAAGGATGTAGTGTGGCTGCCTAAATTTGTTTCTCTCTCTGGACAAACCCTCCCTGGGAGTCTTCAGGACTGCTGAAGATAGGACTGACTGGCTGGAGGGAGGTGGCCCAGCCTCTGTGTAACTGACTGCAGCTCTTGAATCAGTGTGATCCACTGCCTACCCCCAAGCAAAAGGTTTTGGGCTTGGGTTTTCAGCTCTCCCAGCTTTAAACAATTTGCAAACATGGTACTTCTCAAGGGCTGTCTGCCTAAGGAGACAGTACTGACACAAAGCATGTGGGTCTGAGGACAGGAAGTGACCACCACAAAGAGCACTATGATTGAAGGGAAGCCTTAGGCTTTATTTTTAAGATAAACCTCAAGGAACAACAGCTATGCAGGCTGATGGAGAAAATAAGAAGTGGCACCAATCACAAACCCCACTTTCTGTCATTCAATCACCAGGAAAGCCTCTCTAAGCACTGCTAGTTTCAACTGAAGAGGCTGGTTTGCTACTTTCATACCTCAGCAGATTAAAAGAAAGTTGTTCAGAGACCTGAAATCACAGCACCACCCTAGTGAAATGTTATTTACTATTTTAAAATCTTCTGAATGTCAAGGAGCAGGATTAATACCAATGGAAAAGAACAAAAGCCCATAGCAGCCAATAAGCTGCTAAGTCACACGAAACTGTATATACTGTTCACCAATCCTGGGAAACAGAAGATGCCAAAAGGAAAGAGGGAGTGACAGCACCCAAGAAAGGTGACCTACAGAACCGATCATCTGCCCAGCAGCTTTTTGGAGGAAACTGCGAAAAGCGTAGATAAAAGCAGCTGGCCGTTACCTACAAGGCTGATGGAACAGTGCAAGAAACCCTGTTTTTAAGGATGGCCATGGGCAAGTTGAGAGGAATATTTTCTGTTGTTTGCCAACTTCAAAAAAGTATGCAGCTTTGACAAGTTGGGCACTGGGCACTTTTGACACTGTGCAATAATCAAGAAGTGGCTCCAGACTGAGAAAAAAAACCTCAAAACAACTCAATATGAAAAGCTGGCAGTCTTAGCCTATGACAAGCTTATCAAAACCGGTACAACACAATGAGAAACATCAGGAAGGGAAAAACAGGACATTTCTTATTTGTCCTGAGACACTCAAGCATGGAACAGCAATTGTAAAGGCCTCAAGCTGAAGAGACCCAGCAAGGAGACCTACCCATCATTCCACAAAGACACAAAACAAGGCTTACAGAGGGAGGCTGACTCACTCATAATGCCAAACAATTTGGTTGTATATACCAATAGAAGCAGAGACAAGGAATGCAGTAGGAGAACAACAAAGCAGACACAAGGAAGCAGCACAGTAGACAGCAGTTTGCTCAACTTGGAAAGCCCAGTGTGCATAAAACTGGAAAGCTCAGTTGTTCTGATAAGGTAGTAATGAGCCAGGCCCGCTCAGCCACAGCACAACCATCACCAACAATTCCCATAGACTCTGAAAGTGCATCTGGAGAGTGGGTGTGAGCTCAGCGAGCTGCGTGTCATACAGCTGGATTCACAGGATTTCTTTGTTTATTGTCTTTTGAACTATTTTCCCTCTTGGTCCATTTTCTCATTAGTCATATGCTACTTGCAGATGTTGGTAGAGACTAAAAGTATTCTGTATCTTTCAAATGTACCTAGTACTTTTTTGTCCACCTCACAGTATACAGACTTCTGTGGCCATTTTCTGCTAAGTAGTCTGGGCAAGTGCATGACTGCTTGTTTTATAGACAGAGTTATTTTCCTGGCTTATCTGCAGATCATCCTGGAGGGGACTGACACCACCTTACAGGAAGTGGACTTATTATGGATTCCCCATGTCTGCTGACTGGACAATTATTTCAGACACATCTCCACCCCTTGAAGCAAAAAGAGATTGAAGAGATGGGAAAGATTATTAGCTAGAGAAGTCTAGCAACAGTCTGTGTCTTACAGTAGAATTCATGACCCCATCTTCCCACAGGTTAAGAGTGCCAGGGTACCAAGGTTGAATGCTATTATCATTGTAAGATGAGGAATTTGACAGCACAGACTGTGAGGTCAGTGATGTCAATGTCCTGACCTTGCTACTGCTGCACGCTCAGAAGATGAAAGACTTGTTAATGGATCCCTTCCCTGCTGCACAGCATTCGCTAGCCGTCATCCCCTGATAAGGTCCCATTATCCAAAGAGCAATACTTGAAACCAGGAAACCAAGGAAGACAGCCTGAATCCAAGAGATGCACTTACATTAATGTATGAGACTACTAAACCTTAAAGTCAGAGCTTTCTAAACAGCTGTGGTTCGACATCGTGACACTTGTGGTCACAGAATAGCACCAGGCAGATCCAACAAGAGTTAGCAGTAGCTGAGGTACCATGGGTTTAGGATACACTATACCTCTATATGTTCCAAAGCTTTCTGCCACACCGACTGCTTTTCTTCAGCACTGTAGCCAGGCATGGACAGGATGTTGTGAATATAGTTGAAAACTTCTTCCTGTAAGGCATAAACCCATAAATGGTACACTGTATTCTGCAGCACCAATAACAGCATTAGATTTTAGTAAGGGAGAGCATTTCAAACAGTCTTAGGATGACCTCAGGGCTAGTCCTCTCTTAGCAAGTCAGGATAAGTTATCTGCAGGTGAGATTATATGTCCCTAAATAGTTCCTGAAGAACTGCCAAGAAAAAAAAGCCAAGAGGAACAGAATTTATGCTGAAGTTGTTAAGCACTGAGGTCAAAAAGAATTGTTCTTCCACTATTAGAAATGCCCCCCTCTTTCTCACAGGGAAAAAGGACAGGACATCACTCTTTATCTAGGAGCATAGGAAAAGAAGGCTCTACCAGAGGGTAGGTCAGTTTTCCCAGCATATTCCTGAATTCCTCTTCAACATTAGCCTCTCCCCAGGTTCTCCTGCACTGTCCTCAGCTCAGATGCTCTCCCGTGCCATATTTTTTGACCATCTCACTATCACAACCTATCTCTTCGGACTCCTTCACCCACACAGCTTTCAGCATAGTGGTTTCACAAGGAGCTGGTGAGATTACATTTGCCAGACTCTCCTCCCAAGTTCTGTTGGTGGTAGGGAAGAGAATACATCAAAAACTGTGGCAGATATGCAACTTATAGACATGCAGAAGCTAAATGCAAAGAGATAGTAAGGGCAGAGAAACTTTGTCCAGGGGGAGAAAAGAGGTGACTGATGGCAGAAACAAAGAAGTATCACAGTCAGCAACATTTGCAATAAATCCCACCTTGCACTCAGGTTTTATGTATTAGCGTTGTTTGAATTTAAAAAGAAACCAAAACCTCTGAGGCTTTAAAAAAATGACAAAAAAATGACACTCCAACACACACAAACACAAAAAGCTTTGACTATAACTGAGAAAACTCAACTGTAAAGGAGGACATTTTTTAAGATAGAGAAGTACGGCAGAAGAGCAGGGCTGTTGTGCCCATTTACACTCTGACCAGCAGGACAGGCTGCACTACTATGAAGAAGCCAGAAGCACCAGATTTACTCACCTTTCTCACTGGATCATGCAGGTAACAGCCAATTATTTTGTCATAGCGAAGCTCTCGTTCATACATGAACTCGCAAATCTGATAGCTAAAATGAAAAATACTTTCCACGTTAGGAAAAACTCACTCACTCAGCTGAATCAGCAGAATAAAGGTAGGTAGCTCAGATCCAGCACAGTTTGGCAGCACTCAAAAGAAAATACAGCATGTGTTACAAAAAGCATTTGGAAGTATCTTACATTAAGGTTTTCAGCACACAGGTTGGGTGGCTCCAGTTTACATATGCCATTTGGTATCAACCTATCAACCTCTCTCTTTTGGGGAGGTTATCATACAAAACAGAGAAAACAAGAGTTACTAAGGTGAGAGGTAAGGGACAGCGGAGAAAAATCCTTAAAGAAATCAGGTTTCACAGGTTCTGCTGCTCATAGATCATCTTCCTGATTTCCATAACACACTCAACTCTAAGCTAGGCCAATCCACAATACTAATTTGAAGAAATACACTGAACATGACTCAATAATGTTATGACACAGCTTCCTACCTTCAAATTTTAATAAACACTTTAAATATTTTGAGACTTTAGATAAAAACGGATGCGACTGAGGCAGAACAAATGAGAAATCTGCTAAATAACATTACATTATAGGTCTTTTAGCTCTGATGGAAGTGGCTGAGCTGGTCATTCTGGCAGTCAAACTCTCTGAAGCAAGGAGAAAAAAAAATGCATTTCTTGAGTCTGAAAAATTTGGTTGAGTAACTCCTTCTATGACAAGCAGAAAACCAGGCATGGCATATCCCACCACTGCACTTCTATCCCTCTGGTCCTTTGTAGTATGGTGGATTAATTCACATAACATCCAGATTCAAGACTTGGATGAAGATGCCCTCCTTGGTTGGCTCTGTTCAGGCATGACAGGCTCTTTCTGGAAGCGTAAAGCATCAGAAGGAGATGGTGGAAATTTTTAGCCTTTCCAGACACTGTGTTTGTGTCTCCTACTCAATTCTAAAATGAGTACCATGGGGGTGGCTCCAGACCCCTTCATGCTTTTAAATCCACCTGTGGGTCTCACCCCAACAAGTCATCTCCATCTGTCAGTGGTAGAGCATTCAAATATACAACTATACCTTTGAACAAAGCCTGGGCTCTAGGATAAGAAGTGCCAAAAGTCATCAAGCCCCACAGGGTTTCATGCCGAAGGGTTTCCACAGCTCTACCCCCTCTTATCTTAACAATGCTTTCTGTAAGAACACCCAGTAGGGATAAGACTGAAAGACTGGGACTAAATATGAAAATATTAAACGAAGCTTCTGTGAATGCATAGGGAAAATAATCCCAAACACAGCTGCAAAGCAGGAACAAGAAATGTGGAGGGAAAAAACTTTGGAGGAAATTTAAAGGCAGTATTTAAATATCATAAACAAGATTTAAAGGCAGTATTTATATATCATACACAGCAACTTACAATTCAGCTTTTTCTGCCATTTGGATAAGACGGCTCTCTTCAAACTGTACTATCCCTCCTGCGTGGAGCAATTCTAAAAGGACCTGCAGATATTGGAGACCAATTATTTATACTGCAGTAGCAGCTGGACAGCCAGTGCCATTAACAGTACACTGTTCCTGCTCCATTAAACTTTGTATTAACATAGGGCTTATTTTACAGATTTTTTTAATTGATTGTCCATTAACTATGAAGGTCATGCGCTTATCCAGGACTTTTCCTGCTTCTGTTCTTACTGCTGTCAAACCTCTCCTGCAGGCAATGCTGGGGTAGGATCCTCCTTCATTCCTGCTGTGTACAGCACTGCCCAATTCTTCCACGCTGGCCACCATTCCTATGCTAGCTGTCTGCTTTGGTATATGACCTTCAGCTGACACCCGTTCCCAATGAAGCCAAACTCTGCTCTACAGTCTGGTCATACCTGGTGCTTAAAGAAATGTTCCCTTGAAGGCTATTACCTGTTGCCTTTCTGAATGGCGGGAGTCATCATCCGGACTGCACAGAAATTCAAGGACCTGCGCACAGGTGTAGATGTTAACATGAGTTAGACCTAGTTAGCATAGCTGTTAGCATAAAACTAACAAGCAGATTGTGAGCACCAATAATGGCAACAACAAATCAAAACACAACAGTGCAATTTCAATGTACTATTCATCTCTGAAGTACTCTCTCTACTACAGTCCTATAACTGAGGACACTTAAGAATACTGGAGTAACCAGGAACTGCTGAAGGACTCCAGGGAGGGAAACCCATAATTCTGCACCAGGATCTAGAACCAAGCTTTGGGGAACCCAGGAAATATAGAATAACTCAGGGGACCCCATGGCCTTGCCTTGGACTACACACCAAACAACTGGAACTACTACGCTGACCCTTTCGACTTCTCTCCTGGACTGTGCCATCTCTTCCAGAAAACCAGGAAATTGTGTAATTCGTATCAGTAATTAAAGTGTTTAATGCAAATCCATTTAGCCTCCACAGAGTTCTTTGACCTTAAATTATGACAAAGGACATATATTTTCTAACTCATTTTTTATTAGTGTCCATATATCCATATTATCATCAAAGCACAACTGCTATAGCCATTGAAGCCTCCTCCTCAGTCCCAGGAATTTCTGGGACCTAAGCTGGGATATAAACTTAACCCATGCAAGCTTCAGGCACGCATTGGTGCATATCAGCCTATTTCAAATAGCAAAGAAGGATAGTGGCCACATGAACTAGAAATTACCAGCTACATATACATGCTCTATAAGCTCGCTAATGTAATTTTAATTGGCACCCCTTATCTCCTTACCTTGGCATCTTCATATGCATAACAAGTGACAACAGAGTCACCAAAATGCTCACTGGGGCTTAAACAGCTTTGTTCCTGCCCTTATGGGCCTTTGCTTTCCCTCTCCTGACACGCTAGTGACCACAGGAATCTGCCATTCCATGGAGAAGAGCAGAGGCTGTTCCATCTCCTTGGACCTGACCCTATTTCTCACACAATTCCAGCAGGCAAGCTGCAATATGGAGCTTACTATACTTGTATGGTCTCTCCTACTCTGCTTCTTTGAAACCACAGCAATGTCCCAGCAAGATGCTATCTGTTCTGTAACGCACCGGTACCTCCAGAATTGCTTCAGTCTAGAGCACTTAACCACGCTTTCTGTACTGCTGCACCCTGTCTGGAATTTTTTCCACCCCTCACAAAGGAATACTTGCCTGGTCAAAAAGTGTCCTGTTCACAAACAACGTGTTGTTGGGCTTGGCAAGCTGACGGGCAAGGAAGGTAAAGAGACAGCCAACCTGTGATGGAGTGAAGTCAGAATTCTCTACCATGACCTGAGAAGCATTAGAGAGAAAAGGAAAAATAAAAATGCAAGTGGTTGATTCTGCAGCTGCCTTTGGGAAAGCAATCAGGACACTGCAACAAGAAATCCCTGTACAGCCATCATGTCTCCTCCTACCCTAGACATCTACCTAATCTTCTGGTGTTAGTCCATCCTGAAGGTCAAAATATAAGCCACCTTCCATGGCATTTCACTGTGTCACCTGAAGACACAGACAGTGGATGTGTCCTTGCTAAACCACCTCTGTCCTAAAGCTGAAGAGGCTCAACCTCTCTGCTGTATACTCAAGGGAAGTACTCTTGCATGGTCCTGATTTTAGGGTGTGAAAGGGCTCCACCCATATTTATCTCCATCTCTGTAGTCTGTGCTGATCACTGGACTTGTAACAGAGCTTCTGAGCAGGGAAATGTTGTCACATGAGGAAAAAAGAAGATTAATAATTATAGGAGAAAAAAAATACATTTGACTTCAAGTCCCAGGCACTCACCAATTCAATTGTGGTACGCAGAAGAACTGATCAAATGACAAAGAAACAACCATAGGTTTGGGGAAAAGTTTCTTTTCTTACATTAAATTAGCTGTTAATCTATGAATATTACCAGAAACTTGTAGCTGTACTGGCTTGATTTGAAATTACAGAAAAACAGAATATCTAAGAGTCACTACAAAAGGGATTTCAAACCTGAAAAGTGCTTGTCACCTGTCTGGCATATAAAAAATGAGCATGATGTGTCCTGACTTGCTGTCTCATGCTTCTAAAAAAAACCTAAACACTAAGGGAAAGTGAAATGCCCGTTTGGAGAGTTCCCCTCTAAGAGCTGTGGGTTTAGTTGGGAGGAAATCCATCACCTGAACAACTCTGTCAGCCAACATCTAAGAATTGCTCCAGGAAAGCCTAGACATGGAGCATCTCACAGCTTATAACCTCATTCAGTCTAAGCTTGGGAGATACAACTGATTTCTTAAAGTGACCCAGAGTTCCAGATCCCCATGAGATACTAATGGTTATCTTACAGAAGTGGAGGCAGACAGGTAAGACACACTAAGGAATCAAGTAGAGCTCTTCTTGAAGCATCAGCTAATGCTATCATTCTTTTTTAATCTTAATTTTCTGTTTAAAAAGGCTATTTCATACAGGAGCCTATTCAGAATGGCATTAGCTAATAGCATTAAAAATATGGGTCACTAAAACAATAGGAGTGTTTTATTCATTTTGGCTTTGTTTTTCACAAACTGGGCCCTTGTCAGTCCTCGTGAAGGTGAGAATACTGTACCTCTGAAACAGAGCAACCTGACAGAGGCTTACAGGCCAACCATGTGGACTTTCTGAAAGACGATATATTTGGCAAAGTTTAGATCAGCATTAGAGCATCTGTGTTGACCAAGCTATTTTAAAGGTGCGCCTATTTCCTAAGTGTAAAGTTCCAAGATTTTTTTTATTTTTATCCAAAACAAGAGCAGATTCCAGACCAAGGGACTAACAGTTCTCATAACACCAAATTGTTTGCCTGCAGATGCATTTAATCCTGCAACACATTTCACAATTGCCCTCCGTTTCCCCTCCAAGAGCAGGGTTGAATTCTGTTGTGGTGGACATTTGCTACATAGCCAGCAGCACAGAGTAAGGCTGTAAACAGCTCCATCCAGCCTATGCTGTGCCACAGGAACACATCCCACAGTAGCTCCAGAACACAGCTGCAGTGTGCCACCCCCTGCTTACAGCAGCTAAAGACACAAAAAAGCATGGTCTAAGGCAACACAGGGCTAACATCCTTACACCAACATCCTACTCAGATAAGCTCACAGAAGTTCCCCCACAGTGGCATTATCTCAGCCCCTCCAACAGAGCCTACTGCAGCAGCGCTGTTACTGAATTCACTCATTGGTGCCCTTGCTCTCTTCTATCAATGATGACAGTGACAGGGAAATGCTACTTATGATATGTTTATACATAAACAGCTTCCAAGTGGAGTTACTCATTATTAATGCTGACAGCTCTGAAGGGGAAAGCAAACGGTATTTGGCAGCAATGGCTTTTAATGAGAACATCCATTGTTAAGGAACACAGGCTGCAGATGACAAGTGATTTCTAGAGCACCAGGCTGATAACTCTGACATTCCTCTTCTCTCCCATTTACTAAAGATAGGCCTGTCATTCTGGATATGTTACATCCCAAACACAGCATTTACAGATACAAGGAGCAGGGTTTTATCAGAAGAGCACTGGCATCCTGCCAAGCACAGGATTCCTGGGACCCTTTTTCCTGCTCAGAAGGAATCAGGGAGTGGAATCAACGAGAAGCAGATAAAAATAAACTTAACAGAGCAGACAGGAGACATTTGACCACAAAGTACGACCCAGGTGAAATCACAGACAGTAAAGGAGACCTCTCTATCACCATATTTAATGTGCATGAAGCATCACTTCCAAATATCCAACTGACAGCCTTGGCTGAGGTGAATCCATGCTCCAGCCCACCACCTTCTCTGAGATGTCATCCAGGGCAGGACTAGAAAGACCTCATCCAAATTACAGGCTTTACTGCACAGTGTTGGTATATAATCAGATGTAAACAAAGGTTAATTTTTACGCATACTCACTTTCAGAAGTATGTCCACAATTCTCTGTTGATATTCCACAGCTTGTTTGTCATTCTTAAAGTCTTCAAAAGTCTGCATGAGGCAAAACACTGACACCTTGAGAAGAATGCTCTCCACTGCCAACCCCAGAAATACAAGCAAACACAAAGAAGCAGCCATATCACAAAGCTGACAATGCTTTTAAGTCCTTTCTGTGCTTACCGCCTAAGCAGCAGGTTCCAAGATACAATTTGCTCTTTTGTAACTACCAAAATGATTCTTACACATTCAGGTAAAAGTAACAGGTCCAAATAGACAGAGGAAATTCAAGAAATTTAGAAAGGAAGGAAGATGACTCTTTATGCAGGAGAAGGATGTAGATACTAAAACACTCTTTACAAATACATTATTCTTGTTTTATCTGTGCTTTAAAGATGGCCTCTGTTACCAGAGTCTTCACTGTATAATGTCACTTTCATCATTTTATATTTAGGGACATAAAGGAATATTATGGTCTCCTCTGATATCTTACAGAACACACATCAAAACTGTTCCTGCATCAAGCCAGTAACTACTGGTTTAGCTAAAGCATTAACTTTTTAATAGGAATCTTACAGATCATGCAACAATGACATAGATGATGGAAGAACATGCCTTGCATTTTTCTCTTGGAGGAGATCAGCAATCTCTTACCAGAGCAAGAACATTAAGGAATTCCCGAGTGTCGAAGTGTAGCAAGGTACGAACATAAGGGTAGACCTCTTCATCCGCAGATCCCTCAGTTGAATGCAGCCGGATGAGAAATTCAAAGACCTGCAATGAAAATTCAAACAAACACAGCAGATTCCCATGGATTTCAGATAACTGATAGCACAAGCACATGGGAAAGCAGCATTGTTACCTGCTTTGCACTAAGTTTTAAAGCACCTTAGGAGTCCATCAGTGTTCTTACTTGAATGATGTTTTCTGCTGCTTGTTAGTAGGAAAAAAATTCCCCCTCCTTAGACTCGCCAACAAATTTAAGATCAATCAAAATTTAAGATCAATCAAAAATTAAGGCTTATACTTGCAGACCAAAGCATGTGAAATTAGGTAACTCCCCTTCTCAGCAGCTCTCCTTAGAAGCTGTGCAACTCCTCCTTAACCAGGGCACAGCTCCTCTCCTTGTCAGCAGTTCCCTTGGGAAGAGCTAGTCAGTCTGCCCCCTCACTTTAAGCCACAAAGCTTTTGGCGCTGCAAAGACTGACTTAGGTGCTATTCAACTCTCCATCTCTTCCACTGACTTTCTAGTTCCTGAAATTTGAGCATGTCTTTCAAACTGAAGGCAACTCCCTTTATTGAACCACTGACAGAGGTGTCCAGATCCTCCCAGGGAACAAACAGGGCAGTGACAGCTCCAGTTGTCTCAAACATGCTCACAGCAGATCTGGCTACCAGCAAAAAGAGAGCAGACTGCTGCAGACTGGCTAGTGCTCGTGAGTATGTGTTCAGATACACACTGGGATCCCATGGAGAACTGACAAGCAATAAATACACTCTCCCAGCCATCCTCAGGAAATGCCACATTCCCTCATTTACTCCTCTTCCGAGTTAATTTTCTTGTCACCACAGTGGCAGTGAAGCCAGGAGGAATTAGCAGCTTGACTTTCAGACCTACAACCTTCCCTGTTGGCTTCCTTGAACCTGATACCCACCTGTCAGCTAGGAACTCTCAAGAAAACAAACAAACAAAAAAACCCCAGACTGTAGCTAGAGTGGATTCAAGTATGCAGACAGAAAGGTGTTACTTAAGCCAAGTTCTCAGGAACACTATCAAAGGTCATAAAAAGCAGAGGTTGATGGCTCCTCCCTAGAGCTACTGCTGCTGGTTGGGTACCACTTCCCCTCAGATCCTGAGCCACAGTCTGTTGCTGTGCCAGCATTACTTTGTGCAAGGGACAACTTGATAAGGACCATGGGAGAGGGCAACAGCCTAGTGCTTGATCCAGCAAAGGGGAGCAGACTCGTTTGCACACCCTGTGAGGAATGTGTTTGCAGTAACCCTGAGCTACCACACACATATAGCTACAACTCTGGATTAGCAAAAAAAAAAAAAAACCCAAACAAAAAAACCCACCACACCAAAAAACCCCACTCCACAACCAAAGAATATCTGTTCCATATTCCATTGCACTGCAAAGAGAAAGTGCAAACCAGAAAGCACCTCCTCTTACTGAAACCCTGAAACTAAAGTGAAACGTTAGAGAGCCCCAAAAAATGTTTGCAGTAAAACTGGCCAGAAACTCAGGAAAGAGTTTTATGTGCACAAAAAGATGATCAGGAGCATCCTCTGTTTTAAGAAATTGTCAGAGATGACTCCAAAGGAGTTAAGCTTTGCCTTAGGCCAAGCTTCAGACACAGCTTAAAAAGAAAGAAATAGTCACCTTGAGGACTCTGACGGAAATAATGAATAAGGAAAGGAGATTTACTTGGCAGTGACCAAGCCAGCTCTCGTGACATGTAACCTGTATGTCTAGTCATACTTTTAGCATAAGTTCACTGTGATTTTAGCTAAGTACTCTCTCCCTGTGATGAAACCATTAAGAACATGCTCACACCTGTCCTGAACAAATACATAAGGCATATGCAATAGTACTTGTTGCCTTGAAATAACCTGCCAATCTCTTGGGCAATCCACATGGAAAAGGCTATTTCTCACAACATGAAAGCTACTGTTGCAGACTCAGAACAGTGTGATAAATCTGGTCAGCCAAAGATGGTCTGCTGAACAGTGCAGCAAAGAACAACATGAAGAGATGCAGCTCAAGAATCAAACGTTGTCCTAAAGGAGGACAGTAGGATAACCCTGCACTGTCACAGGATAATAGCAGCACACAGAAGCCTTAAGGCCTCAGCTGCTGTTCCTTAGGTGCCCTGGGAAGATGATTTGGATGTTAGGTCACAGCTCTTCCTAGAGGGACTAGGCAGAACAACAAAACAACGAGAGATGGATAGTCAGCCTGTGCTCAGCCTACAGGGTGTAAAACAAGCAGCTTCAGAGCCTATAAACATAGGTATAGGCTTTTCTGAAGCAACTAAGATCCTGCCATATAAGCAGAATGGCTGGACATAGGCCAACTCTCCCAAACTAAGGACGGCCAAGATGTGTGGATGAAGAATGTAGTACCAGCCTATTGCCTCCTAACCAGAGCTAGAACAGACTGAGAAAGCAGATGATCTTAACAGTCACCACAAGACTGGAAAATATCAAGCCATGGGTTGCTTTATGCCTTTTCTCAAGAGAAGGAAGAAACTAGCTACCTTTTAAGTTGTCTCAAAGTGGCACTATCAGAAAAGGGAAATTGTCTTTCCAAACACCATCACTGTGGAAGAGTCTTTTGGGAAAGCCTCTTCCCCTCAGTGCTGTGGGCAGAAGGCAGTAATAAGGATATATGGGAAGGAGTTGTCAAACAGCCTGAATCACAGACTTCACAGCCATCACAGATTCACCTCAGCTCCAAACCTCAGATACAGTCATAGACATTAGGGAGGGACAACAGGAATGTAAGCTGTAGGCCAAACCCAAAATCCCCATACAAAACTTGGAATCACATAAACTGGAATCAAATGCTAGGATACAGGAGTTTAAATTCAGAACTGACTGCATCCTCCTTTCTCTCCAAGTACCAAAAGATATCTCCAAGTACCAAAAGACATCTAATGTTAAACCCTTTCCCAGTTCTGTGACCCCCTGAACCTCCTTCCTGCCAAAGGAGGCTCTCAAGAGGGGTTCCTCAGATAAGCCTAAGGAGAGGTGTTGTAGCACCCTTAACCTATTAAGTAGCTCTGGCAAACAATTGCCCACATATGACTGAGTGAAGTGGCAGAGGAGCAGCCGCCACTGAAACAGATAGCTGGCTGACCCTGCAAGCCAAGGGTACAAGGATGCAGTCTGGAGCACTTGATTACAATGTGCTCTTGACCTCAGCTGAATACCTGCAGTTATCACAAGACTGGAAATTCATCTTCAGCAAATACGTCTTGATGAGCAGAGATGAGCGTGAACACACACTAATATAATTATGATCATAAAATAAAAAGCCTCAGATAAACCTGCAACCACAAGCTACTTACTAGAGACATTTCTACATACTGAACTCTACCTAGTACTACCTAACTCAGCAGCCATGGCACACTTCACCTCATCCACCAAGTATCTGTGGATACGTGATCCGGATTTAAGTGGCAGGGCAGATATATTCAGCCTGCACATGGGAATTACACCTAGAGGACAGATGCATGAATGTCTTGAATACCTGAGACTGGATAAGCCTCAGAAGTGAAGATACAGTGACGGGATACTAGGGCAAAGACTGAAATGCATCAAATGGGACCTTCATCATGGAAAATGACTGTGCTGAACTTTACACTTTGCTGTGCAAAGAGGCCAGAGGTGTAATATCTGAGGCAAGAAAACTCCAACACAAACTAAAGTTTTAGCAACAGCCAAACAGAGGAAGCAATATTTAGTTAATGTTCTTTGATGTTATCTCACTTTCAACTCCTGTCAATCCCATCTAACATGCATTTGAAATAAGGGAAGATCCTCCCATATCATAGTCAAGTTTAGAAGGCAGAGACACCTACAGATTTCTGGTAACTTTGTGGTAGAATAAGGAAAAAAACCAATCAAAATTAGTGCCACTAAGAACTCTATGTTCCCACACCCCAATTTACAGTTGAAAGAAAAATATTAAGTTCAAATGTTCAGAATGCAACAACCATTTGATTTCATTCTTTAAAAATTTATTTGGTATTTACAGTGGTATATACTCATATCACAAGGATACAGCTATCAGATTGATAATAGTTTTCTATCAGAAACCCATGAAATAAGACATACGCAGCTACTTCTAAAAACCTCACATGGGAAAGTTTCCTTCCGAAAGGTTGCTCACCTGATTTTTAACTAAAGGTACCAGATCCTCAGGAATATCACCCAATGGATATGCACGGCCTGCCAAGCAGCAGCTATAAAAAAGGAGGGGAAAGGAATTTTCAGTAAGTCCTGACATTAAACAGATTGAAGAGAACAGTTTATTTTTTAGTTACTTTTCAGGATGCTCTTAAAGCAAGTCAAATTTATTTTGTAAATCATGAAAGCAAGCATTGCAGACAGCGCTGCTGTTAATACACAATAAGCCAACTCACTGCATAAATTTGCATCCAAGGTACACCTTCCACAGCAGAAAAGTAACAGGGAAACTCAGTATTTCTCACAAAAATCTTTACTCTTGCTTTTTAGGAAGCAGGAATAATGCAGAATCTAATGTTGATGATCTTCAATAAATTCCAGCAAGAGGAATTCACTAATTAATCACTACTGTCCAATCTCAGAATGGCCTCCTGCAAATGATAGGCAACACAATAAGCAGCAACTGAGCACAGCTATCCCAAAAGGCACGGCAGAAGGGCCTAAAATACAGCTTTTCAGGCTGTGGAGTCCTTGTTCAAGGAGCACTGTCACACACAGGACAAAGAACTGACTCTAACCAAATTCTAAAGATAAAGACATGGTCTTGGCATAGCAGCAGTAACTTGAGCTCTAAGTCTCCGACTTTACCCTACCAATCCACTCACAGGATGTGTAACAAGAAGCTGTTGTAACTTTAAGTCAGCTGTACAAAGTAGCCATTGCTATTTTACACAATCTCTCAGACCTTGACACACACTGTAAGATCATGCAACTATAGTGAGTTAAAAATTTGGTGCCACCACTAGGCAACACGTCACACACTTTCTAAAGGACCTTACCTTATATATACAAGCAGCTTGTTGCCCATTATCACCTGCTCATCTACAAAACAAAAATTATTTGTCACCTTTTCTTCACAAGACAACATATAGAGATACAACTCTTTCCCAGCTGTTAGCAAAACATCTCATCTGACACACATGCAGAGTTTGACACACAGTGAGCTGAGCAGCTTTACACACAGTAAATAGTACTAGAACACTTTTCTGTTCTCCAAGACCCTTATATTGAGCGTGTACTTCCTTTTTGCATCCCTCTGTTGGAAGTGACCAGAGATAGTCAAAACGTCAAACATCAAAACTAGAAACCCTTAAAGGGAAAGAATTCTGTACCTGTGAGAGACTTCCCAGCATTCAGTGGAGGAGCAATGACTTTGAACAGCTTCTGTAACAAGAAAGAAGGCAGTGCTCAAGCAGCCGGAAAAGCTCAAAGCAAAGAATCTGTGTGGTTTTAAAGCAGACACCAATGGGGCATCTTCCCCCCAGAAACTCTGCTTTCTCACCATGTCTTACAATTAAAGGCACAGAGGCCACCAAGATGTGGCAAAGGATGCTTTTCACAGCTGATGTTATGATGGATGAAAAAACAGCCTTCATTCAATCAGATCTAACCCTAAGCATAGGCCACACTAAAAAAAACAATGTTCAGTAGTCCCAGAAGTAACAGTCAGAGCATAACTGACCAGCCTCACTTCCTGTTCCTGAATCTTCTGCCACCAGAGATTATGCAAACCTTCATCCTACATAGCAGGGTCACCAGACAGCCTTTAGTTTGGGTATGTAGAATGAGGACTCATCTAAATACTTAGCTGTAGAAAGCAGAAAAAGTTACTTGTACTCATACAGCTAGTGCTTGGCTTCCAGAAGTCCTTTTTAAAATCATGAACACCTCAAGAGTTTCCTTCCTGAGAAAAATAAAATGAGATTATAACTGCTAAAAATTGGGCAGTTTAAGATTTTCACATTCAAATGGACCCAGCTCTCTATTTCAGAGCTACTGAGAAAATACCAGCAGTGCTTCCGTAATGCAACATCTTGACATTACAGCTATAGGCTTCAAGAGCAATTGGTATATCAGGCACATCTTCAGAATTACCAGCAACAGCATCAACAGGGCCTTCAGTTACAGCATTCCATCGAGTCCTGTGCTTGCTAATGTAGATAGATCACACCCAAGTGCTAAGAACAAAGCCTGCCTCAATGGAAGGACTGTTTCTAGCATTTTTTCTGAACTCTGTACACAGGTAAGTTCACCCTTTGTTTCTATCACTCTTTAATACATATTAATATATTATTGTGTCAGCAGAGGAAGAACAGTATGAAGGAAAAAAAAGCATCAGGTGTTCATAGAACCTCTCACACTACACCCCCATTAATCCCATTGTGCAGAAAGTTGATGCGTTCTCAGCACGTCGTGCCATATAGGCTAGGCTCACCACCAGCAACAAAGCTGTTAGCAGACAGTTTTGCAATGCAATCGCCGTAAGGCATCATGTTATTCTCTTCTGCTGCTTTTGTTTTATATTTATTTTATTAACATGACTAAACTTCCTGCTCTAACTTTGCAGAACATTGCTACCTCTGCAGGGAAATTTGTGTTCTAAAGCACAGTAATTACAAATCACTTTTTTCCTCTACTGCATCTAGTCAAATAAACTGCAGATATCATACATGATTTCTCCCTTGAAATGAAAAATAACAAGAATATATACACACTGAATGAGAAGATAATGCATTGGGTTTGAAATGCTGTTTCTCAGAAAGACTGTGTGCTGAACACACAAATAACAACTCACTGCACTGAGCATCTTTCCTACCTCCATGGGACTAATGAAGTCATTCATCCCACTGTTGTAGACATAGATCATGGCATCATAGAGATGATTTTCCCAGCATAGAAGAACTACCTGCAAGGCAAACAAAGCACAATGTAGATATACAGCTGCTCTTAGCTCACAGTTTTCTCATTCCCCAGTCTCTCGAATACAAACCCTGTCCTTACATTTGCATCATCCAACAGTATGATTTAAAGTAGAATGAGAATTTCCCCTCGCAGAAGTAGTCTCTGCAAGGACCCCAAATCCCCAAAGGCAGTATGCAGCTTATTGCTCACACAGCAAACATGGACTCTAACTGCCTAGATTCTAACATTCATAACCTGCAATGAGATTAAGGAATAATAATAAGAAAAGAAAAAAAAAAAAAAAAAAGGCAGGTCTTAGCAAATCATTTTGTCAAGTTCCCAAGCATTTCCCTCCTTGGAATAGAAAGCCATTCCTGTGAGAATAAAAACTGACCAAGGAAAACAGGACTACCCAGCAGGAACACCTCCTTGCTCCATGTCGTGGTTTAACCCCAGCCAGCAACTAAGCACCACGTAGCCACTTGCTCACTCGCCCCCACCCAGTGGGATGGGGGAGAAAATCAGGAAAAGAAGTAAAACTCATGGGTTGAGATAAGAACAGTTTAATAGAACAGAAAAGAAGAAAATAATAATGATAATGATAACACTAATAAAATGACAACAGCAATAATAAAAGGATTAGAATGTACAAATGATGCACAGTGCAATTGCTCACCACCCGCCGACCGACACCCAGCTAGTCCCCGAGCGGCGATTACCCGCCCCCCCTTCCCAGTTCCTATACTAGATGGGACGTCTCATGGTATGGAATACACCGTTAGCCAGTTTGGGTCAGGTACCCTGGCTGTGTCCTGTGCCAACTTCTTGTGCCCCTCCAGCTTTCTCACTGGCTGGGCATGAGAAGCTGAAAAATCCTTGACTTTAGTCTAAATGCTACTTAGCAACAACTGAAAACATCAGTGTTATCAACATTCTTCGCATACTGAACTCAAAACACAGCACTGTACCAGCTACCAACAAGACAGCTAACTCTATCCCAGCTGAAACCAGGACCAGTTCTAATAAAAACTGACCAAGGAAAACAGGACTACCCAGCAGGAACACCTCCTTGATCCACTAACTTTGTCATGCAAGAGCAAGCACCTGAGCAGAGCAGGCTGCCCAGCACCAAACTGACAAACACAACTCCATTTTTTTTGTGCCCCTGCAGCCTTTGATGTTAGGTAAGGTACTCAAAACAGGGAAGACTGATCATGAATATGAGAGTAATCCCAATGGACTAGTAGTTTCCAACACATTCCAACACATTAACCTATGCCACGACACAAACTAGGGGAGCAAAACATGTTTATAGAGCATGCATGTTACAGGATGGACACAGCCACGCTAAATAATTCCCACATTCATTGAATTTGATCCCAGGGACACAGGGCTAAGTTCTGTTACAAATTAGTGACCAAAAGGCATGAATGGTTTGGATTACATAAGTCTTGTCTGTTGAAAGGTGACACCTTGTTTTCCACACGCTATGCTGTGCTTAAAAGCACAAGAAGTTTGCATCAGCCACTAGGGGATGTTGTCATTTATTCAGAGGAACTCAATACAGTATGCAGTACAACAGCTCACCTGCTGTATGTCTAAGCTGGTGACATCCATATGTACAATGCAGGCTTCCAAATTTTCCAACCTGTTCTTGTCTTGGAAGTGAAGCAGCAAGTCTTTCATCACTTGAGCTGTGATCCCCATCAGCTTATCACTTAAGATATATGGCTCCAAGCACTCCAGAAAGATGCCTTTAGCTACAGAATTCTCACTCATCTTATCATATATCTGGTTAAATAATAGATCCCTAGGAGGAAAGAAGTGTTTAGTTACCAAATAATCTTATTAAAATCTCCTTACATATCTACTTTCTGAGGGCTCCAAATTAAACTCATTTATCCCTGTATTTCTCAAACTCAGGAGCTGAATGCCCTGCTCAGCTCCTACACTGATGCAAGTTATGGGCAGCTACACAGAATAAATTGGCTATGGATGTTGCAGCAAAACCCCCCCTGCTGTTAGAGGGGAAATGATGACGACAGGAAAATCTAACAAGGCAGCTTCTTTCTTAAGGGGATGGTGTGGGAGAAACAGTTTGATGCAAACTTTTCTTCCTCAACACATCAGTGAAAATTTAAGATTCACTTTTCTTTGAGTAGTGAGTACCCTGACTTTAGTATCGGTTTTTAAGCATTCCTCTAAACTGTGAAGTGATATATGATGACAATGATGTGATATGATTCCTCTAAACCATGTGATATAATAGGAGACAGCACTCAG
Organism: Aquila chrysaetos chrysaetos; assembly: GCF_900496995.4. Taxonomy (NCBI): domain Eukaryota; kingdom Metazoa; phylum Chordata; class Aves; order Accipitriformes; family Accipitridae; genus Aquila; species Aquila chrysaetos. The sequence goes on along the minus strand of NC_044013.1, from coordinate 28,109,263 downwards.
GACTGCATGGGTTGCTAGTCTGCCTTGGGAGACAGGCTTGCAAACTCAGACTTACGTGCGCTGGAGTAAAAGACAGTAATCAACTATGACAGGCACCACATCCTGCAAAAGAAACATAAAAAAGCTGTAGGGACTAGCAAAAAATCCTGCCAAATAGCACATACCACAGAGCACAAAATGAAGCCTGGCCAATACAGAGCAGAATTGATGAGTTATTTGAATCAGCTGGTAGCTGCCACAGTTACAGGTTTTCCCCTATGCTGGTTCATATGGAGAAAACTTCTAGTCACACTTCTGCAGAGGACAGAGGGCATACAGGTTCTGCTCTGCCACCTAGCTGTAACGAAGTCCTGGTTTCATTAGTGCACACAACAGAGGTGAGAGTTCAAGTGAACCACGGCAGTATTTTTCAAAAATAGACAAGTAATTTTTGCAGCAAAGCAAAGTCTGATTAAAAAATGCAAAAGATCTAGACAAGAGAGCCCTCTGGAGCACCATACCTGAAAATGTTGCTCCATAACCTGAATTTTTCCTTGGTCAGGACATTTCTTCAAAGTCCGATCAGCATAATGGAGAAGGATTTCAACCATCTGAATTACAATAAACAAGAAAATTCTTTCAAATCCTAGAGTAGACTACCTACTTGGTAGCACATTTAATAGACTGACTTGGGGGTTGGCAGCACTGTAAACTCTGTTGTCCCATTTTGGGTATGAACTACCATGGGCAGGAAGGAGAAGAGGGAAGAGGCTGCCAAGAGACAATGGCATGACATTGCATAGAAGCAGCCCCGCAGGATGCTGAAGGCCTACACGAGCTTTAACTGACTGAGAAAGTGGGCAGCCAGTCTGCCAGCAAATTTTCAGGCAGATGAACACATCCTGAAGCACAAGGCTCATCTGGGCCATGTTTTTACCCGAAGTTTAAGTGATAGTACCTTAAAGAGCAAAACTTATTTACCCGCAAATAAAATATACATGAAGAACAAAGTACAGCTGAAAAAATATTGCAGTAATTGTGTATTTTAAACATACCCTTCCCACAAAAAGGTTCCTGTAACAACTGAACAGGATCAGTTGAAGAGTTTATTCCATGTCCATGTATACATGGAGCAAAGTTTCCATCCTGAGAGTCAGCAAGTGACGTACTCATGGACACTTGCCAACCAAAGGTCAGGAAACTCTGGAGTTACCTACAAAAAAGGTTTCTCTCCACTGTGAGGGGACCAGATATCTCAAGGCCTTGATGATAATGTCACATTTTGATTTGCTTATGCCGCAGATTTTACCCCCACCTTTACCCAAAAGGTATTTCCAAGTCTCTTTTAAAATCCTGCTCGCAATCTTAGCAAGAGAGGCACATGTACACATTCTAGAGTTAGTTGGATTAATTCTGGAGGACAGAAGCCATTCCTTCCAAGAACACAGTTAGTATCCCATCAGCATACACGAAAACCCAGTTAGGAAGAGATCAGTGACTCACTCTGTCTGCAATGACTGCTTTCCGCTTGCTTGTGTCCCCAGACAAGCCTAGAAAGAATGAAAGGGGAAAAAAAAAATTGAAGCTTTTCTCATCTAAGCTACCAGTGGAAATATAAAAATCCCACAGTTCAGATGCTAACACCACTACTGTTGAGATGCAGAGGTCAGGATACCTAAACACACAATTTTGTGTTCTACTTTTAGCCCACTCTTCTTCTGAAGAGCTTAGTCTCCCAATGTAAAGACTGTTCAAGCACAGTAATGGCAAGAACAGATCTGAGTGCTGTTTAACACTGAGAGAACAGAGGGCTGTCGAAGACTGTCTACATGAGGCTAATTTCTGGAGGACGCCTTGATGCAAAGAAGCTGAATTAAGTGCATTATAAGGGGGGAAAAAAATTCTGAAATGCCAACTCAAAGACAGTAATTCTTTGAATACTGAAAAACTGTCTGCGTAATTGCATTATATCCACCCATTAAAACGAGACACATCTTCATATACTAGCAATTTCACAGCAGGAGTTTCTTATCTCAAGAACTTGAGTCTCATCTGTCAAAACCATCAGAAGTTATTTGCTGAAAAGTCAATGCGTCCAGTCCAAATCAGACTGTTCAAGTGGCAGTTTCTGGCATAATTAACATGTTTATCATAATAAGCTATGTGCTCACAAAGCATCCTCCTTCATAGGAAACATGGTGCCAAAGCCCAGCAGTTCTTTCAGTCAGTTGTATAGTCAGAGGAGACCTGAATGAAAGTACCTGCTTGGCAGAGCTGAGAGAACATCACACTGAAAATTACCTACAGGTCATGCATGACCTTCAGGAATATATTAGCAGGCTAGATATTCAACACATGGATCCACCTCCTTCACAGCAAAGTGACAACAGATAGGAGTCACAACACAGACCAAGTCTGATTTTCATTTGAGAACAGCAGGCTGCTAAAGGGACTACGACTCTGAAAAAATCAAACCAATCCATACAAAGGTGTTGTTTCTGCCAAACCCAAAGCAGGACATCCTACTTTCTTTTCTTCAATTCATTTATCTTCCTTTTTTTTTTTTCCTGAAAAAGTGATTTCTGTACATGCATAGGTTTAAAACCTTCCCTAGTGGTTTCAATTGAAAAAAAAAAAAAAAAAAAGCCAAACCCAAACTTACCTACTACAGCCTTTGCTTTACCTTCATAAAAAGACCAAGCTAGAGCCAGGGCATCTGTGAGACGCTCTTGTTTCAGCAGGTGGTCAACTCTCTAAAATAACAAGTAATACTGGACTTTAGTATTGCAGAAAAGATGATCCCCTCCCATTTAAGATCAGCATTTCCCAGTAGTGGGTCATGATCCCTGAAAGCAAGGGGACAGGAAACCTCAGAAGCTCTTAATACATTGCAGTAAAGGACAGTATCTCAAAGAGATTCTCTCATATGTACATTTGCTGCTGGACAGTTAAAGACAAAGAAATGTCAGGCCCCAGTACATCAAGTCACTGTGGGCTACATTTTAGGTCAGATGCTTGATAGATGGAGACCCACAGCATTGGCGAGTGTCTGCAATCACAAAGAATAAAAATTTTCTACTCCCTATCCTTGCCTCATTGCTTAGAGCACAACAAACAACTCTGCCATGTTTTCAGCATATGGATGTAGTCATCCTACCCTTTTTCTCCTGAGCTCACAGTCAACAATGATTGAAATAGATCACAAATATTGTCTGCTTTAAAGGATTATTAGCACACAAGGTCAAGCACCACTGATCTTGGTATGTTAGGTCAAAATGTTAAAGTACTGTTTGAGATATAAGAGATTCTGAGTCTCAGATGACCTTTCTGTACTGCAGCAAGAACTCTCAGCTTCACAGCCTAATCCCCCACATAATCAATTACAACTCTTGAGTAAGTCCCCTACAATAAAGAGGCGTGCAGCACAATAGAAACCATACAGTAATTTAGAAGGAGGTTGGGTCAGAGCATGTAAGTTGTGATTGAATTCTGAATTCTAGGAAAACCAGTACATGAAATCATGGGTCAAAGCAAGAATTTTCATTAACAATTTACTAAACCAAAGTCAGTAGTGAATGGCTGGAGGGAAGACTAGCAGAGGAAAGTGATCTTGGTAACTAAAACCAGCAACTGTATAAAAGTTCAACAGAGCTGAACCATTCATATTTTATTAAAGGTCCTGAAACAGTGTCACATGGAGGAGCTTATAATCATGGATGAGTACAAGAGCTGTAAAGCAGGTAAGAGGAAAAAAGGTGAAGTTCACTGCTTAAAGAAGAAATGCAACACTGAAAAGAAACTACTATTGGAGTTCTTCAGAATCAGCCTTGAAGCCCCTTTCTAAATAATGATTCAGTCAACTAACTTGGCATAAGCTGAATTTAATAATCAAGTTTGCTGATAACCAACTGTAAACATGTGATGTGAGACAGCAGACCAGAAAGACAGACACAATAGGATTGCCTGTAAAGCTGGGTAACAGAAGTGTGATGCAATCCAATGGTACAAACAGAGCAGAAATCAGGGTTTGGCTACGGTATACTGGTGAATCTCCAGAGTGCTACAAGCCACTGACATCGTGGAGCCAAAGGAACAGCAAAATGAGACCCAAGGATGCATGAGGAATGACATATCTAGTAGAGACGGTGAAGAACAGGTGACATTGTGCATGGCACTTGTAAGACCCTACCCAGAGTAATATGTGCCAAAGTGTTTACCTATGTTCAAGAAACTGAGCAAAGGAGGTGCAAAGAACGCTGACTATGAAAAAAGAAAGGAATGGGAAGGTAATCTTACAAGAGGATGATTAAGGAGCTTTGCTTAGCCTTGTAAAACAAAGTCTGAGAGAGAACATGCATACACTGACTAAACATACTGCAAAGTGATGATCCAGAAAGGAAAAACTGCTGTTTAACTCAAGTGAAAATAACAACACAGGAACAAATAGACATAAATAGATCACTAGGAACTTTAGTGTGGAAATTGATAGGGTTTCAGCTGTCAGAGAAATGATGTTCCAAAAAAAATCTTCTACCAACAGAAACAAGGATCTAAAATCCAATTAACTTTCTAGGTAGTCTTTGATGGATTTTATGATGTAGCTCCTGCAGTAGCTCGAGACAAAATACAGTAAACCAGATTTCCTTCCACTCCTGTATGCTTATCTGGCAGATAGAAGGCTAGCGCTTACACAGTCCTCCGAAGTCACACATTGCACTAACTCTATCTTGTTAACAGAAACTGAAACATGGCAAGGCATTATGTCTTGCTTGGGAGAACAAGGTCTCCATTCAGCCTACAAGTTTATGCAAGTGGGAGTCCCATAGCGTCCCACCACAGAAAGCAGTGTACCTACAGTGCTGGCTGTGCACAGCAATCAGGGATCCTGAACACAGTGCTCAGAACATGCTTCACAAATGCTCTCCCCATCCTCTCAAGCTATATTTAAGCAATTTGAACCTACTAAGCTGCACAGTTTTCCTCTCAACGTACCTCTCTCCAGCTTCTCAATGTCATGACATGAACAGACTAGAAAATTAAAAAAAAAAAAAAAAAAGAATTATTTAGTTACAGTTGCTCATGTAGCCTGTGGTATCTGACAGACCCACCAAAGCATGCTCGTACAGGTGAAGCTAAGTAAAGCAACACTCAAGCTTGGCATGGCAGGAATAAATTGGATGTTTATATTAAACAGAAAAAATTCTTTACATGGCCTTACAACCCATCTGCTCCAAGATACCATCCCTCACTTTTTCCCCTACTTCCACATGCCATCCTATAGGCCACCCCTCTTTGCCTTTTCACAGAAAGGCACTGCAGGACAGGAAAAGTGAATAACATATTCCTTTTATCATTCCATACAATAGAGTCTAGTTTTCCCTGCTGTCTTATTTTCTTCTGTTTACTCACTAGCACGTTTAAGACAGAGAAATTGAAGCTTAGCACAGAGGAGATGTCAGTAAAGTAATGCTAAGTCTACCCTGAAGCAACATGAACCAGGATACTGTGAAACTATGACAACGTCTTAGCCTGTACCTCGGCCAAGACCAAATTATTGCACAATTCTTTAATCCCACCACATAACTGCACAAAGAACCCATCCCTGATTCACATCTCCATATAATAAAAAATTGCCCTTCTCCAGAAGATGAGCTACCATCAACAGTGAATGCCCCATATTTTTATTAAAAGGTCCCCACATTTACCTTAGTTCCAAGGTAAAAGATCTGGCCACCACAGCTGCTGATGGACTGATAACAAGCTTTCTCTCCAACCAATGCCTACAGGGAAAAAAAATTACATGCAAGTAAAACTGCTTTTTGTTTTTGTAAAATTTTCTAAGAAACATATATACATTTGAACTTTAGAAACACTTTGTAATTCAGAAATCAAAATGAGGATTGGGATAGAACAACACAGATTGCTGGGTAGTAGTAAGTAAAAAAGCTCTGCTGCCACTCCTTCCTGCTTGTGAACGCAGCTTAAAATGCTACTGAGCTCTGGCTACCCAGAAAACATGACGAAGTCATAAGGACCCACAAGCAGTGCTCTGTATCTATCCTCGGATGCAAAAAAAGTTATGGGGACTCTTTCCTTGCCACCTGCTTCTTCACAAACCTTCCTCAAGAGCAAATGTGTAGGAGACACAGATGGAAAGAATACTGTTGAAGTGAGAGTTGCTACAACAGAAGTTTGAATACCAGTAACTAGTGTTTAAAAGGCTGTATATGGGCACATTTACAATGTGAGAAATGGAGTATCACATCAAAATTAAAAGATTTTACTACAAGGCATGGGCAGTGCTTGCTTCCCGCTCCACTGCACAGTTACACAGGCTAGAGCTATTTGTCCTGTACTTTTCTCAGTCTGGTCAGATAGGGAAGCTTCCTGGTTCTCTTCCTATTGCTGAAAAGTGTGTCCATTCCAGGGATTACCGTAACAACACTTCAACCTCCTCAGCACAGGACCTAAGGCTGAAGTAGCAGGTATTCCCTGTATCTTTCTTTAGATGCTGCAGTAGAAGATTGGGGTCTGACAGTCTTCATCCACAAACCCAGGCATCTCTGAAACCAGAATATCTCTTATGGGGGTAGCAGCCTCATCTAAGATTTGCCTTCCAGAATGTCTGCAGACTAACACAGGAAAAGGCGTATTTCTGATCCTGAGCCATGGGAAATAAAAAAAAACCAAACCGTCCCATGAGAAGTTGTCCATGACTCAATTGCTCTGGAGTAGGTTGTCTTGTATCTCCTACTTAAATGCAGGGAAAGAGACTTCCTTGTTCATATCCTTAGTATTTCAAAATGGCATTATAGACTTCAGATCTCATCTGCCACTTACAGTCTGTGAATTAAGTAGGGGTATTCTCTAGACTCATAATAGCATTTTAACACGCAGCACTTATTTGGGCCCACCAGTTTTTCAATCCACATGTCTCTGGCTTTGATGGTAATCACCAGAAGCCCTCACAGAACACTGCAGAACTTCTGGATTTGAGTGAAAGGCTCTGAATAATGACATATCCTAGCAAGGAGAACTCATATACAACCTTAGTGCCAATCTCTTGCTATGTCCTGTGAGATTGTGCCTGGTAATTCCAGATCATGTGGCAGGCAGTACATAAGCTAACTTAGACTAAACTCCACCTTCTGACTCTTTCTTCCTCAGTATGCATCTGCAGCAGAAAGAATGACAGCAATGCTAGCAGTGTGAAGTAGATAAAGCAGTGAAAGCCAGATAAGCAGCAGCTATGTAGATCTAAAGGCTGCACAGAGTCCTCATAGATCTGGCCATCCAGACTGAGCACGAAGGAACAGAGTACTTCTTCCAAAGGTAACCATGACAGAGAATTCTTTTTTATGAAATCCTGCCATCCTGCATTGAAGGAACTTCTCCTTGGGCTTCTGGAGCTGAGTCATGACCATATGCTGGGCTTGAAATTGCAGATCCAAACTACAGACCCACATGAGCCTTCTGCTAATTGTTTGGGCCAGCAAGTCTCACAGGGCTATAGCAGAAATTAATAGGAACCATATCATCCAGCTATGGAATTTCAGAACCCCTGGGCTTTCTCTGGTGAAGCATTGGGAGGCTTGAATACAAGGATGGAAGGCCCTTTCTTACACACACTCTTGGCAAACTGTTTCCAAAACAGAGAAACTCATTTTCTACTGAAAGCCATAACTTGTCCCACAACCATGGCTTTAAAAAACCTTCCACAATGCTATGGCAATACAAATACTACATCAAAGTGAATCTGCTGCAGAAGGCACAGGTAGGTTACAAGAGCTATCAGTAGCCACTGAAATTAACACCTACTTCAAGAATAAAACATGTTCAGACACCGCATGGGCCAGGGTCCAAAAAAAAAAAAAAAAAAAAAAAAAAAACCAAACCAAACCCCAACAAGCATGAAAGTCAACATGAAAGAAAGACAAATAAACAAAAGAGGAAAAAGTAGAAGACACAACATTTGAAGTGTTGCAACTTCCACTAGTACGGATGGGTTTGGTTTTTTACTTCCACTAGTACGGATGGGTTTGGTTTTTTACTTCAAATAAAAAAGCAGCATAGTACCTACAAGCATAGGTACTATGTTTCATGCTCTCTACCCCTGCGTGACAATCTACGAGATGACGGCAGGGAATACATGTACTGCACAGGCACTGCTACGGCAGAGTATTAGGAATCTCTTGAAGAATAAAGCACATCAGCTTTTTTCCTATGCAGAGTATTCCAAAGCTTGGTAACTTCAGAGCAGCTCCTAAAAACATCAGCGCACAACAGGAAACATGAACTGTTTGTTAATTGGCCACATCCACTGCATGTATGATTTCCAAGATGCTTCCAAAAGGCTTTTTTCTCCAGGTTTCCACTTAGGGCATATCTGAAACAGTTAGCTAACACAAGCAGGTCATTTGTGTCTACCAGAGCTTCGCTGACATTGCCTCCCGTAGCCAGCGATTTGAAGTGGCTGCTGTTGTAGACTAGCTGAACTTCTGGTATCTCTATGGTCTCCAGCTCCTCCTGTGTCTGACGATCTATAACATGCAGCTTCTCTACACTGTCCAGAAGCACTGCTGTCCGTGAGTTTATCCACTGAAAAAGCAACAAATCACAGATTTCAGCAAGGCATACACAACTAGAAGCCAACTAAACAGGCTCTGGCCATATCCCTGAGTATTAATACTGGAAGTTCTAGGATGGCTAGCAGCTTTGTTACTATACACAGTCACTTCACAACAGCACCCATGCATAAATCTGAAGCTAAAGATAGGGCGGCTCCTTCTGGAGTATCAGCTATAACACTGAGAAAAATGACAAGGAACCTTCTTCAGAGAAACCACCTGTAGACAAATGGCAATCCACCAGAGTTCTTGTCCTCTTGGTGCACTCTTTATGCTCTAGCACACTTTCTATCCAAAGGTCTCAAAACCAAGACTACTACAACACCAGTTCTCAAATCCCTTAGGAAGTAAATATGGCATCATGAGGCATTAAAAACAGAAATAGTACATTTAAGTTTAACTCAAAGCCTGTCATTCATATTCTGTGGCTTCTACTATTATCTTCAAAAACCTGCAAATAAAAAGGCTTTTTTTTCCTGCTTTTACAATTTTTTATTTTATTTTTTTTAAACACCAAGCATATTTGTTAACGGACTTCAAATTCCAGCTGATGTGGATGTCCATCTTGGTATTTTGGTCCTTCATGTTTTACTCGCTGTATTCTGTAAATGCGTTTGAGTTGAACAATTTTTTTTGTTGAAAGCATCAAACAATTACGGTGCTTTAGCAAGCACTCATATATGCAAACACTAGAATTTTACTGAGCCAATTACACAAAATTTTGAATTCTTTTTAGTGACAACATAGAATAAAAATCTTCCTTGCCAGATTCTCTCTGGCTCTTGAAAATATTTCCTCAACAAGGCTACCCCCCCTTCCCAAAAAGGACAGTATTATTGCCTTCATGCTACTAATTTTTTATCCTTTAGCTACTACTTGCTATTTCACTTGTGCTGGTTTTCCACTAAGTCCCAAATTTAAGGACATTTTCAGTTAGTTAGCCCCAGATAAACACAGCCACTTCTTATGCTACATTTGTAAAACCAATAATATAGAACTAAGGGCTATTGAGATACATTTACAAGAAAACCAGTGCAAAAAAATTAAACATTCTATAGTATTGAGACTTACAGTAAAGTTGATGAGGTCATAGTGTAGATGAAGCTGCCTCTGCTTAGTGACATGTATTGCACCAGTATCATCTCTCTTTACCTGAAAGAGAAATTGGACAATGCTGACTCAAACTCAAAGACTTTCTTCAGCTCAACCTCTCTGTTCCCAGAGTGCATCACACCAACTCCAGGAGTCTGGAGCTCCCCCCAGCCAAGCACGTTGAGCGTGCAGTAGCAGCACACACACTTCTCAAATGGAGTGTAATGTCTCACTTTCAAAAGCACTCATGTAAGTGAGGAAACAGAAGGCTCTGAGCAGGGGGCAGTAAAAATATATGGCCTCTGCTGGATCATTTTTAAATCATTTATTTGTACTACAAGAGTTGTATGTCAAACAAGCCAGCACTACACGTGTTCAAGGGATTGTTACCCCTGCCCCACCTCACGTATTATATCAAGCAATTCAGTTTCTAAAAGGGGTGCAAACCTCCAGCATTTGTACAGAGAGCACCAAAGAAGGACTGATTCTCCTTCACTGACTCCCAAGGGGCTCAGCCCCACTGGAAAACTGAATTGAAGGGAAATGTTGCATGACAACTCCCAGTCAAGGGTTCTCTCTCATCCTATGCAGGAACTACTGTACTTTCTGCTCATAAGAGTCAGAACTACAGAATGCTAATGTGAAACTGGCTTTAATTGATCATCATTTAAAAAAGCATTCTGCAAAAATAAGTTTTTTTACATTTTGACAATTTGAAGTACAGCAATAGGGATCTGAATCCAGGTAATGGCTGCTGTTTAGTAACCTATAAGCAGAGCAGCACCACTGGCCATAGCTGAGCTGGGTATCTGTGCAGAGGCTCCTGCTATTGCATGCGCAGACATCTCCAGCAAGACTGGCTTAAACATACATCCTTTTCTTTCTCCTTAAGTTTACCGAGAGAGAAGATAGAGAAGAAAAAGGATTCAATCCAGACAACACAATGCCTGGGTGCTTGAGCAAAGCTTAAGGTTCAAGATGAGAGCAGAGCTGGGAAACAAAATTAGCACTCCAGAGCCAAAATGCCAGATTTTCTGAAGCCTAGGTACTGCTCTCATACTGAAAGCAGACATGAAGTCATTTTCAAACAACCATATCTGCATGTGTAACTTCTGCAGATCTAAACAGGATGAGCAGAATGCCTGAAAGTCACATGCCAACAGGACCTGAAAGCTGTTGTCTCTCAGTGGTTTATACAAATTTTTTCCAGACTCATCTTTTAAAGCAAAAAAAAAAAAAAAAAATGCTATCTCAAATTCATGCGATCTCCCTGAAAACAAACCACATTCTTCTCCCTCCAGTAGAAATAAGATAAGCTGCAAATCAACACTTCTGGAATGCATAAAGTTCACGCCTCCAGATTCTTAGGGAAGGGCACCACGGCTTGCTGAAGAGCAATGACCAACAGGTGTGTTTTACCAAGCTGGCTGCAAGATGCAGACCTGCCTAGCATGCACAGATATCATACTTTCACTGAGACAGAGGCTCAGTCAACTGAATATGTAAGATGTGACTATCTGAAAAGCAGCATAAAACATCCAAGGCTTACCAGAAGAAAATGAACGACGTCTCCTCGACAAAATGCAAGCATGGGGTTCACAGAGTTCTGTACAGCCACAAAGTGCCACGCCAGAAGAGGGACACTAGAAGGGTCCATCTGTTAGACAAAAAGCAGAGCCAATATTTAAGGTACACAAGGCAGAACCTCATTTCCAGGACACATGCTGTTCATCAGCTGCTACTCTCTGACTTTGCCATGTATACACACAGGCTGTAAAGCAATTTCCTGGTCTGCTGGCAGCTGAGCAGTAGCTTGTGCTCTTTGGTCCAGCCACATGGTTTAGGCGCAACGTATGTCTCTTGGCAAAGTGGGCGGCCAGTCAGAACAAAACCTGTGTCCTAGCTGCTTAATGTAGATCCAATCTCACATGGATTGATGGACTAAGACAAGCTGCAGCTTGCTAGCAGCCTTGTCTCCATTCTCCCAATCTAGCATATCCCACATCTTCCCTCAGCTGCTTTTCCAAGAGGAATTATACTAGTGACTATTGAAAGTGAATAATCAAGAGTTTAGAAGACTGTTTAGTGCTCCAATTCCACTTTGTTTCCATCCTTGCAATTAAGGGTTCGATTTTATGGTTCTTAGGTGAAGCAACAGCCTCAGTCCAAGGTGATTGTAGCCATAATCAGGTCAACATCCCATCTGTGGGTGCATCCAGGCTGGAGCAGGGAAGACAAGAAGCTGAGGGCACTTCAGCTCCTGTGTTCCTCCCTTCCTACTTATTGGAGAAATTCAGCATCTTCACATAGGTACAGCTGAAAGCAGCCTTTTCACCCTCTCTCTGCCCACAATCTGCACACGAGACCAACAGATTATCACTGCAATTCCACAGTGCAGCGTTTACTGCGTGCTGACAAAGTAGCGATACCAAACACCCGGTCCTAATCTCATCCCCTTCACTCTAGGAACTGTTTGTAGCCATAATTCAAAAAGTAACTGGCTTCATTACTCACACGACCATAGGGAAAGGTCATCCACACTTTCAGAGACGGCTTCAGGCCAATAACCAGTATCTTCAAGAAAAACAAAAAAGTGCAATAAAATATTTGAGTATATACCAGAAAACTTCTACTTTTTGATTTCTCACACAAAGCCTTCTGCAAGCAGCAAGTTACCTTTGTTAGGGAGGCCATGGCCAGCAGTGAATATTGGGTGATAGGATGGTCTCTCAGCTCAAGTTTTGTATGTAATGGTTCAATACAGCAAACTTCCCCCTTTGAGCCACTGAAGAGACATCGAGATTCACACGTTCTCACTCCCATAACCCTCCTGCAAAGAAGAGAAATCAGTTTGGTGGCCAGCTATCAAGAAGAGATCAGCCCAACAATCTAATGAAATCTCAGGAGTGATCCTTCATAAATACTATTTTTAAAGAGTCCTTTACACAGCTCCAGGGAACGCTTTTAGTGTGTCACTGAAAGCAGTCCCATACAGCTGCTCAGATACAGACAAGAATGCCTTAAGATCTTATTTAACAATAAAGTTTTGGCAATTCCTGGACACGATCAGACTCCCTAGACTATCAACTCTTCCTCCTTGTCCCTCGTCCTCTTGAAGAGGCCAAGAAGAAAATGAGCAGTCACTGCAAGCCAGCTCTCGCTAATGAAACAAGGAAAACCAAGAGGCAGCACTTTTACGACAACTACCAAAAGCCCACAAGGAATGCCAAGATTCTGGGCAATACACTGATACCTTAATAACTTAGGCTGTTCTTTGACTATGACACTGCCAGATAGCATCTTGCTTCAGCTGTGAAATTATACTGCAGCCCTAAATTACACCTTCAAACATTCAGACAGTAGCTTTATTGGTTCCAATGGGGTTTTTTGCTTAGGTTTTAGAAACTATGACCGAGTATTAGTTTCTTGTACTTTCTATGGGTACTTAGAGTTATTGTCTTACTTAAATGACAGTTCAAATACGGAGCCTCCGCTGTCATTGCAAATTGCAAGCGTTGGGTCATCTGTAAACTGAGCAGATAATTAGATTAAAAGTGGGTCTAAGAAATAAACTACAAAAAAATGGATAGAAAAATGTATGCTATGGCATTGTTAACAGCACACCAAAGTACAAGCATTGTACCTACCAGAAAAATACCTTTAACATACGGAGTGGAGACAATTACTGGCTTTTTTAAGATGTGTAAGAAAAGCAAAGTTCTGTGTTTCATCTTCACTCCTCCAGTAAGCCCTATTGCTAGATTTTGTTACAAAGTCCCATTACTTTCTATTGCGGCTCAGAACTACAGCATACCAAAACCCATGTTACCACTAGAACAGCTCACAACCTCAAGCCCCTGAGTTGGTGCCAGAGCTGGTGAATGGGCTGCAGTCACAAACAGACCAAAATCAGAAACATCCAGAACTACTAATGATACCAAATAATCAAGATAAGGAAAAGGGTCACAGCCACAGCTGAGACACCCTTCTGAAGGACTCTGCAATCCAGCATCTAGGAGCACAAGCACCTGGGCTGTATAGCCGTGTCTGAGAAATCTTCAATGCTGGTACTGCCATCAGGTCATGAGCTGGAGAAGGGGCTCACTAGGAGCAGAGGACCTGGCACAGGAAAATATCCATCTTCATGCACAGGGCAAAGATGGCAGAGGTGGAAGCGTGGAAGATGCAGCGGTAAAGGGGCACCTTCATGCCTACAAAACATTTTTGGTTAGCCAGGTGAGACCAACCAGTACATGAGAACCTGTCCTTGAGCAGGTTGAACTAGGACAATGACCCACCAGACCCACTACACTAGTTCCATGTGTGACACTGTATGGGTCTAGGATGTCTCAGCAAGGTCCAGGAAAGAAGAAGAGAGAGATGAGTTTGGGTGATGCACAAAAGTCACTGCTCTGACCAGGCTGCCAAGAAGCATTATGCTCTGGTAGGAGAGGTCCACATAAAGCCATGCACAAAATCAGATATGAGTTTCTGTGTGATGACAACACTATGTTGAACAAGAAGCCATAGATGATTTCTCTTTCAACCGAAACATTCCCAACAAGTTATTTGAAAAACTGCTGACAGAAGCTACTTTCTACACTTCAGACTCTTTAAACTTAGCAAGTCATGTATCCAGTTCAAACCACTGCAAGTCTTAGAAAAATGTATTCTAGCATTTAATTCTTCATAGATTTTGGCATCAGAGAGAGGAGTTATAACAGACAACAACTGTTGTTTGTCATAGTACAACTCACAGCCAATACTACTATTTCAGCTCTCAAAATACTCAGTTTCTTTTTAAAATAGCATTTCTGCTCATTTTTCTCACCTCTAGATACTATTGCCACATAACGCCTAGGCAGCTGCTCTCATCTGTGAATCCAGAAGTACTACGCAAGGCAAGTCAACACATCTGACTGAACAAAAGTATGTTTTAACAGAAAAAAAAAAAGTATTATACAAGGAGTACATATAGTGTTTGTTACCTTGATATGCAAAATGGCTGTTCCTGGTGGGTGGGCATCTGTTATTGATCGTAGCAGCTTCCCACTGGCCAGATCCCACATTGTGATCTGCAAGCAGACTATTCTCAGTACACATGCCAAAGGGTTCTCTCCACCACCTTGCACGTTAGTATATCAATAAATTTCTACATTCCCAATATCATCCTGGGTTAGTAGGGTCTTCATATCAAAGAAAAGTGATCTGAAACCTGTTTCCACCTTTTTTTTTTTTTTACAAGCAGTTTACTTATCTGCTTACACTCTCACTGACAAAATTAGTGTTATCTTCACAACTGAAGCATGTCCTTTTGGCAAGCTCTCACTACCTGCCCGAACTTACCTCACAGCTATCTGCCTGATAACACAATTAAAGAAGGTAAGATAACTTTGCTACTACACACTGTTCAAAGTGGTTCATTGCATTTGTCTCAGAATCAGTGAACAGTTGAATAATCTGTGCTAACACCCATTAGCAAAACTCAAGCATCTCCACAGCTACCATGAACCTTGTCACTCCTCTCCTCCTGCATTTGCTTGGCATGACAGGTCAGATGGGAGTATACAGCTTGGCTTGTGCTTGGATATTAAATTCAAGCAATTTTTCAACTAAGAAACAGGAAGTCCCAAAGTATTTAGTGCATAAATGAGGAATATTTAGCCCAGAAAAGCTGAGATTACAATTTGAATCAAACTTTTTATTGGAAATATTATTTTACATGGTTCCAAATATCATCTATCAAAGCTTTGTAGACCAATGTTTCAGAACTGCTGCTCCAAAATATTTTATCTGAGTATCATTTAAAACCGTCCACTGCTCTGTACGGATCAAATCTGCATTTCCACATGGTCTGGAGCAGTCTGTCATTTAGCCCTGTCATAGGCACTGGAGTGCTTTTTATCTAGAATGAAGGTGAAAGCCAAAGCAGCAAAGGGAAATGAAACTAAAAAGCAAAACAAAGCAGCCTTCTTTGTATTCCATGGACGTCTAAATTTTACCAAGGTAACTTCTATCCATTTTGGTTTAGTTTTAGTCTTACAACTTCAGGAATTGCTTTCTCTCCTTTGGTTCAGAGAAGGGCATAAAAGTGCAACAGCAGACTCAAACCCTTTTTCCCCTGCATTCAAAAGCTATGCTGCTTCTGTCATACCACAGAAGTAAGGTGTTAATAAAAATGAACTTTGGGGCTAGATATGAGTTTCAGGACTTTCCACTCATCACCACAGTAAAAACTAGCTTTAATTACAAAGCATAGAACTCACAAAGTGACCTAGAAAGACTAAGCTGGTTGTCCTGGTGCACCATTGCACATTTCAGTTTATCAGGAGCAGGACTTATGTCACAACGAGCCATGATTAATTGAATCCTTCACTATATTCTGCATTATCCATTTCCTTCACAGAAAACTACCCCAAACAATCTGAATTAGCTCACTGGATGCAGGAATTGGCTGGCCAAAAAAGCTCAGGGCAGATTAAGCTATGCATACTGCTTCTCAGCACAAAACCAACTAACAAACAGCTACGTATTGAGTGTGCTTGGCTTGGAGCTATTTTCACCTCTGGATAGTCTCTCAGTAACAGTCTGCAGAAGAACAGAGCACTGGACCATCTCATCCTATGGGAATTACCTGTCCTTTTGCAAAGCCACACAGGAGTCTCGAACAGTCATTGTTGATACTGAGAGCAGAGACAGCCCCATACTGGGCCCCAACAGCAGTGCTGCCCAGACACAGCCGAAGTGCCTGGTTTTGATCTAGAGCAGAACAATTAGTAAGAAATTAAAGAGAAAGAAAGAGCAATGATTAAAATTAACATCATGAAATTATTTACATATACAATTCACCTGGGGTACATAAATGATTCACAGACTTACCGTTAAGTTCTTAAAAAAGAGTTTAAAAGACAAGAGCACATATTAATACAGACATAGTGGGACACTGTCTTGCAGGGAAATACAAAGATTATTTTTAAAAATACAAAACAGGCACAGGAATATGGAAATGCAGAGGTATTACAAACTGATGAAGAAACTACTAGAAAAATCAAAGCAATACCTAGCTTTCCTTTTACTATTCTGCAATGGTGCTTAAGTTGTAGCAAGGAAGATGACAGAAAATTAATTCTATCTTCTGAGTCTTATACTTCTGTATGCCAATTTGAACAGCAACAACTCCCCACATGGGCTTTTGGTAAGTGTAATTTTACATAACTTTTATTCTTTGGTTTTGTTGATAAAGGCCAGAAGCTGGAGGGAAAATGAACTTGTGTCCCCAAACTGCACAATTAAAATGCTCGATGAGTTCTTGCGCACATAGCTCTTTCTTTATAAGGAAACAGTAATGATCGCCACACTGCAACAGAACTTCGTGAGACACAGGCTACTGCAAAGGAGGTGCTAATGTCTGCACAGCCTCCTAGGGGACTGGACTGCTGCATGGCCATGCCCTGTGTGCCCCCTGCAGACAACAAAGCTCAGGCACCTCTGTTTCTGGTAAGGTCTTCTGTGCTTCCACCACAAAAGACTAAAAATTGCTTTATAAGATGTTGCACTTCAGGCATTATGAATGATAATGCTCTGCCTGTCTTTGCTGCATTGCTCTTAAAAGCTAAGAAAACAAGTGTTCTGGATCTGCTTTTTCCACGTGTCTCCGTTTTTGCCCTGCTTTTGAGTTGGGGAGGAAGATAAGATGCTTTGTGAGGACTGTTGGAACGAAGACTAGAGATTTGAAATACATCCGAAGTGCCACAACAATACTGTGTGCAGGATTTCACTTTGAGCAAGGAAAGGACAGGACAGGATCCAGAGGAACAGACAGCAGCAGAGCACCAGAAACTCCCAGAACTGCCCAAGGCACAGGACACATTTCTCCCAGTTGCAACACCGCTAGCAATGTGCTAGATGTGAAACAGAGCATGGATGTATCTCTCATTTCTTCCCCAATACAAAGTGGGGTATTCATCAATCTGCACAGACAGATTGATGGCTGAGCACACACATGGTGGGAGTCACCTTTCAGATTCTACCAGTATTAAGAGGCATTAGTGGGAGGACCAAAAAATAAACAATAGCAAGAAGAGTACCTGAACTCACGGACTACTCTAAAGCACTGTATACAGTGAGGAGAAAGGCTAGGGCCAAGTTCAAATACTTTTTCCACTCTATTTCTTGTTTTCCTGCATCTACCTTGATAAACTCATCTATGTAGTGGCCCAAAAGAAAGTAAAAAGTTCCTGTTCCTGCAAAGTCTAGATAGCGGTGGCAGAGAGGTAGGGATAGAGAAGGTGTTACAAACTCCACTTGTTCTGCACACCAAATGAGACAAGGCCTGAGAGAGACAGAAAGGCCATGCTCTGTCTTGCAAATGCACAAGGAAGGCTCAGGTATTATAGAAAACTGTCAGTTTTGATCTAAAACATGATGACAGTAGTGGTAAAGAGGACACTATATGTTATGGGTGCTCAGAGACATCAGGATTCTTGTGAATGTTGAAGAGCTCCGCTCTTGAAATTTGGGGAGGGAGAAGAGAAAGGTGCCTTTGGTTGACCATATCAATGAAAATCATCATCTCTTCATCAGGTGACAAGCAGCCCAGGCAGTTCTGGAAAAGGCTACCTGTTCTTCATGTACTTCTGCTTTGCTGTGCCTGCCACTGCAACACCTGATGCTGCATGAAGAAGGAAGCATCTCTGCTTTCTTCCTCTGCAATCTGGCTTATGCCAAACACAGAACAAGGGAGTTGCATTTTCAAATGAAAACTGACATTTGCTTGTTTACACTTAAAAACATTTCATAAAGATACTGCTTCTACAGTAAGAGATATGCAGCTGAAGTACAGGTAGATGAAGATTATTTTTCACAGTTAAATAATCATAAACTGTGTAAAACACTAGTTTTCATCAGCTTTCCAAATGAATGTGACATTGTTCAAGATAAAATCCTCTGAAAGCCAAAGAGAATGTGAGGGTTCAAACTGGCAGAACCTACATGTACAGAAGCAGCTCTGAAAGCTACTGTGTAAATAGATATCTAAATTTTATAAGCCTTAACACTCATGTTCAGTTAAACAAAGGATGTATACAATTCAAGTGATTACACTGTGAATGGCTGCCATCACTCAATACATAAGAGGAACATGGAACCAAAACTACTTCAGTATCACTATAGCAAGAAATTAGAAAAAGCAACATGCAATTCATTGCATCTGTCACTCAAGCACAATGCAGAGCCTTCCTGAAGGTCAGTCTGAAGCCATGGAGCCACAGCAAACCACAGTACCTTCTGCTCCAGGGGCCAGGCAGGGTGTTTCAGCCACCACCTCTATTACCAAGCCCAAGGCAGTGGAAACACTTCAAAACTAAGGCCATTGCTGTGCATACAACTCTCCTTATTAGGATAAGACGAAAGCAGAAGCCTTGTGATGGAAATAAAAATCTTCCTTTGCCATGCTATTGGAAAACACCTTGACATCACTGTGACAAGAAGGTACATGGCATAGATCAGAACAGGTCAAAGAAAAAGAAGAAAAATCACGGAAGATTTCCATGGAAGCTCAGAGAACACAGAGCTACAGTTGGAAAACAAGTTCCCCAAAAGGTATTATCCAAATGGTGTCTTTCAAGTCCCACAGAAATAATTCCTGTTCCAGAGGTCTGGAAATACAGTTCATTTACCAAAAGAGCATCAGCCAACCATAGAAATATGTTTAAAAACAAGGTGAATACTACAGCTCTTGCTATTAAAGGTGAATTGCATTCTGTTCTTTCCACTTCAGCTTAAACCTGTTAGTAAGTCAATCAATAAACTGGTTCCTGTAAGGCATGAAAAAGGAGAATCTTTCACAGCTTTCTCTGAAAAAGGCAGCAGCTTCAGAATCACTACTACTTTCAATCCAGCTTTACATCTTTATAGGTATACCCACATGAACTTTCAAATCCATTTTCTTCTTCGCTCACCCACAATGTCAATTAAAAATAAACAAGACCCCCACTCCACCCAAAAATTAAATGCTTTGTATGAAGTTATTCCTTCCTAAGAAGGAAGTGCCCATTGTTTGCCAGAGATGCACTTTCAGAGTTGAGAAAGCTAACCCCAGAGAAACCCATGCCAGTACTTGTTCTTGTTTCCAGCTGGTGAAAAGATGACATACAAGGAGAAGCCATTAGATAAGATTTTTTTAAAAACTAACTACAAATAAGATGGACAAAATTGCTTCCAAAGCAAAGCAAGATGCCTGAATCAATGAGCTCCTATTAATTAACTGGTAGAGTAATAAAAATGGATAAAAGCAAAAGGTTATAAAAGCTGATCTGTGATTTTCCAGACTAATATTAATCACCTTTGAATTAAGGCACCTTTAGGATTAAGCATAAAAAGCTTTTTCCAATGCTTGAAACAAAGGTGGCTATCAATTGTAAAAAAAAAAAAAAAAAAGTTTTTAATTTTGCAATTTACATAAAGCAATTCTTCATCTGAAAAATTTCTGGCAGTAACTATTTGTGTTGCTCTCAAAGTCTGAAGTCAAAACAAGGCGGCACTTTGATACAGCTCTACAAGCATAAAAACAAGTTTGTGAACATGAAATGTCACTTTCCAGAACAAAGAATAAGCATAGCACTCCAGAAGTTATTAGATCTCAGATCACCAGGTTTTCATCAAGATCTTTTCCTTAAGCCTTGATTCCCTGAGTTTGAAAGGCCTGCTTTATTTCCTGCAGAATTACTCAAATATTACAAATTTTATGAATAGGTCCTTTCCTCCCACCTTTATTAAGCACAGTACCAGTAAATGCTCTCCCAGGAGGTATATACCTCTTGGGCCTGAGGATCAGGAGGACAATAGATGGTGAGCTAATGGGACAGGCTGCAGACACCATCTCCCTCAATAACACAATAGCTGTCCCCTAAACAAGGACATGCTGAACCCTCCTCCCCACCCCCTGCCCTCAGCTTAAGCTAGTGAAATGATTACTCAGAGCAGGGGTTACGTCAGACTAACTGTGGCTTCCACATCAGAAACCCACTGCTCCCTCCTCAGCTGCGTAACCAGTGCACAAGCAGAACTTTCAGAAGTTGCTGTCTGCTGGCATGGGTTTCACAGAGTCTCTGGCTTGTGGCTCTTTGAATTGAGTTCCTACTCCATAGTGTTCCCACCTGACAGCTCTCAGGCAGAAATAGATGGATGGTGATCTCATGGAAGAGCATTTGCCCAGCCCCGAAATAATGCTTTTACAAACAGCTATGGACCTGCTGCCCTGAAACATTATAAACAGCACGTGTACATGCACCTCTGCTGTTCTTGCCTGGAGAATTTGGAAGTATGCAATGCACATGCATTCAATAACCAATTCCCCAACTGACCAGCAGTTATTATCCACTGACTGGTTACTGTACTGCCTTACTTGCTACTTATCTGGCATCTTAAATTCTGGCACAGACAACATGCAAGCTGGGCAAGACAGGAGTTGTTCATGCAGGGTATGTGCACAGTGCAGTGTTACTGTACCTTTTCCTTTTCAGTCCACACAGAAAGGGCCAGAAGAGGAAAGAAAAAGCCAGAAATCAATAAAAAAAAAAAAGGAGTGAGGTAATGAACAGCATATATGTGATAATTTTCAAAGACAGAGAGAACCTTCAGATTTTGCTGATAGAGTTTCCTTTTGTTAACATTTCCCCTTCTGATTTATTCAAGTAACTGACAGGATGCTGTAACAGCTAGTGTTTTGAAACCAAGCAGTTTAAAAAGCGTATGGAATCACTGTAGAGAAATTTGTTTATAAATTTGGACTTCATTGTACTGAAGGAAAAAAAAAAAAAAAGAAATCTGAGAGGAAATAAAACTGGAAGTTCCCAGTGACATAACTGGTAAAACTATTTTCAACAGTTACCACCAGCCAGCCAATCAACTCCCTATTAACTTCAAAAACCAACCAAGAACAACAGTCCCCAATATCTAGTTCTAATGCTGTCTTTAGGCACTTACACTACTTGTTTTCTCAAGATATCATGCTACCCCCACACCTCAACAAAGACTCAAGACACTAACCACAAGTTTTACAGCCAACAGAAAATAAATGGTTCAACATTAATCAAAACAAAGTTTACCTACATAGAAATTTTCTGTCCAAAACATAAAGTGTCCGTAAAAAATAACACATTTCAGTGAGTTCTGTTTAAAGGCTAGTTTTTTAGTAGTGTAAAAAACTCTTAGGTCTTCTAGAAAGATGGAGGAAAAAACCTCTAAAGATTATTTGTTTCTTGTTCCAGGCTTGCTGGGAGAGCACTTCTCCACTCCAGCTAGCAATCCTCAAGAAAAGTCATGGCACACAGCATAATTGTTCATTTGCACAACACTCACAATTCCAAACAAGTTTCCAAAAGAATTTGGCAAAAGGATGGCCCTCATTTATATTAAAAAAAAAAAAAAAAAAAAAAAAGAAAAGAAATCCCCCAAGCGAGCACAGCACTAGAAACAAGCTAAGGGTCATAATCCTAAAGCATAAAAAAACTGTCATTATCCAAATGTGGTAACAAAGCATCAAACAGAAGATAAACTACCTGAAAGATAGGTAAAAAAATGAGAACACCAAACTCTTCTCAGTAATGTCAGATCATGTAACAAACGGCAAATACCAGAAACGGCAGATTGAGAGATTTAAATGGGTTGTTAGGAATATTTTTCCCCTGCAAGATTATGTGGCCCTGGAGCAGGTTACCAGAGGAGTGTCTGCATACACGTTTGCCTGTTGGGCAGTATTTTCCATCCGTAAGCGTTTTTCAAGACTTGGCTAGACAAAGCCAGGTCTGCCCCTACCCAGTTATTGGCAACAGTCCTGCACCAAACAGGGGGTGACTACAGGCCTCCAGACATCCCTTCCTACCAACACTTCTGCAACACTTATAGGATGTCAGACAGTTGGCATCTAATCCAACTCTAATCTATAAGAAAAATAGTTTTCCAGAGACTAGATGTGCAATCTGAGAACTGTCCTGTGATAGTTTTTTCAAGACCCAACAGAAGCATTCAAAAAAGCAGAATGAAAGCTACCCAAGCCTTCCTTAAAAAGGACAAAGCAGACAAGTTAAGAGGTACAGGCAGACTTATGAGAAGAGACAAACAAAATAGCTAAAGTCAAATATATGAAAGAAAAGATAAAGGGTCAAAAAATTTGCTATTGACACAAAACTCTTCAGACAAATTTGAACATCAGCAACGTTCAACCAGAAAATGGACCTACATTTTTGCAGGCAAAAAAAGGTGATGTTTCCATTGTACAGTATAAACCATGCACGCAGCTCACAAAACTTCAGGGAGTAAATCTCATCCTAATCAACACATCTAGTAGAAAAAGGTTTTCACAAAAAAAGTACAGAAATTGATCGGCCCACAGACATAAACTGCTGGTTTAAATTACAGAATAAAACCAAGCCAGAACACTAACCCTCCCTCTTTACACACAAGAAGGTCTTATACAGCCATACCCTGTGAGGATTTCTCTCTCTGCAGATAGATCTGAGAGCACTGGGGTCAACACCCAAGTTTTAGTTACAGAACTGAAAGAATTTAGCAGAGAACAGAAGTGTCCAGGAAGCGTTTGTGCCCATATCTGAAACAAAGTTGGATGACATACTTTAATTCCTCATCACCTTTAAATTACAGCATAGACTCACAGAGTAACTTCGGTTGCAAGACCTCCCTGGCTGTGGATGTCTCTGTCCCAGTCCTGCTGCTCCAAGCAAAGTCAACAAGATCAGCTTGCTCAGGGCCTTGCTGAGTCTTGAATATCCCCAAGGAAGGAGATTCTACAACCTCTCTCAACCCTTATCTAATGCTTCAGCACCCTTACAGTGAAAAATTTAACCAGACCTTCCCATGTTGCAACTTGGGTCCACTGCCTCTTACCTAACACCATGGACCTTTGAGAAGGGTCTGAGTCTCTCCTCTGTACCTTTCCATTAGGCAGCAGAACATAGCAACATGATGTCCCCTTAGCCACCTTCTCTCCATGCAGAAGAAACCCAATTCTCTCAGCTTCTCCTCATGCATCATGTGCTTCAGCCCTGTAATCATTTTGGTGACCCCCCTCCACTGGGCTCACTGTGGTACATCGACATCTATCTTGTACTGAGCAGCCCAAAACTGGACACAGTACTTCAGATGTGATCTCACAAGTGCAGAATAGAGGGGAGTAATAATCAGAGTAAAAATGTGTTCCATAGTAGTGATATTGGAGATCTCCACATGCTAGACAAATTTTAGAAAAACCAAAGATCTACTACTAAAAACTCAGACAGATCATGTGTTGACTGTAGCAGGTAAGTTATTTATATTCAGATTAAGCACATCCTGTAATTGTTTCAATACTGGATTAAGCAAATGGCATCAAATAGTTTAATGTCTAAATACCCAGGAAGGTGAGTCTTACACTGTCACAGTCTTTCCCATCCTTCTTTTGTACCCTGTCCCTTTAACTTTTGGTCTCTTGAATAATTTCAGCCAACTTCGAGGAAAAAAGTAAAGAAGATAATGAAAATTCTAAAGTTGTTAAGAATTTGGTGCTTCAGAGACAAAAGGTGCAAAAACTCGATGTGTACGGGAGCAATTCAAGAGCTGTTCTCACCCAGGTGGTAAGCTGGACAAACAGAGGCACAAGCTCAGAAACTTTTTTAAGTTAAGTTTGGTGATAAGAGGAAGGAAAGAATAACAGAATGAAGGGACACAGACATGACTGGTGCAGGGGAAGGTCAGGGAAGGAGAAACCTATGATGCAAGCCTGCAGGTAGCCATGGGTCAGAAGTTCCACTTCCCAAGGAATACACTTTAATTTCCCAAATGCTTGCAGCTATTATGTCATAGGGGAGAAGATGATTAATAGTGTATGAGGTGATGGTTGTATACTGGTTCTGATTTCTTCCACATGAAAACAGAGTAATTTAAACATAGAAAAGGCTCTTTAGACAATTGCCACAGAGCTAGATTTCTCAATATCAATGTGCCAATCCCCAACAAAGCAGAAGAAATATGTGAATAAGGACAACTAAAATATTACTTGTGTTTTATTTCTTTACTGAAAGAAAATCACATTTAGTACAAACAGAACATATTAGAAGAAATCCATCCTGCAGTTCTAATTCAGGCTGGGGTTTTTTTGCTTTTGTGTGCTTGGTTGTTTTTTTCTTTAAGATCATTAAAATGCAAAAAACTCAAAACTTTATTTTTAACTTACCAAATATCAGTGCTAACCCATGGGAAGTCCCCACTGCTATCAGATTTGATGCTGCCTGAAATAGTCATGCAGAAAGATTGAAAGTAGAAGAAATGTCAGTCACAAATCCACCACTTAAAGTCTCACTACACTCATGCAACTAACAAGCTCAACTAACAAGCCCTGGTGATGACATGAAAAAGTGCAGAGCGTGGCACTTGATCAGCAGAGGGGCAGCGGGGCAGCTAAAGGTTGAAACTCTGCCCCCAGAAACTAGATCTTTCATGCTGCTTCTCCCACCCCTCATATTTGAAAATTCTTAGTAAAGGTAAGAAGGAAGATGCATTTATCAGCCGTCTTTAATTACTGCTTTAACGAACTTGCTGGAAAACTAACTATACAGTACTTTTAAATTGTTAGAGTACTTACAATTGCTGTGGGCAAGCCAGCATCCACTTTGTCCTAGAAAAAAGGGACAAGTAATGAGTAAGAGAGACAGAACTCCCAGCTCTGTGCATGTCTCTAATAATTAGAACTACAACACGCAGAAAAATCAACACAAGTTGCGTTTTAATGGTCCCACCAGGGCAGACAGTGATGAGGGAACCACTGGCTAGAGATACCCAGAATGGATGAGAAAC
The DNA here is from genome assembly GCF_900496995.4 of Aquila chrysaetos chrysaetos. NCBI lineage: Eukaryota > Metazoa > Chordata > Aves > Accipitriformes > Accipitridae > Aquila > Aquila chrysaetos. Next base: position 28,083,716 of record NC_044013.1, on the reverse strand, counting down.
TGCACAGAAATGGAGAGGAAGCAGAATATCCTGTAATTCCCTATGAAAGTTACTGTATTCTTCTCAAAACAGCCTAATCTTAATAACAGTTTCCAATATTCTCTGTGTACATGGCATAGACATCGATTGCAAAACTACTTCCCCTTCCCCTCTCAAGCACACCTTATTAGCTTCCCAGTCAGGTGGCTTACCCACACCCCCACCAATGCAAGTGATGGCCAGTGGCAGCACACTAACATTGAGACCCTGGTCACACAGCCATCACAAAACACTCACAGATGAGTCACTTGTATTCTATTCTAACAAGCCTACCTTGCATGCTTCAGAAATCATACACTTTCTAAATCACCACCTTAGCTCTGATCTTGGACAGTCAGTTTTTCCCTGGCAGTACGATCTACAGACCAGCTCTCTTGCATCTGTGCCTGAAGTGCAGTCACAGACATGGGACTGTGCAAACCTGCTCCTCACTCAGCTCAAAACAAGTGTGTTCTGAGCCTGCTGCAAGCATTAAGAAAACCTGTTTCCAGCACCTTCAAGCAAGCAGAACAATAGCACTGCTATAATTTTATATTAACATTTCCTGCCAGGTTTAATGACATCTAGCAACACGAATCAGTGTTAAAGAGAACCTACCATAATGCTGCTGCAATAAGTCAGCTAATAGCTGATTCACTACTGGCTAGGGATTACTAGTTGGTAGTTCAGGTGCCAAACATATCAGTATTATCCAGAACTAATAGTAGGAGATCACACAAACAGTCCTCCATAACAAGAGGTTCAAATTTTTCTTAATGGATGTGACCAGGAGAAAAATACACTTACTGCTGCAGACACTATTTGGGTAGAAATTCCTTTCAGAAGCGAGAGACGTATAACTGATCCATGGAGTGAGAGAGAATCTGGGAGTTTTTTCTTCCTAAGAAAAAAAAGAAATGAACCAAATCCTTTAGAGCAGAATGAAAGTTTGGAACTTTGCCTAACCCACAGCTAAACTAGCAGGTAAATTCCGCATGCACTTGTAACTCATGCAGTTTCCATTCCTATTCTTGGGGCCTACATGCACAGAATGAAACGGACATGACATTATTAGCAAAGCCTGCTATGCACCACTGTGCCTGCATAAAATTTGTTTTTAACTCATCTCCTAGGGGTGAAAAAAAAAAAAAAAAAAAAGTTCTTCAAACAAATTGTCAGTTTCAAGCACATATCTGCAAACCTTAGAATTTACTAATAAAGCCTGAAAGCAACACTTTTGCTCTTTATCTTCCAGTGAGTCAGGAAGTTTCAGCCCTTAAAGGTGAATATCTAAGGAAAATACACAATTGGAAAAGGCTCATTAGCAGAATACAGACTCCTAGGAAAACTGGATGTATGCTTAAAGAATAACATTCAATTAAAACACAGCTGATCTGATATGAAAGGTTAAGTGTCTCTGTTTATGGAGAAAATGTCTTTAAAAAGTAACTAGTGTACAGGGAACAGTTATTTCTAAAGAGCATTGGTATACTGTAGCGCACACAGTACAGGGAAAATCCCCAGGAAAGTTGCAATTTTGTTGCCAAGCACACACCACCAGAAAGCCAAATTTCCAAAACTAACAGGGAAACTTTTGGTTCTTATCTCTCCAGAGGAACACAAATAAGTAGCTCACATGTTGGTTAAAGAAACATGTTGTTAATACCTTGTATTATGGCTAAGGACCCATAAACATGGCAACTAGCTTTACCCAAAGGTGACAATAACACTTCCAGGTGTTTCTGCCCACTCTGTACTGGAAACTGTTTAAGCCACTCCAGGTAACATTTCCCTCAATACAAACCATCTTATTTGAAAAAAACAAAGGACAGTGAGTCAGTACACCACCATAAACCATCACATTTAAGAGTGTTTATATCCTATACAATTGCTCATGCAACAATCACAACTTCTTATGGCACATAAGGCGGCCATGGAAGTGGCTCAGGATGCAGGATCAGGCCATCATTTGAGTAATTAATGAGACAAGTCAGCAGTATTATAGCTAATTATCACGTTCCAGGCTGCTTTTAGATGTCAAGATTAGCATTCCATTTACAGGAGTGACAGCAGTTCACTTGCTTTTTAAAAATAACCACCAGCTGCTTGCAGACTCTGGAAGTCATCAGACACACCTTTGAAAGATTTTCTTTAAAGTCATCATGGTTCAGTGTTTTAAAGATTCCATTAAAATTCAGAGAAATTTAAATACTCCATCTCCCATAAAATGCATTTATTGCTCAAACAGGCAAGCCCTCAGTGCAAAAACAAATCCCATCTTTGCCTACTTGATCTTGCAGGAATAACACTACTCTGTCAAAAGCACCGTCACTGGAGTCCCTGCAGCATCCCCCTGGGACGTCAACACTAGGATATAACAGCAGGAGACAAAATCCACATGTGCAATTAAAGTGTTACTACCCAAATAACAGACAAATTGCACGCTCACAGCAAAGCTCAGGGAGGAGGCAGCAGGAGGTTGCCTTAGGAAGTTTCAACTGTTCTTAGCTTTGGATTGTCCTACCCACTCAAAAAAAGGAGAATTTGTTTTTAACGGATCTAAGCAGTGCTCCTTCAAATATCATTTAACCTCCCAGGGTATGAGTCCTGCAGTACCTTTTCAGGTGTGTCCGGTCCCCGCTGTCAGAGCTTGCTACAGAAGATGTGTCATAGGAGTGTGTATCTGTGTTATCAATGTTCAAAAGAAAGGGATCCTCCAAAATGAAAGACTCCTCTTCATCATCAGTCTGAAGAAAGAGAATCTCCACAGCTTACTAAATGTTCAAAATGCACAACACCCTAACTAAAACATTAGCAAAATAGCATCAATTAAGCAGAAAAATCAAGAAGGAGAGGACAAGACAGTCTCATACGTAAAAACCAGAAATATGTATTATTTTACTAGACAGATTCTGTGGAAGAACTGGTTTCCAGAATTCACAACAATCACAGAAGTGGGCTGGAGAGAAAGTTATTCAACTAATCCTTCTTCCCCAGCTATTATCTACTCGATCAAAACTTCAACAGACCTTTGACTAAGCTGTTCTCAAAATTCTCCAATTGCTGAGAGAAGGCCTAGACTCCAGCACTTCCCCACGTGGTGGCTAAGAGTCTAGTAGTCCCTCCGGCTGCTACGAGGATTGATTTTGCTCTTGTCTGTGCTATTCTGCTGGTGATATCTCTCTCTCTTCTCAGGCTTAGCGCGGAATTTTTATTTATTATTTTATATTTTATTTTATAATATTTTATTTTTTGTTTAAACAGCCATTCTCCCTGACATCTTCTAAATTCAGTACAGTTCATGTTGCTCTCGAAGCTCAGAGCCAGAGAGAGCAAACACAATATCCCACTTAATGCCAAAGACGCTCCTCATTTGTCTTACAGCTGGCAGACCTGTGCCCTTTAAGTATCTCTTTTTCCAGTGGACTTGTATACCTTCTGTTTCAGTCAGGTTGTTTTCCACTAAAATCCTTTTCAGAAGATGCTTTGCAAGTCATTCCCATCCCATATATACTGAGATAAATAGCACTGGAATAAGACTTTGTATTTGTCTGCATTGAACTACACTTTCTTCATGATTACCTCTCAAGTTTAAGACTTGGATTCTACTCTGACCTGGATGTGACTGCATCTCCTTACAATTTGGTATCAACCCAAATTTAGTTAAGTTTCCTCTGCCTTCATCACCCAAGGCATCAGCAGAAATAGGACATACGTCTGTACACTACCCCTTCTACTATTCCTCTTGCTCCTAGACTGTATCTGCTTGGGGCATCTTATACCCGTATCTTTAATACAGCTTTTTAAAAGAACTGTCACCTCTCCCAGGCTCCTCTTCCCTCTATACCAACTTCCTAGGCAGTCCAACCACCAATTTCCTCAGTTTGTTAACAAGCTTCATTTCTTGAATTTTATCTTTACTTCCATGCCCCTCTTTTCCTTTCTAAGAACCATGCACTCATGTGGCTATTGTAAAAAATGCTCTGAATTGGATACAAGCAAGACAGTCAGTTCTGCCCTGCAAAGTACTACAGGCAACATCAGATGTTGAGACAGTTTGTTACTCCTGCCAGAGGGCTAAATACATGAAACATACAAAATAAATGGAGCTGTGAAGAATCTAGTTCTCATCTCCTCCCACAACTTAAGAACTACCTGGAATTCTCTGCATTTATTTTTAGCTTTAAAACAAACAAACAAACGAAAAAACCACAACCAAAAAAACCCAACCAAAAACATTGATGACCCTGACCTTTAATGGACTGTATAGTTAGTCTTCAGGTGACTGTCCAAATCCACAGGTGAACATGCTTAAACTTGATGGAAATCCTTTATGTTTCAGCTGTGGATATTTCGATTGAAAAAACAAAATTCCATACTACACACTGTACAGCAATTACTCAACTGAGCATGTACTTTGTCAGCTATCAGTATCAGGAAATTATGAAGTTATACAATTTTATTTCCCAGGAAAAACACAATATGAGAAGAACCAAAGGAGTATGGACTGCCTCATCCTAGTTTCTGTCTGTCTCGGAGGATGTCCAACGGACCACTCACCTCATTTAAGATGCTCTCCAGTGTTGGAGGGGTATCAACTTGAGGAATGTCGAATTCTTTGTCATCAATCTGCACATCAGAAACCACAGACTGAGTTTAGGTTGCCTATTCCACCTTCCAAACTTTTTCTCAACTAAAGAAAAAAAAAAGCAACTATGCATGCACTCCTTCCAACATACCTCTGCCCAGAAAGGCACCGCATATGCTACAATTTCTCCTATTCAAAATGCATTCTCTGAAATTTGGCATTGCAAGACAGAACAAGAGGTATTTAGTATCAAAAATATAAAATAGTTCTCTGACCTGTGCCCAGATCTGAAATTTCAAATGCCTTTTTTTTCTTTGTTATTTCTAAAGATCACTAACAGTGTTACACTGCCTTTCTAATACAGATAGACATCAGTACAAAACATTTTTTTCCTGACTGCTTACTAATGGGAAAAAACATAGTTTTCTTTAACATAAAGATACTTTTATCTGAGACTTGCGTTACCAAAAATCAAGCACAGCTATGATAGGAAGGCTAGCCCCAGCACCTCTGTCCTACTCACCTACAAAACTACTGCTGTTCTGTCCCCACACCTCCTCGGTGGCCATGGACTTAAAACTGGCTGACTACACGACTAAGGTCTGACGCAAGATTGTTTTAGACTCTTGACTACCTGCTCCTCTAGCAAGTGTATAGTACAAGCGTGCCTGTTACCTGCATTTTGCCCCCCAGCAAGAACGGCGTCCCTGCGAGTTCTTACGGGAGACTCAACCACAGTGAAAGTTACCCCCGTTTTCAGCGTAAGGCAGAGCACCGGCGGGACCAACGCCGCCGACCGAAACTGCTGATCAGCGGCGGGGTCTCGCCGCGCCGCCCGCCCCACGGACCTTCCCTCACGGCTGCCTGAGGGGGCCCGCGCCCGCCCGCCCCGCCGACCACCGGCGCTGAGAGGAAGGGAGCGGCCCGGCCGGCCGGGGGCCGGCACAGACACCGCGGGGCTCCGCGGCCCGCCCGTGTCCGCCTCACCGCCGCCCTTGGGCCGCTTCAGCCGGAGGGAGGGAGAGCTCCGGAGGCGGCGGGCACGGAGCCGCGCCCGCGCAGAGGTTCGCGACGCACCAGCTCGCTGCGTGAGTCCAGCTCGCGGTCGAGTTCCGCCGCGCTCAGCCGGTGCGCGGGCGGCTCCGGGCACGGCTCGGCCTCCGCTCCCGCGGAGCGGACGCCCTGATCCGGCGCCGCCTCCATCGCCGGGCTGCGGGACGCGGCGGCCGCCACAACAGGCCGGCACCGCCGGGACTCGAACCAGCGTCCAGAGACGCCCCCCTCCCTGCGCAAGCGCAGCCCGGCACGGCCTCCTTCCTCCTTGCCGGCCTTAAAGGGGCCGCGGCGCCCCGCGCTGCCGGGACGGACAGAGCCGGCGGTGCTGCCGCACGAAATCCTTTTATTTAATGGGGAATCCCGCGTCCGCTCCACGACGACGGCTGGGAAATCGGGCCCGGGACCGACGGGGGCGTTAGCCTCCGAGGAAAAGAAAAGGGAAAAAAATTAGTAACAGGTAGAGAAGTGAAACACAAACATGCATTGCACCCCTTCCAGACCCACGGTGCCTTAGCTAAAGCCAAGTGGTTTTGCTACAATTCCCAGCATTTTGGGGCCCAGGATTTGGTATGAACAGTGCCAGTCTGCAGCTGCATCCCAGCAAAGCCAAGAAAAAGCATCACTGCAGGTTAGAAATTGGGTGAGAGACAAAAGCCTTTGGGAATGCACGGCTAATTTTAGACAACATAAGAGCTGGTGTATCAAGATTTGGTGCCCGAGTGTTTGTGTTTTCTTTTAAAAACCACCTGGAAAAGTTGAGCAGCATTTGCAGCTAGTTCAGTATTTCAGTTATTCAAGAGAGAAGAAAGCCATAAGGGGGGTCAGTACTGACAAATGTAAAGTAAAACACACGTTGGAAGGATAAATACTTAGAGTTTAACGATCTCAGCCACCCAAGATAACCTGGTCTCTTATTTGTGCCTACACATACTGTTTTGAGGTGACACTACCCTGTGTGCTGATCTGTCAGAGGCTGGGGGAAGAGCCCATGTTGTGCCCATTTGGAGGAATGACCCCTCTGGTGTCTGACTAGCAGCAGCAGCTAAATCATCATTTGGGGTTCCAGCTTTAGCAACATAGCACATACTAACGGCACAAAGAGCACCCTACTGCCATGGCTGCCTTACCTATTTGGCCTTCCTGTTGTTCTTCCTGAAGAGCAGCTATGTATCCCTCCTCTCTGGAGAAGGCTCTGTCTTGTACCTAGCAGCAAGAGCATGTGGATGAGCAAGGAACATCCTGAGTGTCCTCTTACCCTCTAGGTGAGCATCTGCCAGGCAGGTCCCCACTTTCCACTTCTACCTGAGCAGGAACCAGTCCTCCTGCTGTCACTCAGGCCAGGCTCAGCTCAGCAGTGAGAGCAGAGGATCTACCTGTCCAGGGTCACCTTCTGAGCTCCAAAACAGTTGACTAGCAAAAGCTGGGGAAAAAGCATTCACAGAAATAGGCCGGCCAACGTCACCAGAGAGCTACTCAGTGGAGGGAGCTTGCAGTTACCAACACAGGTAGACCTGTGTTGGTTGATTCAGAAGACCACACACAAGAAGACATCCCTACAGCAGTGGCTCAGCAGACCAGCTGGGCTGAGGAGAGGTAGGCCTGGGGCCGTCTCTGGTTTCAGCTCTGAGGACTGCCCAGCTGCTCTAAGGATACACCCTGTACCAGCAGTGCCCAGGCTAGGAATCTGGAACAAAACCAGAGTTGTGACACTTAAGACAACAAAGGTCTCCAGGCTGACGAAAGATTTAATAGCAGTCTACAGAAGTCATCGGTGACATGGAGAAGGTGACTAAGGAACAAAAGTCACTTCAGCATATGAGAACTAGGGAGGAATTAAGTCATACTATCGCATAGTAAGTTCAGAACAAACGAAGTGCAGCAGTTTTTTGGTAACGCTTTTCCCAACAGCACCCTGGCAGTAGCAGGCTGCTGGAGTTTGCTGGGCTGGCTCTAGGCTCTGACACCAGAGCTCACTGCTGGAGGGAGGAGAACATTTGCCATACAATAGCCCAGGGCTTTATAGCAGGCACTACAGACTGCACAACCACTGTACTATAGAGCTGCTGAAAGGTAGATTAATTGATCACACAGTGATATCCAGAACACGGGCACCAAGTCCCTGCAGCTGTAGTTCAGTGAGAAAGATGAGCAGAGCTCCAGAACGGACTCCAGGCAGAAATGCACAGAATAAGTCACACCAAGAAACAAAAATGACTAAGATTGCAATGAACCGTCCCCCACCACAGCCTGAGAAATGCCATCACACAGACCTGCTAGAGATCCTGGAACTCGAAGCTGATTAGGAAGGTAGCTTTAAGGAATAAAATAAATGCTTAGGGTAGGTGAAAAGGTGAAGAGAAGTCACAGTAGAGTTTCTCTTTCATCCTGCAGAGCTGGATGGTATGTACTACTCTGCTCATCAAGAGGACAGAGGTTTTGAAAAACACAATCACACTTTCCAGCTTCCTCCATCTAGGTAGGCTTCACAGGCTTGTGGACACTCAAGCAGCACGCTAACCAGATTTCAGAGACAGTCCACACAAAAGGACAGGATTTTTGCAAAGAGGTAACTCTGCCTTAGAGCTATGCTGGCACTGGGGAGCTGAACCTCTCCTCTGGCATGCACATCTACAGGTATTTAAGGAATTAGTGACTGATTACCACCACACACTCTCTTCCATGTTCTAAAGCCTTCCTTTCCACTGCCAGCTGTTCCAGGATGGTCTTCTGCAGCAATGGTGCATTCGCTCCTCTTACAATAGCTACTAATTCTCCTCCCTAAAATGCATGAAAAGCAAATCAGTTAGGAAGTGCTCAAGTAGTGCCCTCTGGGCTCTGGAAATCACCAAAGCAGCACATCACCTATGGTATTATGTACCAGGCCCTCCTCCCCGACAGAGCTGCTCTGCTCCAGAACAAGCGGGAAGCTTTGGAACAACATTCTTTGTCGTTCCTGGTAAGTCTTAGGATGAACCAAAGCAGCTTGTGAAAGGAGTGAGGTCCTGCAGTAGCAGGAGGCTGAACCTGAAGGCCCTGCAGGGCAAAACACACATTCACGTGCTAACATGGCGTGAATACTACTCACATGGACTCAGCCAGCCACAAGACCCTGTGGACACATACAACTTTCAGTAAATCACAGGGATCCCTGGATGTGAATGATAGGGATTTTCATGACTAAGATACCCTCCCATGGAGGGGGAAAGGGCCATGAAATACAGCCATCCATCACAGGCTACATGGGCCTCCCCCCAGGAAAAAACAAAACAAAACAAAACAAACCTCAACAATCTCTATCTAGAGGAGTTCCTGCAACTTTATGCAATATCTGCCTTTCACTCACCTGTGCAATTTAAACTGTTTTACTTCATGCACACCTTAATCTCTCAATTTTTTTTTAATTAATAAAACAAAATTACATTGTTCTGTTTCTTGGTGGCAAAGCAGAAGATATTTAAAATTACATTGTTCTGTTTCTTGGTGGCAAAGCAGAAGATATTTAAATTTAAACTCTGGCTGTACATTCTTATCCGTGCAGCACTTGATCACCAGTAGATACTGGTAGATATAGAGCAAATAAAATTGTACTGTTGCACACGAAAGAAAAAGAATCTCTCTCAAAAAGGACAGTTATTCCCACTGGCAAGTGATATTTACTGCTATGCAACTACTGTAACAATATTTTCACTCACTGCATAGAACAGAAAGACAGGCTTGCATTTTCCTCTGTATTTTTTCAGAGCATCAATGGAATCAACTTCAGCCTAAAAGGAATGTAAAAGAAAACAGGTGTTTCTAGAAAACCATTTCTGCTTCAGAGGAATACACACGGAAGTGCCTGGACTCAAGACATCCTCAGCTGGCTGGTACTCATCCCCCATGTACAGAAAAACACCTCTGAGTCCCAGTCTTACAGGCCAAAATGACACTGGTCAGAGCCAGGGCCACAATCGACTCCCAGCTCAGTACCAGCAACCTAAGAAGCAGGCAGATGCCTGGCAGGTCTCACCTGCAGGGGTTGGAACAGCAGCTCTTGAGAGGCAGGGATATCTATCTCACTGCATCTTGCCTGAGTGAATCCCAGAGAAAAAGCCTGCAAAACTTAAATGGGGGCCCCCTGTCTATAAGGAGTGCAAGAAGTTACAGGACGAGCTGTGGTGGCAGCAGCAGAGGCAGCAGGAGGCTGCAAGGAGTGCTGAGCAGGAGCCTCCACGAGAAACCTCACTGCCCATGGCTCTGTTAGCATCCATGAGAAACCTCAATGCCCACAGCTGCCAGCAATCAAGTGCTGGCCTTCAGCCAGGAAAGGCATTTAAACACAGAATCACAGCATGATTGAGGTAGGGAGGAACTTCTGAAGGGCTCTAGTCCAAGACCCTGCCCAAAGCAGGGCTAGTCTCAATGTTATAGGAGGTTGCTCAAAGCTGCATTAGTTTTGAGCATCTGCAAGAATCAGTGCTCCACAGCCAATCTGGGAACTTGTCCCAGTGTCCAACCACTCCTACACTGAATACTTTTTCCTTCTATCTACTTGGATTTTTCTCTGCTGCAACTTGATCCCGTTGTCTGTTATTCTTTTGCTGTGTACCACTGAGAAATGGGAAAATGAGAAATTGGTGAACAAACCCAGAAATCTGAAAAGTACAGAACAGTTAAAGCCTGAAAATTCTTAACTATGTGAGTTCTTATTGATGTAACCAAGTGTCTGGATTTGGCAGACTCGCTCACACAAGCTGGAACTCCTGGACTGTTACCATTTGGACTGAATATTGGAAAGATAAATGACTTCAACCTTTAGTTACCTGCTAATTTCAGGGGACTAGATTTTTAAGCAGTGCCAAATTAGATCTTACCACAGCGAAATGCAGGAGATCACTGCCAACTTCATTCCTTACTTTTCTGAAAAGATCCACTACTGTTTTGCATGGACCACACCAGGCTTGAAACGCATCAACAACTGCAAGCAGGAAAATTAGTAAGAATGAGGTCAAAATGGGTCAGTTTAGACATAGACCAATAGGTTGGTTTGTGTACTTTTCCACTTTGCAGCATAATCATTTGGAAGGGGACTGCAAAAGGGTGCTAGTGCCATAAGAAGAATCTTGAAAACCTCTGAGGATTGAGGTTGTCTCCTCTGGTGACCTCTGCAGCACCACCTTCCTGGGGAAGGAGATTTTCCTCCTGTCCAACATGAACTCCCAAGCTGCAACTTGTGGCTGTTGCTCCCATAGTTCTGTCTGGAGTATGGCAGGACTCCTGCTGAGTGCTAGAAGGGCTATGGATTCAATTTTGAAGTAGAAAATATCATACTCTTTCAAGGTTTCAAATGCTAGATCAGAGGATGAAATCACATTATAAAATAACAAGCCAATAACAATGATACGGAGGAGTCTTTAGAAGAAACATTGACATGGCTGTGACCTTGGAGGTACCAGATTTTCTAGGGAAAACTGCTGCACAGCGGTAGAGCACATGAGGCTTACCTAACAGCCCTCTAACCTCCCCCCTCCTTGAGAACCAGGGCTGTTTCTCACATTGGGGACTGGGGACAGTCCTGCTCCAAGCAGGTGGCTGGACTGGAGACTCCAGAAGCTCCTGCACTAGCACTGCTTTGATTGCATGATAATTGTCCCACACAAATGAAAAAAGACGACAACCTCTAGCTAGTCTCACCTCTGTTTGCATATTTCTTTCTTCCATTCAGGGCAAGAGGAATGGAGGGACTGACTGAACATCTCTATCAGTAGTAACTGATTCCTAACAGTACTGGTGTCCTTTTAACACAGAACAAAAGCAATCTAGTACACTGACCAAACCCTTACCAATGAGTCCTTTGAGACACAGCATTTCTTCCCAAAGCTCCTGGCTACTGATGTTAACCTGTGTGAAAATTTAAAAACACAGTAAAAGCAAAAGTCATCAGGTACTACCTGACTGCTGCAAACGTGCTGACAAATCACTTCATGCTTGCACTTAAGATGGACACATCTGCCTGAAGAGGTATTACCTGACCACTCAGGAAACCCTTTTGACTGCGATCCTCTCACCTCTGACCAGCTGGGCAAGGCCAAGCTGCGCTAGAACATGAATGGAAGACCTCTGAGAAAAAACAGCTGAAGTTGGATATCCTCATTCCCAAACTCTCATTCCTTCCCCACTTCCCACATACTCTTGCTACTACCTGACACCAGCTCTGAGACACCCATCAGGAAGCCAGCTAACTCTGTAGAAAAGCTTACTGGATTAGAGACTCATTGTATGACAAGAACCAAGGAAAGGCAGATGGAAAGGGTAGCAGCATCCAGCCAAGAGCAAGCCCTCCCCTGTTTAGTGGCAGCAACTACTTCAACAGTCTGGCTGCTTGGGGACCCCAGACTCAGTTTGCAGAGAGACTAAGAGTTAGTTGTTCGGGGGGAGACTGGGGACACAGTTCCCTGCATCTTATCAGGGCCTCTGGCTGACTGACCAGAGCCCTACCTGAACCTACCAGGCTGTGTCACATATGGCGCAAGAGGGAAGGTCTGTGAAATACCCATATGACCTCAGATTTTTCCTGGCACTCAACTCCATGCAGCAAGATCTGAGAGCAGGGAAGAGCTCCAGATGTTCCTCCTGTGCTTTGCCATACCATACAGCCCTGCAGGTGTGCAGGTACCAGGAAGAGCAGCAGGCAGCAGGGATGAGGGACCCCGAGCTCCCTACCGCAGCACTCCTGCTATGGAAGAAACAAAGACCTACTTCACTTTCACTTAAATGGAAGTCTGACATGTCGTGATGTTTTAACACAGGATAGCAGCTAAAACAGTTAAGAGCCACTGACAGATAACTGACTGGACTGGTTCTCTGCAGGCTGCCCAGATCACCCCACAAGAAGCAGGGACTTGGAGGAGAGCCACACACACATTGACAACTACTAGGTCCCAGTTCAGCAGGGACCTCCCCTCAGAGCCAGCATAGTGCTCAAAAGCAGCAGTAAGGTAGTGGTCTGGGCTGACCTGCAGCATTCAGAGCACTGCTTCAACATGCTCGTCTCCAGCACGCATCCTCCTTTCCTCACCCCTATTTCAGACCCAGCCCTCATCACATTTTATAAGTCAGATGATTCTCCACCAGCAGTTTCTCACCTTGCCTGCACACAAGCTATACTACTTTGTTAAGATGTTTCAGTCTTGATAAAATAAGCTAGTAAATACACAGCTTTCATAATGTCTGGGCACTAGAAGGTGGTCTGAGCCAAGCATGTCCTTACCTGAATTAGTGGCTGCCATCTAAAGACTTCCAAAATATAGTGAACAACAGAGAGCATAGAAAGATCTAGGTTGAAAGGGATCTGTAGAGTTCTTAGTCTAATCCCCTGCCCAAAGCTCAGTGTTAGATCAGGTTGCTCAGGAGCTTACCCAGTCAGGGATGCCCTAGAAAATTCCATACATTGTGCCACATACTATATTATACCACACCTCCATTACTGTAATTAGAAAGGAAAATATCTTTAGCATCTTCCCCATCTTACAGAACTTGCCCCTCAGTATGTACTTCGAAAAACACAGTAAGTTAAAAAAAAAAAAAAGAAAAAAGGCTTCTTGAGAAATGTAAGATCTGGTTTTGTTCACCCTGAATGATGATGATTCCTAATAACTTTCTCAACTGGTATCATTAATTCTAACTATGTTTAGTCTACACTGGAAGACAGTAAGTTGTAATAAGGCCAGCTATTTTACAATAATTAACACCAAAGTGCATTAAAGGACTGCTAAAATTGCAAACTCAACAATTCCAACAGTGGAAACTCCAGTGCAAATTAAATGGCCTCTTACAAATTTTCAGAGATGTCACTGGAGATCATACAGTACAGTTTCTCCAGGACCCCACCTCACTCAGAGAATGGGGAGTTGTTCAAACACATCTGTCCTCCTGTTTAGCACACAACCCCAAGCCTAATTTTTTCAGAGAACACCTGCAGAATTAAGAAATTTAGTTATTACAGTTATCACTAGTGCTAGGATCACCCTTGGAGCATTTCACAGAATGTTAATGAGTTCAAATGATTTATGATAATAATTTGTGATAACGAGTTCAGCTGTGAGTTCAGCTGATGGACTCAGAAAGTAATGCCAGCACCCTTCAAAGTGCTTTGCTGATTTGGATGCCCTGAGGCTGCTAGGACTTGGCTTTTCTCTAATATAACCAGAACTTCTCTAGGCCATCACATCATGTCCTACATGAGATTCAGCTTTCATCTGCAGATGTGAACAATCACATTTTTGCAGATCTAGACCCAGCTTTCCCTTAGTTGCCAAAGGTGCAAAGCCTGGTTGATGTAATTTTCCCCACCGCACAGGAACACAGTTGGACAAACAGCAGTAGAAATGATTTTTACCTTAATAAAGTGATCTTCTTTCTCTTATACAAATGTTCACATTTTCACTCCATGCTTTCCAGTTTTAACAGTGAATAAACAAGGTTATAGACCCCATAATCTCCTTCAGTATTTCTCTCTTGTGTTTCAAAATTTGAAGGAGACCTTCATAACCTATTTCGGGTTTTTTCAATGTTTTTGCATACTAAACTGCTCTCAGAAACCCTCTCTCCCCTACGCAGGTAGTTATAAAGCATCATTAGGTCAGTTGCGCAGTGTAAAGATGGAAATATTCCTCTACATATCATTGTGAAATAGGTTTTTCAGCCTCTGAATTTTTCTTGTACCTCCTAACTTTTCCACCTTTACAGCTATCTTTCTAAATACGTGAACTGGTCAGAAATGTTCAGTGACACTTGCCATTCAGGAGAAACCCCCCCTTTCCCAGTTCCCTATTTCTAATTGTCCCATGAAACACAGACGCATTTTGACCTATGAAAGCGGCCAAACCCATGACAGCTTGTAGCAGCTCTGAAACAAAACCTGCAGCCCCATAGCAACCTCCCTCTGCACCCCATAGCACTGACTTTGGGGGACAGATTTGACTTGCCACGTTTTCCCATGCTTCCTACCTGCCTTCAGGAATGTTTTTCCACCACAAGGACCTCACAATACAGATTTGCCAGCAGAATCTGAGATACCCCAAGACTGAGCTTCATCCTTTGCACTTACTACAAGTCTAAAAAGATATTTTAAAAGCCTGGCTCCTACTGACCTGCAGTACTACCTCCTTTTTCTTTGCAGCCATCCTTCTGCAGAAACAAAGGTCCTTAGAGCAGCAGTCCCAAGCACAAAGCACTGCAGACGCCCTCCAATTATGTGAATCCAACTGCTGGCTAACCTGCACCACAGAGAAAGCTTTTAACCCATATTTGCTCCTTCACCCAGGACACAGAGCCTCCAGCAGCATTCCTGCCCTGTTGGAGGGAGCAGGATTAGCTCAGCAGCACCCAAAGCCCGGACACGGCTCTGCTTGCACCCTTTTCATAGAGGCGAGGTGCTGCTGCGGGGCCTGAATTGCTGCTCACTTTGAGAGACACAGCAGCCTGTCCCCCCCCCTCACCCCGTGAGGGTGGCAGAAGCAAACCAGTCCCAGCCAGGGCCCGGCAGTACCTGCGCAGTGGCTGGCAGCACCCCACCGCTGCTATGGCAGCCCTGGCAACATCCGGGCAGAGCGGCAGCCCAGCCCGCCCCGCTCCTTTCTCAGCATCCGCTGCAGCTGGGAGGTTCAGCTCCATCTCCTCTGTTACTCCTATTCAAGCAGCAGCAGCTGGAGCCCCTCCGCCTCCTCTTTGCCTGCCAAACCTGCCCAACTCCCCCCCAGCAGGCCCTGTGTCCCCAGCCTACCACACACTCCCTGGCTCCAGTTTTGCCCCATCCCTCCCAAACTAAGGGCGCAAAACAAGGCACGGAATCCAGATGTGACCTCCCTAGCACTGTAGCACAGGGGATACGCTGCTGGCCCCCCTCCAAATGCAGCTCAATTTTTGAAGTTGGTTGGGGTTTTTTTTCTTATTTGCAGTGAGCGCACAGCACCTATGCCCAGCACCCCCCCAGGGTGATGCCCATTTGGGCAGGGCTGCTGCTCATCCTGTCCATTCCCACGCCTGGGGTCACTGGGCTCCAGAGGCAGACCTCGGTGGTGCTGCTGCTTGTCACACAGCACTTGATGTCTGGTGGCCTGGTCTTCCAGCTGGTCAAGGTCCCTCCTGGTTGAGGATTTGGCTTTTGGCACATCAACTCCCCCTAGTGCTCCTGGCAACCTGAGGGGACACTCTCCAGTACCTCCAGGGGACACGGTGGGGCTGAGCCTTGGCAGGAGCTCCCCTGCCTCCAGCACCAGCTCAGCAGAGCAAAGTGCACCCCTGGATACCTCCAGCAACTGTCTCTTTTTGTAGAAATAAGCCTCCAGTAAAGTCCTGGTGATTTTAACCCCCACTGAAATTTTGCATGTTTACACCTATCATGCGCTTACATTTTAGGATTCCCAAAGACAGTCCTGTTAAACCCATTTTCTAGTCTTCAACAATCTAATCTCATGCACTTCAATTATTCTTCTGCCTGCTGTGCCACTGCTTCAGCAGCTTCATAGAGGCGCAGCATCTACTGCAATGGCTGTAAAAATAATTTTTTAAAAATATGAGATGTTTGCTTTAAGAATATACTGGCGAAAGATACTTTTGAGCAGGTCACTTAGGTTCTTTCACTATTACAATGCAAATCTGTGGTTGGAACAACAGCCAAATTATAAGTCTCAATTGACTTTCTGTGTGGGAGAGACTACTACAAATGTGGACTGGAGGTGGTGGGGAGCAACCAACTGTAGCACTTGTCTGACAACTAGCATGCCAAACTCCATGCAGAACTATTCACCTTTTGACACAGGTAACCTTGGAGAGAAGAACTACCATCACTGGACCCAGATATAAAGAGTGGACATACTTATCAAAATTCATTTGGACTGGTTTTCAGAAGAGAAATGGCACAACGAACAGCAGAAATCCTGGTGATTTGTGTTATGTCCAGACAAACTATACTTCTTTGGTTCTGCAAACAACCCTGTAATTCCCAAGAGGCTGCTACCTAAATAAAGTTGGTAAAGATCTGGCCAACCAGCAAACAAGTTTGTTCCCACTGTGAATCTCAGGCTAGCAATTGTCAGTCTGTAGAGAGGCTGGCACAGAAAGCTGAGATTTCTCCATGAAGCTGAGAAAAATCTAGATGTTCTGGTAAAATTCTTTTTATTTACAGTATTCTTCTTTTTGTACATACCTATAGCAACATCAAAAATTATTCACAAAGCTTAACTGAATGTAAAAATGTTCTCATCCAACAGTTTGTCCTATCAATATCCACGAAAAATGTCAACTGTTCTCATGCAGCAACAAGATTGTCTGAGCATTGTTTTTTAGGTTTTCTGGTAGAATTTTAGGAAACCACCTCAAAACTTGTTCACAGATACTTACTCACCTTTTTTCTGAACACCTTTAGGCACCGAAGTTTTATAGAATCAAACTCAGATTTGCTTTTAGAAACGTGAATTGGGGGAGGACAAGAAGAGATATGTAAGAACTTGAGCTCCTAAATGTACACAGCAGGAGTGCAAATTTAGAAGTCAGATGCACGTTGTACAGTTTTGCATTTATACTACTTGCCTCAGAACTTTTTTCTCAGTTCAAGCAAAAATATATTTGATTAAATTTTATAAAGAAGACTTCACTTCTGAGGTACTGATATTTATCAAGTTCTCACATATTTTTACTCTCCCTTTTGTTCAGCCCCCAAAGTCCATCATGAAAAATTTGCAGAAGGACATTAAAAAACTGCCAGTCACTTACTGCAATGCCTGGGGAAAAAGTGTCAGGTGCTCACTTTTATTTATCTTTCAAGAGTGGAAGAAGTTACATGAAATGTATATATTCTCCTTTGCAACCAAGTGATAACAGTTATCTGATACACAGCACATTCAAATTCCAGGCCAAACTGTGGTCACGTTTTCTGACACAAGTAGTTACCTTGGAAAAAAGTAAGGCTATCACAATTTGACCTTCTGATTAGAAATAAAAGATTAAGATACTTATCAAAATTGGTTAGCAAAGTTACAGACCTCTCTTCTTGCTGCAGCCCTCCTGAAGCTGAACGTAACAAAAGAAAGATTTGGTTTAAGACATCGGCTGCAATCTTTAGCATCCCTGTTAGTGCTATGTAAATATAGTGTCTGGAGATTCTGACTATTAAAACTATGGTCTAAACTGAAATCAGAAAGTAGACGGGAAGAAAGCAAGAACCCTGAACTGCATGAAGGAGAGCTCCTTGCTGCCCTCATTTGTTTCTATGCATATTTGAATGTGAAGCCACTGGGGTCTCCTATTCCAGCCTAACCTTACGCAGTTGTCTTCATTTGTACTCATATTTTTTTCTCCACACTTACAGGCACAATTTCAGGAACTTATGGACAATCTAGGCTTCTGAACGCAGTAAAATCCCATTGCTTATTATCCAGGTATCCAAATCCATGCAAGTGTGTATATCTGCATATATACACAAAATCTGTAGCAACATCACTGAGCTAAAAAACAAAACAAAACAAACCAAACAAAAAACAAACCCAATTTTTCCATCCCTTTCCCAACTTAATGCACCCAGCTGATCTTTCATGGAAATAATATGTAAGTCACTTTCACTGTATCTGGAGGTAAGGGATGCAAAACAAAAGCAATCCCTTAATCACTGCTTGCCAGCTCCTTCTGGTCTCTTGAAAGTATAACTTCTGCAACATACTGTTTGCTCTATTGATATTAGTGATCAGCAAATATTTATCACCAGTGAAATAAGCTAATCCTTCAGCAATTATCTGAGCAAGTTCTTGGCTACTAAAGCAATAGCTTATGCCTGCTGATATTGCAGCCACCTGTTCCTTTCCAGAAAAAAAGTCAACAGTCACACTAACTCTGAAATATGAGCTTTTCTTCTAAAAACATAAAGAAACCCAAAACAATCCAGTTGACCCATTCCATGGATTTGAGCACGTCATCAGTACCAGGTGACCTTGTATGGCAGTAAAAAAAACTCTTGGACCTTACCAGTACAGAATCCGCTGCTTATAATTTGGGGTCTACTGTCTCCCTCTATTTTTCTCTTTAAAAAGGAAGTATAATGTTAAGTTAAGCTGAAGTTCAGAAATGCATATATTTTACTTAAAAACATTCATCTGTTCAAAA
This sequence comes from Aquila chrysaetos chrysaetos, assembly GCF_900496995.4. Lineage (NCBI taxonomy): Eukaryota > Metazoa > Chordata > Aves > Accipitriformes > Accipitridae > Aquila > Aquila chrysaetos. The sequence goes on along the minus strand of NC_044013.1, from coordinate 28,064,917 downwards.
TTCAAAATAAACTTTATGGGATACAACAGTTTGTTTTTTTTTTTTTAAATAACATTTCATTCAAACTGTATATAATTCATTGAAGTATTCGTACAGCAAACAATGGTTAACCCTTGAAAACCTGTAGAAAAAGATTTTCACACAAAAAAAAGAAAAACAAAATTGAGGTATCACACCCACACACATTCACCCAAGCACACGCACACACTCTAGCACACCCACACACATCCACACACGCAGGCTGCAGCAAAAGCAGAAAATTGTAGGCCCAAAAGGAAAACGATGACTGATTGTTCTATCTGAAAGTCCAGGTAGCTCAGGAAAAAAAAACCCAAAAAACCAAAACAACCCCCCAAGAGTCCTCTGAGTAAAGGAACTACCTCAAGAAAATTCTCAAGTGCACTGGAGACCTGATCATTTAAACTGTTTCTGCAAAGCAGCTCCCTGCACCTGAGAAAAATGCAGCCCAAGGTGACTTGTGCAAATATAAGGAGTCAGGAATATCTCCTGCTATTCCTTAAGTAGACATGAGGGGTGTCCATATATTCAATTAGTCTTTGATCATGCAAGATACTGCTGGAGTGCTGTCTTCGCCCTGCAATAAAGGAACAACCTGTTAATTATTGGGGCTTGGCTTTATCATCAACAGCTTTATGTACAAGACTATGCATTGTGCCAGCAAAAGAGAGAGGATGAATGAGGTAAAAGGAAGCCACATGGCTGGCTCCTTCAGTTTGGAAGAATCTAGCCTGTGGTGCAGAAGTGTTCTGCATCAGTTATAACAGTTTAAGAACCTACCCTGCATCTAAGAATAATATGATGTAACCAAGTACATTAGATGTTCAGCATAAACTGAGCAACTTTCAAGTATGGTGGAGCTTAGGATGTATATTGAACCTCATTAACAAAGCACCTTATAAAAAACACTTAAGGGCAGTAATTGCGAAGAGCAATTACTTTTCTGTAATACAGATGTACCATGAAAAGCAGGTCTTTGAGCTGAGAAATGAAAGAGGTGTCATAACTCAGAACATACTAGAAGCACGTTAGTCCTGTCAGGAATACCGGCCCTACCAAAAACCTACAATGAGGTGAGAGAGAGAAAAGAAGCAACAGCCAGTGTAATACTGGAATTTATGTAATCTAACATTGTGCAACATTTTTGTTAAGAAAAAAAACACCTCCCAAAAGCCTAGGGTTGCAGTTTCATCATCCCTTCAGCTAATTCAATGTCTCCTACCACCTGAAGTGAGAAGCTTTGCTCTTCCTTTGTCCCCCACACCTCCCAACCATGCCATCATGACCTTGACGGACTTTTCCAAGTTCCGATACGACCCAGCAACCCAGAAGAAGAGTGTTTATTTTTTCCTTCCAAGTTTCCTCCTGCATTCACAAGTCGTATCAGCTCATCGAGGGGGCTGATGAGGCAGAGTTGGGATAGGGTAAACAGTGGGAGCCAGTGGCCAGAAGAAACAGGAGACAGTGACTTGCAACAGCACTAAGCACAATCAGCTCCCTGTCTCTTAAAACCAAGGCTTAAGTGTTGACAAGCAAGGCCCATTTATCAGAAAGTATTTTTATGGTTTAAGTTTTATTCCTATTTTTCACTGTTTGAAAACCCTATTTAGCTTTTCTGTAATTTTCTGTGAGCCTGCTCATTGATATCTATACATTCCTGATTATCACCTTCAATACTGATACTTTGGCATAGATTTTAAACCGAGATGTCCTAACTTTACTACAAAGACGTCTAAGAAAACTGGAATCTCTTTCATAAAAAGAAGAAACCCAAATTTAATGCATTTTAAAACACTGCACAGTTTTGAGTTGTGTTGTCTGTGTATGACCTCTTCCAAAAATCAGACCATCTCCTTTAGTTCATGAAAGAAATACGGGTTGTTATTAACTGTAGGTGGGATAATCGCAAAAAGTTAACATAAAAATCAAGAAACTGTCATTAGCTATTTTGGTTATATGTGTTTGTGAAGAAGCTAGATGATCTCTGCAGATACTATAATATCAGTAACAGAACAGGTATGTGAAAAGTTACTGTTAAGCTTAATTAGTTTAAAAGAATTTAACTAAGATTAACAACAGTGGTGATCCTGTATTATCTTTTTAATTCATAGTGTTATGTGATAGTTTACCATTGTTCCAATCCTCTGGAACTTTGTTAGTAGTCCAAGGTTTACAATAATACTTGTGTATCAGAGAGATTTCAGAGAGGACCCTCCACCAGTTTAGATGACCTTAAGCGTAGTTATTTTATACTACTTAGAACTTCACTAAAATTTGTTACTCCTGAGCAATACAAAACCTGCTCTTTAAATAAGTGTTCCTCATGATTTCTTTATACACCATAAAACTCAGTGCAATGATAGACAGTTTTCCTGGGGAATTCTTCTATAATCAAAAGATTTCAAAAAAAGATAGTTTTTTAGCAAAAAGCAAAGATTTCCCTCTAATCTTCTCTTTGGATTTTTCTTTATACTCACTTGTCACACAGATTTGGATCCGATGACTGACTCAATTTATGTAGAATATCTACTATTCCCATGTCTCGTAGTTTATCTTGGCGTTCTTGTGAACCTACAACAATAAATCACATTGTTGGGAATACCAACAAAAATAAATGTGTGCAGAACAGAAGAAAGGAGTGGTAGCAGAAACCAGCTTAAAGGAGGGGTATGGAACACAGCTCAGTTAGAACACAGCAATGGAAAAACTCCCTCAGTTGTGGCTACCTCTCAAGGGAGCTCTAGTTTCTTTTTTTGTACTCCATATGCATATGTTTAAAGAAAAGAAAATTTTGAAGGCAAAAATCTGAACATATTTTATCCTAAAGTGACAAGCTTGACTTCAGTTAGTTTCTTCTCATCTCTCTGATTTGGATGTAGAGAACATTTAGCTGGAGATGTGTTTCTGAGTCTGACTTGTAGCACTGTATAATGCCAGTATAATGTGCAGAAAGCCACCAGGAGCATAGCCAAGTGTCACACACTGAATGAAGTTCCGTGATCTGAGAGATGTGGAATAAGTTACACAGTAGGGAAAAAAAGACAAAACCAAGCAGAGACACTGAGTTCTTTGCTGAAGATCAGCATGGTCAACTTGAGGGTCTGTAAATCATCCATCTAAGAAAGTCCTCCTTCCAGCCCCACCATTCCTCAAAGCACACCACCTCCTACCACTCCTTCCCTTGCCATGTCTTCCAGCTCCACACCGCTGCCTCCATCTGCCCTCTCTACCCCTCAACACAAACACAAATATTTTTCTGTGCAGCAGCATCCTTCAGCTCCCTCCTGGTTACCTTCCATTGTTCCAGGCCATGATTCTTCTTACCAAACACGTCCCCCGTTCCTTCCAGTTCCACCCACAAGTCCTTTGACTGGTTTCAGAGTCTCACTGCCCAATCCATTCCAGCCATCCATGCTGGGGAAAATTTCTTTGCAACAAATCCCCTTTCTAATCCATTTATCCTCTACAGTGAACCTGTTCCCTCCAACAATGAGTTTCCACAACCTCCTTAAGACTTGGAAGATCTCTTACTAGGATTCTCTTTCACTCCAGTTGTTTTCTGATTTTACAGAACTGCTACAGGTGGAAACCTCCCACTGTGTGACTCTCATCAACTCCTATTTATTGACACTCTCTTCTTGTGTCTCCCCTTCCTGCCCCAGAACAGCTCTCTACACTTTCCTCAATGTCCTCCTGATCACTCCCACTTATTCCATATTATACCTGTAATGATGTCTCCCTTTATGTTTTAGATCCCACTGTGCTGTGCACTGCAAGTATTCATTACTATGCAACATTAGCCTTTTGATCAGGATAGTAACTTGTATATGCGTTAATAATGAGGCTTTCTTACCTTCTTCTTCATTCCATATGAGATTAGATATACAGAACATGGCAGCAAGTTGAAGTTTAGCATTTGAATGACTCTAAATATAGAAAAATAGTACTCAAGTTTAGAAGAAGAAATTCAGAAATTCTCAGACTTATATTTTCGCATTCACCCTGTAATAAATAAGGTAGCAAAGTTGGGACTAATTCTTATCTACAACTTCTCTCAAAGATAGTGCCATAACATAAGGCACTTGAGTAGCATTCAATCACTTCCTTCCAAATATTTATTGAGGTCTACAAGATATGCCTTTTCCAAGATCATGAAACATTTTCCATGCAGATTTGTTACAGGTATTGCTTAAGTCACTGTAACATTCTTACGGGAAATAACCACTGGATCTTCCTTTTAATCAGATCCTCAGAACACCTTTGCCATATAGAACTGCACTACATGATTTCTTAGACACAACTGGGTATATGAAAGTTAAGTGTATGATACTGAACAATTTACACAACAAAATCCTAAAAGTACCCTCTTTTCATTCCTGCAAAAGACCAAGATAAAACCTTTAAGAGAAATTCCCCATACCATGTAGTATTTGATTTTCTGCAGGATGTCATCATTGGTCATAATCAGTTCTTTTGCTGTTGTTCCATCTGCTATATTGGCAAGTATACATAATGTCTGAAAGAGAAAAACTGTTATTTGGCCACAGAACACATCCCAAGTTTTATAGTTTCCCTGACAGCTTTGAACTTGTGACAAACAATTTCTTTAATTAGTTTTAATATCTTTAATCCGGAGTTTCCAGCTTGCTTACATCTGGGGCCAATGCCAAAGAGCTAACAGCTGTGGCTAAACAGCCCTGGCAGAAAACCGAGTCATTGCCATTTTAAAATAAAAAGCAACATTCATTAATTCACTTCAATGAGTAAAATTTTAAGTCTCTCATGGAAATATGCAGCATATAGAAAAGATTAAATACACTGGAAAATAAAGCAGTCTATTCTGTATCAGTGGCTAGGGAAAAAAAAAAAAAACCAACCAAAACAACAACACCCCCCCCCCCCCCCCAAAACCCCCAAACATCTAGTTCTTCAGGCCAGGAAAAAGAAAGACAGAGGCCTATCTGCTGATCTAGCGGAGTAACAATTTGTTTTCAACAAGTCTAATCACACATCTTACCTGCAGAGATAACTCAAACTACTAACGCATCTGGTTATTTTTTGCAAATTAGAGAAGCCATCCTACAGAATAACATTGAAGCATCTAGGCCCACATTGGCACTACATGCACATGGCACAAAGACTTGCACAGGCAGCTTTCCTGGTTCTCAGGAGGCACCAGGAGATGCTCTACATATTTCCCAAAGAGCTGTGGAAGGATTTAACCATCTTTTCTGGACATGCAAGGATGACTACAGGAGCCAGTCAGTGATAGAGATAAGCACTGCCCTGCTAGAAGCATGGGCTCTTGCATGCAGTTAGGCAGTGCTGGATGTATGACTTGATTTTGAAATAAAAGCAAGCTGCTGATCAAACCACAGGGACAAAGAAAATGCTCTGTGTACAAGGGCCCCAAACCCTAAAGGCTACATTCAATTCTAGCCTACTAGCCCTATCCAAGAGTATTTCTCAGGTACACCGATTCTCCTCCAAAATAATTCTGAGAGGCTTGGCAAGGTAAATAACCTATTGCAGTGAAGGCCATTCCTGTTATTAGAGCTTTATCAGGAAGAACTATTTAGAATGACACACCTGGTTAATCCTCAACTGTTTCAGAACAATAGTATCACTAAACTTGCTATCTATTAAGAGTCTTTGGGGTTGTTTTTTTTCTAATTTTGCACTTAAATAGCCATAAAAGGCCTGTCTGCCTTCACCCCATTCTTCACTGAGCAGAGATTTAGACTCGTCTGGATTTATCTGTATTTTTACACTCATTTGCCATGCTGTTTGCTACCAATATACATCCTAAGCCAAAGCAATCCTGTGGAATCTCCCACAGCTTCTTGCTGCCCCCATTCTTCATCACCACATGCCCCGTATGAGGCTGACACAGGGTTCTCCAGCTGTCTTGTCTGTCAGAGTTAATCAGCCAAATTCTGCCCATCTATCCTCTTACTTTTGCTTTAGCATCCCCGCAGCAGGTATCCCTGTACACTGGCCTCCTTATGCTGTCACCAAGCCAGGGATGCTTTTCCCTACTGGCCATTCCCTCCTTCCTTCTTCCTTTCCTCTCGCACATTGCTTTTCTTAAGTTTTAATTTGTCAGGACATGTCCCTCCCCACTATTTCCTGGGCTACACCAGCATGCTCTTTTCCCTGCTAGTGCCTCTCCTCCTCTAATCGCTGCTAGCTCCTGCAGGCACCCAAGAACAGCTGAGTTACCACATCTCCCAGCAGAACATGTATTACTGCCAGCAAGGCAGGCGATGATGGTATTCTTCACTACTGACTGCTCCAGTGGGTGCTATAGGAGCAAATATAAAATAACCAGATGCTTTCCCCAGAGTGAAATACTGGCTTCTTTCTCTTCCCTTGTTCCTACTGTACCCATTCTGCCATGCAATTGCTTTAGATTTAATTCTTCTGCTCTCACATACAGTGCCCTCCTCTTTAACAAACCTACATTAAAAAAAAACATTCTGCATTCAATTCAAACACATTTGTAATAATCCATTCGAAAGAAGGACATTCTTGTAGGTACTGAAGTTATTAATCTGACAGATCTCAGTAAAATATTCACAGCACATCATAATCCCAAACAAAAATGACATGTTGAGAAGAGTAAGCATTCTTAGCTGTTTCTTAAATTTTATTCTGCCAAGACAACATGAAACAAAAAAGGGTACCTGTTCTTTGACTTCTATATTGTGCTCCCCTTCCAGAATAAGGGTCACTGCTTGCATGATTTGCTTCCCATGAGTGCTCATTATATGGTCTATGTGCTGCCAAAGCAATGACGAAATACAATCAGCATAACTTTCCAGACAAAGAAGGGGCATTCCTACTTGAATTACTCTAAGTAAAGAGTAGCAACACTGTACAAAGACCCTAGCTCCTAGCAAGGTCTCCCAAAACCAAGAACTTTTCACAGCAGAAACACTTCATAATACTCCTCTTCATTTGAAGCCTGGTCTTGTTTGAGTGAGCATGATAAGGGCCTTGGTTCTGATTTCACTGTAACCTGTAGGAAAGACACTGGTTTCCCAGTTACACAGAGGCCATTCAGTCTGAAGACTGAATCCTGCTGGACCCAAGGTCTAAGTATGATGCTGCAGTTAGAAAGAACCACTTCTCTTCTGGTAACAGGGGGATATCAGAGAGGGGTAAGAAAACTGAGGTTTCTTATCTGGTATTTGCTGCTCTTACTGGAACACTGTGACCAGGTCCGATATCCATATTTCAAAAGTCTGAGAGGATTCAGAGAATTAAATCATATACATTACTTATCATCTAGGAAAAGCGTCTCAAGTTGAGACTTACAGGTAAAAGGTCCTTTGATCACAGACTATAAACACTCATACTAGAGTAAAATTGATCATTAGGAGTAACAGAAAAAGATGAAGCTAGATCTACTGGATTAACTGATACCAAAACACAAGAGTGACAGCAAACAGCCATCAGAGATTACCAGCACATGGCACACTACAATTTTTTAAGACATTAGGGATTCTTGTAGGACTTCTTAAAATTGCTAATAACGAGACTTCATTCAAAAGCTGCTGGATGAGGTATTCTGGAGTGAGTTTTGGGTAGAGAATGAGAATGGTTGGTTCTGGCTCTAAAACATACTACAGAAAGTAGGTGAAGCTGGGACGTAGATTCAGATGAAGAACACCTTAAGTGATAATGAGACTCTGCTGTCAAGAGCTCAGGGTGAATTTAATGAATGACTGGTTATTAAATATCTTTTCACATTAAGACAGAGCTAATTTTCTATGAAGCTTATTGAGACTCAACGAGTACAAATATCAGAAGATTTTTTGCAGTGACCTTTTTATGGTAGAAACACAATACGTGATAAATGCACAGTAGAGGCTTCGTGGTTTTTTTCCCCCACAAAAATGTTGGCTTGCCAAATGTTTGCTGCATGTTTTCCCTCTGTTCTTCACAGGGGATTACCCCTTTCTTTTCCTCCACCAATATCTTTCTCCCTGTCAAAAACAATTCATGGGCTTACATTTTCAAACCATTTTATTTCAGTGTGTAAAATGAACGTATGCATTTTGTAAGTGCACAGTCCCACAGTCAAATTCAAAAAGCCAGTACTATCTATATAGTTGGATAAGAACAGAAATATTTCAGGTGTCAAGAAAGAAGAAATACAGGTATCCTTAAGATATGTACCTCTGCACACATTGACTCAACAGTGCAACCCTCTTACTGTTGCTCTAGGACAAGTTTCACAGAAAGACTGTTAGGAAAATAATTTTGCTGAAAGCTAAATGCAATGGAATTGAACATTAAATGTAACTGTCTAGCTCTGTATTTGATAATAATTACAAAGTTTCAGTGGATGTAGAGAATTCTTTCAAATGTTTTCTTACACTGATTTGTACATTTGGTTACAGATACTTGGATAAATCCAAAAGCCTCAGTTTTAGCAATATATCAAACATTAATCTTAAACAGAAAAATAACTTGTCTTACAAAAAAGATTAAGAATTAATTTGTATTGTCTGCATGTGTGATCAGCTTTCAGAAGGTCTGTTTGCAGCTCTACTTACTGGGCGAGTAGATAGAAGATTCCTGAGCAGTCCCAAAGTTTTCATCAGAACATTTACATCAGAATCAGAAAGCAACTGGAATAACTGCTCTGTACTCAGACCTCGTAAGATGTCTGATTTGATCTTCTGTTCTGCTTGAAATGCCATATTCTGAAAGAGACAAAAATTTTTTGCTTGATTTTTTACCTTAAACTTGGGCTTACACTGTTTTAGTAGATTATTACCTGCAAGCATATATCCTTGCTAAAATTCATCTTGCAAAGGTTAAAATTTATGAGGAACTGCTACACAGTGAGTTAAATTTCCACAGTCTTACAGCTGACCTGGTTATTACCTGCTTCTATTTGTCCCCTGGCATGCTATTGACACTACTTAACTGTTTCCCTGAATGATCTTGGCAACCAAACTGGTATCAGAACTGAAGAGTTTATTTTATCTTATGGACTAATTGATGAAGTGTTCCAGGCTGATACTGTTTTCCTTCCGTAGTTAGGTGGAAAGACAAGCCGATTTCAGCTACGTTATTTTTAATAACGACTAACAAGTTCTTTAAGTTACATTCACAAACTTTTTAAGAAGCAAAATCACAAGAAGTATTTCATCAGTGTGTTTTACTTACCATTAAAGCCCAAATGCCGTTCACCCGCAAGGCAAGATTTTCACTCTGTGTTAAACTACATAGAAGTTCTATGGCTCCCGATTCTAAAATAGGCTAAAATGTAGAGGGGGGGGAGGAATAAAAAAATCTTTAAAAAACTACTTAGACTAATTAGACATATATACAAATGTAAAGACAATACAAAAAAAGTCTTGCTTCTATCTTATTCTTGAGTTTACAACATGTCCATTCACATGAACTGGCCAAGCCATACCCTATATTCATGAGCATTAAAAGATAGGTTTTTATGGGAAATCTCAGGTCAAGTCGGGTTTATTCTCATGTGTATCCGTGTATGTGTACACATGTATATACACAGCCACACATGCATGTGTGTATATATATGGATATACACACACATACTGCTGTGATACTATACACACATCTGCCACACTCACACAAGCAAATTGGTTTCCCCCAACAACTTTCAGCTTGGGACTGCTCTCCAAAAACAGTCTTCCTTAAGCAATCACATCTTTTTGGGTATCAAGTGGGACATACGTGACTGTTTAAAAGAGATTAAGGACAATGAAAGCTACTTGATACCTTTCTTGATGTTTGATCCTTGTGTTTAGTAATCAGACCAAACTAAAATCCAACACAACAACTTCAGCATAATAAAGAAAACTGGAGACTGTTCTTGATGATCAGATTGAAACACAAAACCTTGTAGTATCACATCTTTAAATGATGGGAAAAATATCAACACATGCACCTTTTCTTTCAAACTGATTAATGTAATAAAAATTAAGTTTGGAACAACTGCTTTCAACCCAAACCGAATGTGAAGTACTAGTTTTATCTAAGACCTGAAGAGCTCACGCGCTAAAAGGATTCATCCAATGACTTATGTTGCTCTAGTTTGTAAGGTGTTCCTTTCTTTCAGAAGTTACTGCTTCAAAAGCAGTGAATAATTGAACATATCTGAGTTTTTGGGAAGTTGTATGGTTTTTAACCCGCTTAAGAGCTGAATTCATCAGAAAACAGGAATGTGTGGAAAAGGCTGCACTTTGTAGGAACAGCCTCATTTCACTGAATAGCAACAAGACCATAGCAGAACCAGGCAGCTGCAGTTTGTGCCAAAGTTCACCTGGTGCCAGGTGCTTGTGTACTGCAATAAGCTGCCAGTGATTTTGCCATGGGCCCGGTAGCTGGCTGACTCCTAGGGACTTCTCCACAGCCACGGCAGGTGGGAGATATTCCAAAATTGGTTTTGACTCAGCTCTTTTGCAGGGTAAAAATACAGATCCACTTCAGCTTTGTTTATTTACTTAAGTGACTGATAGTTTACATACAGTTTTCAAAATACTATGTAGAAAAAAAGGGGATATATCAAATAAAGATCAGATGGCTTTTAGAGGCTTTCAAACCTAACATTTCTAAATATTCCTTCATTTTGCATAAGCAGTATTTTCTTTTGGCAATGATGTTTTCTACATGAACCATGTGTCCTGATAGAAAATTCAGTATTTCAATCCAGTTTGTAGTGGAAACACTACACTGACTATGACCTGCAGCATGAATAAGAAAGCCCATGGGCCAGTGAACTGTGCCTGTCGTTATTTCAGTTTATTTTCTGTGTCACAGACATGAGTAAAACTACCAGGATCAATCAATCAAACCAAGGTAATCCAAAGTGCCCTGTAGGAGCCCACACATACCACAATCTTCCGAATGTTTTCTGCTATTAAGAAATATTTAAGACTTGGGGAATTGCTGCATTGTTATGAAGTATTGATGTGTATGTATGATCTGTATGAAATACAGATATTGCAGAACTCAAGAACAGATATCCTGTATTGTTCATTCAAGAACAATAATAACCACAAGACTCAGCTATGTCAGCATTTTCAAGATTACAGCAGTAATTCTCTAGGACAATGGATCATATTGCCAATTATCAGTTTTTCTTCTTGCTTATGAATTTTTTAGATAATAGTGTTTTACAAGTAAAAAACTCCAAAATTTCACATCTACTTTTCTTTAGAGACTACATTTAACTATTCAATCATATTTAACTGTCACAGCACTGTAAACAATATTTTGGCTTTTTTTTTAAATTTTTTTTTTATTCACAAGCTATCAGTGGTACAGTCTGCCTAACATGACAGCCATATAACGCTTCACAAGCAGTGGCTACCAATTAAGATACCTTTATGCTTATTGAACCATTTTATAATGTAACTTTTGACTATTACCTCTTCTTGTTTCTGGATAAATACTGACCTCCTTGCTTGGAGAGAATTCCAGAAGAAGATTGCATAGCGTGGAAGATGCTACTACAAGAATTTCATTTGGAGCATTCTGTAAAACCTGCAGTCACAAAGGGGAGAGTGAGGAATCTTCATTAACTAGTAGGATAAGGAAGGGATCATTTTGAAATCGAATACCTGTAATTATGCTGCATTCTGATATTCCATACTTAAGGAGATGCTTTGATGCTAGCAGTGCAGAGCCAGACAGTGCTCATTCAACTCAATGTGATGATACACATTACATGACAAGCTGGAGCAACACAATTTTAAAGAAACCAGATTTGAGAGCTTTCAGGTCCAATTTGAAAGAAATGAATGGGAACAGATCCCCGCTCTGCAAAGCATATGTGTGCCAGCAGTTGTAATTTAGCTCTGCAGCCATTCTCTCAAGAGAGAGCAGGCCGTGTACTGCAGTGCACCTCTGTGTCATGGTTTACAGAAAAGTGGAGGAAGCTCCAGGAGGAACCTACTCAACGCTTTTGTACTTTGTGCAAAGCACAACGTGGCAAATTTCTTCATGACCATCCTTTCAGAAAAGCGACTAGCCTGGAACAAGTTATACTCTCTTATCTGTTCCTGGATCTCCAGCAGGACCAATACATGCCATTCTTAAACAGAGCATCTCCCTTGCATGTTCTGAGAAAACTCAATGAGGAAATAGGCATGGAGGATACCACTTCTCCTCCAGCAAAGAAAGGGGGAATGGAGGGGTTGTTCTGTACCACCTTTTGTTTCAGAGCAGTGAGCAAACTGCAAACATTAACAATTAACTGCATTTACAGTGGCTTGCACTAAAGTACATATATGCAAGTCCTATAGTTTTAGATGTTATTCTTCCATAGCTTATACAGCTCTACATGCTAGGGGAGAGAGAAAGGACTTACATAGTTGTTACTAATCAAGACTGAAAATTAATTTATCTTTATTTAATACTACTTTTATTTTCTATTAAGAATAATTCTTGACATTTTGGAATGAAGATACAAGTTTCTGACTCCAGCTTATTTAATAAAAATCAAAATGAACAACTGCCAGCAGCTGTGTTTACACAGAAGTCTGACATCTACATTTGTTTTTTTCACATGGCTCTCCTTTTATGCTAGTTGTGCTTCTTCAAGCAATCCTGACATTTTTGTGTTTTACATTTATAAAGTTTTGATGTGTTCATGTTCGGCCTTTTGCAAACTCTTAACACATTCAAACCATTGCCTCCAAGCCCCTTCAGGTGATGATCATGAGTCCTGAATCATGGGATTATTACACTACAGTGATAGCACAAAACCTGCATGAAAAACTCTCCCTTGACCTCCCAATAAGACTAATGAATTAGACATCCATGGATTAGTAGTCACAATTCACACACCCAATTCAAGGATGAATGCTGAGCTTTCAATAAGTGTATTGTGTATACTTTTAGAAAATAATTTCCCCACCATTTCTACCATGAAACTGTAGAAAAAACTAGGCCCATACTTTAGGGCCTCTAATTCATACAAGCAACATAAAAGGCTGAGAAAGGTTCTTGGCCTGCAGCCAACAAGATGGCTAGCAAGTGTAGTATAATAAGCGAGTCAAATTTTCTTAAGACCATAACTTGTGAGAATTACAACACAAGCAGAACAGAGAAAATCAGGCCTGAATAAAATGTCACTGAGTAGTATGCCCAATGGGCTTCTTTCTTGTATTGATATATCACCAGAAATAACTAAAGGATCTCCTGATCATTTACTTCCTTCCAGACTCTTGAGTAAAGCTTTGAACAGTCAAGCTCACATGACTGTCTTGTTATCAGGCTCATCAGCTCATTTTTGCCGATAACATTTTCTCTGGTCTGGCTATTTTACTTCTGAATAGATATTTTACTTCTGAATAGAGAGTCAAGCTCACTTCAGGTGATTCTCTCAGTGATTCTCATGGATGTCAATATTGCCCAAGCTTTCAGGCTTCTTGCGAGCAGACTTTGCTCCCCATTTTCAAGGTCTAAGAGATGTTGAAACGGAGAAACTGGTTTATTTATCTGCACTTAATGACAGTCACATTACAGGATAAGAGATGATATATATCTTACAAACTTTGATCTCATTTAATCTTGTGGATAATTGCATTATATTAAAATCTGTCTTTTTAGAGATCTTGCTGAGCTCTTTGGTTTCAGTTTTAGAATCTGCAATGAGATCTAGAAGGTAGAGAATTACAGGAGAAAACGCAGATCTAAATTATCTTGTAGGACTTATAGGCCATGTCTGAACTGTGCCACCTAGTCTGAGCTCAAAATTAAAGGACATATAGTCCTCGTAGTGCCCTATGTAAACATTAGGGATAACTTAGCCTCAGTCACTGATCACTCAAAAAACCCAAACCAAAACAAAAACTCAACCAAAACTCAAGCATGGACCACAGTCCTCTTTGCTGCTGCTGCTTGGCCTTTGTGGATTTATGACTCTTAGGAGAAGGTCCTGGAATTTTGATTTCTAGGTAATTTCTATTATGATTCTACAGAAAGGCATGCAAATTGAACAGAGACCATATCCTCCTTTAATGGAACAGAACACTTCAGTAGTTGAGACTTGACTTTTCTTTACTTACCTTCATTAAAGGTTTCCATACAGCATGATCCTGAAAACTTGTCCTGAGCTGCTGTACAGAACGGGACAAACTGTGCAAACATCTATAACAGAAAAGAAACCTTCATTGTGAAACATACACACTCACACGTACACTACTGTAATATATACATTGCTTCCACACAAAGATTCAGCTTAGAATTTGGTAAGTAGTAGGCTGTAAATAGCAAGAAGAAAATATTGTACTAGTCGAGGATAACTCCCCACCACCACCACCAATAAATTTTCCATCAGTAGAAATGACTTCAGATTAGCTTTTGAAAAATTAGCAGAAATTCTAACAAGTGTAGCAACAGACTTTGACAAGACAAAAGTATTTGTATGAATCAGAAAAGCCTCCTACCTGACTGCAGCTAATCGCACCTTGATACTAGATTCAGACAAGCCATTAACAATACGGTCCATCATATTTTCAGTCTCAATGATCTGGAGCAAAAAGGAATGAATATTACACGAATAAAATAATATAAGCATTTATGGGTTGCTGGGGTTTTGTCTGCAACATTTTAAATATTGCATACAAAAACTGTAGCTAAAAAACAGCAAGCCACATTCTCTTCCCAGAGTAAGTGGAAAGTAATGTGTATCTGCATACAATTTAGAAAAAAAAAAATATCTACATTCTATGCTGCACTACAGCTTTCAAAATTATTTTATTAATCATCAAGGAACGAGAGGGTTATACATATATGAATTACCCTTAATGTCATATTAAAACAAAATGGCCTTGTCAGGCATTGGAACAGGCTGCCCAGGGAAGTGGTGGTGTCACCATCCCTGGAGGTATTCAAAAAACGCGTAGACAAGGCACTTCAGGACATGGTTTAGTGGGCATGGTGGTGTTGGGTTACGGTTGGACTTGATGATCTTAAAGGTCTTTTCCAACCTAAACGATTCTATGATTCTACGAAAAGAGAGCACGTGTGAGTGCACACAATATATAAAAACTACAGATTAGAGACATGTTATAGAGCTATCTAGAAAAAAAATACACAGTAGTTCATCTGCCATATTTAGACATGGCCAGCACAAGTACTTAAGACTAGGATAAAAGGGAGTTAAATACCAAGATAAAAGACGGCTTTTGTATAATAAATCAACTTTGTCATCTACACACCCATCGCTTATCAAAAACAATGCTTTGATATGTAAAAGAAGGATCCTTACTATTAACTAAAGAAGTTCATCTTGCAACAAAATAGAAGCTTATGGATTTGAATTCTGGAGATCCTAAATGGTTCCCCGCTGACAAATCTTCCTGCTAGTTATCTTTTCAACACTGTTTTCCTGCCTCCTTTCTGTCCATAACTTTCTTCCCTCTGTTTTTCCCCTTTAACCAGCAAATAAACTCAGAAAATTCTCCTGCCTCCTGTACTTGCCACGTTTGACATTAGCAACTCCATGCTTAATTTAAAAACATGCTGCTTTTAATAATTCATTGTTTAATTCCCCTCCACTTTCCACACATAAATTTTTAACTATATGAGTGCTCCAATCATCCAATCTCTTCCCTGTGATGTTGGAATAGAATTTGTTTTCCTTCACAGCAACTGCTTTGTTATGACAGTGCAAGCCCCCTTGGTCACTTCAGAATCACGGAAAAAATTTTGGCTTTGTTTCCCCATATGATTAGACTTTCCAGGGTTTATTTTTGAAAAAACATTTGTTTTATAATAGGATACATGACAACAGAGGTATATTCTGTCCCTCAGAACATACATTTCAGAAATTATTCATATGCCACAACAATATTCCTGCACAGCTTATGAGTAGCAACGACCACATGTTGAAAGACAACTTATTGTGAAAATCTATAGTTCATCGCTGTGAAGATGTTTACATAAATAAACCTTACTCTTATATTTTGTTATGGCAAGACGTTAATTTTTGTTCAAAACCCATGCAAAGAAAGTGCAATCTGAAAGTTTATGTTATTGTAACAGAAAGAGAGCCTTCTCCTTTCAACCTATTTTACATCACAATGAAAAAAAAAGGGGCTGGAAGGGTGCAAACTCTTGCACTGCCTTCCAGCCTAACTTTCAGCTACATCTTTGCCTGACTGCTAACATTTATTCAAAGGCTCACCTTTTTTCTAATATCTTCATCATTTGCTCCCAGGGAAGCATAGAGCTTGAAAGCAGCCTGGCGCAGTTCATGGGCATGCTTCAAATCATGGTCAAGCTATTTAAATAAAGCACAGATATGAAATTTAGACACTAAAAAATTACAGATGTGATATTCTTATTTGTTGTAATCTAGTGCTTGACTACTGGGGTTTTGTCTACCACACCAAGGGTAGCCAGAAACACAAATGAACTGCTGTTCCATTAGCTGATGTCCACATTTACCAACTGAATAATATAATTGAAGTTAAGAATATGGTTAATTTCTCTGCACAGTTACAGATAAGTCAACTTAAACAATTTGAGGCCAAAACACCTCTATAAAGTTACAACTCTATCCAGACCATATTCAGGCAAAAACTATTCTTATTTACCCAACAGAAATTTATAGGAACTAGCCAGGAGAAGTGAAAAAATTAGGAGAGAATCAAGGGAAGTTTTATCCAGAGAACTGAAGCAAAAGTAGGAACCAAAGCAGGTCTCTAAATCACAGGACCTCCATCTTAAGGTGGATATTAACTTCCAGCTTCCACTGTAAAGGTAACACAGTAGGCTGCAAGCTGTCTAGCAGATTTCTGGAAGGTAACTTCTTAACATGCGTGCTAAAGGGGTGAATTAGGGTGATGCACTGGATAGGCTGCTCACAAATCAGGAAAAACTGCTTAGGGGTATGATAATTAATGGGAGCACTAGCTATAGCGATCATAAAACAGCAGTGTTCAAGTTGCTGAGAGGCGTGAGAAAGGCACAGAGTACAGAGCCTTGACTTCAGGAGAGCAGACCTGGCAGAGCAGATGGGATGTACCCCGGCTTGCTCAGCCAGGAGAAGAGAAAGCTGAGCGGAGACCTAAGAGCAGCCCTCCAATACCTACAAGGAAAACATGGAGCCAGACTCTTTATGGAGGTGCACAGCAAGAGGAGAGACAATAGTCAAATCAAAACAGGAGAGGTTCTTACTGGATATAAGAAATAGAAGTTCACTATTAGCACGATCAAACTTTGGAACAGATTGCTCAGAGAGGTTGCTTAATCTCCATTCTTAGTGGTTTTCAAAAGCCAACTGGACAAAGCCTTGAGCAATCTCCTCTAAGCTCAGCACTGACTCTGCTTTGAACAGAAAATTAAGACTTTCAGACCTCTTCACATTCTTTCCAATGAGAATGATTCTATGATTCTGACTGCCCTCAAAACTATGTAGCAAAGGGTTCCACAAAACAATGCAATATTTAAAGTCTACACAGAATGCCAGAAGAGTGCTATTAAGCAGCAAAGCGCTGAAATAAAAGAACTGTCCAAAATTGAGCTGTATGAGCAATTCTCTCTGGTGCAGCTATATTAGAGCAGAATGTATTGCATCATTGTTAAAAACATTTAAAACAGACAAGTAATCGGTTTGGTAGAGTCCTCACTCATGTAGTTTTTACCTTACAGGGTGTAATTCAAAGCATTCTTTACAAAGTAAGCACCCTGGCTTCCCAGCTGACTGTTTTTACAGACTTTCTGAACACTCAAAGCATTGTCATAATATTTATAATTGCCCCACTCACATTTGGAACTTAATCATATTTTTGATGCTACAGCCAACATTCATTATTCCTCAATCAGCTGCTAAACTTCCTTCTGCTTATTTAATTTTATACTGCAACTGATTTTTTTTATATTTAATTTGCATTTTTACATAGAATTCAAGGCAGCTCTATATGCAGAATCAATGCCATTCTATAAAAGTCTGAAAGGCAAGTCTACCTCTTGGGCTAGTTTCAGAGAAAAACCAAGGCTCTGTAGTCCATTTTTGGGGGGGTACTTTCTAAAAAAAATCAGACTCATTAAGAGGGGAAGAGAATAGGCAATGGGTATTTCCCTATGCAGAATATCAAAAACAATCTTGCTTCTGAGGTTGATGGATCCACTAGTGCTTTGATTGATCCAATAGTGATTTGGAAAGTGTATGCAAATCTGTAAAAAAGAGTTCACCGATGAGAACTCCTAGTACAACACCTATGAAACCAAGTCTCCAAGGTCTAGCTGGTCTCTGTTTATCCAACGTCTTGCAAGTACAGATAACTCACAATATGAAATGCTACATGACATCCACATGTTTTTCTGCTTTAACAGAATAGAACCATCTCTGAACTTAACATTGTTCACAAACATGACCTAAGAATTGAAATCGCTCTCTCATCAGATGGACTATTATCTCTTATGAAGCTGAAACGTACTGGTTCCTGAAGGTAAGTCTTTTAAACTCTACAAAGGAGAACCACAACAGATATCTCAGTCTGGTGCTTCATTGCTATCTCTGGAAAATGTAATGGCACTCTAATGGTGAAGCTACATTAAACTGCCCATTGCCCATCTCTCTAAATTTGACACAGAAGAATGGCAGCATTCTTCTTACAGGACAGGGAGTCCAGATATACACAATGATTTTAGTTTGGATAATAAAAGTTCCAGAAAAAGCAGTGAGCAAGCAAAGACTTGGGGACTATGTGCGTCAGGAATCAAGTTGTACTGGACCTCTGGTCACCTTTCTATTGAGGAACTCAGACATAAGTTTTAAATGGAGTAAAAAAAATATCCTGAGCCCATTTTTTATTGGTTTTGCACATTTTCAAAGCTTCAGAACTGGGTAAGGACACGTACCCTCTTGATATCAGTGATTGCACTCACTGAGCTGGGATACTTGAAGTAGTCAGCAAGCATGACAATGAGGTGGTCGGTAATGCTGGCAATTCTCTGGAGCTCCACATCTGTTTCAATCAAATAGGCCAGTGTTTCTGCTCCTTCCACTCGCTCCTCCAGCAGTCTTTCCTTACTACACATTCGAACCAAACATGGCAGAGTCTGAAGAGTTTCAAAAAAAAAAAAAAAAAAAAAAATCCACCATTCTTTAGTGCAGCTACATTCATAAAGCAGCTCACAAAAAAATCAAATAGCTATCCTACAGCAATTCTCAAGAAGTTCTTTAGATTGGTACCTTCAGACAAAGATTTTAGTGGTTTTAAAGACTACACACACAAATAAATTGTTCAGGCATTACTAAGTATACAGTAGGCTACTTTCAACCAACTTCTCATGCAGTCAAAATTAGTCTGCGTGAATACAATGTTTAGAAGTGACCATGGTCAAAGTTCGCAAAAGGTAAAAAAAAAAAAAAAACAACAAAAAACCAGAAACAACAAAAACCCAAACACACACACCCCCCTCAAAAAAACCATCCCCTCAAAAGTTCATATTTGCACAGGTTTATTCTTACTACACACAAGAACCAAAAGTACCCAAGCTGCCCTCAAGAAGTACTTGACCCCTCCTGCCCTTTTGTGATCTAGGATTGACTAAGGACACAATGCAGTCAAAAATAATCTCAGGGCTTACTTGACGCACACTGGCTGCTAGGAGTAGTAGGGAAGGGAGGACTACTCCTAAGTAGTATATTTGGTCAACCAGAAATGAAGTCCACTTGGAGTCCAGGTCCATTCTGCCTTAACCTGACATACCCTCCTACCTTGGTTACACTCACATGGCAGCATTTTTGTCATACCTTCTCTACTTTAAATATTAAAAACAATCAAATCTTTCTTTACCTGAAGCTCAATGAAAAGCACTTAACTCTGGAAAGACCAGTTCTCCAATGGTGGGGACTCCATTCACTCGAGCCTCACCAAACACAAGTATGAAAATGGATGAGGAATAGTATCAAGGTTTTTGCTTGTGTAACTCCAGTGACTTCAACAGAATTACACTAGTAGAAAATGGTTCTCAAAGTTATGTTTTTGGGGACCTGAAATAACATCTATCCATTGACTGTTCAAATGATTAGATAGATAAATATCTTATCCTCATTCCACAGGTAAGGAAGCAGAGTTACAGGACTTGCCTATGTTTATTAAAAAAGTAGATGCTACCACAAGGATTACCATTTAGGTTGTGAGTCTTGCACCTAATCCAGCGAGCCAAAGCACTTCCTCTCTGCGTATCTGTCACTTAAGACATCAGATAAGACTTTCAGCTTGACAGCACAGACACACCTAAGGACCTTCTGCTTCCTTAGGAAGTTCGCCAGAACTCTTTAAAAAAGACGACAGCTGCTGAGGTTTGGTAAATTTAAGCAGCCCTCAGAAATTACCTCATTCCAAAAGTGAGATTCCTAGGACCTCTGCAAGTTTGTTCAAAGTTTGCTTTAAAAGCCTTCAGGCATTTAATTATTACTATACTTTTTAATCTGTGGAATTTAGAACTGCAGCATAATGATTAAGTATCCTCAGTTTCAATTACCAAGCTGGTATAAGGTATATTAAAAACTGAGGCTAGCGTAAATAAAATCATGAAAGCTGAACATAAGCTCTCAAAGAAATCACATTCAGGTGGAGTAAGAATGAAAAGAAGCTGAATTCCATGTCTAAATCACAAAGATAATGTACTTCCCAACTATTTCCAAGGTCAAATGGCCTGAAATGAGCTATTTTTTGGAATTCAAGGGCTAGATGTTGTTAAGTCACTGGCTGCAAGCATCCAAGAAACACAAATCGCGTATTTTCCAACTTTTAGCAACTCCATCTGTTTGAAAAAAAACAAAATCGAGAATTCTGAAGGACACATTTTAACTGTTCCATTAGACCTACAGGTCAGTACAACATAATTAATGCAGAGGAGTAGGGGACTGTATTAGAGGTGTAAGACGAAGAACCACAAAGCACACCTGACCTTTTCTGGCCAGCAGATAAAAGTCTGAAAATGGACTGTAAAGATGGAATACTTAATTCACATGGTATCGCTGGGATGCTTCAGGGTTATCTGGACAAACAGTCACTTTCGTTATTAGGATTCCAGAGAAATAATTCCTCTTCCAATCAAATCCATCATTTATCAGCCACCTCTGCCTTCTCCCCACCCCAATGGATTTTATTTTTTCACGTGTTACAGGCCAACCCACTACTCAAACCAGGCAATGAAAATAAATCAAAACCATTTTGGAGACACACATCCCTGACTGTCCTCCAAAATAAGAAAGTTTGATAGCAAAGGATCAAAGTTCTCTTCAATAATTTCTGAAAACTAAAGGGGGCATTACTTTGTCTTAGTTCACAAGAGGTCAAACAGTTTGTGACTGGATTTACCACAGACTGAGACAGTGTGTTATCTTAAAACTATGAGCTCCTGGAGTGACCCCAGAAGAAAAGAAGGAATTACCTGAGGAGTCTGAACAAGAAGGCAAGGTTCTGTGCCTTCCTTCTCTCCTCACTCTTTATTCTACTCTCAATTATTACAACAAATTTTAGTCTACAGCTTAAAACATTTATTTGCACTGGAGCAGCTTCCATGAGAAACAAAGTGATCTTATTGCTGTGGGCTGGCAAGCAAATCAGTTCATAGTGGTTTGAAAGGACTGCAGTTATCCATTCAGCCCACATGGCAGACCATGCATAGCTCCACATAAACAGTTAGCAGCCAGCTATCAGCAATAACCTGCCTTTGCCTACAGCAGTAGTCCCCTATTTCTTCTCCCCAGAGCAGCACAGTTCTGGAACCCACATGTCCTGACTAGGACATAGTCTGTGGTTGAGATGACGGTTGGGGATTTCTGAAGGGAAGAAACTTTCAAAAGAAGAATGAGGTTTACAGGAGCAAGACAGGTTGGGAGCACAGAATTGTAGCCCTCAGTTTGCAGGTGTTGTGATAAAAAAGACGAGAGAACAGGGAATTGGAGTGTCAATTTGGAAAAAAGCTAAATAGGTGAATGAGGAAGAAGGATGCAGCTTGGCTTCCTTACTTGCTCTAAGAACAGATACCACTATCAACACTGGAATGAATTGCATTTTGGACTTTCTTGCGTAAAAAGACAGGAAGAATGGGCCTTTGTGTCAGCCAACATACGGATTTTTCATTTGTCATTACCTGGAATAATGGATACCAAAATCCCACTAACATAAGCCGTAGATATGCCAGACTCTATGGCCATGGATATTGGAAGGAATAAATATGCTTTCTTATTCCAGTATCTTACATACAAGCTACTCTTTCCCCAGCATTACCAAAGAGTAGGACTAAGGGACAGCTCTTGACACTCTCGTTATAGTTTTCCAGTTTAAAACGTAAGCTTGCAGAAGCCATCAGGGGTTTGCACCAGACCACAGTCAGAAGATACTAATCAGTAGCCTTTGGTGGTAAGCATTTATTGCTTTAAGCAGTACACACAGCTATCTGCAGTACCATGGACTTGCAGCCTACTCTATGGTCGCGCATACACTTAGCTGTCTGTTCACAAGAGGATCTGAACACCACAGAGGGGCCTTCACAGCCAAAGACAAAGAACTCTTATAAAAAGTTACTGGGTCTCAGATCACACACCACCAAATCCACACAATGACTGCTTTGCTGATTAGATCCTTCACTTGCTAGATTCATTCCAAGAGCACATGTAGTCTTCTCAATCTCAGTACAGGGGCACATATGGGGAAAAAGTAATTTTTTCAGGCATTCAATCTGCATTTCCTTAAGTCTGAACCACATGTTATTCTCTGGAATGAAGGATGCTAAAAACATACTAAAAGCTTTGGAGTCTGCCAGACTGCTACAGTAATTATCAAAGAAAGCAAACAGGTTTTCTTATTGCAGTACTACAGTAATACTTCAATATCTCATAGAGAAACAAGCAGTGTTGTTATTATCTGATCTCTGGCTGATATGCCTCTGCTCATCAACGCTTTTTTTTCTTTTTTCTTTTGACTAGCTATAGAAGTGTGACTATTAAGAAAGAGATTACATTCCCATGGTATTTAATGAAGTTTCCTTTACTGAATTTCCCTATAAAGTCACATGCAGTATAAAAATCAAATCCAGTATTTCAGCATGACAGGTTTGGGGTTTTTTGTAACAAATTTCCCTAGCCAAATTATGAAGCAGACAAACGTACAAAAACATCATGAAACCTGAGAAATCATCTACTCATGACAGACTCCATGTATAAACTGTGCAAGTATTCTGGCTATAGCTTTGTGAAATAAGCTATTGAAAGACAAACTGGTGCCTTGTTCATATACAGAGACCAAGGCAGTAATGTTGCTTCCATGTTACTTAAAAATGGTTACTGAAATGATTACAAATCTCAAAACAGATGTGTGTCAAACTCCAGGATATTTATTCCTGGATATTGACCTTTTAGTATGATTCTTTATTTAAAACTTCTTTAAAAAGCCATGTCACTATAAATGCTTAAAAGACAGAAAGGGAAACTAGGGAACCGATTTTTTAGATAAAGAAAATCAGGAGAACTTGGTGCTTTGAAATCTTCAGTGGAACCAATTTTGTACTACTTTTTATATGAGACAAATAAAAACAGGATAGTCCTATGTGAGAAAAACATTTTAAACAGAAAACTGTTTAACCAGCTCACCTTAAGAACGATGCAAGAATCATCTGTCCGTATTGCTCCAGCTCTGCACATGGAAGTAAGGCTGTAACAACATAATAAAACATACATTCACCTATAATTGTTTTTTATGCACTTAAGTAAGATGTAGCAGAACAACGAACTGTGCTAATGAAAGGTACTCCCCTTTGTTCCACCATTGACTTAAATACATTTGTGCTTACTAGACTTGGGCACACAAACAAACTACTACAGGCGTACTTTTAAGCAGATTTCTAGTACAGAACATCTTGCTGGAGCACTGATCAATACATATACCACACACTGGTCAAAAAAGGTCTAACCGTCAAACTCAATTGATCCATAAACCTCTTTTACCAACAAAAAAATCCAAAATGAACAACCTTCATTAAGATAAAGTAGCAATATAGACTGTCCTTGCTGCACACAGTATGGGCAAGCACTTAAAACAATCAGGAGAGAATCAATAGCGAGTTGGTAGTCTGACAGCTTAGTCAGAAACCATTCAAGCTTTGTGTTAGCCTAGGAGATGCAGCACCGTTGTGATGCTTGTCCACAAGCATGTCTTAACACACTGCTGGAATAAGCACATCCTTGCTAATGATAAACCCAATTAAGTCCCTGACACTGAACCAAACCAGCATTTGTTCTTTATTAGACAGCAACTTAGAAAGTGGATATGACAACTCCAAGGTCTCAAACTACAATGCTGACACACAACATCATACAAATGCATAAGTTGCTTTGTTAATTTACCTGTACACATGCTCCAAGCTACCAGAAATGCAAAGTAGTTCACTCACCAATAAAAGTGTTTTACAGTTAAGTGGTTTATCATTTTTACCTGCTCTGCTACAAGGAAGTGGAATGAAGCTGGGGGATAACTGCTCTGCACTCAGTGCGGGAACAGTCAAGTATCTCTTGTTTTAGCTTTTGAACTAAGCCATTGTAACTGGCTTTTATCATACCACAGTTGAGGTTAAAGAAATAATTGCATTTCAGTAAAAGTGACTTAAAACTAACATGTTTCAACTCTCAGTGGGCAAGTTAAAAGCATACATAGGGTCAATTATAATTGCTCAGCTGAGGAGCAGTAATATGCTAACATACTGTAACCATATTGTGATTCACTGCATTCCTGAGCTCTTTCCAAGTGCCTAAAGAGTTCTTTCACCTCTTAGAAGGTAACATCATTGATCCTGTTCCAAACACCTACCAGTGGCAGACATAGCTAAAATCCCATAAATCGTAAGTCTTTGTATATATTATTTCTCAGAAGAGAAAAGATAAGACTTGATTGTTAGCATAGAGATCATTTTTATACACTTTTACTGTCCAAGCCTTGTGGCTGACAAAATACTCATTTTCACACCTGAACAATTAGGACGAAAGCACCCATCTTGCCGTTGCCATTTAGCCCAGCTAGACCCTATTTGCCAGACAAAGCAGCTCTATTTCAAACATGAAATAAGATGAAGTATTTTTACTTCAGGCAAAATAGGCTTGGCTTAGCTGGAAGCAATTCCAGTAATTTTAGTAGAAAAGGTTACTGCTCCACTTGTAGCTGCAAATCGTTCTCCCAAGAGGCTTACTGCTCTTCCCTCTGTGCCAACACTGCTGCTCAAGTGAAGAAGGATCTTTACTCCATTTCAATCAAGAGGTATTAACTTGGGTCTTCCACATCTACTTCAATTGTTGAAAAACAATTCTTAAGATAGCCTTGTATGCCAGTCTGGATTCAAAAAGAATTTAACAAAAGGCTTCACAAATGCATAAAAAATCCCTTCTACATCCGCATTCCAAGGACTCTCCTAATAAATCAGAGAGGAACTGCAGATTAATTGACCAAAGCTGGCAAGGCAGGAGTGAAGTCTAATTTAGAAGCAGAAAAAAAAGAGGGCCTGTGACAATTGCACCTACTACTCTCAATAGAAAAAAAAAAAAAAGAGAGATAGTCTGACTTGGAGGGAATCGAGTAGGGAATGGACTTACAGAAGAAAAGCCAGTAGGGCCTCGCAAGCCCCCAGGACTGTCGTGAAACCGAGGCCTTGAGTGCCCTACTAAGAAGGATGACTGCCTGTGGACTAATTAGAAACCCAGTCTGAAACTCAAGATACTGGTTTGTCTTCCATTTTCCTGCAATTTTCTTTTTTGCTTTTCACTGCATCATATTCTTCCATGCTTTCAAAGGTCTGCTTGAGCCAAAGTACTGCAAAGCAACAACAAAAGATGGGATTGCCTACCCAACTCCTTCCAATTTGAAGCAGATCAGTAAAGAACACCAATAGACCTGGGAGCATTCATCCCAGAACAAGAGAAGTCCAGAGCCAGACAATTCTTTTAACTCCAACCTGCCTTCATGACTTATCAGTGCCTTGTATCTCAAGATCAGTGAAAAAAAAAATATTTCTAATACTTAATTCTCTATGTATTCTCTCAATTCTCAAAGAAACACATAAATCAATCAGAATTGAGACTGTACAATGCAGTTAATTTAACTTGGCTTCTTCACTAAGAGCCACCTAACAAAACCAGTAAAACCAGATTGCATAGACCAGTTGTGGTTGGAATGGAGCATGGGAGGTCCCTAGACAGACCTCCCACATGGAGTGGGATTACCTAAGACAACCCCCCCCCCCCCCGAAATGTCTTTATAACTGCTTTCATGAATGGGTTAAGTCATCATAACCTGGCAACATTACAAAAGAGGCCATCCTACCTACCCCACCTCACCCAGAATCTCAAGACCTTGCACTGAGACAAGTGTCAGTAAAATTGTTTGCTGAACTGAATCAGAGAACTCACTGATCCAGGTCAAAAATAAGCCATCAAAATCTAAAAGAATAATCAAACAATACATCAGTGCCCAAACTCTTGAGTTACGTTTAGTTTTAGTAGTTTATAGTGGTGGGTAATTTTTTCTCTTTAACCCCCTGAAGTAATTTATTCCATTATCAACACAACAAAAGGAAAAGGGTCTTAAAGGGAGTCAATTCCCAGCTTATGAAGCAAGCATAACCCTAGTGTTGCTGTTATGGAACTTGGTCACATTTTGTCACAGGGTAGAAAGTCATTATGAATACGAACACACAGAAATGTGCCCACACCAGAAGGGAAAGTTTGATTTGAACTATAAAATTAATTAATAACATTAATTCTGCTGTATGAAGACATGAAGCTTCAAGAATAATCTATTTTAATTAAAACAGTTGGGAAGAAGAACTAGCTCTGCTCTCTCATCATCTTAGTGCATACAGTTTTCAACACACCACAGCCCCAGTCACCTGAGTGAGTCCTCTGAACAGTGGTGCAACAAGGACATTAACTTGTACTACATAATGATATCTCAGTATTATACTCTGTAACGACATACAATTGACCATAGCCTATCCAAAGTAAAACTTATCATAAAATCCAAGCTACTTGTGAAAACTGCAGTTCAGCTTGTGAAAATCCACATCTGAATACACGTTCCTGACAAAACTGCTGCCCAGCAACATTTTTTCCTGTTTATATCCAGCGAAGAGTGAAAGTTATGCTATAAAGATTATTAGGTGAGAACCACTTCTTCAAGGATTTAGATAATGCAAATATCTATAATTATTTCTAAGATTTTAGATCACATTACTTTGCAACAAGCAAAAAGGGAACAGTTAAAAACTACATATTAAATTGTATGCTATTTCATTCTAATTCCCAAAGAAAATTACCATTTGGCTGATGTGAGCTGCATTTCAATAGGCTTGTCCCTTTGTAACATCTTCACAAAAATTTGCGGTAACAATTCTCCATCAACCGACACTGCAAGCAATGAAAGAGAACTCCAAGTAATTCTAATTCAGTCAATCAACAAAATGAGTGTCAAATAAGCAACAGCAACATTATACTTACCATTTACAAGAGTCATTGATACCTGGGGGTTTTCAAAGGCTAGAACTGAGAAGCATTTCAATGCTTGCATTCGAACCTGTGTAAAAACATAATGTATATGAAGTATAAATGTAAACACTAACTTAAAAGCAAAAATTGGTCTATACTGCTGTATAGGCTTGCAGAAAATAATTCTATATAAGTAATAAGAAATGTAGGTGATGAATACAATGCAGACAGAAACACCTAACTCACACCTTCATTCCTGTGATCTCCCTGTTGGAATTATCCTTCTATAGGGTATGTTGTGAACTACTTGTGAAAAAAAACAAGCAAGGATAAAACTTGGTAACTACACAGTCAGAAATACTGGTCTTATTTGTGGTGTCTCACAAACATGCAAACAACAACAAAAGAATGGAAGTATCATAACAGTAGTACTTGTTCTTCCCAGGACTCATAAGTATGTAAGAGAATCAGTAATACATGTTGTTGAGATTTGTATTTCAGAAGCCTTTAAAGGTAAGTTTAATAAAATGTCTACAGAGAACCTAAGTTTAATAAAATGTCTACAGAGAACCATCCAGTTGAAGTGATTCTAAACTAATCTTAAAACAAATATATACCATAAGTTTTACTGCCATTACACAGCCTCAGGTATCACCTGTACAAGAAGGATTCACAAATTTCTTCACGCTGGATCTTCATCCTCCAGTCCAAAACCATGTCTTGGTGTAACCAAACAGTATTTCATGGTTGCCTAGTCACACTAGGCTGTGAAGTCTTTAGAACATCTTTTTTGACACAGGGAAGACCAACCATTATCATCTTCCCAGATGAAGAACCTAATTTAGTTCAGATATTAGCCTTCGTCTTCACCTTCTACAGTTGCACATATTTAAACTGTGTCCATGTCTTTCCATGTTTCTCTTACCATATTCTTAGTGTGAAAACAAAGAAAAAGGAACAAGATTTTGACCTAAAGAATCCCACCACTGCAGAAAGCACTTACTGCAAGTTAGATTTAGGCCCATCCCATCCTCCTCAACAAAAAGTCTTAGAAACACGGAAGTCCAAGGGTAGACAACAACAGCAAAGACAATCACACTTCTGTGTGTTAATTTTATATCTAATCATAGCCACAGTAAGATCTCTTATCAGTAGTCATGAAGTCTTAGGAGGAACAGATAGCAGGCTACCTGGCTTCAGAACAAAAGCCTTGTTTAACAACAGTTACATTTACTTTTCAGACAATCTAATGAATACAGTGTATCCTTCGAAGTAGCAGGAAGGCGAGATTGTGTATCAAAAAAGCACTGGAAAAAGTCAAACCCACAGCTCAAGAGCTGTATTTCTGCCAGCAGGAAGTCAGGAGCAGGGGCTAAAGGTTCTACTGAGGACAACTGAAGTCTAGCTGGAAGTTAACTATTTTATACAATATTGCTCTATTGATTAAAGATATTAAAATTACTACGATGACTACTTTCTTTGCTAGTAATGTCTACTTAAGGGCAATTAGTTCAGTAGTTACATGAGAAACAGGGAATGCAAGCATTTGGAAAAATATGTAAATATGGTCTTGAAACCATTATCTGCAATTCCACTGTATAAGCTGTAGTCCCTTTGGGTTAGACATCTCACCAGTGGTGAAGATGCACACTTGTAATGATACAACACATAGGAAAGATACTTGCAGAAACAGCTGGCTATGGGACAATCCCAAAACCAAGGGAAAAGTTTATTGAAAAATAATAGGCAATTCTCTTGGCAGACTGTCGTGGTTTAACCCCAGCCAGCAACTAAGCACCACGCAGCCGCTCACTCACTCCCCCCCCACCCAGTGGGATGGGGGAGAAAATCGGGAAAAAAGAAGTAAAACTCGTGGGTTGAGATAAGAACAGTTTAATAGAACAGAAAAGAAGAAACGAATAATGATAACGATAACACTAATAAAATGACAACAGCAATAATAAAAGGATTGGAATGTACAAATGATGTGTAGCGCAATTGCTCACCACCTGCTGACCGACACCCAGTTAGTCCCCGAGTAGCGATTCCCCGCCCCCACTTCCCAGTTCCTATACTAAATGGGACGTCCCATGGTATGGAATACCCTGTTGGCCAGTTTGGGTCAGGAGCCCTGGCTGTGTCCTGTGCTAACTTCTTGTGCCCCTCCAGCTTTCTCGCTGGCTGGGCATGAGAAGCTGAAAAATCCTTGACGTTAGTCTAAACACTACTAGCAGCAACTGAAAAACATCAGTGTTATCAACATTCTTCACATACTGAACTCAAAACATAGCACCGTACCAGCTACTAGGAAGACAGTTAACTCTGTTCCAGCTGAAACTAGGACACAGACCTAGACAAACTCTTGTCATGGGGATTGAAATCCCATTTTGAGGGTTTCTGCTGTTTATTGGTGTCGTCCTACTGCCTAAATCATCTGAGATACCCTGCTGGCCTTTACTGCAAATATTGAAAAATAAGCAAAGTTTTTAAATGCTGAGTTTTCCTGTTAAGCTCTTATTTGGCTGAATATTAAGAAACTGTATAGAGAGGCATGAGAATGAGATGGCTGGTATTCTACAAAAATGTATCAGTTACATTAGAAATCTGAGAATGTCTAATTACTGCAGAACACTAGGAAAGCAGCTAAGACCACAATGAAGCTGTTAATCCCAGGAGTATTAACAGAGGAGAGTGTATGACGAGCAGTTCAGTATGTACACCTGGAACTTAAAGGCCTGACCAAACTAGCAAAGGAGGAAATAGAGAATACTTTATACATCTCTCCAGTAAGGTAGGACTAAATATATGTATTTTAATGCAAGACTGCATGTACCTTGTTGGTGAAAAAGCAACTTGAAAAATTCACATTGCTCCAATTTCTTTATTTTAAAGCAGCTCTTTGAAAAAATTAGGGAAGGTTCGAAGTTTTTAGAAAGGGTTCCAAGCCAAACATAGCCTGGAAAATTCACGTTACGATACACGGTAAAAAAGGTCAGCTAATGGGAGAAAGAGCAAAATGTTGCCTGATCATGGTGAAAACTACTTAGTACATAAAGACAGAAAACAGAAGTTTATCAGTCTCCCTAACAAAATATTGAAGACTGCATACTTCCTACTGGACTCATAACCGCCCCTCCCAAACCCAAAACCAAACAAAAAGAACCACACAGGAGATTAACAAGCCCCTGGAACAGAGCAGCAAATTTCCCTTCACTTGAAATTCTCATTTAAAGACTGGTTTTCCTGCTGAAAGATACTTTATCAAGAATGTTCTGCATGAGGCAGGAGATCAAAATAGACAAGCACAATTATCTCATCCAGTCTCAATCAACCAGCAAACAGCCTACTTTCAATAAAATAAAAACGGCCTGATAACATATTAGATACTTTGTATTAGATATTGTAATAAAAATAACTCAAGATAAATTTGGATACTTTAAATTGTTTCTTATTTTCAGAATAATGACATTCATACTGAATGAATGTCATTCATTCGAGGGGGGTGGGGGGGTGGGGGGGGGGGGCGGGCGCGGGGGATAAACTGATATCTTCATGAGAAAGTCCGGAAGTTCAGCTGCTTACAGATCATAGGACTGGCTTCAGCCAGATTTCAAAATTATTTGCATAGCAGATATCTGTTAGCCCTCAAAAAAACAAACTACACAGAAGAGCCTCAGAAAGCATTTTGTGCACTCAAACATTTTATTAAGTAATCTACATGAGATTAAGGCTGTGCTCAGGATTTGAAATTTTGGCGTTAGACTGAGAAGAGCTAGTTGACCCTCCTTGCCACCAAGTTACAGGTAGAATATGATGCTTTTCCCCAGAGGTGGTACTTTCAGATAGTCCAGGATGAACTTCCAAAACATAACAGAGATGGAGCTGAAACTCAGGAAATTCAGCGAGCACAAAGCACAGGTAGCTGGTGGCTTCCACGCATTCCATATCCATGTTTTCACAGGTATGACTTCTGTTTACGACAGCTCACATTTGCTTTTCTTTGGCTTAATTTCTTTTTCTGATTTATTGTTCAACAAATTAGACCATTTTTATTGGCTTGCCAAGTGTCTCTTCTCCTTTGGATCAACAACAGCCACCTCTGTTTTAATTAATGGTGTTTTAACTTTACAGAGCATTCCAAAACAATATGTCTTGTTTTGATAGAAATTCATAGGACAAATAAAAACAACTGTTTTTCTAGAAATATACATTATACCTGTTTATAGTTCTAGTTCATATGTGTAAACATAGTTTTTACAATCTTCATTTGGATTTCTTTCATAAATATATGTAAAACATGGAATAATTTTAATGTCTTACTTTGTAGGAGGTGGAGACTAACAGATGTGCGATATTCTGAACAGCTCCATGGTTAAATAAGATTGTCTGGTGATCTGGACCCTTCAAAGGAAAACATAAAACATAATTTATTTTTTTTAAAAGAAAATATAAGAGGTTTCCACTATCTGCAACTTACTGTTAAGTATTAAAGGTAGATTTACTAACATTTACTTTGTAATCAGCTGGCATACCAACTTTTTTTTTAAGTAAACAAGTCCAACTCTTATTTTTATAGTATTTGTCCTTTTCCAGTAATCATTTCCACTCTTTTCTTCAATAGGCAATGAAATTAGTTTTCACAAATGAAGAAACATGGATAGAATACTTATAGTTCCTATTCTTCATATTGGAAACAATCAAAAGCTCCTGATTTTCTCTACAAATCATATAAAAAAATCCCCAGTTACTAATATCTTCTTCACCGGTAATATTAAGCATTTTCAACAATTCTAACTTCAGAAGAGAGGGAATTAATTCTGAAACTGTTTCCAGACAGAATGTGACAGTGCTTTGGAAACAGATTCACATTTTCCTCCTACAGATTATTTTAGTTTCAAATATATTTAGCGATAAATCTAGTCAGCCATCACTCATTTATTGACTTCAAGATCTAAGTCAGCAATGGCTGATACGTCAATATTTTTCCAAGATTTAAAAAGCTTTTGGAATTAAACACAAATACTGAATTTTACAGTAAAAAGATCTCAGAACTTCTGTAGTATGACAAGGCTCGATGAGGTTGGAGAAAACAACATGAAATCTCAATGGGGCCTGCAACCCTCAATAGTCTCTTGTGAAATCTGATCTGTGATTTACAAACATCTCTTTAGAAGTAGATTCATGACTCCAGTCATCTTTGCATTAAGCACGGGCTATGTGCAATTTAAATTCAGCTTTTAGAATGTCACAGCATTAATCATACATCAATGCATTTTCTTGACTAATCCACAAGTGAAGAAAGTATCTTCCCTCCTTAATCTTTTTTTCAAAGCCAGATGAGTTTATGGGCACATCTATAAAACAGTATGCATGAGTGCCACTTTATTTTCACATTTGAGATACAGCTGAAATCAGATTCCCCTTATATTCAGAATAACATTTTTAGAACATCCCTTACCTCTAAGAAAAAAAAAGCATAATATTAGTTTTAGATGTAACATATCTGGTGCTTTAAGAGATGCTTCAGCTGCTACTGCCACCAAGAGCTTTCTACCAAAAAATGCAATTAAAACATCATGGTTGAAGTAGGAAAACAACTTACATTGGCACACAGAAGTGGCTGAGGCAATGATTTAAAGCCGCAGCTATGCCAGTGTTGAAGCTGAAGAACAGATATTAAAATATGTGAAAAAAAAAGAATGAAATTAAAAGTAAAAGAAATCATATTGACCTAGATAGTTCTAGTAATTCACAAGTATTAGTGATTTTTCAATGAGGTGCAGACGGTAAATTCTGTGCAAACAGGACAAATGCACGTACAGAGGTGACCCTTGGGTGTATTCTTATTTGCATAACTAGACGTACATGAAAATATATAATCTGTACATGTTGTGTTTGCAGACACCAATCCAGCTTGTTTAATGCACAATCAGGTTAACCCATACATAGGGACAGCTTCAAATACAAATGTGAAAACTTGAGAATCTAATTTATCATTTCCAAGCAGCTCAGGCACCAATTTAATAGCAAGGCCTTCTGCTTGTTTCTCTTTGGGTATACTGACAGAGTTCCAGGAGCCAGTGATCTGTTTATCCAAATATGATTGAACAACACAATATTTCAGGAATAGAAATCACACCTCTTGCAGGATTTTCCACCATAAAATGTCAATTTTCAAGAAAGCAGTAGGATAGAACAATGTAACAATTCATTCCATAATGAAATTTTAAAAGCAGATATCTAAATGCAAATGTACCTTGGTTCAGCGATCCAGCACCAGGCCTAAGATCACATAAGAAAACATTCTCAAAATGGGCTTGGGAGGAAGCTGCCTTGATTACAGGCTTTATCCTGGATCTTTCCCAGACACAAGATTTTAATTTTCAACTGGTGGTGAAATTACTACTTATGCAGAGATGTCACAGCATTCAAATATAAGTTCCAGAACTATCTTTTCAAATTATTCGTACAACCATGTGTTTCCAAATGCATACCTTATCTTTTTAATTTGACCATTAAAATAGTAAAGCTTACCTACTCAAATCACTTTCTCTGGAACAAGTCAACTGCGATAGAGAGAATCTTAAAAAGTAAATTTTTACTTCCATTTTAGCATACCATGTACATCAACCTGATTTCAGTTTACTTATTTGCTTAGATGTTGATAGAATCCTGGCTCCGTATGTTAAGAACTGCATCTGCTCCCCCTGTAAATCAACACTTCCCCTTGCTTAGGATGGCTCTTCTTCAGGGTCTACGTTTTCTATCAGTTAATTTTAACCCTAAAAATGCAGTGAGAAGCAGTAAAAGCAGAAAACAGCAGAAATATGCTAGGAACTTGAAGTAAGGATTTCCTAGCTCAAGAGAATAGGTCTGAGTTTTTCCGGGGGAATCTGAGCAGGTGAGAAGGAAAGAAACCTGAGAAGCCCAACCAAACAAGATTCTGGCAAGAAAGAAAAAAAATGGATGCACAAGATCTAAGCAGAGAACAGTATGCAGGAACAAGGAGGGTAAGAGCTGTGATATGTCACTATTAGTTTAATGAATAAATCTACTAAGATGAGGAAAAAGAGAAATAAAAGAATCAATATATGCTAAGCCTTACGTAAATAAGAAAGCTTATAACAACATTTCTTCAGGAAAAAATTAGAAAGGTTCTCTCACTCGGCAGGGAATATGGAGTCTTCATTAAAAATGTAGTGAATACTGAAACTTTCAGCATTTTTTTTTTTTTAATTGTAAGAACATACTTTGCCTATCCATATAACTCAGAAAATCCCCTGCTAATTCTGTTTCACTGTATTGGATGTATTTTATTACATCTGAAAATACAGTAATTGATCTTGATAATCAGACCTGAAACCCAAGAACTGAACAAAGAAGAAAGGGGGCATTTTAGATTTTTGCCGAACAGCTACATTTGCCTTGGCAAGAGAGAAATGAGTTCCTGATCAATTTAACATTTGTGATGATCTGTTTACTCAACCTCAAATATTTTTCTTTGTTATGCAGCGAATGTTTATTCCATAAAAGCAACTATTTCCTAATACTCATACCTATCATGTGGCTTTTCTTGTGCATTCATGTTTTTATCTGTTCACACAACCAACTTTTTCTTTCCAAAAACTTGGATTTTTCAAAACATTCACTGTAAAATTTGTTCCAAGAGTGATTTGGGGGGTGGAGGAGGCATTCAAAACAGTATACTGAGTTCATAAGACCTTCCTTCCTCTATTCTTGTTAAGTGACTAGACATTTGCTTTGTTAACAATATATTTGATATGCAAGTCACCAGAAGTTAGTGGAGCTATAACTCACTCACTCATTTGGAAAAAGATGGCAATAACCGTTTTCATGTTGGATTAATTACCTGAAGTTACTCTGCCGTTCTCACACAGCCAATAGGGTTTATATTACTACAGAGCTAACCCCTGATTATATAAACTGACTTCTACACTACTCTATAATCAGCCCTGTGTTATTTTTCTTGTAATTCAACATGGGCTGATTTTTCACCTGTTCAAGCTACTGAGCCTATTAAGGAGTCTTTCAAGGGCCACGTAAACATGAGATGCCTCACTGGTACATTTTTCTTAGAATACCAAATTCTTTTTCCAGTATTAGCTATAGCTCTGAACTTCCACAGTCCAGTGTAGGATTTTGTCTTAATGTTTTCTTTAAACAATTCTATAAATATTAGCAGCTGAGCTATATTTTTATCTCACACTAACTCTACAGTTTTCAGCCCTCAGTTTCACTTAACAGAAGAAATGCAACTGGATGAAGGTACATAAATAGCTGTTAAGGTAGAGAAAAATATATTTTTAACAAATGAATAATTCAGAGTTCCAGAAGACTCATTGTAAGTGATAAAGTGGAAAGATATTTTTCAAAGTAAATACTTACAAATTCATAAATTTTGGAACTTTTTCAATTGTTCATCTGGGAGGTAACTATGATCTATGAGCTTTTAAACTTTCTAAAAGGGAAAGATGCTGTACAAATCTGATTTCCTACACTGAATTATTTTGATACAGTTACTGTATAACCCATGGGTGCAGTAACTACCAAAAAACCACAACAATAATACAAAAAACAGTGGTGTGTGGAAACTCGGAGGCAAGGGGAGGGAAAGACAAAAACTTCTGAGTTTCAGGTGGGGTTGCCACTGTTTTTAAGTTAGTTTTTCCAAATCAAGAGAATTGCGTTATACAGCAGGAATGAACATGTATCTGGATAAACCTGTTAACTTGTAGAACTCAACTGAAAAGGACATTCTCTGGGTTTAAAACAGCTGTCTTGAAGCAGGTGCAAGACCTCTGCGAAGAGATGTTCACACTGTCTTGAGACTTCCAGATAAAAAAAAATAAGCTTTCCAAAATTTATACTGATAATAGCGAGGATTGGTATTTGCCTAGACTGTTGACTCTGTTTAGTAGCCAAAGGTATAAATATATATATATATATATAAAAATATATATACACACCATGTAAGAAAAGCACTTATTTGCATATTTTGTTCTACTGTAGAGAAACATGTATAAGCCCCAATAAATCTGTCAGCAAATCCAGAGCAATAACAGTTCAGTCATTACTGTCCTAATGTTCCTGCCACAAAAGGCAGTATCATCTTACACAGTTTCTTATATGCCAGAAACACAACAAGTTGCATAAAGAACACGTATTCTCTTTCTTACTTTGCAGCAATGTGAGAAGATCTGACATATGTATTCTTGTGTATATCGAGACCTACTGAGCAGTGCCATGAGGTGGGAGATAACTGTAGCATCCTGGAAACAAGTCAGAAAAGAAGAAAGTATTAACACTGTATTTCAGCATAGTTTCTTCACAGTTTTTTACTTAAGAGTACTCCTGATTCTGCATTCAGTGTTCTGCCTTCCACTGAAACTTGTGTGGACACAGAACAAGACCATCGAAGTAGGAGACGAGAGACTTCAAGGCACAAGTGACAGTTCTGAGCCAAATCCTCATGGAAAAAATAAAAGGTCAGTGCAAGCGAGGTATAAAACTTCTGGAATTTGTCTCCAGAATCTTTACTTCATGAGAAAACAATAAAAGAATGGGAAAAAAACAAACATACCAACTGCAAACATGGTCACTGAAAGCGATTACTCCAGGAGTTGTCTTAATATTTTCTTACTACAAGTGTGATTTACTTACCTCTTCATTTCAGCTCTTAGTAGAAAAGATCAGGGAGGGGAACAAGGTGCCAGACTGAACAATATACAATCCACCTTGAATTCTTTGGCACTCACTTTCTAACCTATTAATGTGGGGTAGTAATTTCCTTTGTCTTTAAGTCAAACACACGCTATAGATGCTATTAGTACGTGTGACACTAATGACAGAGAATTCCAAATAAATCATCAGAAGAAAATCACTATACTGAAGCTTCCTTCCGAAAACACTTACAGTTACTTAAGCTCTGTGGCAAGTTACAAAATTACAACATTTTAAAGCTTTCAGTTACTTTTACCAGTACATTTTAGTGGCATTAACTGCAGTGATAGTAAAAGAAACACTGGTCTTTTTAGTTTGGAAAGGTGGTAAACTAAAGTACTTCCATGAGATAAAGAGTGCTGAACAGAGATTAAAGACTGAATGAGTCTTCCTTTCCAAAGAACTTAAAATATATTGACTCTATACAAGTAAGTCAGACTCTTTGTTTTACCTGCAGGAGGATGATGAATTGCAAGCCTCTGACTAGGGAGAGGTGGATTAAAATTAGAGCAAAATCTTCATGCTTCTCAGCTACTTTTACAGTAATGAAAGTAGCACTAGACTGATTGTTTTAATGACTATAGCTTCAGAGATACACAGGGGTTTATGACAAGTTTTATTTACCAATTACTTGGGAAATTTCCAATCACACTTTTTTATATTAACAAAATAAACATGTATATGTCTCTCTTATTTGTATGCACATTTGAGATTAGGCAAAGCTTTGCAATATTTATATTTTATTTTTAATATTTTTTATAAATATATAAAATAAATTTAGCAGACTTCTTTCAGAAAGCTTTGCTGCCAACAACCCAGCCTTCTTATTCTCAACAGAAAACAATAGGACAACAGAGCCAAGAAACACATTGAGAATAAAACCAACTTGTTTCTACTGCTTGTTTCTCAATAACTGGAAAGGATCAATGTGCAACAGCATCATTTGCCATTTCAGCATCCTACAGAGAGAAAGTTACTTACTAGAAACCGGAGTTCTTCTGGGTACACCAGCTATATATCCATGCTCATTGCATGCTTACGTGCGTAGGAAAAGCAAGGGACAAAACTATTCTAAGCAGTATTCTTAGGGTCTGGTCAACAGTAGCACCATCTGACCTTCTGCTGTTACACATGCCATACATACAAACACATCTATTTCTTTGCAACTTCAGAATCCAAAGGCCTGCAAGGAACTGGTTTGGTTGCAGGGTAATAGTGGACATTAAATCTGCAAGTATGTTGTAATAGTCCTGACGGTCGTAACCATAATGAAGTGTCTCTTGACTCTCTCTGACAGAAGTAAGCCTGCAGTGGTATGTAAACTAAGTGGGTACGGGGTTTTGGGCATATGGCAAGCAGAGCATCAAATATCCATGAGAAACCAAACAGAAGGAGCTAACAGGCCACCTTGTTCTCAAGAAAAACATGTTACAATCTTACAAAGTCAGAGCAGGTCCCCAAAACTTTGAAGCGTCAACTCCTTTAAGTTAAAGCAAAACAAAGTGACAATATACCCAGGGTTCCTCTGTGGTTTAACACGTTTGACCCATTAAAACAGATTCTTGTCATTTTCTGTAAATCTTAGGCAGCTGAAGGTATCCAGCCACATTAGTGTTCAACACAACATACATATATACATGCTAAGAGGCTTATCAGTGATAAAGTACACCTAAGACAAAACAATCAAGATGTCAGGAGGGTAGGGGGATGAGAAAAGAGACACCTCAGGATTCAGAGGCAGTAAAGCTTCAAAAAAGGAGCTTCAAAATGTAAGATGCAAGACCTGAAATCTCCTGCAGGGAAATCACCATTAACTATGTCATCTGGCTTATTTCAAAACTTGCAACTAGAAGGATGTAAATGTTGGTCTAAAAGTTAAAGTCTAATGAAATTGACAGAGATATGGCTCTTGCCAAAGATAAGACGTACAAGAATTCACAACTAGAGAAATATATGCAGAGTGAGCTGAGTGAAAAACTCTGCACCAGCTCAGTAATCCTTAGCCAGAGGAGATCCCCATAAGCTAAAAAGGATTTGAACTTCTACTATTAAAGCAGCATAGACACAGTGTTCCCTAATGTTGCTAACATATGTTCTTCTGTCTACATGATCTAGGAAACCATAGAACATTGCAAACTTTGGGGATGTCAACAAGTAGAAAACCTAGACTGTGGGAGCGGAGGGAAAGAAAACCACATTTGTCCTGTTTTGGTCTCTTCCTCCAAATAAGTGGGGTTCTAATTTATAAGCACCTGCTATTATATATTGCTTTATAACCGTATTTTGTCCTTACCTTAAATTTGGTTTTCTCTCAGCTAACCAAGAAATTCTATGTAAGAATTTATAGATGTCAGTATACATTCAGGTTCTTAGGGAAAAAAAGAAAGCCATAACAGTAGCAACTAATTTATTTGCTAAATCATAGGTGACTAGCTTGCAACCAGATTTGACCCTTGCATCAATCATGTAATTCTTATGGACTGCTCTCTGCAGCTGTCTTGTCTACAGAGACATATTGGCAAGTACAGATCCCCATTTTTGTCAGGCAATGAATACAATTCACTCACATGATCTGTCACCTTTATCACATGATCAATGCACGTCTGGATACTGAATAATGCTATCAACTCTGAAGTGGTCCAATAAAAGGCTATAGGACTTGCACTCCTTCCCTCAAGCTGGTGGAAAGGTTTTGTTTGATTTTTAAACTTGAACTGGTGGAATTGCTTATGAAAACCAGATTTCAGTGAAAAATACACAAGAATAACATTCAGATTATTCTTCATTAACTAAGAAAGCACTTGAAATCTACAAAAAGCGCAAGAAGGCAAGCTTTGTATCAGGAGCTACTGGAAATCAACCTGAAGCTAAAGAAGTGACGATTTTTGATGCTATCTTTCACAGATTTTACTAGAACATATCTTCCCATATCCCTGTAGTTATCTCCCAAACTGTTAATAAAAATATATTGCTTTCATCTTTGAATAAAATAATTTCTCAGTTAAACTCTTTTATTCAACACAGATGAATGCATAACATCTCTCTACCTGTATCTGACACCACAGAAGGAACTGACAACCTTTTATTTCACATCCTGGCCAGTGACATTGCCATGCAATGGTTCAGTTTCACCTAGAACTTCAACCATATTGCTCACTTGAGTATTTTTGGCTGCGGTGTGATAGATTAGAGAGCTTCGGTAAAGATGTAAGTGGGCAGAAATCAAGCCTCTAACTGTTTAGAAGCTCTGCTCTAGAGTTATAGAAATGGAAATAGAATGGCACACAGTGATTTGTGTAAGACAACATTTTACTGACCAGTGTGGCATCATAGCCCAATGGTAAATTCCTGGGTAGGAAGGTGTTCACATTGGATGATCAAAAGCAATTTAATTTAGCATTTATAAGTCTGGGCTGTTCTGATACCAAACATTCTGACAGGGCATTTCTGGTGTCACCATGACCCCAGTGATGATGCTGTATATATGATATAAGGGTTAATGAATCATTGCAATCG
Organism: Aquila chrysaetos chrysaetos; assembly: GCF_900496995.4. NCBI lineage: Eukaryota > Metazoa > Chordata > Aves > Accipitriformes > Accipitridae > Aquila > Aquila chrysaetos. The sequence continues at coordinate 28,024,149 of NC_044013.1, read as the reverse complement.
ACAGAGTAAGGGTTCCCTGAAATTCTACCAATACATAAAAGAACTGTATTATTAGATATTCTGCATTAGAAAAGGATACATTTGAGAAGCAATTCTTTGGAGATATCTTTTATATACTTTCTCATTTTGTTCCATCAAATCAGAAATGTTGTGGGTATGAAAAGGTTAAAAACTCTTGGAAAGTTGCAGGAGTGCTTCCTTAATGCTTATGAGAAAATTATGTTAATAATGCCCCTTGATTCTGCTAAAATATATTCAAATTCTATAATAATTTTGGTATGTTTATCAGAAAAAGAATCTAGAAAGAGTAAAAAGATGTGTGGACATTATTGACTTCCAACTAAATGCAAATAATAATTATGTGTCAATATGAGGCTACGTAATTCCTTTTTTTTTTTCATATTAATATGCAAGTAACAAAGGATCTTTCTAGCAAACCTAGTAAGCAACACTGAGTCTACATTCATAATTTGCAGTTAAAACAATGAGATTCACAAATCCACTAAAATGTTGTCTGCTAACAAAGACTAGTTCCAGGCAACTTATGACAAATATCTATACATCAGATGTACTATAACAAAACTACTGCCCATCCAAACAGAGTTACAGAATTCAGAAAGAGAGAATTACCAGAGTTGCATTTACCTGCTTGGATCCTAATATCTACCTACTTTCTTCATATTCCTTTTTAACATTAAAACAAAATTTGAAAGATCTATTCTTAAAACATTTCTTTGTAACAGAGGATTATTATTCTTTTTACCAAGTCAGAGAACTGAAATTATTATATTCATCCAAATAACTTAAATTCAAGCTCTCTAAGCTAGAATTCATAATTTTACAATTCTCATTTTTAGGAAACAGGTCAGATTAGAGAACATTTAGCCTTACTGCATGGGCTCGGCCATCACAAACAGGAGGAATGAAAGGAGTAAGCCATTAGAAGATGACCTAGATTCTTCCTTTGGTAGCTGCGTATCACTGAGCCATGGTAGAACACGCATACACTATGCAGTGTGGTTTCATTGCTCATTGAACACCTTGTTAATCAGAGTTAATATCCTGCTCTGTCCTGCTAGCCTTGTCCTCTGAATTATTCCTCCTCCCCTTCATCAAGCCTGGTCAATCACCAGATGACATTAAGTTTTCCATCTCGAACCTGAACAGTAAGGAGGAATGCCTTTTACTTAACATTACTAGCTCATCTAAGTTGGAAAAAGCAAAGATTTCTGAAACTTCATTCCTCATTGTCTCAAAAGCAGGGAGAAAGAAACTCATCCTGCTGCAGTGCCTTCATTCTCTAAGCTTCCTGTAAGGACAGACTCATTCACAGCAGAGAACATACCTGCTACCTGCCTCTTCCTTCAAGGCCAGCATAGCTGCCACAGATAGAAATCTCTCACTAAAATTTTGTCTGGGTCCCACTGAGGAAGGAAAATGGGATCACAACTGAGAACATCTGTAAGGAAACATGCAGAATGCCTTCATGGGCTGGAAAGGTTTTCTGCCACTGAATCAACTAGTTTTGTTTTAAACAGATCAGCAAGAGCTGAAGCGACAGGCTATCAGTCAAACTGGATTTGACTTGGTGCTTGAATCTATTCAGCAAACCAAAACACACCTAGCTACATAGAGCTGGCTAGTTCAGGTGTATAAAACACCTCCACACAGAATCTTAGAATTTACAAAAAAAAAAAAAGTCTGCACATATATCTGCATCTCAACAGATCTCTCACCCTGGGACTCCATGTCATTCCTCATTTCCATTTGCAGGATGGTCACTAAATCAGTCTCAGCACCAAAGCCTGCACCCTTCCAGTTAAGGAAGCACAAGATGCGTTTAACTGGCACAGCAGGTCTGGATACAGCTTACTGTTCTGCAGTTCTGTAAGATCTCAGTATCAGACAATAAAAGCCCAGTCTTTTTGAGACCTCAGTGTTCATTCAGCTACATATTCACCACATATGGATGGGTCTTCATATTTTCTCAGTACAGGTCCTATGTTCCTACAGGAAAAAGCCCAAATGTTTCCACCTCTGAAGAACTATTTTGTCTTTGGAACTGAACCTAATTGCTCAAAACCGCCAGCAGTTTATCCTTCAAGTTCCTGTCTATAAGGAAAGGTTCAAGAGGAAAGATGTAGTTTCTGACACCTAGCATTTCTGCTGGGAGAAACATTCAGGTTACTGGGGATGACGTGGTTTTGTTTTTTTAAATGAGATTTTATGTTTATTCTCTCTCAAACCTATTACAATAGTTTTTATTGTATAGAAAGAAGTATTTTAAGCAGCTCTCTTTAAAGCACTTGTGTATCCTGGATCTAAACTGAGAGGTCCTCTGAAACCTCTACAATGACTGTAATGACCTTGGAGACATTGAGCTAAGTCGTAATATCTGGTATTGGAAATAGTCCTGGCCAAGTTTTGAGAGACAGCATCCTCCATGCAGTCAAGCCACAAAGAAATTCTGAGAAAAGTTGCTATCTTAGATACAACTCAGGAACCAGCTTTTCAGAAGCCTCTCCAGAACTGCTGGACAAGAATGAAAAGCCACTGACAAACTTATTCTCTTACCTTTCAAAACAGGACCTGATAGACGCAGAACTCAGGAGGCTACTGAATAAAGCCCTTTCATTGATTCAAGATCTGAAGCTATCTGGAAATGGTGACAGTCTCCCTGGAGCTGTTGTGATCAGAAAGAAAGAGGGAGCAGGGTGGCTAAACGAGAACTTTAAGTTCTTCCTGTTATGTGGAGTGTCTGCCATAAAGTGTTGATAAGGCCCATAATTACTTCTTTAATCAAAGACAACTTCTCAGTTGCTGCCTTGTGAAACACAGCTTGCAGCAGTGGGGGTTGTGGCTATACCTTCCAAGAGGTAGGAAAAATGTCTCCTTTTTGAAGGACCTGCATTCATTACTTTTCAATGTATGGGTTTGCGTATTCCCACAAGAGAAGCAAGAGAAGCTGATTTGCAGAAATAGGACCTTAAGCACAGTCATTAAATACTTAACTTTCAAGTGTCCAACTGGAATAGGAGATTGGAAAATGGGTACAAGGGCACCCTCACCAGATGATCATTTCCTGTAGCTATGGTTAATTAAGGGACATCACATTTACCTGAGTAAGGAACAGGGTAGCAAAGTTCTGATGTCACTGCTGTGCAGCAGACAAAGCAAAGGATGAAACAGAAAATCCAGTATCTTAGGTATATTGTTCCCACAACATTAGTGGTAATTTATATGCTGATACTGGTTCTTTCACATTTCTGTACATACTCTTCCACTTCCTCTCCCTTCAAAATACAAATCTCTCCTCCAAACAGGGAGCAATTAATAGTCTCCATTGAGCACTAATCCCCAGGAATAGGTATGGATTGTTAATGGAGACAACCATCTTAAGCCCTGACTTTGGATGCTGAGAGCAGGGAGCAGATGCCCCTGCAATTATGAACTCTTACAGGCTGACTTGGGGGAATCTGGGAGCATGAAGTGGAGTCAAAGGAAGGAACAGAGACACAGAGGAAACTCTCGGATCACCCCGGAGAGGTGCCTTCAGTGGTCACACATACAATCTGCATTGAGGGTTTCCTTGCTGAACAATCAAAAAACAACTGGAAAAAAGGCAGTGAACAGTGGAGGACAAAGCTGGCTGATTATCTACATGTACTAAATATAAGCGTAAGCTGTGAAGAGCTGCAGGAAGACTTCACGACATGGACTAACTAGCAGATGAAATTCAGAATAGGTGTATGGTAGAACTGAGACCATGGAAAACAACAAGTTTACATACCTATTTCTGGCATGAAAATGTAAGAAATCATCAGAAAAGGAACAGAGAACAAAACAGACATCATTGCAGCACTGCATAACAACTAGACAAAAATCATCAAGAAAATCTGTTGAGGACTATTAACACAGAAATTGTCTCTAATAATGACATAGACACCCAAACTGTAGAGAAAGTATGACATTACAGGCCAGCTGTGCCCTTCTCTATAAGCATCAAGTCTTCCTCAGCAAGCGACAGTCATCCCTTTGATTGGTGGGACCAGAGCGGTTAGCACTGTGGGCTCCCAACTACCCTCAGAATTTGGACATGCTTGGTGACCTCGAGACAGCAGTCTGGTGCAATGTTACCCTTCTCCTAGCAGAAAGAGATTGCTGGTACAGTAGTCTTCATGCCACAGCTTGCCTCATCCCTTACACTGGGACAAAGGAGCAGGGAAGAGTGCAAACCCTTCTCTCCCCTCTTTCCACGTAAGAGACAGTGACTGAATTTCGGCAAGGCCTTTTGTGTCTAAACTGCCAAGAGACAGCACTACCTTCAGACAGGGCTCCACATCAATTGCTTTGCCCAGTCACCTTAACAAGGTCAGCACTGATAGCCTTACTGCTCGCATGCTCCAAGCGAAACTCAAGATTATAGCAAAGGTGGAGAACATTTTCTATCCTCCTGTCAGTTAAATGTAAATCACATGTATATTAACTAAAAGCAGAGAAGTTCTGGAGGTGAATCTCTTCCACATGAAGTGCAAAAACTAAGCAAACACCCTCACATCTGGAGTGGAAGGACAGCATTGGATAAAATTTTAAGTTTCAAAAACTAACTTTTGCCCATATAGCGGTGATAATGGTATCTGTAAACACCATTTAGAGACAGTTTTTACTCCTTAAGATTGCACACAAGCCTGAAAATTTTCATTTTTTTCTTTATCAGTGTGCTACCTTGTTGACCATTTCATATCAAATATTGCTATAAATGTTAGGTGAGCCAGATGCCTTAAACATAGGTGAGAAATGCTAACATTATTGGTCAAACAAGTCCTCATTACTACTGCAGACAACGAGACCTTTCACTCCCACCAACTCTATAGGTTTTAAAAGGACATAATAATCTGCTTACAACTTACCGTATATAGTAGATCCTCTGGAGTTACAGGACTGATGAAAATGGTACGGAGACACCGCAGGCAAGCTTCAATAAACTTCAAATCTGGCGACAGTAATCCTATAAATATAGACAAAAACTACTATTCAGTTTCATTATCTTTGTTTATTTTAGTACTTTAGGAACATTTACTAACATAGATCCATTAAGGGAAAAGTACCTTGCAATAAGGCTGGGATAATATGGCAGTCTAGTAGGGATTTGACATTATTCTCTGTACCCATTGCAAGGCTTCCGAGGACCACTGCACATTCTGTTCTCAGTTCTGCGCTGGAGGTTTCTTGCTGAAGTAAATACAGCAACCTGGAAATAGAATTATTTTTAAAGGAAAATTCAGACAGAAGAGAACTTCTAAGCGTAGTAAAAACCCCATCTGAATCCTGCTATGTAAAGAAAATGAAGTCCTTAATAGAAAGATGAAGAATGAACAAAAGAGTAAGATGAACACTTTATTCATATGAACCTTTATACACTGTGTGTTCCTACACAGGTTTTACTTGCTGTTATGGTAGAAAGATACCACACTGTATTTTCTAAAAATGTAGTGTCACAGTACTGATATCCGGGATAAGGTCTTTCAAGATACCAGGAAGATCCCAAATTTCAATTAAAGGAAACGAGTCTGCAGTTCGACATTAATGGGAAAGGGAACCTCATGCATCTCCCCTAACACCTAGGGACATGGTTACCACTATCATGATGGTTGTTATCTTTGGCAGTGATTTCTTCTGGGTCACCGTTGCAAAATAATTCCATCATCAAGCACAACCATGGGGGCTGAGAGTAATCCGAGTTTTGAACACTGAGAAATGATCATATATGAACGTAAAGAAGCCCAGAAAAGTTTTATGTGCACAAAGGCAGCTGAATTGTAGCTAAACAGGATCACTTCAAGCCTAAAACACATCTTTCCAAATGCGTACCTTGGACCTCAATCAATCTGGATTCTTTATACAGTATCAAGATACCTAGGAGCCCCTTTGAACATATTTTAGATTATGTCAGTAGCACCTGAATCATAGTGGAGGTCACCAAACACTTTCAGTCTACATTTGAGTCATACAAAGAGCCCAGATAGCAACCAGATTCCTAACTCACATCAGCACAGAAGATAATCACTTTAAGATTCACGTGGTGTGTAAGCTTAAGATGAAAACCTCTTAGCTAAGGGCTCCCACATTACACACAAGTCTGAGCAAAACTGTAACAGGTAGGATGACTTGGACACTGAGATACAATTCCCTCTATACATGCAACATACACAGTCACTTTTCTAGATTCACTAAGATAGAAATATTCTCAATTTAGTAACACATTACTCTGTCTAGTTTGAAAAGGTCTCTCCTAAGGCCAAGCAATATACTGAAGCCTTCTCTAGGAGCAAAAAGGAGCCAAAAGCCAGCATCCACCCCACTGCAGAAGGGGACAGAAGTAGTTACTCAGGTAAACAGATCCCTGAACAAAATGCCCCAAAACCTGACTTGTTAAATCAAAGGCAAGGGGAAAAATAACCGGAAACACAGTAACTAAATGCAATTTAGGTACATGGGACTGGAAAAGGCCACCAAGGGAAGTGCAAGCAGCCCCACAACGACAGTAACACAGAAGAGTACCTTTAACACACACTCTAAATGTTTCCCACTTACATAAGGCAGAAATTGCTTCTTAGAATCCCCTACATTTGAAACCTAAAGTAAAAGGCCAACAGACATAACTACAGCATGTCAGTGGAAGAAAGCTATGAGATCAAAGGTCTCTTCTTCCTGAACACAAACAAAACAGTTGAAATGTGGCACAGAATTAACATGGGAGATGCAAGCAACCCCAAAAGCACAGATATCTTTTCTCCTTTCAACTTCCTTCAGATTCAAAGGATCAGACTGGCATAAATTCAGAATGGCATAGACCTCCAGAGTCATTGCCATTTTCTTTAATCCACTCCATTCACAAACTTATCAGACAAAGGCATCCAGGTTCTTTGTCCCTACTTATGTTTTATCTGAAAGGCCATTTATTCCTGATGTTTAGAAACCTCCTCTAATTTCTTGTATAAATCTATTCCTGACTAATTTACATCAATTTCGTACTGCATATATATTATCCTTTAATTTATATAATTCTTCTCATTTCTTACAGTGACCAGCTAACGGTCCTGAGGCACTTTGGCCCAGACTGCCCACATGGCTCAGCAGAGCTGATCTGCTCTTTGTTCTACATTTTACTGTAGGCTCCTTTAATATTCATAGAGCAAGGTATGCAAAATAGGCTCAGATTATCAGTTGTTCCACAAAAGCATATCTTGCACATCATTTGTGCAAACTCAAAATTAACCATACCTATATTACTGGCTTCTGGAAAAGGAACAAAAATTATACTTCAGGCAATTAAATTACATGTTTCTAAAGCTACAAATTCTGGTATTGTATTCTTTGAAGTATCAGCTGCACTATGTCCAAGGTAAAGATTAGTGCTGTTTCTGAAAGACTACAAAAGAAGCAAAATACATAATCAGTGTTATGCAAAATCATCACAAAGGAAAAAAAGCATTCCACTTCCAATCCGAATGGGACAGAATAACCTTGCATTACTATTACTTCTTTATAGACAGCTGGTTTTGTTCTCTGCCTTCTAGATCACGTAAGGATAGACAGGAAGCAGAAGCATCTTTTGTAATGTACAAACACACTGAGTGATCCTGGCTAAAATTCATCCTTGAAAAGATGTTTTTTTCTGCACACTGAGCTACTATCTGGAAAGTGCAATCTCATCTACTGTTCTAACTCTGATTGACATTTGCTAACTGCCAAGAAAAATCCCTTACTGAAGAAGATAATTTGACAGGAATTACCATAAGCAGATCAGAAGATGAATTAATTATTGCAGTAACCTGTAGAGCTGTTTTATTTTAACACCAAAGACTTGACTTTTCTCGACTCTTCTAACTTACGCACATACATTTTGTAAGCTAATGCTGCACCACAGTTTTCAATATGTTCTATTTGTAACGCCACTGCTAGAAGGAGTTATATATCTTCTATAATCAGTATCACTATTTCACAGCAAAATTTAAACTTTTTTTTCCCTCTGGTATTTAAAAAGAAAGCTGAAAGATTTGACTTTAAAGAGTTGGCAATTTAGAAAACATGCTGACAACCACCCAGACCAGTCAAGAACAGAAATCAGCAACAACATAGATACAATCTTTCATCTCTGCACAAGGAGTAAAGAATAAAAAGTTTTAAGTCTGTTACCAAAACGATTTAGCTTCAGGTATAAGTAGTTTATTAAAAGTTACTTTTTGCAATTATTTTAAATGATACAGTATATGATATAGTAATTTTAGAAAGACTTAAGGCACTTGATTCCTACTGTTTTCACTATGCTTTCTCAGTCTGCTCCTTCAAATGTGTGTTAGAACTCTTCAGTGATGGTGTCTGTAAGGACATACCCAGGTTCACCCATACCTACACTACAGTAAGCAGATCTATTTATGATGCAGGAACATGAAACTGATTCATGTAGTTTAATTTAGCATGTACAGAACAAACATGCCATCAAGCAACATAAAACAACTTCCAAAGTGGTAATAAAAGGCTCCATTTTCCCTAAATCCTCAACCATACCCCAAGATAAGTGTTTTGGCAGCATGCTTTAAGTTTGGTTGGTTTTTATGGACAGAGCTGGGAAATACATTCCAGAGTGCTGGGGCAAAGGCAACTGGCCATTAGCATCTGTCCCCTTCCTGTGAGAAAGGTCTCACTCACACACTATGACTGACCACTACTAACTTGGAGATATGCTAAGCTTCATTTCAAGAACCAAGACTAAACCAATCCTTTCACTGGTTGTTTTCTGAGAAGCGTAGCAAGCCATTCAACAAGCCTTTCAGACACCGGGTTGTCTGGGGAATACTAGGAGACAACTCTGATGTAAGTGTTGGATCTAATTACTAATTAAAAAATGCCAGTAACAGTCACTTTTTTAAATAGCTTTCAATAACCTAGATTTCAATTTAGACAGGCAAGAGTATTTCCTTCCATTTTCACTATGAAGTCCTGAAAACCTGCTCTGAGATGCATCTTCCTTGTACAGATCACATCAATAGCCTTCCCTGATTATTAAGGACTTCAATAAATAACCTGTTCCTTGTATCCAGAAATGTTCAGTCATAGAATCATTGAATCAATTAGGTTGGAAGAGACCTTTAAGATCATCGAGTCCAACCATTAACCTAGCACTGCCAAGTCCACCACTAAGCCATGTCCCTAAGCACCACATCTACACATCTTTTAAATACCTCCAGGGATGCTGACTCTACCACTTCCCTGGGCAGCCTGTTCCAGTGCTTGACAACCCTTTCGGTGAAGAAATTCTTCCTAATATCCAATCTAAACCTCCCCTGGCCCAACTGGAGGTCATTTCCTCTTGCCCTATTGTTTCTTACCTGGGAGAAGAGACCGACACCCACCTCACTACAACCTCCTTCCAGGTAGTTGTAGAGAGCGATAAGGTCTCCTCTCAGCCTCCTTTTCTCCAGGTTAAACAACCCCAGTTCCCTCAGCCGCTCCTCATAAGACTTGTGCTCTAGACCCTTCACCAGCTTCATTGCCCTTCTTTGGGCACACTCCAGCACCTCAGTGTCGTGTCCTAAAACACATTTGTTTTTTTTTTTTAAAAGGGATTTTTACAAAATCCAAACGCACCCTAAATTCTGAATGTTATTCTTTTCCAAACAAAATAATTGATATTTTCTTTCCCTTAACACTCTGCACTTGGAACAGATGTTACAGCTACATTAATGTTACAGAGTAAAAATGAAACATGCTGACTATAATCTAGTCTTTCTATGTGTTTAAAATAGAAATCCTTAACTAAGCTTTATAATTAGTGAAGATGAAAATTTAAGTTCAGATTTTACATATAATAAATGTTTGAAATATTAATAATATCCTTTTCCAGATCTTTAAAATATGCCTGTGTTTCAGATTAGCTTTTCCACAGAGCTAGACATCCATGTTAAAAGATTTTCTGTTTCTTTCTTTAAAAGAGAGAACTGACACCAAGTAACACTGAAAATTAAGTAGTTAAACGACAAACTATAAAATTACGAAAAGTTTCAAGTGAGGAGAACCCATATAATTGATAAAGATGAAACTGTGCATTAATAAACTACTGTTAAACTTTAAGCACAAAGACCACATCCTTCTGTTGTCACAAGAAACAAAGGGATAGCACACTAATCTACATCCTGGACTGGTTTGTTGTTTCCAGGGTCTAGCATAGACAAATTCAGCAAAGATGTTTATAATACATTCCTCCTATGTATTAATATTAAAAAGATAAAAAGGTAGAAAATTGGCATGTACATGCAGGGAATAAAAGGGAAGTTCGTAATTTGGATTTTGGAAATGTAAAAAATACTAGTAAGGTACTTGTTCATAGTCCACATTTTTTTAAGAACACAATGTCCCTGCTTATCCTGGATCCCTTATCTCCAGCCTTATCCCTTATCAGCCAGCCATTCAACTTCTACCAAACCTGCAGAAATACTGGAACAAGGCTCTGCTAGAACCATCATAACTTTAGTAGAGACTGAGAGCTTCAGGACAAACCACAAGCACAGAACAGATATTCTAAAACAACAAAAAGGTGCTAATGTTCTTGTTGACTCACTCTTCAGCCTGTGATTCTGCAGTGGAACTCATTACAATGAGACAGGAAATTAAATAAAGCTAATGGAAAGATCTTGCAACATCTTCGTGAACATTAATCCAAGGTTTGATGCTAAGTAGTTTAAAATGCAATATTTAAGACTTTTTCAAGCTTGTAGAAGGCTTCCCTAAGATATTTTCCTCTAATGTTCATACAGAATAAAATTTCTTCCATTTGTCCATGCATTTCTAAGAGCAATTAACTGATTAAAGCCCCAGATGTCAGTAATGGTATCCAGGCAATCATATCTAAATGAGGTAGGGCAGTAGACCCAGAGAGATGCTTCGATGAACTCCATGAACAACTATGCCTAGAAACCAAAAATAAGGTCAGCTGGAGGCATGATGTATTCTGAACAACTGATAGGGATTCATCTAGGAAAACCACGCAATATTCTAATAGAAAACTTTCCTTGAAAGTAGCTGCTGAACAAATAGTAACTACAGTGGTTTAGCAAGGAAGATAAACAGTTTAGATTTTCCTTTCTTTTGAAGATTATTGAGATGGGTGTGGTGCATCACAGATGTGCACTGTAAAACAGACTTGCATGATTTAGACCTCATCAATCTGGTCTGAACACAGACCTCACAGTTTGCTAAAAATAACAGAAATTTACTCTTTGACATTCCATCCCACTTACAAGTTGTCGCAAAAATCTCTGAAGTTCTTAAAATACCTGCAGAGGAGATTAAACTCAGCTGTTAGTAAAAGAACCTTTTCAGCACTTCATCAAGCCCCATAAGCAGGCACATGGAAAAAGACTTCAGGGTAACAGTTCAAGTTATAGTACCATGAATCTTAAGATACCTTTTATCACAGTGTATGAATAAATAAGACCTTTAATTCAATCATGATTATCTGAATATTTACTATTAGTCCCCTTGCAAAACAGATGAATGCACTATTTGCTGGAATGATCATGATTTCTTACTCTATCTTGGAAGATGCTTGTCTTCCAGTTCTCTGCAAGAAGGCCTGAAAACTCTACCACGGAAACATATGTGATGAATATACAAACGAAGGTACTACTGAGGCATATTATTTACTGTTGGCTTACAGAATATTGAATAAAAAGTTAATGCATGCGTAGAGGTTGACCTCTGAACACATGGGAAGTCCCAGTGAGCATCAATCCCAAACTGTGAACTGAATTAAAGTATGAGATCAAACAGGATAGGACAACATACAAATTTAAAAAAAACGCTCCTTTTAATGCATTTTAAGCATTACTTTTCGAACAGCATAGCAGGAAGCAATCACTGGCCACGGAATTTTCCAAAGTGCAAATTAAGTATCATTTTAAAAGTACACAGGATAATTTCTGTAAAATATCTGAAATGAAAAATTAAATAGTTGTGGATTCTTACACACAATGACTCAAAAATATGAGCAATTTTTATGACTATTAATCAGAGAAATGTATCCTAAACTGAGATGTCACAGTCTTACTTCTGGAAGCAACAACTTAATTCAGAATCTCCAAAAGCTGGATCCAAGGGGCCTGGGCTAACTCTACTATCAAGCTAAAAAAAAAAAAAAACCCTACGAAGATAAGATACTGCTTCTGAAAAATTTCATACAAAGCAAATAGTACCTGTCAGTTTTTTAAAAAAGCCAAGTCAAGAAATGTGATGGAAGGACTCAGCTTTGAACTATACTATTAAAAATGTTCCAACTACTTAAATATCTGTAAAGGAGATAGTAACACAAACAGTCCACTGACATGTGAATTACAGAGAAAAACACCCTTCTACTTCTACAGTATTACAGTGCTGCAAGCAGTAGGGAAGTAAGCTGAAAAGAAAGCTTTTCCTTTAGGAACGAAACAAGGAGTCTCAGCTTACAGCTCTAGTAATTTGTTCTCATGCTTAGACATCTTCACTTACATTAATATTCTATGATTTGCTCTATATACATCACATAACTTGCATTCAATCTGATTTTTGTTCACTTAACTAAATCCAATGTTGGAGCATTATAATATCTACCGAGCTGTAAGAGGTCTAAATTAAAAAAAAAAAACCCACAACATTTTTCATGTAAGAGTAAATAAGGACTAAGATCAAGTTTTTCCTCACCTTTCTCTTTAATAATCAGTTTCATTTGAAAATAACTCTTCCTACTCTACATTGAGCCAGTGCAGTCTGATTCACCTTTTTATAACATGAATACTTTCATTCAGCATATAACACTCTGCTAACCCTCTTCCTAGTTCTTAACCCAAGATGCTACCAGCTCTCTAAAGTCGTTCAAGTGCACACACTTTTAGAGTAATTTGAAGGATACTGAAGTTGCTACAGTATCGCCTCTCCTTTTTGTTACTAGATGAAAAAAACCCCTCACATCCAAGTGCATTACCACTGTCAAATCTGCAGTCTGTATGAGCTAAATTTATTTTATTTTTCCCCCCCTAAGACCACTCCACAAGCCATTTAGCAAAAAATAAACACATCCTTTCTTTGCAGCCATTTATACTAGAATAAGTGAGATCAACACACAACCCCTGAAGCCCGACAGAGGTAAATTTACACTAACAACACTCAAAGCTTTTTAACTTACACAGTGAATTACACTGACTCAGTTTAGTATTAAAGTGTGACACAGGCTCAAATATTTTATAGGACTAAGTCAGTTGCCTTCATCAAGTAAGACTACTTTTGAGATGACACACGCCTTTTGTTTTACAAGAAATGTGTTAATAGGCATTATATAAAGCAACATCTTCATCCAGTCTTGTTTCAACCATCTTACCACTTTGCTCAAGACTGATCTCTTATGAATAAGTTCATCGTTGAACTGTTCACTCCATTTATCTTTATAAACCACCAACATGCAAACTTTACTCTAAGTCTTCCAGAAATTCCTGTGTGGAAATATTTTTTCCATGTTAAAACATCAGTGACTCAGACAGCCTATGACCACCATCTGAAAAACTACTGTTCCTTTAGACAAACCAATTTTAAAAGGTTTTTGTCTAAGGATGTTAAGCAACATTAAAACAAAAATTAAGATATGTTTTGACTTCCCATTCACCTGCATTTTGAAATTCTCCACTGTATACAAAATGGCTACACTATATTCCCACTCCATTTGATATCACCACCCAACATTCAGTATCTGCATATGAAAGAGGATGTCAAGAATACATTTTTGAATACTTTTTTTACAGATTTGACTGTTACAGCTCCTTAGGAACAGATACCACGAGGTATCATAAAGCTACCTTTTAAATGATGTTTTTAAACTTGAAACTTAAAATTCTAAAAAAATACACAATTTGAAAGGTGTCATTAGAAGTACAGCTTATATTAACAACTTCCTTTTTGCTAATAGAAAAGGCACTTCAGAGATAGAGGGCTGTGCAGCTTTTAAACAAAAACAGCTCTAATACAATTCTGCTGACTGCAAATATTTGCCTTGACTCACATGCACTTCGTAGCTGGGTTAGAAGTATACCTTGTTCCAGTTACACATAACCCTCATGGTGAGGGTTATTCCCCACAGAGACATGTAATTATGTAAACAGGCCCTGACTCCTGACCTGCTTTGAAGAAAAAAGCAAGGACAACAGCAGGAGGCCTATTAAGGCCTCTGCTCTCCAGCTCTTGCACCACTCTAGAGCAAAGGAAGCCTTTAAAAATACCAGCATCACCATCACAGATGAAGCTCTTTCATCTAAGTGTGCAAACCACTAGGGCTGGGCACAGATCCCTACCCTATGGAATACATGGCACAGAAAATCCCAATGCAAAGTGCAGCCAAGAACAGAACAGGGCATCAGGAAACAACTCCACCTTGCCCTCATAAGGATGTCTGAAGTTTGGACAAAACACCTCATAATGTGCGTGACAGACCTAGTAATACTATGTCCAAATGTACTGAGCGAACTCTTGAAAGAAAGCTGGTAACATGCCAGAGATCATGAATGTTTCAAAAGATGTGCATAATTGATAACTCGTATACTTCTCATTAACACCACCAGCAGTGGTCATGCAGTCCAAGTTGATCTGAACACCTTACAACTTCTGCAGTCAGGAGGTCAATTAGGTGGGAACTGAGGATCACAGAACCAGAGCTGTAAGGAATCTTGACAGATCCTCGAGTCACTGACCTTGCTCCAAGGCAGGATCATCAACCATTAGATGATTTGAAGTTACTGTCTTGTCTGTTTTTCAATACTTCCATTGGAGATTCATCACATTGTCACCAACAGCACCCTTTCAGCACTGCAAGGTGCACATGTACATACATTTCTCTACTACTACGGGCAGTCTTGCTCGCTCCTATGTCTGTGCTCATCTGTCCATTTTTTTTTTTAACTCAACAGAACAATACTTGCTTTTTTGTGAAAGGCAGTTTTTCTGTAATTATTGAACTGAAGCAGTTCTCTGTGCAGTCACACAAACATCAACACAAGAAGTGGTAGTAGGATATGATCAGAAGCATAGAGGGGTGGTTCTGTGAGATAACCCTCTGTCAGAAGAAGAGACCTGTTAAATCAGCTTGGCTTTTCACCTGCACCTTTACATACACTGCCTGGGTCGGAGACACAAAAGGCATTTTCATTAGCGTAACAAAGTCCTGATCCCAATGCAACAAAAGAGGAGATGCAAGCCACAAAAGCTGCACTTCTACCAACAAAAGTTTTCAGACAAAGGAAGGCAAGAAAGGAGTTGCTACTGAGCATTGAGGGATTAGGGACAAGATTACTCCAGAAATACTAATTTCAGATAAGAAAGATGCCAAGCAAAAATAAAGAAAAAAGCTCAAAACACAGGCATGAAGCTTGAAGGCCCATTTTAACTTAAGTCATCACCTCATGAGATTATGTTTAAAATGGAAGGTAATATTAGGACAAAAAGATGCTAGAATGTTGCATATTCAGCAACCCTTCTCTAAAAAATAAACCCACACCTGCAAAAAAACCCAGCTCCATCTCATGTTTGTGCTGTGTTTCCACACAGTTTCCCACTGAAACAGACCAAGTTGAAAAGGTACCATCACTGGAAGGCAAACTGGAGATCGGAATTTGAGTAGATCCTAGTATTCTCTAATTTTGGACATGATCTTGCCAAAAACTACTTTATAAAAGATGTAACAAGCTAAAAAGATCATAATTGTATTTTGTGCATCACTGAGCACACCAGATCTCTCTTCTGGAGAAGAGATACACAACACACTTTCTTCTGCAGTTAACTGACATCTTGTGCTAAAACAATTCATATAATGATTACAGATAGACCTATGGCTTTATTATATATTTTAATATATTTATTTTATTTCCAGTTTTAATATGTTTTTGCTCCCCAGAATATCAACTGACCAAGGGAAACTTAACAGATTCCTAGTCTTCTGTAAAATGCAATTTTGCTATCCTAAAAAAAGACTTCAATCCCTTTATTGGTAAGTATTTAAAGTCTAGGAAAAAAAGGTAGAACACCCAAATCTGATATTCAAAATTGGCATAGGTTTTTTGGAGCTTAAATTATTTATGCCTTTTTTTTTTGTTCCTCGTAGCGTGGTTTCTGAACACTGTTCATTCCTGTTAGAAACAAAGATCCTATCACATATTAAGACAGTTTATCTGGCATATCAAAGTCCAGTTCATCACCCAAAACACAAAAAAATAATCATATTGCCAGCCTCATATCTGTCACCTCACTATCATTTCTAGAGTTGCTCTCTAGGCCTCAAACTAGAAATCTTTCTTCACATGTCTGCAGGAGCAACTGCAGGCATGCTTCATCCCCTCCCGCTTAAGAATGGTTCGGGTTTTATTCTCTCTTTAACAAATGGTGTTGCATGGACAAACTGAACAGGGAAGAGTTGCCATCTCCTTTCCATAAAAGGGGTAGATCCTCCATGATGAGGTTTCTTCTCCCTCTTCCATGTCATGGAAGTAACTGGCTGCTCCCTTTTCCTCATA
Source organism: Aquila chrysaetos chrysaetos (assembly GCF_900496995.4). NCBI lineage: Eukaryota > Metazoa > Chordata > Aves > Accipitriformes > Accipitridae > Aquila > Aquila chrysaetos. The sequence goes on along the minus strand of NC_044013.1, from coordinate 28,007,563 downwards.
GGAAAGCATGTGTGGTGAATCTAGGAATCCCCCAAAGGTGCAGTTCTTCATATTTTTATTACTGTATTGAATCCTGGGTTTCTATGATTCATCAGAACTGGCAACTCTACAATATTCTTCATCCTTTATTAAGAAAAACAATCCACAGCCATTAAGGGTTTTTTACCTTTTTTAAATTATTTGTTTAACAAAGAAACTGAGAAAATAAACCATCAGATACAAAAATAGTCAACAGCAGACATCATTTACCATCAGTCACTCAGATAATAGAGAAAAAAACACACAGAGGTTAAATATTTCTCATATGAGTTTCCACCATTCATTGGCCCTTTCCACTTCACAATACCAGAACTATTCTGGCAAGAAAACTCTTTTTTGGTGGCTACCTTAAGATTAGAAACTAGAAAACAGTCAAAAAATTACCTGCTGTCATTGCTAAACCTTATCACATCTGTCTAGTAACCCAGCATTAGACTGTAGTGAAAACTGATGGCTAAGTTTGTTCTCTGAAATAGTTCAACAGCTTTACTGCCCCAGGTACAAAGAAGAAAATGTCAGATCTATGCAAGTTAACTCCTAATCCATTACTGTGCTGTTCCTTCTTTGCCAAAATTCAGTATCAGGTCCATGGATCAGTGCATATCTCCAAAGGTGGTTTAGAGAACCTCTGCGTAAAACCATTCCAGGATAGCACTGGGTTCAATACTGCTATATCTAATCCCAACCAGCCAGTAATTAGATTTGCGTGACCATGTGAACCAAGCACAACATATATTTGCACAAACACATCTGTCATGCATAATTTCAGCATATAAAGTTATAAATTAAGGAATTAAGGCTTTCATTGAAACTATACCCTCACTCATAAGGCAGTGCTTCCTTCTACTAGCTAACGATGGATTTAGAGCTGAATACTCGGGCAAGTGCTAATACATCCTGTCTGTACAGGAGATGGTTCTGTCAAGCAGATACTTGCATTCCTACAGTTGAAGGATGGGCTAGTACTTTAGGAGTAGTATCATAAAGGACACTAATTAAAAGAACTTCTAGAGTGAGTGCCTGAATTCAAGGATAACCCTGAGGGAAAACTAGACATATAAAGACAGTTCTTCATTAAATCAGATTACAGAATCACAGAATAGATGATGTTGGAAGAGACCTCTGGAGGTCATCTAGTCCATCCCACTGCTCAAAGCAGGATCAGCTAGAGCTGGTTGCTCAATATTCCAGCCATGAGGCCAAGCTTTCCAGGACACAAACTAACAGACATATTTTCTTGGTGTTAAACTAAAGTCATACTGGCTATATGCACAAGCCTCTTTATTCCTAAATGCCCAAACATAGGGAGTTTGTTGCTTATCTTCTACTTAAACAACAAATGAATTGTTTAACTAAGAACATTATCTGATATTTATCCAAGTAACTCCAAGGAAAGCTGTAAGCAACAGGGTGTTTTTTCACCCTGCAGACCTGCAACTGCGCTCACAACAGTCAGCACGCCAGTATGAAAGTATTGGATACGTAAGGGTGTTCTTCTGCTAAGCTCCACGCAGGATCAAGTATCAACATCATGGGTCATCTACGAATTTGTAATATCATACCTTTAAACAAGAATGGATCAGGATACTTGTGAGCTATGCAAAACCATCCTACCTAAGTTTTCTTTTTAAATCTCGAAACAAAAGGAAAACACACTCAAACATTTCAAACACTATCACAAATATGTGAATTCCTCTATTTACTTATCAGTACATCAGTTTTAATTTGTCCAGTATTTGCCAGACAATACTGCCTGCAAAAGTCTTCTTTATGGATACTTTTCTTGTGTTTAATATAGCCCATAGCCTGTATAAAATCCTTTTCCTTAGCTGCCAGGCTTTGGAATGTAACAGAACCTTCCAGTTAAGAGAGATATCTTCTCATCTTATTAGTGGGTTACACAGTTATCAAAGCAGAAGTCTTACTTTTTGGCAAACTCTGAAAGAACATCACCTGAAGGAATTTCACTATGTTTAACAATAAATTGAAACATAAAATTTCATGGGTGTCCATGCTGATGTGTTCACAGCCCTAGAAACAAGTTAAAACCCCAATAAATCCTTACTAGTTTTCACTTCCACAGACGAGCTAATGGTATGCTTCACAGAACTCAAATTTCAAATGATGGAATGGGTAAGAGTTTATCAGCTGTTCTACATGTCATTTAAAATGTGATCCAAAGAAATTAAAAAAAAACAAAAAAAACCCCCACCAGTTAAACAGAATCCCTAATAAATGACTTAGGGAAAGGTGAAAATTAACTATATAAAGTTCTATGAGGTGCACCTACCTAGAGACAGGCCTTTAGGTTTAGGAAGAAGTACACTACCACGTTACAGCTCCAAACAACTGACTTTACGCCTTAAGACTCTGGAGAACAATCAGATGGAAGTTAGAAAATCATTTTTGGTAAGTGACAAGAATGATTTAGTGGTTTTGTTAAAGGTCTTGGATGGTTAGGTTTAAGATTTGATTTAAAAAACTCTGTATTCATTTTGGAGCAAAGGAATAACTGAAGTTCTTAATGAGAAACTATCTCTGAAGTGGATTAGACTTTAAGTATTAAACTCTCAGTAATGATTAGATAAGCAATAACTTTATTCAGCTAACATTTTTGACAAAATAGCACAGGTCAGAGCTTTAACAGGTAACTGCAATGTACAGGAAGACAAAGCTATGCTCTGATGACTGAAATTTAACATTGCCTTCTCTACCCTCTGCCATCCACCAGATGAAGGAAGAGGAAGAGAGGAAATACGTCACAGGCTTGAAAGGCCCAGTTGGCAATGGGATTACAAACCACTGAATGCTGTATCTTTCAGGATACCAGAAAGCGGTCCACAGACTTGCAAGACAGAGTTATCAAGAACTTACTCTCATGTGCATTTCATTGAATGTTTTTCTTTTCCAATTCCATCTCTGTAAGCCAGAGGCTTTAGACTGTTTATTGCAGATTCAGAAAGAGCTTAAGCACAATAACTTTTGCCTACAACAGAACCTTACCTACTCTCTTTCAGTGGCCTTAAAATGTAGTTAATGTGCAGTTTGTGGGAAGGTGTATATAGGAGGCCACAAGATACTGCAGAGCTGGGATGGAAAGACTGCTTAGCTTCTGAAGTTATGTCAAAGAATGACAAGATATCTGGGTGGTCCTGGTAACAACTTAAGTGAGAGTCTTTAGCTCCCCTACACCTTAGGTGTTATTAAGTGGCAATGAATATGATGACAATATGATTGTCAGCCTGGACTCCACAGTAAACAAGCATTTTTCTAGCCTCTATTATAAACTCCACCAGAAAGGGGCTTTGATGACAACTCAGAGGATTGGGAGCCAGCAGCACTACAGACTAACTGCTACTAAATGAACATTGTTTCATTAAGTCAGAAATCCTCTATCAAGATGACGTAGAAAAGAACAACTTATATTTGAACTGAGGACTCAATCATTTTCCTGAGATTTAGGAGGTAAGAGCAACTGACAAAAAGCTTTAAATACTGAACTTGGACTCTGAAGAGGTGTCTGACATGTTCATAGGCGCGAGAGCTGCAGTATTTGTTCTTACAAAATTGTCAAGTGAAGGAACACACCAATAATTAGTATGGACTTCCTCATTCTCTTATGTGGGGTAAAATGAAAAAAACTAGAAAACTGAAGGACAGTACAAGTAGCAAACCATTTTTAGGCAGGGCTGAGTTTTTGTTTTAAGTTGGCCTGCCACTGAAAGAACTTGGTATTATGGCATTAAAATACCTTTTTTCCCCCTGAACTTTAGAAAATTTATTTTCTGGGACTGCTACTAAAAAGTAACAGTTTCAAAAAGTAAAATTTCTGCAGTCCTGACAGAAGTGCCCAAGGCCAGCATTTGATCAGAATGCAAAGGAATAACTCTCATTCTGTAGAGAGGAAGAGATATAGAAAATCATTTCTTATGAAACAAAATCCACATAAAGGCTGGCTACATTTATATTATTAACACCTAGGACCATGTTGGTATACACATTTGTACAGTTCTTAACACTACTTAGTTCTTAAGTCCAGACATGGCAAGTCTGCAAGCTTTCTTCAATCAACTTTCTTTTTCTTAGCACCCTCTTTAGAACAAGTGGTCAAGAACTGACCATAGGTCAGACTGAACTTAAAAGGGACAAAAAAATTTCACTTAAGGTATTATCTGTATCTCCCTTTCTAAAGATGACACCACTAAGCAGTCAGCTTATGGTCTCAGGAGGCCACTGGCCTAGAAATGACAGCAATTCGGCCACTCTTCCCCAGCATTTTCTTCCATATGGAGATCTTCAAAGGACTTTGCATTTCTTTCCAACCAAGCAGCAGTCTAACGTTTTAAAATAAAAGGGATACTTCATACCTACCAGTAGTATTTGGCCCAATTTCAAACAAAAGATATTTCCTAGACTTGTTTCCAAACCTCATATGAGTCTGTTCTAATATTTGAACATACTGTTTTCTTTTCCACTAAGTGACAGAAATCTGAAGGGGTTCTTTGCATCTAAAGTGTTTCTTCTGAAAGCTTGCTGGAGGAATACTTGGGGAAGAAGAGAGAAGCAAGAAATGAGTAAACAAGAAGGTAAACCACAAGACAAAGCAGCAGCAGCAGAATTCTAACAATCCCCATGCAATTACAGAAAGGAATCAACTTCCCTTGGGAGACTGCAATCTAACGCTGTGAAAAGAAAACTGTTCTCCTCATTAACTTTACAGAGGAGACTTAAAACAAAGAATGCTAGCTTGCTTACTCCTATTCTTATTGAGGAAAAAGTTTGACTTTGCAGATTGGAATTCCAAAGGTTCCCATACTCTTAACAGCTTCAGTGGCCATTTCACGAATTAGAAGGCATGTCAAAAAAGCCAATGAATTCCTGCCACCTTGTTAGAGAAAACAACGGAAGGAGTTCTCTAATCCAAATGGTCTGTAATCTGTTTAAGTCTGTCTACAATACCTTGAGGAAATTCTAAAGCCTTCAGAAAGGCACTTGGGGGTAGATGATGCCACTTAAGTTTTAGCCAGCAAGAATCGTCTTTTCTCACAATAACCCAGCTGAATTTACCTTCATCTATACCTCTAGTCTGAAAAGCCTTGACATTAGATTTCCTGTCATTTGAGGATAACTTGTACTGAAGTGAGGGCAAGCATGATAGTTTACCTTTTAAAATTTTCCAAACCCAGTCATTTATTTGCAGTTATAGGTTAACCACAGAATTTACTTGGACAGCCAGAAGGCATTAACAACAGGAAAAAAAAAAAGGTTTGGATTTTCATTACTGGGCACAATACAAGTAACAGCAGAAAGAAGGATAACTGAAGGAACATGAAGTCCTACAAAATGTAAGAACAGTCAGATTCTAGATTTGGAAGCTGGAGGTCTTCTGTCCCTTTTAAAATGGGAACCACCAGAATAAACAGTGGTCGTGAAAATCCCTTAGGGCCTGTTGCCGAAAAAATTCCTTAAACTTTGCATAATCTTTAACAAATGTCCACTTCAATCTTTTTGTCTCATGTGAAGTCTTCTCTTAACCTGTTTACACGTGGTCAAAATGGAAGATAATTCAGCAGGTTTTGTAGAGGGGGTTTCCCCACAGCTAATCCATAGGGAATTTAAAGGGCTAGCCTTGACAAACTCAATCTGTAAATGAGAAGATATTCCCTGCAAATTAAATGCATTTTTTGACAAGCCAGAAGAAGCGTTCTCAAGCAGGACCGGTTTGGGACCTAGTTGCCATTTAAGCAAAAGGATCATAGGTGGGTCCCATACTGCTAGCACAAGTAATGCAGTGCTCATCGTTTTCCTTTTCCATTGCTGCAAATTGTGGCTGAAAGAAAGCTAGAGGAGAAGAGGGGTGAAATGAAAGCTGCAGTGAGCAATCCAGTACCTAAAGTTACCTGTTAAATTTGTACTAGTGGAATCAGGATCCAGAAAATGTTAATTAACATCAGCTGAAGCAGTAATTCAGCAATAAAGTATGGTCAATGGTTTTTAATCCTCTGAAGCAGGTGGAGAAGACAAGCAAATTATCTCAGATTTTTTTAATATTTTTAAATTATATTTTTAACATAACCTTACACATTTTCACTTGTGAACTCACCAGGCAATTGGCTGAAGAGCAGGATTAAGATACAACCACTTCCATCCATCATTAATATCATCAATGTCAGAAATTAGATTTCATTCCTGAGCTAATAAAGTTTAATAAAAGTCACCAAGACTATTTTAGAGAATGCTATGAAATTCTAAATTAAAATCATTACTCAACAGCCTGTTCTGTAACACATCAGCTTAACGATAGTTTAAGTCTCTCTCAGTTACATTAAAGTAAGTCTGCAGTCAACTACAACCAAAGTTATAACAAAAAAGTGCCTGTCATCAAAGGATCATTATTCCAGACCCATTGTGAATCAGTGAAAAGGAGAGTAGCAAAGGACATACCTTGGAACTGCTCCCAAAACAATCAAGTTGGCTTTTTGTTTGTTGTTTCCAATTACAGCATTTTTCATATCTCTGTAAATCCAGAAAGAAAAACAAACCCTGGTAAATTATGCTGAGGTACTGAGGGCTTAATCTATAGAAGTTACTATTTCCATGAAGGTTTATCAAGTAGTCTTCCACATGTCCATGCTGCACCTACAGGACTGAGTAGTGCTTCAGGGCACAGTTTCCACAGCCCACATATAAATACCCCAGAGCTCTGGGATTCCATTACGTCCCAGCTTATGCAAGTAAGTAAAAACCCAGACTATCTCACATGCACACCAGACATGAAAGTCTCACTACTGAGGAAAACTAGATATACTTGTTCTTTGTGCCCATATATTCACTAGACTTCTAAAAGAAAAAAAGACATTATTGGTTGGGAAATCAAATGTTGGTAATTTAAAATATTAACTGAATATTGTACTGGGTGCAGGAAAAGACAAGCTCAAAAAAAAAAAAAAAAAAAAAAAGAGGAACGAGGAACTATCACCAGTCTACAGAGACCAGGCTTTCACTCTCCTCTTCACCACAGGCTTCCTTTTGTGAAATTCAGCAGGACACCTAAACATCTGTATGTCAAAATCCCAGGAATAAAAGGGGAACAAAAGCATTTTCCTGTCTGAGAGTTACTGCAAGGTTAAATACATTAAAGGCATTCATACTGTGGTAAAGGGACAAGAGAAGCATTTTGGAAAAAGGACACTGGTTGCACACACTAAGAGGTCCTATGAAAATGCGTTGTTTGCAACCTTCTTGTTCAGAAAATTGCTACTGTATCTTAAAAACCATCACCACCTTTTAAAGATTTTTTTTCTTCATATGAACATATTTAACATATATGAACATCCAGAGAATCTGAAAGCAAGCTAGCAACTTATGACCAGTTTCAGAAAATCAAGATGACACAGTTCTTGGAAACTTTCTAGTTGTAGGGGCCTTTATAAGAGCAGAGAACAAAAACAGTCCAAATACAGGTAATTCTTTATCAACAAAAAACAAAACTAGATTGATTATAGTGTTAGTAGTTGCAAAATTGATAAATTAATCACTGGCTAACTATACCCATAACTCATTTAAATAATTTAGGAGCTTTAGTGGCTGCTTTAAGTTACCACGTTTTCTTGCTACTGTATCACTCTTTCACCTGCTGTCTGCAAATTTTAAGATATTTAGAGCAGCCCTGTTCTTTAAGATCCACCTTGGCCTCCATTAACACTACACAGTCCTTACATACCCACTGAATGTGCAAATTCCACTGCAATAAGCAGTTGTCCCAAGCGTTAAACTCACTTCATTAGAGTTATAAAAAACTTCTTGGCCAAGGCAGGCAATATCTGGACTGGCATAAACAGAACCTTTATAAACCTCAATTAGTAAAAGGTAATTGCCCATTCTTCCTGAAGTATTTCTCCATGTGACTCACTCTCCTGTTGCATACACTTACTTGGCCACATAAGAGCATTCTAGGAATTTTAAGCAAAAGGAGACTAATTTCTCAAGTTTGGCTAGTGATCTTGGAGCTCCAACAAGGGAGCACCATTAAAAGCAGCTGAACACTGACCTGCAGTTCTGTGTATCTCTTAACACAGGCAGAGTCAGGAAAACACTTGACCCCTCAAGTGAGCCATTACTTAACATGAATCTGCCTACCCAGCACACAGTTTTACACAGCCAAGTATCAGCAACAAATGTTGGACCTTTCTATCTCCCATAAGTTTGGTAACTTCACACAAGACAGGAGGTAGAGGAGAAAGAGCAAGATCAGAAGACAGGCTAAGCTGGAAGCCCAAGAAAATTTAAGGAATTCACTTGAAGATTTCACTGAACTCAGAAACAGTACTCCAGTGGTTTCTATGCTGAATGCTTGATATAGAAGTATCCCAGTCATTTTTAAAGGTTTTTAAAATACAAGAATGAGTCCAAAACAGTGACAAAAGCAATGATCAGATGTCTCAAAGGAATGGAAACTGTACCAACAGATGTGCTAGGTTCAGATACTAAACTGCTCAGGCCACTCTAGGATTTCCAAAAAGGCTACCTCTCCCTGTTATCCTTAGGCACCAGCTCTCAAAGTCATCAGATAGACTACATAATATCATGTATCTGTGAAGGCATCTTGAGAAGCTAAAGAGAAGGCACTTGCCAAGCACTCTGAAGAATTAACAAACAGATTTTGGTAACATTTTAATGCTCTGCTCAGGTGACTTTACACATTATTTTGTGTTTAAAACAAACAAACAAAAAAACCAAAAAAAACAAAACCAAAAAACCCACTACCAACAAACTTCTGCGACTCCTGCACCAACTCCGCAATAGAATGACTTGTTAACCTTATAACTATTTAATATGTAATAAGTACTGACTATTAGAATTTGATTTAGAGACCCTTTCAGAAGTGGCAGGAGCATAGCGAAGTTCCATACCGCTCAATTTAAGAGGTTTAGTGAGGTCGCAGTCCTGATCTGTAAATGAATCAGATGAGTTTCTCCATCCTAGTTCATAAAGTTCCTCAGAAAGGTCATGGCAGATAGACAAGAAATATCACAAGCTTGAGATTTCTGACAAAAATCCAACACGTACATTCGACCACTTCAACTTGCAAGCAAGTAAAATACCTTCAAATTAGTAAGGTGACCAAAAACTGTCAGAGATCGGACTCAGCAAAGATCACCATGTTTGTGTGCATTATGCCTTGGCACTCCCAAGTTCCATGCTTATCTCTTCAAATTTGCCACTTACAGAAATGAACCTGTTCAATGCACAGGAAGCAGGGATATGGAAACCAAGAATATCCTTAAAATGCCATAACCCAATGCTGAATAATAGCAGACTTTCTTTCATTTACTATGAAAAATAATTATGTGATTCCATATTATATTTTTGGAGATTTTCCTGTTCGGGAAGCTAATCTCCTTAAGAAGTAAAGTACCACCATGTGCTGCCCTAGTCTACCAGGTCCTTGGTGTATCATGAACCTTGGAAAAACTGAGGGCAGCTCCCTTATTTGAAAACATCATATCCAACAAGTTTGAGCTTGACTGATTTCAGATCCAAGACAACATGAGATTCATCCAAGGAGAAAAAGCAGTAAAGATCACTATCTTCTACAAGAGGTAACAAAGAAACTTCAGAAATTTGTAGTCCAAAACTGGATACCCACTTTATTTCTGAATGTCATGCACACTGCTCCCATTTCCTACTGTGAAAAGGAGTCCTTGAAATGAGGAAGAAGGAAACAGCAGCAGAAACACAATCACAAAGAGATGAGACCTTCAAAAGAACAACTAGTCTATGGTGATTCTAGGCCTAACCTGTGAGAAGACCATGATCCAGAAGAGGGAGATACACAGGCTTACCCATAATCAGCTCCAAGCTCTCAGACAGTTTATCAACCCTACTGCCAGGCAACAGCACAGGGTGAGCAGCTTCAGAAGAAAAATGCAGATCTTACACATGTACCTAGTACATTCCAGCACTACTTAGTTTCTCAGCCTCATAAAGGTAGCTTTCTATAGAGCCAAAAGACAAACCATGAAGCTTTCGCATGACAGAGGTCTTAAGATGCATTTGAGGTTCGTTTTTTTTTTTTTTTTTTTAATATCCTGTGTATTAAATCTTATAGTTTAGATTCAAACTAAATTCAAAGTCATTTAACAAAATAATGTGAATTACAATAATTTTAATCCATAGATTTAAAATCTGATAGCTGATATTTATGCCTACACTTACTATAATGCAATAAAGTAATTTCTGTGAAAAAACTTTCAAGCAGGATAATATAGGCTGCCAACAATAAAATAAAACAAAGAGATCCTCGCTAAGCGCTTGGAAATACTGCTTCCTGAAGTGCTAAGCCAGCTTTTTCCATCTCTTATTGCTTCTTAAAGAAATAAGAATATAGTTTCATTAGTTCAATCCTGGGACCACTCAGGTTTAAGTTATGAAACTAACTAGAGGCTGAAAAAGCAGAAAGACTTATTTTCTTCCTACAAACTCTAAAAAAGGGGAAAAAAAATTATCAGGTGAGGTTTATCAGCTCTAACAGTCTTCTGGAATATAGCAACCCAGAAGCAATCAGTTCAATTAATTAGCTATAAATAAAATGCAATGCATGCTAGTTTCATAAGTGTATTAGATAAGCAAGAAGCAATATTAAATATAAAAATTTGTGAGTAAAATATAGCCTTTAAGTTTTAATGAATCCTAGCCAAAAAAAATATTATGAAATGTCTTAGTCCTAAGAAAATTAGCATTCTAGTCTGTTAATGTAAATTATTATTGTAGAAACAACTTAAAGTGCTGAACTTCGTCCTAAGCAGAAATTATTGAAGTTCAACATCTTCACCACAAAAACACCAGAAGTGTCCAGTAGTTAGCGTGCAGTCCTCTGAACTGGTATGAGCTAACTTCCCAGCTGAGAAAGAACAGACCTCCAAAGCATTCCTAGCAAGCCCCAATACCTGCACCTCTTCTGCAAGAGACCATAAGAAAATAACATGGATACATGGACTCCTTGGTGAGAATTTGGTTTTACCTACATTTTATATACAGTAAATCAAGCACAAACATAAGAAATTTTAAACTTCTGATAGGAAGCTCTAGAGCTTTCCTATGTCACCTTCTAGCAAAGCAACACAAAAGATCTTGAAACAAGCTAAAGTGACTTGATGAGGAAGCAGCAGTAGGAACCACACAGAAAAGGAAGAAATAAACAGCCTGCATATTTTCTCATCTTATGTCTTTTGAAAATAGAGTAGGTAGCCATATTTAAGAAGTTCCTAGACAGAGAAGGATATCAAACATGAGATGAACAATCACAGAAGGAAAAGTAGTCCTAGAAACTTCCAAGCCAACGCTTTCACTTTTAGTCTGAAACAGTTACAAGAGATTCCAAGACAATTACGCACACAGAGGAAGCAACCAAAACAATGTGTTGCCAGACCAGAAGATTTATCTACCAGAGGCTGATCAAAATTACAAACAATAGAATGACGCAAAGCATCATTCTGAAAAGGTGTTCAAAAACTTAAAATGCAAATATCTAAAAAGCTGAGGTACTGGTAGCTGATACAAGGACACAGCTCAAATAAAAACTGTCTGCCCCAACTTCAGGAGAGTTTCTAAGTTTCAATATCATATAAGCAAATGGGACCTGGACTGGCTGGACTTGAGTCAGAAGCTAACAGTGGAACTAAAGTTTTGACAATTATCCTTTCTGTAGCTTTTGCCTCCTTTTCCTTCTCCCTTCCTCCCACTCTCCCATTTTTGTGGACAGAGGCAAAACAATCAACAACAGGAATTAATGACTAATTTTGCACATTAAAATATGCCCATCGTTATTTTGAGAGAATTAATTTCTAAGATGGACGCTACTTCGGCTTGAATATCTTTTAATTACCCAAGTGAGTTGTTTACTACCCCTTTAGCAAGGAGCATGTTTGTACTAAAATGATTACTAGTCCAACCAAGTGACTAAAACATTAAAAACTCCTGCCAACTCAAGCAAACCACAGTAATCATAAATCAACTTATTTTTAAGGTTAATCATCAGGTTGGGAAGAAAAGTTTCAAGATTTCTAATCCCATTCAAAAAAATATCAGTTGATGCAAAGAAAAAGATGATTTTACAGGAAAGAACAAAGTAGCATACAGAGACACTGTTAGTCAACTTGTTTGAGTTTTAACACTTGGAAACTGTTACACAATTAGCATACAGTGCAAACTAAACAAACTCAACATTTAAACAAGGAAACCCTAAATACATGGTTGTTCCCAATCTTAATTCTGTACTCAGACACTGCATAAAATCAAAGTGCTGTAGAAAAATAGCACAGGGCTATAATTACAGCAATGCAGAACAGTATAATTTAACATTCATAATGCTAAAACTGATTGTTTAATCCAACTTCTCCGTATCACAATGCCACAGAAACTGCTTGAACTCCTATCTGAAGTAACCTCTTTGGAGAGGCAACTTACCTTGTCGTAAGTTTTCTTGCCAAGGAAAGTCTACCAAATAGAAAGGCAGGCTGTTTCAATGATCCATACCTGTGGTTAGAAATATTTATACCTTATTCCTACCCTGAATCTATCCCAGTTTCCAATACTTATCTTGCTCTGTGTGTGTGACAGACTGAAGAAACCTCTCATATCAAATCTTTACTTCCATATAAGAGCTTATGTCAGTCAATTCACATGCTAGCCTTCTATATCAAGCTTAACAGCTTAAGGTCTCCATGTCTTTGGCTTTAGTTTCAACTCAAGTTCCTTTCAAATCTCTAGGTTGACTGACAAAACAGGAAATGCTGCTTTTCCCACCTCTCTCTCAAGTGTGTTTTATTGCCTCATCCTTTGCACTGAGTCTGGAAATTGTGCTACAAGTTGCATGAGATCAGTGATCAATAGAAAAATTGCCTACTCAACCTTAAGAATGAGGTAGCTCAAATTTAAAATGCTTGAAGTCAGTGGAGGATGGGAGTTTAGCTAGCTTTTATTATGTAAACTTTTTAAAGTAAAAAAATCAAAACCACACAAACCATAGCTAGAGCTCTGTATTATCAGCATTTCAATTTCAGCATCAATCTCTGCTATTTAAATAAACTAGGTCATAACAGCAAAGAATTATCCAAAGAGAGGTGTGGGGAAAACAGCTGCAGTTCAGCAGCACGCTCGGAATCTGAGAGATCTCCTGCTCTGTGACGCCAGATCAGCAAAATACTTTTTTCAGAGCTATCCTGAAACAGTCAAACCGCGTGAAAAGAACTGCCTTCACCACTGTTGCTTCAGATGAATAACCCAAACCATCAAATACAAGGAACTGTGTTACCTTTTTTTTTTTTAGTGCCTCTATCTCCCCCCAAGGATAGTTCCCCTCCCAGGATGAAGTAGTGCCTTCAGCATTTAGCAGTATATCCCACAGTTAAAGCAAAAATTAAATGAAATTTCATTAAGCAATGAGGCATCCTGTAACACTACATTTTTCTAGCACTATTTTTCATTCACTGTCTCTTGATTTAAAGTTGGTTTTGTCCATTCTCCCATTTTAACTCTACCACTCATTATTGAAAGCATGTTGTCCACCACAAGTCATTCACATAGAGAACTCTTAAGTTTCATTCAGTACAGGAAAATACCTTAAAATGGCCTTCCAGCACCTGCTTAGCTGTTCTCTGATGTTAACTCGTAATATTGTATGACACGCTGTCCACTTCAGCTTAGGCCAGCAATCACTGAAGGATCACCAAAACCTGTTAATTTGACATTGCTACTACCTGTTAGATTATGATAATCTAAAGTCTTTCTAACATGAAAGTATAGCCTCAGATTTTTAGCTCCAAATAGCTATCAGCTAAGATGATGTACGGGCCTCCATACGCTTTAGTCATTCCTGAATTTCCTTTTTCAAATGGGTATTACTAAGTGCTCACTAGGACAGAAACTCCATAATTTATCTATATCCAAATAAACTCTCTCATTCTACGTATGCGAGAGTTACCGGACATTTCAGACAACACATATTTGAAGTATATTTTAGCAAGTAATTTTACCAGCTAGCCTTCCTGCTACTTTAAAATTCCCAAAGAAAAAAATAAAAATAAAAAAATCTCAACACATTTAAATTATCAGTTCAGCACCACAATACAGCATACATACTGAATTCATTTTAATCATCTGGTAGACAAATGAATTGGTAAACAGAGTTCTGTCCTTTGAATGTTACTAGAAATGTCAACCCTTTACAGGGAGCTAGCCTAAAAGAAGACAGTTCCATATTGCAAACTGAAAATGAGCTTGTTTTGGAAAGTAAGTGAATTCAATTTTTTTAATGCTGGTTCTGATCAATTTGAACTGGCAGCTTAGAACCAAAAAAATCAAACTCCAAATATTAAGAGCCACAAATTCAGTAGCATTGCTGATTTTGTGGCACAAATCCCTCAGGCCCAACCTCTAGTTCAGTCCTAACACCCTCTACACACCCCCAAAGGGCATAAAAACTATTTCTCCCTCAGCTGCCTGCTACATTTTGCCCTCCCTTACAGGCAACCACCTCTCCTCTGCATTTGTCTAACAGATTAATAAAGTTAAGTTAAACTCTGAATGACCTGAGTATTCAACTGTGCTCAGTTTGAAGTTTGCCACTTCTAACTCAGACCTCAAGAATTTTGTGACCAATACTCACTTGATTTTCTCCAGCTACATCAGCTAGTCTGATAGTTGTTTCAACTCTCATCCTACTTACAGTCTGAAATCATCACAGCAACAATATCACTACTCTGAGGTTGGCATCAAGAGAGGAATTTTGGAGAAAAGTGTCTTCATACCCTTCTGAAAGGCAGTACTGAAACAGATTCATTAATCATCAATCCTCTCTCACAGGCTCAGAATGGCAACTGCAAGGGTTGAAATATTAAATAACCCTATTAGGTTGAAGACTGCTAGCCAAATGTAATAGGTATACCTAATTTCCTAAAGTTTAGCCCACCTCTAAATATTAGACCAGGAGTTACAATACATAACAATTTACTTGAGAAAAATAGTATTATGCATTTTTACCTTTTGCTGCATTATAAAGAAAGCACAAAAGCAAAAGAGTATTTTATTCTATGACAGGAACACTCTTTCCTCCTATTGCATCTTCCTCTCTTCCCTCTGTATCTACACTATTCTTCCATCTGACTCTACAAAAGCAATTATGTTCAAAAAACCCACTCTTCACAGAGCACTACTTAATTCTCAAATGATGTTTGAGGCCTTTCAATTTCACCTTCTATCACTCTGAAAAGCTTGTCTAGCTATTAGATACCTCAGCTGACCTCTTGAAAGGGAGAAATCAACAAATGGAGTAGTGCTCCCAGCACCCTCTCAGCATCACCTAAACCAGCTCAAATTTCTGTCAGATTCTGCAGCCTAAAGAACAAGCTTTCCATTTCCAAGCCACAAAGAGCCTATCCTGCAGTTCACAAAGTATCAACAGAAGAGTCTCAGGAGCCTCTTCCCTCAACACATGAATAACACTGCACAAAAACAACGCTTCAAAAAATTACATCACTTGTTCTTAGCCAACTAGACCTCAAATTTCCCTACTGCATCTGAAAGAATATGTATTTATTACAGAGTACTGCCTAGGAGATAACAGAATCGATCAAAAATGTACAGAGGCAAAAGTATAACACGAACAATCCTCTAAGGACTGCTCTGTTTCTACAGGGGCATTCTGATGAAAACTGAAGCAAGGGAATATGCAAAGAACAAAACATGGCTCCTGCAGAAAATTTAGGTTTGGAAGTGCCCATTGAGAGCCTGAAAACATGATTGCATATGTTCAGGATGCACAATGTGAAAACAAGTGCTATTCCTCATTTAGTCTTAAAGAAGGTTTGCTTAACAGGACATGAAGAACAAGAGGCAGAAGTAGCCTCTTCATAACCGTCTGAAGGTGGTACCTGTTGCTCCATTAGAACTGGGATGGGAATTTCTTCTCTTCCCACTCCATGAAGCTGCCTCTTATATTTCACACAGCTTTCCCTGCAGGCATGTATGGAACACTGCACTGATGCTCTCATTCCAATTGCCATAGCTGAGAAATACAAGACACTATTACACACACATCTAAACACGTGCCTGGAACATTTTTTTCAAATCCAGGAATACACAAATGAAAGCAGTTGGATGTAACACACACACACAGTTTGAGGTGTTCCCAATTAATTTCAAAGCAACTGACCACAAAAGAGATACAAGATAGGTTCCATGAAAGCAGCATTACTACTTAAATATAAGGGGTTTTTCTTCTGGTTTGTGACTACCTTCTGGTATGCTCTGTTTGAAGAAGGCAGAAACCAGCAAGCAGTACAAAACATCTTCAGTCCAATGCAAGTACAAGTCCATCGTCCCTTAGAGGAGCTTTTAACACATACCTAACTTTGCATCGAAGAACCTACCGTAAAGGTAAGCCCAATTACATCTTGGTTGCATTAAAATGGCAGTTTCAGAGCATTCAAAACACTGAGTGTAACCACTAACCACTGCAGCACTATCAGTCTAAGTCTGCAGGGACCCTAAAAACATAAGTGTCCGATTCAAAGTGGTCTGCAAGTTCTAACCCGTATGCCAGCTATTATACTTTCCTTATCGACAATATCAATTCTCAAACACTCAAAATTGTACTGTGTAGAAAGCATATATAACTCAAATTATATATACTGCATAGATCTGTACCAGTATTGCCACCATAGCACTAGACATGCTCCCTGGGAAAAAGGAAGATACAGTAGATACACACTTTGAAATTAGTTCTTCAGTACCAAGTGCCATTTCTATAGGATGTTTCTTTCATTTTCCTGAGATATACAATGCTCACACTAGTTTGGAAAATGCTCGTCTAGTAACTCCAGCTGGCTGGATAAGCACATCCATAAAGCACAGAAACACCAGTAGCCTAGGAATTCTCAGTGCACCAGAAAGATGATTATTTACAAGCCTTAAAAGATGACACCCTCTGACTGCTGAAGAACAGCCTGATGAGAAACAGTTGAGACCTTAAGCCAGATTTGTCAGAAAGAATGCTCCTTTCAAAACCAGCCCTTGAGATGGAATTACATAGCTCTCCATAAAATGACAGATTGCCTCTTTGAAGACATCAGGCTAAATGTAAGCATGACAAAACGTTTCTCAAAGAAGACACTGACCAGCAAATAAAGGACAAAAATAGGTATCAGTCTTGCATCTGAATAATGTGGTCCTGAGCTTAAGAGCGTGTGAAAAGCAAATGATAGTCTAAGGATCACCACCCAGAGTTGTTTTTAAAAAGAAATAAACACTACCACACTGAAAAGCACAGGATGATGTTGCAGCAACCATCTTGGGACAAATGAAGCTCTTATAACAATGCAGAAATTTACAGAGCTATCTGTGTTGTGCTCCTCTGCCAATAACGGCAAAATATTTAAGAGAATTTCTGAGAGAACACAGTATTTAATCCCTTACAATATGTTTGAGGTAGTCTATGCATTGTCAACACTAAATGTATTCGATAGCTGCATACCTGACATTAATGCTGACCTTGCAGAATGCAAAGCATATTTGAGACAATTTGAACTGTAGAACAGTATGTAGATGAATGGTTTAGAAAAAGCACTTAAGTAGACACAAAGCAAACCTTTAAGACCTCCCAAGCATAAGCATGGCCACAATGTAGAGTTTATGTTTACAGAAGGAAACTACTATATTAAGCTTGCTCATTTATAAAGACAGTAAATAGAAAGGTAAATACATACACTGCTATACAGATATGGGTATGAAGATGTGGGCCTTGCAAACTTTAAATAGTTCACTATCAGGTACAGTAAAAGGTAGTAGTCATCCTTGCAAGAATCTCAACATTTCGAATGCTGAACTGAAATTCATGATTTACTGGCAGGTACGCACAATCTTCCCCTTCCTATCTACTATCAACACCCAGATGAACATGACAAAAATTATGTGAATAAGAGTTCTGCAGGAAACTTGACATTTTGAAATAAGATAACAGAACCACATACAGCAATATCAGACAAAAGGGAAATGCTTTCTCAGTTTTCCCATGAGGAGGAAAAGGAAAAAGCTCCTAGCCAGGTAAGACTTCACTGTCTGGACAAAAGAAGGTTCTGAACACCACCTCTCTGACAATTCATGGCAAAGAAAGAAAAACAAGAGATTTGATCATTTAAATACTTTCAGAATATGTAATTAAAAGCCTTCTCAAGTTACAAGATGACAACTGGATTAGCATGATTTTCAAATCCAAGAAGCATTTAGCTATATTTTACCCTTATCAAACCTCATTCAGAAGTTGGTTTTCATTAAAATTACAAAGATGCAATTAAAAAAAGCCCCAAACCCAGGTTATTCATTCAAGCATCTTTAATAGCATATGAAGAACAGGACTATTGTAACTGAAGACAATCTGCAGAAACAAAGCCTCTTAAGACAGCCTATTTTCTGATTCTTGATCAGATATTCATACAGTTCCATCAATCAAAATAAAAATCTAGGTCACCAGCATTTTCAGCCAGGATGCAGGAAAAACAACCAGCACATATCAGGAACCAAAGATTTTCAGCAAAGTAGGAGAATATCTGGTAAAGCTTCTGACAGACACTTCTGGTAGAACTTTAATCATCCTCTTCTACTCCACCCCAAATATCAGTTCATTCCAACCTCAATACCTCTTCAGATACCCTGAAGTCAAAGGAATAAGGGCAAAGGAATATTTTTCTGCCCAAAGAGAATCTTGGATTGACAGAATTTTTTTAGATGTACACTATTCTAAATTCTATTTTTATATATACACTTTTCTAAATTGGACTGTTTCACACCCATCCACCAATATTTGGAAAATAACAAATCTACCCCATAGGATTTGCTCAATGTCAGGAAAGATACACTCTCAGAATTAGGATTCTAACAAGAGCATCACAAATATGGTTTACCATCCAAATATGCCCTTTGAAAGCTGTTGTGAAATAAATTGGTATTTCCTTGTCTTTAAATGCAAGAAAAGCATCTCAGCATAGAATCCACTGATATAAATTAACAAGATGAAGAATTTCAGATGTTAGCTGAGACAAAGATACTGCCTAAAACGTTTGTTTCTGGGAAATCAGTTATACTTCAAAAGATACGAATAACACCTCAAAAGATAGGGAAGGAATTACCAAGGGTTGTGGGTTCCAGTCCTTTGAAAAGAGAGCAGGGAGGGAACGCCACCCAGGGCTCAGAGCATCTGCCAAGGAGAAAAGAGGAGCTCAGACAACCCACTTGGACATAGGATGAGACACATCCTTGCCCCTGGGACCATCACAGCAGTCCTTCTAAGTAGGGGACTAAGGCGGCCAAGGAATGGAAGCAGAACCAGACTCTCCTACAGGGAAGGGTTAAGAACCTCTACATAGTTACAGTGGCATACCAGAAGTTTTTATACAGGTAAGGGGGAATTTCAACCAATAAAGTTTCCAGGAGAGTTTTATGTATGTTGTGTTTTTCATGTATTTCAAAGGGACACTAATTCTGATATGTTGCCCCTGGGACACCTTCTGGAATAATTTTTTTCATCTGCGACTGGAAAACACCTCAGCAACAAAACCAACATTCTTGGCTTTTTGATCCACTTGGTCCTTCGATGTCTTCTGGTGTTTTGCTAGGCAGCCACAGCCAGCAGGTTACTGGTAAGCCTGAAAACGTCTGGTTTCACCACCAAAAGTCAGTCCTGGGCAAGGACTTGTTTGCCATGTTGCTGTGTGGTTATAATAGAAAGCTTATAGCCCAAGGACAGCAAGAAAGCAACCAGATTTTTGCACCAGTTTTACTACCTATTCAGCAGGGCAAGTCTTCTACTCGCTCTTTCAGCCACTACCCCTTATCACTAGCATGTAACAGAAGTACTGAAATAAAATTTGCATCCAAATTAATTTCTATGGAAGCATTTTCTTTCAGCTCGCAGTTCCCATCAATGAGATAGAAGCCATGAAAAAAAATAACAAGCCAACACTCAGGCACGGCAGCAGGGGAAAGAGTAAGAGGCAGGTACACTGACTTGGCAGTGGAATAAGAGAAAAGCGTCTCAACAGACCTGGAAGAGGAGCAAAAGGTGGCCAAAAGGAAGAAATGTATCAAAAAAAAAATTCTGAATGCTCACAGAATGTTTAACCTCATTTCGAGCAACTGGGAGGCTGCGTTATGAACCACATGCACTACAGAGTGATAGTCTGCTAAAACAATACTATCATGTTTGCATTAAAGTTTTCCAACAAGATTTCTCAAAAAAAGACAGGAAGAGCTTCTTGCCCTTGATATACAACTCTAGTGGAACTCAAGTAAACCTAGTCTATGCACAACCAACAGCCCAAGTGTGTTTCAGATGACTTACATGACACCTTGCAGGACTTTCTGAGGATCGAGGTCAAATAATCTATCAACATAGTGGCGGCTACTAGCCGTTACCTCCTGTGGAGAAAAAAAAAAAAAAAAAAAAAAAAAAAAATTTTAATAGTTGATATCAATTCATATAATGGCAGACAAACAGGAATGGCTAACGCACCAGCAAGTCTACAAAACCTATCAGGCAGGATAGCAGCAAAACCACAGAATCATATTTAAATGTGCAGTTACTGCTAGGCAACATCCACACAAAGAATTAACCCTGTGATCAAGTGTGATTTAAAGAAGATGATGTACTTAAAGTAGATAACATGTTAAGAGTCAAAGCAAATTAACAGAGTGCTGTTTATGAACAGGGCACGTAAAAGGGGTCTACTTCACTTATCAGCACTGCCTTAAATTCCAATTTTATTATGTTTAATTACTATATAGAAAAAGCACAAATTCCTGAAAGAAAACATTTACAAGTTAACGTTGCTCAAGAAGCATACCCACAAATAAGCTCTCGAAATTAAGGAAGCTCGTATCAAGACATTTTTCTGTAACTTATTTTATCATAACATATCTACACATTTCAGAGATTGTCCGTCTATATACTGTCCCACACAACTTCAACAGGGACAGCAGCACAGTGTTCTCCATGTCATGCCATAGCTACTTTATAAGACAAAGTGAACCCTCTTCTCAGCAACAGGACCATGCTTGTAAGCTAACATTTATGCACCAATGATTTGTTGTTCCCTTTGAGAAGATCCAAAGTTGGAGATGGCAAGCGTTCCAAAAAACAAGGGTGGGAAAGGGGAAGGGAATTTTCCCTCCAGGTTCTCATGAACATGTGCCAGGGTGCGTTTCCATCATCTCACTTTTTTTTTTCTTTTTGCCAACTCAACTTTTTATTAGGCTTTTCCCATTTTTTCCTTATGAGTTTTCCTTGAAAGAAGCTATAAGGGAATTAAAAACTCTTCCTTGCTTTTGCAAGTATCTACTCTTGGGCTGAGTCTGCTCCTGCTTCCCCACCCAGATGTCAGAAGCACCAGCAGCTTCTTGCCCATGGTCTCACACAACTCTGAGAGAAGAAGAATCATCTAGAGGCAGCAAGACTGCTTTGTCTCCAGGAATACTATTAAATTATGCCAAATAAATTCTACAGATGAACTTCCACCATGTAATGAAAGACGGTATTTTTGAGAACACCAGTAAACTTTGATCTACCTGATTTATGTATTTATACACAAAAGTCTTCTGGACTTGAGAGAACCCACTGCTTTCTGTTTCTAAAATATCCTGGCTTTTACCCTATCAACTACTAGCTTTGCAATATGTAGAAGAAGGGCATTCATACCCAGGCAAACAAGTTTTTCAGGTAGTCCCCAAAAATAAATAATTTATCATCATCAGTTTCATGGTTCTCTTACCTAGTAAGAGATTCTAAGAAAAAAAAAAAAAAAAAGAAAAAGCACAAAACCTCGGCTCTTTTAAGCAGTATCCATGGTACACCTTTTGCATCGTTACTCCCAGTGCACAACTCTGATGAGCAGCAGGACTGGGCAACCAGCACCGGCTGTTCTACTTAATCTTTCCTTCCTTTCCCCATGGAAAGGAAAACTAGTGGTAGTTGTGAGACCCCCTTCCACAACACCAGCGCCCTGCCCGCAGATGCTACACATCAGCCTCCTCCCTGCAGCAAAGGCCAACGAGGCCCTGTCATGAGATCCCCAAGAGTTATTACGAGAAGATCAGCATTTCGCCACCAGAACAACACCCACCGGCTAGCAAAAGCTGGGAGAGTATGCTTCGCCAGCCACGACCAGCCCGGTACACTTCTGAGAGAGACCCTACTCTCCTCTACAGCAGCTTGGTTATTACAGCTCAAAATAATGTCAGCAAAGCCTCTTTTTGCTGAACAGGAGTTTCAGAGGGACCAAAAACGTTTACAGAGGGGCAGCCGAAGAGTCCAAGTCATGTCATCAGGTAAAAATACATTCAGAAGAGCCAGTACCTCTAACAAAAATGGGAACAGACACCTCAGAAAAGGGGGGAATACCGTTTTGAAGAGAAAAGCCCCTCTGGGACAAGTTGTTGCGGTGGGGGTGGGGGTGGGGGAGGGCACAAGGGAACGAGCGCCCTACCGACGCCCATGTCACCCCTGCGGCCCACCACAGCCCGCCAGACCCGCTCCCGGCCCCGGGGCCGGCCCGCCGGGCCCCCGGCCACCACACAAAGGGGCCCGGCAGGTGCCCGAGGGGTGGGCTGGGGGGGGTAGGGGGGGGAGCCCCGCAACAGCCCGCGGCCCGGCCATCGCAAAGGCCAAGGTCAGGCCCAGCCCAGCTGCAGGCGGGCGCCCCCCCCCGGCGGCGGCGCTAACGGGCGGCGGCGCAGGGGCCGCGGCACTCACCGAGAGGACGCTCATGCGGAGCGGCGCCTCCAGCACGCACGCCATCTTGGCGGACGCAGCAGCTCCGGCGGCGGCGCCCTCACGCTCGCGCGCGCGCCGCTGCCGCCGCCGGCGGGCACGGCCTCATCGCGGAGCGTAGCGTAGCGCAGCGCAGCGCAGCGCCGCCGGGCGGGGGAAGGGGGGTCGGAGGGGCGGGGGAGGGAGGGGGCGGGCGTGGGCGGGGCGCCGCAGCCTCGCGCCCAGCGAATCGGCCGACGGCGAAACCCCGCTACCTTCCGCCAGCCCGCCGCCAAGACGCGTGCGCTCCTCCCGCCCCCGCGGGGCGGACCCTCGCCTCCCGCGCGCATGCGCCTGCCGCCACCACCCACCCCGGCCGGGAGCGGCGTGCAGCCAGGGCGCTGGGCGCAGGCGCGGCGCGGGGCGGGGCGGGGCGGGGCCCTACGGCCGTCAGTTGCTGGTGCTGGTGGCGGGCGGGAGCCTGTGCTCAGCGTTCTCTTTTGCGGCGGGAAACGCTGCCTCCGCCGTGCCCGCGGGCCTGGGGGAGCTGAGAGGGATGAAGCTGTCTGCGGAGGCGCAGGCAGCTCAGGGGATTGACTCAGCCCTTGGTTTTTCCCTCAGCTCCGTTCTCCTCTCAGCCCCACTGCAGAGCTTACGCCACCCACCCTCCGGGAAGATGGCGAAACCAGGGCTGCGTGACTGACTTTACCTCACTGAAGCCCTGACACTGAGGCAAGGGGAGGCTGACCTTATCACAGGCTTCTCACACAGCACCCTAACAGGCACACACGCACACGCCCCTGCTGTTTTCCTAGCCCCCGTTCCACACCGTGTGGGACAGGGACACTAGCATGGTTTTCAGGACAGCCCTTCATCTGTCCAAGGACAGCCTGACTTTTTTTTATTACAAGCAACAAGGTTTAGCTTCAGCTACCTTATGTTCTGACTGCATAAGCGGAAATCAGAGATTTACAGGTCCTTCTGACACATCCTTGTCCTGTGTCTTGCCCCATCTGTGTGGAGTTCCTGGAACATAATGAAGACTGTGTGAGCGGGGTGTGGGTTGGTAATTCATCCACACCAGGTACATACAGACCTAGAGCGTTGTTGAGAACCGGTTACTCAGGCAGTGTCTTCATCTGGGACACAGGCATGGCATGCCACTTCCCATCCTCTGCCTTGCTACACATAGAAGGAACCCAAAAGACCTATTTTTTCATCATTGTTTTTGTTTGAATTTGTTTGGTTTGGGGTTTGGTTTTCGCAGAAAACACCCCCAAAATCCCAGCACTTCACTCAGTTTTGCTGTAGACTTCTATAAGATCGGGTATTTTGGTATTAGCCCCCCTGTATTTCACATCCTGAGGCATGGGGATACTAATTCTATGAACTCATTGCTCCTGAAGACAGAATTAAATGGGGGGGAGGATATTAAAAACATCACATCAGAGTTTACACTGTCAACTTGTGAGGTAAGTGCAGGTTTGCCAGCTGTTAGAGATTGCAGAGAATAACGGGAGCACAATAAACATACTTTGGGATGCTGCCACAAGTTGACTTTAATAGCTCTAAAAAAAAATACTCCACTTCTCATGGAAAAAAAACAACCAACCTATACCCCTTTTTAGTTTGTTTTTCACCAAGTAGATTAATAACATGCTTTGAACAAAGTACCTGTGTGCTGGCCTGGAATGAAACAGGTGAACACTTCTGTCAAGCACTTTACAACAGCAAAAACAGTTTTAGACTAAGTGCAAGTCTCATATCCTGAAAAATCTGTGATACGAGGGTCTGACAGAGAAACATTTTCCAGATGTTTCTCAATAAAATTTAAGTCAAAAGTTTTCAGAAAGACTTTAAAGCTTCCTTTTAAAGAGGACTGAAGACTCTGGGTCTTAAGAGTTGATTAAACTTTGTCAGCTTTCCCTAGCGTTTTACATACTTTTTGGAGTATTTGGTCTTCCTTTTCTGGGGAAGCTTCAAGTTCAGAGCTTCAACTGAATTCTACATGCAGCAGAGGATCCTGCTGACAGGGTAAATCCGTAATGGATGAGAGCACAGTAGAGCTGGATACTTCAAACTGCAAAGTGGGTATGAACAACTACAAGAAAGGACACAGTAACTCTTATAGATCAGATATGATTCGTACTCAGAATTTTATGTTAAGTGTATTTACCAGCTGCACTCTGTCCAATGATGCTGAAATACTTCATTAAAAAAAAGAAATCTTTAGAGATTCAAAAAAATCAGTATTCTATCTTGTCAAAGTCTCCTGCTTTCTAGAAAGCCAAAATACATTTAAGCAGAACAGGGAGGAGGGGGGATGACACACAACAGAATAATTTGCCTTAAAAACATATGAAGTCAGTCTAAAAAGTCTGTTACATGAAACATACACCTTCCACTCCAGTTCACACAGAATTCGACAGCTGAATACCACACTCAGATTTCTTGGGAGACTTTTCAAGTTCGTAACACAATTTATACTTAAAATACTTTATTTCCATTATAGTCTTCAGATCATGAGGCAGGCTTAAGCTTTTAGCATTGCAGACCCAGGACCCTTAAAGATACTCAACTATCTTCAGTAATCTATCTGACAGTTCATCACAGCTACTTTAGATAACCTGAGGGTTACACCAAACACTTCCAATTTTTCATCACATCATACCACAGTTCTCTTTGGTAGGTGTTCTGACAGATGAGCAGGCAGAGAGACACAGGAGCAGTATTAAAGGGCCCAACTAATAATTTAGTAAACAAGATAGCGTCCTCTGGAAAAAAACGAGGACATTAATGGCATCAACCTACCAGTATAAAGCCATTAATCAGAACTGTGGAGAGCATTAATTTTGACATTTTCTAGCTCTTGAATACTTATATGCATTTAGTTTTCATGGTGAACTGATGACAGGAGAGGAACGAAGATGAATCCCAAAATGTGGAAGTGATTTTAAAGACGGAAGTCTTGACCATAAGATGCTTCCCTCCTATGTAACTCACACTCACCAATCCATTTCACTCATGGCTCCCTGTCCGGTTCCCTCTTCCTGTCAGGATGCTTTCTTCTCCACAGTGCCTGTGCCTTAGAGAAGTCAAAGCACACAGGAGCTTACCTCTGCTCTCAAGGGCAGCACAGTCAGGAGAAAGTCCTGCTCCACCTGGACTCCGAAAACTCAGCACAGAACGCCAGCAGAACTTGACTGTTAAGACTAATGAATCTAATGACATATGCCATAGTTCTTGAAAACACTGTCATTTTCATGACTTCAGGAAGTTTTGTTATCCTCACAGCCTCTTAGGCCAAAGGAGTGTAATTTTTTTGCTAATAATTCAGGGCAAACTAGAACAGTAAAAAGAAAACTTCCAAGGGGATCTATGTTCTGGCAACTCCTGTTCTCCCTCAGCTGAAGTTTATGAAGGTACTTTGGAAGATTCCAAACCCAGTTGTAAGAATTCAGCAATTTACACACTACTGAAAAGAAGTGACAGATGAAAACTTAGGCTAACGATAATGGTAGGCGTTATTGTCTCAAGCAACTTATAAACATCAACCACCTTATATGGAAATACAACACAGCCTTAATTAGTAAGAATTGAGACAATGATGATGTCCAAATGTAGGAAGCTGTTCATCCTAACCACTTGCATTTTAATTTTAAGACATAGTTCTCAAGTTTTAAGAAACAGCACACAAGTGAGTTTTTGAGAACAGAGATGCACTCTTCCATGGTCCCCATAAAACTGTCATGCTTCAAATTAAGAGACACGGTTCCCTATCAAAACTGTAATTAAAAGCCAATACTGGACAATACACATTTTTTTGTTTATGACCATGAAGTGTTTCTGTGGCATGAATATCACCAGAAACAAAAATCTTCACTCTTCTATTGCTGTTTTGTTACCATGGGAATTCTATATTCAAATTTAGTTCATGGAGTTATTGCATCTGCTACTTTATGTTAAAAGTTCAATATAAAACAAGACAAAAGGAATAAAATCAAATCATCTGGTCTTGCAAGTCAGACATCCTCTCACTTTGACTTAAGAGTTCTTTTCTTGTTATACAAGCTTGGTCAACTTGTGTAGCAGTAGAGCTGAAGATACATAGTATACCCTAATAACCAAGAACTAAAGCAAAATCAACGGATTATACATGAGCTTTAAATCCTTTGACAAAGTACTTTGTTGGAAAAGTCTGCTTCTGACTTAGATGTTTAATCCACATAAATCTTCTTCCCTGTGAGAGGTACATACAGCCTCCTCAGCTTAAGAAAGTAACATGAATAAGATCAAGTAACATTAAAAGCACGAGTAGTCCAGTCCACCACAGTTCTCACCACCTTCCCATAAAAAGGTACAGAGAGAACTTACTTATGTATCATATGAAGTATTATTCTGTTTTATCTTCATCCTCTGCAGCATAGATAGCTTGATTCCTTCTCTTAATTTTTTTAATGCCACTGTTTCCATTTTCATTACCACCAATGCGCTTTAATGGTCTCTCACTTAAGCTCTTCTCCTCCACCTGCTTACTCACACCAGATTTCTCCAGTTCCTCATTAGTAGAATCCATAGCATCATCAGACGATACTGCCATGGAATCTGGCATGATCCGGATGTCAGAAAAACTTGCAGAAAAATCAGGAGGATGATCAGGGGAAGGATCTACAGAACACGTACTCAAGTCTTCATCGCCACCTTCTTCATCCAGCATTATTTCATCTGGATTAATGGATGAAAGTCCAGAATTATCTGTATTATACTCACTGGGTTCCTCTGCTGACCCAGTACTGTCCATCTCCTCTTCCTCCTCCTCCTCTTCATATTCGCCTCGTACTGAGCCCTCTTCTTTAGCTTGCTGGATCCTGTCATTGATGTCAGTGAGGCCAAACTGGGCACAAAACTCAGTGGTCTGTGGATTGATGCTATGAACTGGTTCCATGTGTTTTTGGGGCTTGCTGGGATCATAACAAGCAGCTGTCAATGTGAAGTTACAAGGAATTTTGAGGTTATGATTCAGCTCTTCTAACACCTCTTTGATGGCTTCTTCTGTCACACTGTAATCCCACCTAAATAAATGTATAAAGTTAAAACAAGTGCAGCTAGTCAAAAGGTATTTCCTGTTCCCACTGCAAAGAGAAACTTTTAAAGATAGTCAATAAATTCATCTTACAACAGACACCTAATTTCTCAAATGATTTTTCAGGAAAGTATATTGCCTTTGGTCAATACTGAGATTCCCCTCTCCCCACCAAGTATTTCTGTATTATGTCAATCCATTCAATAAGCATGCACCCACCCACCCCCATAATCCAGCCTGATTTTCAGTCTCACAGTGTAACTAGCAAGATTATCAGCCACCATGTATTTTTGCCCCTCAAATGGTGGTATTTAAGTCAGCAAACCAAAATTAACTGCCTATGTAGAGCAGTAAAGAAGTTGTATGCTCTAGAGTACAGCTCTTGTCACCATCCCCTTTGTTTTCCAAGGCATTTAGCAAGACCTACAGGCATTATAGGCTGCAGAACAGAAAAATACAACTCTAAGACAAGATTACTTCCAGTCCAGCAAATTCACACTTTCCTCTCTACTTTGCAGGCAACTCACTTTGCATGGAGGCCGTTCTTTTCAGGCATATTCCATGAGCTCTGAGTCACATTAATGAGACTGTTGGTGGCCTTGAGGACTGCAATCCACTCAGCATCATATTCCAGCGAGTCACCTGCACTAGGATCATGCTCTATGTCTATTATCTGGTTAAAAAAAAAAAAACACAACAGAAAACAGATGAGGTGAGTTATTCTCTTGACACCAGTAACTGATTAAAAGTTTGAAGTGTTACTTGCATGGTACAGAGTTTCAATTAAGTTTCAAGTATACTGAGCTAGTGGTCTTAAACAAGTCGTCTCAAGTTAGCCCTACATAAAAGTTCACAGCAATAAGAGAGTAAGAGAGGACAATCAACAAAGGTAAAAAATGCATTTCTGTATTCTAGCTTACAGCAATAAAAAAGCAGAACACCCTCCTCCCTACTGCCAGCTACTGGACAGTTATGCAACTTAGAAACCAGAACTTGCCTACTCTTAAGTTCATGCTGCCTTCTAAGTATAAATGCATCAAGAATTGATAGCAACAGTTATTCTGCTGTATAAACATGCATTCTTAGCACAGCAATGAAATTAACATGAAATATTTTTAAACTCTTTCAACAGCTGATGAATAGAAATCCAAATCACTTTGTCTTCAGTGACATTAACCCGAATCAAACCATTCGGTTTAGCCAAACTGCACTAGTTAGGCTCTGTTTTTAAACATTCCATAAAGTAATTCAACCTCTTAAGGTATTTTTAGGTAAAAAAAAAAAAAAAAAAAAAAAAAAAAGATACACTTTAAACCAGAGCTACACACAGATGGATCATGATGCTGCTGGAGGTAGTACTACTCCTAATCAGTTTTGCTACAGGATTTTAAGTCTGGACTAGCACCCCAGCGTACCTTTGCATAGCAGAAGCCCACCCTCATACTCTCTCCCATCTTCAAAGGTAGCTACTATGGCAAATGGATCCCACCACATATCTAAAGGACAGATAATGAACCATCTTCCCTTTAAGTTGACAAATAAAAGCTACTTTAAAGTAAGACTACCAAAATACTTGGCTGCATTTGAAGAACACGCTGTCACCAGCTCCCTCTCATAGCGAAGGATTTCAGATTCATCCATTTGAGATTTTACAGATGGCACCCCAGACAGCATACACAGGCCACAGACATGAACATTGTTTTGCTCTTGGCAAATCAGTTTGGCACTCGTACTGAAAATTCCCACAATCTAGACCTCCTACTTGTCCACTGCCCTTCCTAGCCAAGATATGCAACAAACAAAGAGAAGCAAAGCCATTCTCTTAGGAAGTCGCACCAACTCCTGCTGGAATTCACAATACTGAAAGGAAATTACAGTACTCAACTTGGGACTTAATCCTGTCTGAATTAATGAATCCAGATCTGAAGGAAGAGGCACTAGCTGACACAAATTATGAAAGAAGAGCCTCAAGATGGGCTTTCTTCTTAGGTTTAACACTTGACCAAAAAAACACAAGAGGAGATTCAATTCAAGTTAAAGTAGAGCTACTCCTCCAATTAGGTCAAGTACTTGGTCTAAGGTGGAAGGAAATGGTAGGAATAAGCAAACGCTGCACCAGCATGACAGGACGCAAGGTCTGTGTATTTCAAGACAATATTACACAAAGACCATTCCACACATGCACCATTCCTAGTGTCTTTCCAATTCCTCCATTTATCAGAACTATTCTTCAGCTTATATCTAAGCATAGCACTTAGCAGTTCAGACAAGTGAAGTACTTAAAAAGTGAAAATCCACTGCACATGGCCATCACCTGCAGAAAGTCTCTGTGTGGTAGACATTTATCCAGAGCCAAAAACTTTGTTGCTTTTGGTAGCTCTTCTTTGGAGTTTGTCTAGGAAACAAATGGTGTTAACACAGTCATTAGCATTTCTATGAAATTTGACCATTCTAAACAAGTCACAGAGAGGGATTTAAAAGCATAATTTATACAGAAAAAGACTTTCTGAAATAGAAAATCAGCACGGGATTATAGGAAAGGGATGGAGGGACAAAGAGAAAGACAGACTTCACTGGAAGTCTAAGAGGAAACTGGATGCAAATGACAGCAAGATAAAGCAAGAGCCACACTTATCCTTAACCAAGGCAGCTGAGCACACCTAGGCTTGAAGCAAAAAGAAAAATTTTAACATAACTGAAAACAGACTTGTTGAGTCTAGAAGGTCTAGAGTTACATTTTTACAGCTAAGTAACTTGCAAATAGGAATAGCACGTCACACCACTTTCAGGAATAACTCAAACCAAGAGAAGTTTCAACCTACAGGGGCTGGTTTTTGGCTCTCTCCAGGCCACCAGACAACTCCACCTGCCAAGCCTTACTACAGGCATCCTCCCATCCCTGGTTAACCACTATCTTCTTTTCGGTCACTCCTCCATCACCTTGTTTTGAAGCCGTCTCCTTTCCCAATAAAGTCAGAAAGAGAGTGCTTTTCTAGAAACTTAAATTAAGAAGTTTCAGTTGCAGTAATGTTAGCTATTTCAAGCTGTCCCTGAAGAAGATTAGGTAGTTACACCACTGATTTATAACATCTCTTTAACTTACATAAGCTAGTAGTCTTAACACCACTTAACGTTTTCCGGCTTAAGCTGAGGTTTAATAACTGAGCAAAAACATTAAGAAGTTCCTTTTCTGGACATGACTACCTGTACTGGAATTCTAAAATGTGCTTGGAACACATATATTCTTGATTTCCCACCTCCCAGACACTTTACCTGGTGTTGCATGAAAGCTGCAAATTTAACGTGAAGATGTGCTGAGAACCAGTAAGTGGGTTTCAGATGTTGCAGAAGCTCTGAAGCAGCAGGGCTTCCTAATGTGTTGCTCTCCACTTCTTGACGGAAGAAGGATTTCATTTTAAGAAGCTGTTTCTTGTTTCCGTAGTGATATATGCTCCTTGGCCAGTCATGTGACATAAATATATCCATTGGTCGTTTTAACTGTCAAGCCAAAATGCATACAGTATAAACAAAACACAATACAGAAATTTCAAAATTACACAGCACAAGATGGAACATGTGTAACGTTCTACCCCAGATCAATACAGAGTTAGCTGTGACCAATAGCCTCGCTTTCAAAGCAAATAAGTATACCACTGAGCCCCATCTTTCAGGTGGGCTTTGAAGCTGTCAAGGGACTCTAGTGTCCATGGTTTGTACTACATTTTCTTGGGACAGTCAGCTGTGTTTTATATACACTGCCTTATAAAAGAGATCATATCATCACATTAAGTGTGAGACACTCAGAAGACGACTCTTAAAAATTACAGCTATGGAACAAGTTTTCTACCTACAAGCAAAGGTGTCTTTTCCCTCATTAAATTTTTAAAAGCTTTGTTTAAAAGGGATAATGGCTAAGCATGATATTCCTCCTCAAAGGAAGCACCCCTCAGAAGTCTAATCGATGCCTTAAGCATGTCTTGGTTCAATATTCAGCACATTTCCATCAGCTGTATCAGAACACGCTTCCAGATGACACCCAAGTCCAACTAATAAGAAACTTACAGTGAAATGCATCAAATTCATTACAATGACAGCAAAGCTTTGTCATATGTTCAGCATCGCCTACTGAACACTTAAGTGTGCAACTGCAACCTGAATAATTATTCACAAGCTGCTTATAAATACATGTATTCACACCACAACCTCAGCCAAACGGAGTAGCCCTTGTGACAAAACAGGAAATAGGCAATAGCTCAGAAATAAAGCTAATCTGTCTTTTGAATTTCTCGCCCTGAAGTCAAAAATACTTCAACCACAGGAATTTGGGATCAGCTTATTCAGCTGGTTCAATTTTGATTAAATAACTTTGTACCAACCAGCCTGCATGTTAGACAAGGTAGCATCCATCTTCCTAAAGCTAACATAAAGCTGGAACAGAGTGGTATAGCTACAGTACCTTCCATTCTGTGAATTTTATCCAATTAAAATAAAAAACAACACCAAAAAAACACTCCTGCCTGTGCCTGATTCAGATCAAGTTTGCACTGCTACGCAAAGCATTGGAGGAGATATTCAGCAGGAGCAACAGTGGAATAACACCCAGCATAAAGTGGCCTGTCCAGATTAGCTGGCAGTTGTTGGTAAAATTTGCTATCCAATAGCTTTAACATCTTACTTCTAAATTAATTAAAACTATTTACCACTGTTTAAAAAAATAGATTTTTCACTAACCTGCTTGAGTTTGAAGACTTCAATATTCCTCACATGGTAAGCACTTCTAATTGTCTGCTGGTTGTATGGTGGACACTCAAAGTGGCCTGAAACATTGAAAAAAAGAGTAGTTGCCTGAATCAATAGTTCCCTCCTAACACTGTTTGCAAGCTAGCTTCTTGGGGTCATATAGACACCTAGACCAATGCCAAATACAAGGCTGCCAATAATCAAAGGAGATACTGTATTTCCTTTGCACGACACTTACACCAACAGGCTGCTAACTTTTTATGTGCAAGACAAACACGTTCTAAAACTGTGTCTATAACAATGAGCATTGCTTCCTTTCTGTGTCCTACTTTCATAAATATAGAGAATACAGTAATTCAGTTGTGGAAACAAAACACAACAGTGACTCCAATGCTTAAAACCCAGGACCTGTCTGAAACAAGAAACTTTTGGCAGACCGATTTATGTGCTTAATTCCTGAATGAGGTTTTGTACCTCTCTGGCGAGGTAACACCCCTCATTACTTCCCCACAACCCTTACCTCTACAGCTACACTGCACAGCCATGTGCAACCACATGTATAGAGAGCTGTTTGCTGCACAGCTGTGAAACATATGCATCTAGTGATATCATGGCTACACATGCAAACATGCTGGCACAGCCAAAAAACATAAGGCAGACGGGAACAAGCAAAAGTTGGGCATCGACACAGCGAGAGCACAGAGCAAGCCTCCATGGTCAGTGATCAGAACCTAAGTTAGGACGTAACAACTCAGAAGGAGGCATAAACTAAATGACAACAAAGCACTGCATGAGATCTGACTCCTGACTCAGGCCACTGAGGCTGTGATTTTCTGTGTTACTTCAAGAGTTTTGCCACCAACCATGAAACTACAGCTTAACAGATCCAGCAGCAGCTTAAACATGCCTGTAACTGCCCACAGGCACCACAGACTCTGGAAGTGCAAACAGGCACCCTGTCAAAAGGGACATCGTCTCCAATTTTGCCTTGGGACAAGAAACCTGAATGCCTAGCAGAGCTCCTATGTACTCTTAAGAAAAAACAGAAAAGTTACTTTTTTAGTAGTTAGCATTATTGTCAAAAAAGTCTTATCTCCCACATGCAATATTCAAGCATACAAACTATATGCTTGATAACAACAAATTTAATTAGCATTGAGAGGTATTGGACAGAATCAGGTGTTCTAGAAAACTAGTCCAGTACTCTGCAGCTTGAAAGCCATCTGCAAAGCTTCTCCGAAGCAGTACGTTACTAAAGATAATATTACTGTACAGTAATTGCAAGAAAGAGACCACTACTTTATGTGTTGAGGAGATCAGAAAGACTAAACTATCTTCTATTTGCTGACACCAGGTATCATCTGTGACAAGATTTCTGTCCGCTCATGGAGACTCTTCCAAGGAAGAACTCATACATATAACCAAGAGGAACCAATCTCGAGATGTAGTGACAGTAAGCCCCAGCTCAGGACAGTACACTTGTACAGTATCACCCTTACAAATTGACTGTTTCACACAAGGAAAACTAAACAGTCTTGCATTGCACGCTAGAAGGACACCGCCATGGAAAAATCAAGACTGTTCCAACAACAACATTCAAAAGGCACACTGCTTCCTGCTGTGGTCGCCAGGCAGCTACCGACTCATCGACCACCTCCAGAAAAATCCACCTGTTGAGCCAAGAGAGGTTTCCAGCCTAAGGGTCGGTTCAGAGAAAAAGAGGCACAGCCAGACCCTTCCGCGACGGCTGGGGCCCAGTGCTCCCCCCCCGCACTTCCCACCCAGCCGGCCCCGCTCTCTCCCGCCATACCTTTCCGGTAGTCGTGAGATTTGAAGATGCCCGAGATGCCGCCGATCCTCACGCCGCGGAACCGCACCACGCCCGCGTAACCTAGGGGAGACGGGAGCGCGCCTCGTCACGCCGGGGCCGGGGCAGGGCGAGGGGCCGGGGGGCGAGGGGAGGCCGCCGGGAGCCGGCGGGGGACCCTACCCAGGTAGTAGATGTTGGGCGCCACCCACCCGCCGTAGGGCAGCTCCTGCAGGTGGTTGGAGGCCTCGTGGTTCCCGCCGATGAACACCGTGAGGACCGGGGCCTTCTTCTCGCCGGAGTAGTACCTGCGGAGACACGGCAGCTGCTGTAGCGGAGCTGGGCCGGGTCCCGGTGGGACAAGGCCGGGCCGGGCGGCGCTCACCGGTAGAAGGTCTGCATGTGGCGGTACTTGGCGGGCACGGCCATGCAACGCAGGTCCGCCTCGTTGCGCACGGCCTGGAAGTCGCCGCAGCAGAGCAGCAGGTCGGGCCGCACGTTGTGCCTCTGCTGCAGCAGCTCCAGCGTCTCGTACATCTTGTCCAAGGCGCCATGGCAGCAACCCGCCACCGCCACCTTCATCGCCGCCGCTCCTCCGCTGCGCAGGCGCCGCGCGCGCCTTCAACGTCACCGCCCACCGCCAGGGCGCCCGCGCGCTGGCGGAGCTGGGCTGGGGCCGGATCGGCAACCGCCGTCGCCGGGAGGCCGCTACGCCCCAGCCCGTCTCGCCGGCAGACGGCGACCCGGGGCGCACCTCACGCAGCGGCCGTGGCCAAGCGTGGCTGGGCCAGCCGAGGCCGCTCCAAGATTACCTGCGGTCAGCTCGGCCCGGGGGGGGCTGCCGCACTCCACACCTCTCCTCAGCACCCGTGGGGGTGAGTCGCGGCAGGCGGGACCTGAGCAACGGCTCCGCTTTGCTCTGGGGAGGAAAACTGTCACGGCGGTTAGCACAGCGGTCCGTAATAAATCAAAAAGGCCCGTCTCGCGCACACAGAGCGGAGTTTCACGAACTTGTAGTGCCTTTCGCAGTGGGGCGGGAGGCCCTGCAGAGGGTACGCAAGCTGCTTGAGGGGACGCTGCTCAGCTCCCCCCCTGCGCTACAGAAACCGCTGCGCACTTCTGCGCGCAGCCAGAGCCCGCAGAGTACGGCCCACGCCTCCTCTGCCAGCCTCGCAGGGAAGTGGCAAAAGCTTTACTTGTTTCTCGCCGGCATGGCACAAAGACCAGCAGCAAAGTGGCGGTGGAGCAGTGGCTGTGCACGCTTTTGCCTGACATTTGTGCCAATAAGAGACCAGCTCTGGGTTTGCAAAGGACATACCATCCCTGCAGTGCTTTTGTTCTGCCAGTCCAGCATCGGGCAAGCATATTTTTAGCGTAGTCAAGCGCTGGCTTCTTGCAAGTTCCTAACACGCAAGGACAGGAACGGTCAGTGAGTTTACCAGGGTGATGGCATACAAGGCAGGGTGAGAAACCCAGCATCTCTCCTTTTGCTTACAGACTGTCGGGCTCCCTCTTTTGGAGAGCACCCGTTTCCTCATTTTGAAGGGCAGTGAATTGGATCACAGGGTGGTACTTCTGTGTCATGTAATAAAACCGCTCCAGACTTTTTCCACTGTTTGGGTTTATTTTTAACAGTCTTGAGGGACTGAACAAAATTGCAAGAGCATAGTTAAGCATTAACTTGCTACTACTTACCCTGTAATCATGGAACCAAGCAGACATTCCTGTTCCCCTACGGTACCAAGTATTACATAATGGCCTCTCTTTTGATACTAAGAAAGTATGAGTGTTCTCTGATACATTTCATAATTTCACAATGTTGGGTTACTGTGTGTTCTTTGGGGCTCTCGTCCAAGCCCAGCTGAAGTGAAGGGGAAAGTTCCTCTAGCTTTCAAACCCCGCAAGTCTTCAGAGTAAAACCGCACACAAAAGTGTTCCTAGGTGCACTTAGCACTCTCACTAACTTCGCTGCGACTTAACCAGGGCGTAGTGTGAGAACTTGGTTAGTCCAACGTATTGCCAGGCAAGGCTTTCCAGCTTCTCTGGGGAAGAACAGCAGCCCCTCGCATTTGCCACGTCTCAGACTTCCTGAAAGGAAGCAGGTGAAAGACAGAAAAGGTCCACGAGTCCCTGGAAGATACCACCTTACCCAAGATACACCGTCTCAGGGGGCTTCCTGAGACCACCAGCAGATGCATCTCCTGTCTCCCCAAATTCATCCCCAGTCAGTCAAGGTAAGCTGATACTGTAATTGTCATTCCTGGGTTTGTTAGCCTGGGCTCATTTCTCATACTCCACGTGCCACTTACGCCAAGTGAACTGGTGCACAGTAAAGTCTATAAGGTTTTTTTACGTTCTAGCATTTTAGTATTTGTGCACTATTCACTATGCATCTCAACATCCCTAATTTAACTCCGGGTGTTCACTGAGTGAAACCGCTCTGAACTTTCCCCAGCAGTCAGACCACAAAGGGAGGCAGTCATGCTGCTGTTTACATGGTAAGTAGCAGCAAGTTAATGCTTAACTATGTTATTGTGATTTTGTTCAATCCTTCAAGACTGTTTAAAAAAACATGTGACCGAAGCACAGCTTTCTTCCACCACATGACTAACGCGTGCTTGGCTGTGGATTGGGCTTTGCAGTCACAGCCCCTTACCCTGATGTGCTTGTGCATGTCTCTTGTGTTTGGACATCCAGTCCTACAAAAGCAGACCCGCACTTCTCTGAAGTGACCGAATGCATGCACATCCTGTTGTTCGCGACAGGTGAAGGAACCGTGAGGCCAAGAACGGAAGAGTCACAAGAAACAGGCACAGATCAGTGGATTGTTTGGGTGGGAGGTATTTGCCCTTTTGGCTGTTGCCTGCCTGCACTGACCAGTAATGTTTTTCTTTTTCCTGAGCTAACTATGGTAATTTAGAGTCATGGAAGTAGTTCAGTTTTCCCTCCAGAGAAATAAGGAAGAATTAAAGGCACCCAAAGAGGCTGTGGATGACAGGGTTGTTTCCCTCATCTCTGAGAACAGAATGAGAGGGAGACTTTCCTGTCAAGTGCTTTCTAGTGCTTTTATAAGATACTAAAGGATTTCTAGCATGTTTAGAAGATACTAAAATGAAGAGGAACAGCAAAAGGGAGGCATCTGTAGCTGACTTCTGAGGCGGGGGTAGCATGGCTGAGAAGGGAGGTACAAGGGAGACAATGCATGTCTTCGTGAAGGGGAGGGAGATAAACCGGAAGGGGAGAGAAGTCTGGTGTGTTCCAGCTGAAATTTTGGGATGTCCCTGTAAGCCGTGAGAGAACATGGGGTAGCAGGTTGGTAAGCACGTGTGCGACTGAAGAAGAGGCTGCTGCAAGCAAAGAGGAATTCAAAGCTCCCTTAGAGAAAGACCCCATGAGGTTGGCCTGCTCATCACAAGGCTTACCCGCAGCAATGTTTTGGTGCCTTTGGGCACCTCCTCCCCCAGTATTGTGCCCGATTATTGCAACATAAAGACAGGACCTGTAATGCAGCAAAACACACTGCCCAGGCACAGCCCGCTGTGGGCCTAGCCACTGAGGCGTGACAGTCACCTTCCCCTTCCAGTTGCGCTTTGGCTCTTTTCCCTCTTAATTTTTACTTTTTCTCGGAGGCACCCATCACGCTGTTTTGCTGGAAGGCACGACTAATGGCCTCCAGCCAAAGAGGCCTGAAAACCCGCTGAAGCTAAGAGATGAAGCAACCGCGTTGCTGGATGTCTCTGAGCAGTTGAGTGAAAACAAAAACCACCGCCCACAACGCTGCGTCCTGCTGAACCGCAGGCCCGGGCCGGGCCGGGCCGGCCGGCGGTGAAGGACGCGGCGCTGAAGCGAGGGGCCCCCGCCGGCTCCTCACAGCAGGACCCGCAGGGCGGAGAGGGCGCGGCGGCTGTGAGGAGAGGGAGGGGGGGCGGCGCGTGCACGCGCGCGGAGGGGGGCGTTCTCCCCCCCCCCCTTCTCCTTCTCCCTCTCCCTCTCTTTCTCCTTCTCCCTCTCCCTCTCTCCCCTCAGCGCGGGCAGCGCCATTCCTCCGCCGCCCCCTCACAGCCCGGCCTCGACCTGCGCGCCCGGGGCCGCCCGCCTGCTCGCCGCGCCTCCGGGGCGGAGCCCCCCGCCGCGCGGAAGGGGCCGGCCGGGGCGGGCGGCAGAACGCGCCCGGCGGCGGGAGCGGCGGCGCCGGCATGGGACGGGGCGCTGCCCCGGCGGGTAGGTACGGCACGGCACCGTGAGGGGCCTGGGGTAGGGACCGCCGGGGGGCGGGCGGCGACGCGGAGGGGCGGTGGGGCCGCCACCGAGCGGCCGCCGGCTCAGGGCCCTGCGGCGGGGGCAGGTGCCGGGCGGGTCCCCGCGCCTTGTCTCTCGGTGGTGAACCGTCCCGCCGCCGGCGCGGAGTGCCTCGGGGATCGCGGTGCCGGCGCTGCCAGGGTCTGGGAGGGAACTGCGGGCCGAGCGGCCCGCGATGGGCTCTGGCGGGGAGCGGCGGTGGCGTCGGGGTGTGTCGGGGCGGGTGGCGGGGCAGTCGGGCAGAGCCGCCGTTGTGGGAGGCGGTGACTGAATGGAGTTACCGGGTAACGCACAGGGCGGAGAGGGAGGAAATACTTGTCGCATCGCACGCGTTTAAGTTGTGAAAACGAGTTCGACGTGGTGTTGTGGAGGCCGAGGCTATAAATTGTCTCAAAAGAGTTTTGACAAAGTGCTGAGAGGCATAGCGGCGTTTAAGCACGGTGATCTGGGTGTAGTTTCCAGTTCAGGATGGCCCGAAGCAGGTAGTTGTTGTAAAGCAGGAGGTTAACACCGGTGAAGGATCATCTCTAACTAGGCTGTTCGTTTTTTGTGAATGCTTGCCACTTGTCCCAGGACCCTGGGTAGCTGGACCTTTGATCTTCTTCAGTGCAGCTGTTAATATGTGGTCATGAAAATAGGATTTTTATCCCCCTCCCCCCCCCCCGAAGTATTTTTTCATGAGTGAGAAAGGGCACAGCTTTGGCTACAAGACTCCTTGGTTCACGGGCAGACAAATCCAAGATTAAGTTGGGCATAAACTTGTAAAACAGAGATGGAATAACTAATGGCATGATTTACTGAAGGACGTGTTCCTGCTGGAGTAATTCTCTCTGAAGGTCATCAGAAAGCACTGGTCTCAAGCAATGTAAATATTTTTAAGGCCGGGAGTAATTTTATTACCTCTGTTCTTCACACTGAAGAAGGAAGTCCTGGAAGACATGCTGTGTGTGCCCCCATCTTGCTTGTAAAGGCAGGCTAGAAGTGCAAAGGGAAGAATTCAAGAGAAGAGGCAAGTAGTCCCCAAGCTATTTGCTGTTGAAGTGCTGCCTGAAAGGCTAGGTACATTTTTCTTGGTGGTGGTCTCATGGCTTTACCTCATCTTATATGATCTGATGCCTGCTTCAGGAAATACGTTTTCCAAGCATTTACTTGAAATAGCTGTATCCTCTCTTGATTATTTCTTGTGAATCTCTCAAGCTTGGTAGGTCTGCTCTCACAGGTTATGTAGGGGGAAGTTATTTTTGTGAGAACTTTGAGGAAATTGTCAGTACTACTAGACTTCTCTCAGTTTTGTAAAATTACGTATTCAATGGCTGCTGGATTCTGAGAAGTTGAAGCAAGAGACAGTGGTGGTGTTTTTGTTTTTTTCAGCATTTATGTATATCTGGAAATGGTAACATTATATATCAGTTGAGACTGCTTTACATTTGACTTCATATAAAATAAAAAAGTTGAAGTTCCCTGATGGCACATAGCCAGTTTCCACTACCTAGACCTTTGCAACCACTGTCATGTGTCATATTATTTTGTACTCATAATTTGCACAGAGGTGCAGTGTTAAAGGTAGCTATGGGCAAAGTGCCCCAAGTTAAAGTTGACTGATGTGTGACTGCCAAATACTGCAGAGATTCACTGGTAAAGCATCCATTTCATTTGCTTCAGCTGCAGCCTGTGATGCACGTGATAAATATTGCGGCTCAGGCAGTTGAGAAATCTCTGTAGTGGAGCCCTGTGGTCTAACATTCACTGCTGGTAGCCCTGGAGGTGTAAATATGATGCTGGACAGTGGAATGTGGTTCTCCCCCCCCCTTTTTTTTTTTTTTTTTTTTTTTGTAAGGACCTTTCTCCATCTTTCCTGTGGCACTTCTCCCCCCCCCCCCCCCCCCCCCCCCCCGGCCTTGAATTACACAGAAAACCTGACTTTAAACAGTAACTCTGAACTTGGTATATCATGGTCCGGTACAGAGGTTGCTGTGCAGTCTCGCTTCACTACCTTTGTATAAATGTTTTCCAGTACTGTTTTTACTTAAATGTTTGCATACAGTTCTTCCCCATAAGACTAGGTTTTCTCCTGTTGGACAGAACTGAGCTTTTCTGAAGACTAAATTAGAGCTTAGAACCTCTGATCCAATTCTGGCAGAAACTGGACAGCAAAGTAGAACTGTGGGAGGAAGGGAATTGTCTCATTCATAATTAAGGTAGTTAAATGCTGTCTTAAAGAACTGGTTTCATGTGCATTATGGGACAAGCTTCTTCCACCAGACTTCACTGTTGTATTTCCTCTGCTGCTTATGTCCCTGGATCTGATTTGTGGAATTTCTGATGTACAACTGTAAGGGCAGTTGCAACTGAGCAGGCGCTGTGCTTCGAACATACAAAACACTCTGTAATGTCACATACTTAGGAAGATCAGCCCTTGAGCACCAAAACCTGATGTATTTTCCTTGCCACAATTCTGGCAGGGTAAAATGAGGATAATACTGGAAAAAAAGTTGATGTTTAAGTTGCATGTAAATACTATACTGATGGAGAAATTAATAATTCTGATTGCAGAATAGTGTATGAATAGGATGCAGGAAGAAATACCTGAGGTCACATATGTAACAAGCAAGCTTGTTAAAAATTACTTCATTTTAATGAATGTTCAGATTCATGAATGTGAACACTGTTGTTCACTCAAATTAGAATAAGGGAATCTTTACACTTACCTGGTTTTCTGGTTTTTGTGCATATCACTTGTCTCTTAATCTGCTTCTGTTTAAATACA
This sequence comes from Aquila chrysaetos chrysaetos, assembly GCF_900496995.4. Classification (NCBI taxonomy): domain Eukaryota; kingdom Metazoa; phylum Chordata; class Aves; order Accipitriformes; family Accipitridae; genus Aquila; species Aquila chrysaetos. The sequence goes on along the minus strand of NC_044013.1, from coordinate 27,966,030 downwards.
CAGGGAAAAAGAGAGAAATGAATGGAGGTTCCTTTTTTGTTTTGTAAAGCTCCCTGGGTTAGTAAAGATACAGGGGAAATGAATTCCTCTGTCTTACTGGGATGTCAGGCTAAAACACCCTTAATTTTCCTTGGTGCAGGAAAGGGGATAGAAAAGTTATGCTTCCTTAAATTATGTGTTGCTTTGATTACACTGATTTGTGCCTCTGCTGTGGCTTATCAAAGTCATAAGCAGTAAAAGCTGTAGCAGTGCCAAACTTCTTAAATGCTAGGACACGCTGCACCTTTTGGCATAATTTGTTACATTTCAACAGCTGCTCCTCTTCAGAGTGTGAGATGGAGGCTGGCAGGAATGGGCTTGTGGAAGGTATGACTGGTGGAAATGACTGCTTGCTTTTTACTCCTGTGATTATGCCTCAGAGGAGAAGATGGGCATGCAGCAGAGAAGCAGAGCATTTCTCCCCAGCTTGGCATTTCACTGTTCTCATTGCTGACCTACGGAAGAGCTATAGTACTCCAGCTGGGGCCAGGTATGGGCTGGGAACTGAGGTTACCTTGGAGAAATGGACTGTCACCTTAGACAAATGGAACTTTACCAAAATAAGTGAATAAAGAGCAGTACGATACAGATAAGACACAAAGAAGTCAGGACGGCAATGAGAAACGTGTAAGCTCTGAATAGATGGACAGTGAATGAAAAAAATTTCTGTTGTTATTAAATTAAAAATTTGTTTTACTCTGCAGATGACTAGCAGATGGCTAGTCTGCTACAGGAGAAATTTTACCTAACTTACAAGTAAGTTTCCAGGACTGATTTGGGGAATCTGTGGATTGTAACCTCAATATCAACAAAGGTTAGTGACTAAGGGAATGCCATCTTGGACACAACTCCTCCTTTGTTACCTTAACACTTTAATAAAAGCACTTTAATTTGTGTAAAGTAGTTGCATACTGTTCATACTAAATTAACTGATTCCAGGGAAAATAAATGTATCTTGCTAATATGAAATTATCTCTTTCCATATGAGGTTATAAACAGCTAAGAGACATATTACTTAATCAAGCTGGCTTTCTGACATCTGCTCTGAGCATTGCTAATTATGTGCTTCTGAAACTTGTTCACCTCTGGTGTTTTCTGGTTGGTCACCATATTTTTTGTCAGCATGACAAAGCTCAGTTAGGCTTATGCTTCCTACTTTTTTTTTTTTTCTTTTAACTCATGCCTTGCTAAGCTTCAACATGTATGTAACATGTATGTTAATGTGTTGGGGGCCTGCTAAATGAGCTAAGATTAAATGGTAGTTCTATACAGACATGGGGCTGGAACAATAATTAGTTGGCAAATTATTTATACTTAACAGATTGGTGTTACGTGGAAAAATTGTGTGAGCTTTTACTCTCTTGCTGTCTTATCTGTATAACTGGAAACCAGTCTCATGGGACATGAATTCCTGTCTGGTCAGTTTTAGTTCCAAGTCTCTGTGCAAAGGGAAAGTTGAAAAAAGCTTTTTCAGAAAAGCTGAAAAAGGTGAAATCTTTCTTGATATTATTAACTATCCTCCTCCCAAGCTGATACATAATGACAAGCTCCACAAGGCCCATATATTGGTTCTCCACAACAGAGTTTCTAGCATATTTGTGTTCAAGGACCCTGCGTGCTGGTGTTTGTGAAGGGTATAGCAGCACTGGAATATTAGATAACCCTGTGACTTAACCTGAAGGAATTACACTGAATAATACTGCATTCACTAACTGCAAGTCAGTATTTTAGAACAATGGCTTGGGGTCTAGTGCCAGGTTTATTTTTAAAAAACAGTGTAGACTATTGTTATTGATAACTAGCCCAAATCCTTTGAGTGTTGGGCTTGCTTTATGTTGCTGCTGTAAATGTGGAGAGGTTGTATTTAAGCTAGTGTTGGGGGATTTATTTTTTTTCTAGAGTAAATCTACTGAAATGGATTTCTTAATGTAAAAATTGACTTCTCCAAATCCATTCTGACTGCAAAGCAGTATTTATCATCCTGTCATGGTCAGTGATTCTCAAGGTCATGTCTACTTGGAAGCCTGCCTTGGTAAGTGCTCCCATTGCAGTGACCTTCATGGTTCACTGCAAGAATGCTGAAGTCCAGCTTCAGCTGGTAAAATTAGATGGTCTAAAGCTATTCGACAAGAAGGCACAAGAGACAAACAAGCAAGTATTCTGCTATTTCTCGATTTTCAGAAAGAGTTTAACAAAGTTCTTTGTTAATGCTTCTTGAAGGAAATTAACTGCCTTGGAGTAGGAGTATAGCTTTTTCAGTAATTAATACCTGGTTAAAGTGTAGAACTGTCAGCTTTTCTAGTGAATAGTAATCACTAATGGAATCCCAGGGGGATCTGTGTTCAGGCTTGTGTTGCTCAACATAGTTATAAATGATCTGGAAGAGAGGCTGAATAATGAAGTGACAGTATGTGCTGAAAATCACAAAATTAGGGTAGCAGAAACAAAAGGTGTCTGGAGTTGCAGAAGGTTGTCACAGTACTTGGTTGTAGGCAAGTGATTCTTGATACTAGTAGATATAAAATAACGTACACAGGGAGAAACAACTAACTGTCTATGAAGTGATGAGCTCTTAAGAATCTGTGCCATTCAGGAAAGGGAGCTTTTAAGTAATGCAGATAAAGCTCTGTGAAACTCTCTCAGCAGCAGTCAAAAAAAAAAAAAGGGGGCAAATAGAAATGACAGAGATCTCTAGGAAAAGGAGAGGGAGCAAAACAATGCCATGGTATAAATAAATCCATGGTATGTTCATGTAATGAATAACATGCCCCCCTCAAAGTTAGGGGCAGACATTCTCCCCTCTCCAAAGAGTTGTAAGATTAGGGAAGAACACAGAAGAGCATGACTGAAGCAGCTTTTGTAAAAAGAGTAACCAGATAAACTGGAGCTTAGCCTGGAAAATACACGATTGGAAGTAGGATGGATAAGAGGAGGGATTATGATAGCAATCTGCAACCATGGGAATATGAAGCAATAGTTCCCTGTTTATTTTGTCACCCGAACATGGCAAGAATTAAAGGGCATCAAGTGGTGCCCAAGCAAAAGGTGGTAACTTTTGTCAGAGGAAGTATTAAAACATGACCCTTTGATTCCCTGGAACCTTTCTGGGTCCATGGCATCCTTTGGTGAGATGTTTCACAGGTTTGCTGCATGTGTGCTTGTTTTAACCTGCTTCCCGTAGCACTGCTTGATTGCACTTGGTTCTTGTGTTCGAAGAGGAGGTGAGCAGTCAGACCCTATCTACCCTTTCCATGCCATTCATGATTTTGTAGAAGATTACAGTAGTCTTCCAAAGACATCTCTCTTCCTGTCTGAAATGCCTGCTCCTGCGCAGTCATTCCTCACAGACAAGCTGTTCAAGACCTTTGGATTGTTGTTGTTGCCCATCTCCTAACCTTTCCTCTGAGACTGTATGAAAATTTTGGTCTCTAAGAGCTAATACCTTTGTCTTGCATAGAGCGTTCTATCAGTAGCTCCCTGCACATTTTACAAAGGACAATAGTATCGTTTCCTTTTGAAGATAGGTAGCAAGAGGGTCAGAATGTATGAATTAACCCAGGTGGTTATGAGAGCAGACATTTAAGACTGTACTATCTGAAAATAGTGAGGCTTGGAAGGGGAAAGCATTATACAGTGATAATATTAATTTTTGAAAGGCAGTTCAAAAATTCATTTCTGGATGTGGTTCTCAACTGTTCTGGATATTTTACATGGTTTGGGTTCCTGGATCATAAAGTGTGTAGTTGAACCAGAAAAGCTTGTGAGAGGGGCAGTGGAAATGACCAAAGGTACAAAATGGCTTCTATACAAGAACTGAGTAAGTGAGGACTAATAATCCTGGAAGAGAGAAGGCAGAGGGATGAAGTGGAATTCTGTAAATTCAGGAATGCTGTGGACAATGTGCATACAGGTCTAGTGTTTGTGCTCTGTTTCAGTACAAGTTCCTGATATATTGAAGCTGGTGAGTGACAGAATTGAAAGGGGTGGTAGGTGGTAGAATGTCTTGTTGAAAGATGCTCTGGATGCAAAAAGTTTCTGTTGAATCTGGGGGATGCCCAAGCACATGGGAGGGAAAACTTTTGAAGGTTACTAAGTACACAGAAACTACATCCAGCTTTACAGTTCTCATGAGCTGAAAACAGTTGGAGGCCAGGAGAGTACTCCTAGGAAATATCATATATTTTTTTCTAATACTATTCCCTGAGCATTGGCATATAGCCAGTGTTGGAGACAGATACAGTTGTTCCTGTGTTCTTGTTTAATCATGAAGGATGGGTTTCATTTAATGTCGCTTGTCATCTCAAGATTAGATTGTTTTTTAAGCTCGGTGGGGTGATTTTCTTTTTGAGGTGCCTGCCTCTGCAGAGAGTACCTTAACAATTCATTTCTAAGTGGCTAGCTTAAATTAGATGAATCCCACCTCTTTTATATTTTTGTAAGAACAATAACAAATTACAGACAGAATTCAGGAAAGGACCATAGCAATGACTTTGAAGACATCTTTCTTCCAGACTCTCCCTAGCAATGCTGGAAAAGGCAAAGAGGTGGCTTGATTATAGTGTGTCAGTACTTGTAGGTGAGGAAATGCATCTTCCTGAAAGCTTTTTTTAAGTTAGCTTAAGAAAGCCTGATACCTGTTTGGTGGAACCTGATGTTGAACATACTCAAATTGGAAATCATGACCCCTTTTCTATAGTGCATCTAATTAAATATTGAAGTACTTGAGCAGATGAAGATATGTGCTCTGGTTTGACTAGGTCAGATCCTCTGACCTGGGTTCTGAGGGAAGTCAGGATTTGTAGGCATCACTGTCCATTGCAGTCTCTAAAGCATGAAATAGCTTGGTGCTAAAACATATTAAAACTAAACTCTGGATGCCTTGCCAGTGAAAGTGGTACAAGCACCTCTAATCCTAAAACTTTATAGGTGCAATTGTAAATCGTTTGTTTTACTATAGCTGAAATGTATGCCTGTGTGTCAAATTCCCTCTGGTCGTGAGGACTGAAAAGTTATCACAGCTGTAGTTCCCCTCTAAGTCCTAAGTACAGAAAAGTCCTTTTGGATTAACTATACATGCTGCCATTAAGGACATCAAAATGTTATAAGCTGTAAATATATAAGAAATACAGGACAAAAGAGCAACTTGGTTAGATTTTTTCCTTCTGAACGTCTTCAGTATAGAAGGAAAAATTACTGTCTTTAGTCTCCTGTTCATATGTAAATAGCTTTTTGTAGCATTTCTGCTGAATTCAGCAGTGGATTTGTTACCACAAAAATTTTTTACCACAGCTACTGCTGATATGATTCTATCATAGACAGAGCATCTGGTGATGTTTTTAATACTAGATTTTCAAAGATTTTTCAGTGACTGAATAGAAGGCTGTCTAACATTACTAGTGGTCATGTGAACCCTATCGATTCTGGCAATGGTTAACTGGGCCACTGAAGCAGCAACTACTTGGCTGTGTGATCAGAGACCCTTTGGATTTCGTGGAGTGTGGCTCAGTGTCAGCTCCTTTACGAGCTGCAGAACAGCTCTCTTAACTGAGTCACCTCATCTATTCTGATCTCCATCCTCAGAGTGTGCATTTGTGGTGTGCTTTTGACTCTTAAAGTTTACCATGTTCTGACTTGAGCCAGGCAGTAAGAAAAGTTACCATACACCTTAGGGTCTGCTACCATTCTGTAGTGGGTAGAAGTAGTGTGTAGAAGATCAATACTCTTCCCCCCTGCCCCACCCCCGCTATTATTTGACAAAGTACCAAAGATTGGCTGGAAGTTGTGCTTTGCAAGAAAACATTGCTTTGTGATTTGCCTGCTTTTGTCTCCTATAATCAATATATTTTGCTCCCAAATCTGCTTTGTTCAGTAAGCCGTAAACAAAAGTCAAGCATTTCTAAATAAGAGGATGCAGTTATATGCTGCTTTTTGGCACCAGAAGCTCCTCTAAGAGGGTAAGACCTGATACCTGATTACATAGCTAGGATGATACTTCTGAAACTGTTGATGATTGTCCAAATTGCAAAGCTGTTTTCTGTCTGTCTTTCTGTTTGTCTTTTGCAGGTATACCAAACTGGAGAGCTTATCCTACCACCTCTTCCACTAGAAACAAGCACAGTTGCATAGTGACAGCCGTGCTGTGTGCTGGTGCAGAAAGGTCTAGTTTACTCCATGCTGCATGTTATGATGGTTTCTAACTTCTGATCACTAATAATGTTTTTGCTAGTGCTGGAGATAGGAGTTCAAGAAGATTTTTGCAAAATTTGAGACTTCCAGAGGCAGTAGAAGCCTGTCCCGTAGCTTTCTAGACTTCAGTTTGCAAGTAAGTCAAGTGCTGGCTGACAGTCCCCACCCTAACATATTGTCATTGTTTAGTTATTTAACTCCAGCATAATCTTTGCATGAATAGAATTTCTTGTGTGTCTTATAGAATAACCTTTTATATCATTAGTATCTGCAATAATTTTTTCCTTTGGAAAGTGATTCATGGCATCTTGCAGATAGGAAAGACATAAAGCATTATTCTGCAATCACACAAGAAGCCCTATTCATTCGTAGTTTATATTATGAAGCCAATCCTGTATCCTGAGGGTTGGAGTTGGTTTCGTGGCAGCAGTCCTAATTACAGAATCTTTCTACAGTATATCTGAACTGGGGGCTGTTCTAGAGTCACAGCTGGAAAAAAATGGCAGGCTGAAAAGAATGAAGTATGAATGTTTCGTAACGCGTTCAGTCTTTCCGTTATTGCTATTGATAAATAGTAGGTTTTAGTCACCAACTGAAAGTCACAACAAAAGCCCATTCAGGCTAAGCTTGAGACCATGTTCCTAGATCTGATAACAGGAATACTTCTAGGTTTTGTCTTGACTAGATTTACATGCTGGATCATGTTTGATGCATCACTGTAAAATAAAACTGCAAGCTGAGTATGTGCTACCTTGGTCAAGTCAGTGGAAAAATGAGAAAAATAGTTTCTATTCTGCACCTATAAGCATTTGTGCTGCCTACACAATTTTCTTTTTTTTTTTGGGGGGGGGTGGTGGTGGTGTCTTCCATAGCTAGAGTCAAGTACTCCAGCACCTTGAATAACCTTAGCATGTTTTTGCAGACAGTGACAATAAAGCAAGTAGTAAATAATCACTGAGAAGGCATTAGTTAGTCTGGTTGAAAAGAGGATGTCAGGTTTTTTTTATATTGATTCTTTGATTACTTCCTTCCCTGACACAGCAGAAAAAGTTGCTGATGACAGAGGCAGGAGTTAGCAGTCTTGTGTTAGCCTTGACAAGTTTGTGGCTGTACTATGTTGATATGTGATAGTGCCAGAGAAATACAGACCAATTGGAAGGATTAGAGAACGCAGCAAACATGGCTGGAGGGCCTGCCTTATACTAAAGCAGAAAGGGCCAGCTCTTTGTAACATGGCTGAGCAATCATTTAGGGCATAAGCACCTAAAATTATTTGGGAAGTATGAAGTGGAGGTGGTGGGAAGAGTGTTGTTATTGGCAAAAAGCTTCATTGTTTGACGGTGGCTTAAAGGATTGGAGAAACAGATTGGAGTACATGTGTGGGGAGGAAATTACCCTTGAAGTGATATAGGAGAAGGAGACAGTGAGTCTAATACATTATTTCTCTAATTAAGAAATAACTTAATCAAGATGTAATTATTTCCCAAATTAGGTATAAACCCAGACTATTCTTTGCTGGTAAAAAGATGACCAGTCTCTCCTTGCTGTGTATGACACAGAAGGAGGAAGGAGCTCTGAGAAAGAAAGTCCCATGGTTTTTTGGAAGCAGTATTAATTCTTCATCAAATCTGCTGTCCTGAAGACCTCTATTTTCTCTAAATATTATATAACTTTTATTTCAGGAAACACCAGAAAGCTTGTTTGTAGTTGATGGAGCCTCAGAAAAGGAAAAGCAGCAGACCTCTTACCCTGGATGTGTTAGAAGGCAGTCTCAGTGAGTCTATGGATCATTAGACTTTTTGGAGGCATAGAAGCATGGGTTTTCTTGTCTGAACAAAGCCAATTAAGTCCTAGAAGATGAAGGCATTGGGGAGCCAGTAGTACTTTTTTTTTTTTTTTTTTTTTTTTTTGAACTGTGGCTCTGATTCAGTAGACCATTTAGCACACCTGGTAGTGAAGCCTGAGAGTCAGTGACTGGAGGGTGTGGAGTCTTATTACCTAGGTTTATGCCTGATGGTATAAGCACCCCGGGCTTTAAAAACGATTCTGTTTACACCCTTTATCCGCTAGCACCCTGACTCACTGCTGTGGCTGGGGCACACCTCATACCTCTGATCATCCCTCTGGAAGGCCCTCCCATGCCTATGGGGCTTTGGGGCAGTGCCAGTGGGTGTTGAGGGGAGCAGTACAGGACAGGCACAGAACTGTGCTGAGGAGCTGGCCCTGGTACAACATGCAGCTTGGCCTGCGGTGTTTGATAGGCAGGTGGCAGCCTGTTACAGATACCAGCATGGTAGTTGGAGCAGTTAGTTCTTCATGTTGAATGCAATCATTTCAATGCTTTATATAATCCAAAGAACAAATCTGGAAGGTTTCTTTACAGAGTGCAATTCTACCTAATTGCAATGAGCTGACATGGCACACTACAAACTCCATCAAATACTCTTAAACCAGTGCTTCTCAATTTCAAATTACAGCTTTAAAATACGAAAAATGTGAATGTTCAGCAGCCTTGTGCTATCCTCAGTCTTCAATGACAACAGCACCAAACTCTAAGGTACTTCCCCTCTGTGTGATCCATTTGTACAGGCTTATGAGCTAAGATAGGTGGCATGTAACATGCATGGAGGGCAGTCCTTTCATCAGATGCAGGTCTGGCCTTTCACATAGTGCTGGATAGTTACCTTTGAAAACAACAAAATAAAGCCATGCTCTAGTGTGACCTAGCTGTGATATGATCATGGTTTGTGAAATTGATTTCTGTTTGTACAGGAATAGAGGGTGCTCAGAATTTCACTGGGGTGTTTTAATTTGATTATTGAAGTGTTAAGGAAAGATGAAGCAATGTCTAAATTTTGAAGACCCCTTAATCTGGGATTTCATATATTTTCATGACAAAGTTAAGAAGCTTTTGTTTTTTTCTGGTGCAATTCTGACCACGATGATAGAAAGTACAGCTGGAAATTGCTATGCTAAGTGTAAAACACTCAATTCCTAGTTTTCACAGGCTTAACATTTATAGAAGTGTTACTTTCTGCTCTCAGTGTCTACACCAGTGGACTTATTTAATAAAATATGCTGCTATTTATGGGTTGTAAGAGAAAGAAAAACAGTTATTCTTCCTTAAAATATTTTGCCATGGTCCCAGAGACCTTGGTGAAAGGCTAATGGAAGCCAATGTGGCCTTTACTAAAGGCCATGCATTGTTACAGGCATTCATCTACTTTGCTCCAGGCTGTTTGCACCTTTTTATAATCCAGAGAGCCTGGAAATCCTGAAAGTGCTCTTCTGTACTGCTCTTTGCCTTATCTTTAGAGTCTTGGAAAATGAAAGTCAGAAATTCACAACATGATCAAAATGCTTTGCTCCATTAGAATTAAAGGTAATGTTTTGTTCAGTTTGCGGGGGGGGGGGGGGGAATGCAAGTCTGAAAAAAAAAAAATTGAGTAGTTAAAATAGAGCTGTTAAAATGGCAACACACAGACAGCCTGTGTATAAATATAGGCTAGCTCCTCAGCAGTGTTCTTATATGGTAGATCTGAGTGAAGGAAAAATATCAGCCTACTCTTACTCTGTACAAGCGTGAGTGTTGGTTGTTACAGTCTGGTGCCATATGTTTGATAGTAGACAAGGCTGCCTATTAAATGGAAATTACAATGACTCTCACCTTTTTTTCTGTTGCAGGGACCTACCTTATCAGTGTGAGAGGGGAATCACACAAGCATACTTTGGATTTTTTGTCTGTACATGCTACTTGATTATCTATCTTTTACCGACCCACCCAAAAAGAGAGAAGAAGCATCGAACAAAAATCATTGTCTTGTCCCTTTTGCTTGAGAGCTAGCTGAATTTTATGACACCTGCTGGAGAACCTACCTGGACCATTAGAAATGGAGCAGCTTGTTCTGCATCTCTGATCAGCAAAGCTTTCTGCATGGAGTACAAGAATCAAGTTGCCTTAAGTCAAACCATATGCATGTTGCACTGATTGTTGTAACTGTACTGCTGATAGCACTCCAGACTTCGCTAGGGCTCTCCAAGGCAGTAGTTTCTCATGTAGTTTGAATGCTTTCAACTGACACTTGAATGTTTTTTTTTTTTATTAAATCTGGTGTAGCTGTGAAAAGCGGGGGCATGAACTTTTTTCTGTTAAGTTCATGGTGAATTTTGAAGCCTCACTTCCAAGCGTGATCTGTGCTATGGCAGCAACCTACAGGCTTATGGTCACTTCTGTGAACTGCTACAGCAGTGTGGTGATAGACCAGCACTTTCAGCACACTGTGCATTACTGCACAGGGACTTGCCAAGTGTTTAAGCAAGGTGTTACATGCATAGTTGCCCACCACAGTGTCTGCGCAGAGCTTGGTGTCCAAGATGCCAACCTAGACCATAAAATTCCTGTTCCTGAAAATGGACTTACCTTGCCTGGAAATGAGGAGTATCAGCAAATCCTCCCAAACAATCCAAGAATCAAAAAGGGCTCTTCAGTGCAAGCTTCCAGCAGTTTAAAAGACATTACTGGTGAGGCAATAAACCTTGCCAGTGGTAAAATAAAGGAATTCTCCTTTGAAAAGCTCAAAAACTCTTCCAGTCATGTGGCCTACAGAAAGGGAAGGAAAGTTCGGTCAGAATCATTCAGCAGACGATCATTTGATTTTGACTTCATTTATGGGCACTTAAACAATGATGAGAACTGCCCTCCATGTGGCTTTTTGCAGAGTCCCTCACCTGTGGAGAAATGGCAGGAGAGCAGTGATGCTCCAGAAGTCACCATGAATCCCATGGTTTCCTTCTCCCCTCATTCCTTCTCTGAAGAAAACTTCATTACCCAGATTTTGGAAAAACACAAACTAGATGGTTCTTCTGGTGGAGATATTAAGGTGTGCTTAGACATTTTGCTCAAGTGTTCAGAGGATCTGAAAAAGTGCACAGACATAATAAAACATTGCATCAAAAAGAAGTCTGCAGACAGTGTTAGTGGAGGGAATGCCAATGATCCCCTGGCTAATCCAGAAATGATATATATGAATCTGATGACAAGATTTTCTTCATACCTGAAAAAGCTACCCTTTGAGCTCAAGCCACCAGGACACAAGGAAGCTAGTGACTTGACAGAACTAGTTAACTGTTTTCATGGCTTGCAGCAAACTCCCTTTCCCCCAGTATTTGGAGATGAGCAGCCACCTAGGTATGAAGATATTATTCAGTTGCCATCCTCAAGTACAGTTCCTCTCAGACTACCAGGTGATCAGTGTGAGGTGACAAGCACCTCTCAGTCCATCCAAACAAGTACTGTGAACTTTACCTCAAACTCCCTTTACAGCATCCCACAGGAGAACAGTGTGAGAGCTGTGAAAGATGCTTGTGCTCTACCTCAGTTACCAGCCACAAGCCCTTCTGACTGCACATCTTCCACTGAGGCTCTGTACATTGAGGAGGAGTCTGATGGGGAAAGAATATTAGGGAAAATAAAGAAGGCAGAGCAGAAAGGGTGCTGGGAGAGTTTAGAGCGCAGCTACCAGCTAGCTGGTTGTTCAGATCTAACTGCCACTGCTAAAGCAGAACGTGCCAGAGTGGGAGATGCTGAGCTCTTCCGTGCTTCTGAGAAAATTACTCCTTTAAAACCGGTTTCAGAATCTGTATTGCGTGGATCCCAAGCTGATGTCTCCAAAGGAGAACAGATGTGCAGTAAGGTAGACAAGGAAGAGATAGACAAACTGCTGCTGGACTTGGAGTGCTTCTCACAGAAAATGGAGAGTACTTTGAGGGAACCCTCTCTAAAGGAGAGTGAACCTGCCTGTTTGCAAGTGTTTGGCTGGCAGGGTAGGCAGGTACTACCTCTGGCTCTTGAACCCAAAAGTAAACCCATTGACCCCACTTCCCCTTTGTCAAAAATCATGGAAACCAATGGTCATAAAATGGAAGAGGACGACAAAGCCCTTTTGCTGCGTATCCTGGAAAGCATTGAGGACTTTGCCCAGGAACTGGTGGAATTCCAGACAGGCAAGGGAAGCTTGTCCAAGGAGAGGGAAGTGATGCAGATTCTTCAGGAAACTTTAACAACTCCTTCACAGTCCCTTCTTGCAGGGCAAAAAAGCTATGCTGGGGCTGCCTTCAGAGACTCTGTTCCAGCTTCAATTCAGCAGGCCCCGGAAGTGATTAAAGTAAGAGAACCAAACCTTTGATGGGATAATGAGTAAAACAAACATAGGAAAGAGGGGGGGGGGGGGGGGGGGGGGGGGATTACATCTGCTAAGTGATTCATTGTGCTTTGGATGCTGCAGTGTGGAATAACATGCTCAACCTGGCAGAAATGTAGCATTTATTTAAATACAAACAAAAAAAGGAAACTAAAACCCCTAAGCAAAGAAAATATGCCCTGACATGCAGTTTCACCTTTGAGCTTGTTCCTTTCCTGCTGGTGCTCCTGTAGGCTGTTTGCTTGTGGTTTAAATGGGCCCTATATAACAGAGGGTAGAAACAATTTTTCAGCTAACTACTTTATTCCTGGCAGCAGTTATTGGACTGCCTCTCACCAGTTCAGTGACAACTGAATGTTCCAGCTCTCCCTTTCCCATCTCTGAGCAGACTCCAACAGCCTTTGTTGTCCTCCTCATCACTAGTTCCTAAAGAGAGAGATTCTCCATGGCACAAAGGTCAGAATCTAGGAAGATTTAATTTTCTTTTCCCTGTGCATAGAGTCATTGTAGAGTCTGCATTGCTTGTCTCTCTCAAATGAGGAGTAGGTTTTCCCAGGAAAAAGGGTCTTTATAAGAGTCTGCTTTACAGGGAAGCCAAGGCTGTCTGTCCAGCCCTCAGCGCTTTTCATCTGATAACAAGCACCAAATTTTCAAAACAACTTGGTGTGAAACTTCTGAGTGCACAGAAAGTATAGAGAGGGCTTCAGTTTCCAAAATCTGCCTTCCACATAGGCACTTTAAAAGTGCTCAGGTTATAAGTGAACTTTCACAGCTTCTTCCAGTTGGAGCGTGATGTGCCTGTCTTCAAAACTCCACTTTCCTGAAAGTACAGGTATTTGGTGCAATTCTGAAAGGGGTTAGGTGGGGTGTGTCTGACCCTAAATGACAGTGCTGAGATCTTTTTAGACTAGGCTCCCCAAGTGTTTCTGATGTTTCTCTGGGCATCTTTGTTTACAGAAAATGGTGAGCATGACCTTGTCTGATATCTCCAGCAAGGAAAAAGAGTCTTTCCTCAAGGAGTGTAGAATTAAGCAGCTCCAAAAACTCTGAAGTGATCTCTTATAATAGCTATTCTTGCATTGTATATTACTTCACAAAATTTTCTAACTTGTGAACTTCAAAGAAAAATGTGTTTGATAAAGTGTGACGCTGACTTTGTGGCAGTTTTTCTATAATACTTGAAAATTGGATGCATTTACACTGTCAAGTAGCTTATCAGTCTGGTCCCTTATCAGCTTCTGTTTCCATAATCACCCACCTAGCCTGTGTGTTAGTTTGCTCCCAGCCTACCTTCTGTGGACATCTAACATGTACCCATACTGCAAGAGCTCTTCTCTTCCATGTAGCACCACAACCCTTGCTTTGCATAGGTGCCTAGAACCAAAGATCACAAGAGAGAATAACTGGCTTGGGGACCCAGAGGAGCTGGAGGGGGCCTGGGCTGAGCACTGTGCAGCGTGGATGCAGCTGGTACCCTTCAGAGGGAGTTAGCCCTTGGCAGAGTGGGCAAAAGTCATCTGAACTGCTGGCTCTACACTTACTCTGAGGTTTGCTGTCGTTTATAGCATAGATGTGGCCACAAGGCCTTCTCTAGGTATAGCATCTAGGGACTACGTCCATGTTCCTGGATAACTCTGGATCTGGCTGGAGCTCCGTGTAGATTCTGATTCAGTATTGCACATGTGTGCCTGAATGAGTATGTAAAGTATTTGTTATATTTTCTTAGGGCTCACAAAACTGTTATCAAATAGTTGCGCACACGCACAAAAACCCCGGAGATCTAATATGGTGAAAACACAGTGTAGCTTTCATTTATGAAAGTTGTGACAGTTTTATTATCCCTCAAATCCTAAGCAATGAAAAAGGAAAGGGAGAGCCACTTCAGACCGGACTGTTTGCTGTCTCAGTTGGCCTATCTGTGTTGAAATCTGTGCTAACTTGTATCGGCAACAGACTTTCCCTTTATCATAAAACCAACGATGATTATCCACAGAGAACACTAGAATTACTTGCCTCTTCATTTTCAAAACCAAAATACTTAGAAACTAGGAAAAGAATACTAAGGAAGTCTATCGATTTTACAGAGCACATAATGAGCGCATCATGCTTCTTTCAGGCAGGCCAGGAAGCATTGCATACTTTTAGACTGTCCAACATTTCCCGTTCTGAGATCCTGTTTTCCATTGCTTATCTCTAAACCTCCAACTATTTGTTTTAAAATTTCCTGTTCTGTGTGTCTGTCTTTTAAGCTGATTTTTTTAATACGTTGTTTTTGAAATACAGTTCAGTGAAAACAGTTCAGTTGTCTGTTAGAGGCTAGCAAAAAAACCCCAACTATTTATCTGTATTTTTGTCTCTAGATAGGAGGGCAATAAGGAGTCCTGGGTGGACTAGTAGGTGTGAAGGAAATGGGAGAAACTAGAACCGGTGAGTAGTGAAGAAGGTGGAGATGGGGCTGTTGGGATTCTCTGCCCTGATCTGCAGAAGTGCTGAGTGTCAGGGGTTTTTTTGGATGGTAAAAGGTGCTACCTTTTGAGTAAAATGTCATCTAATGCAAAGTCCTCGGAAAAGTCAGTGGTGGATGTATTTGACCTTAACATCTTTGTGCCCTTGGTCTACCACCTGTACAGGATGGCTAATTTGACAGAGTATTTATATTCAGTTAATGTTTGCAGAATATTTGGTACTCTAGTGAAAGTACCCTAGAAAAGTCTGGAAGAAACTTAGTCCTTCTGTTTTCAGAATCAAGTCTGAGTAGTGCAGGGCTCCGTTCCAAGTCCTACTCATGCATTTTATTTTGAGCTGTTGGATAAAGTTTGTGAAAAATTTTGAGAGCAGAGACCAGGACTGGGGTTTGATACAAAAAGAGGCCTCTTTTTTTTTTTTTTTTGTCCTTCCTCTGTTGGGTATCTTCTCAAAAGGATTACTCATGGTGTAGTGAGCCAGAAAGAGCAGTCCTGCTTCCCATTTCTCTCTCCCCCATGCCTCTACTTCCTATTGCATGGTTCTGAATCTTTCTTTATACTGATTATGATGCTTGTATACAAGATAGAAATTTTAGTTAGGTTTGTTTTCTGCCAGGTTAGTAAGTGGAATTGCTCACACTGAGGTCAAATGAGCGATACAACCGTTTCTGGACAGGGACTGTGGGTCTCGGAGCAGAGGGTTTACAGTTTGCAGGGCTGATAAATGGTTTGAGACCACCTTGTCTAACCACATTATCTCAGATGGTAGAGGCCTGAGTCAAGTATCCAGAGGCCATTCCCTGCTGCCACATGTTTCTTCTGAGCTGGCTCCAGGTACATCTATCAAATGCTGCCTTGCCTGGATGACTGATAGGGTGGGTATTGCTGGGACTCTCAGAAGTGTTCCTAACTCACTGTGCTCTAAAACATTGTCCTGAGGCCATACATCTTGCTTTTTTGTATCAAAATGCCTATGTTGCATGCTTAACCAGGTGGCCTGAAGATGGCTCTAAGTAGGATTAAGAATTTTATAGTCATATAAAGTTAAGGTTGACCTGGCAACTTTATAATTCTGTATACTTCTTCATTTTGGAGATTTAATGATACTCTTATGAATGTCTTGTGTGGGGCAATTAACTGTAAGAAGTGGCTTTTGTAACATCATAATGACTTTAACTTTGTCATGAAATAATCACATTTTCTCAAAATGCATTCAAAATATAATGTAAAACTTTTTCTGGAAAATCAGCTTTCATCTTACATTATATTACAAATTGTTTTGATCAGATATTGATAATATCTGTCAATTAAGCTATACACACAATCTGCACTCTTTTCAAACATCAATTATTCATAACTTCTAAACCCAAATAGTAAAAAAGGGCTTTTGTTTGTTTGGTAATACTTATTGAAATAAATGAAAATAGTAAGTGAATCTTAAAATACATCAGAATCAAAGATGACAGAGAAAAAAAAAATTACATTAAAATAAAGAATTAAAAGAACCAATACCAAACAGTTAAGGACATGTCCATGGTATGCAGGCACCTTTTGTAATCAGGGCAGATAACAGTCTCTGTGTGAAGTTGATTTATCTTGAAGTAAACATCTAAAGGTAGGTGAAGCAAAGCCTAGGGATACACATTGAGTTTTTCAGCCTCATTGACTCTAAACCCAAGAAAAAGTCATGCTGTTGCTGGAGAAGTTTAATTTGTTTTGAAAACAGTTGAAGCTGGTGCCCTTCTCAGCTATGCAGAGTGCATTGAATTGTTGCAGCCAGGCTTTGAGGTGCAGCTAAGTCCTGGGATGGTTAAATCATCTTAATCTTTTAGGACTAAGCATCCAGCTTTAGGCACAGGTGAGATTCTATGTTCTGATGGCTAACAAAGGTGGTCAGACACCTCTTTAGATTTTACATCTCTTACCTTCATGCTTAAAACTGGGTCACTTGTAGCAAAGAGGGATTTCTAAATTTGACTGCAGTTTGTTCAGTTGATCTGTAGGGTGTTGATACCAGATTTTTCTGCTGTGGATTTTGTCTGGTTGATTTTGAAGCTATTGGTACAAGATTCTCTTACTGTCAATTTTTCATAGTACTGTATAGTTATGTTTTTATTTATACCCACTTCATGTGTTTTGAGGCTACGAAGTACCATGCTAGGAACTTGCTATAGTGCAAAAAATTGGAATTCAGACACAGCAAGCCTTGCCTCCAGATGACTTGTGTTTTTCCAGGTTACCAGTGGAAAAAAACCCAAACTTCTGGGATCTTTTGTGACTGGTTAATTTGTGAATGAAAACTATGTGGCTATTTTTGTTTTTATCAGCTAGTGGTTGCTAGATTAATATGTCTCTTTCATGCATACATCTTTTAAAGCCCACTGTAGCTGGTCTGGATGCAGCTGTAGATATGAGAGATTCTTTGGACTACATTTCCTCTGCAGTCTGTAAATGGAGTGGCAATGTGTAAGCAGGGTGAGAGTTCAACTGAAGATGAAGTAACTACACTTGCCACAGACAAAATAAATTGCCTTCTGACATGCTGCTATTTGAGATGTGCAGGACTCTTGGTACAGTGGAGCCTTGTGGGCTCTTTAGGCATTGCCTTAATGTTTAGAAAAAATTGTCAGAGTAAGAAAAACAAAACTTATTCCAAAACTGTTGCATATGGATCTGTGTATCCTTCACTTGGTGGCAATTCCAGTTAAAGCATTCCTGCCTGCCTTTTCTGGGGGCTCCTTTTCTCATTCCCATCCTCATCCTTCATATTCATTTGCAGGGCGCATGGCAAAGTGGGCTGATGACGTTGTAATAACCTTGTGATTCTTCGAACTCATAGCTGTGAATATACGTCTGGACTTCAGAGCTTTTTCAGTTCCCAGGTTGCACAGTTCAGACATAGCTACAGTGACCTAAAGGGACCAAACTATGATACATTCTTGTTCAAATCTTTTTCATAAAGAACTGGATTCCTGTCACGACCCAGACTGGACAGACCAGGGAGTCGTGTTTAATTCGAAATTCCCTCGGGCTAAATTAAGGTGAAACGACACCAAACGATCAGTTAAAGATTTTATTCATGACAGAAACAAACTGAACTGGGGAGGTGTGGTAGCAGGTGGCAGGGTTTCTCACAACAGGAATTGGCATAAGACTACTTCTGTAAACTGTGTAACCGTATACATTAATTCAGGGAATAAGGAGATCCCTTCTGTTGAGTCACGAGGTTCAGAGCAGACCCCCTTGCTTTCCAGACTCCTCCTCAGAGAAGGGTCTAGGGGCGGCTGGATCCACTCTTAGTCTCAGACTTGGTCAACGGTTTATATCTTGAAATGGATGAGGTGTAGGGATTGTGGAAAAGGAAAAGGAAAGAGAGAAGAAGACAGAGAGAAAAAGGAAGAGAGAAAGATTTCACTGGTCCTGGGTCCAGCGTTTGTCCAGTCAGCTGAGGGGTCCAGTCCCGGTGGGCTTGCGCACCCGGGGCTTCGGTTCGTGTCCTTTTATCATCCTTGCCCCTCCTTCAGGCGGGCACCCAAACTCATCAGGTTAATGAGCAGTTTGTGAGCCTTTGGGCTTGGGGGTCGTTTGTGGAGTAACTTCTCCTTCCCTGCAGACACGGCCATTGTTCGATCTTTGTATCAGAACAGCTTATCAGAACAGGGAGCTGCTGCACCCTCCAGCATGCACTCCCCCTCCTGTTGCTGATGTCTGAGCTGATGGGCTTTTCACCTTGGTTCCTTGCTGTGCAGGGTTTGTCTTTAAGCAGAACTTGCCCCACCACAATGTTTGAGACGTTAACTCTTTCAGTCTCTCACAATTCCATAGCCCAGGTTGTGGGGCTATGATTGAGAAGCAACAGGAGAGAAAATAAACTTGGTGGTTTTGATACAGATTTATGAAGACATTAAAAAAATTCCTTTTGTGCATGTCAGCTGGGAGTCTCTCTCCTTTAGTAAATAGCCTGTTTAACTGCATAAGAGCAAATCTGTGATAAGAGCATCCTTTTGGATAGGCTGTTTCTGTGTCTATCTGTAGTCCAGTCAATTAAGTGATGCTGCATTTGAATTAACTTTGGGCCTTCTACAGGAAACCAGGAAAAGGACAGCAGAGGCACATGTCCAATAAAAGCTTTCTGTTTGTGAGGCTCAGTAAGATCTTTTCATTTCAAATGCAGTATCTTGATAAAAGCAAGCCCTACTAGCTAGAAATGGGATGTTGTTCTGTGTTACAAAGCTTGGAAAGTAAACCGGCAAAGTAGCTAGGACTGGCAAAGTAGCTTGGACTTTCAAAGTCAAGTAGGGAAAGCAGGCCATGGGGCTAGGTGTTTGTTAATTTTGTGGAGTAAGAACTGGGTTTAGGCCTTTGTTCAGCACCATTGTCATGATAGAAGAGGAAGAACACACTTTTAACAAGGCTAGACAAAGTCTGGGCAAGAGTTTGAAGTCTACTTGGTCAAGGTTGTGCAGAGAAAGAGTAGACTTGTCCACTGAGAATTGCTTTGCCTTTGCCTTGTGAGAGTTTTGGGAAAAGTGAATAAAAAGAATGATGCATTTTGATGTCTTTATGAAACTATTTTCTTAAGAACTACTTTAGAATGCCTGAGCTTATTATCCAAGATCATCCTTATGTGCTTGCTTGGCTTTAAAGAAAGTAGATGATTTGATTTTTCCAAGCAAGAAGGAAAAATTGATGTTTTTGAAAATTACAGCCTTTGGCCTAGAATGGGAACTAATGTTGATCTTTTGCTTCATCACCTCAGAAGCAGGGACCTCAAACCACTAGCATCATACGTGCACAGGCCTTGGCTGAGAGCATGTGGTTTAACTCTAGTGGAGTCTGATGCAAGTTTGCACCTCACGTTTCAGCACTGAACTACATAAAGTAAGAACTATTGGGGAAGATGGTATATTTAGCCACTTCTGCAGTGCATCTAATTTTAGCACTCATGGTAGCGGTGGTGGGTGCTTCCTTTCCCGTATTACCCCTGGCCTATTACAAGCCAAGGACAGATTGTCATGTAGCCAGCAGGGAAATAGATTCTGTTGTAGATCATGTTTCTCAATTAAAGTATTACAAGAAGGCAGAAGATCCTGGTGGTACTGAAAGATACTTTGAATATCAGTTAAAAAAGTGAAGTTTGGCTTCAGGAGTGAGATAAAATCTCTGGATGTTGTCCTTGTGAAGAGAGAGAAGACATAGTATGTTGAAGTCATTTGCCATTTTTTGCCTGTAAAAATCAAAACCAAGAAAGCAACGTGCTGGTCTTGACGTGGTCTCCTACAGAGTCCCTGTGCCCCTTCTGGAAAGGGCAACATCTGCTTAGGAGCTGACCAGGATGATGATCAAGGAGAGTTCTCTGCGGAGGGATCCAGACTTAGGAGGGGAGCTAGCTTTCCTTGCGAAGGGCTGTGACTTTGTTCTTCCATCTCGATTCAAGAGGAGACTGAAGTCATTCCAACAGGCCCAGGTTTGAATGCTTGGCGTTTCTTTTTCTTTTTCTGTTGCTTTGTATTTTTTATTGGGTCAGAGAATCAAACTGTGTCCCCTGTAGGCATGTCTATTTGCAGAAAGTTATTTGCAGCTAGATACCAGCAGGTTTAAAAATAAACCTTCCAGGCTTAGATTGCAGAGTTAAAATGTCTTTGTAAACAAGGGGAAAAAATTAACAGCAAGGGCAGTGATTTAATAATAGGGAGAGGTAGTGTAAGACTGTTAAACCTCTTCTGTGGTTTTTTGTAAGAAAAACTCCATGTGATTGCTCTGAATGTCTCTTCTTGCATGTGGAACAACCACAACATTCTGCTGTATTTAGTGGGTTGTGCTCTCTACTCTACAAATTTGTGCGCAGACCAGCCTACCTGGCTTTGGCATTTGTGATTTTACCATCACGAGGTGCTTGTGCTGTTTCCTACTATCTCTGGGCTCTGGCTGAAGAAGATCATAGAATCATTTAGGTTGGAAAAGACCCTTAAGATCATGGAGATGTAGCCAAAGAAATGTAAATTGTACCAGAGCTATATTTCTTGGTAAATCCCAGCCGCTGTACTTGCTTTTGGGGACAACTGGCAAAAGACTCTAGTAGTTTATGCTAGGACACTAAATGGGCATGTAGCCACCCCAGATTTACAGGGGGTCACAATATGCTGAAATCAGCCCATCTTGAGCTTCATCTATATTTAAATAATTGGTGACCCAGTGAGGAAGTTAAAAAGTTGAAATTATGAGCAGTGCAGCTGTTCCCTAAGAAACAGCTATTAAAATTGCGCCAGAGTATATTGCGGTGCATTTTGTTTTTGTGATTTCTGGTGACAGGTTAAAGTATGTATATGAGGTTAATCTCTGGAACATGTTTTTCACTCCCTAGAGGAGAATTGCATGAAGTAATAATGTGTAGTAATAGCTTGGGCAGGGACCATGAGCAATTCAGAAGAGACTAACAAGAGCCGTGCAGCACAGCTAAATTCACTCTCCAGAGTTAGTCTGATCACCTAAGGACATAATCAGGGTATGGTTTGCAGGGAGAGATAAGATCTAACAGACCAACTGGAAAAATTGACAAGCCTTTGGGACATGAGCCCTCCGCCTGGTCTGGAGTAGGAGCAGTGACCTTCACTGTTAAATGCATGGAGAATAACTGCTCTGGGGCTGCAGATCCAAGGCAAGTGAACTAACGCAGTGGGTGATTCCAGCTGAAAAAAAGATGGTCTGTCTTCCTCTTCTCTTTCTTCCAGTACTTGTTTCCTTTTGCTGCTTCCTCACTGTGTGTCACCCCTGTCTTGCACTGGGCCCCACAGGCCTTTCTGTGAGCTGGCTTAACTCATAACATGGTAGAAAAATCATCCAGCAACACAGCTAAGTCCGTTTTCTGCCTTCCAAGTGGGTTAAATCGGTTCACAGAGGGCTCTGGCACACTCTGGAGCTGGGACTTAGTACACAGTGACAATATACATTTGGGGGTGGAGGACAGAGATGGGAGTTCTCCCACTTGGTGGTAGTGAGATGTTACTATTTGTGCCTTTTGGGGCTCTACCTTGTGTCTTGGGTGTGTTAGTGTGTGATGACCTGAGAGTAGAGGTAATTGGGCTCACTAAATGTAGAAAAAGGGCTAGCAGGAGGAAGGGTGATAAGGCGGTGAGAGGGAGCAGAGAGATGAGTGATAGGTAGTTTGTAGAACACATAGATGTTGGCCAGGAAGGCAAGGAAGTTTTTTTGTAAAACCTGTATCTCTCTTTAGAGCTGTAAATTTCAGTTCTTGTGCTCATCTTTTGCAGGACTGTTTATGGAAGGATCAGAGAGCTTCCCATAGCAGTGTTGGTAGGAAGGGAGGTAGGGAGGTCTCTAATCCAACATCTCACTTGTAGGAAGACTAGGTCACATCAGCACTGGTTTTCTCCATGTCTTGAAAACTCCCTAAGGATAGGGATTCCCTCCACCCCCTTCCAGTGACCTCTTGCAGGGCTGTACTACCCTCAGTTAAATTCATCCTCCAGCCTAACCCTCCCAAGCTGTGGTTTATGGCTGTTGCCCCTTTTATACCATGTACCACTACAGAGTTTGGCTCTATCATCTCTGTAACTGTGCTTCAAATAGCTGTAGGCTGTGATTAGCCCATCACTTAGCTTCCTCTTTGCCTGGCTAAACAGGCCCAGCCCCTCAGTCTCTCCTGCCATGTGCTCCTGACCCTGGCTATCTGATTTGCCTTCTGTAGATCTCTGTCCAGTCTCTCCCCATCCTTTTTGAAGTGAAGGCCCCAAACTGGTCATAGTAATCCAGATGCAGCCTCACTGCTGTCAGGCAGAGGAGATAATAACTTCCCATGTTCTTCTGGCCCTATTCCTAATGCAGTCTACTACATAGTTTGCCTTATTTGTAAATGGCCAATGCTGCAGGCTCATGTTCAGCCTGGTGCACACTATCTCCCCCACATCCTTTTCAGCAGGGCTGTTGCTCAGCCAGTGGGTTCCCAGCCTGAACCAATGCTTGGGATTGCTGTACACAGGTGGAGAACTGGGTACCTTTTCTCATGGAAGTAGTTGAACAGATTGTCAAGGTCTCTTAACCTGAGGTGCTGCCTTTCATCACGCCAGCCTTCCCGCTAGGTAAGTGTCATCTGCAATCAGGACAGATGAGAGTTGCAGTGGTGCTTCTGTGAGGAGTGGGGGTTTATGCCTACTGTTGTCCTTCTGTCTGAATTAATTTGGGTGCACAGTGGTTGTTTTCTCCATGGAGTTTTCAGGGAAGTATTTGGAGTGTGGGGTGAAGTATATCAGTTGCGGAAAGGGCATGTGTAATATCTATAGGCACATTTGTCACTAGAGGCATGCAAGGTCTGTGTTTTCAAAACTCAACTGGATAAGGCCGTGAGGAACTTGATCCAGCCTTAGAGTTAGTCCTGTGTCCCTTCCCACCTAAATCTTTTTGTGATTCTGTGTTGCTTAGATAGAGTTTGTTTTCTTTTTTGTTTTGCTGCAGTTGGACTTTGTTTCTGCTGGTGAGTTTACGATTTATAGTAGAAACGATTCTATCCAGAAATGCATTTTTTCATAGCCTCTCCTCTTTGTGCTGTTGGGAGCCATGTGCAGATGAACCTTTGCTGTTCTTACTGTCCTTAGAGATGGGTAAGAAAGAAGCAGCAGAAAGATACAGTGATGGGAAAGGGCTTCAGGGAAGGAAAGGAAGAGAAAGACTTGGGCAATAGATGCAAATCAGCTCTGGAGAACTGATGATCTTTGAGGATGGCTTGTGTCCAGTTACCATCAGACTTCAGTAAGACAGGAACTGTAAAAACTGGAAGGAGACGTTAAGTCAGCACTGTGGACTGTGAGAAACCAGGCTGAGTCACTGTACCCTAGAAAAGAGGATTACAGAATCCTACTTGGAAAAAAAACAAGAAACTGGTAATTTTATTATCTAGGATCCTGTTGGAGATTGGGTCCAGGAGGAAGGAGCAGAAAGCATTTGAGCACTTGATGTGATACTGCTTCCTTCTGTGGAGTTTTCTGCTGGGACTGGCAAGTCCCTGAGAGGCAAGCCTGGATGGCAAAGGTTTAGTCTCTGTGCTTTGTTTGTGTAGCTACAATGAGGCTGTAGTTCTGTCTGGTTTATTTATACTGCAGATGCCACTATTTTAGTCTGTCCATAAATAAATTGCATGACTGGCAAAAGGTGATACAGCGGATAGACAGATTTTAGTTAAGCTAAATTACACTATGCTATAGAGCAGTGTTTAAAAACAGGCTTTAATCTCACCTTCCCCTTTAGCAAAACAAAAAAAAAGTCTATTAGCTATTGGTAATAAAGATAAAAGATTTATTATAGTATTTGTAGTTTTCTTTCTTAGTTGTCCTTTCTGAAAATGCATGTCCCTGTTGGAAAAATGTGTTCCACTAAGCAAACAGCATTTAAGGTTAACTTTTTGCAATAAGAAACTGTTTTTTTCCAAGGAATTCCCACAGAATTTCTCCTCATATCACTTTTTTCAGTGTTTGGGGGTTTTTTTGTTTGGTTTTTTTTGTGGGTTTTTTTTGTGTTTGGTTTTTTTTTTTTCCCCACAAATAGTTGTACTTAACTCCCTGCTGTCTCCATAGTGGTTGCCATCTGGTTATACCCATCCCAGACTATTAACTTTAAAGATTGTTTTAGGGAACAAGATCCTCAAGAGCTGGTTGCTGCTTGTTGTTTTCTCTTGGTGGTGGTGTGGGCAGCTCGCTTCTTACATGAGAAGGAAGAAGACAAAGTGCAAAAGTTTTATTTCTATTCCTGAAGTAGAATCTTCAGAAAAGAAGCCATCCATGAGCAATGCTTCCACCTTGTTTGACTTGGACTGAGCAGGAGCTAGTGTTTCAGTCTTACTGGGAAGGTCAGCTGCAAACTGATGTCTGAACTGCCTCCCTACTTTGAAGCTTAGCAGCATTCCTTGTATTTCTCCTATAGGTGTCTAACCTTCTGGCTTGTGTTGTAGTCGTAGATCAGGAAATTACTGTAGATTCTGGGGTACTGACTTGTGGCTTATGTGAGCTGGTACCAAGCGTTGCTGACTTTGGCAGTACCTGCAAGAAAATGAGTTGCTCTGCTTTTCAGAAGGTGGAGGCCAGGTCGAAGTGGATGAGTTGTGTTACAGGATGATCAGCTTGAGTCTTGTGCTATATCGGGATGTATGTGGTATACAGAAGAGGAGGAAAACAGCACAGTGCTGTTGTGGTGGTCTACTTTGGGGATGCCTCTTTGCCTTCTAAGAAAAAAAAAAAACCACAGCAATTTTATCATTCTCTTGTACTGTAAGGGAAGGGGATATATTGTTAAAGTGAAGAGTCAGTGTCTTTTGAGAGAACAATATGTTGGTTTGCTTCCTTTTGGTTTATGGACCTTTTCATTAAATTTGAGTCATTTCTTCTAGTTCCTCACAGTCCTGACAGCTTGGAGTGCATGCGTGCTTTGAAGAGATTAATGAGCAACAAACCTGTTTCTGAGAAGTGGATCTTCAAGACAAACTGATGTTAAGTCCTATTACAGAAGTCAAGTGGCTGCAGTTGGCACCTCGTTGTCTGTTCCAGCTTTGCATTGTTTGTATGAATATGGTGCTGTGAGAAACCAGCAGGGATTTCCCCACTGTTGGAATCCAGAAAGTGAACTCTACTGAGTAGAGTTGTGTTGTGGCTGGAAAAGCCACTGGCTAGGCAGGGCAGACAGGGTGCAAGGCAGATTGTAAAAGCAGAAGTGGTGGTGTGTGTGAGTTCTCATCCAAGTCAAGTCACTAGCTTGACTTACACATCAAGGTCCGATTCGTTGACCCACTGTTTCCCAATCAGATGGAGTCTTCTTGAGAAGGCTTGTCTTGGGGAGTTCTATTCACCCCTCTTGCTTAGCATCCCTTATTGAAGCAGACAGTCATGGGGCGGGGGGGGGGATCTTCATCTACCTCTAACACGCAGCAGTGGCTGCTCTGGGGCCATGTGCTCCCTTCCCAGGTGCATCCAGCCTGTCTGGGTTTTGCTGTTAATCTACTGAGTAAAGAGCAAAAGGAAGCCAGGAGAAGGTGACGTGGGGAAACAGACTCCACAATCAGTGAGATTGTAAAGTAGGTATGTTTATTCAGCGCTGGGCAGCATGGGGGGTAGTCCCACCAAAGTCATGCGCGCCTGACTCGGCAGTTCGCTTCAAATTTATACAGTCAAGTGTTACATATAGATGGAGTTTCGCAATATGCCTATACATAGGCATGATCTATCCCTGCTTCATATTAAAATTAGTTCCAGAAGTCACAAGGCCGGTCTTGGCTGGTTTTTGGGGTCGACTGCTGCTTCTTATCAGGGACTATGTCCTGCCCCAGCCAGCCTCAACAATGCAAACATTAAGCATCACTTCTCATCCTCTCGGGCCAACAATGCAAACGTTAAGCATCACTTCTCATCCTCTTGGGCCATGTCTACCTCTATTGAAATTTCTTTAACTTCATTATAAGCTAGATAATTATTAAACAGTTCTTATCTACATCCATATATCTACTAAGGTTCCTTTGGCTCCCCGTTTCAAAGGGTTTTCTTCTATTAAACCAGTGAGCTGCCGCTCCTGAAGTGAGTGACCAGCTTCCACCCAGCTTAACCCTTGCCATCATTTCAGGTCACCTACCTGCATTGTCATACTGTGGGACAGAGTAACCAGGGCTGATGCTTACCCTGTCCCACAGCCCTCTTCAGCCCCAGTAGCACTTTGAGCCTCAGACCTGGCCCACTTTGAGCTCCAGCATCACTCAGGATCAGACACAAAGATGTGCAGTATGTGAGAGAGTAGGAAAAGTCAAGGAAGATGGGAGGAAGAATAGATTGTGGTAACCAGTCTTACTCTCCAAAGGGTGAGAGCTATATTGAGGACCATACAGACTCTGAATACTGGTATTGATAGACTCAGAAGTCCTAAAGGTTGAAAGTAATGTTCAGCTTTTCCTGTATTGTAAGACACAGGAGAGGAGGACTTAAAGAAACACAGGCTCCAGGTTAATGTGTTCTGTACAGAGCAGTTACAATACAAAAGTATGCTTTGGCTGTCATATGTATTCAAACGTTCCTACTCCTGAAATGGGACAGCATTTGGGAGAAGGAAGAGGTCTTCCCCATTTAAAGAAAGAGCAGTGAAGCAGAGGAGTGAAGAGGAGGAAAATCCTTCCATCTCGTTTCACAGGTTTCTGAAGAATGGGTTATAAAGTATTCTAAACTGCAGGTAAAAACAGGGCTTAAGGAAGCTTTTACAATTCTCACTTCTTCACCTTCCTGAAAGCAAACCCATTCTAAGTTGGGGTATTCAGTATGTGTTAAGAAAAAAGCTCCAAGTTTCTGGAAAATAATAAGGCAAAGAGTTTAGTCAGTTCATCATATACATTCTTCTGTATTTACTGAACTCAGACTTGGCTACTTTATCCTAAAACCATTTTGTTTTGAAATAGTTAGAATAAACAAACTGAAAGTTGCAGCTGTATTTACTTGACTATTGCCTTATTAGCCTCTTATCACATATGTTGTTGTATTAATAACAACTCTTGCATTCAAACCATTGCGCAATAGGCAAGCCTATCGGCTTTTCCCAAGAAAGTGTGTATTCGTGGGGGAGTAGGGAATTTGTCATCCCTTGGCATTCCAGCATCTGAATTCTGCCGCTTATACTGTAACTACTTTTCAAAGTTTAAAAAAATATTCCTTCTTATGTATGAAAAATTACCTATTTTATGATCTCATTATGTAGTTAAATAGAAATGCTGCCTTTTATGAAAAGTATTGATGTATAGCTAGAACTAGAAGATTGCAGAGATCCGGTAGAAAGGTGATTTAGTGGGGATCACCATATCAGCCACATGTTTATTACAGACAGGAGAGGAGTGATAGGATGGTACAGCTAATGAAAAAAGAGGTGGTAGGCGTGGGAGGAAAGACTACCTTCAAACAGGCATGCAAAAGGCCTAGTTTAAATTCCCAGTTTTCTCCTTGTTTTTCAGCAAATGACATAGGTGCTGATTCAGTGAAGCCTTTGGGTGCTTCGCCTGCAAAAGGACTCTCAGCTGGATTTGTGAACAGACCCTTTGCATTTTACACTAACTGTGTGTGCTGTATCATGTGGGTGCCTAATGACAAACTGTGCTGGCTGCTCCTAATTCCTAATGTAAAAATTGTTTTGCCAGTACTTAGTACCTTGAACAAAATCAGGTCTTGGACTGTTGTAATTTGGGCATAGAATAATAGGCTTCCTGAAATTTAGAAGACAGTCTTGCAAAGCTTTTCTTAATTTGTCTGTGACGCAATACTTTGGCAAAACTAATTATGTTCCCAAGGGATGGAAAATGTCAATGTTATGAATGTAAGTTCACTCATACACGAGGCAAGACATTTGTGTGGGTGGATGTTCTAGTTCTAAGGGGAAATACTGAAGAGAAGATTTTGATGCTTTGCTGTTTATGGGGCAGAATGACAACACAATGACCAGCGTGAGAAGAAATAGCATTGTCCTTGTTCTATGGTATTGCTGAATTGCAGATTGTGTGTACTCTTGTGGTTCAATAGTATGTCATAATCCACAGCTACATACATAAAATGCACAGAAACTACATAAAAGCAGATGTGATGTATCCTAAATTTGCAATGTTTGATATTGCAGAGATTTTTTTAATTGGCTACTTAAGACATGCATTTTTATCCCTATGCTATAATTTAACTGTTGGTGGTTTTTAATTTTTTCCTAAGCATGGGGAGCACCAGCTATTTTCTCCTGCTTGGTATGCCGTGCCATGCTGTTAAAAAGTATTTGTTGTTAATTATATTTTCAGGTTCAAAATAAACAAGAGAAGAAACCTGGAACTTCATCCACAGTCCCTTTGAACGCTGCAGTTAGCCCTTGCACTCTTCTGCCTGTGAATAAAGCCACCAGCAGTACCCCTTTGTCAATAAACATTCCACGTTTCTACTTCCCTAAAGGACTTCCAAATGTCTGCACTAATCATGAAGAAATCATTGCCAGGATTGAAGAAGCCTTTAGAGAGTTTGAAGATGAGAAAGCAAACATCTGCGAAATGGGGAAAATTGCTAAGGTAACTGTTCTTTAGGTTTCTCATTTTTTGGAGGGAAACACTGAAACTAAAACTAATAAAGTATCTCATAGCTGTTCTCATTTTCAGTGAAAAAAGAACCAATATCCTTTTGCTCTGAATGTTTTTGTTTAGGTTAAGAAAATAGTAAAAAAAAAAAAAAAAGCTAAGTTTGCTGTTTGTCACATCTGATGTGTATGCTCTTTCTTGCTTTGATTTGCAAAATGGTACTAATACAAATTTCCTTTTTGTTTTCTGTTCCTCCATAGTTATGCTCAGAAAGTAGCAGAAACTTAGTCTGCCTCTGTGGCTTCAGGTAGTGCCAGCTGCCATCTTTATGGTTAGCTGTCCCACTAATCTGGACGTGATCTGTGTATGCTGTTGCAGTGTCACTTGAGAAAGCAGTTTCCAACCTATGCCTCTTTGGGCATAGAACAGGGAAATGCTTTGTCAACCCTCAGCCACTGAGATGTGTATGTTCAATATCCATAATGCAGGTGTCAGCAGACTTGGAGTTGTTACAGTCTGCTAATGAGTTCCTGGCTTCAGGGAACGAAACACAGCACTTGTGTGGAAGCATGATGCAGTTGAGTGGTTCTATTTTGCTCTCCTTCAACCATGATTTTTAGTAATGCTGATCTAAAACTAGCAGTTGTCAGACACATCTCATATGTTCAGCTTGCCCTGAATGCATCTTTGGCACTGTAGATTGAGCAATGATCTGTCCAAGAGGAGCACTTGTTTTCCAGGAACGAAGATTTTTCTGGAAGGAGAGACTAGGTTGCTTTTTTGTTTTTTGTTTTTAGAGGAATTGAGTGGCATTATTTGTAAACCATGTCTGAAAACATAAAACATAAACAGAAAAACTTCTTTGCTTGACCAAAAAAAGGTTTGAAACAGATTTTATGACAAGACAGGCAACTGTGTGTGGCCTGTCATGTTCAAACTGGGAAAAGCAGGAGGGTGGTGTAGAAGAGCCCTCTGCTTTTGTCTGGTCTCTGCATCTGTGTCTACATGGATGTGTTCCATGCCATTTAGCTATTGTAAGGCTTGCTTCTGTACCATGGGGTTATTGATAATGGTACCAGTTTTGGGGTTCTGAAATGCTGGAGAAGCTACACAGAGAAAATAGCAGGAAGTAAATGTCACTGTTTCCTCAGATTAGCTAAATACCTGTAGACGTACAGTCACCTGACCTGGGATGGCCAACTCCAAAAGCAGTTCTTATGCTGATTGGGGTTCCCAAAGGAACATGCAGCCCCAGACAAAAAGTTGAGAATGGACTTGCAGGATAGTCTTGCTTAATAGAAGAGGTGAAGGAGGCTTTGTGGGGAAAGCAGAAATGATGCTTCAACTACTTCAAAATGGTCTTCCTTCCATTTGGTGTGATATCCTTCTTGCCTGTGCCTGGCCTGAATCAGCTGCACTCCCACTCCCTCCAAGGCCTTTCTTTTGCAGATGTTCTGATACCTTGTCTGGAGTCGTGAAGGTGGCTGGAAAGATCTTTGTGGTAAAGAGGAGGTTTCTTGAAGGTGTCGGCAGCTGGATGTTTGAAGCCATTTTCAAGCGTGCTTTTCTGAGGCATTACAGAGTACAAAATGCTTGAGCTTTCATTGATTACCATTCTGAAAGCTAGCAGCCTCTGCAGAGGCTAGCTAAAAAGTTGTGTTCAGGGAGTCCTTTTGCTGTTATCAGCCTCTTTCCATTTGTGCTTTCATTTTTTTGTTATCCTGCTGAGATCTAGCAGTGTTGGGAAGATGGACTGTTCTGGGTGGAAGGCACTGCACTGAAAACTAAGGATGGGAACTATTTCTCCTTCAGGCATTTAATCATTAATTGTCTATAATTAGAATTGAAGTTCCCTTGCTGTCAATGAGAAGAAGTCAGCCCATATAGAGAATGGGTCGTCCTTTTCTAAGATAGGTCAGTGAGGTAGCTCGTGCAAGTGGTCTTCTGGAAGGAGGTGCCTGTGTCTCTCCACTTCACTTTGCAGGGAACCTTGCTAAACAGAGCTTAAGAGCATGATAGTTTCTGATCCTTTTACTAGCCTGACGTGATATATTTCTCAGTTACTTAAAAAGGCATATGACAAAGTAGAAAGTTATTGGTGGATTCTGAGCCTTGTCATACAGTAAATAGCTTTTTGACTAACCTGTATGCCCTTACTGCTTTATTTCCCTTATGTAAAAGTCTCAGTGGTAAATTTGGTATGTAAACAAGCAGGCTCTTGTGACTGCTTTTGTATTCCGTTTTGTTCTGGTGTTTCATTACAGATATGTGGCTGCCCACTCTACTGGAAAGCACCTATGTTCAATGCATCAGGAGGAGAAAGGACAGGATGTGTATCTGTACACTCATTTGTATCCATGTGGAGAAAGTGAGTGCAGCAAATGCAAAATTCTCTTTCTGGAAAAAGAGAACAGCCTGCCATAGAAGTTGGGGGGGTGGCGGGGTGGTTTGTTTGTTGGTTTTGGGGTTTTTTTGCAGGGTTTTTTGTTTGTGATTTTTTGTTTGTTTCTTTCCTTCTACCAGACTTTTCAAATCATTGTCTCTTCTTTAGAATAAAATAAATGGCTTAATCTCTTTGAGCTTAAGTTTTCTTCCCCAAAACTCCCTGAACACTTGTTTCCATGCTGCATCAACAAACTTTGAAGCAATTGTATAGATGATGAGACATTTTGGTCTGGTTGGCATACAAAATATATGAACACACTCCGTAGAAATATGTCAGCTATTCTGAGATAACTGATACATGTCAGTGGATTTTGGATATATTTATCTTAGGCCTTACTGCTGCTACACTAGTGCAGTAAGCAAGTGCCTTTTGGGAATGGGGAAAGGAGGCATGTGATAATGTTATAGGACAGGAAGAAGGAATGTAAAATAAAGCAGCAGCATACAAGTGGATACTCTGGGAGCTTTAGTAGTTATTACCCTCCTCAAGCATGCTGTATAATAAATCTGTGGCATTTGACAGCCACTTCCATGTACCATTGTAAAGGCTTCTTTTTGAAATTAAGAGCTCTGGATATATTATATTTGGAGTCAGAGGTGTGAGATGGAAGATACTTGCTCTCTTGCCTAATCTTTTTCCCTCCAGGGCAATTCAGGCTGTAGTCTACTTTGTGAAACACCTGAACAATGTCTCCATCTCGTATCTACAGTTCTAATTTTTTACTTAATGGTTGCTCTTCAGATTCTTGAAGTAGCCTTTAACCCTGAGTTCCCAAAATATTTCCTGTGATAATATTGTCAAAACAGCTTCTAGTTACTCTGGCAAAATTGCAAAAATGTTAGGGGTGACTGATCAGTGAGTTCTTCTTGACACAGACTTTTTTCCTGCCTTAGGTTCCTCCAATTACTCCTAATTAATCCCTCCTGTGTGATACCACATCTTGTCACTCCTCTGACTTTCCCATCCTAGAGATATTTGCAGACTGTGGTCATGCCCTTCTTCTGTATTCTTTTAACCACGCCGTTTCCACGCCAAGTTTTGTATGCTTTTCTCACTTTAATTGCTCTTTTAGAAAGACTTTTTTTCCCCTCCTCTTCCCCTCTGACAGTTACAAATTTTTTTCTGGAAACAGGATAGACAGAAAGAAATATAGTCTTCCTGGTAAAGTTTGACTACAGTTATCTGAACACAGCCATAACTTTAAAACAGTTATCTTTAATTGCTGATGCCTATTTTCAAGCATCTTAGTAGGTGACCTGACTTTTCAAAATGCTACATGCTCACTGATCTCATTTGAAGTCAATAGGAATTGCTGGATATACAATACTTCCGAAAATCAGATCTTTTTTGTTTGTTGCTAAAACATGGCTTTGTTTTAAAACATCATCTTTATGTGCCTGATTATTTTTATTTTTAAAAGCTAAAACATTAGCACCTCTTTTCTGCAGATGATTTAGAATGTGTCTGTTAATTGACAGTTAGCATGATATGAATGTGCAGCTAACAGGATTGCTTGTCAGCCATTAAATCTTTTTTCTTTTTTTTTTTCCTGGAAGACTTGTTTAAAAAAACCTCTTTTTTGTAGTCTGCTTTTGTTAACAAGTGATGAGGCCAGAATTAGCAGCAAGCCAGTTAGTGTGATCTCTTCAGGAAAACTACAGGCATTTCAGTACTGTGTTTCAATATATGTTCATACGCTTTCAGGAGAGGAGGGGGGTTCAATAATCACTCATAGTATATAATAGTCCATTTGTATTTTTACAGTTATTAAAGAATACAGGGAGTTTTCTGAGTAAGTTCTCATTTCCCTTACACTATATGAACAACTTGGTGTTTAATATATCAGAATGTTCTCTTCTGTTACAGGTATTCAGTAGTGATTTGGTAAATGTCATGGAGTTTCTGTTTTCATGAGTATTTCTTCTTTGGAGTGAATTAAGTATTTGTGATACCTTTGACCAGGGTAGTATTTTGTATTAGAAGAAAGCAGAGACAAGAATCTGTGTCATAGATGCAAACTGTCAACCTAATGAGTTTACATGCTTCTCTAAATACTCAGTCCTACTAACTGTTTCATTAGGCTGTTCTCCAGGACTTCAGTGCACAGCAGCCAGCTGTGCCGTAATTAACAAGGGATGTTCTTTTTTGCCTCTTGGGGAGTGATTTTTCTGGTTGAAAATTTAGTCACTGTAGTTTGGCAATATTCTCAAATATTAAAAAGGATTAAATTGGAGACCGTGTCTGCTATGGCATCCCATTAGGTTGATCCTATTGACTTTGAATGACATCAGCGAGCATACAGCATTTTGAAAAGTCAGGTTGCTTACTAAGGTGCTGTGGAATCAATGTAAGAACAGTCTTCAGTAAGAAACTTTGTTTACCACAGCAATGTTAACATGAAAAAAAGC
Source organism: Aquila chrysaetos chrysaetos (assembly GCF_900496995.4). Lineage (NCBI taxonomy): Eukaryota > Metazoa > Chordata > Aves > Accipitriformes > Accipitridae > Aquila > Aquila chrysaetos. The sequence continues at coordinate 27,932,209 of NC_044013.1, read as the reverse complement.
TCCACTGGGTTGGAAGTACCTTGGTGCTGCTGAAAGATATTGAAGATGGGTGCTCTGGGGTTAACTTTGCATAATTCACAGTGTAAATGTATTGCATAACATGTGATAAGGCACTCCATACTCCATCTGTAGTTTGTGATTGTTCTGTGAGGGATAAAGTGGTTGGAGTAACTCTTCATCTCTCATAGGATCCTATGTAACTGCCATGATGATGCATCCAGATTCACGTACCTTTTAGCAAAGCCTAGCTGTGACTACCTAGAACAGGAGGACTTCATCCTGCTTCTTCAGGTACCTGCAACAGCTCAGCAGTGAATGGATGGGGAGAGAGTGCTATGTTTATTTTGTAACTTCTTTATTTTCATGTCTTTAAATGTTTACCAAGGACATGCAGACCTTTGGTTTGAACAGCACCTGGGTGGGGTTTTGGAGTGAACTATAAATAAGCATTTTAAGTGGACTATTTTGCATAAGTGCCAACCAGCTACATATCTTGCTAAAGTTGCTGAGGATTGTCGAAGCTTTATTTAGTCTCTTGTCTGTTATTAGGATTCGTATTTATCAGTGCCTGGTAACCGGGCTGAAATTTGCCCCATTTCTCTAGGTGGTTATTGGGAAAAAAGCATGGTGCTGTTGATACTCAAGCACAACATAACAGCTTATTAGAAAAGTTGTAAAAGTTGCTTGGCAAGACAGTTATAATTGCATTTGTCTAGCGAGACTACCAGATACAGTATCATGTGGAAATCTTTGTGAAAAATTTTGCAGTTCCAGTTGTTCTATATATGCCTCTACACCTGCTAGGGCACAAGTCTCACTGCTGATTTTTTTTTTTTCCTAATATTCAGGCTAAAGCTGTGCATCCTGCTTTCATTTCTTTCTTTTTCTTTTGTTCACATGTGATATTTTTAACAAAGCAAAGTATCATTCTTTAATTATTTGTGGCCATTTAGGCAGACTTTGCGTAGGTTTAGGGTTTCTTTATAGTTTCTCTGTAAATCAGGGTCTATCTGCCCCTCTGATCATCTGTTGATGCTTTTTCTGGGCTCTTCCAAATATCCCTAGATTTCTCACACTGTGTTGCCCCCTATGCAAAACCTCTGTGGAGATGCTGCTTTGTGGAAAAAATTTGTGTCTGCACTGGATGTTTCTGTCCCCCAAACAAAAGTGGGACTGTAATGGGTAAATTTTCTCATGTTCTTTTTCATCTTTTCTCCACTGGGCACATTGCCTTTCCTGATTGATTGCAGCTCTTCTTTTTAGCTACTGGTGCAATCAAAGGTATGTGCAGTCTTATTTGTCAGTCAACCAGAGACTAGAAATATTACACCATATTACACACCATCATATTAGACATGAAGTTAGACTGGCCAAAACTGGGTCATATCACACCCCTAAGGACACTCTGCTCTATCCATTTGCCATGTCATGGTATAGGCAAAGCAAAACTTTGAACACTCTTTTTTGAAGGATGGAGCAGTCAGACATGTAGAAATTACACAGACATTGATTCATACAGGTTCTGAACTGATTCATTCAGGATCTGAGCAGTTTCTTCACATTTTTGGTCATACATTTCTTGGTAGATTTGGCATCATGAGCCAGTGTTTGGCTTACAAAAAGCTGATCTTGAGAAAGAGGCACCTCCACAGGTAGTTCAAGTAAATTTTGGAAAAGCACTGATCACATCTGTATGCATTCTGAGGCTCACAAGAGCTTTCATTGTTGTGGAGGACATAAATGTTAACTTTCCCAACCTTTCAAGGAATGTTTATTTCTGATACTTACCTCTAATAAATGTTAATATCTTCAGTGAATGGAGGAAAAAAAAAAGATCTTGGAGAAGAGATAGTTGCATGGTCAACTAACTAATTTTTTTGTCTCATTCAATGAAAATGAGTTTTCATCTACTCACTAACTCTCTTCCTTTGTTTTTCTGTCCTTAAGTAAATCAAAATGGCCCAACAGGTGCGTATTGCCCAGAAAATGTATTCTACTTATAATTCTAGAAGGTTCACTTTATAGATTAAAAGATGTCATTTCAGTTTTATTGTTAATGCTGCAGATACAGTTTCAAAAGTAATGGTTTGTAAACCCAATAACTTCTAAACATTAAAAGGAGAAGAAAATCTGTTCCATTTTATTTGGTCTTTCCTTGCAGGATGTGGTGGAAACACATCCTGGCCTGACGTTCCTGAAGGATGCTCCGGAGTTCCATTCCCGGTATATTACGACGGTAGGCTTGCTCATTTGATCTCCTGTGACACTGCTGTACCAGCCCTCCCTTTCTGATTTGTCAGTGTTCCCATCAGCAAATCCTTCAGTTATTTCAAAAAATAGGTGTTTTTAATATTACTGGCAATTAGTTATTTTAAGAACTACTTCCAAAGGAAAAATGAATCTGCCTGTGTGTATAAGAGGTTATTCAAAAGGTTAATAATGATTCCTTCTGGTCTTAAGCAAATCTATAGAAACAACTGTTTTGGCCTTTAATCCTGATGAAGGAAAATGAGAAGTCCTTCTTTGGTCTTTGAGAGCTGCTACGTTACCCCTAATTCTGCTGGGCTGCTGAGACATGGAAGGCTGTATGTTTGAAGATTTCTGTCACTTAGGCATGGAGAATCTGTGATTGTTCCATGGTACAAAGCATCCGTTGCACACAGGGGTCTACCATCCAAGTCTCCTGCCTCTTGCTCTTGCCAGAAAACCTGTCTAGTCTTTCTGAGTCTCTGAGCTTTTGTGACTACTGTTTGGTTTTGGGTTTTGTTCTGTAGCTTTGTTCCAACTTTGCAGTCAGCAGTTAGACTGGTGCTTTATCTGAATAAGTTTGTACTTTTAAGCCTTAGCTTGTCTCATGTTGGGTATGAATCTGAATAAAAGGTATAAATGTTAGGATGTTTTATCTCCGCAGACCTGATGGGAGCTGTATCCCAACAGGGCTCAAGGGCTTAAAGTTTCTCCTGTTTGCTTGCCAGGGTCTGCATGGGGCCAGCTGCACCACATACTGGCAGCTTGGAGATTACTGGCAGACACAGGCTTGCTCCTTTCCTATAAGAAGCAGATGGCAGAAAGACACTGTTGCTCTGGGCAAACCCTGAACTGTCACGCTAATGTTCTATGAAAATGTATAACAAGAATCGATTTTAAATGTTTTAGATGCACTTGAACATGACAGCGAACATCAGTGTATTATCAACATACTTAGTCCCCATGGAGCAAAACAACATATACATTAAGCATAGTAACTGGCCAGAACAGGTGTAACAATGGCCAGAGAATTACGGAGGCACGTGAATGGGTGAGTGTGGAAGGTGCCTGTGGCACATGTACCCTGGTATTTGGTGTTTAAAGTACATGGAGGGGTGAGAGCTGAAAGATTTAAGGTCATACTAGCTTCAGTTTCTGACTGCACTATCAACCAGTTGTTCTTTGCTGGTTTGCCAAAACAAGGACAGTGGGTCAAGATACAATGTGTGGTTGTCCTGGTGCTGGCTGTTGGGTGGTGACAAAAGCAGTTCTGTGTATCTGCCTTTCCCGGTTCCTCTTCTCAAGTTGCATGCTGTTCCTGTATTTTTCAGGGTCTAAAGCAGGGAATAAAGGCAAGAAACAAATGTCTTTGTAGAGTAATCACCAAAATGATCACCCTTGGTGTCCTGAAGCAGCAATTGCTGCACTTCCTAGACCTCATCGGGGTGCAGTGCATGTTCTGGTCTGAGAGACCAGCTGCGTGAAGCTGATGTTCCACTTCAAGATAATTGAAGTGCAGGCTGCTACTAACAAGAGAAACACCTTTTCCTTCCTCTCTCCTTTTCTACAACTTCCCTTGTGCCTGGGCAAGGTCCTGTGTGACCATCATAAAGCAGTCACAGAACCGGACCCTTCATGAGTACATGAAGCTCCTCAGTGCTGCTTGATCCTGCTTGTATCTCCACTGTGCTTTACTACTTCAGTCTGAGCCTTTAGGCACCCTGACTCACAGTATTCTGGCAGAGGTGGCTTCCTAGGCTGGTTCCCAGGCAGCCAAGAAACAGTGGTGCATGTGGTTGAGGCAAACGGTGTGTAGTGGCGAATCTTACAAAGCTGTGGTGTCCTTCACAGACTCCTCACACTGGCAGGACAGTGCTGTTCTGGATGTCTGTGCAGACAGACAGATTCCTTCTGAGCTCAGCATGTATGGCCCAGGCCAGATCACTGAGTTGGAGCAGAGCCAAGACCTTGGGAGACAGGCAGTCTGTGGGGTCAGGTTGTTCCCATCTGGAGTGGCAGTACTTGGCCCACTGCAGCAGTGGCTCTCCTCTGATACCAGAAGTTCCTATTTCTCACATCTCCTTTCACAGACAGTTTGGCATTTCTCTCTCTTTAATGCTACAAAATTCAGTGTTTCCACCAGGAAGTAATGAAGGAAACAGCTTTGTCCTTGGATTTTGAGACTACCTGGATCCTTTTGATCCCTTCAAGGTAGAGTGCCTTATTCCTACTTACGGTGACAGAATACTGTATTTGCTGCCAGTGCAAGAATTACATTTTATATTTGTGTTGCAGATGAGGGCCGTGAGGAGACACTGGTTTTTGTGTTCATTGCTGGATACAGCATCACTTAGTTGAAATCACCTGGAGACTAAGCTAACAGTCTAGTATGGGTAAGATATGTATGCACGTTTCAATTTTTTTTTTGCTTATCTCTGCACATTTTAGAGGTGCCTTTTGGATACAATAGGCTGTAATTTAATCTGTATCAGTATCTGTGAGCTGTTGTATTGCCAGTATACTAAACTACTTGTGTTTCTTTCAACAGAGACCAACTCCTGAAGCTGATAAAGACAGTGCAGAATATCACATGGCATTTATTGTAAAAGCTTTAAAATGTGACTTCTCCCAGAATGTTCAAACAAGGCTCAGAGTTAGCGCTGCATGCTGTTGTTGAAAAGCTGAGTCAACTAAAAACAACTTGGCAAAACATACTGCTTGTTGAAAAATGCTTCAGCTTATGCAGTATTACCAATGTGAATGTGTAAGGGGAGGATGGCCTACAGGGTTTAATAAAACTTTGTGGGTTTTTCCAGAAATGGTATTGCTTTTGTTCTTCTATGGGAAGATTGGGGAAAGGTCTAGAACTGACCCATCAATGGTTTGGGTCCTGGTGGTAGAATACATGAAGATAATGGGGAAGTAGGAAGGGGCTCCCCCTTCCAAAGGCTTATGTACTGAATTCAGAATAAATAATCTTCCATGTTGGCAAAAACAAAGCCAGTTATGGTTTTCAGTAAGGCATAACTGATGAGAGTGGCTTGAATGCTGCAAATCATCTCAGGCTGTGTAATTATGTTCTAGGATGTTTCCCAAATGCTTTTTTTGACAGCTTGGTTTTCACAACCTGGAAAAGGAGAAAAGTATTGACATTTTATACTGATATATACACTATGTACTATCCATTGAAACTGGACCATTATTTGAATAATAAGGCTTGCACTGAGTGACCAGACATGGTAAAAAAGATGAGAAGAGATCCCATTTTACCTCTGCCTTATTTTTACAGCTAGGTGAGGAGAGAGCAGGTGGAACATCTTTATCGGTATGGTCTGATAGAGGAACAGTTTCTTACATGTCACAAACGGGGATATTTTGTTGTCTTGTCTTTTCCTCTGCCTGCAGGGTAATAAAAACTGCTGGTTAGGAGTCCTTTTTCTGATTCTTGGGATTGTTATTTCTGAGTCCTTGGAATGGTGTGAAAACCCTGTATCTTTAAGAATTGCTACAAAGTTGTCAGGTGTGATAATGGCTTATGTATGAGGTGAGACCCACTTCAGTCTCTGACCTGTTGTGCAGTCTGGAAACAGAGGCCAAACAAAGTCCAAAAATAGAGTCCAGAATGGCAGTGGCTGCCAGAGGCATTAAAGAAGAAACAAACATACAGTTTTTTCATTGTGCTTAAGACCAGAAAAGATCATTGTGATTACCTAGTCTGACCTCTTGGATTACACAGGCCATAGAACATTGCTCAGTGACTCCTGAAGTTAGGAGAGATTTTTTTGTTTGTTTGTTATTAATCGAATTGACACCCAACTTTATAAGGACATCAGTCTTTGAAGACTGGAGTTATAACGAGCCTGCAGTCTTTCTTTGGGAGTTGTCCCAGTGGTTAGTCAATGGCAGTGTAAACCTGCATTCTTATCTCTCTGAATTAGGCTGATTTCAGCTTCTAGTTATGTATTTCATGAGAGACAAAAAGTCCTCCTGCTGTCCCACATCTCCCCATATAGGCTTTTAAGGAGCAGGATAGCTACCAATAGATGTCATGTTCAGATAAGTTGGATATATTAGTTCTCCAGGATACATTTTGAGTCCTCAAATCATTCTTGTGTCTCTGAATTATTTGTGCTCATCAGCATTTACTGTCTCACTAAACTGTGTATCCCAAAGCAGATTGTTAGCAACAATTTCATACTTAGTTCCAGATCTGTTCTGGACTAATAACCAGCACTTGTGTGACTGAGTGAAAGCATGGCCCTTAAATGGTGATTACCTACTCGGAAGCTAGTTCTAGCTAAGAAACAAACCCATCCCATTTAATTTAATTGGATTAATCCCTATAATGTCCATGTTGTTGTGTAAAGTTAATTTTCTTGTTGGAATAGCGTGCACTATTAAGGTTTACCAAAATTCTAGGATAATATGTCAACATCATGTCAGAGACATCAAAGGTTTGTTTGTACTAGGTTTGGTCGACAAGAACTATATTCCACAGATTTCAGTGCTGATAGTCAAATTAATTATATTTCTAATTTCTCTTGTTGAAGATGTTTATTAGTTGTTTCCCTTGTTAAGTTTATTCTTGCATGTGCTTGATCACACATCTGTGTTTTCCCCACTTTGTGATAATGTTTGACAAGCTAACAAGGAGTGGACTAAGAAGGGTTCAGCTTGCTTTTTTTAGGTACTTGGAAGTGTACTCACTCTCATACTGTGAACTGTTTCTCTTGGGTTCTCAGAAGTCTGTGCATTCCCTGCCATGCTTTTTACTCACTTTCACCAGAGGCAGATCAGTAAAGGAGACAAATGAGGTTAACACCTACTTAAGATAAATGCAGACAGATAGTCTCTCTTGCTTACTTTCACTGGAGCCACCAAGAGGATGAGGCATTGTTAGAGACACAGTAGGTCAGACATCAGTTGTGGCTTTCACTTATATGTCCTCTTTCCTCTTCAAAAGTCCTGATTTTTTTTTTTTTCTGGTGCAGAACACTTTCAGTGGAGATCCATGTAAGCTACACTGCCTAAAACCTGAAAAACTCAGTTTCAAAGTGATTCATCAGCACTTTGAACATACTCCCTGACATAAGTAATGCATCTGCATGCTCAAAGATGTGAATTAAGAGCAGTGAAAATATTTGCAGGGTTGAAATGGATAATACTGTTTCAGAAACAAATGTTACTTTCAGACTGCATGGTGAATTAAGGATAGTAGTATCTACAAAAAAGATCACAAAACAGTTTTCAAAAAGAATTCCCCTTCAGATGAGTGAATAAACAAAATATAGTTACTGCCTTTAAATTCCCGAACTAGTATATTTCAGGAGTTGATTTCAAGAGCACTGTTCATGTGTTGCAGGTTATACAGAGAATATTCTACACAGTCAATCGATCCTGGTCTGGGAAGATTACTCTAACAGAGCTGAGGAAAAGCAACTTCTTGCAAGTATGTTGGTTTCTGCCTGAACAAGATACAGAATGCATCATACCTTTGTTCCTATAGCTGTATACTATATAGTGAGGGAGCTGGGCTGTAGTGAGGTAGGCCAAATGCTCAGTGCTGGAGCTAGTGGAGGAGTTGTGTCTGAGTTGAGATGAGAGAAGATGGGGAATTGGAGTAGCCAAGAGCGCACTGATAGAAGATCAAGGGGCAACTGTGTACCTGAAGCTGCATTAGGCAGACTGGCTCTTGGCTCCTGATCTAGCCAAAGAGGAAGGAAAGCAAGACGCAGCAGTGCACCTATGTTAAGTGGCTCCCTGAGCAGCCAAGAATAGCTGCTGGATAGCCTACGATACGTGGTGGGTAGGACAGCCAATTTCCTGACTCCCAACCGGCAGTCAGCCCACTGACAGTTGGGCAGGCGTGTTGTGCTGTGCAGTTGCAAGACTGTGCCTCTCAGGAGCTGATTCCCACTTCTGCAGTAGACTTCTTCAGAAAGGTTAACAAATGAAGCTTAGTTCTTGTTACAATCCCTGTGACGTATCCTTACGTTGGGCAGAGGTTTCAGGATTTGGATCTCTGTTCTTGGTATACTGTGCCCAAAAGAGCACTGGGTTAAAACTGTCTAAGGCTGCTCAACTCCAGCCCAACCTAAAAAGCCAGAAAGTCTTAAGGCTGTGAAGGGTTAAGGACTTGGCTAAAGCAGTGAGACTGCCCTACTGCATCCTGTTCTCCCTCCCAGATGTAGTGTGCTGTCTTCCTCAAAAGCCTTAAGCATGAATTCATGCTTCTCCTCCTTTCAGACATCTTCTGCCCGACTGATCACATCAGCTAATGAAAAAAATCAGTGCTCCTTTGGATTGTCTCATGCCAGTCCAAGCCCTCTGATCCCAGTTCCTCCCTAACCTCTGTTATAAACAAATCTTCCCAACTTATCCTGCAACTTTATTCACTCATTTTCTCCCTTTATACACTCTTCCCCTTTTTTTTGTTGCATATCTACTCTGCCTTTCATCTCCTGCAGCAGGGAGGTTCAGCTCTGGGACCATAATTTTGCTTGGTCAGCTCTTTGCTGTATGTGTAAATGGCATATTTTGGCATGAGCTATAAAAGGAAGAAAAATAGTTATTGAAAAACCTTCCCAAGTGATTAACATCTGTAAAGAAATGGAGAGACTCGTGAAGAATCTGAAGAGGCTAGTGAGTGATTGGTCAGAGGTTTTTAGACTTGAGTGTCAGCAAGTCAGAGTAGTGCAGGTCTGGTGGTGCCATCCTGTTGTCCCTGCCTCAAACTTTACTGAACCTGGTGGATAGCAGGATGTGAGAGTTTTGTTGAGACTCAGTTGGGTTCCTTGGATGTGGAGATGACTGAAAGTTGATGGTGAACTATCAGTGCCTACATATAGCATGGCATCTGTTTTTATGGTGTATGGATAGAAGGGCCACTAAGCCTGCCTGCTTAGAGACACAACTCCCTGGGATAGCTCTTAGGCTGTGTTTCACCTCCTCCCTTCTGAGAGGGTGTGAGGGCAGGGGAGGACAGACCTATAGCTCACTTGAGTCTGTTAGCTTTTTCACATTCCTGCAGCTGTAGTTTATTAGACTGAAAAGGCTGTCTGGTGTCCCATGGCCTCAGCACTAGGAGAAAGGCAAGCAGGGAGGTAGCACTGGTAAATGTGCAATACTCTCCTGTCAATGGGAAGGCAGAATGGAGGGAGTGACAGAGGTAGGTGTGAAGTGGGAATGAAACAAGGACATTGTCGCTAAATGTTTTCTAACAAGGCATGTTAACGGATGTCATGGTTGGAAATCTGTCTAAGCCTCCCAGTTAAACCAGACTAATTCCTGTCAGCGACAGCCCGGAAAAATCGGTGTGATCGGTTTGATCTGCTTGGGATCCATCACTCCTTCCCCAGTCCAGGCATGAGTCTGGAGTAAGACTCAATTTTGCCCTTTGGGAGCCAGGCAAGGATGTGTGATGTGTAAAGTTACATCTCAGTTCCTGTGGAGAACCGTGGACTTGCTGCTGTAAATGGCTCTAAGAGTCCCTGGTGCAGGTCAGAAATGTTTTACAAATAATGGATCCCAGCTGAGACAGCAGTTGCATTCTTGTTTCTCTGCCTCATTCTTTGCTATAGCTAAAAATTAGCAGAAATTGTTCACAGAAGTGGCAGAAATATTGTGCATACGTATGCTAACCAGGATAGCCAAGCCAGATGCTCTATAAGTGCCTATCAAGGAATGCAGCAACAAAATCTCCTATAGGGTAGAAAGGCTGCATTTTGGATTAACTGTCAGAGCGGCGTTCACCCAACTTCCACAGAGGTTGGAGGACTTCAGCTGCTGAACTGCCTCTTTGTGTAGGTTTAACTTCCCACTTTATATGTACTCTTTCAGACTCTTGCTCTCTTGGAAGAAGAGGATGACATAAATCAGATCACAGATTATTTCTCCTACGAGCACTTCTATGTTATATACTGTAAATTCTGGGAGCTGGACACTGATCATGATCTTTACATCAGCCAGAAGGATCTGGCTAGGTACAGTGATCAAGGTATGCTGCCTGCAAGCTGTGGTGGGACGAAGGGAATTGCTGAAAATAGAATGTTCCCACTAAAGAGTAAAGCCTAGCTTTAATTTGGTTAATTTGATGCCTCAGAAAAATTTACATGGAGCTCTCCATCTCTTACACAAATGGTGATTTACAGAACCAGTTGTAGGGGCTTAGACAGAGAGAAATGCAGTACACACTATTTTCTGCATGAGTAGCTAGAGAGGGAGCTTCTGTTCATGTGTGGGTCACTGCCAGAAGGACAAGCTGAAATAATGTCTTGAAACTTGCTTATTATTTACTAAGAGTTTTGCAGGAACTTGCAAGTAGGAACAAGAAGGACAAGCCCATGTGAACTTCAAAGATTGCTGAAGTGCAGTCTAGTTATGCGTGAGAGAAATTCCAGAGTCCATTGAAGATTCCAGTTTGCAAATGCACTATGGAGAATATTTCTTTGAGTTCAGTGTGGAAGTCCTTTCCACAAGTTGAGCAGACACTATGAGTTTTCTAAGGTTCAGGGGCCACGGATAAGATAATGGAATGCAAATCTACAAAGGGCTAAAAAATCCAAATGCACTTGTTCTGTATACATTGTGCTAGATGGAGGCACTCAGGTCGGCTCTTTTTAGGATTATCCATGTTCTGAGAGCATGATACGTCTACGTGCTAACCTGTTAGGACTCATGATGTAATGTCTTGGGCAAGAGCTTGAGCTATTGACCAGCATGTTTAATCCTGAAGACACAGCCTTCTTGAATTCTTTTGTGTGGTTGCTGCACTTTTTGGGAAGGAGGTCTGGCATCTAGAATCAGATATGGGGAAACAGGATGTTTGGACACAACGTGTCACTGGAGATGGCAGGAAAGGTGATGGGTGTGGTAAGGTGTTGTAGTGTGTAGGGCTACAGGGATCTGGAGGTGTGACAAGTTGTCAGGCATTGCTGGAACTCTGGGGATGAGGACAACATTTTGTAGGAGCCAAGATCCTAGTGGGCTGAAGAAGAAAGAAGAAAAGGGGCATGAGAATGACAATGCTGTAGGTATGTGTCTGTGTCAGAGCGGTGTGGTGGCCCACGTGTTCTGAGCACAGGCGTTTATGGGAAGGCCATGGGAGTTCTGGGTGAGTGTGGCAGTCGCAGGGGTCAGGAGCGTTGATAATAGGGCTGGATGAGGTGAGGGTGGAGGAGTGCCTGACTCAGGATAGGTGATACGGGAGACTTGGTCCCTGCTGGGAGGCTGGGGGGTGGGGATGGAGTATTTGCACAGGAGGCTTGAGAGCACTGGGTGCTGGGGAGCTAAAGATAGAAGGGGTGCTGTGGGCAGGGCGAAGGGGAGAAGCCATCAGTGCAGTGGTACAGCAGCCTGTCAGCACTATGCCAGGGGAATTTGAGGTGTGGTGCAGGTTGGGTCTGCCTGGCTGGTGTGTCAGAAGTGTGCCAGGACTACAGAAGTGATAGAGAACGTGTAGAAGGAGCTAGGGTGGAGGTCTAAAGGAAGTGTGTCAGCAGTCTGGGAGGGTGAGGTCAGTGTGCAAATCCTGCTCAAGACTGGTACTTCCTGCTTGGCTGCTGTGTCTCTGCCATAACAATCTATCCCACACATTTCCTGGCTGGCAAAGCCCTCCCACTCGCCTAAAACGATGCTTGTTTTTCATTGTCCTTCCCTGCAGCATGATTGCCACAGCTTCTGCTCTGCTAAGAAGTGTTTTGTAGGGATTTGATGTGTGATTTTTGCTTGATAACTGAACTTTTGCAATACACGCTGAAATAATCTCCTATCAGCAGGATTTGCGTGTGTGACAAATCCTACTGCAGCAAAGTAGGAGTAACCCTGCCCATGTCCAAGAATCCAGATAATACACAGTTGCCATATTTGTGGGGAAATATGGTGTTTGGGAGCATACAAAGGCAGACACGCTGTGAGAATCAGCTTTGTTTTTTACAAAATGCTGCTAAACAGAGACCAGTGAAGTTGTTAGACAGGCAGTGTAGAGCATTCTTGTAGCAATAGGAAGTGGCTTTGTGGGGATTCAGCATAAACAACTGATTGTAGTTACTTCTGTGACCTGTAGCTTCATTTTCTCTGTTTTCTTTGTTTCCAGCTTTATCTAACAGGATTATTGAGCGAATATTCAGCGGCGCTGTGGTGAGGTGAGGAATAGCATACAGGTTGGGGATAGAAGTGAAGAGAATTTCTGTCAGGCTGATGAGAAATGCAAGATACTCTCAAAAATCCCCACTGATCAGAATGGTTCCCAACATGGTGCTCCAGCTGGAGCTGCCTGAAAATGGAGTGAGACTTCTGGGCATCTTAAGAAAACAAAAAATCCAATAGGATGACCACCTATAGAACTCATTGTAGAACAAGCTGGGGCCGGAGGTAACATGCAAGCACTATGTGTTTGTGCCCCACAGTGGCACAGGGATAGCTGGAGAGCACTGCTTTAAAGTGTTTGAAAAGTAAAACAATGCAGCACTTGTTGTGGGAGGGGATGTAGTAGATGAGCCTCAGCTCTGGAGTGACAGCAAGGCAGCAAATACTGTGCCTGTGGGGAAGCGCACAAGGACTGGTGCTGCAGAGTGCAGGGAGTACAGGCTAAATGGGTGACAATGCCCCATTTTCTCTCACCAGTGATTTGGGGTTTTTGAAAAATCTGATAACATTCCGAGTATTCAGGAGCCTTGTGATTTGTTGTTTGGGGTTTTTTCTCTCACGTGTCTTCCAGAGGCAATGAAGTTCAAAAGGAAGGCCGCATGAGCTATGCTGATTTTGTGTGGCTCCTGATTTCAGAGGAAGACAAAAGGAGTGCTACAAGGTCTGACTGATTTCTTTGTCTTAGTAGAAGTATTGAGATGAGCAGATAAGATTATAGCAACTTCTGTGACCTACCGCTTTCTACAAGAGACGGCAGCTTGGGTTCCTGTGATTATCAGGAAGAAAGCAACTTACTGTCAACATTTGGTCAAATCATTTGCCTTTCTTGAGGAGAAATTGTGTAGAAGCAGAGTTTTCTTGTAATGTTAAATGTCTTGGTAGACAGCAATCCCTTTGGTTACCCCATACCATGAAGCACTGGCTCTAGGGATACACCCATGAGATATTTACAGCAGATAGGCATGTTCCCTTCATGCACGTAGTAAGTGTGTAAGAAGGATTTGTAGGGAAACTTCACTGTGTCACCTTGTAAATGCCTGTGTGCCTCGTTTGTACAGCCGGTGGGAGACTATTGTGCAGGGCCGAACTAGATCTGCATGTGATTATTAGGACAAGTAATCTTATGAGTAAAAATCAGAAGAATTCATAAATGCAGGGTTGGACTATCCAGAGTTGAAGGGAGGATGTAGAGTGCAACTGCCTGAAAGCATTGCTTTCTTTATAAAGCAGTAGAGGAAATAAGTGCATACCCTGCCTGCCTCATCACTCACCAGGGTCACTCAGGGACAGCCAGTGTCGTGGGTTCACAGTTGGTTGTATTTGGCCAACTTTTGCTGCTGAATCAGACAGGGACACCCTAACCTACGTGAGCCAGTTGAGCTGCGGCACAGTGGACACTTGCTACAGCTACCAGGTGAAACAGGTCATGAGCACGGCTGTGCTCAGAAGCTACCTAGGTGACTAACAGGAGATGCCTCTTGAGTGTTGGCCTGTGTTCATCCCTGGTTTTATGTCAGCCTTTGGGCAGAAGAGCATTAGAGGGTGAGGGAAGGGGAATGTGCATTGCTGCAATCTCTGCTGTATGGATTTCCTAGTGCAGTGCTGTGCTTTCACTAGTCCTGTCTCGTTTTCCTAGCATTGAGTACTGGTTTCGGTGCATGGACCTGGATGGGGATGGAGTGCTCTCCATGTATGAACTGGAGTACTTTTATGAGGAGCAATGTGAGCGGATGGAAGTGATGGGCATAGAACCACTGCCATTTCATGACTTGCTGTGTCAGATGCTTGATCTCGTTAAGCCAGAGACAGAAGGTAAGTCCTGCTTAATGGGAGTTTCCATCCTCTTTGATCTATAGTGGATTGAGAAAGTAATGTCACTGTGAAACCTGTCTATAGGTAGAGCCATGTGTTAGAATCACAGGGTTGAAATTACTGCTCAAGGACAAGGTCTGAACAGTGGCTATTGTGCCATAATTTTATGCATTGGGAGGTTTGAAAACTGGAACAAGAGACCTTGTGAATTAACTTGCTGGAACTGGAGCAAGAATTCTTGTATATTCCAGCTGTGGGATGCGCTGACAGTCTAGATTATGAAACCGGACCATCCCCATTCACATTCTTTAATATTTCACAGGAATGTGAAAGACCTCTATATGTATGTGAGATCTAAGCCTAATAAACATACCCATTTATTGAACAATGTTAAAATCCTTGACTGACTTGGGAAGAAATTTTGAAATATTTTAGCATACTGGTGTTATAATTAAAACTTTGCTGAGACTGACAAGGAACAGGTCCAGTCTCTCATTAAGTAAGAACTCAGTAGCACAATAATGTGGGGGGTTTTTTTCTGTAGGAAGAGTAACCCTACGAGACCTGAAGAGGTGCAGAATGGCTCATGTGTTCTACAACACCTTCTTCAATTTAGAGAAATATCTGGACAATGAACAGAGGGATCCCTTTGCAGTGCAAAAGGTATAAATCACCTCTATTTCTAAACACAGGCTTTCTCAAACTCATCTTTGGAATGCTACTGGATGTAGGGAAAATCCAACTGAATATAAGAAAATGTTTTTCACAAGTAGGCCAGTCAGACACTGGAACAGGTTGCCCAGAGAGGTTGTGCAGCTTCTGTTATTGGAGGTTTTCAAGATGTGACTGGAGAAAGCCTTGAGCCCCCGATCTGACCTCATAGCAAACCCTGATTTGAGCAGAGGCTGGCACTAGAGACCTCCTGGGTCTCTTCCAACACAGGTTGTGCTGCTATGATTTGGTTGCCATCACTGATCCTACTACATGAGCACTGGCAGTGCAGTGTGTGATTCGAGAGAGAATGACCGGAGCCTGCTGAGTTGCACTGATTCAGCAGGCTGAAAGAGGGGTCTCAGCTGCACTAGAAGGGAACCTGGTTTGCTCAGTTTAGAAAGGAGCTGTGAGATTCAGAACTTGAGATCCCATTTGTCTCTTCCTGTCCCCTACACAGCTGCAGTCATAAATAAGTAGGCTACATGTGGAGACTCATTAAACGTCTGGGTTGGAGTCTGATCCTTAAAACAGCACTAGCAATTTCCCATAGCCTAAACAGAACCAGAGACAGACCTTCTTTGCAACATAGAGGCCGAGGCAGATGAGGCGCCAGCTCCGTGATCAGGCCACACATGGGGCAGACTAGATGGAAGGTTTGGATGTTGCAGATTGTGCCTGGTTATCAGCCTGGCTGTGCTGTCAATCATCCTCCTCTCTTCCCAAGCAGAGAAAACACAGGAGGAGATTGTGGATTTTGTATTTTGCAGCTGTTGCTTACCACTAACTGTGGGATGTTCAGAGACTTGAGTTTTGTCAGCTGTTGGTGTAAAGTCCTTCACTTCTGGCTCCCCTTGCATATCCAGTGAAACCAGATGTGACTAGAGCTTAAAGACTATCTCCCAGAAGCCTCTTGTCTGGTCAAAGTACAGTAAAGTGGAGAGGATGCCAAAACCAACCCTGGTTCCCTCCCAGCTGTTCCCACGTAACCTACAAGAGGAACTTTGTGGTTCCATGATTCAAGGCTTAAATATATGCCAAGCCAGAACCACCCTGTTTGTTTGTTTGTTTGTTTGTTTAAATTGGATCATCGTAAGAGCACTCAAGTGGGGCAGGGGGGATAACTTATTTTCCCCATTTTATAGTAAATGGCAGAGGGCCAAATGTTTGTAAGGATGTTTTTCTGTAACCTTCTCTCAAACTTGCCCAAACATAGCAAACTGTGAATAGTTCCTCAAAAGATCAGTTACAATTAACATTTAATTAAAGATTTTAAATCACTAAGTTCTTTAACCAATTACAAAGCACACAGATGCAGGGCTCGCTGAGCTAGAGCAAAGAAAATGTGTGGTTATTAATGTTCAGCATTTCTGAAATGAAGCAGGCTCAGTTTCTTGGCAGCTCAGGTCACACACTGAGCTTTGTAGACTAAGGGATGTATTTTTTCATAGTAATTTCTGTGCAGATGTTAAAATAGTTTAAGATAATTGTGAATCTTTAAGGCAATTTTTGACTAGCTGTTTCTATACAGTTGTTTACTATTCCTAGAATTGCTGTTTCACATGTTTAGACCTATTGTAAACAGCTGTAGAGAGGTATGGCCATAGCGTGCTTGACTGTCTGATCTCTTTTAGGACATTGAAAATGATGGCCCTGAACCCTCTGACTGGGATAGATATGCTGCTGAAGAGTACGAGATTCTTGTGGCTGAGGAGTCTGGGAACGAACAGTTACAAGAAGGGTAAGCATAGGCATTGCACTGCCTTGGGGGCACGCTGTTTGGCTCCAGCTGAGGTTTAGTAGGAGCATGTGGATGCCACTTTTAACAGAGGTAGTGGATTAGTGGACTTATCATTTGGACTCAACACTGGAGCACGTGAAGCCTGAAGCAGTTGCTCCAAAAGGCAGTATTGGTGTATTTGTCACAATGGGCTTCTTTGTGGGCAGCCATTTGAGTTAGCTACACATGCTGCAGTAATGAAGATAGCTGGGGAAAAAGGACAAAGCCTTTTTCTTTTGGCAACCATGCAAAGAAATAGATCAAATGACTTCTGCTAGTCTTGGCCATATATTGACCACATCACACTATCATAGCTTAGAAGCTGTAGCTCCATTACATTTATTATACCTAGTGGAGGCTTTCTTTAGTCAAACAATTTTACTTTCTGCCAAACTTTGTCTGTTTGTCTGTCCCCTTCATAAGCTGCATTTCAACATTTTCATTCATGTACTAAGTTTGTTGAGACTCTTTCTTTAAAACACTGTTGGTTTCTGCAATACCTACACTCATTTTTGTAGCCTTCTATAAAATTATGGACAGACGTTCTAGCTATCCTTAGAGTCAATGAATTTAGGCAGAGCAGTTGGTCCAGAAGCTCTCTGTGTGCAAGGGCTTCCTGCGGAGGCTCCTAATGGAGACTCAGTATAATTATCTTTTAGATTTGTGTCTGTGTTAGTATCTGCTTGAGATTATTTCTCTGGAAGTCTCCAGGTTAATATAACAAACATCCAAAGAATGCTTACCCCATGTTAATCTTGCATGATTCAGGATTTCATCCGTTCTTGAACAGTATTTGTAGAGCCATAAAGTAAGAGTACTGAGAAGATTGCATAATTTTCAAAACTTCCCACACTGGAAATTGCTTGGGATAACAGTAGTACCTACTAATTAGCCACAGAGATTTGTAAAGCTATTGAGAGCTATGTTTCCATCTCTCCCTGTGATGTGCATCCAAACAGCTATGGGTTGTTCCCTCATCTCGTTTGAGCTGCCTTGCCTTTTTGTGGCCTTCACAATGGAAGATGAGGTGACACAGGATGGAAGATAAAATTGCTGTTTCCCTGCAGCTGCTTTGCAACACCTGTGTCCTCGGCCCAGAAAAGAAATAGGAGTCTGCCATAAAAGCTTTGCAGGACCATGAATCCCCAAACTCACCAAAACCACAGGAAAAGTGGCAGGTGATGTCAGATTTTTGAAGTCTGAAACAGCTCTGAGTCCTCCTGTAAAGAGCATGTCAGCAACCTTGCTGCTTGCTTTTAAGAGCCCCTTGAAAGCTCTGTAGTCATGGCAGCAGGATTAGATCTCATTTGTGGAGCATAGCAACAGACCACGCAGGAAAAAAGGAAGGGAAAAAGAAAAACAAAGAGTTGGATGCCCAGACAAATTTGCCAGAAACGGGCATTGAGTTTTTGCACATACATTATTTGTGCTGTCCTTTGAGGATGACAGAAACAGGGAGCAGCGACAAAACCAAGACAATTTATGACCTCTATGAGATACCTGAAGATTTTTGGCTAAGTTAGCTGGCAGAATCTGAAATCTGGTATTTGTCTTATTAATACATTTGAAAATAACCATCATTCAGCAATCACAGGTGAATTAGTAGCTGTGTACCACATTTGTGACTTAGCCCTATCCATAGCTTCTCTGGATGGAAGGTTTCTAAAACCAGTGAGTGCCTGTCTGGCTGTCTGCAGGCTTGCCCATGAGAGAGTACTGCTCCTGGAGGAGGAATCTCATCAACACATAGCACATACTCAGAGTGACTTCAAGGATGCTGTCACTCTACTGAAAACTACAGTCACCAAAAACAAGAGAAAGATGTTGTCTTGCTCAAGACAACAATGAAGCATCATGTCTCACTGGAAGCTTAAGCTGATCTGAACACTTCTCAGCCATGCTCTGCTTTATACATCTGTGTATGAGATTCAGTGAAGAGAGTCTGTTCCCTGGTGAATGTATACACACATTGTTGTTTGAAAGCAGAACCAATAATTTAATCTGACCAACACAAGCTCTTAATGCAGATATAAGCATTGGTTTTGCAGAAATCCTTTCTTGCAGTCCAGGCTATGGCCTGCCTGGCAGAAGTGGGCACCACTTTGTTCACTGTTGCAGAAACCAGTTTCAGCCAGCTGATGTACATGGAAGCCACAGTTGCCTTCATGCAAAGAGATCTTTCTCCATAGGAAGAGAAATAAGGAGGAAGAGGCCATCTTTTATCAGCTGCTGATAGGAAGGAATCCCCTTCAACCTGAGCAAGAAGAAGCGAGGGCACAATGCAGAGCAATCCTTCTCAGAGGTGGATAGGTGGGACAAAGACACAGGATTAGGTGATGGTTTAGGCAGCTTAGACCATTTTTCTTGTCTCCCTCAAGTCAGCTGACGGCTCAGTTGCTCACTTTCATGAACCCAGCAGCATAAGGAAGGGAAAGGGGGAAGACGTACATCGCTGAACAAAATGTGACAAAATGTGTTTGCCAGAAGGAAGGACAAAGAATTTCCTGGAGTAATTTGCCTTCTCTGAACAAGCTAGAATTGCCATGCTTGAGTCTTGAGGAATGGGTGTTTAATCTACATGAGCCCGTACGTGTATTTATGGGACTGTCAAGTCTTGAAACTGGCCTGGAAGGAGAGAAGGTGATTATCTTTAGTGCTCATCTCGTGGAAAAGCTGTTCCTTGGATGCTTCCTCGCCATAAAGGTGGAAAGCATTTAAGGAGCAAAAGAGTGCAGTGGAAAAGTAACTCTTGTGGAAAGGACAATGGGAAACCCCTTTTGAAGCAGACATGAGAAGGTTTAGTCCAGAAGCAAAAGGCACCAGAAAAAAAATTATAATGGAGCTCCAAGTGCTGGTGAATGTGCAAGATAAATAATACAGGAAAGAGGTCACATTCTATGTATAGGAAAAAAAGGAAGAAAACTAACAGAGGTTGGTAAAACTGAAGGAAGAGGGGACACAAAAGGACCATTCCTAAGAACAGCATTCAAATGGAAATAAAAAGTTTTCCTCAGCTGCATCATCTTGAACCAAGGAGACATTAGAGAAACTGAGGCATATACAAACATGCACAGTCCATTCCCAGGTGGGGAAGGCAGGGGAGGCAGGGCCATGCAGACTCCGGACAGGTACTGCTTAAGCAAAAAGTGTGCATATTGCGTACTTTTTGGTATCCTTGCATGCATGATCAGAACAGTTATTGGTGTAGGATCCAGACATTTGTTTCCCTTCTCCCACTTATGCAAGGATCCAGAAGGTGGCAGAATTACTAAGCAGGTGCTTTTCTTTATGGAAGAGATGATGAAAATGTTGTCCAGGAAAATCTCTATGCTATTTGTCTCTTCTTCACATAGGGATCACCAGACTATGGCATAGAATCCTCACCGCAGCAGGACATACATACTGACAGGCTCCCAAGGATTTGCTGTGCCTGCGTATGGGTTAGTGAAGGGGAGAACAGCACAAGAAGTGGTACACAATTCTTTCTTGGTACCATCCGTGCAGGGGTGTCAAAGGAGTTAACCTTTTTGCAGCTATTCCTGTGCTTGCCATTGGAACATCTGCTGCAACATTTCCTTCATAAGCAGCATTGCTTTCAGAACAAAACGAAGAATTTTAATGTTGTGGGAGCCCTGAGAAACTAACCTGTAGTGTGCTGAGACTGGAGGGAAAACATCATTTCTCAGGAAATGAGAGCACAGAACCCAACCAGCCTGAATAGTGCAACTGGCTGGAGTTGAGAATTCACAGCCAAACCTCCTCAGGCCACAAATGCTAAGATCTGGCTGTTAAACTTCAAAACAAGTGAGAGAGGAACATAACAGCGTGGCCACAATTGTTCTTCTGTGGATGTCAAAACATATCCTAAGCCAGAAGATGCTTTGGAAACCAGGTGTTTCTGAGCAAGTCTGAGCAAGCCAAATCTCCTCTAGGGCCTGGATGCGTGGCTGGATGACTTTATTTCTACACTGAACTATTAAGGCTACTGTGAGCTACTGACAATTGTTACTGAAACTGGATTCAAATTTTATAATGCTGAACACCAGTGAAAATCTGTTCCGGAACTTACAAACGAGGATGGATGGGAGCACAAAATCATGTCAGCTGTCAGAATACTGATTACTACTGCACTATTTTCAATGCCTTGTTAACCTCGAGGAGGCTATTTATGTCTTGCATGCTACTGTATATTAGCCAACTGTTTTAGTAGCTACTGAAATAACTTACCTGAAAACGCTTTCAGCAAAATACAGCTTTTAAAGACATACCTTTTATCTTTGCAGATCATTTGAAGAAGACTATGACACAGATGAAGTCTTATCTCCCCCTGAAACTGGAGACAAGTCAGACAAAATAGTTATCTCAGATCTTTCAGCATAGAGAAATGGAAGACACTTAATCAATATCTTTCAAACTGGATAGCATTCAGTCCCAAGACACTTAGGGATTTTTCTTCAATCCGTCATTGGAGCAATGTGCTTTATTTTGTACACTGTAACTTCAGAACCCTTTTCTCTTCCTGTGTAATTGCAATAAGGTAATTTCTATAAAAAGGCTTTTTACAATGTGTTATTGTGCACGCTCATTAAAAACGGTGATTGCACTTTGTTTCATTTATATATAAATTCTGTTATGTCCCCAGACGTGCAATAAATGCCAGCATCTAATGATTAACTGTACCAACTGCATGCAACATCTACAGTGGTCGTTTCTCAGTCAGTTCAGTCCTGTGCCATTCTGTCCCCTCGACTTTATACTAGGAGTGACAAAAGAGCTGCCAAATTAACTTAATTTAAATGTATGTCTAGAAATCTTTTCAAACACAAGTCACAATGAAGTTCTCTTTTTTTTCTTAGTGTCCTGGAAACCAAGGCACCATGCCTGCACTTGGGGAGAGTGAAGTCCTCTTTTGTGCTTTAAACCACAAGCTCTTAGAGTTGATAGAGGACATATTTTACTTGTATGAATATATGGATAGTTAAAGCACTACATGATGTAATGTTTCTCTAAGACTTTGAGATATAGTTAACATTTCTACACATTCTTCTGTGCATAAGAGGCTCTTCCTCAGCTAGCGTTTTGTCTCTGTAGAAGTAGTTTCTAGCATATTAACAAAAAAAGACATATGCTGTTCAGCTGGTGTGTTGAAACTGCTGTGTCTTGTGTGCACCAGTTCTGTCCGTTGCCTGTGTTGTTCTTCTCTCTTGTATTGCTAACCTGTAGCCTTCTCCAAGAGACTAAGCTGAGATAATGAAGAAAAAACCCAACCCTTAACCTAGTGTGCTAAATTTCTGTTACCAGAGGGATCCTTTAACTGGTAAAGGAATTGGGCTGTAATATTGCCAAAAATTTATTTTCACCCATGAAGTAGGCCCCTGTCTCAGAGAGGAAACACTGTAACTAATGAATTCTTGCTTTAAGTGCAAAATTAAACTGACCTTCCCCATAGAATCACAACTGGTGTCTCTAGTAATAGCACGCGCTCTGCTGCTGGAGCTGTTGCTCCTCCTTGCCAACTAGTAGCTGTCGTGATTCAGCACAGAGGCAATTATAACATATTCTTACCAGTCCTCAATTTTAGCCATCTTGGATACACAAATAGATCTGGTACTTACTTTCTCCAGCTTGGGACAGGTTTCAGCTGTCATATTTTATTTCAACTATCATAATTGCACCCAAATATTTAATGTCTGGTTGGTATGTATACACTATATTTCCTCTTACCTCACTCTAAGAATATCAAAACATGCCTCCCCAGGACATCCCTGTGTGAATCCCTGCCCAAATACCTGAGAGACAACTGCCAGTGCCAGGATCAGATCTCCAAGCAGGCACCTGCACTAAAGGCAGAACCCATCCAGTTAATAGATAACTTGTGTATACACACACACACTATTAGCCTGGTGCATTTTGTACATACAGATAACTAGCACAATGGAACATTAATCCATAGATGATACCTCTAAGTGTTAATAACCAAATTGAGTAATTGGCTGATCACTACAATGCAGCTTCAACTTTTCCAGGAGCCTTTGAAGCATAACGCCTGCCTCCCGATGCCCAGGTGGGATATACTGCGGCCTTGTTGAGGTTAGTAACTGTCTCCTCAGGATCAAAATCTGAAAGAGAGGAATTTTTCAGTTGCACTGGGCTTGGAGATCTGTTTTCTTTTTCTTGAACAAAGCTGCTATTTTATCCAGATACATATACACACCCCAGGATCCTGGATTTGGTATTTGGGAATTTTCTGGATGCCTAGGTTATTAGCAAAGGCGCTGCAAGGTAATTTCCTTTCCATAATAAAAGATGTAAGCAGGGAGCACTCTAACCAAACCAGGATAAGCCTCTTCGAATGCAGCAAGCACACAAGAGTGGCCCTGTCCAACATCGGGGTATTTGAATCGCATCTTCATCATCACTATAACCTTGAGGGAAAAAGCTCTACTGGGGAAGATTCCACAAAGGCCCAAATGCAGAAGAAACTAGGAAATTACTGCAGAAATGAACATAGGATGGAAGTTGCACAACCACTAATTGTAGCCAGCTCTGTCCCCTTTTTACCGGAAAGAACCTAGGCAAAGCAGTTCACAGCTCTTCTTCACTGTCTGGGTCCAGAGTGGCCTTTTACTCTGAGTTTTTGATAAAGTTTTACATCTCTCCAAAGGCAAAGGTTCCTCAAAGGAACAAGAAGAACCTGACCCCATTTTAGGCTGAAATTGAACCTTCATGTTATTTCAGCATTGATAGCTTTTAAACTCCATAAGCAGCAGTACTGGAATGTCCAGTTTGCCAGTTATATAAAGCCTCATATCAGAATAACTTAGGGATTGTCTCTGTAAGGTTTTAACCTGGGATAGCCCTTGCACCTCAAAGAAAAGAAGCTCTTGCAGTGCTGTACAGAATAGTAGAATAATTCAGGTTGGAAGGGGCCTCCGTAGATCTCTAGTCCACCTCCTTGCTCAAAGACAGGCCAGCTTCAAAGTTAGAGCAAGTTTCTCAGGACCTCATCTAGCTGAGTTTTGAAAAATCTCCATAGATGGTGATTCTACAACCTCTCTACATATTACATTTTCTCCTCCTCCCTACGGGAGTTCAGAGCAACATCCTTTTCCAGGAAGGATGTAGATTCCCAGGAATGCACAATTTTTTTCATACAGGGAGTTAGATGAAGGACTTGAGGACTTGCTAGTTGAGCAAGTGACACCCTGTTCTCAAGCACCAGATGTGCGTTGGGATGCAGACACAGCCCATGATGGGCTATGGAGAGCTGGTAATCCAGCAACCCTTGGTGCATCGCTCTTCTGGTTTGGCATTTCTGTTCTTGCTAGGTCATACCTTGAGCCTACTTCCGCTGTTACTGCTCTCTCTATTCACCCACCATTTCAGGATTTTTCATTTTTCTCCTCATACGCCTTTTGCAGAGGGGCTTCAACTCAACCCATCAAATGAATTCAGACTTCCATCTCACACTGCACCAGTCTGCCTGAACCGGTGCCTTTTTTTGAAATAGTCAGTATCCTGAGCCTGGTAAAAATTACCAGTTAACCTTTTCAAGGTTTGGCTTCAATTAATTGAGACAGAAGCTCGTAGCTGCTCTGCTGAGCCCTTTGGCCCCCAAACCAAGGCCCTGTCTTCTATGAACAAGAGGTTTGCTGCTGCTGTGACAAAGCAGAGTGATTCCAAAGCCAGTTCTTGCTTTCTGGTAGGTCAACACAACAAGCTAATCAAAGAAAAATCCAAAACCAACTCACAGCAAATGTTTTGCCTTATATGTGAATATAAGGACAAGCTACAGAAGCTACTGCTAGCATGGTGCCGGTGCAAAACTTGCAGTAATTTATATTATTTACTCCAGGAGTAGAAACCCATTCTCTCTTGCTAATACATTTGAAAATAACCATAATTCAGCAGTCACAGAGGAATTAGTAAAGGAGGTATTCTACACCCCATTTGTGACTTAGCCCTGTCCACAGCTGCTCTGGATGGAAGGTTTCTAAATGTGCAGTATATAAGCAAGGTAAATTTGGGAACTCCTCTCCTACTTCTTAGCTTTTCCTTCTGGGATAGTCAAAATGTAAGAAGACAAGGATGTTTGTGAATACAGACACCAGAACCTGCTGAGCTGCAACACACACCAGCTTTAGAGATCAGCAAGCTCTCTAGAATGACGCAAGCCAAGAATCACCACACAGAAAACTTGTAGGAGTCCACTCTGCTCTGATTTTGCCTCCTGTCTCCAACTGTCAATGCCACTTTAGATGTTGCATACCTTTGAAGAGAGATCATGCATTTTTCCTTGTAAATCCAGCTCAGACTGAAGTCTGTTATGAGCTGGATTCCTTTTTCCTTACAAGTAGTCAGGAAAGTGAGTAAAATTCAGTTTTGCATGATAAAAGAAAAAATACATTTGTGTTTGTTCTCTCTAGTCTGCTTTTGGCTAGCAAAATTAAGTCCCGTGTCCTTACAAACCCCTTGCTTTTTATTTTTATATTCCCAAATATTCTCTCTCTGCAGTACTAAGATTGGAGATCTGGTACGATACAACCACATGCAATTACTGCTGGAATGGTACTAGCTTGAATTTTTTTTTTTTTTTTTTTAGTTCTTCTAAAATCTCAGTAGTAATTGCTACATTACAGTTTTCATCAGCAAACCCCAGGCACTGACCTAGCTCCCCTTCTGCCGGTCTGCCACCAAGCGGCAGTGTTGCAAAACAGACATGGACAGCAAAAAAGAAATTCCAGTCAGTCTCAGGTTTACAGAAAACATTGCGGAAAGCCTTCCTGCTCTCCTGAACTAAGGATTTAAGAAAGCTGACTCGAAATACTCTAACCAAGGTACTGTGGTTAGATACTAAAACAAAATAGGCCTGAAAGGCCAAAAAAAGAGGTCACTGAAGTGTCATGTTAATCGTATGTATTTTTGGAGTACAGCGTTTCTAAATCACAGTATCTTATATCTATGCAATCAAAAATGAACCTCAATAAAGAGCATGAGCTACTGTAAGAAAAACATGCAAACAGTGCTTACCCTTTTGTTCTAATCTTTTCTCTGTATCACTGTGTGATGGTTTTAGAAACTGAGTATTTAACAATAAAGGTTCTCATACTTTTACAAAGTAGTTTGGAGACATTTTGCGCTGGCATGGTTTTATCTTTGTATTTTTACTTTGTATTTTCTTCTTTTTTGGCAAATAAAGGACTTTTGAATTTAAAAAGTAAAACCTGTCTTGTAGTGGTGGGCTAGAGCGTTATTGTTCACTTCATCTCCAGCTGCTGTCCCAAAATCACCTTCCCTGCTGCTGCTAAGCTCACGCCACCCAGTTACCTGTCAGCAAGCCTGCCAAAGCCAAAATTCCAAGCTTGCTTTTCAAAAATACTGGGGAAAACAAGTAATCCAACCACTTACCTTCGTCACATCTTCATCCTCAACACAGAGCACCTGTGCTGACTTACCAAAATGCCAAGCTCCCTCATTTTAACCTGTCCTGACCTCTCGGATCTTCTGCAAGTGGAATGAAGCGGGGGGGGAGGGAACGGGAAAGGGAAAAGGCAATACCTTTTCTAATTTCATTATATGCAAATGCTCAAGCAGAATCACTGCATTATTGTGAGTCTCACACTTCATCTGTGAGACTTATGGGTCAGTGTTCCCCTGTGTGCCTAAATCTGTTTATAGCACAGTCATTTTTTGGTGGGAACCTCTGGATTTCTTTAAAATACCAAAGGCACTTCAATTTGAAAAACTAAATAGTTAAGATCAGACAAAGACAACGTGCTTGCGATGTTATCAGTGCTACTTTAAATAGCAGCATATTCTTTTCAGGGTGAATTTCATCAGCTATGCCACATACTTGGTATGATTCTAACACAGAAAGCTGCTCTTTTTTATCATTTCACTTCTCAGAAAGTTAGTTAGCAATCAAAAATTTTTTTATAAATATAATTTGTATAAAAATTAAATACATTAAAAAATGTCAGGGGTGGGGGGGATGATGTGGATGCTTTTATTCTGGATCACGCCAGAATCTTTGCACAATTCATGCCACATCTGTATGATCTTTTTCTTGAAAGTCTGTCAGAGTTTCACTGAATGAGCAGCTCCTTGCTGTGCCAGAAGTACCTGCCTTTGAAAGCAGGCTTTTCAGGTTTTATGTCAGACTGCTGCTACACAGTAACTCTACAGGTTTTTTTCTGACAATACAAAATTTTATGGTGCCTGCAGGGGGACAGCCTCCAAGATGTAATGATGACACAAATGGAAGCAGCTGTGCAAGAAGACAACTGTTACCTGCCTCCTCAGTTTGCAGTCATGTTTTAAAACTCATATGCGTGTACAAGAACATCTGCAGGGAGTTCAACAGAAACAGAAGAGTCTGTTGCGACCCCATTGTTCACAGGCACTATACCATAGGGTTAGACAAGCTGGAGAGCGAGAACATCGCCTGCATGAATGAACTGCCAGAAGAGCCACAAGGTCAATGCGATCCAAGTGTTCATTTCCAGTTTTGTTTCCCTGTCCCTCCTCCCTCCGGGATCTAATCCCAACCAGTGATTTCACTGATGGACGATACGTGGAAAGAACCTTTCCACTCAAAATGAAAGTTTGTATGTCTTCTCCTTCTGGAAAGAGCATCTTCCACATGTTCAGGTCTGGCTGGTCAAAAGCACTAAGACCAATTTTGTACCACTACACGTGATCAGAAATCCATCCCTTCCAGAAGGAGTTCTGTTCTTTCCATCTTTGCAACATGTTTTCAGGCAGGAAGACTCCCCCAGCAAAACATTTGATAAACTACTGCTTTTTCTTTCTGCTGCAGCTCTACAAATTACAGGATTTTAATAAAAGTTTGGAAGTTAATCACCGTCTTCAAGAGGATGGGAAGAAAGCTGAAATACCAAGCACTTCCTATATGAAAAGGAATCCCCAAAGCAGCTTCCTCTATGCTAACGCCAAGAACAGTTCCCCAAATCCATAGCACCGCAGGAGGAACGCCTGGTCGACAGCAGCCAGGGAACTCCTGCCAGCCCAGCCCAGCCCAGCCCGGGCTAAGCTGGAGCTAAAAGGATCCTCGTGATTCCTGGGTGCTTCCCCATGTACGGCCAGCAAGTCCTCGCTGTGGGCTGCATTGGACCGAGTTTTCAAACTGGCACTGGAAGGTCCCAGAACAGCATGCTGCTCCTGTTGCTGTAAAATGGAAACTAATGCTTTGCAAACTAGAACCACTGCAATTATTTTCAGCAACATTACGATCCTTTCCATTGCTCAGCTAACTCAAGAACAACTAGCCAGGAGGTTAAGAAAACCAAACCAAGCCAACCCTAATTTAAACAATTACAGAATTAGTCATCAACGGACTAAGTGGTATTTAGACAGTAAGTTCAACATATGCCACACTGATTGCCCTTAGCAGTTGCAAAATAGAATTAGAAAACTAACATTTATTAAATCAATTTGAATTTTAATATACATTTCAAGAACGTGGCAGCATAAAAGGAAATGTTTTTAGAAACAACCTGAATCTACCATTTGCAATTTTACATCAGTGATCAGGGCTCTCCTGTCGACGGTTCCAAAACACGCTTGACCTAATTTCTCCAACTTTTGGTACCATATTTAACGCAGCAGTGAGATAGTAAAGATTCCAAGTACTCCCACATTTCTGGAGCAAAGGTACTATGTATTTAATTTAATGAAAGTCCTAATAAATGTACCATCAACAATCTCAGCAAAACTTAACAGCTCTGCAAAAGCATTCAGAACAACCCATGCTGTGCAGTTTACTCCCCTTAAATCAGACTCCAGTTTGGCTACTTTTCTTACACGTAGTGGACTAATAAACAGATTTACATTAGTAGGTCACGATCAAACCACCAAATTAGAAAATGGTAGGATCCTTTTGGGTCAACACAAAAATCACATACAAGTTTAACTAAATACATTTTAATAGGACATCGTTAAATCTCATGAGGGCTAAAAAACACAGATCTTAGGTACTTGGGTTGGCAAATAAAGACAAGAATACTAAGAAGCATTTTCCACCATTTACTCATTATCAAAAATATTTTTCAACTCTTCTTGCAAAACAAAAACAAAAAAGTACAGACTGGACACGTACATCACATTTTTCTTCCTATGGCTTTAACCCCCCACCCTACCCACCCCACAAAAAAGACGGGGGGAGAAACAAACCAAAACCAACAAAAAGATCTGACCACATTCACAGAAAATGACACCATGGTACACTACAAAACAAAAGGAGGTGTCATTTGTGTCCAAAGGTTTTTGCTTATTTCTTAGGTGAGGAACCATCATTGTACATGCTTTGTGCCAAATCAAAATACACCTAATGTTAGGTCAGAAAGCGCTGCGGGGTTCATTAGATGAATAAAAGGAAAGATGGAAGCAGTAAAGTAACTAAAAAAATTCACATACTATTTAACATGCTGTTGAAACAGGAATAGCCTTTTAAATTAGAAGGTAATGTTTTGTGTTCTAGTCAGCCCATGTTTAATTTGTGCTATATCATTCAAAGAGGAGAAATTTCTGCTTTCATGAAGTAATCCGACTTTTTTAGGCTGCCAGTGAAGCCCCTAAATGCAAGACTGAATTCTTCCACTTGTACTCATATTTAGGGGTTGTGCTGAAATAAACCATTTTTGCATAAAGCTGAATTCCTATAAAGGTGCTTTCATTTTAACATTTTCTGAGATAAGCTTTTGGACAACTTTGTGTTATTTTTCCATTTTAGAGCCTTTCAGCCCAGGTTGAAAAGCACTAACCTTCGAAAGCTACTTTCAACATATTAGTGAAAATTAGACAGATTCTGGGTGGAGTGAGTTGTATCACTTATTGTGTCTAACAAACATCTGAAATATTTGACCTTAGATAGCAATCCATCCTCTGCCCCAGCTGAAAGATGCCTGTCAGCGAAGAACTACCCTCAGGGGGATGGGTCCCAGGTCTATTGCGGTACAAACTTCATCAAACAAACAAACCATCCCCAATGGTCGTAACTGCTGTGGAAGTCTCTGTGTATCCCAGGCACTGATCAGCAGAGGGGGGGAGAAAAATCAGCCAAGGAGTCTCTCTGTAGCCCACAAAACCCTCTCTTTTCTAGAAGCAACAGCAATAAAATCAGCGGGAACTCCAGAAAAAAAAAGGGAGGGGTGGGTGGGAGAGAATGGTGCTAATAAAACTTTGTGTACAAGTAATTTTCTTGCCCCAGCCAAAATAGTCAGGGAACATGACCAGTGGAATTGTCAAGAAAACAAAAAAGAGAGTGATGTTGTTAACAGGGACAACGTATCCGAGTCAGCAGTCTGACGTTCATATCTAACCACTGATCTTCCTGACCCTTGTCTGGAGACTGAGCTTTCTGGGCTATTAGCTTTCTCAATATATTACTAAACTTTTTAAAACTGTTCCATAGAGTAGGTAGCCAATTCTCACCATGGGAAATTATCTACCCTTTTCAGACTGTATTCCCCAGCTCAGTGCTGCATTTCCTACAGGAATATTAGGTGATTTTCTAGTAATGGTGACTGTAACTAATCGATAATTACTTTTCTACATCATAATCTAGCACAGTTTAGATGGACTAACTAGATACCACCTTTCCACATTTAGGTAGAAGCTTTGACTGAGCACAAAGCATGACCAAGTACAATGAGGTTAATGTATTCTTTGCCAAAAATCTTGTGATAAAATCATTTACATCAGCAATTGATCTCAAACTATGAGGTGCTGTAAGAACTAAAAACAGTTTTAGGGTAACTCCTCCATTATCTGCAACTATTTCCCAGACACTAATACACATAACATAGCAATGAAAAACACTTGATACAAGTGATCTAAACGCAGGAGCTCCAGCAAGTTAAACAGAACCATAGCTGCCTTAAAACTGTAGCAGTTCCCCTACTGATGGCAGGGAAAAGAAAGAAAGATTCAACAGTCGTATCTCATGTCTATAGCTTCATCCAAACTTTTATCATCGTGTGTACTGGCAGCTAAAAACGTAGTTACTGGTGACCCTGTCACATTGATTACACTGGTGCTTGTGCTGGCATTGCGCACTGCAATGCTTGTCACATTAATGCCCAAAGTAAGCCTAGTCTGCTCCAAGGCCTTTTCTGGCACTGCAAATGCCTCCAGCTTCTTCTCCCCATTAGCCATGTATGAGTTTTGGCAGCCACGGCATATGCAGTCAAGGCAGGCTTTGCGGTTAGAATAGCAAGGGCAGCGTTGGCCACGGCATGTAAGAACACTTGGATTTTGGGTGGCACGACCACATTTACACCCTTTCTTTTCTTGTGGCTTTTTATACACAGTTTTTGTTGGGCTTCCTGGCATAACGTTACTGCTAGGAACTTTCTCCTTTGCTTTGTCTTTTGTTTTCAGCACCCCTGGTTTGGCTTTCGGGTG
Source organism: Aquila chrysaetos chrysaetos (assembly GCF_900496995.4). Taxonomy (NCBI): domain Eukaryota; kingdom Metazoa; phylum Chordata; class Aves; order Accipitriformes; family Accipitridae; genus Aquila; species Aquila chrysaetos. The sequence continues at coordinate 27,901,089 of NC_044013.1, read as the reverse complement.
AGATTTCTTAGGGGCATGTTCTAAATTCTTTTTCATGCTTTTGTTAGACAGCAGCACAGTTTTACTTATTTTGGGAGTAGTGCCTCCATTGGGTACAGTTGCAATAGGCTGCAAAGACATTTTATTTTCCTGTTTCACTGTTACAGGAGCTGATGCTCCCAGTGTGGGGCCACAGATGATGCTGGAAATGGGTAGAGGTTGAACCTTTTCACTGTCACTTTCTGATCGAGATCGCTTTCTGTTTAACTTAACCACCTTAGGCGTTGCCGCTGTACAGGAGATTCCGTGAGGAGAAGCATCTGTGGACATGAAAATGTTATGGCTAAGAGGTGGGGGAGAAAGCTGAAGGAAAGGGCCATTAGTCATGTTTGCTTCCAAGCTGGGCTGCAAATTAGAATCACAGACTTCAGTATTTGAAACGGTCTCTAAGCTCCGGAGAACTTCCTCAACGCTAAGGAGAAGCGAGCCACCTGGTTTTATATCTTCACTGAAACTGCAGATGTCAATGCCTGTCGTACACAAGTCACTAGTAGAAACTGTATCGCACACAGGCTGCAGGCTGCTAGAGATATCTTCAGTTTTTATATACTCTCCAGTACTACAGACATCAATTGTGTTTGCATGTTCAGGAGAAGGAATATTCACGCCAAGTTTATCTACTGAAAGCCCATTACAATTGGGCAACCCGTTGATAACAGAACCTCTAATATCAATGTTGTGTGTGCTTTCAGGTATTGATGTAAAACTAGCTGGAGGATCAGTTGTGAGTTCTGAGGTTGAAGGTACTGGGGAATGTGTCAAACACAAAGCCAAGGCTGTATCAGAAGATTTTTCTGTCTCTTCATGGAGTGGTGATCCATCTTTGAGCAAAGCCAAAAGATCTGCAGAACAATCAACTGCTTGGATAATATCTCGTGCCAGTGGAGTTTGCGTTATGTATTCGCAGAGTTTCTTATAGCAGTTCACTAAGATGCTTAGTTGCTTATTCTCCTCAAACTGTTCATAGTCCTTGCACCAGCTACATGATGGTTTCATCATCATCTTCTTGCCTTTACAAGTTTTGCAGACATAATGCTGACATGTGGAGTTGGTAGGAGCAATAGGGTCTTGTAGCAAATTTCCTAAGGAAAAAAGAAAAGAGAAAGATTACAATGGACTCAAGGCAGGCTTCCAGGATAATATGGGATGAATTTTTTTGTACTGTCAAAAAACTGCCTGACAAAGTTTAGTAAGTCACAAGAAAATGTACCATCCACACAATAGCCTGTAAAAATTTTCACAGCTGCTATATCTGGTTTTAAAACAACGTCAAATTAAAAAATTAGAAGAAAACCATCACACCATAATTTGTTGTGCTGCTGCAGCCTTTAGAAACACTCTCCACTGAAACACTACCAATTCCCTTGTCCCCTTCAGCAGTTTCTTCCATTGAAACTTACAAAACACACAAGATTTCTATGAATTTACCAAAAGTGCAACAATAAACTCCCATGAAGAGCTACTGCAGAGATTTTAATGAAATTAGTGAAAACAAATGGCAATGGAGCAGAGGAAAACTCTAAAAGGAAAGTAAAAATGATGAAATATCAACCCCAAAAGGAAAGAAGACACAGCAGACTTTTACTTTTCATTTAGCTAAGACTAAAAATAGAGCCTAGCTTTGTGACAGTCAATGCCACGAATAAAGCACAAAGTTTTTAACTTTGCAAGCAACAAAACCTGTTAAATGGATCCCATGAATTCTTATAAACATTGAATAAAACACCTAGTAATATATTTGACCTAAAAAAAAAAGACTATATTGCTCTCCAATATATCACTCCTGTGCCAAACCAGAAGGTGCAACAAGGCAACTATTAACATTTCCTGGAGAGTGATGGCTCCCAGTTTTCTAATTCACAGACACGTATCAGTGAAATAATACTTAAAACAGTGGTACTGTCATAGCCATGATGCTTAAATTCTTTAAAGTGGCAACAACAGCTCATGTCCTGGGCAGGCACAAAGAAATCAGAAGAAAGGATTTGCTCTGAGATCTTACTGTTAAGAATAGAAAACTAATAAAAATCAGTTGCTGAAGGAATCAACACACCTGACAACACAGAAAGTTTCAGACACCCCATACTGACAATCTGGAATATTATGTCTCCAGATCTCTGAAACTATAAAAACCTGGAAGAATGTTTTTGTTTTTATTTAAGACCAAATCAAGTTAACACGCAAGGATAAAATAGGAAAGAACAGAAGTAACTGAAATTCTGCACAGAAATAATCCAACTAGTAACTATATTCAGAAAAATGACAGTATCACTTTGCTATTTCTAGCTAGCTCTAGGCCAGAAAGATACTCTAACACCTAAATTAAATTTCAGAGTATCTATAGTAATCTACAGCAACAGGTTTCCCCTCCTTTCCAAGCAGCAGATTTTCAGCTTTGATCAGACCTTTCTCTCATAAGCAGCCTTTGCTGGATGAGTTACAACCATCAGTGAATTCTCACCCAGATTTTCCAAAGTGAAAACATGCTGTTACGAACACATGAATAAAATGAAACAATTTGGGATGAGAAAGCAAAGTGCATGTATTAAAACAGACTGAGATAAAAAAAATCGTATCAAAGAGAGATACTTTCTCTCATCACTCACTTGCCAAGGAACTTTTAATCACACAGACCTTCCATAACAGATTCTCATGACAGCGCTTTGAAGGGAGCTAATTAACTGGACCTAGTTGAGTGGACCAAGTTACCAACTAAGTAATAAAACCCAACCTTTCTACCTTACATTACCTTAGTCGAGAACCCAAGGCCTCAGGCAGAAGAACAAGACATACTATACTAACCCTTGGCTGTAGTAGCACCTAAAAGTATGAAACTTGTCCCTCGCTCTGTAGCCTGTGTCAAAATGTTCCAACCCCCTTCCTAACCTAACCCTCTGTGCTTTTCACCATTCAACCCACTTCTGAAAATTCAACCTTTTGTGTGTGTTTAAATAGGAAATTTGCATTAGCACAGTAATTCTGCAACACTTGAATTCTGTGAGTGAGCAGACTATTATCTCATTTTCCCTTTGAAATCTGAATTCCCTGGTACCTCTTTGGGAAAGGACTGCTCCACAGCCCTCCACCTGAGCTGTCTTTCAGTAGAAGTGGCTTGATGTAAACTGGTTTTTGAGCAACAAATAACAAGAGTCAGTCCTGAAGTCATCATTACGTAGTATTTTTTTAATAAACTGAGAGAAAATACAATTGTTTAGAAAGTTGGCAGGTGACACACAATTTGACACAATGTCAAATAATGAGAACTGCCACTACAGCTCGACTGGAACAGGGGCTGTAGGGAAATGCACTACATTTGAACACAGTTAATTGAAAGCGATGCAGGAGGAACACTGAATAGGAGAAGCTGTAGAACAGAGAAAGGTTCAAAGCACAATTACAGTAATACTTGACGGGAAATGCGCTTCACAACCAAAGAGTAGGTGTTTAACTTTTCTTTGCTAATCTAATGAGGAAGGGCTGACTGAGGAAGGGTGACTCCGCAAGACCCCACCATGAGAAGACAATAGCAAAACACTCTTCAAGTTAAACAGTGAAGATTTGAAGCCAACAGATGGAACATGGAAGTCACACAATCCAACCTGCAGTGGATTTTTTTTTTTTTTTTTTTTTAAAGTTCCCTTTAAATGACAGTATATAAACAGCAACGCAGGCAGAGATGTCCATCATGGTCGCAAGACTGGATTTGATTTTGTGAGAAAAGTCCCTAACTCCCATGGGGAAAAACAAAAGAAAGCTTTAAATCACATCAGCTAGTCTCAGAAGTCATGTCCTTAAGCACAACGAGTTCACAAACAATTGTCCGTCCCTTCTGGATCTTGAGTCTTTCCAACAGGACCGGCAGAAAGCCATGCCAGGACCAATGCAGGAGGCAAACACACCTAACACTTGTTCATTTAATGCTTTGAGACTTCAGAAGCCATCGTAAAAATACATGCATCCACAGTGCTTCTAGGACCAAAAGCCCACCAGCATCAATACGCAACGAAACAAAGCAGTTGGGTGTGCTCCTTCGTCCACCTTTAGCCTCTTTTTGCTACTTAAGATGATTAAGTATGAGTTACAATGATCAATGCTTTACAGATTCTGAAGCACTAAAATACTTCAGAAGTGGAACCAAATAAACAATATACCAATTTAACTATTAATGAGATTAAAAAAAAAAAAAGTCATCACCAACTGTGCATTTTATTTCTCCCAAAATAAATCTGGCTGAAACTGTTGAATGGGTACGAATGCTAGAAGAGGATACTGAAAAATTTAAATTTCCTGAAGCTTTGAGGAAAAAAAACAGACAGACAGACAAGACAAAACACTTCACATGCTCTCACTGAAGCAAAGAACAGAGCGAGTTCTACTGTCAGTAAATGCCAGGCAACCTACACAGGAGAGACACTAGGAATGCCTGAGATGTGGGAATATTTTCAGCTTGAGCTCATATCTCATTTAATACTCATTCTTCAGTCAAAGTTTCTCTCTCATATGGATTCTGTGGCACCTATCACTCTCTTCAGCTTTAGTATCATTAGGCTAAAAAAAAAAAAAAAAAAAAGTCAACCATGAGATGCAAATTCACAGAAAATTAAGTTTCATTACTTTTAATACTCAGGGAATGGTATTAAGTCAGCAACGCTGTCCCAGAAAGATAACACCCGAGCTGCTACCCAGAATCTGGAGGCACTAAGCTCTGGGACATTCCAAACTGCTGGATTGTACAGGCTCCCAAGGCGTAACACTCATTTGATGCTGCAAATTACCAGATCTTCCCAGATGAAGATTATGAACTCCACCATGAAAATAAAACCAGGAAGGATTCCAAGATGTTACCGAGCCCATCCTCAAACTCCTAAGAATAACCATACTGAGTTAGATCCATCTAGCCCAGCAGGCCATCTCACTAGTGGCCAAAAGCAGATGCTTAGGGCATAGAGTAAGAACAAGGCAAGCAAACAATTAATACTTCCCCAGCCTTTAACCACTATGGGCTGAGATACTTCTCATGGGAGATGGGGTTTCCATGTACTCTGTAACCCTCGGCTTCCCTCCTTAGGCTTGCCTCATCTCCTCTTTAACTATTTCAAATGTCATCAGTCACAGCAAGCTTTGACAAGGAGGTCCCTGGTCAGCAATCCACTGTGCTGAGAATGACCTTTTTGGTTTGAGCATTACTCTTACTAGTTTCACTTGACAATCTCTGGTTCTTGTGTTGGATGAGGCAACAGTCAATCGCTACCCTCTCTTCCACACTACTCATGGTTTTACAGACATATACCACGTAATCCTCCAAGTTGTCTCTTTTCCAGACTGTACAGAAGTTGTTCCTTACGTTGGATCACCCTTCCCCTAACTCTTCCACAGTTCTTTGTTGAGATGGGAGGACCACAACTGCAACAATGTAAGATGCAGGTGAACCACAGCTTTATACAGTGCCATAATAAAGTTCTCCACTTTATTCTCTAATCCAGTCCTGATTTTTAGCATTTGCTTTGCTTTTTTGATTGAGACTCAGTACTGAGCTGACATTCTCATGGAGTTTTCTATTGCAAGGCTAAGATCTCACTTTTGGCTGGTAGCCATCAGTGCTACTGCTTTCTATAAATTTACAAATTTATAGAGATCTGCAAGATATAAAAATGGGGGGCTCTGAGAAGTTAATATTTTTTCCATATTTATAATTTAATATTTATCTAAGCTAAATTTAATTTGTCATTTTATTGCGCAGTCATTCATCCGCATAAGATCCTTCCACAATTACTCAATGCAGGCCTTCATTTTTACTACCCTAAATAGCTTGGTATTACTAAACTTTGCCTCGTCTTTTCTCACTCTCTTTTGCAAGGGGTATATTAATGCACCAAAAGCAAAATCATGTTCTTACAAAGCCTCCAATAAGAGGTTTTCCCTAAACAACATCAGCTCTTAACTATCCTACTTTCAGAAAGGTTTACTAAACATCTACATTAATATGAGCACTTAAAATTAATAAACAGCATATACAGAGGAAATACTTTTAATATATTATTTACAAAATATCACAGCTGTCCTGGAAAAGCTGCTACCAGGAGGGAGGTCATTTAAACCACAAGGAATACTTCCTATTGTGTTCCTTAATAAGCTTACTTCACAGCTGCAGGAAGAGGGGAAGCATCTGCAAATTCTATCTCAGAGACCAAAGGGAGAAGAATTAGGAATCAATGCAATTGTTAGGTGTATATATCCAGCAAATGCACTCCAAATGGATGAAATTCACTGAGAAGAAAGACTTTAATCGGAACAGGTCACCACTTTCCATTCTCATCTATCCTCAGCAAAGGCAGAAATATAATGCCCTAGGAAAGGGGCTAAACACAAGTAACTAATTTAGCACTCTTGGAAAAGCCTACTGAAACATAATATATTGCCTTTTTTAACAACTCAAAGTCTTAAGAATGATGAAACTATTAAATCTTAATTTGATCAAGTCAACTAGAAAAAAAAAATTATGATGTCAAATTTTGTTACAAGTAGAAATAAATGTATCACTGGGGTTTATCTCCAACATTTGTCTGCCAAAACAGTCTTTAATTCTTGGTTGCATTCGTATCACCAGAAGTCACCCTCCTTTCATAGCGCATAGCAAGCAAGTGGAAAACTCAACAGCCCAGCCCTCTACTCCTTCCACTCTCTGACCAAAGTGGTGTATCTGCTACACAACATAAAAATAGGACCGGCATCCATGATGAAGGGGAGAAGACGGTGTGAAGGAAGGTAAGAAGGAAGCTCACCTGCACCAGCTAAATCTGTTAACATCAAACACTACAATGACCATGATTTCATTTTTAAACCAAGATTACAAAAAGTGTCTCTGAACTTTGGATTAGTCAGATAGAAATTCTACAGCTCTGTGAATCTAGCAAGTTTTAAAAAACAGGAAGCTATAATCAATCTGATGAAGCACACATATATTTCTGCGTTAGACTTCAAATTAATACGTGGCAAGCACCTCAAAGCAATAACCAGAAGCTGGAGGTTTAACAGTTGGACTGCTACACTTTCAGCATTTTCATTTCTGGATTAAACACGATCTGATTGTTTCTACTAAACTAATTAGCAACAAGCAGTAAGCTCTAACAAATTGCTACATTCAAGCTTCAGAGTTAACCACCTTCTGAAGGATGGGAGCTAGTTCTCACTGACTGGCAGTACCACTTGATAGGCTTTTTGAAGTTCAGCTATCCACCTACCTGTACTTCAGCTGAAGCAGCCTCTGAAAGGAACAGGCTTGCTCCCCTCACCACTTTGCCTGCACTGCTCCCTTCTTCAACCCCACACAGCATCTTTTCATCTAAGAAATTATCAGCTAGATCTGACTGAAGAATAAGTAGCTCAATGAGGTTTCAAAACAAAACACGCAAAAGAAAAATACGATCATAAAAGCAGTAGCATTTTGAGAGTTTGATGAAAAACCTAGAAGCACTACTTGATGATAGGCAAGCAGGCAGGCATATGATAAGTAGTGAAAAGGTCTATTAACCATCTGCAGAAAAATAAAACAAATGTGTAAGATCTGTTTTATACAGGTGAAAGATTTGAATACTTACTAGAAAAGAAGATAACTAAATACACTCAAACCCAGAGAAACTTCAAGAGAGGTTAGTGCAAGGGACAACTGCCAAGGACAAGACAACAGTGAAAGGTCTCCTTCCACAGATCTCAAGCCCGAACATAAACCCCTTCCAAACCTTACGCTCAAGACGGTGGGCTTGAACCATGGTCTGGTTGATACATGTCAAAAATACTGCACCAAAGTCAAGAGGGAGATTCACCAGATGGAGGTTTGTGCTACCCCTGCCCTGACAAACTGTCCCAGTTAGAAAAATGTTTGGCAACTTTTCTCATCATACAGAAACCTACTGGATCACGTGGGAGAGGTGCCACCTATCACCCAGATATCCTACACCCACTTCTCAGCATTCAGAAAACAAATCAGCATTTGCAGCAACCACGCTCTTGGTTGAGAGGCCTGAAGATGCAAGACGCATCTGCAATATTACTAGCACAAAACTTTGAAACTAGTCTACAAAACACAGATTGCAAATAAGAGGAGTTCACAATGACAACACTAGAAATGTGCTTATTCTTTCATGGGTTTTCAGCCAAAAACTAGAAATAGAAAAAACTGCCCAAGACTTTCAGCACACAATCCTTTTTCAGATCTGAAACAGTTAAGAGTTCACCTGTGAACTAAATGATAGTATTTCTTCCTGAAAACACCATCTTGCTCTTAGATCACCACCACAACAACAATGGTGCCACTAGAATTTGTCCAAAGACATTCACAAGCATTCACAGATCCCCCATCAGGTGAAATGGAAACATGGGGGACACATAAAAAAAAGCATTTAAAAAAGCCCAAAAAAACTTATTTCAAAATTTTATCAGAGAAAACATTCTGCTGGCTGCTGAATATTTCTGACCATCCTCCATCAACAAACAAGTATGAAAAATTAGCTACAGAAATTATTACCATCATATAGGAATGGTCACAACTAAAGAATTAATGATTGTATGAGACCCTAGAAAAATCAAAACTGCACTATTTTTGGTCTGAACACCATGGGAACCCAAATTAACCATGATATGAATACAGTTAGACTATTTTTCTGTATATTTGGAGAAACACAGTCAACCTCTTTAGCTAAAGTTCAAGAAAAAAAAAAACAGAAATATGATAACAAATTGCATTTTAACTGTAGAAGGGACTGCTTTGTTCTCTGACTCTGTCCCCTGTATAATAAACAACAGAACATATTTTACCAAGTCCTGTGTCAAAGTTATATTTCTGTTTGAAAGTCTTTGTGTTTACAAAATCACTGACTGGAAAAATTCTGAATGTATTTTTAACAAACTAGGTGGCAAAGTTCAAACTTTGTAATGAACAGGCTTTAGAAAGAGAGAGAAATTCATCTTGTTCACCATCCAATGTAAAATTTTCATGTTATGATGTTTACCAAAAGTCAAGGTTGCTGTATTTTAAGAGCTTTTAAATGGGAAAGTTAACATTTCTCCTATGGGTAGGAGATTAAATTAATTAAACATGTTTCTATGCAGCATGAACACTCATAAGAGTTAAAACTTGCTTTGAAAGTTATAGATCAAGTTGATCACTTTCTCTGAGCAAACAAAAAGAGTAATGAAAACTATTTTTTCCCACCAAACAAAAATACTGGCACCATCAGGATTAACCATGCAATCTTAAAGTGAACTGTGCTCTTCAAGACCACTGGAGAAGGAGCAAGCCCTGCGCTGTGACTGCAAGGCTCAGGAGACAGAGAGTAACAAATTACATCACTGAAGGACTTCAAAGTGAATTCCTTTCAGCGCTCAATAAAGGTTGTGCTGTACGTTATTTCTCAAGTCATATACTAGATGCAAAGAATCTTTTCTGGCCTCACAAAGAACTCCAACATCCAACATATCCAGCAACTGCTTACTCCATATTTAGTCAACCTAATCTGTAAATCATAACATAGTAAGAAAACAACACCAAAGAAATCTGTGTTTGAACGCGCTATGTCCATAGACCCGGACAACTAAGTTGTCCCAATAAAGATGCCTCTTGGCAACACATTAACTTTTCTTTAAACACTCTGAAATGCAATCGGTTTAATCAATATCCTCAGGCGACCATCAAAACCCATCTATCATCTCCCATTGCCTCAATCAGTTACACACTCTCATCTCAAATCACATCAGAAGACAATATTGCAATCTTTACTTTGCAACCTTCTTCTGAAGCCCACTATCAACCAGCTGTTATGGTGGAAACCAGAGTTAACTTCTCTTCCTACACCTCAATTTTGTTCTAAGACAGAGGAGTATTTTTAGTTTAGAAACCAATTTAAATTCAACTAGTAGAACATTATGTCATCAAAACTTATGCAGTACAATGCAGATAACCTTGAAAAAGCTGTTCTCCCAGGAGCCACACACAGGATTTAAAAACAGGAAAGGGAAACAGTGAATTTAAGTAAAGAGATTTTTAAGAGGAAGAGAAATCATCCAACATGTTCTTGGCTAAAAATTGGTGTATTCAGAGACGTGTGAGTAGACATTTTATAGACAACTGCCCATGCTGGTTATCTCCAAAACAAGAAGAAAAAGAATACCTGCAGCAGAAGATATTAGTCCCATAGTCCATGCTCCCCGATGGCTGTTTCAGAGATTCTCGTTATTTTGCACGCTCTTCAGAAATTCAGAAGTATTTTGGCAACCATTCATGTCATTTTTAAGGGGAAAATAACATACTTTTAAAAACTACCAATATATGAAAATGGAGGAAAGAAGAACATTTCAATGAAAAAATACCTTAAAAAAAAGCACCAATCCAGATCACTTTTCAAACATAAAAGGCAACTCTGATCTGGCAGCACAGGTCATGAATCAGTCTTCACTCTCCTTAATCTAGGGAGAATGGACAAGGAATGAGAGTTCCAGGCTAAACTCTTCCATTACAAAAATTAAATATGCTTTTTCACTTTAAAACTCTGATATCCAGGCTTAACTCACTTAGTCATGGCTCACATCCCAAACACATAATCCAGTATCATGCATATAATTAAGTTTTATTAGTAGTGGGAATTTGTTTCTTCTGCCTTCTTCCATCTGTGACCAGAAATTCAATTTGCTAGAAAGTTTCAATCTATTTAGGTGTCACCCAACTACCTTCTTTTCTCTGAAGGACATCACATGCTGCTGCATGCCTCGGATTGTCTCAATACCATCAGTGGAAAAAAGACTTACTCTAGAGCCGCAATTTGTTTGTATTCCACTTGCTTATGGTGCTTCTTCCCTTACATACTTGTAGAAATTTTCACATGAAAGTTTAATGAAACTGTACAGGTCTAATTCACAATTTCCCAGTGACAAAGTATAGCCTGAAGTAGTAAGCTCTACTTGGGATCCATAACAACGTCACTAAGAGCTATAGACAAGGGGTCCTGAAGAGGTCACACCACACACTGGCATAGGGGAGGAAGCAGTCAGAACTGTAGAAGCAATGGAGAATTAGCTCAGCGAGGGGCAAGGAAGAAGAGGAGGAGCCTTCACAGGTCCAACAACATGGACAAGAGGGCACAAAGATGGAAAAATTTACGCAACTCTATCTACCACCAACTATGGAGAAATTTCAAACCTAGCTAGCACAATGAGTTCCGTAAGACTCAACTTATACTGACAGCATAAAACTTCCAAAAAATAGGCTAATAGTTTTACACAAGAGCAGGGTGGAAATAACATCCCTACACTAATCTTTAAATAGGAAAACAAAAATTCAAGATTTTGTATTTTATTATTTTGGTCATCCATGCCATTCCCCATGTTTGGGAGTTGCTTCCATAATGCTACTTTTATCATTTAGCCTTCAACCCTCTAACTAAAATTATCAAGAGCTCTCTCAAAACACTTGACAGGAGCCATATAAGGTACCAGTCAGTACTGTCACGTTGTTTCTTTGTTCCTTCCCACCCCTTAATCTCCCTTAAGCCACATGTTGTCTCACATCCCCTCGCTTAGATCACAGGATGTTCAAGGCAAGAACTATATTCTTATCCTGTATTTCTACAGCACAAGCTACAGTTGGGTTCCTGGCCAAATGCAAAGCGTTGTCCTAAAGCCATGCAACCTTTTAAGCACTTTCACATTCTGAATCAGCAATAACAATCTTTCAGAGGTTCCAGGATGAAGTTTTCCACAGATAAAAAGCTAAGCTGATCTGACTGCCAACCTGTCTCTTACAAGCATTTTAACTGAATTTCAAAAAAGGCTGTTAATGCTGAAAAGCCAACTGAACCTTTGAATGACTTGCAGTAACCTACATGGGATTTGAAACAGAGAAAGGCGCTTTTAAGAAGATTTTTATCCCAACAGGCAGTACTTTTAAAACATAAAAGTTTGTTGCATAAATTCTACTGAACTATTTTTAAATTAAATGTGGTATTAACATGCAATTTAATAATAATCACTTTAGCCCAGAGACTCAAACTCGGATATCACATCCTCAAAACACATAAGGCACATACCTTCTGTCTAATGCACAGGCAGGAGCCGTTATTTTTAAGTTTTAAAAGCTCTAGGAAATATCATCTTATACATCCCTGTATAAGGATGATGCATTACCTACAACACCATCTAGTAAACTATCACACGATTTTACTTAAATCCCAGAAACATACACCGCCGTACCATTGACATAACCTTTATAACCCATTATAGGGTACGACAGGTAAGACAGAGACCTCAAATCCACCTAGAACAGGCTTACTTGACTTACAATGGCATACTATATTTACATTATGACTTTCTACTGATGGAACTTCATGTGTGCCAATTTGAATCTAAAATCAGAGCTTTAATTAGAATTTCATAATTACATGGGTCCAAAAACTTCCGCCACCCCTAATATGTGAGCTGGTTTAAAAGACGTATCAGATCAGAAGAAAATTAGTTGGCTTGTGTCTAGTGCATTGAGAAAATAGTGAAAGCACAATAATGTTGATTTATATAGCTGTCACTAGTTTCTTCTAAAAACAATTCTCTAAAATTAAAGGGACAATCCTGACTGCAGAATTAATACCTACAGCATAACAAAGCATTACAGAATGCATTCAGAGACATTAAATACTGAAGAAAGGCTGATGACATAAGGAGCACTAATTTGGGGAGTAATTTCCCAAGGGAAGTCCTAGAAGTCCAACACTTGAGACTTTAACCAAATGTAGGGGTTTTATGCATTACTGATAATTCATGCAGCATTTCTCCAACAAAGGATGATTTTTAAACATTTACAGTCAAGACCGCATTCTGCTAAGATCGGTGCAATGGAAGTACCAGACACTCACTGTTCCATGTACATGAACCCATACCCAGATATTTGGATCTCATTGTCTAAACAGACAAATAGGGTAGAAAGAAGTGAGCATCTGAAAAACTTTTAAATATTTAAAAAAAACAAAAACACACTATTAAGTTTGGGTAGTCATAGCACTCGCTCTTGTGATCATGACATCTCACAAAGTAACCTTTACTTCAGTACTTAAACTTTACCTTTTAAAACACTGAAGTTAAAAAGGGTTTGACAGTTGGATAGGCTTTAAATGACCTTAAACACGCAGAAGGTGTAACAGCTCTTAGCACTAACGTGTACAAGAGAAAAAAAGTATTTTAAAAATATCACGGCAAGGTGGTCAGAGGGCCAAAGAGAGAAAGAGGCACCAATATTCAGCCATGACAGAAGTGGGAGAACAGGAACACAAAAAGCAAACAAGAAAAAGGTCAATTTGCCTTTACCAGTCTGAGCTGAAGATTTATGACTGCTGGTCAATGCCAGAGTGGACAGTTTTGTATTGGGCAGGACCACTCTCCCATGACTAACTGCCTGCAGGTTCAACAAAGACACTTTACCAACTCTGCAAGACAGAAACTGTATCTTACTATATGGCTGAGGCCTCTGAATGCCACCACGCCACAAACAGGAGCCCAAGAAACAGAGGGAGAATACTGGGGAATCGCTCATAAACAGAATACTTGAAACAGACAGTGGCTACAGTTACCTGAAAGCTAGCCTCAGTAAGAAAAAATGTAAGCCAAAGCAATAACCTTAAAATTCAGAGAAAGCAAGGGATGAAAGGAGAAAGTGGAACCATCAAGAAGTAGTTTGTAAGTCAGAATATGCATGGCGGCACAAGTCAGTAGAATAAAACAAACTAAAAAGCGTGGTTTGCTCTACCAAACTGAGAGTGACAGAAAAGCCAAGCAAGAGAAGCTGAAGAGGGGAAAAATAGCTAAGGAATTTGGGCAGGGACAAATTAAAGATAGATGATTTCAATAGCACAGAGTATAAAAATAAGATTGCAAAAGGCCAAGAAGGGAAGAAGTCAAGGCAAGGAGAACAAAGAACACATTTCAGAAGACCAGTCTTAAAGTGGAGAAGCCAGACAGCACAGTAGTTAGAAACACATAGTCCCTATGTAAGTATCTTATTTAAAAAAAAATAGAAATAAATCAGAAAAATGTTAGCATATTTTTAGGCCAAAGCAGTCTGGTGATTGACCAAAAGCAAGAAGGATTTATGGAAAAAAAAGCACAGTTAGGGATTGGAATTAACAGGGCCTTAAGTAATAAGCAAGAGATAAAGAGCAGAGGTGCATCGATATTGACATCAGGGTTACATGAGGAAAAAAAAAAAAAGAAACTTAGACAAATTATTTCAGGAAATGACTACGCAGTGATCCTGGGAACAGGCTCCCTCTTTCCCAGTACAAACAGATCTCTATTTTCTAGGACTTTAAGTGGGAGGAGCCAATAGCTACAGGATAGGAAGCATCCAACACTAGTTTAGCAGCCTCAACAGCTGAAATCCTGATCCTGTAAATAAATAAAATAGTTAACTTTATACACACCAGTAATTCAATTAAATCTTAGTGTGACCACACACATTTGTAAAGATAAACACACGCAAACATAGCGGACATTAAGTCCACTCTGTTAGGAAAATACAAACACACACAGGGCCAGGACTTAAAACTACCAGAGGGAAAGAAGGAGAATTAACAAAATTAAACAACTGAGAGGTCTAACAGTTCAGAGTCCCTCTCCCAACACTGACCAGGACTTCAAAGGAAAGTTCAAGAAACGCTGACAGCTTATTCCAGAGCTTCCTACCAGGAACAGACACGTGCCCCCACCTCATAAACACAGCAGAATGCAATTCCTTCCCAATGTTCCCCAGACTGTAACACTGAAATTCCAGATGCCTGCTTTTGCCCACAAAATGCAGAATGCTCTTTTTTCGGGGGAGGGAGTAGGGAAATCCTAGCAAAGTGTCAGCCTATGTGCTTTTTATGGTAATTATTGTTATAGGGCAGTTATCTGCTACGGACAAAAAAAAATGCAAATACTGTTTCTGTGTGCTTAAAATTCCTGGCTTTCAATGTGAATTACTTTTTTGTTCTTTAGATTTCAAGGAGGAGGAAAAAAAAAAAGTACAAAGTTCTTATTTCCCTGCCTCTACGGTCTGTATATTGTTTTGAGTATCTTTTACCACACTTTCTCTTAGTCATCACTTTTTTAAACCAATTAACTCGACTACACCAGGGTATTCCAATAACCACTAATAACTACCATACCCTTTATGAAATAAAGCGACCATAACGAAGCATTGCAGTTTGGGGAAAACACACTCTCTCAACAAAAACAACACATTATTTTCTTTACAGCTTGCCATGCTATTAGATATGCAGACCCCTAACACCTTTCTATCTTTCTGGCCAATACTGCCCGCAGACTTCCCCCCCTCCCCGCGCCACACACACACTTCGGGCTGGTTTGGGGGGGGGGGGGTGCGGGGGGGACGGGACACAGGACGGGGCGGGACACGACACACGGGTCTAAGGCGAAGAACTATTTTCACTCCACCGTTCCCAACTTGCAAAAGAACCCCGCCGTTACCCGCGCCCCCCGCCCGCCCGCCGCCGCCCCACGTGGGCTCCGCCGCCGCCGCACCCCCCCAGCGGTCCGAGGCTCCGCGGGAGCTCCGCGGCCAAAGGCTGAGAAAAGTTTCCCGGGCCGCCTCCGTGGCCCAGCCCGGCTCTCGGGGCCGGGGCGGGGGGAAGAGCCCTACCGCGGCCTTTCCTTCGGCGGCCGGGGCCGGGGCGAAGGCGGCCCGCCGGGGCAGCGCGGCCCAGGGGCGGCCCGCAGCGCCGTGCGGGGAGCCCCGGGGGGGTGGGGAGGGCAGGCTCATTGTGCAGGGAACAAAAGAAAGATCCTCACCGCAAACGCAGCAGGAGAGGGACTGCCTGAAGTAGGGCAGGAGCTTGTTAATCTCTGTAAAGGACTGGGGATCCCCAGGGTCGTAGTTGAGCACCAGGCGGCTCGCTGAAACGTAGAGAGCAGTGGCATTCACCGGGTTCATCGCAGCCGCTCGCACGCCGCCGGCTCCGCGGTGAGAAGAAAGCGCGGCGCCGAGTCCGTGCCGCCGGCGGAGGGGGCAGGTGGCCCCGGGGCGGGGGCAGGCCGGGTGTCACCTTGGTCCGGGGCCACCTGGAGCCGCGCAGCGACGGCGGCGGCGGCGGCAGCGCGGAGGCCGCGGCGGCCCTGTCAGAGGGGCCGCGCTGGCTCCTCCTCCGCCTCCAGCGGGGCCTCGCTCCCGAGCAGCGGCCTCGGCCCGCCCGCAGCCGCACAGCGCAGGGAGGCGGCGGCGGCGCTACTCCAGGCTGCGGGCCATGCCGGGCCGCCCTCCCCCGGGCCCTGCTCCTCTCCGAGCGGACGCTTCCTCGGCCGCTGCTGGCCGCGCCTTAGCGGCGGCCCGGCATGGCGGCGGCCGCAGGCAGGAACCGCGAAGCCAGCTCAGGGCGGCGGCGGGCCGGGCCGCGCTGCCCGATCCGGCGGCGGGGGAGGGAGGCGGATGCACCTGGGCCTCAGCGCGGCCGCATCACCGCGGCGCCGCCGCCGCGGCCTCCTCCGCGGGGCCGGTGGCTCCTGGTTGCGCGGCCGCGGGGCGGGCTCCGCTCGCGGGGCAGGATCCGCCGCCCGATCCGCGCCGCAATGTCAATAGCAACCGTTAGATCCAACCGTCACTGCGGAGCCATCGCCGCTGCCGTCTAGCGCCCAGCACCGCGCATGCGCGGCCGGGCCGCTTCCCTCCCCGCAGCGGGGGCCCATCCCGCGGCGCGGGGCGGGGGGGGTGGGGGAAGGCGGAGCGCAGCGCCCTCTAGCGGGACCCGGGCGCGCCGCCGCGGGGAGCGGAGCTGCCCTGCCGCCCTCGGCCTGGGCGCGGCGCCGGCCGGGGAGGGAGCGGCCGCGCCGGCAGCGCCGCGCCTGCTCCGCGGAGGGCGGGCCGCCGCCGCCGCTCCCTCGCCAGGCGGGCGGGGTCCCTCCGGCGGGTTGGTTGTCCTCGGTCCGCGGCGTTTAGGCTTTGCCCTCGTCCGGGGCTTCCGCCTCACGGGAGGCCGTGCCTCTCTCTAGAGTGGCTGGGCACGGCTTCGTGGTTCTGTCGTGGCGGGCGCCTTCGCCCACCTCTCGGGCTGAGGAGTCGGACCCCGTCTCTGCCTTAAGGCGTCCTGGAGCCTGCAGCCAGGCCTGGCAAATACTTCAGGCTTCCGGCTGGGCTTGAGGCTCCGGGGTACCGAGTGGCCCCCCCTTCCACCCAGCACGGAGCAAGTCCAGTGCGCGTCTGCCTTCAGAGCGAGAGAGCGGCAGGACGCGCGAGGTTCTCAGAAGATCCGGCACAGGAGCTGCAGAGCACACCCTTCTCGGATGTGGCTCAGATTGCCCCAGTGGACACCACCAGCTGCCCACACGCGGCTGTGTAGACAGAAGTTTGTCACGAGTGTTCTCGCTGCCCATACCAGCGCTCTGGAGGCCCCAGCGTATAACATAGCAGTGGATCCACAGGCTTGGGGAAGGTATGAGCAAGACATGGGCACAGGAGGGATTTTTTATCATTGCCACATTTTAGATCACTGGGGATATGTGGAGGGAACTTCCGATATTTTCACTGTAAGCACCACGGAGGCCGTTCCACGCACCTCCTCATCCTGTGTTGCAATGCTGCCAGTGCCATCAAGGCAGCCCCTTGTCTGCTTCTCTGACCTTTTGGGTAACTGATAGAACCTCTTCTTTTTCCCCATTTGTCCTTCTCTCTGTTCACCTAGAGTTGCCCATGTTAAACTAATCGAGGAGTTCCACGTGTATCTTTCTGTTCCTTGTTCTCTTCATGTATCCTCCCAGCTTTCCAGCCCAACTCAAAATGAGCGTGCATACAAAATACAGGAGTTTGGGTCTTGACTCCAAATACACATTTAGTAAATACACATTGGTCCTCATCAAGCTGTATAGCTCACTCTCCACCTGACACAGTTTCCACACACCCCACATACAGCCCCTGTGCGCTCACTCGGTCCATCCCCCATATTAACATACAACACCCCATCTCCCTTTCGACCTCCCAGCAAACCCTCAATATGCCATCTCTGGACCGTAACTCCTTGCACACCTTCAATCCCTAACCTGACTTAATTTCATGGCACAGCATCTTCGTTCTCACTCTCAGCCTACGTGTATATTGCCTGTAAAATGCCCAAGTCCTTCAGCTTGCTGCCAGAAACACCTTATGTGCTGAACCAAGCCAACAAACCGAAATAACATTCAAGCAATTTCCCATCAAGTACGCACTCTTACATACACCTCCCTGTATCACATCCTCTGCCAAACTCCAAACACAGGGCATCCTGAACACTCTCATCTCAACCCCTCCCAACTATACCTCACACTGCTCTGGCTGTTATGCAAGGAACTTACTTGACATCCAACATCCAAGGAGTTTTACTAGTCTTACCTAATTTCTGGTATATATTCCTTCAGGGTATCGTGCATGAGCTGTATTCAGCAGTTACCATCCATAGTGTTCCGGGACCAAACTTCAATATCCCCGTCCACGGCACTGACCTGCACTATTCTTACATTCCCTGATAGAGCTAAAGAAGTAGGTTTGGATTCCATCTAAGAACAACTGCAATCCTAGCAGGACAGAGAATATAAACTCTCTAGAACTGCAAGTAAATCTTACTCTTGAGAATTCTGGTAATTGAATAATCAAATACAAATTTGCAAGAGTAACAAGACTGACTAGGTCATTTTTGACCCCTTTTGACCAGAGGAAGCCCATGGTGCTTTTTTTTCCACTATTGCTGGCTGATCTGCTGAATTTGACTTTTCTTCTAGTCAGACCCTTGATTTGAGGGTCTACGTTTCTAATAGTGCAGTCCAAGAAGTAGATAGAATTTTTACTACCTTTGTTGATTGTTTCTTCTAGTCTATCAGCATTGCTGTTCTGGAGAATGAGTCCTGCTATCCAAACAGATTGGGTTAGGCCCTCAGCTGTTTGTGATCACAAGGACAAATAGAGTGGTAAGACTAAATATTAGGGTCTTGAGTGAACTAACAGGCTCTGCAACCTCTTCCCCCTGCCCTCAGGGGTTTGGCTGCCTGCCTGTGCATCAGGCCAGTTCTGATGTGGTGCAGCTGTGTGACCTTGGATCAGGCTGCTGAGAAATAGCCAAGCTGTGAGAAGTTTCATCTGGGCCCTCTCTGCTTTGCCTTAGGAGCTGCCTTTAAGCACAAGACCTTGCTCTTTCCTGAACTGTACTGCCTCTGACCTCCTGCTTTGACCTCGGACCTGCCTCATTGCTGTGGATGTCTGGTGATCACTGGGCTCACCCCTGTTACTGCCACTTGACCTGCACTGCTCGTCTTGTTCAGGTACTGTGGGACTGTGTTTCTTGTCAGTGACAATATTGCCCCTGCCTGCCTTGCTGTCACCTTCCTGGCTCCCCTTCCCCTCCGCAGTAGCCACTTTTGCTGCTCTCTGATACTAAAAGCCTTGTGGTATAAGTGTTCTCATTGCTAATCTACCTCTCCAGTCAGTGGTATGTGCTTAATATTGAACACTCAATAAACTATTCTGTATGCCAGTGGAAGTAACCTTCAGTAGCCATCCCCTTTCCTCTGCTGGGAAAGTGGCAGAAAGAAGGGCTTAATGTGTAATTCCTCTCATGTGTCTAACTGCTATGGCTTTATTTCTACTTCCATGCCATGTCTTTCACCTCCCTTAACCCATCTGCCTTGGGAGATCATTTTAAGAGACCTGTGCAAGAAGCAAAGACTCTACTTCACGTTGGTGAAGAACAACTAGTATTTCTGGAGATCTAGAAGGGGGAGGGGACAGTACAAAAGAGGACAGATGGGACATTTATTTAGAAAACTTAATGTAAATAGTACTTGGGGGGGGGGGGGGGGGGGCAAAAAGTTTTTTATGTGTTTTCCTTGTGCCTGAAAATCAGTTTGATGTTTTAAACCTGGTGGTGTTTCAACATACCAAATTCCTTGGTGTTGGACAGCAAACAAGTTCCTTCTCTTCACTCTGGAGGTTACAGACTTACACGTACATTAACTCTGCAATCGCAGACCTATTCCTGCCCTTCAGTAGAGCTGTCTGTCTGACTGACCCTCAGATGGCTGTGGTCATGGATCAATTCAGTCGCTTGCAGTCTGAGCTTGCGTGCTAATCTTTTGATCTGCATCCCTCTATCTTTTCAGTGGAAAATTAATCTGAATAAGGGTAGAATAGGGATGTTAATTAATTTTCCAGTTCCTATCAACATTCTGCCCATGGGTGCATTTGGGAAGAACTAGACATTTCATTTAGATTAGGTTAGAATGCAGCCTACGAACTCTGCCAAACACAAATATCTGCACTAATGTCCTAAGTCCTTGGGTGATGGTTTTCTTTACTACTGCACCTAAACAGAATAACCATTTAGATCTCAATGGTTGGTTCTTTGTAAATGTATTATATAGAACATGAGGTGATGAAGGAGCTCCCTGTGTCAAGAGATCCTTCTGTTGTGGAAGTGGTGCATCCTGAAGTGTGTAATTCCTACAGTGCTGCATCTTTAAGGGAAAGTTATCAACTGAGAAGAAAAAAAAATACTGGTCACCACATATACTGCCTCTGAAAGCTTGGACGTGAAGAAACTAGTTGGTTTTTGTTGTTGTTTTGTTATGGGGTTTGTTTGGTTTTTTCCCTTGGACAAACAGAAGACAAATGCCAATGGCAAACTTGCTTCTAATTGCTTGCTTGTTTGACTTGACATATGCTTCCTTCTGTGTCATTACATTATGAATATGTCCTAGTTTCAGCTGGGATAGAGTTAACTGTCTTCCTAGTAGCTGGTACGGTGCTATGTTTTGAGCTCAGTATGAGAAGAATGTTGATAACACTGATGTTTTCAGTTGCTGCTAGTAGTGTTTAGACTAATGTCAAGGATTTTTCAGCTTCTCATGCCCAGCCAGTGAGAAAGCTGGAGGGGCACAAGAAGTTAGCACAGGACACAGCCAAGGCACCTGACCCAAACTGACCAACAGGGTATTCCATACCATGTGACGTCCCATCTAGTATAGGAACTGGGAAGTGGGGGCGGGGAATCGCCGCTTGGGGACTAGCTGGGTGCCGGTCGGTGGGTGGTGAGCAATTGCACTGCGCATCATTTGTACATTCCAATCCTTTCATTATTGCTGTTGTCATTTTATTAGTGTCATCATTATCATTATTCGTTTCTTCTTTTCTGTTCTATTAAACTGTTCTTATCTCAACCCGTGGGTTTTGCTTCTTTTTCCCGATTTTTTCCCCCATCCCACTGGGTGGGGGGGGGAGTGAGTGAGCGGCTGCGTGGTGCTTAGTTGCTGGCTGGGGTTAAACCACGACAGAATATCATGAAAAGAGGGGCAGGATAAGACTGGAGTGATTGTAACAGTTCTAACAGTCAGACACGCTTGTGTTTTCTGGGCTGATGTTATTAATGAATTAACAAATCAAATCAAACACTAATAAATATGAAATCACAGTAACTACAGAAGAAAGGAACAACAATAAATGTCCCCACAGCTTCTAAGAAAGACAAAGACTGAATTTTGCCAGAAAGCAGTCAGAAGGAACTGAAGATTGTTAGCATTACTCTGCAATGCCTGTGGGCCTTTCTGTTAAGTGATCCATGGCTACCTGCTCACCCTTGTTACCATCCCAACGAGACACAGCTGCAGGGACCTCTCCTGCAATGCAAGCTGCATCAATTAACTTGTCTGTGCCTGTTTTATTTTTAATTCTCCCTGCATTTTGTCTCATCGGATTGTCCTTTTAGTTTTGTAACCCCCAAACATCTGGGGGGGTTCCAACCGTGACATGCCTTCAGAATCCTGGTAAAACAGAGCATACCAGCACCCCCCAGTCCATTGTTTTTGCCTCATTTTATAATAATGAATGAACTGTAGACTTTCCCATTTTAACAATTTTTTCCCTCTGTGTTCAAAAGTATTCTCATATGTTATTCCAGAGTGGCCACGTTTTCTAAAAGGTATTCCAGTCGCTTACTAATCTCATATCAGGATCTCTCTCTGAGAATGGTTATCTTTGACTTGAGAAGTTCATGCCTACAATGCCACATCTAGGGACATCTGCTTTTTACAGATCATAGGAGTGGCTGTGATGGTCCTTTCATTCAGGTACACATTCACAGATGAAGAAGCCAATTCCTGCTTTTTTATTTGGATCTGGTTTTGCAAGTAGCCTTTTGGAGGGGGGAAGCATCTACATTATCAAGCTTGGGACCTGGAGTAGTGCAATACAATTCGTATCTTTACTGAGGCAGAGGAATTCCCTGTTCTGAGTCAGAAGGTTTCTTACAATTGAAATACACAATGCTGTACAAACAGTTTTATAACAATGTTTGTTAGGTCCACCAGTTCTTTGCAACTGTGTGGGGTTTTTTGTTTGGTTGGTTGTTTTGTTTTGTTTTTTTAACTATCTGCTGCTTTTCAGAAACACCCAGAAAATAAACAAGAGTCTACTTCTGGTCTGGATTTGGAAGGACTTGAGAATGAATATTCCCCAACAATTTTTAGGTCCCTGGGATCTCAGTACAGAAACCACCCACTAAGTCACTATTGTTATGGCTTTTGCTTATTGTTCTCTACAAGCCAGTCACCCACAATTCACTTCATTTGAGTGATATGTTTAAAGGGAATTTTCATAGGCTGGATTTGTAGGACATGTTCCCCAGCATTTATTATTCAGCACAGCTTTCTCCTTTAGTTTTCCCAGCACTTCACCAATGTGAAACAGGCTAGTGGGTGTAGCTGCAATAGCTTTTCTCCAGCTGTGGGAGCATGCCTGGCCTAATAATTGTTCTATTTGAATCGGCGTCAAGTACGGTCATGCATTTTGCATATCATATTTGATCTTTGGTAATCAAGTTCCTCCTGTTGTTATTAAATTGTGTAGGTATAAGCAGAAGTCATGGGGCACATCTGTAAGTTCTGTCAGATGAGATCGATGCCTCCTTTTTTCCAGAACTGGACCTGAGAGCTTTTACCAGATGCTAGACATGTTCTATGTTGATCAACTTTATATTTACAAAAGCACTCTCTTCAGTTATTTTTTCCTTGTAGTGGTATTTACATGAACTGTTTGAGTAGACTTTATATTGTGGCTAATGTAAAAAAATCTGTTTACCTTACCTTTCGAAAGTCTCACAAAACAGATTCCCAACATGCACGTTAGAAGCAGACAGGTATTGGTAGAGCTCACAGCAGTCCATCTCCTCACTGAAGCAGTTTCTTTTTTTGCTGGTGTTGCCAAACAAAGAAATTAAAGTTCTTCCAGACTTCCCCCTGCCCCCCTCCTCCCTGGATATAGTACCACAAATCCAAAATCAACTGTTGCTCATTTAGGCTGGGGGTTCTTGTTGTTTTCTGTGTGTACCGGGAAAATCTCAGGTTCTCTGTCAATTCAGATGAAGTACCACTTTACTCCTGTTCTAGCTCTTACACGTGCTAGCCAGCTCAGGATGATGACTTTTTCCAAATCACATAGCAAGAGCTCAAAATTAATTTGGACAGTTTATTAAATTGTAATGGTTGGGGAGGGTGGGTGTGTGTGTGAGCAAATTCTGCATTTGCATAAGAGCTGGCCATTGAATTTTGCTTCCAGGAGCGTTGTTCCCTTCCTCTTTGGTCATCTTCCCAACTGCCCACTGAGCTGTGAGGTTGAGAAGTACCACAGAAGCTCATGCAGGGAGTCCCTCTTTCAAAAAATAGATTGTTTTTAGCTTGGTGGTTTGTATTATTATTTAAGAAGGGATATTCTGACCTCTCTGCTTTGGGTCTTAGTTGTAAGTGGGATAGAAAAACTGCTGGAAAGCACTGGCCTTACTTGTTTCCTTGACTGCCTTGTCCCCCATGCAGGCAAATAAGTATTACTGTGACTTCCTAAAGGTGACTTCTTAGATCCATATGTCCTCTGTGCAGCTTTTCTTTGCCCAAAGCATTTCCGGTGTTCTGTAATGAAAAATCTTCTGCCTGATGACAGATAGACTGTTAATCCTCTTGCTGCTTTTTCTTGTTTTGAAGCTGGAAGACTACAACTGCCTTTTTCAATAGATACTTTGTAGTTACTCCCCTGACAAAGACTTTATCTTCACTCTGAGGTCTTCTGACAGGCTTTTTTGAGAAACCACTACAGATGATTATTTTACTATATCAGACAAAGAATATAAAGTTCTCTTTTTTTTTTAAACAATGTAGTATCAGTATTTGATAGTTGATTAAAATATGCAATTCGGAGAATATCTTACTGAGACAATCTCATGTTGTACAGCATGTCTGACGTGATCACAGCAGTCACTTCTGGCTTTAGTATCTACGAATCCAGTTTCGGCTTTGTATCTTGTCTGAGGTCTGCTTATTTTTGTGAGTCCCCAGCTCATCTGGTATGAGTCGTGGGTCAGTTCAGCACCTGGGCTTCCAGGAGTGCAGGAGTTCTGTCAGAATAGGACTGTCACTTCAGTTAGGTTTGGCACAGCACAAAGCAAGTAGAGATGATCTGGGATTAGCACTAAATATTCAAACTGATTCTGAGCCAACCTGCTAATGTAGAAATACTGGTTGAGCTCTGCACGTATTCCAGTTTAATTTGGGTTTAGTGAGAAAGCTACTGTACATACTTTTCTGGGAACAAGAATCTACCTCTTATACACCTGAGTTACCCCTCTGACTTAATAAATCAACCAACATTGATGACCTTGGGCTGTTTCTCACAGGAATACAAAATGATGATGGAGCTGGTTTTTATTGACTACTTCTGTGTATTTTTACATACACAAATTACTATTTGACTGAACATGGAAAAATTGAATAGCAGGAGACTCTCTTTTCTCATGGTTTAAAGTCCTCTTGTAACTGGATTTGGCCTTAAAAAACTTTCTCCTCTTTCATTGAATTGTATTGTGGGGGCTTCTTGAGAAACTGCCTGGAGAATTTTTGCTTTCTGTTGCATCTCTGAGACAATCTCTCAATTCTAACAATATAGGACTGTAAGAATGACTGTGTCAGAACTAAGTCCAGTATCCCACTTCTAAAAGTGGGCAATGACAAATATACAGGGAACACTAATAATACTGTAAGCATATAGTGTTATTTTCCTGGCATAGCCTCCCAGCTTCCAGCAATTTGTGTCTTGGGGGCCTCTGAAGGCAGCAGTGATGCCTTTGCATTTTATAGTCTGATAGATTTATCCTGCATTGGTTTGTCCAGATGCTTTCCAAACCCTTTTGGCACCCAGGGCACCCTGTGGTAAGTAGTTCCATAGTTCAGCTGTGTGCTATGGAGAAGTACCTTTTTCTTTGTAACAGATCATCCATCTGCCTGTTACAGCTGAAGCCTGTAATGCTTGTGTTGGAGTAGCTGGTGAATGATCAATCCCCAGCCACCCCCTTTCATGCCACTGCTGATTCTGCAGGTGTCCATCATTCCATCTCAGCTGTCCCTTTTCCAGGCTGAGGACTACTCATTTGCTGCTTTTATAGAAGTCACTTTGTATGCTGAATCAACTCTGTTCTTTTCACTCTCTGTCTTTCTGGGTGTATATGCACTAGAGAATATATAAATTCATACATGCATATCTCGTTTTCAAGAGTGGGGCACAAAGTGTAATGGAAGACCAGAACTGCACACAGTATTAGAGATGCAGATTTACCATAGAGGTATTCTGTGGCATAATGTGTTTTCTGATTTGTTCTCTTTTGTAATCATTACTAATATTCAGTTTGCTCTTTGACTCCTATTGAAAACTGAGCTGGTGTTTTTGCAAGAGGCATTATAAACTTCTTCCTCTTGGTACAGACAGTTCAAGGGTCCAATGAGTATGTATTCTTGGGATTGTTTTTCCCCAGTGCATCACTTGACATCTACTTGAATTTCATCTCTCTCTGAGCTCTGCAAGGTCCTTCAGTGATTCTTAGTCAAGCATCATAACTGTTGTTAACCAAATCACTTGGTCTCAGCAGAAATTGCACCTTACTAAGCCCTGTTCCAGATCTTTCACAGTTGTGATGAGCAGAAGAGGTCCCAACTCAATGAATGGAAGATGTCCCAGCTCAAAAGTCCTGTAGGATTTGTTGGTAAAATTGTTTCACTGTGAAAACTTAGTTTTCACTCTTTATTTCCTAAACAACTGTTCATTCATGACAGGACCTTCCTTTTAATCTAATGACAACTTAGTTTCAAGAGCTTCTAATAAGGGACATTCTCAAAGGCCTCTGGAAATCCTAGTAATTATATGAACTGAATCTCCCTTGCGTATGTTTGACTTCATTAAATAAAGCCACGAGATCTGCATGGCATGAATTTCTGTACAAAACCTGTGTCAACTCCTCCCCAGTATGTCCTATTTATTTACTGGGTTTTGGTTGGGTGTGGGTTTTGGGCTTTTTTTTTTTTTTTTTTTTGCTATTTTGCTTCATAATTCATATTGGACTTACAGGTTTGTAATTTTCTTAAATCCCTTAGTGCCTGCCTTAAAAATTGGCGTTGCAATAGCCAACCGCCATCTGAGTTTTTAGCAAGAGACTTGATATTTAAACTAGTTAATTGCTGATTTAATTATCTTGTAACACAGAGGTGAAAACAGTTTGGTCCTGGAGACTTGTTAGTGTTAATGATTTGTTTTATAACTTAATCTTCTACTCTTCAGGGTGAAACTGAACCTCCAATGTATCCCTTCAACAAACAAAAACCAGGGTTTTTGGCACAGAAATCTTCAAGTTCCTTTGCACTGAATTCAGATGTAAAACAAAACAAAAGATTTTTTTTTTTCCTGCAATGGTTGTATAGTCTCTTGAGTAATCCCTTTAATCTTGATTTGTCTCATTGCCAGATTCTCTGGCATGCTTCCTTTTCCTCATGTATTTGAAAAAGAATTTACTAGTTTTCATACTTCTAGCAAGTTGTTCCTAAAAGTATTTTTCGGCCTCTTCACTCTGTTTTTTACATGTAACCTGCAACAGTTTGATTCTGTTTTCCCCTATACTCCTCTATTGGGCAGAATTTCAACTATCTGAAGAATGCCTTTTTGCTTCTAGTAACTCCCATTGCCATGCTGTT
The DNA here is from genome assembly GCF_900496995.4 of Aquila chrysaetos chrysaetos. Classification (NCBI taxonomy): domain Eukaryota; kingdom Metazoa; phylum Chordata; class Aves; order Accipitriformes; family Accipitridae; genus Aquila; species Aquila chrysaetos. Next base: position 27,874,002 of record NC_044013.1, on the reverse strand, counting down.
GAGGCATGCCAAATTTCTCTTCCAGGATGGGGTCTTTTTGAAACCCCTCTGTTCCCAGAATGCAGATTTCTAACCTTTTTTGCATGTGACCCATGTTCTGAAGAGTGGTCATTTTAATTTCTGAAGTTCCAGAATTGCTCTTCACATTTCTTTTTAATGAAGAAGCTATTGTAGTCAGGCTGAATGATACTTGACAGACCTGCAGCATACACGTATTTCTCACTGAGGGATAGTGGAGGCTTTTGCTTCAAACATCTCCTGTTGTCTGTTTCCTGCTTGGGCTATTTCATGGTCAGGGAGAGCCTACGCTTCCTGGGTTTTGACTGAGCCTGACTGGGGAGTGTCAAGTGCCTATTCAGCTGCTGCAGCAGAGCAGCTATCTCACAGATAGGCAGGAATGCAGCTAACATCTTGCAGTTACTCTGGCTGGGGGCTGAAACAGTCTCATGCTAGGTAGGGTGTGGGCTGAGGTACTCTATGCCTTCCTTGTCCTGGTCTTCACTGACAAGATCTCCCCAGGCCTTTGTGCCTGCAGGCAGGGTTCAAGGAGAGGGGCTACCAGTAGTGGAGGATGATTCAGTCAGCAGTTACTGAGAAGGTTTGACACATACAGTCTGGGGGACCAGACAGGATGACCCAAGTGTGCCAAGAGAGCTGGCAGGTGTCATAGCGATGCTACTATCACCTTTGAAAGGTTATGGAGATCAGGGGAGATCCCTGCTGACTGGGGAAAGGTTGGGGTTACACCCATCTGCAAAAAGTGGGGAGGATGATCTGGGGGACTGTAAGGCAGTCTTCCTCAATTTGGTGTCTGAAGAAAACCGTGGAGCAAGTCTTCTTGGATGCCTTTGCTGGGCCCATGAAGGAGAAGGTGATTAGGAATAGCCAGCATAGAGTAACCAAGGGTAAATCGTGTGACCAACCTCAGTGCCTTCTAGTGATGAGATGACTAGCTCTGCAGAGGAGGGAAGAGCAGTGGATGTCATCTACCTTGACTTGGGCAAGGTTTTTGACAAGATCTCTTACCGTACAGTTGTATCCAGGTTGGGACATCACAGTGTGGAGGGATAGCATGATGGTGAGGGGCTGGAGGCACTTGCCCCAGGAGGAGAGGCTGAGGGACTGGCCTTTATCTTTGTTTCCCTATGAGGCCAGTTAAGCACTGAAACAGGGACTCGGAAAGGTGTGCCAGTCCCTGTCCTTGCAGACTTTTAAGATCCAACTGACAAAGCCCTGAGAAAACTGGTATGAAGTCAGTGTTGACTCTGAGTTCTGAGTAGGAGGCTGGACTGGAGCCTGAGGGCCCTTCCAAGATGAATTATTATGTGACAGCTTGTATATGCTATGTAATCCAAGAATTTCCATTCTTGGAGCTTCTTCTTCAGACTTGTGATGTCTACAGGGCCATGCTTGTGTTCCTTCTTCGTGCTTAGTATATGGACACATAAGGCGATATTCACCTAGCGCTATTTCAGTTCTTTTCAACTGACTGGTTATTTCGTGGTGGTCGGCATCTGAGGTGGGCTACAGGGGCAACAATTAAATTGTGGTAGACAGACGGCTGCGTTTGCAAGCCAGAGAACTGCCTGGGAACTGATGGTATCAGATCTCTGGATTGCGGATACACTGCAGCTAGGTCACTTGGTCTGTGCAATGCGTATTCCCCGGACACCCTAATCTGCTCCCTTTTTACAGGGTCTTTATTTTCTTCATCCTTATCAAAGTGTGCTGTGACAAGAGCCAGACTGCCCGTTAGTATGAGGAGGCAGAGAATCAGTGTATCACAAGGACAGCGTTTTCGTAACAAATACTTCCAGCGCTTGGAGGAAAGAGAGGGCAGCTGATCTTGGGAGTTACTTTGCCTTGCCGTCTCCGCTTCCGAAATGCAGGTTTTCCAAAGTCCCAGTGGCTTTTCCAAAGCCAAAATGGTATCTCCACAAAACAGGACCCGGAGTCAGGGAAGAGTCGATGCGTTTTCACGTTGGTGTGTCAGAGCGCTTCCCAGCGCAAAGACAAGGGCAATTAACAGCGGGGGCGGAGGAAATCCACGGCTGCCTGTCGAGCAGCTGCCCGTTTGTGCGCGGGGCCCGAGGACGAGGCAGGTGCCGAGGTAACCCGAAGACGGCAGCGCCCAGCCGGCTGCTCCCCCTTCCCGTGCCTCCCGGCCGGGCGGGGAAGGGCGTTCGGCCGGCACCCCGGGCGAGCCCCTGCCCCGCTCTCCCCGCGGCCGAGCGGCGCCGGCCAACCCAGGCCGGAGCTGGGCGCCGCCTCGCGCCGGGGCCGCGCGCAGGCGCCGCCGCCCCCGGCTGGCTGCGCTGGCTGGTTCGCGAGATGGCGGCGCTGCGCGTGCTGCGGCGGGCGGCGGTGACTCCGCTGTGCCGGGCCGCCTCAGCGGGCCGCCCGCCCTCCGTGCCCGAGCGCATCGAGGAGAAGCGCCGCGCCGCGCTGCTCGGCGGCGGCCAGGGCCGCATCGACGCCCAGCACAAGCGGGTGAGCCGCGGGCGGGGGCGAGACGAGCTCCTTCCCCCGCCGCCCCCACGGCGCGGCCCCGCCGCCGCCGGGCTCCGTAATGGGGCGCTTCCGCTTCGCGACAGGCACGGCGGGGAGGGGTAGTCCGAGTCGCAGCGGACGCCGGCCCGGGACCCGCTGTCTGCGGCGTAGGCAGGGAAAGGTAGGGGGGCTGGAAACCCGGGGCGCCTGGGCACAGGCCGGGGCGGCTTCGCGGTTCAGTTGGAGCGGCCCTTTTGCGGGGGAGCTTTACTGAAGTGGCGTTAAAGGCTGCGTTACCTGTTACTTCGGGCAGAAGAAAAGAGTAATTCATTTACTTCAGCTCTGTCGCCAAGGTTGGCTGTGGTGCGCATGCGTGAGGGGTAGCATAGGCAAAAGTTGCAACTTATGCCTGTCGCGGGATGGTTAAGTTCTGCCTCGCTTAACACTTCGCTGGGCTTGAAGACATACCATCCCGCGCAGCTTCGTCTTTTACACTGCTGTTACAAATCTAAGCTGATCTTCTAAGAGATGAGAGTAAAGAGCTAGAAGAGTGGAAGTAAGGCGGAGGAAAAGGCCGATGGGAAGGGTGGCAACAGCTGGGTTTTTAGTCTCATCTCTATTTTTCAGAATTTAGGCAATGCTGAGGAGGGTGGCAGCATAGTTTTCCTGTTTCTGTTTATTGTTTCTTGCTGGGGTGCAAGGACCCAGTGGTACCATGATGGGTTGTAGGCATCAAGGAGATAGTAGTAGCCATTCACGTGAAGACTACATGAATGATCCGTTCACCCATCAGCAGTTTCCCTCCTGCAGTTACGCAACATCTGAAGAGACTTACAGTCCCACTGAGTTACATCTGGACACTGACATACCAACATGCAAGCATTTCTGCATGTCTGGAGGTCTCAAGCATCTTACGTTTTATATAAATTAAACCTATGGCTTACATTAGTCTTTCCTGCATTTGTTGATTTTCATGAAGTTTTTGACCTACTGGTCAGAAGTTTTGTAGAGAAGCCGAGCTGTGTTTTAATGTCATGTTGAGGTGGGGTCATGCCATCCCCTGAAGAGGGCAACCCAGTTGCCCTGACCTTTGCAGGCAGATGCTTACCTGGGTTGGAAATAACACATTTTTTTTGGAAGGTTAAGATAAAAAGAACTTTACAATCATTTATTACTGCATGGCATCATTAGTACTGAGCAAGGAACACGTGTATCTGGTCAATTGATTACGTTCTTGGCTGTTACTCTACTTTTGCCCATGCCAGTGTCCAGCAGAAAAAAGAACAAAAGGATTTCGTCAGAAAATCCCTGTGGGCTGTCATATTTGCTTTTTCCTCTCATTTGCTGCAGCCAAATATCGAGCATGGCGAATTGAGCCTTGAACTGTTGGTAAGGACTGGTTTAGCTGTGGAAGGGTTCCATGTTTAAGAATAGAACAAAGGCCTTAATAGCAGCATTCAAATGTGTAGGCAAAAATACCTGTGATGCTATTATAGCTTGTTGAAAAGACTCTGAGATTTTCCTTTGTCTTGTGGTAGTGCTGCTCCAATAGTCAGTCGTCTTTGCAAAGCTTTCTTTTCTGGCTTGCATTATGTTTGTTTTTAAGGAAGATGATCACTATATAGGTTTTTTGCAGCTTTGGGGGCATGCAGTTGCTTAATGGTCCAAATGTAGCAGATCAAGAGAGGCTATGTTTGTTTAAGCTACATCCGCTGGTGGTCAGTAAACAGAGCCAGAACTACCTAACGGCTATATTAATTGTTGCTTGCTCCATTTCAGGGAAAGCTGACAGCAAGAGAACGAATTCTTCTGCTGTTGGACCCCGACAGTTTTGATGAATATGACATGTTTGTGGAACACAGATGTTCTGACTTTGGGATGGACTCTAGTAAGAATAAGGTAGTTTTATTTCATGTAACTCTTGTTTCTTTGTCCTCTGCTGTTTAACCAGCCAGGTGGTTGAAAATAGGGTCTTCCGTTCATGTGTAATTTCTTTTATTAATTTTTTTCTTTTTTTTTTTTTGTTTTGCAAATTTCCTTTTATTACTTCCAGTTTCCATTTAACAGTTTACATGATTTACTTTTCCATTGTCTAAACTAGATACCTTTTTTAATAAGGTCACCTGTTTTGTTCAAATATCTCCCCAGATATTGTCTTAGATTTGTATTTTAAATAACAGAGGAGACTGCAGAGCTTTGTAGTTACAACTTTGTCAATCAAGTCAGATATGAAGAACAAATATGGGTAGATACTTCTGCCTCCCTACAGGTAATGTTATACGATGAAATAAGTCTGATCCATATTTATGCCTGCCAAGCTATAGTAATAAAATCCTATAGGCCTTAAAATCAGATGTGTTTGGAAATTCAAGCATTCATACTGGTCCATTAGCAAGTTGCAGTCTGCTTGCTTATGCAGTTTTCAGATATATGGCCATGTATCCTAAACCAACATGGTACATGAGGTTCATCACGTAGAGGGGCAATCTATGGCTCCCCAAAGTCCCTCACCATAACATTGATGCCTGATAAATTACTACACGGGAAGAGTATTTGGTTGCAATTTAATACAGAAAGGACCAACAAACATGCTGGGATGTGTAGGTGGCTAGTGCAGATGTGCCTGTTCAGTGTTAATCTTCTGTAGCAAAAGTCCCTGTTTCCTGTGGAGTATTCTGGGTTGGGGTGTGGCGAGAAGCTGCTCCATATCTGCCACTGCTGAATGCTGTGTACAATGACTACAACTTCTGTTTATGTGGTTATTAAACCAGTTCATCGGTCTTCATTCCTTAAAGTTGCAGGGCTGCTTCCTATGGATGAGGGAGATCAGCAGCCTTCCACCATGAGCAGCTGGGGCATTGGGAACCTGTAAAGGTGTAGGATTAGTTTTTGTTTCAGTAGCCAGGAGGCTGATGGGACTTCGTGCTGGGAAGGATGACATGCTAGACCTTCTCCCCTCAACGAGTGTATGAGCAAACATCTTTGCTTCCTTAAGGAATTTTTTACTCTTTTCCCTAGCAAACTGAAATAACTGCTATGCTGCCTCTCGTCATACTCCTCAATGCTACATCCCACAGTGCTGATAACAAATTACTGTTCCCAAAGACAGGAGGAGTAGCAAAGTCCTGATAGTGACAAGAGGGTTAATTTTTAACTTGTCCTTCAGAATTCACCTTTCTGTGAGCTGCAGATAGTGTTTACAGAGTACAGTTTCACAACAGATGACCTAACCATGGCCAACGAGCTGGAATATTAGTTTAGCATTGAATTTCTCTGAGTTCCTGGAACTTTCTGAAGGTAGGGTGAGATTTGTACTCACATCCAGGCCACTCTACAGGCTGCTTGGACTTTTAGGAGTCATCTGTGTGAGTCAGTGGCTGGAACTACAGGTGTGTTTCCTGCTGTTCTGTGTGCCAAGAACCAAGAGTTGGTAGAACTGCTGTCTGTTGCAGCCTGAGAAAAGTCCCCAGACTGGTATGACCTTCCTGAAAACAGATCACCTTGAGCATAAATGGCCCTGAGAGTGGGCCCTGCACAACATACTCTTTTTTTTTTCCTTTTTTTTTTTTTTTTTCCTTTCTTCTACCAAACAGCAAAAAGCATTTAAATGCCTGGAATTCCTTTATGACAGCCCAGTGAAGTTCCTTTTCTACTGTTGTCTTGAAAGACTTCTAAATATTTCCTTTACTAAAAAGTGAGACAACATTGATAAGCAGATTTTAAGATTCACAGGCTCCATTTTCTCTTCCATCTCTCTCTTTTTCCCTTATTTACAGAGTGAAAAATAGGACAGGTCACACTGAAGTATTTGGGGTGACTGTAGTTATATTTTTTGACCTTTCCAGGGTTGTTTTTTTCCCTGTATCAACACCTCAAGAAAGGTTTGTGTGCTGTGTCCATTCTTTCAAAAACATCAGCTGGTCTTAATGAAAGATCTCCTCCTGTCTCGAAGGACATGATTTGCCTTAACTCCAGATGTGCTGAAATTTGAGGGGAAACTGTAAAATTCACTAATCTTTACACTAATGCGCAACTAATATGTGGTATTACTCCAGTTTTCCTTTCCAGGGCTGTGGGAAATCTTTGTAGAGCTCCCACTGCAAACATGATAGACCAGTCCTTTCAGAGAATCAGTCTTATGCTTCAACTTGGTACTCAGTGTAAGTTTGTGGGGTTTTTAGCGGACGTCATTGCTGCTTTTGATTTTTTTAAAATTTTTATTTTTAATGAATTTGTTTTCTACTGCAGTATCCTGGAGACAGTGTGGTGACGGGCCGTGGGCGGATTAATGGAAGACTGGCTTATGTTTTCAGTCAGGTATGGTTTTGCTTGTTGTTTTTTAAATAGCATGAACTTATCCTTTGAAATAAATTCACAATAGTTCAGTGTGACCACGTAGCAACGTACCTCTTTACCTTTCTACCAATATGCATAAGATAGACATAACATTCTGTGGGAGGAAGCAGGGCACCTTCAGACAAGAAGCAGCAAAAAAGCATTTTTAAAAACTTTGTTGGGTGATAAATGCAGTTGTGACAAGGGTGAGATGAAGAGAGTGACGAATGCAGAGCCAGTGGTAATGTTTTGAAAAAACAAACTGTTATTACTTCAGTGTAATATCATTGGATATTGATATGCTGAGAGACTGGAGGAGTCCACCCCAAAACACGTTTTTGCTAACCAAGAAGTGAATTAATGGAGAAGTCACTGAGCGCTGTGTGCTTAAAGCAATTGCAGGCTTTGACTCTGTCCCTGCAGTTGGATGTCCGTGGGTGAGCTCCTGCAGGCCTGTGAAGACCTGCGAGTGTCAGTGGAGGGCTTTGCAAGTTCTGAGAACCATCTTCTGGGTTTCAGGCTGCAGAATGGGGGCTGTTTGCTGGAGATGTCCACTGGAATTGCAGTGAGTGGAATTCTCATGACAGAGGGCACTTGAGCAACCTTGAATTGTTTCCGAGGTTTGAACTCTCTGATGAGTTGAAGGGGTTGTGATAGGCAGCATATAAATAGAAAGATAAAATATACTTTTTATGTTAAAATAAAAATATTTTAGAGGAAACACCATAGGTAGAGATTTATCTTGGTTAGCCTTAACACTGTGGAAGAAAGGTTTTCTTTCAGATCGTTGGTAACTGCTTCTCTGTTCTGGGCCACAAAGTAGCCTTTGTTCACTTTGCTATCCTGGCCAGAATGATTGTTGCTCTGTGACCTTGGAGCAAGTTGTACACCCTGCCTTTTTTGTCTTGGATATGTAGTTCTTCCAAGGAAGGACACTGTTATGTGGGCCTGAACATAAGACAGGAACCGAACACAGACCTTAATTTGAGAAGAACAGAAGTAGAGGGCAGTTTTTATATTAAAAGAATTTAAATGTGCCCCTTCATGACACACATCTCGTTTTTTTGTATTTATATTTAAAGATCTTTTTCCCCCTCCAAACTGAGCTGCCACCAGAGATGTTCTTTCTTTTTTGGTTCAACTGCTAGTCATAGTCATGCTGTTCTCTGTCCACACAGTTTTTAGGGCTTCTTTGAGAGTAAGACTTGGTGGGAATGCATGAGAGAAACTCACCAGAAGTTGGCTCTGGGCTCTATTGGTGCCAGTAGGTGTTAATATCCCCTTTTTCTTCTGGATCAGTCCCAGGGCCTCTGTTGCTTGTTAAAGATTTTGCTGCTCAGGCCTAGGGGTAGCACCAGTAGTCAGTTTTGGCTGACAGTCCCCACAGCACCCATAAAAGAATGATCAGCTCTTGGAGCATAAGTCATGAATATAGAACAATGGCATATTTTCAGTTCTTTATTTCTGCCTGATTGCAGGCATATCTTACTGCTGCCCCTTGCAGTGGGACCCTCCTCACAGTTGAAACTTCTCCGGACTACTTCAGTATTGATGATGTTGATGGAAGAGGAACATACATTTATAGAAAGAGAGAATGTTTCTGTGAAGGAAAAAAAAAAAAAGCAAATGAGACATAGTAATTTTGTGATTTTTTAATATGGAATCCACTGACAAATGTGTCAAAAGGATCTTTTTCTTTGTAAAGGAGGCTTGGATTGAATAGGATTGATCTGTAGGCTGCACTGAGGGAGCCAGGTTGGTCTGGAGCAGCATACCAAATACAGAGCATTGTAGGATTATACTGTTTACTTGCAAAATTTTACAACATTTTACTGAAATGATTCTTTCCCTAATCTGAAAATTTGTTTTCCCTCCAGGATTTTACTGTATTTGGAGGCAGTTTATCTGGAGCTCATGCCCAGAAGATCTGCAAGGTAATATTTCACAGGAGAAAATAAACCAAAAAATTGTCAGTGTCCTTTTTTCCATCTGTTGTGTTAATGACTCTGGAGAAAATGATTTGTGACTGGCTTTAGTGGACTCTGGCGTATGTCAAGGCAACCTGAAAATGCCTGCCTCCTCATGTCAGTTAAGATGTGAAAGCACAGGGGAGCAGAGCTTTGGAAGCTTTTCAAATATAAGAGAGCTTTTCCAAGTAATATACACTTTGTTTAGATTAAGTTGCCTTTTCTACTGTGCTACAAAAGACAAGAGAGACTTGCAAAGTACAAAGATAAATTAACTAGCCATTGTCTACTGGAGAAATGTGAAATGACTTGGGAGAAACTTCTATAAACAGTGCTATGTAGAAGTGTGTAATATTTATAAAAAGTAAATGTAGCAAGTAAACAATCTGAAGATAAACATTTTTACAACTTGGAGGTCACCTTGATACTCGGAGCTTCTGTTATTAGGCACTTGTGGCTATTTATTCTCATTTGTCTGCTTGTCTCACTGGAAAAGCTGGTGTTTGAATCCCAGGGCTGGGAAGGGCAAGAACTTTGTCATGCATGAGTGTTCAGTGGTATGGGCTGGTGAAAACTTCCTGAATTTTCTTGCTATGGAATCAGAAACAAGGTTTTTGGTGTGCAAGGCCTTTTCTCCTGATGGAAATAACTACTTTTTTGGCATAGGCTCCTTAGTAGTGTGGACGTAGAAAACTAGAAAACATGAAGACTTTGGGCTGGGTAACAACTACTTGACTTTACCAAGTTGTGATATTGGGAAAGACTTGATATTACCCTTTCACATTGGAGCTTTGCAGTGTCTCTCTGTGTTGGGGAGGGATGTAATGGTACTGGAATATTGGGATGTTTTCTACTTTTTTTTGATCTCTTATTTCTAAAGAAGCAGGGAGAGTGCTGGTAGCAGAACTAGAAAAAAATGTGAGTCCTTCCTAGTTGGTATTGGCATCAATGTCAGTGTGTCCTGATTTCAGCTGGGATAGAGTTAATTGTCTTCCTAGTAGCTGGTAGGTGTTATGTTTTGAGTTCAGTATGAGAAGAATGTTGATAACACTGATGTTTTCAGTTGTTGCTAAGTAATGTTTAGTCTGAAGTCAAGGATTTTTCAGCTTCTCAAGCCCAGCCAGTGAGAAAGCTGGAGGGGCACAAGAAGTTGGGAGGGGACACAGCCAGGGCAGCTGACCCAAACTAGCCAAAGGGGTATTCCATACCATGTGATGTCACATCTAGTATATAAACTGAGGGGAGGGGGGAGCTGGGAGGGATCTCCGCTTGGGGACTAACTGGGCATTGATTGGCGGGTGGTGAGCAATTGCACTGTGCATCATTTGTATGTTCCAATCCTTTTATTATTACTGCTGTCATTTTATTAGTGTTATCATTGTCATTGTTTTTTTCTTTTCTGTTCTATTAAACTGTTCTTATCTCAACCCACAAGTTTTACTTCTTTTTCCGATTTTCTCCCCCATCCCGCTGGGTGGAGGGGAGTGAGTGAGCGGCTGCATGGTGCTTAGTTGCTGGCTGGGGTTAAACCATGACACAGTGGTAGGCTCCAAAGTTTGAAGGCTCTGGATGCATCAATTGCTTTGGGGCTCAGAGTCTTTGAGGCTGCAGCTTGGGCAGTGGAGAGCTCAAAAAAGACTGTCTGCGTAGTGTATCTGTTTCACTTCTCTTAGTTCTTCTTGTTGGGCTGAATTCTGGGAAGCAGAAATCTGTTCTGAGAGAGAGATCATCTTGGCTCCTGCAAACCTTATCAGTGGCTTAAGGGATGTAAAATGTCATGGAACATGGAAGTGAACTTGCTCTCCCTTAGCTGGACTTCCCTGGAGATCTGCCCGTTTGGTGGTAATCCTTTCCCATTTGGGATTTTTTCCAGGAGTTGCAGAGAGGTAGCAGTATTTGGCATCTTCAGCAAAGCTCCAAGCTAGGTAGGTCTGGGCTACAGATTGCCTGTTACTTTTGCAGAAGAGCCTTGTGGTCTTTCAGACCACATTAAATACCTGCAATGGTTTCCCTGAAGCAGCAGAGATTCAGTGTGGCTCTTTTGAGAGTAACATGTGCCCACTTGTGGTGGGGAACACTTTAAAGCCTTTGTGTGCAACTGTGATGTCATGTTTCAAGACAATCGTTGAGTCCATGAGATGAAGAAAAATGTTTTTGAGACTGAATCCTGAAATGTTCCCTACGAATACTGGTATGGTAAAAAAATGTCTGGTCTTAAATATATGGACACGTTTTCAGTAGTCTGAATGGTGTTCTAGGAAGAACTTCAGTGTCTGGAAAAGCCTTGAAATAAATAATTATTTCATATATAAAGCCCTGGAAAATAGCAAAATGTGTCAGTGAAATTGTTTCACTAACCTGTCCTGATTGGTTGACAGGCCTCCTGGAAAGAAGCAATAAATGTCAACTCAACTAATTTTTAATAAGGTGTTTGATAATGGCTTGTATAGCATTCACATAAGCAAACAAGACCACTTGTGGCTCACAGAGCCTGTTTGCAGTCCACACAGATGCTTTTAAAATGAGGGATTGTATTTAAATTTTAAAGTCATTCTGTAAGTCTGCCACAGCGATATTTCAACTTTTAAATGGACATCCAGGCGCAAAGCATGAAGAACCCCTGTTTTACTTTGAATGACTGCATGTAGGAAAAAAACCACTTTAGAATTGTACAGAGAGAGTTGTCACCGATTCATGTTCAGGCTGGAATTTTGGTACTGCTGGGATACTATTGATTTGAATGGGACTGAGTATGCTTACTGTGTTTCTAGGCAATGTAAAATTCAAGGTTGATGCTGCAAGCACTCTGAAAGACAGGACTGAAGTTTTAAAAATCTTAGTAAATTAAAGATTGTCTGAAATAATATGCAATTCTGTAACAATAGTTGAAAGGGCTAATACGAGGCAGAGAAAAGTAACTTTGAAATTCAAAATGGGGATTGACTGACAATGTGTAGCTTTACGGAAAATTATTTAGGAGCTAAAGCAGATCTTAATGTTAAAGCAGATCTTAACGTAATATGCCAGTGCTGTAGTGTTATGAAAATGGCAAATATTTTACTGGGATCTAATACACAGGAATATTTTATGTAAGGAATGTAAGGAATTCAATCCTCCCACTTAAGCCTATGCTGGGGTACTGCGTATGATCTTGAGGCAAGTACCAAAAATGATCAGAAGGCTAGAAAATGGGACGTAGAAAGAACAGTGTGACTCAATTGATGGTGTTTGGTCTAGAAACACGAAGGGAAATATGAAGAGCGAAGGGAGATGTGAGGTACTTGAATGTTTATGAAGGTAGAGGCAAAGAAGTAGTTAATTGCTCTCCCTGTCTACTATATCAAGAAAGAAGCAATGTTTCTAAATTTCCGGAGGAAAGATTTAGTTTAGTCTTCTTGAAGAACTTCTAAGAAGGATAATCAAGCATTAGAATATACTCTTTAGGGAGATTACACACTTGCCACTGCAATAAACTTTTAAGATCAGATTAGACGTATGAAGGAGTGTTTAAGGTGCAGTTGAGACCTCTTATGAACAGAGAGAGATTGGACCTTTCTGGTCCAAACTCCTGTGATTGTGTCACTTAGCACAGGGTTTGGATAATGCAGTGTGAGTATGGAGTGCATGGCTAGTAAGGCAGGTAAATATTAAAGGACATGAGAGGGATTAAATGTGTATCTTTTAGCCCCTACTCTGAATGAGTCAAAACATGATATCCCAGTAAGCAGTTAGTGACTGTGGTAGTCAATACAAATAAAGGAGAAGCTGAGTGGTATGTAGGCAGTTTGAATTCTGGCACGTATGGATTTTTTTCTAGGGGATGTACGTTTTGGGGGTTGGTTGCTTTGGGGTTTTAGCTTAGCTAGGTCAATAATGAGGAGTCTGTATTCATCACCAGGTCATGGATCAAGCTGCCATGGTTGGAGCACCTGTGATTGGGCTGAATGACTCTGGAGGAGCCCGTATCCAGGAGGGAGTGGAGTCCTTGGCTGGCTATGCAGATATATTTTTGGTAAGTAGGCTGCTGTATGACCAGGAAGCTTGGCATCCACAAAGATGGACAAAGTCTTTCTTTGCTCAAGTTGGTGTTTGTAAGTAAACTTTTAGGTTATCCATCATCCTATTTCAGGCAGTGTTACCTGCTTGATAAAGCAGCATATATGAGGGCTTGTGAGACCTGGACTGTCCTTTTGGTTTTCTTCTTGGCTTTGGGCACATTACTGTACCTCTTAGTTTCATTTACCCATCTGTTAAACAAGAGTAGTGCTGAGCCTTGTAAAACACTGTGATCCAATGCAAAGCTCTGTAGGCCTTGCACTATATGGTGAGCTTTGTCATAAGAATGAATTTACTTAAAACAGTTCTTTTAGGGTTACTTTCTGATTCACACTAATGTATAGATTGCCCGTGTTGGGATGTAATTTCTCTTGTGTGTTTATCCGTGTGTCTGAGACAGGTGGGCATGCTGTAGTTCAGAGGGTGTTTTGTAAGGCAACTGATGGTTGTGATCCACCACCAGCTGTCCCGGTGTCTCCTCTGAAATACAGACATGTTAAGAATTTCACACAGCAGATTTGTTTTCAATAGGGCTGATAAAGGGTGAAAGATTTCCACTGCAGAAAGGGGGACTTAAAGTAATTCAACCACTATGCACTTGAAGAAAATGAGAAACTTGGATAAGAAGCACCAAGTGCCTGTTCTGTCAAGACGGTAGGTCAGTGGGGAAAAAAAAGGTGAGAAAAAAGAAAGAGAAAAGAAGATGCAAATCAGAGGTTTCTGTTCAAAGAACAGTATGCAGGACAAGGGAACCTGTTAACCTTACCGCTTGGGGACATGCAGTACTGATTGGACTGGTGAAAATTTTGTATTTCTACAATATTTTTGTGGCTAATGCAAAAAATTTTCCTCTAGACACACTACTGATTTTTTTTTTTTCTTTTTTACTGAAATGACATTATGTTATATGCCTGCCAAAACACACAGTTTTAAAGTAAGTGCACAAAACATAAACAGGATTGTGCTTTCAGTAGGAATGCGAGCAGGTGGGATAACAAGTTAGATGCTAACAGTCTTTTGGATTAGTGCAATCTGGGATGATGCAGTCGAACAGTTACAGAAGTCAGTTGTAATCCAGTTGAGCAATGAGCAATGTAAACATTTTTTTGGACAACATGCCATCCATATTGGTGGACAGCAGTAATTCATCATTGTGTAAAACTCAATCCAGTGCAGAAGTCTGATTTTAAAAGAATCAAGCTGGTTAGTAAAGCTTGCTTCTACCTCTGAGCGATAGCGTACCTATGTGTTCAAATTTCAGGTATATACACTTCTTACCACTCCAGGCTCTGAAGTTTTTGCCCCTGCAGCATCTGTTGAGGTCGCACATTCCATCTTCCTTTGCAATTATTGCATGGTATATGAAATCAAATGTATGGGAACAGAAAGAAGCAAAACAGTAGCAAAGAAATTATTTTGGTTCTGTTTGCATCAAGACATTCTGTCCAGGTATTTGTCTCCCAGTAAATAAAGCAAGCTGTCCTCTCCTGTTTGTGATTGTGAATTCTTACAGAATCTGTGCATAGACTTAAAGATGCACATTTTTGGTAAAACTAGATGTCTGTTCTATTGCAGAGAAATGTTCTGTGTTCTGGGGTAGTTCCACAGATCTCCCTCATTATGGGCCCTTGTGCTGGTGGAGCTGTGTATTCGCCTGCTTTAACTGATTTCACGTTCATGGTGAAGGTAAGGGTGGATTATATCCTGACCTGCTGCTGCTAACATTGCTTACATACAAACTGACCCCACGTGAAGGTTTTGTTTTTTTGAGATGGTATCCTGCTTTGGATTAAGCTGCTTTTTCATGAAAAGTCAAGAAAAACTTTCCTAAATAGCGTGTGGGTAACTGCATTTTTAATGTAATGCATTAAGGATTTTTAAGAAATTTGTCCCTATGTTCTGCTGTTTTCTTATTTTGGGAAAAGACTCTAGAGACTGTGGCTTTTCCTTAAGTGCTTTTGCAGCTTGGGTCTAGCCTGTACCGTGTGGTTTTGCTTTTTTCCCTCCCACAGGATACATCCTATCTATTCATCACTGGCCCGGATGTAGTTAAGTCTGTTACCAATGAAGATGTCACCCAAGAGCAGCTTGGGGGTGCGAAGACGCACACTTCTGTATCTGGTGAGAGCTGGGTACTTTATGTAACATACTAATTGTTCATTAAAGTAAATGACTTAGTTGTTCTAGCTGAACAGCTGATAGTCTAATACAGATTTTTTATACTCGTGAGTGTCACTTGAGTCTAAGTGATAAAACTCTACTTAAGCATAGGATCTTACTCTTTATAGGGCTCTCTTGCTGGTCCTTTTTAGTAATGGAAAACAAAATAGGAAAATGGGACTGTGGGAGAGTTCTGGGATTTGGAAGAGAAAGTGGCAAATCCACAAAAGATTCTAGAAGTGGGAAGATTATCAGAGGGCAGGGCTTAGCAAAGCAGGCTTGGCATGGTGTGGGATTTTCTGTTTGTTGTCCAGAAATCTGCATGAGTTGAAAGATTCTTAACAATCCCTTGTTTGCTTACTAACATGATTGATTGAACCTCTTAACTATAAACCGAGTGGCAATGTGAGATGAAGTGCTTTTTTCTTTTCCCCTCTGGGAAAACTTGGTGACTCATGAATCTTCTTGAGGCTCAAAATGACTGTGGGATCTCAAATTCTATCTGAACTGAACTGGTGATGAACCAAAACCACGTACTCAGACACTGCTCAGATCCAGCATTTATAAAAGAACTTGCAGTCCAAAGCTTGAGAGCAGCACAGCAACCTGGATTGAATGCCAGAAGGCTGGGATCCAGCTAGGTCTGTGACAGCTGATAAACCAGTTTACAGTATTTTAAATATGAGATGAACAATCCAGACCTGTTAAGGAGGAAGTCTGATACGGCCACACATTTTCTAGATATTTTCAGCTGGTCAAATTTGGTGGCTTAAAACTCCTGATTGTTACTAGCTCGGGTTTAAAAATTCTTGCTGTTACTTCTTTGTATCTTTATTGGTACATACTTGCAAATGAAACCTTGCAAAATAATTTTAATAACTGCTTAACTGTTTCTTTCCAGGAGTCGCGCACAGAGCCTTTGAGAACGATATAGATGCTCTACTTAATCTCCGAGAGTTCTTTAATTATTTACCTCTTAGCAACCATGATCCAGCTCCAGTCCGTGAATGCCATGATCCCAGGTAAGAGGAGACTGGCCAAGATCTGTGGTCTCTGTCCACCAAATTTCATGGCTTCTCTGGCTCAAGGGGTGTAAAGAAATGAGTGTTTTGTGCCTGGGATCTTGGCTGATAATTCTGCATTGTGGTGTGTGAATATGGGAAGTGGTTCAACATGTGTGTTTACATACATGTTTATCAGTGCTCACTGATAGATTTAATTTTTTTTAATTTTCTGAAAGCAATGTTATGCAGGCTGTGTACAGAATATGGGGAAGAGTAATCTCTGTACAGGTATCACAGTCCCTTAAAACAAGTGAGCAAGGCAGAAGATGGCACAGTGAACAAAAGTGGGGAGAACTTGCCCTCCTTTGTCAGTTCATGTGTCTGTTGGGTAAGTTCTGTTGGTTAAGGTTAGAGGTGGGGAAGCAACAAGGAGCCAAAGTAGGCTGAAAGTTTTGGGTATTAGGTACTTGTCTGTCAGGCTCAGTGCGTAGTTGGCAACGTAACAAAGGAAGGACTTGAGCCCTTTCAAGACGGGAAAAACAGCAACCGTCTGGACTTTTATCAGAGAATTTTTCCAAGAGATAGAGGGACAGCCAGAGAGCCAGCACAGGACTGTTTGAGTAGACAGCCTTGCTAGTGGTGTTAGAGATGGAGAATGTCAATGGAGTAAAAGCATTTTGACCTGAGATCCAGCTGCACCCCCAGTTCAGCCCTTTCTGCAGGGAACCCCTAAGAGGTTGTCGCCCTCTGTTGCACGGGAGCAGCCCCTGAATTTTTTCCTTTCAGTTCTACAGATGTGTGTGATGTATGTCTTGCGGTTCTTACACACATGAAGATTTTAACTTGTGAGTTGGGAAGCTTATCTTGTCTTCATGCTTCGCTGTTCTTTGTAATGTCTTTGAAACAATTTGTTTGGGGAGGGTTTTTTTGGATCGATTTTACAAATCACTGCTCTGGTACCTGAAATACATTTTTCACTATTAGCAAAATAAATTTGCCAATTGCTTTTAGAGAATGGTCAGACAGGTCCGTTAGAAAATATTAGGACCAGTAACTAAGATGTTGATCTTTAAGAGTTTATTGAAGGGGAAGACTGTTCTGGGTTGATAGTGACAAACCAAAGCAAATCTCTTCTGTTGTTTGGTAAATTTTGGGGGAATTATCTCTGAGGTTATCATGTTCTTTCTAAGCATTCAACAGGTTATTTACCCTCTGTAACCCCATACTAGGATATTTACCCTCTGTAGACTTGAACGTGATATCTTCATTTCATTAGAGAAACAACAGTCCATTATTTTTAATCAATGTATCTTATAATAGACAGTTTATTTTCTTGTGAGCAGCTGTCAGTTACGTTGTAGCTACTAATGTGTAAGAGAGTAGTTCTTTATTTTCTTAAGGGAGACATCTTTTATGTGGCACCAGATATATTATTAGAGGATCACAGTGTAATAAATGCTCAATAATTTGTACTAAAAACTTCAATTTAGTAGCCTTTATACATGTGAAGATAGATCTATTTCTTAAATTTTCCTAGTTTTATAGCAGCATCTCCAATATTTCTCCCATTTGTGGTCTTAATGCTTACATTGGTAATATTTCACCTGGACATAGTGACATCTTAATAGACTCCTTTTACTTTGAATTGATGTGTTTGATCCTTACCATTGCTCCAGTTGAAGCCCATTCCTCTAGAGTAATTTCTTTCTTATTGCATCATTTTCACACCACAAAAAATTGCTCTGAATAATGCAAATTAAATGTAACATACTTTTGTCTTCATTGTTAAGTCCAGAAGCTGGTGGGTTTTGTTTTGTTTGTTGTTTTTTTTTTTTTTTTTTTTTTTTCTCTCGGTAGGTGGGTTCTTTGTGGTGTTGAAAAATGTCAGTCCTGGTTGCTGAAACTTCTGTCGGTTGGAGTTTTTGACATCAGTAGCCTGGGTTCTAAAGAGTTAGAAGGTTCCTTATAGTACCAAGTTGACTAATGGTGAATATGTCCTCTACCTTTTGAAGGGTGCCTACTTCATTGCATTTGGTATATTCTATGGTGCGATTTTACCTTTTTGTGTCTTTGACTATAAACAAATTTAGTTTCTTCTAAAGCCTGAAGTATGCATATAAATTTCTGGAGGAGGTTATTATCAATTATTGGTAACCAAGTATAGTTTCCCTTTTGTATTGAATGAAAACCAGTATCAATCTGGGTGACGGTGTCTCCAGCTGTCGCAGGCTTCAGATGACAACTTTGATGATGAGCAGCAGTTCCTGATAAGTGGGATCTGTAAGAAAGATACTTCTCAACCTCATAAGTCCAGTGACTTTGCTAGCAAGCTCCAGATGTCCGTTATCTGTGATGATTTGAAGGAGATTTTGAAACTTGTGATATCCTGGGTAATGTCTTCATTTTGATGGTGGTTATTCATTTTAATGTCATTACAATTTCCCTCAGTACTCTACAGCACTGTGAATTCATGGGAGCAATAATTTCATTTTTCCACTTTCCTTATCCTTTGGGATACCACAGGTAACAGACAGAACTTAGAGCACATTCATATCTACTGTATGGACAAGAAAAAGTTTTTTCTGTAGCCTGGGGTTTAGTATGTTAAAATTGGTTGCTTTCATTAGATTAAGGTTTCATTATATCATTTTATGGAAATATGTGCATGCAATACTCTTAATCATGTGGAAAAAATACTTGAAGTGTTGCTGTCAGTTTTATTCTATTAATAGGTGTATCTCCTACCCTCTCAGCAAGGAGATGTGCCTCTCTCTAGTCACGTGTATGTGAGGGAGCACAGAGACAGCCCTGGGGCTTGCATTATTAGTTTTTGCCCAATTTTGACAAACTGCAGATCACTTCAGTTTTAAATTGGATTTCTAGAGCCTTGTGTTGTCTTGTTTTAAATGCACTAAATCACAGCATTGTTAAAATAGTAATTCAACAAGAACTCCACAGAAACACCATTTATAACAAAAATAGATCAGTATTTTTATGGAATAGCACAAATATAATACTCCCTGAAGTCTTCTCAGTGGTGACTCATAAAAATCGACACCCCCCCATTGGGGCTGTGAATGAATCCAAAGACCCAGTGAATGCTAACACTTGCAGGTCCCTAGTGAAGCTAATATGATCAAAGATAGAGGTAAGTGATAGCATCAGCTGCTAATGGGGAGGCAGCATTTTTGTTAAATGTAAAGCTCCACATGAAGTGCATCACTGTGAGTTAAGCAGAGTAACAGTAAAGATTGTTTAAACAAAGCTGTTAAACTGAAGCAGCTGAGAGCGAACGTGCGTTCCTCACCCACGAATCTCTGCTTGTTTGGTGGCAGGGGAAATAAGTATGTAAAGGTTTCCTATGGTTAAGTGTGTTTAAAATCACAAGCGCACAACGCGGGCAGGGAAAGGATCAGAGCTGTAAATGTGCAGTGGATCCAGGTATGTGACAGGAAACATTGCTCTGCCATTGGGAGAAACCATTTTGCCCATCCAGCTGTGAGGACCTGCCTAAGCAGGCTCTTCTGCTTCTGCCACTTGACACTTGTTCTACCAAATCTTTTTCGCCATGGCTGAATTGTGCGCCCCAGTGCAGTGTCCCAGGTGCCTCCAGTACCCCCTGCAGCCCGCCGTTTGTCGTGGCTGCCTGCCTGCTTCTCGAGTTCCCTGCCGATACTCTGCCTGTGTCGTGTTGGGCTCTTCCAGTTAAAGAGGAGAAGTAGTATTTCCAGGAGATGGTTCCATAAGCAGAGGTGCCTGTAGAAGAGATGTCTCCTTCAGGAAGAGGTTGGCCAGGCTTTTGTCCTCCTGGCCTATGAGGGCTGAGTGGCCTGAGGCACAGCTGGCGGAGACGAAGAAGCCTGTTTCTTTTCCCCATACTTGGGAAGCAGTTCCCATCAAGTCTCTGAGAGGTGGAATTGTTTACCTGCGTTTTTGGTCTTGGTGTTCATCTGATCTGTAAACATTGCTGCTCATGCTTACTTATTTTCTGCAGTGACCGTTTGGTTCCTGAGCTGGACATGCTTGTCCCAGTTGAATCTACTAAAGCCTACGATATGCTGGATATCATACACTCTGTAAGTCTGCTCCTGTGAGCATTGTTGAGATTAATACAGATATGTTATATTCTGTGTGTAAATAACTGAAAGAAACCAATAGAATGGCACTGAAGATACATTTTTTTAGTCTTCACAAGTCACTCTTTTTACCTGTGTAGTAGCTGTGAATAAAGGGACAACAACAACTGCAGAAAAAAAGATTTTAGCAGATCAAAGGAATCCTAGGATTTGTTTTCAGGATACATCATCTTATGCTGTATGCATAACTGTACAGATGAAAGATACTGGAAATCAGTTTTCTCTCTGGGGTCGAAATCCCCTCCCCCTCTTGTCTTGAGTTCTATCACTTGCCCCCCTCCCTGCACCTTGGTACTACTGTCTTGAATTCTGTCACTTTTTTATAAAAGGTAATAAACTATATAGATGCATTCAAAGATTTACCCATCTCTATTTAGTGTAAGAGACAGTTACATACAGGGACAGTACAAGAATATTTTTTTTAATTACAAGTCAAGCACTCGGAAGCTTGGAAACTCCAATGTTAAAGTTTCATTAAGTGAGGCAGATCTCCTGGGAGGGTGGCAGGGAAGGAAACATCTTACTGTTTTTTAAAAAACCTGAAAGCTAATATTGCAATGTATAAATAATGGAGGTCTTATTAAAGCAGCATAGGCAGTGCTGGTAATTCTCTTGCCTGAGTACTTCACTCTTCCAGTTTTAACAACTCAATACATTACAAGTGCTTGGGCAGAGAACATGGTTGTAAAAGCAGTTTTATCACATGAAACTGTTACAGCCCCCTGTAGAGCACCCTGAGGGGCTGAATTTTGAATATTAAAATGTCCACCTGCTGCTTCTACCCCTCAGATGTTGAATGGCAGATGACCCAGGGTTCTGAGGTAGATGATGAAGCTAGGAATAACTCCATTTCACAGGCAGCA
This sequence comes from Aquila chrysaetos chrysaetos, assembly GCF_900496995.4. Classification (NCBI taxonomy): domain Eukaryota; kingdom Metazoa; phylum Chordata; class Aves; order Accipitriformes; family Accipitridae; genus Aquila; species Aquila chrysaetos. The sequence continues at coordinate 27,852,991 of NC_044013.1, read as the reverse complement.
CACAAAAATGGGGGGAGTTCAGCTGTGTTTGTAGGACCTTTACAAATGTCTCCTTCACTATTTTATTTCACTGTCTCTCCCCGCACACTCATTCAGCTAACGCATTTGAGTTTGCAGCTGGCTGCATTTAGCCTCATTTTAGTGGAGAAACCAAGCTCAGGATGTTTTTAATCTCTGGATTCTTCCATTCTGAGTTTCAGTACTCCCTGTTCCAAGTTAAAAGGTGGCACTTAAAAAAAAAAATTCTTAAGTGAATTAGGGAAAGAAGCCCCAAACCCTCCCACAGACTTTGAGACATATTAAGGAAAGAAATAAAACTACTTTAATAATACTTTGATTTTTCACAACTTTTCATTTGCCTCAGTCTCAGAAATGACTGGCAAACTGCAATCTGTATAGGCAAAGTTATCATAAACAGTTGAAAACAAGGAATTCTAGTAGAAAACACTAGGCAGCCATGTATAGGTGTCGCTACTGCTCCATGTATAATTATGATCTCTTTTGAACATGTGAATTTTGATACTGCTTTATACACCAGTGGATGTCACTTTGCAGAGCACAGGCTGGAACGTCAACCCCAGAGAGAAGCGCAGCTACCAAAGGTTCGTGGTTCCGGATAGCTGTGTTTGATGTAGTGCCTGTATTCCTCTACTGCAGATCAGAGCGTTCCTCCGTTCTCTGCTGTACGCACCGTCAGTGACTTTGGGGGAGGTGGATGCAGCAGTGTGCTGGACTGGCCTCTTAATAAAGTGCTCTGAACTTGCAAAAAAATAAGAGTATCTATTAAATGTGTCATTGAGAGTTTCTGAGCTCCATGAAGGACTGTTTGCTTTTTATCGCTGGAAATCGTTCCTTAAAAGTGTAGTCTGCCAATAATTAAGTTGTGAGAAAAGTTCTGAACATCTGATCTGAAGTTTTAATTTGTTATAAGCTAGCAAAAAAGGCTCACGACAGAGGAAATGTCATAAAGATGTTTTCTGATGGAATGCTTAAGTGGCAGTTTTGATAATGAGTGTAGCACTAGTTAATTCCTGGAATGAAGGCTGCAAAGAAGACTAGAAGGTTTCTTTCTTCCTTTTTTTTTTTTTTTTTTTAAATGCTGCAAATTCTGAAATGTTTTAGAAGTTCTGATACTAACATAACTGATTTTGTGTTTGCCTGTGTATATAAATACACATATATATGTCTGTCCTCATAAGGGCTCTGCCTAACTCTCACCCTCACAGATTGCTGATGAAAGGGAATTCTTCGAGATCATGCCTTCCTACGCCAGAAACATTGTTGTTGGATTTGCCAGGATGAATGGACGAACTGTTGGGATAGTGGGCAACCAACCCAAAGTAGCATCAGGTTTGTACGAGTCCAGTGTGAAACTTTTTAACAGTGTTTGTGCCTCCTCTCTGTTTTGTTTTTGGGGTTTTTTTTTTGTTGTTTTTTTTTTTTTTTTTCTTCATGCTTTGTAAGGCTGTCTGGCTATGGGATTAACTGTTTATGTTTTGTATGGCCCTTCCACTCACTCATACTCACTATGGTTTTTTCTACCATGTTCTTTGTCTTGAATCTTACTGTAATGCAGCTGTGACTTTGTGAAACTAACTGAAAACCAGTTAATTTCTTTAGTGGATCAACAAGGTGATCTTGCTCACAGGCAAGTAGACTGCTGTATCCAGCACAAGAGTGGTACGAGCATACAAACACGGTGGGCAGAAGACCACCACGTACTTGGCAGCAGCCTACAATTAAGTGGATTAAGCATAGTATGGAAGCTGCATACTTACTTCCCCAGCATTAAAATGCCTAAAACTCTTCTGTAGGTGAGGTAACTTTTTTTTTGTCAACTTGCAGAACAATGCAAAGCTTTCAGATATACAAGTGTGGGTCTCTTGACCTCAAATAATTTAGATATGAAGGTACAACATGTAGCTATAGCTAAGATCACCCTTTTTAACTGTTAAGGGATTTTGCTTTCTCTCCTTAACCAAGTAATTTCTGAAGTGACTTTCACCAATCAGAACTTTCAGTGTTGCTCCTTGTTTTTAATTTTTGTGCCTTTTTGTTTGGGAAGATGCAGTGACCCAGTATGATGTTTTATTCTTTTGTAATCTTTACAAGATATGACTGTCAAGACAGGCAGCAGGTTTTAATACTAGTCTTCATTTGATATTCTCAATTTTAACAAAGATTTTTACTGTTTCACATAGATGCTTTCACACAAAATGTGTTCCAGTTTAATATAATAGCACATAATATAATTCTAAATGGCACTGAAGCAGAGTTTAAAGACTTTGCAGTGTGTTTACCAAAAATGCTCATCTTTCTCAAAATATTAGTGAACCATTTAATATTGGTTTTGGTTTTGTTTTTTTTTAAATGGAGAACTCTGTAGCCTTTCAATACAACTGATCTGAAAAACATCAATAAAGAGAAAATTACAGAAAAATATTTTAAATTACAAGAATATAATTAAACTGCTAGTTTTTAGGATAGAAAGTCTCTACAGACAGCAGTCAGAAAAATGAAATGAGTGTCTGTTGCCTGTAGCTTGTACTCTAATCTTAGTTCCAAACCAGCAAAACTTCATGGCAGATTATCTCCACATTATCTGCAGATAAGCTTTTTTGTTTTGTTTTAAGATGACAATACAGCTAAAATAAAAGTGTGATTTTGAGGTTGCCATGAATTATGGCCATTAGTAGATCACTGGAATTGTTAACACCTTACTGTGTTTTCTTAATTTTAGGGTGCTTAGACATAAATTCTTCTGTGAAAGGAGCCCGCTTTGTTCGGTTCTGTGATGCTTTCAACATACCACTGATTACTTTTGTGGATGTTCCTGGATTTTTGCCAGGTATGCCTTGCTATTCTATTTCAGATCGCTGCAGGGTGGTAGTGTTAAAAACCCATTTTAAAAACTCTGTGAGAAGACCTTTACTGTAGTAGCCTTCAATAAGCCAGGTTTTGAAATCCCACTTTTTGGGACTCTGTATTCTGAGTACAGTAATCATCTCAAAAGGATACTGAAATATGCAAGAAATTGCAGGAAAATGAAGTAAGTGCCTAACTATGCCACTAATGTTGCTGTTGGTGTCTTGTGAGATCACAAAGCTTTGCTGGACTTCCCTGAGGAGAGGGCCGGTTCATGCAGTAAGTCAGTGCTGAGATGTTTAGCAGTCTGATAGAGATGCTGGGATGACCAGTTTGCCAGGGCCACGTGTGTGCATGTATCACGCTCTGGAAAGCTCTGTCCTACTGTCTGGGATCCCAGCGCAAGTGCAAAGCTGTGACTGTGGCCAGTCCAAGAAAAAAACCTGTGTTCTCTGGAGATGCTGCCCTTGCCATAAATGACACGAAAGTTACACTGTTTGCTTTATTATAATGAGACTCTCTATCCCTTTAAATGCTCAGCTGTTCTGTTCAGATGCTGTTTTATTTATATGCCTATATGCTGGTTTGTGTGGTACCAGAAAGCCCTGCAAAGACTGCAGCTTCCGGAGAGGCAGTGGCACGCACTCCAACAGGCTGTTTCCAAGCCCTCTGGACGGGATCACAGGAGAGCGAGAGCGTTAGCACTGCCGATTCCTCTGTGGGCAGGGAGGACACTGGGCAGGCAGCACTAGGAGTGGCAGCTAAGGGCACCACGAAGATGCATTCCAACAAATCTGCTCCGCACTGGAGTTACTGAACTCATACAGGCCCAGGTTGCTATCCAGGCTTTGCTGCAGCAAGAGAAACTGCCTCATCCGCCAGCTTCATCTGCTGTACTTAATGCCCAAATGTGTAAAAGGATGAAACTATAGGGGAAAAAAAAAAATGTCCTTGGTTGCCAGTGATGTAGTTACACACAAACCCCCTCCCTGTACCTTTGAAAGCTTAGGTTCTTTTATGCTCCAAGGCATTTTTTCAGATAAAAATGCCCATGATTTAGAAGCTTTGGGTAAATCAGTAAGGAAAGGTCTGCGATTAGGCAGCATAGATTCTATGAGCTGTTAATGTTAAAATGACCTATTAGAAAACAGGTTGTGAGAGGAATATGAATGTTATACTGATAAACATGCTCAGTTTTTCATACAATTGAACATAAAGTTAAAACTGTTGTAGGAACCAAGGTTTACAAAGCCTCTACAGCTATCAAAGCACCAAAATGTCACTAGTCAACATTCCAGTTCTTATTTTAATACAATGTATTTGGCGTGTTTTAACAAGGCAATACAGAGGGCATCAACAGAACCTCCCTCTTCTCTCTTGCCCTCTCTCCTTTCTCTCCTGCTGTAGACAGACCCTCCTCATCTGACGTTGACCAAGCAGCAGCTTAGATCACTTCAGGGGCCACTACAGGAATCTAGATTTGGACAGTTGCTGAGAATTCAAGAACAAAGCTATTTCCATATAGCCAATGAAAAGTAGTAACTTAATATTGCGTAACAGAATGTTGGTTTGAAAGTAGGTAACTGGAGGGTAAATAGAAGTAGAGGAAGCTGGAGAGGAGATCTGAGGCTTAATAGTGATCCTAAACTGTTGTATTTTAAGGAGTTTGGCAACATTAGTACATTAGCATTAGAAATTTCAGATTAAGTAGTAAATTCTGAGGGTGTTGATCACCTCATTTCCCTGTTCAGTAGAGAAGTCTGTCACACTGGCTTACAGGTGTATGAAACATTTCACACTGTTAGTGACCCAAACACTTTAAATAGCCCCCAATGTAATAGGTGTGCACAGAGATGACATTTAAGGCATTCATATCCAGTAGCTGGATAAAAACACACATTTAAAACAAGTCTGGGACTCAATCTATGGCCAGAAAAGAGTTTATGTTAATTGGCCATGAGTGACAGTGTAAATAGTTCAAGTAACAGTTGAACTGAGCTTGCTACTGTGTTCTAAGTGTGAATTAGAAACAGAGGCTGTGACTAGATCAGAGGGTCTGTGAGTGCTCCCCAGCTGCTGGGTCTAGGCCGAGCATCCCAACTGTGGTCAGACTGCTTCTTGGGATAAGAAGATGTGGCTGTTTGCTGCTGCTGGGAAGGTTCTGCAGGCTTGACAAGTCCCACTGGCTGGAGGGCAATGCAAGAACCAAAGGTGAAATTGCTGCTGAGAACAGACATTCGTAAGTGTAGGCATAAATTACTAGACACTCAAATTACACGAGGGGAAGCATTAAAGTCAAGCCACCAAACAGACTACCAAATAAGTTATTAAAAAAAAAACCTCACAAAAGAGCTTTTACTTAACCTCTTAGAGTACTTTTAATCGATTTTTTTTTTTTTTTTTTTTTTTTTTTTTTAATCTAAGATATTATCTCAGATGCTGAAAGCGAAAGTCAGTAGGTGGATAAACTGCTAGAAAGCAATTGTGGAGTTATATCCAGTGGTCTGAAATTCAGAAATCCTATAAATAAAGTCTGTGGGATTGCTGTTTCCCAGTCAAGTCAGCTGGGCTTGTGTTTGGGACAGAGCTGTGTTGAACATCCTGTAACATGGATGACTTGCATTTGTATCTGCTGCATATGACCATTCTCCAGAAGCACCTGCTGTGAGAATCCTTATAGAGGAATTCATCCATCCTCTGTCTTCTAAGGCCCATCACCTTGGGCTTGCTTGGAGGAAGACTAGGATAGGTCTTTGGTATGGTAGCCAAGCTGCCTTTCAGTACAGTCTAGAAAAAAAGGGAGTTTGGAAGAGCAGGGTTCTGGGGAAGTGAATTGAGGTTGTGTTCTTTCACTGCTAGTCACATTTGGACTCTTGAAAATGATGTAACTGTATTTTGTTCCTAGGAAGATACCATCTGGTGAGTGTTACTGTTCTGTGACCTTATATACAAATATACGCTGCTTTTGGTGAGAGATTTTTTGTAGAGTTGCTCAGCATCTTAAGGAGAACATGGCGTAGCTATTAACAGTTCTGGTGGTTGTTAGGTTTGCTGTGGGTAATGGATGACAACAATTGCCAAACTGATATGGGGTTTTTGTGAATTCCCTGGAGTGAAAACAATTATTTGTCATTTGTAGGTACAGCTCAGGAGTATGGTGGAATCATACGTCATGGTGCGAAACTACTGTTTGCCTTTGCAGAGGCAACTGTGCCTAAAATTACTATCATCACCAGAAAGGTAAGTTGGCACAATTACATGGTGTTCTTTCAGAGTTCCTGTCTTCACTAGTAGCAATTTTAGTTATCCATCTGTCCCACTTCTGCTTTCTATCGTTTTCACATCTCCATTTGTCCCATCTGGTAACACCTCTCTGTGTTGGGTTACAAGAGGCCATTTCTTTTATTCTCAGACTATTACCTCAGTTCCTTCATTCCTTTTGTCTCTGCACTCCTCTGAAATCACATGTTCCTGCTCTCTGCTTTCTCCCCAGAATGCCTTCAGTCAAGTGTTTGTCTTGTCTCACTGAGGACATGCTACCTGCCTGCACACAGCTAATCCTTGCGATCTTCTTTCCCTATTCTTGCCACTTCAGTTTCCTTTTCCAATACCGGTGCTGATTTTGTCTATCTTCTGCTGTGTCTGCAGATTTAACGCTCGTGTGGTTTCTCTTCTTCCAGATACTTCTGCTATCGTCTACTTAATTTTCTTCCCTTCTCTTTTTTTATAAGGTACCTGACCACCATGCTGCCATAAGCTCTGGGGACCTTTGGGGTCCTAAAAGGCTTAGCTTTTTTTTTCCTTGCTGGTCTGCCCCTCCTGCTTGTTTTTCTGATAGGCTTTTGACTTATCACAGCAAAAAGAAAAAAAGAACTTTACCTCTTTCTGTCCCTTTTCAGAAGAATCAGAGAAGGCATATTACCATCCTTTAATTCCCAAGCTTGCAGCCTTGCTGTAGTTTTCAGTAATGCCTTGAAACGGACTGTGCTGCGGTTTGCTCTGCAGCATCTGTTCATCACTGCTCTCTGGACCACTTCCAGTACCAGAGTGGAGCACTGCAGAGTCCAAGCAACTGCGTTCCCTGGCCAGGAGATTCCAGAAGCATGCCGACTGGTTTGTTTGTGTGTGTGTGTGGGGTGCAGGTTGAGGCCTGCTGTGCCAGATACACAGTTCCTCTCTACCTGCCATCAAGAACGGTCTTGGTTACCACCAGCCCCCTTCCTTGCTTTTTTATGGTTCTAGCTGCAGAGGCTTGGTCTAGTCTTAGGAGATTGTTGTAGCAAAATGGAGATGCTTGTGCTCTTTCAGGTAAAATTTAGCCTCGCTTGCCTGTCTTTGGAATAGTAAAAGCTGCAAGAGGAAGGTAGGCTATTGCTGCTGCGAGGTCACTTCACACTAATTAATCTGTTGGTTTTTGTTCCAGGCCTATGGGGGTGCCTATGATGTGATGAGTTCGAAGCATTTAAGAGGAGATGCAAATTATGCCTGGCCTACTGCAGAGGTGGCAGTGATGGGTGCAAAGGTAAATCCAGGCTGACGCTCATGCTGGTGTGCAGCAGCCATCAGCGCCTTTATAGTGCCACAGAGGCAGCTGAGCGAGATGAGGACAAGTGGTATTTTCTCTGAAGCAGCTTACCTGAATGCACATTTGTATACTGTGGGGGCGGGAAGGGGCTGGTAAAGCAGACTGCCTTCTTCTGTACGGACTGAATTACTGTCACCAACCTGCAGACTTGATCTTTCTAGGGTGCTGTCCAGATCATTTTCAGAGGTAAAGAGGCAGATGCAGAGGCAGAATATGTGGATAAGTTTGCAAACCCCTTTCCTGCCGCCATGAGAGGTATGGTTATCTCGCACATTGTGTCCTCTGAGTTTGCCATTGCACATAGATAAATTTGTAGCTGCTAATGAGTAAGTTATTTAGGCAAGATGTTTGTATCTGAATCAGAAAGGTGATGCTTAACCATAGCTTGTGCCTGTGATGGAAAAACACACATAGACAAAAAAACATCTTCAGAAGGAAAGAGGCTGGTGAGATGTGGGGACTGCACTGAAAAGCATCTTTTCAATTTTGTAGATACTAGAAAGCATCTCAAAACTCAGCCTTTTCCTTAAAAGTACAGGTGCTTTGACGATCTGTTACACAGTCCTAGATGCAAACCAGTGGCCTTAAGAAAGGGTCAGTCCAGTTCAGTGACGTTCCCCAGGACTCTTCAGGGTGAATTTTTCCACTGTTTCTAGTTCTAAATTTTACTTCCAGCTTTAAAGCATTAACTGTGCTCTAGAAGGCAGCTCTGTAGGCTCTGGAGTCAGCTCCCTCTGTTTCCAGTTTCTGTCCTCCAAACTCTGTTGATTGGTTTTGTACTTCATTTAAATCCCGTTAATAGTGCCACAGAGCTGGGAAGACTTAGCCAAGCTGTTTTCCCACCACTACAAACAATATGTACAGTATTGCTCCCTCTGGTTTTGCAGTAGGCTATCTAATATTGCTGTTTGAGCCAGAAAAACCAGATTCCTGCACGTGCAAAGTCAAGGGATGTCTCTTCTAATCAACATTTCTGAACCTTTAAATTGGACTAATAGTAGCAGATGGAAGGAGAGGGTATGTCTAAAACTTTGCACTAACAGGTGCAGTACTCAGTGAGTAAAGCCCCCTCAACATTTTTTGGCTTGCTAACTTTTGCAAAAATTAAAAAAGCAAATGTTTCTAATTTAAAAACTATTGACACAGGAATATTTCCTTTTCAGGCTATTTTAAATTATTTTCTTAAGTTAATTGGTAATTTGTGAACTCTTTATTCCAAATATTGTTTTGATTTTTCTAATTTACATTATAACCTAGATAGAAAGAAGGCTGAGAGGCAAACACCTCATGGTTGGTCAGGGGAAGGTTTTTCTTTCTTTTTTCTTTTTTTTTTTTTTTTACAGGGTTTGTTGATGATATCATCCAACCTTCGACCACCCGCGTGCGCATCTGCCATGACCTAGATGTGCTGGCTAGTAAAACACAGTCCAGTCCCTGGAAGAAACATGCTAATATCCCGCTGTGAGTGTAAGCTTGGCCGTGCTGGAAGACATGGCCATATTCTGACCACAAATACTCTGTGTTTAAGTGGAGGTCTGCTTTGCAATGGAAGTATTTCTTTTCATTTTGATTTTCCTAACAACCATCAATAAATCATAGTACATATCTCATTTAATTTGGGGTCTTACCCATTCATCTCTATAAACCCTTTTTGGTGGTTTAATAATCAACACAACCTGCAATGCCTCCTGCAGGTGAGCTGTTACCAATTGCTCAAGGTCAAATGCTCCCTTGGCTCCTTCATTCCCTAGGCCCTGGGGGGTGGCTCAGACAGGCAGAGCTGCAGCCACCTCACACTGCTGAGAAGTCAGACTCCTGTGGGGCTCAAGTCTAGCCCTGGGTCCACCTTTGGAGTCAGACTCTACTTCCTGCACCACAGACTCACAGAGAGAAAAATCCTGAGCTTGGATTTCAGTGCACTGGAATCCAGGCTTTGCCAGTCTCAGACTAACCTGTTCTGTTCTTCTGCTAGACTGGCCCAAGTTGAAACTTTTATGTGCTGACTGCAGCAATGCTGGGTCTCAGGTCGGTATCGGTGACCTCCAGGCTGTAGGCACAGGTGGGAGAGAGAAGATGGAGGCAGCCTCCCCTTGAAGGGCAAAAGACAATGCACCCAAATGGGGAAAAAAGGGGCATTCTGGTGGGACATAAAAATTATTCTCCCTGAGCGTGGGGGGCTTTTCTCCCTCAGCAGAGGGTTGAAATAGAGACCTCCAGAGGCCCCTTCCAGCCTAATTTTTTCTGTGATTATTTGCCAGACTTGCAAGAAACCACTGCAGTAGGTGTTACTGCTGATCAGCCCTGGGCCCTGTGCTTCACGCTGCTTATTAGAAGCTACATTTTAACTACAGCCCCAGAAGGTAGCAAGTAACGGCTACTGTCATGTTTAGCACTACTGCAAAGAGCTGCCAAGCACCTGAAGTCCTGTAACAACCTGTCTGTTCTAAGTAACCTCAGTAATTAATGGCACTGTAATATGAGACAGAGAACTACCCTACCTGCATGCTGCAGCTGCTTCTGTTCACTCCTGGAGCACGTGCCTGAAGTGGAAGAAAGATAAGATGGCAACTTTCCAGGTAGCATCCCTTCCCAGGTCAGTGCAGCCGGTGCCCTAGTGAGTACAGCCATGGAGCTTGGAGCCTGTACCTGGGGCGGGGGGGGGGGAAGGCCACAACTAAAAATCAGCTGAAAACACAGTACAGAAGGAACATTTCAAGTACAAGTCCCAGCTCCACAGGTTTTTGTAATAAAAAACCAGCTAGAGGCAGTGCATTCAGGTTACAGATGAACCAGCTACCCTGGCTGCACACACATTTACGCTACCTGCATGAATGTACCTGGTTGTATCTCAGCAGAAACACTCTGTCCGAACAGGTGCCCTTACCTGCTGCTGCAGGGAACAGAGCTTGCTGCAACGGCAAGGGAAGGTAAACTGAAATGTTACTATGTTGGGTGTCATTGCCATGAAGTGAGTTCTTAGTTAACTGCGAGAAAAGGTGTAGTCAAGTGTTTGTAAGGACCAAGAGGATTTTTCAAAGGTAATTAGTAGCTGAGAGAGTGGCTGGTGGCTGTCCTAAGTTCAGAGGCAAAAGCTGGGTTAAGTGAAGCAATATGCACAGTTTCTTCAGCCTGCCCAGAGTCAGGAGGAGACACTAAATGAGAAACCCAATTGTCACTGTTGCAAAGAAAAAAGTACCTTTCTTGTTTCCCAACCTCATTAGTTCTATAGACTTCCTCCTCTCTTCTATGCATTGCCAGCACAAGAATTTGGCTTTTATATCATCTCGATTTCCAAGCAGTCAGTTGCTCTACCAGCACAATGCTTTGGAAACACACTGGAAAGCTGATCTGACCATGCTACTCAAGATTCTCTTGAATTCCAGTCACCTGCAGAAACAATAGATATAAAATAAAATCCTTTCAACAGAGAGCGGCCCTTGCACTTAGAAGCATGACAAGTTAGTTAGTTACTGTGTTCCACAGTGCATCAGGAGTTGAGCGTAACTTACAGGCAGCTGGAGATTCAGTGTTCAGTCTGTGTCTCCGGAGCAGTCCTAGAGTGCAGTTCAGACCTTGAATCCTATCCCTGCTCCTCACATGCTGCATCTTGTTACTTTTTCTGACGCAGATGATTTTTCTTTGGGAAGTGGGCCAGATGATAAATAAGTCAGTTTTCTTTAGTGCTACAGAGATGAAATCATTCATGGGTTGGACAAAAATAGCACCTTTCTCTCTGAGACATGGGAATAACAAAAGGACATTTTGTTTCAGTAATCTGTAAAACTTCATTTAGCCCAGCTGGTTGTTAGACCTTCCAAGCCTTTACCACTTCCATTTCTTCCCACGTGGTCCAGTTCACTTCAGACGTACAGGGCAGGAGAGTGAAATTTTTCTCAAAATTTGTGACAGTTCAAACAATTTTAACAATGCAACTCTCCCAACTTGTGTGATGACTTATCAGATTTAGAGCAACCTCACAATGAAACCTCCCAGATCAACCAAAAACATACTACAGTGGAGGGAAAAAACCCAACAAAAGCCAAGACGGTGTTTTGCTTTGCTCTCAGGCTGAATGGGTAAGGTAGCTGTAACGGAATCTGGTTGTGAAGCCTGGACTACATGAGAACTACCTTTCAGTATTTCCTTTGGCTACTAATAAATGGGATGACAAGATGTGATGGTCCAAACGAGCATTTAAAAGAAAGTTATAGTGAAGAGGGTGCTCATCATACTCATGATTTTGAATAGTTTATTAAATGAAAGGTGAAGCATCAGTTTTAAATTGTACAAAAGGAAAAAAAAACCTCATATTGTAAATGTACAATTTACAGAATTACTAGCAAAACCAATCAAGGAGACACTCATAATACAAAAACCTATTGACTGCAAACTGAACTGGAAACCCATTGCAGGTACCGTGATAATAAATGTTTGTTATACAGTATTCTACAATGTTAAATTAGGAATCAGTTTTCCACACAGAGGACTGTGAAGCACAAGGTTTGTCTGAGACTATGACTCAAACCAGGCAGCATTTATTATGCTACTATGCTCACAGAGTAATTGTGACAACAATTTAATGCAGCCATTCCTGCCCACCCCTGTTACTTTTGGGGTGGACAGAAGAGGAAGGGAGGTAATGTGATTTTATAAAGTTCCAGCTACTTCTCAGGTTTTATACGTTACCCAACCGACATCTGAAAAATGGCTGAATTACCTAGTCAAACATTTTTGGCAACCGTGTTTGAGAACTGCACATGTTGTAAGAAACAAACCTCAGCTGAGTGAAATGCTGGTTTGTTTTTAAAAAAAGATTCTTTTCCCTCCCAGCAAGTAAGCACTGGGCATTAATGTTGGTTTGTTTTTCAATAAGCTCGTAACAGAAAAAAGCTCCGTGATTATTTTGCAGTTGCTAAAAAAAAGCACCTCTAAAATGGCTGTGCTCCAAGTGGGTCAATCTGCTTTGTATCTCGAATGCTAATATTAGAATGCAGAAAGGAAGATTAACATTTTGGGGCTGATTCTTAAGAGATAGTAGAGTCAGTGCAAGTTGTGGATGGCCAGCACCTCCAATATCAGGCCAGTCTTAACTAAGTAGCAGCTACTAGGCAGAGTCATAAAATTGAAGCGTAATGAAATTCCAAATTATTGAAGACATTGAAAAATCTCTTATTACAATGAATTAGCTGAGAATGCTTTGGGGTTTTGGGGGTTTTTTTGATGTTTTTAACTTTTTTGAAAAATCATATTTTTTTTTTCCAAAGAATTACTCTTAATATGCACAGTTAACACTGAAAATGTAGCTGTATTCCATTGTAAGCTTAAGAACTTCACCATCTAAGCACAAATTTCTATGCAGCACATACAGTACTTCTAACTGGCAAAATTAATTTACAAAAATAGCGCAAAAGGGTATTTACGGCATGGAAAGTAGACTTTTTTTATGGTACAGTTAAAATTGCTTTTAGTATGCTAAAGTGATTCCTTTCCCCCACCGTTGAATTATTTTTTTTTAATAGGAAAGTTGCTGTTTATGTACCTTGGGTTGGCAGGGCTTGAAGTAGGTAGTAAAAACAGCAAAGTGATTACTTGAGAACCATTTGTGTGTTTTACTGAGAATACTTTATTTGCTGGTATAAGTTGCTAAAAATGCACAGAGCAAGTACCAATAGAAAATTTACTGTTTTTGTGTCCCCATGTGCTATATAAAATGAATGTTACACAGCATCTGTTGGAAAAGTGGCTTCATGGACATCTCTTACTTTATGTCCCATTATAAATAAAAATAAATCTTCTCAAGAGTATAAAATCTGGGTTTATCATATCAGAATCTGAAATTTTTTGGCAGAGATGCACATCATTAGAATTCTAACCTCTTCTATAAGAGTGTTCTTCTCAATGCCTATGAGAGGATATAAGCGTACCATAATGTTAATCAAATCCAGTGTGTTCAAAAACACTTTTCTGTAGCCAGAATGACCTGCTTATAGCATCATTGCTAGTCAATGGCTGATAGGCATAGGTTTAATAAAAATGGCTAGCTTTTAAAACATAAAAAGGCAAATGTTAAAACTGTTTTAAATTGTACAGCAGAAAAATAAAGTTAAAAAGTTCTGTTTTCACTCAATGTTGTTTTCAGAAAACATATGTAGAACAGTGTTTATTTCGACAGCTGTCTTAACAATTTAAAACTTCCTCCTCATCCAGAAAAAAAAAAAAAAATCTGTATTAGGACAGTCAAGAACAGGGATACAAATGATTTTTTAGGTCAGCCCTTCTGAGGTGACTGGATTGGCCAACATTCCTTTGTGTCATTAAGAAGTTCCTCTTCTTTCTGTCACTACAAAAAGGGATTGACCTCAATCATTTGGTTAAAAATCAAACCGTATCACATCAAAAATGTGGTTTTCATACAAGCTATCACAGTATATAGGCCTCTAGCTCTAAACAATAGAGTTCCAAATTTGTAAAATGTCTTCACCAGACTTCAGAACATAGGCATTCCAAATCCCTAGAAAAATGATTTAAAAGATTAATTAATTGGGTGGAATGATAATCAAAAAGAACCTCAGATAAACAGGAAACAATACTAGTAAAGCCTTACTGAATCATCTTCAATGATAGCTGCGGAGTCAAAGAAGTCTGGCCTCAGTTCAGCCCGTTCTCGACGGTTTCTTGAAGGTGGCTAAAAAGAGGAGTCAGCCATTTTAGAACATCCCATCCGTTACCTGGCTGTAAAGGATTCATGTGGCTCTACAGCTAATGGGTACTAACATGGTTACCTCTTCCTTTACAGAGCAGCTTTGCATGGATTTTTGTGAAAGCTCTGATACAAATGGAGGTCCTGATATAGATGGACACTTCTTAAATTCACGTTTTGTTTAAGGAATGGGCTAAAAGCTGAGGGATTCTAAAGTCATTTTAAGTCTGTGCTCATAGCTAAGGGCTTGCTTAAGGCTCTTGCTGACTTAATGATGTTGTATTAGGACTGTAGGCCAGACGGCATAAAAACTGTCTTTTAACTGTCTTTATGCTCTTAAGTTTATGGTGAAACTCCAGCTCTGACATGGTCAAAAAATGTCATAGTATTTCTGAGGATTAAACCTTTTGTGTTGTCCTTCCCTAGGAACATAAGAGTAAATGGACCTTCACTGGCTTCATCAATTCCTTCATTTCCTTGCCTTGGATTACCAGTAGAAGAGAGATTTTACTTACTTGATAATCACTTGAATGCTAGTAATAACCTCAGTATTCAGCAGCAGTAACTGAATTATTGCCTAAATTTTCTTTCTGAGACATTATATCCTAAAGTAACCTATGCCTTATTGTTTGGGTATGAAAGGAGAAATAGAAAAGCATAAAAATGGTGAAGTGTACAATGCAAACTGATCCTTTTTCCCGTTTTACAAGGAAAGCATTCATTCGGAACGGAGAAGCTCGGAAGGTTTTAACCTCTACAAAGCAAATCCTGCCTGTAGTCAGTACATTACCATGAAAGGAACCGAGGTTGCCATCTGATGATATGACCTGTTTGGGAGCAATTCCACTGTCAGGTATTGCCTCACGCCTGCCCACTACTGCCTGCTCTCCCGTCCACTGTCCCAGCACAGCTCTGTGTATGGCTGTAAACTAACCAGACCTTGATTAAGGATCCCCTTAAGGTCCACCCACCTCCCAGAAATCAAAGCAACCAGGGAATAGAAAAAGAGAAGCAACGTGGCTGTATCAGTTTGACCATGGTGGGGCTGCAAAAAGAGCCATGTGAGCAAAAGAGTGAGTGATGGCTGTGATGCTGGCACAGGGAAGGCAACACCATCTAAAATACCTTTAGATGATACTGTTTCCAAACTCTTCATAACGTCAACTAACAACTGGAATCAAACATTGGTACGGATCTTGCAGAGTCCATTTGTACTCCATGAGGCCAAGCAGGCAGCTTTGTGCAATTTTCGGATGGGGTGAGCTGGTCTCAGCTCTGTCCCCAGCCAGCACTCCTTCTGCCCTTGGCTGACTGCACGGTGAGTCAGATCAGCTACTTCTTCAGCGCTCCTCTAAAAGGGCTGCACTGACACACCTGACTGATGATTGATATGCTGTACATCATAACCTGATTCTCACAGGCTGACAACTCCCAGGTGCACGATGGTGGTCCAGACACTTGCTACTGCCCAAGTCCAGAATATTAGAGGAAGAGTGCTAAGCAACGCTCCTTGTGTTTCTATTAAAAAAAAATAATCAATTGGGCCTGAGTCTGCAGCTGTAGGTTCTAGCAAGTATTTGGATCATTTCTGCTCTTTCACATTCAGACAACAGGAAATCAGGCTCACAATTTTGGAAATTTTTGTTTGCACTTCCAAAATTCCTTTTAAATTATTTTTCATCTGTTTTAAACTTGCTATTAATAAGATTTACTGACCAGATCAATGACCATTGTGTCCTCAAATTCTTCGTTCATATCCTCTAGCTGACCTCGTGAGGACATCATTACATCTTCAAAGATGGGCTCAGCGTCATCTTCCATTAGACCTCGTCTGAATAAATAAAGAGAACGAAAAAGTCATTTCCAGGCATTTAAATTTCCCAACCATGATCTTGGTCATTAAAAAGAAAGCACAGATCCTATCCCTTAATGCCCTCACATAAAACCTTATGTTGAGAGTAAAGCCAGCATGCTTTTTATAACATAAACTGGAAGAAAATCTTACGTAAAAACAAACCTAACTCTTGCAGAGGCCAAAGCAGGAAGTCCCCTGTAATATCATTATAAACAGCAGTTAAATTTGTCCCTAACAAGAAAAGGGCAGTAATCTCACTGTGTTTGCTTGCCCTTTTACAAAAAGGAGTTACACTGTTTGCCAGGATCCCTGGTAAATCCCAGGAAATCCAGCAGTGAATCCAAGACCAGTTTCTAACACTGTAAGGACCTGATCTCACTGGAGACTCTGGCCCCCATCCTGAAAAGTCCTTATGCACTGAAAAACTTGCTTGGATTGGCACCATAGCACGTAGCACCTTGTACAACAGAACGCTTCAGCATTCACCCACACGTGTTCCCTCCATTAGCTGCCCAGTGGGACGCCTTGGCAAAAGATGATGTGGATGAAAAAAGCATAAACGGGTTCACGGGAAGATTGGACAACAACTTGAAAGAGTTCATGGGGAATTACTTAACAGACAAATCGTGGAAACCCCCTGAAATGGGAACAGTTGAAGGCTGTTCCAACATTACAAAGCTGTTATTCTGCCTTCATTAACAAGCATTAAAATGTCACAGAAATTACAGGCAACAGCCCAGAAAAGGTAGCATTTAAAATGCAGCATTGTCATCTAAAATGGTTCTGATCTGGAGACAAGGATGCTCTGAACACTTACACTGCATGCCTTACGCCAGTTCTCCCTTTCATGTAGTTCATTCCTGTCCTGTCCTTTCGATTTAAATCTTCTAGCTTCTGTTGGCCCAACCAAGATATCTGCATCTGGGGACTAATAAACACAAAGCAGCATTATGACTTAACAATTTTGAGTTGGCTATTTTTAGACAGTATCTCCTCAAGTTTTGTGTCTGACCATGCTTCAGATTAAGATACTTAAATCACATCCATCATTGTACACGTCTTCTGGATTCCCTTCCACAACTTCTCTCACTGTATGTGCACAAAAAAAGCGCCATTAATTGTTGTAATAAAAACAGCTGCATCAAATGCTAACACCACTCATTTATTAGTGTGACATGCACCTGAAGTGGGAGCACTTCTAAAATTCATTTTATTAAATCCTACTTCACTGTCTCAGATCAGGCAAAATATGAGCAAGAACAAATCCAAATGAATAACTGACACATTTTAAAACAAAAATGTCACACAACGTGAAAAACAAATTGCTTTTAAATACATACCCTGATCGACTTAAGCGTCCAGTAACTTATCCTCATGTAAGTACCTTAAAGGCTGTACTTTTTATACCATTTAAATCCAGTAGTAGACAGCAATGCATTTGCTATGATTTGTGCATTGCAGCACAAGGAAATAGCAGTAAACTGAGTGCAGCTCTTCAAGAGCAACACCAGTTTTTATTTTAGTATGCAGTCTTGTACCCTAATAAGATTGACATAATAAACTGGCATAACCCATGTGGAAACAACCTAGAACGCAATATTCTTCTGGACATGGATTAACCCCATTAGTTCAGCAACTGACTGCTCTGTATTTATTTTATGTTTTCGTTCTCCTAAGCTGACCTGTAGGAAATGTGTGTGGCAGCTAACTCCAGGCTGAAAGGAAAGGATTCTCTACTGTCTGTTCACGCTGTGAACTTCTGCGTGGAATCCAACTCCTTGAAAGTAACAGAGAGGAGAGTGATGCTATCTGCCTCTGCTCAACAGTTCTCTGCTCGCAGCATTCATCTGAGATAGGCGAAACAGAGGTTCAAACCCAGGGTGAAAAGCTGGGTTCAACTTCCCCCCTGCCCCCCCCACCCCAGAAGAGGGGAAGGTTCTGCCACAGCTTAAGGCAGTGCCTCCTTGTCAGGCTCAGGAGTAAAAACACAGTGACTGGAAGCTGTCCCATTTTCCATAACTAATTAAATGTTCACAGAGAGATATTTAGCTTAGTGATAGGTGAGATCAGAGAGGGTCAAAAAGAAAGTTCTGCTTCAGCAATTTTCTTTGTTTTTACTGCAGAGTAGAAAAATTTTAAGGAGAAATCGAGAGCCACATCATCTTCCTTATAAATCTGGGAAGTTATGGCAACACCTGGGGAGGCAGGAGATGGGGAGGCAAATCCCTGACCAAAACAGCAAGTAAGAGACATGAATGCAGACCTCACATGCCGTGGGACCAAGGTGAAAAGATGTTCTGGGACTGACGTGAACAGGGGCTCTTCCTCGGCTGTGCTTTCTTGCTAGCCAGCTGGGATCCCCTGCCCACCTGAACTGTGTAGGTGAGGAAATCCACGCCCAGGCTCGCCTTGCGTTCACCCATTTACACACCTGTTGACACCTCCTTCCTTCCAGACAGCGCCAGCTGGGAACACTTAAGCCCATCTTAGGCCCTTGGGCAGGACCACGCCTATCCCCACCTGCAGCATGAAGCAGCCTAGCCAGCCTGCCACCCTGTCTCTTACAGTGATGTTACATGGTTCATATGGGGAAAGAAAGTTGGCTGAACTCATTTATCGAAATGCCAAATATTATGTGCTCCAGAAATTAACAGGTATTTGTAGCCAGCTGAGCTGCAAGTATCTCTTGTGGTGGGCACTGGTTACTGGATCATATCAAGGTTTAATTGGTTGCGCTGCTGATGCCTGTGCAAGTTACACGCACGAGCAAGGGAGAAGAATAGGTTATGCTTTCAAAAGAGTACATTTCTTTAGAAGTTGCTCAGATTTTTTGAGTGCCTATGGTGACAAATTGGCAAACTTAATAGCTTATATGTACAACATGGTGGTATACATATATCCTTGTCACTTCAGACTGGAGAACATTTTACCTTCCCAGGCAAAATCACCATTACTAATTATTTCTGTTTAGAGAACACTATGATTACAGAATGCAGGATGAAGCAGTAAAGTTTAGGATCAAGCAGGGTGAGTGCACATCAGGGAAGACTGGGAAGATGGGGAACGTGGATCAAGAAAAGCATGATGGACAAAAGCTGGAGGAAAACCAAGAGGCATAATCTGGCTATTTTATGCTATACTACACTGGTAGAAACCTGATTCATCTGGCCAGCATAATATGATTTTTCTATACAGGTAAATCAGATCAGTACATTGGGCTATAAAAGTTATGAAAATAGTCTCCAAAACAGATACTGTTGTTCTGTATCTTCAAATTAATAGAAATAGCACATAATAGCATTCTCTGAAGACTTTCTATTCTTAAACTACTGACAGATAATAACCAACATTTTTTTCCTCTAAATGGAGGTGATAAAATGGGAGTTGTGTGACAAAAAGTATATATAATTTAGGGCAAAATAAAATTGCCTGCAGGCAATTACTCCAGGAACAGGAATTACTAGCTCAGCAGCTGGAATTGGATTGAAGAGTTAATTTACAAGAAATCAGTTAGGATGTCTGGAGAACATGTACTGTACTATGACACAGGGCAGAGGGAAAGAAAAGAGAACATCTAACAGGTCTTTTAGAGGAACAGTTCAATACAACCTGGGGGCACAAACACTAGGAAGATTTCACCATAATTGCACAGTTATGCTACTAGAGAATTTTAACATAAGGAATTTCTACCATGATTTTACTACAACTTTTTTCCTGGGAAGTGAAAATAATCGAAATATTGCTGAACTATAGCCAAGACACTTCCAGTTGTTTTTGCAAATAACCACTACATATATGGAGCCACAGACTAAGACTACCTGTATAAATAATATGCAACTCCTTTGCCTGGCTCACTGTATTTGATACTAAAATTCCAACACTTACTTGTGTAAAAAATCTTGTTCAGATCCCTGCTCCGACTCGTGCTCCTGGATCTGCTCTCCTATTTGTCTAGTGTTCTCCCTCAAGACAGTTGAGGTGAGCTGTGGTGCTTGCAGTGTCCCTGGAGTATGTATGTTTTCATTCCTGTTCAGCCATGAGCCTTCTAGACTCTCATCTAGAAAAAGAACATTAAAATTACTGACGCATTTCTGATACTATGCAGTGCAGTATTACCGCCTTCAGGATTTGTTCAGCCAACTCACTGAATGAATACCTTACATGAGTAACGGGAGCATTCCATCTGCTGACACACTTTGATACAGTTAATTTTAGTTGCAGCACCTTCTCCAAATCTGTATTTTCAACAGTTTAGTATCTTTTAAAACAAGCATGCTTTTAAGAGATTAACTGGGTAAATGCTTGAAACGGTATGTCTTTCAGCTCTAATTTTATTTTGTGTTCTTTCAAGGAAGGATTACTACCAGCTATTCCCAGCAATAGCAACAATTTAAAGTAGAATACTTAACAAATAAACAAAAATCATTGGAAACAAATACCATATTGCAGCACTACCGGAATTGCTGGGTATCTTGCACACATATAACAAAGATAATTCCCAATTAATGAGCTTACAATCTAAATATAAGACTATAAATCTCATAGGTATACAGCAACCAAGATACAGTTAAACACGAAGATGAGGGTGGAGCATAAAACCCAAATCTGGTCAGCATAGATCTTTAGAAACTTCAGTCAGAACCATTTCAGTGGAGTACAGAGGGGGCATTTTAAGTAAGAGAAGTGGTCTGGCTGGTGTGAACTCTAAATAATAACTTGATCAGACAGCATATTCAGAGTTTAGAGCAAGAGGAGGAATGAAGGTGGGAAGGTGACTGAAGGTGTATGTGGGATGCTGTGCTCCTATTGCAAAGGGAGCAAACCAGAGAGGAAGGAAGAGGGGGGACTTGAGGAGAATGTGATAGAGCAGACAAGTGCGTAGGCAAAAGACATGTAGAAAAAACCAGAAGTTGCTGGAGTGAGTGAAAGACAGGGGAGATGACAAGAGAGGAGAAGACAAGATCACAGATATACTAACAGAAAGAAATGGGTGGTGAGAAAGCAGATGGGGATCTCAATGGATCTTGTAATTTTTCCTACGCGTTTTATTACCCTTCGGGCATAAAAGTTGTCTAAAAATTTGCCTATTTATTCCTGAACTTACCTTTGAACCCTTTTTATGTTAGGGATTTTTTTTGTTTTAATCCCATTTATGTTTGATTTCCTTAAGGCACTGTGAAGAAATGTCACAGAGCAGATTTACTTTCAGTAGCAACAAGGAATGTTCTCCAACCCAGACAGTCTGTTGAACCCAATATATGTGGGATTTAGGTGAGAAAGGAACCACAGGGGACTAGTTTTGGTTCTTTGATGCTAGGATAGTTTCTGTAGCAACCTTGCCCTTGTTTTAGTTCCTTTAGAGTGGAAATTAAAGAAAAAAAAAAGTCTTAGTAGGATTTAAACAGAGGTCCAACTTTGTAACTGTACTGCCAGATTAAGATTAAAGCTAGGAATTCTGGAGGAGTTATAAAAAGATGTAAAGATAAAAAAACCAAAAAGATTTGTGTACATACTATGTATAGACCATCAGTTAATTTGTTTGTAAGACTGGTTCTTCATAGCTGAAGTTATACAGATGACTGAACTTATTTCTGAGGATCAAATCTCTGATTATTTCATGAGCTCATTATTGGTACATATGAAATAAGACCTTGCTTGTGCAGAAATCTATGTCTTCCTGTGAAAAATACAGACAACCTGGCTCCAGGTTTTCTTGGCTTTCCTTCTTCCAAGATTCGAAAGAAAGTGTACTTAGGGCATAACACAATCAGTAATGCACATCAAGAAGCATCCAAAAATTAAGTACGTGGCATCCTTCCAACTGCTTATGTTATTGTGAGGGTTTTTTTAACATATGGTATCAAATGTCCTTTATTAATACATATCTAAAATAAGACTTTTGGTGCTTGCATTGCATATGCTTCGATGTAAGGAAAGGCCATAGAGCTTGTGTTGCTGCTGTCATTAGAGAGCACTTGCTGGTTACTTTTCAGTTCTATCACCTTACCAGGCAGTCAAATTCTACAGTGAAGGCATCTATGAAAGAAAAGACAGTTACACTGTTACGGGCTAAAACATCCGTCCTGGACCTATATATACTGACGCTGTACAGCAAAGCATTCATAAGTAATGAAGGTCTGTGTAGTGATCTAGGAATTTAAGGAAGGAAGAAAGGAGAAGGGAATCACTTCCTAACCAGTGTTCTTCGAAATGCGTTGTCCTTAAATGTTATACTGTGACCCAGAACTGTATTTGTAGTATTGAAAGGACATGCCCATACCCCACCCACAAGAGCACCCCAGGAGAGGCAGTGTTCATCAGTCGTTTTCTGGCCACAGATTACTAACTGGGGAATTTGCGGTTACAGGAGTGAACAGTGACAGCCCACTCTGCCTAAGGCAACATAAATCCTGGGTGTCTTCTGATGACACGGTGTTGGTAGAACGTAAACAGACCCTCATACCCTCTGTAGATGTCAGAATCCTGTCAGACCCATAGTGAGTCTTGGCATAGTCTATATTGCAGCTAGATGATCTCCCAGTGGAAACTGCTGTACAGTCAGATCTTTCAGGAACTGAACCACCATGGATTTGGCCTACATCATTTTAAATGAGTTATGTTCATGGAAAATTCAGGACCACCGCTGTTGCAAAAAAAGGGGGTATTCAAATCAAAAGTGTTGCAAATCCATTCTCCCTTCTATTCATTGTTGAAAGAGGATGACACAAAAGAGCATGAGGTAAACTGCCTAAAAACTACGTCATAAGACTGAGACTTGCCTTACAGGGAAGCAAAGACATTACTACACTTCCCAGGAAAAAAAAAAAAAGGATATTGGTAGAATACAATAAAATAGAATGAAAACAGTAGCAAGAGAAAAGAAAAAAACCTCAGCAGTTGAGTTCTGTGAAAATCATGGCATCCAGAAGGAAGCAAAACAGTGTCTGAAGAAAGGAAGCAGTATTTTGTCTACCTAAACTTTAGGCTGGCTATAAGAAACTGAAGGAGTTGGTGCACATGTATTGCTCAAAGTAAGCTGTAGTGGAGAATGGACTTGATTGTAGATGTGCATATGGACAAACTTTTGAATAAAATTTTGGGAAATTGCTCTATATTCAGGCAAATTAGCATTAGATTCCTCACTGAGGAGTTACTATTGTAGTTACTGACCTTGGAAGAATCCCTGAAGTTTAAAGATCCCACTTACACCTACTCTGTAGTGAAACAGTAAATTTATATTCACAAAAGTGCACACTGCATCATACAGATTAACCAGGATCAGATGCAATCTTGTAAGAAATTTGCTATCATAGCCAAATTCCTGATGAACATGGCTGAAGTCACAGAAAGAGTAAATACAAACACTGGATATCAATACCATTTTAAACAAAAAAAGGTGTCTTTTTAGTGTTCTCCAGTGGTCCTGCAAAAACACAGATCTGTATCAGAATTTCTGCCTTGGGTTCGCTCTAACACTGTGTTAACTAACAATGGCTCCAGACTGAAGCATAGGCAGAAAACCAGAAGTCCGTGACCAAGAAAGGTGTAGAGCAGATAACTCCGCAGATAACTCCACAAACACCTCCTGCTTCCAACTTCAATAACAGCTTTTAATAGTTCTGAATCTGCAAATCTCCGTGAAGACAAACAAGAACAGGGACTCGTGATAGTATTTCTCATAAAGACAAGTTCAAGCTTGATAGGAATTTGCAGAACAGATGTCTTGTTTTTACTACATACAGAATGTATTGTATATTTCAGCATTAACTGATAAACCATAAGGGCTCCTAGGAAGGAAAGCTGTAATATATGTACAAAATAAGAAATACCTCTACCAGGCAACCTTAAACCATACAAACCTTCTACTCTTTTTTTGTGGAGCGGTGGTCGTCCTTTCTTATTCCTCACTGAAGAGGCTTTGCTGCTGCTGCTTCCACTGTTAACAGACATTCTGTCGTCTTCACCACCCGTAACTAGTGAGTTTCTATAGGAAATGAGTGGAAGCCATACATCTTCTCTTCTTTCCATCATCTGTTCTGTCAGAAACTTCTCTAAGTAGGAGTGACTGAAAATAAAAGACAATGAGTACAGAGGCGCAGCACATTGTTTCCTCTTTAATTAATCTGCAACCCCTCTCCATATGTTGAGAGCTTAACAGAAATCCCACATGGTGTTTCCTTATTTTAATTTAATAACATACGCTGATAGGGCATTGTGTCTATTTTTGACTGAGTAAGAATACATGTCATTCCCTCAAAACAAAGTAACATAGTTAATCATGCACAGGTTACTCACAGATAAACAATACAAAATGTTCTCTCCCCAACATCTTCCTCCCACATTTGTCTGCAATCATTCACAGCACACTCTACTTGAATTCTTTTTCTATTTTGCACAGTAAGGAAGCTACCTCTGTATATGGCTACTGTGTCAACAGACAGATTGAATTAGAACCACTCTTGTGAGGATGTAGGATATCCTTTTGTATCTCAGAACAAGAAAAATGGTTTCTTCAAATGCAAGCAGTTATTTTTCAATAGAAAATTTGAAGATCTGTTCCACCACCATGGAGAAGTCCAATGCACACTTGTTAACTTAAGGGAGGAACCAAACAACCTCCCTCCTGTATATAGTCTGGAGGGCATTTGAGTTGTTTTCTTTTTCCATTGGTTATTTAATTATGGTATTAGAAGTAGTCCTTAAAATGAATATGCAAATCCACATTAAAGTGATTTGAATGAGTTTCAAGCTGCACAGCCAAGAATTCAGAAGTTAGGTAGTAGGACTCGGGATACTTCAACATTACTTCCTGCATCCTTCCATCAGGATTTCCTTTAAAACCATATTGCCAGGTTGTCATCAGTGGGAGTGAAACCCACAAACTCTGCATGGAAATGCGGAATTTTCATCTGTTAGCTCATGGCAGGCTCAAACTTGTTACACAGTCTAGCTTTCAGAATAGGACAAGGAACCACACTGTATATGCCTGGGTAACAATCATACCGAATTTTTAATGGGATTTTGGGTTGACTTTGCTCAAGAAACAGCAGGTTTTCTGTCTACTGTTTTCTTCAATATTGTGAATGCTTCTTCCTTCCCCTTTTCGTGTGTATATTGAGTAACACCCAAACCTTGCACTGAATGGGAAATTCTTGGTTTATTCTCTCTCTGTTTTACAGTACCAAACAGTGCAACACTTCAGTGCTTCATGACTTTAGAGAATCTATCTGCAGAATAGTCTTGAAATGTAAGAAGTTTTTCTGCATCCAATTTATATTTATAGAACTAGAATGCCCAGGTTATGCCCAAATTGTGAGCCACTTGGGAGTTCTTTACTGATTAGATGCCAAACTTGAGACAACTTTTGTTCAGCATTTTAGAGGAGGTTCATACTGGCAGTTCTTACCAGCTTCAACAAAGACAGAAACTCTGAATTTCTAGAAGTAAGAACACCACACTGAGGCTCCATCTCATCTGACTTCAGACACCCAATAGTCAGTTGCTAGTCTAAGCTAAGTCTCTATTTGAGGGAAATAAATGGAAAGAAATGCCTCGACAGGGCAATTCACCTCTATACTGTCTTAGCTGAATTCCTCAGGATTTCCATACCTGCATCTGCCTTGTGTGTCTGTACCTGCATTAGTATAGATCTTGTTTTGTGGAGTGTAAGAGCCTGGCACCTTAAATGCGTAGTTTTATATTAAATCCATAGATTTGAATAAATCCATAAATGGCTATCACTAATTCTGGAGGTTACTTATAGAATGAAAAGCCGAATAAATAAATAGGATAGGAAAACTAAATGAAACCAATGTTGCTGCTCCATTCCCAAACTGGAAACATCTCCCTTTTCTCCCCTCAAATAAAAAGGCCAGCAGTAAACCGGAAAGGAAGTAGGAGCCCTGCAAAAGAGCAGCGTTTGCTGAACTGTGACAGGAATGGTATTTTGTCCCAAGGGCAGATGACATGCAGACATATGGGGTAGATAACGAACTTTTTTGAGGTAGGAGAGCCAAGCTGGAGGACTTCTGGGAAACAGGCATACGGTCATGAGACTTTCCAGGTTATTCTAGAGCACTTTTGCCTCCAGAGTAACAGCCCATTGCTGAGTTTAGGGACAGTCACTTGGCAGGAGGAGATCAAGCCAGGGAGAGAGGTAAATGATCCTGTACACAGGGCTTCTCCACCAGATGGTGGTCACGGACCTTCCTGTTCATAGGCAACACCTTTGGAAGGAGGGGAAGAGGTCCCTGTGGATTGGAGGAGTGATGCTACAGAGAAGGGCAAATCAACTATCCAGAGTATAGCTGAGTATGGAATGTCAGTGAAGCACTATGGACAATGCAGACATTGCCTGATGGCTGCAAACATGACAGATCCCTCAAGGGAAGGAATGTAGATATCTCCAAAAGCAATCTTTACATCTAAGCAAGTTATCTTGACTCTTTTCATAGTCACTACAGCCAATGGAATCTAGGGCATGTCTGAACTCATCTTAAAGCAGTAATTTAGCATAGATCAGATAAATTGTGCCCTAAAGGACCATTTCTTTTGACTGATCTTCAAATTCAGCTAAAGTAAATAGCTCACAGATGACTACAATAAAGACAGATAAAATCAGAAGAAATGGTTTCCACCACAGCAGTCTTCACAGTCCTGCAAAAGAAGCCAGTGGTTGTGTATGTGGGCACCAATGAGTGGGAGAACCTTCGAGAAAAAATTTTAAATGGCAACATAGAAGGTGAAGGAACAAGATCTCCTCCTGAAGTACTGAATGTCACGCAAAGGATCAGGTCAAATTAAACTGTCACATAAACTGTACAGAAGGATGTAACTTGAAATGTTAAACACTGGAGAAACTTGTGGAAGGCATGATGACTGTACAGGAAGGATAAACTTCACTAAATTAAATAGAATCAGATTAATGGCACTTTAACAGACGCAGGAGAATCTATGGTTCAGCTAGGAAGATAGTCATAAAATCCTATTATCCTTAAGTCCTGTCCTGAAGAATAGGACAGAGGTTGACAAGATTCATGGATATAACAATGAAGAGCAGTTTCAAAAATTGAGTGCCAAGCTAGTGCAACTGGATCATCCAATTCTCAAGCTCGTTTAACTATTTCTTCTACTGTGTTTGCTGAATTGACAAATCATTGATACAATAAAAAAAATTAAACTGGTTCAAGCGTGTATATGTTAAAAATTATACAAAGCAAACCAAGATGCATTTCTTGTAACACAGATAAAACTGTAATATTCATAATTGTTAACCTTAATAGAAAAGTCCTTTAAAACAAATGTCTTCACAGAAAAACTACAGAAAAGTTTGACAGAAAGAGTCAGTTGAGGTAGTTATAGTAGATACATATGACTTACACTCATTGTGGTCAGAAAATTGACTGGAAAGACATCTATAACCATAAATCAGAAGATCTGACAATTGCATTTCTTAAAGGGTCATAAAGTTATTCAAAGAATTCAGTTCTACACTGGGCACACAGTGTTTGGCTGACTTTTGACTGGAGTCCTCTTCCTTTTTCCCTTACTATTTCTGTGCTGTGGCCAAATCCTGCATATTTGCTACGTAATGTGTTAGAAACATAGAGCATTATCTCCGCAGTGATGCTGACAACATGTCTTTACTATGAACTTGCCCTTAATAACGCAGTTTTCTCTCTGCCAATTCTGTGGATATCCGCAGCCCCTCGCGACAGTCTGTTCAAGCGTTGCTCACAAAACAGTACTTCTTGCTCTTTATTCAGATCTTATCAACAATACCTCTGATTTATTTCATTTCCAGTATTTCATCTGCAGTAAATTACCCACCATATCAAATTCAGGCTGCTTGTTTTAGCCTGCCAGGTCTCTACCACCCTGCTCTGTCCTAACCAACAATTGTGTCCTCTCTCAGCCTCTTTCTCTATCCTGTTGAGCCAGTAACAGAAGCCTTGACAAACCTTTATTTCTCAGTTTAACTCAACATATTAAAATAGACAACAAATATGTGTTTACATTTTATGTAAATATCTAACAGAAGCAGATGTTACTGCAGTGTTTACAGGCCTGTAAATTTCCTGCACTGCTAACATTTCATTTCTTTTTTCTTCTAGCCTGAAAAAAAGATTGTATTTTATTTTCAGTCCCCCATAGGAAATTTTAACGAACATTGTTTTGTGAGGTTTCAAACTCACCCCATCAGTGGATCTGATTCTCCTTTCCTCATTTATTTTTATTACTTTAAAATATAAAATGAATAACTATGTATGTGAAATGTCTCACTGGGACTTCCTATAGCCCCATTAGATTGTGAAAACCTCAAAGCAGAGAGCTTAAACACACACTACAGTGATTAACAGAGCCCAGCAAAACCCACAGAAGAAAATGGAGCATTACTTACACAGTCTTTTTGTCCTGTCGCAGGAGTTTAGAAGAAAATTCACTAAGCACTTCAAGGAAAGCAAGATTAGGAGGTGGATAGTCTTGTCCTTTTTGATTCTGATATTTGAAGGCAAACTCTATGCCATCTCTACAGTAAAGAAGTATTAAAATTTTCAGACATTTCTAACAAAATCAAACAAATGTTGCCCAAAATCTGAATTGTGATGAAATTCTTTATATCTTTATATCCCATCATAACTTTTTTTTTTCATTACTAGAAAAAGGCTGCTTTTGGACAAAAGGGAATCAAATGTTCCCTCTCGATTTGTGAGGATTCAATCTCAAAGACAATGTATTGCCAGTCACATGGTAAGAAGTAATTTACCACAATGTAAGAAACTTGGCAGGTGCTGAAAGACACTGCCTTAGCAGGAATGCCAATTGTCTCCTTCTTGTTTCTGCACGAAGCAGAAGCTTGCAATAAGAATGGTATGTAAGAAATAACAGGATATAACTTTTGCATCAAGAGTCAGAGAAGAGAATTTACTTACCACTACATTGATACATGCATCTCTGCCTTATTTTTGATTTATCATTTGAGACTAAAGAAAACAATTTACTTCCACATTATCCAATAAGGGCACATGCATGTCTTGACTTCTCTCTTGCTTGGCACAGGAAAGTGTCTGGTAGCATTTTGATCATGCTTTGCTAATCTTAGTCTTAATGACTTAGTCTCTGATACAGCAAACTTTAATATTTTAACCTTTTTATGGCACGGGAAAGTCATAATTTAAATTTAGCAGCACCTTTCTACACTTCCCTATGCAGCAGTTACATAAAAAGCCTCAATCCACTTGAAACAAAAAAAGATTTCCAAAATATTTTTCGAATATCTTTTCATAAAAGCCCTTGGTGCCTGCAGAATCCACAGTGGTGTGGTACAAAGAACTATCTAGAGTTTTTAGATACAGTCCACACAAATATATGTAATACCAGTGGCTTTACCGGAGATAAACATGGCCATTCCAATAAATTCCAACAAAGAATTAGGCAGCAGCTCATTGTTCTTCCTTTCTTACACACATACATGTACACCCCCCACCATTTTTCTACATAAACTAGAAAAAATATATCATTATTCCAGGACCTGTTAAGATTATGTACCTTTAGAAAAGGTATGCTAAGCAAAAGTTTTAATCTGAAGTAATATGAAAATCTCGTTTATTTACCACCACTCACTTGTGTAGTGTGGCCACAGCCTCTCTTGTCTTGATCTGATCCAAGCCAAAAGTGAGGGCAAACCGACGGGCCAGTTCCTTAATTCCACTAACATGGGCAGATGTCCTGTCCAAATTGGGACCTTGCTCCTGAACAAGCTCATTAAACAGCTAGAGAAAGAATTCAATTGTTAAAATCTGTGAGCTACAGAACACTTTTCTTGAGAAAGACTTTTGTCCTTAACCTGTTACAGCTAAGAGTGGACATTACAAAGACTTTTTTCATAAAGATGTAACAGAGCTCTCTTATACTCAACTTCTAATCCACTTTAGTTCCCGGACTTTCTTCTGTGTAACTGCTGTTTGCCAGTTGTCCCCCATCTTGTACTTGTGCGGATGATAACTCTTGAACAGAATTTTGCACTTACCTTCATTGAATTGCATCGATTATTCTCCCAACTCATCAAGATGGTTCTGCATTCTTATGATGTTTTCTAAAATACCTACGTCACCCAACAGATCAGCATCTTCTTTGAATTTAGAAAGCAAAATTGCTATTCCATCATTCAAGACTTAATGAATATCTGAACAGCATTACTGGGTAAATGCCTTCAAAGCCTGCTTGATAATGCCCTTTCAGTACAATAATGAACTACTCAGTATATCTTCTTCTGGTATTGCCATTTAGACCACATTCTCCTAACTTGCTAATGAGAATATCAAGGGAGACAATGTCAGTGACAGTATTAAATCAAGTTGCATTAAATCTATAGTTCCTCTGATATCCACAAGCTCTGTTACCATATAATTAATGAAAGCAGCTTAATTTGACGTGAATTCTCCTTGACAAATTCATACTGGCTGTTACCTATCACTTAGGCACTTGCAAATAGCTTGTCTAATTTTTTTTTTTCATGAAACAATATTAGGCTGACTGATCTATGGCACCTGGCTTCTTCCTCTCTCCAAGTTTACTTTGACACTCAACGATTCTTCTGGAAGTACATCTGGTTTTCTCAAGTTTTCACAGGTATCTCTCAGCTTCCAGATTGCTACAGGAAATCCCTTAGTAGTCTGGAATGAATTTTGGGAGGCGCAGCTGATTTAAAACCATCTAATTTCTAGAAATAATTTTTCTAAGCGATGGATATAGCTGGTACTTCAAGGGCCTAAATGGTATTTAGTGAAGCACACACTTGGTGCTGTTGGCAGAACAAGAATGTATTTCATCATCAAGCCAATAATTTATGGTTGATGTAAAGCAAATTTTTCAGGGAAAAAACATGTTTAATAATATTGGAAGACTTAAACTAATTAGCTTGAAGTTTGAAAAAATCAATCAGTATTTAGACAAAATGTACAGAAGATGCATTACTTCCAGCTAATTATAAGAAGAAAAAGTCATCCTATTCTTCTTGTTCACTAGGTATCAGTAAACAAATGCTACGAATCAGCTTGGACCAAACAGCCTTCAAGGCTCTTCTCCCCTTTCTTCCATTTTAATCTGACCAAAACTTTGCCAGTGTGGGCTTAAGGAGACAGAGATTACTGAGACAAATGAACAGTGACAGCCTGAATTGAGGAGCAAGATAATCTCTTAACAGAAGTGTAGTATTTTCACTTCATTGTAAAGGGCACCAGAGAAAATCCTGTCCAGTATTTTTTGCAGTGAGGCATTTCTAACAAAAGTCAAGATTCTTACCTGTTGCAAACTGAGAATGAGTGTCTTTGCACACTGGATTTTATCAATTTGCCTTGTTTTGCTCAGGGTTTCCTTAATGATATCTCCATAGTCATTGTAGTACTAGGAAAAAATGTGGAAAAAACCCTCTTTAAACCTTTAAATTGAACCTCTTATACAATTTCTTACAGTTTTCCTGATAGAAGGATTACTTGTAATTCTTGTTTTGAAAAGGCAGCAGTTGCCAAAAAACGTAGTCTCAAATCCAGACTTTTTTGTGGGAGTGGGAGGCAATGTTTCAATATCAAAATTTATACTGATTGGTAGCCTGCACTCAGTGATGAGGTAAGGAACTTCTGTATTTGTTATTATCTTTTGTAACAGATATGTCAAAAAACAAACAAAAGAGTATTTCCTACCCCAAACTAAATATTTGATGAAAGTGACCCAAGGCTGAAAATTCTAAGAAACAACATTACATTGAACCAATACACCCTTCAACAAGTAGGTGCAAACAGACACTAGCACACAAGTGCGAAGCTTCATATACAATGCAAGGTGAGTTAGATGGCCAAGAAAGTAATTCACTGAAACCAGAAAGCTGAGTAAGGAATTAGTCAATATGAAGTGCTGATTTTCTTTATGTTAGAAGAATGGTTGCTGGAACTACAGCCTACGGTACTGACCATTTGGGTAGAAAAGCCTGTATAATCGTTAAAACTTCCAGGCTGAGAATAGAAAAAAATTTTTTCCAAACAGTATTCTTTCAGCTTCACTAATATTTCTGCATTTGCAATCACTTATTTGCATTCCCTCTAAAATATTGCTCCTGCCTTCTTTGGTACAGAGATCTTTCTAGTTTGCATTCTAATTTAAACTCAATTTCTCTCACTTTCCCCCAATTTCAAGAGATGGAGGGGCATGGGGAGAGAAGATGACCAACCTAGAGCAGCAGGTAGGAAACTAACCTGGATTGTGACAGCTTCAGTTTGAAAGTCCTGCTCTGGAAAAAATCCCTCAGCAAGACTAACCCTGAGCAGCGACCTGGCTGATGGCTAGAGAGTGCACTGGGGACTTTATTGTACTGTGTGCTCTTAATGAACCGGAGAAGGAGGATTTAAAGTTAAATCCTTTATATTTCACATCAACATCTCAAACACTGTCTATAGTAAAGGACCTGCTCCCCACTCTGTATTCCAGTTTCTCCTCCTTGATTGTCATCTTTGTGATGACTAATGTCTTAGAGAGACAGGTGAGGTATACCTGGCAAGTTGATATAATCTGAGGGGCTTTGCATTGCTTGGCAGTGTCAGGACTGCTAATGTGCTTGTTTTCTGCCAGGTAGATGCGCAAGTACAGGGTGCAGTGGTAGCTGAGCAGCAAGTCTTTCTGAATTTCATTGGGCCTAAATACTGTGTGGAAGCAGAGTAAGTTGGTAAGACATTCAGTTAATGCATACCCACTTACAGCAGTACTATATAGAGCTTTTTTTTTTTTTTTTTTACTGCTTTCCTGTTTAAAACAATCTTTTCTCACAAAAAACCCTGCTTCCTTACAGCAAGCACCAAGACTGGGAGACTTCCAGTGAAATATGACATTGAATGG
Organism: Aquila chrysaetos chrysaetos; assembly: GCF_900496995.4. Taxonomy (NCBI): domain Eukaryota; kingdom Metazoa; phylum Chordata; class Aves; order Accipitriformes; family Accipitridae; genus Aquila; species Aquila chrysaetos. The sequence continues at coordinate 27,820,099 of NC_044013.1, read as the reverse complement.
GTAACTGTTATTGTGGATTCTAGGAATGAATTTGAGGAGCAGGATAAGGAATTTTCTGTAGAGAGGAGCCTCTCTGGAAATACTCAGCACCTTGTAGGACCAGATTTTGGTGCTGCCTTTAATAAGGCATTCCTGCTACACAGGGCAGGAACTTCAGAGCTTACTGCTGCTCAGTGGCAGGTGTAATACAGAAAGGAAAAGCTATTATAAAAAATCAAATAAGACTGAAAAAGCTTTCAAAAGTGTTCAACCTTTAACTACTGCACTGGAAGGGAGAGAAAGAGGGGCCCTGACACTACAGTCTGTGTTTAGTTAGGAAGAGGAGAATACACAGAGCTGTACCTTCATATAGTGTTTGAAGATATCTGCTGCTGCATGCATGTCCACAATGTCATAAATTATCAGCTTGCTAAAGGCAGCCAAAAGGTTTCTTCTCTTATGTAAAGCTTCTATTTTGTTAGCTTCATCTTCTTCATCTCCCTCTGAAAGCATCAACAACAATAAAACGTTTATAAGTAGCTGCTATGTTCTAAAGCAACATTACTGAAGAGAAGCTTTTAGAAAAAAACAATTCTTTAGAATGAAGCAAGGTTTGTTGCAGGAGAAGCTAAAATGAAAGGTGATAATTCTTGAGTCCTGCCTATGTTAGGACTTTTGGGAAAGTTCAGGAACATGACACACCATTGACCAAGGATGCTATCTATAGTCCTGAGTAGGTACTGAACATAATCTGCATGGAACTGAATCGCTTATTTTCTTTACCCTGTGAAAGGCCACGGTGAAGACCTGTTGAATGCTTTTTGCTTAACTTCTGAAACACAGGATATTTGGAGATGCTTCATTAGCATGACTAAGCTATAAATATTTCACATAAGGAAAACTAGAAGCAGCAATACTTTTACTGCATGCCTTGGATTTTCAGATATGAAATCGATGGCTCTAAAGCATCAATAACAACAGGAAGTAAAATTCAGTTGTAAGAAACATTAACATTGAATGGCAATGTCATAAGTATTAAGTCCCAATGTAAGACTCCGCTCTGTGAATGAAAATGAAACTCTACACATAAAATGTTAAATAGAATATAATATAATAAAAGCATATTCCACAACTTATATAAGAAAATGAAATCAGCTATAACAGTTGTGATAAAAGTAAATATTTTGTGGTATTTAGAAGAGCTTATTCTTGAAGGGAATCTTCCAACCAGTTTGAAGATGTACAGAGCTGTGGTGGGGGGAGGAGGGACATGGTGTCACTGAGACTCTCTTGCTGCACTCTTACTAGAGTCTCCACAGAGCCACAGTACTTAAGTCACATATTTGATCACAGGAAATCTCTTAGGAGCAGTGGAGTTGACTGTGAATATGCATGCACGTCTTAATCCTGAGATACTTCAACCCACAGAATTGAAGCCCATTAGCACACTCCTCCCCCCCCCCCCCCCCCCCCCCCCCCCCCGCCTTTCTTAATTTCTTTTTATCATTACTGATGTGTTCTGAATACCAAAAGTTATAAATGGTCAGACTGACTTCATGGAGTCAGAGTAGCATTAGGGAATGGAGATTACATACAAAGATCTTCATCCATCTTTTTGCTGTCTTCCCAGTCCAATCACAGGATGTTAAAGAACAGCAATTTTGCTAAAGAGCAAAAAAAAATTAGACACTGTCCTCCTAAAATCTATCCTTGATGTATTATTCTGAACATTGAACTCACAAAGTATGATTAACTGCACATACATTTCTGGTGAAGGTGTGTTTCAAAATGTATTCTTCCCAGGAATCCTTAAAGAGATGCTCAACAAAGATGTTAGCTACTGAGGCGCTAGAAAACTGAAAGCACCTTTAGAGCAAGGATATGTTCTCTGAGACCTTAGTTCTACATATTGCTGTCTTAAAAGATCTAAAATAGCACTTATGTGTTACGCTAGCATACAAGTAACTGAGTACAGCGGAAATTCAGAAAGTACGCCAAAAAGAGCACTACAGTATGCACTCAGCATACACATAGCAGTTTGACCATATGAGAATCTATCTCTTGTCCAAAGCTGTTTAGGATTCAGAAACTGGATACCTCTGTACTTGCATTGAGGCATTTATAACACACACCAGCAGCACCAAGTTATTTAAAACAGGACCTAAATGACAAATCTGCCTCTCCCCGACTGAAAGCCAAAAATCTCAAGTTATCCTTGTGAGGACGTAGAGATGGGGTCACCTCCAACTCCAGCCTCTCAAAGCGTGGCCAGGCACAGATGCCTAGGAAAGAGCAAGGAAGCAAGCAAGCATACACGATACTTTCCCAAGTACTTTCCTAGTCTCCAACCAAATCAGTGATGTCCTGAGCTTGATTTGGTTATTTTGGGGGAGGAGCAGAAGGGGTGTTTATTTAGTAACATCAGTTCCTTAAGGCCTTCTTTGCCTACAGCTTTGCTGGTAAGGTTTGCCTTCAGGATCCTATAACCCTATTCAGTAACGCTAAAGGATTTCTCTTCTATGTACTGTTCCATCGTACTTCTTCCCTTGAAGCCATATTAAATGAAGTCTGCTGCTGAACTAAGATGGTACTGTTTTGGAAATAAACATTAACAAAAATATAGATCAGTAAAGGAAGAATAATTTTGTCCAGATTTATAACATGTAGTTACAGACTACTCCCATGTCTTCTGAAAACATCTTTTTTAATGAAGTGAACTTTGTAAGTACTTATTCTTTAACACAAGTAGTACTGAATATTGAATATTTCATATTCACACCTCCCAGAAATAAACAAGGAATAATTCTGAAAACATATGAGCAAACGGATCTGAAAATTCTATTTTCTTCTTTCTTCTGGGTCTGTTATGAAAAAAAAAAGCTAAGTAGAAAATATGAAAGCTAAACATACCCATGCTCTGGTTTTCATCATCTTGGTCAATAAAGACATGGTCCATCACAAAACTGAGAAGTTCTGACTGGAGGCCTGAATCTGGATTAAACACCAAAGGCTGAAGACCTTCTCGACCCCCAGTCATCAGCTGATGACTGAAAATCATCAAGAGATCACAAAGCAGCATGAAAGCCTGAAAGGCAAAAGAGAATGAATGTAGTAAGAAGCATAAGTCAAGTAAGTAAAAAATAAAATACCATTTCTCTAATTTCCAGATATGCCATGCTATTATTAAATGTCCTTCTTTAAGTGTACTCAGTTGTAGTTGTTTGCATGCTGTGAAAAGTGTTCATAAGGGTTTCCGCTAACTTTAAAATGTTATGCCTGTAATTCCTATGTAAGAACTGTGTTTACTACCTCTTCCATGTCCAGGATGATCCACACTAAACTTCCAATTCTACTCTATGAAAAGAACTCTAAATCTACCTTTGATCCAAGGACTGTAGCCAAATTTGAGGTGAAGAAAAACCAACTCTTTTAAATAAACAGTTAGAAAAGTTAAACAAGCAAAAAAAATGAACAACATTATGAGGGAAAAATCCACGCTATGTCACTGTCAGATCCAGAAAATACAGAGAAGCAGCTGTAAGCAAAGAAATTCTTGCAGAATTTCATCAACAACTCTCTGCAAAAAGAATCAAGTAACTCTGCACAGCTTTCAATTCTAGATAAAAGCCAACCAGGGCAGAATTTTCATTGATTTATGCTCATTGCTCTTATACCCTCGTTACCTGAGAATAGAGAAAGAAGGCAGCTATTACTAACTTTATTTCTTTCAAGGGCTTATCTGTATACTCTCATGCAGAAGAATAACATTATTTTCCCCAATGGCTTATGTTGGAGTGTCACAGCCAGCTGTATTCATTTGCATTACATTCAACACCTGAGCACCTTTCAGAAAGTACTTTTTAATCATCTTAGTTTCTTTATCTTTAACCTCAGGTTCTGAAAACTGAAAAAGAGAGGAAGGTTCAGAGTATGAGTGTGTAAAAAGACTCCTAGAAGATCTATGCTGGATGTGCTGTCTCTTCCCCCAGAAGCCTGCAGGAGTCTGTCTCAGGGCAGTGTCAATCACGATTCCCAGGTAGGTGGTAGGCCAGAGGTGTTTTCAACTGAAGAGAGGTTGTAGAATAGCTCTGACAGAGTCATGAAATCCAATGTAGGCTTTAATTCAGTCCTATATTCCCCCTCTACAAACAGCTGAACAGAAAGATAGTTAAATGTGTGTTTAAACATATTTTTGAACCGAGCCTAAGGAAAAGTTGTGAGTGAGAGCAATCTGCTTTACAAACTTCCAAAGTGAAATCTTTGTGAACGCTGAATGTCATAGCAGCTAACTTATTTCTTGGAGTATGTTATAAAATCTGAATGAGCTATACCCAGGCAAGAACAAAATGCAAATCATTGTAAACTATGTTCTACTTAGACTTCAGAAACAGACGCCTCTATTTGGGATTATTCTCCACTGGATCCAAAAAGTTGTCATTCATTTCAGTGATGATCTCATCTGCTCTAAACTCCTTTGATACTGAATAAAATTTAAGCTCATCCTAATGTAGACCTCTAAGAAAGAGCATATGAATAATGCACTGAAAGTGCTTATTTCTGTCTAATATAAAGACAGCAGTGGACTCAGATACACATGTCAATATATTGTAGATACGTCTAGTCACAGAAGATTTATTTCACTCAGTCTAGGAAAATTTGAAATGTTTGAGTCCTGTTTCTATAAATACTTAATATGTTTTTTCTTCCTTTGATATGTACATTGATCTTCTCTGGAAACAATATATAGATTAAGAATGAAATATGGTAGGGAGACAATATACACAGAATTCTCAAAAAATCCAGTAAAACTAAAGGATTGAGCAACAGTCCTGCACTCGCAGAAATATACTTTTTAAGGAAGAAAATTAAAAAGATCATAGAAGTGTTAGCTGGAAGAGACCCCTGGATTCTGTAGTCCAATCTACTCTGATTGGGACACTTGCTGTCTCTAGGTCTGGTTGGTGGTGGCTTTGTCTAGCTGAGGCTTGAAAGCTTCCACGGAATTGTGACGTGCAAAGGAGCTTCTAAGAAGAGTTTAAATTACCAATGAAAAAAATAATTGTGGCTGCTAATAATAAAAGAATAAAAACATGTTAATATATATCAAGAACAAAACCACTGCAGTAATGGGAAGGATCATTTACCATTTGTTGATGCAGAAAAGACATTAGTGCTAGCTAGGTTAAGCTAGAATGGTTGGTATTTTCATGAAGCTAGATGATATTTTCACATTATGTAATATTAATAAAATATGCCAAGAGTAACTACTCAGAATATTAAAAAACAATTACTAAAGTTAAATCTGCTGGAAGACAATGACACGTCAGAGTCTTTTAAAAATACATAAACTAGCGACATCTCCAAGCCTTTAATATTTATAAACTTGCAGAACACAGTGTAAATGCCAAGCAGAGCTATCTTTCAAAAAAAATAAAACTGTCTTTTAAGAAGTATTATCTTTTAAAAAAAAAAACACCGGCAAAAACCACAGGCCAGTTAGTTACAGTCTTTGCAAAATCTTGGGAGGTCTCATAGAAATGCAATTTGTAGACAACTAAAAGATGTCAACAGAGTTGATATAAATCAGCATATATTCATAAAATCTCAGCAAACAAACAAGCTATTATTTTTTTCAGAGACTGCAAACTATTTCAAGAAGCCCTTCAATTTCATTTATTTTATTTCAATTTCTAAATATATAGAGCAGAAGCTTCCCACTCCATGCATGCATGGCTTTCCAAAAATCTAAACCAGAGATTACTGGATAACTACAGTGAACCGTAAGAAAATCTGGTACCTTATTATGCAATCATATTTCACATATATACTTTTGGCATACGTGTGCACACACATACACATGCAGAGAGATGCATGCACTTAAGTTTTCAGTCAGCCTACCAAACAGAGAAGCACAGCAATCTAAGCTATAATGGTTATGTGGATGAGAATCTAAAAAACCCTCCAAATCTTTATATTTCTATAATGAAGACACTGTTTAAACAGATACTTTTCTCTGATTTCTCAAGGAGACATAACTATTTGTGAAGTGATGATTTTTGTATAGTGTGAGAGGACACTACACTCTTAGTGTTATTCAGAGTATTTTTGTAAAATGAATTAACTGTTTTTTCTGCTAGAAAATATGCAGTAGTATGACCTGTAATGCTAGAAGCCTCAATTTTCTCCCATTATCCACAATGGGAAAGAGATACAATAATTAGTATTCACCACTACATTTAACTGAATTATTAGGATAATGAAATAATGAAACAGCATCGAGGCTTCAGGCATTTGCCTTTGCAGGAAAGCAGTCACTGTAGACTCCCTATTAGTCAATAATGGGGAAAAAAATCCAGAAATACAGAGAGAAAGATTCAGCCCAATTGAGATCTCATTCACCCTCTAAAAGTGCCTATTTCTATCTATTAATACAGTAAGTGTCTAAAGGAATAGGCTTTTGGTTTAGGTGATTGAGTTAGATGCCTAAAGTTATGACAGCTGAACATGAGCCTAAGCATCCAGGTAATCCTTATTATACCAAAAATGAATTTGACATGAGCTGTGCTTTGAAGGTGCTTTTAATACAGCTCTTCTTATGCAGTGTTTGTTCAGTTTTATTTAGACAGAAGGCACAGTTTGATATAGTGTCGTCTTGAGTTTTACTATAGTTTAATATTCACATTTTTTTAAAAGCATGTGACAGACATTTCCTTTACCTGTTCTTTGACTGGAGTGTTGACATTTGACAGACACTGCTGGCAGACAGCCAGAAAGGATTTCACAGTTTTCCTCAATACCAACAAGTCCTCCTAGAATGAGCATTAAAGAGGGATAATATATAAATATTAATAAAAGGTTGCTAGGAAAAAGTAAAATAAAAAGATGGTCATAATTTCATACATTCAATCCTATAAACTAGCCACACAAAAAAGGCCATGAAAAAACATGCTATTCATAAAGCACAGAGTAAAACAAGTCATTAATTTTCAGAGAAATGACCCAAAGTTTCCCTGTTAATAAAAATAACAACAATAATAATAACAACAACAACAACAATAATACATTCCTGAGTTAAACTGTCTGTATTTTATATTGAATGTAAATTATAAATTTTTCAGAACAAAAAGTTTAATACATCAAGGTAAGTCTACCTGGTGGTTTAAAAAGAATTCTGTACAATAAATCAACATGATCAAAAAAGTAAAATACCAATGAATGTCTCAAGTTCAACAAAAACATTATCCTAACTGCCCACAGACATGGAAAATGTGAAGGCAAATCACAGAAATCTGATGAGTTATGGAAGGAGAGAGGTTTGTTGATCTGGAGAAAAAAGGATTTGTGGGTGGAAAACATAAATGACTGACTGTTCTTCATCACCTGGATCTAGAGACAACTGATGTGTATTTTAAAGGTGGGTACCTGAAGTGGCAGGTTCATAAGAATACAGCAAGTAGCCACATGGAAACAGCAAATCAATTATAGAAGCAAAAGAACCCTCCTATGTGAAAAGCTAGGACTGCCTCTTTCGTAACCAAGAAACATACTGAAAATGCACACAGCTTCTTGGCGCAAACTAAAATAGTTACTCTGTTTTACAGTAGTGATAAACCAAGAAATCACAAGGACTTTGTGTTAGTTTCCAGTTTTGTGAAAAGGACTAGCTTTGTCAGCATTGGTTCATAGATTTTGCTACTCTGCATTGCTCTGGTGGTACAACAAACGCTTCTGCCCCATCTGCTCCTGCCTGCCATAGCACGTGTCTCCCAGCACTCTGATCTCCTCCCATGCCACCAGCAGTTCTGCCAGGGCCCCGCAGATGACACCATTTCTCAAATGCACCTGGGACCATTGCTTGAAAGACCTTTCCCTTCCCAGTTTTCACCATCACTGGTTTCATGTAAAGAAGGGATTGTGACAGCTGTTAACTCACACTGAGACTGCTGGCCTACTGCTCCTGCAGACTTTCCTCCGTGATACCTCTGTCAGCTTTCAGATGGAAGACACGGTGCCCAACAGAACAACATCCAACCTAAATCTAAAGAATCTACATATTGTAGATGTCACATTTTCCTTGCTAAAAATTCCAATTTTTAATTAAGCTGGCTGTTCAGTCCATGTGTCTCATTTCTGGTTTTAGCTTTTCTTACTGCTTCCTATCATAAGTTCTTGTTATTCTTTGTTTACTGAAAAGCCTTTTTGTGGTCCATATGTTCTTCCTGTACTGGTTCACAACAGAAGGCAGGTCTGCAAGCATGCTGAAGCACCCCAAGTGTTCCTAAATCTCTGAATCTCTTATAATTTTCAATAGAGTGAGCGTGATTTTTCTGATATGGACACTGAAGGTCTATGAGCTACCCTACCCTCCTATTCCTAATAAATTTTTCTCTGATAATATAGCCAAGGATGCCTCGTGCCACTGCATTACCCTGACATTACATAATCTGTAAGACAGCTCTGCTCTATTCTAAGCCACAACTTTCCACTGATGAGCCTTCTTGTTCCCAGATTGTTCTGCCTTCCATTTGGCAGCATTACAATGACTCTTTGTTAATTGTATTTTGTTTACCAATTGATCTACATCATCCACATTTTAAATGTCTTCACTTTACCTTCCCTGATGATTCGTAAAAATAATCAGTTTTTAGCAGAGAACGGATCTCTCCTGGAATACATCAGAAGTTATCCCATTGTGTGATTATTTCCCACTTACAACTTTTTTTGAATATATTAATCAGCTTTGAGCTACTGAATATGAATTACATTAAATTCACGTATTCACCTGAAATGCAACGTGGTACTAATGTCTTACAGAAACTGGTATTTCAACTTGTTTCCTTATCAGTCAAAAATGCAATCTTCTCAAGAACAAACTTATGTGTTCCTTCCAGGCTTATCTCTTGGCCATGTTCATTCTACCCTTCAGCCTTGTACTGACTGTGTTTTCTAGCAGCCAGTCCAAGATTTTACCTAGGACTGATGCCAGGCTTATCAGTTCACTGTGACATAATCATCTGATTTACACCTTTAAACATTGGGATTACAATCACTTTAATAACTTCCTACTTTCTATCACAATTCTCTTCCATTTAAACATTAACAAATTCAACAGATAAACTAAAACCTATGAAAAATCCTATATAAATGTTAAAAAGTGACTGAGTATGTTTCCCATTTTGCTTTCTGTCAAAGAATGAGTAACACGTAGGCACACATTTATATTATACTCTCTCTTGATAGCATGACAAAGATTCATTTTGAAGAGCTACAGACAGCAAAAGAAAACCCAACTGCACAGTGCAACAGAGCCATCTGGAACTTTTCTAAATTTGGAAAAATCCCCAGACTACTATAAAGTGGTAATTTTTTTTAAAAAGAGAAAATGGGAAGAAAAAAAAAGAATTAGATTTTCAAGTCTTTTACTATTCTGAGGCGCACAGCCAAGGCTCTTGAGGTGTGATAACCTGATATGCTGGCTTCAGCAGTAAAACTAGTATGAAAAAATTTTACTGTCTTCCTGGTTGCTAGGGTAAAACCATGGGGTCACACTGTGAACTGGATCACTTAAGCAACCCAGGATAAAAATAACCTTTTCTTGAACCATACAGTGTAATATCTTCAAATTTAACTAGTCCACGGCAGGAACAAGAATGAGCTGCTAAAAGCAAGGACTTGTATTGGCTTTGCCACCACCTGTAACCGAACAACTGTGTTCACAAGACTGCTATCTAAAATTCTTCAGCTATTTTCTAGCTTTAAATTGAAGCTTGTTTTTTCTATTGAAGACATTTAGAAATGCTGTGCGTTTGCTAGGTTCATCTACCAAACTCAATGCTTTTCTTCCTATTTGCCCACTGCCTTTCCTCTAAACTACTTATTTGAGGTACTAACTTCCTTCTCCTTGCAACTCCAACTCTTTGATAAACTTTACAACGTTCAAGAGCCACGAGCTTTCAACTCAGCTGTGGAACACAATCCAACCTTTTGCACCTTGCGACTCTTTTCTTCCCTTCGGCATTTTGTGCCCATATAAATATGAAAAGTCACTAAGTCACTATGTTGTTCTTTAAATCCCCTCTACTAACTCCTCTGCCTACTAATCACTTTGTAATAGCTATGCATTTGGCTAGTCTGGCTGCTGCTTATTCAGAACTGTTTCACCTTTGTCTTGCCTCCAAATGTTAGCTCCATTCATGCTTTTGGTTTTTTTACTGTTTTAAGATTTTGGACTCTGTTCTTCTGCAAATATTTCCTTTTCATTTCATACATGTACAGTGTGTAGTAAACTGGTCCCAGGCACCTGGTTTATTGAATACATGAAGAAATCTAGATGGAAACAACAACTGTATAATCCCCCAAGTCTCCTACCTCAACACTGTACTTGCTCCCCAGGATTTACAGACAAGAGAACTCTTGCTGAGAAATTACCAGCTTCCTTCAAAACCATCCTCAAACCCCTTGTCAGGTGAAGAACAGTTCTTCTCCAGGCTACAACAGACTGCTCCCCAAAACTACACAGTATAAACCCCACCCCTGCCACCAGTACTGTGCTGTTTACCACAAAGAGCACTAGTCTGCTTACTGACAGCTCACACAGTCATGGCCTCAACCTCCTCTGAACACATACAAGAGAAAGACCAAAGATTAGAGCATTAGACTATGGATATTTCAAGGCTTACACATTTCACTCTTACCTGCTGCAGCTTTCCTTTTAGTAATCAATTCTTCCTTTCAGATTTTAGACACCAAGTTGACTCCTCACTATGCCCTTTTTTTCACAGGCTTGAAAAAGAGTTTTAAAATAACTCTGCCACAACTCTATGCTGTATTTAAGTTAACTGGTGGAATCTTTGTTACTGGGCAGAGAATTTGGACTTCCTTACTATTTCAAATAATCAGTAATTATCACCCTTCTATTAAAACGTCTTTGAAACTTTTTAATGCTGATATCAATTCCTTAAGCTCTATCATCAAAATTGGAATCTACAAATGATATTACACAGTGTGGGGGAATCTGCAGAGCACCCTCTTAGTAACAGCCTCAATAAATGACAGCTGATATGACAAGAACATGAGTGCAACAGTGTCTGTGAACAAAATACAAAAACTACCTGTTCTAAGGGGGTATTTGCCTAAAAATTGATAATGCTAAGAGGAAAGCTAACAATGAATTTGCTTAAAATGACCAGATTAAACAGTAACCAGGAGATTGCCAAGAAACTTTTGAGAAAAGGAGGAGTCACCTTGTAAAGAAGTATAAAAGCAGCATGAAAACACGTGATTAAGGAGAGGAACCTTGGGGTGGAACAGAGCAGCAGTCAAACCAAGTCCGACACACCAACACTGCAACCACTGCCTAGGCCTGGTGGCACATCCTCCCTGCTGGAAGCCCTAAGTAGCCTGCATCCATCTGAAGGATTGTCAGTATGGGGTGCAACATGCAGGACCCCACATCTCCAGCACATATTTGTGACTGTGGAGTCCTTTGTGGGTGTGGGTACACATGAAGCTGGAGCATCCACATATCCAACAGCAGCCACATATAAGCAGGGGAGCTCATGCTCCCAAAAGAAGGGCAATGGGCTTGTACATCACATTTCCTTTGAGAGTGAGGGTGTGCACATGTAACTCTAAATTATGTGTGTGTCTTGGGGAGGGGATTAGAGTAACTTATGAACAGTTACAGAAGGGTAGTTCAAAATTTGTAGGTGTTCATTAGCATTATAAAAGTGTCTAGTATTCTGGTTTACCTGCTGTATAGCTGATACTTATCCTGGAGATGTGTTGTGCTGACTGCAGGTTAATTATGTGTTGTTAATAAATCAATGAGCTGACTTGATCCGAATTTCATTTAAACCACAAGAGTCAAACAATTTTTCCCTGCCACACATGTAAAGCCTATAGACCAACACACCTAGCCTCATGTAGTCAGCCATAATCCAAAAAATACCCAACAGCTGTAACATAAAGTATCTCTCAGAAAGCAATAAATGTGCCCTGGGCTTGGGCATAATGCCCAGGGAAGTTTCCAAAAAAGGGCAATCCTCTTAGGAGAGTGCTGTATTTTTGGAATAGCCGTCTGAACACTAGCTAAAGATTAACTTCATTCCAAAAAGATTCTGTTCCCAATTGTATACCCCTTGTTGTCATGTATCTCTACCCTAGAACCCATACACAAAATTATTAAGTAATTTTGAACTCAAAGAACTCACTTTGAAAGAAATCTTACCAGAACCACCCATCCCACCTGCAAACTCCCTACAATAAAATCTACACCTAATGGATGCAGAGCATACCCGATGAAGAAATGTAAAACTTGACAATATATGCCCACTACTACCAAACTAAATACTTCCTTCCACAGAAACATTAACACCCTTGAATGCTGTACTTAAAATTCCAAAATGTTAATATACTTTATCCTGTGCATTGAATGCCTACATGGTAACTAACTAGGTGAAACAGAGCAGCTACTATTTGCCAGCATTAACTCACACAATTGACCCAGCTGGCAGCAGGTGAACATTTCTTACAAATCAATCCCTCCATCTCTGATCTCTCACAGCCTGGATGCTCAAGGGAAATCTAAAAAATCATCTTCTAAACACGAGCCTGGGAACAAAAATTCATAAATCTAAGAGATACAGAAAAACAAGGACTCAAGATTAGTTTTATGACATATTATAAATTCCCTTCTCTCCTTTAGTCTTTTCATCTTTCATCTTCCTTCTCTTCCCCGCTGTCCAGCTCCTACTTCCCTCCTAGTAACAGTCTTAACACCTCACCTTCTCCTGCTCCCACCCCCCTATAGGTACCAATGAGCTTTTCCTTTTGTTTTAGAGACAGTTTACCTGATCTGTATCTAAATAGAAACGAAGCAATTGTTCTCAACTTGTATTTTGCTTTGTAGTCTTCTGCTTTTATTTCAAACCTGAAAGGCTTGTGTGTCCAAAAGCCTCTCTAATTTTTACAGCTATATCCATTGGTCTACTAAAGATATCACTTCAGCCTACAAACCATCACCTCCCTCTGTCCTTAGATCATTACAGCCACAGCAAAGTAACACTAGAAAGCTGGATGGACCTACATATTAAAACACTGTGTCAGAAATGTTCCTGTAAAAGCCTGAATACTTCAAAAATGCTCATTAAATGCTCTAGTTTTCATTTTGAGATGCTTGTGTTAATTCCTTTTTCTTCCCATACATCATACTTTAGAAGTGATCCCCTTTAATGTCCGCTAACTTATACGCCTGCATTATGGCTTATAAAAAGCCACCATGGGCAAAATGATCTCCTAATGGATTAAATGATAGATATACTGCAGATGAGGTTTATTTTCACAGTGAACAAACTAGAGTGGAAAGTTTGATAGAAAAAACCCACACAGACAAAAATGCTACAACCACACCAGGTTTGCGAATTTCTTTTTACCCTGTTTCTGTTGTGAGCATAGCTGAGGTTGCTGGCCAGGTATGAAGAGCTGAAGGGCATTAATGCAGTGCTCCACTTGAACTAAGCATGCAGCAGACTCATTATTTTCGTAGGGGGTGGGGTGAAACCCCAAACAGTAAGTTAGTAACAACTCTCTAGGCTAGAGTAATTATGATTTTCAATGGGGATTCCAGACGCAGAACTGACTTGTACTTCAAAAGGTTATTTTTGATGGAGCTTTCATAGTTCCTTCCATTCCCATGAATTACATTATGACTAATATGAACCAGAGTATTAGAAATACATGAAAGATCAAGGCTATTCTGCATTCATCTCATAAATCAATGTCTCATACAAATGTATCGTATTTCAAAAATTAGGCAAAGCCATACTAAGCTTGTCCACAAGAAAAACCCAGCCACTGAAATAAATAAAGGTCTTTTTCAGTTTAACTGGACCATCACAGTAATATTGCAAACAACAGTCCACATTAATACTTTGACACCAAAATGCAAGGCTTCTGACCAGGTTCTATGCAGATAGATGCTGTATGTGTTAGTCACTACCTGTAGTTTATGGTAAGTATGTTTCTTTTGCTATAATTTAGACACAAGAAAACATGAAACTTTTTTCCAGCAATGCTGACAGCTATCACTCTGCACCATCTATGTTAAACTGCAGCAATTTACTGCATTTAATTAAAAAAAATGGAGAAATGCAGTGAAGGGAGATGAGAATCTTACCGAACACTCTGTGTCTCGGCATTTGCACCCAGAGCAAGGCAAGACTGGGCATTGCTGCTCAACGGGCCCAGCAAGTAGGAGAACAGAGTTGTTGGGCATCTTCAGGAGTGGGTAAGACACCTAGCAAGACCCAATAGTCAAGAGCACATGGGGAAAAATGTAATAAAGGTGCTGAAGACAGTGTCCAGGCTTGGATAGTCAACCAGGTGCTCGAATTGCACTTGCTTTAAGTGCTTGATTCCTCATACCCAAGTCACTCACTACACAGGTAACCAGCAGTCCAGTTTTCCTTACCAGGGAAGCATTAGAATGAGATTTGGTGTTTTGGTTTTGTGGACTTAAGGGCTGAAGCAATGTATGGCCTCCTGCATTTACTGTTAGTTACTTAGCTCCTTCTGTCAAAGTGAAATTTCCCCCTAAAGACAATAATGCTGCTGGCTAGGAGGACTCAGATACTTTATTGTGATGAGATTCTGAGTTCATTTAAAACAAATGGGATGTATTCAGTTTTCTCAGTTATAAGGAGTCAATATGTAATAATTATATACTACCAGCATGCTAAAGAGAAAGAAGCTAAAGCAGCTGAGAGGGGCACATGGGAACAAAAGCCAGAATAAAGAATACCAATTATTCTTTTTTTCTAGTAGCTATTTTTAAATGTCAATATATGTCATTATCAAAACAACTCAAAGGATTTACACTGTATTTTTATGTGCATAAAATGCTTATTTTAACAGTACTTTAGTATAGCATCTTTTTCTTTTTGATGCTGATGGGGAAGTACACTTACTACTTCAGTTTTCATACCATTTTAATTTGATGTACTACTTAGAAAAAGCCCTAAAAAGACAGGATGTTGACGTCTGATTGAGAGAAGAGCTAAAGAAAGGTCCTGGAAAAGCTAAGTATAACAAACAAGTTACATGTAACATTGTCCTTACTGCATTACACTTGCGTGCACTTTTTATTAGTAATTGTCACTGCTAGTAACCTTATTTTTATATTTAGCCACATAAAAGATGCAAAGTAAGCAAGGTAAATACACATAAATACTAAGCTATCTGTGGTGTACTGATCAACAGCATTGCTTACACCTATTAGGTAAGCATTGTCAACATTACTTATCCATTCATGCAAACTGCTGTACTCGCAATAAAGTGCATTAAGTATCTTCAGCAATAAAAATCTAAAAACCATGTAGTATAAACTCCTGATAAAGACAAGCTTCCGCTGTTTGTATAGCTTGTTTAGACATATGCATGATGTTAAATAGACCCTGAAATATCAAATAAATCAAAACACCAACATTTTATATCTGTTTCACAATGACATAAAATGACGGTATGGTGGGTGGAGTTAAAGAGAATCAGGTCTAATGCCTTTTTAGGCAAGTTGTGTTTCCTCAGTAAAAGCTGTATGATCAAATGCCTACTTACTTTGGAAGGGGAGCCTTCAGTGATTTTCACCAGCTGCCAGAGAATAGAGTAGTGGGAACACTGCAGTGCCTGAACAACTATCTGTAACAGAGGGAACACAAAGAATCCCAGGACATTGGAAATATCAAGCATATCAGTAAAGTGCGTGTAAAATTTAGAATGCACTTTGGGGAGAAGAAATAGGAGCAGTTCTTAGGTGGCACTTTCCGTTTTCAAGGGTATTAAGTTTTTCTTTAGTCAGTTTGGTGCAATAAAAAAACCAGCCTACTACAGGTGAAAAAATACTATGTAAATGCTGGGAAACAGAACAGAACACTGTGCATTAGAGTACAGCAAGAGGTGATGTCACAGCATGACAGAAGTACAACCCAACATCTACATATCTCAGTTCAAAAGCATCTGTTTAAATACCTCTAAATATGACTTCACTAGTAAAACAGTCTGGAAATTTGTTCCATTGTCAAATAAATGTGTAGCCCAATTTCTAAAAAAAGGGAGAAAATACAAATTTTCTCACGGAGAAGACTAGGCTCATATTTATGGTGCCCATAAAAGCATCCACGGTGTCTTTTTAAAATTTCAAATCTATATTAGGTGCTAAAAATGTCAAAATCTTTTTGGCTTGAAGATGCTTCCAACACTTTGTGGTTCTGTGCAGAATAAATCCAGTTTGTAACAGCTCTGATCACAAAATACTTTTTTGGAAAGATATCACTAAAGACACTACTATTTCTTTTCAGTGAACTCCTTCTAGTGGACTGGGGGAAGAAATACTGAGGAGAGTTCAGATTTCAGAACGTTTTTCCTAAGATCTTACAGAAGTATTTGGGGAGCCATATCATTGTCAAACTCAGATACTGAAGATGGCTGGTAGTTGCATGGACATTTTTTATCTGCTGGCGCCCTCCTTCCAGGTAGCACAATTCCAGTGTTAAGTAGCAACTGCAGAGAGAGGAGAAGGTCCCACAGCTTAAAGCCATGACTTTCACATGGCATGTGGCATGCATCCTCCATATGGTCCTTTTTAGAAAATACTTATACAGAACTTAATGAGAAATTTTTTTTCCTAAATGAAGTTGAGTTAGAATTAACAACTGGCTTCTAATTGAAATCAAATTATACCTTAAAATGTGCTGAAATGCTGGAGTAGGCAGTCTGCAGTTTAAACTGGAATCCTGGGAGAATCTGAAATGGTCCCTGTGCTCATCCATGAGAAACTAAAACCAAACTAAGAGGAAACAAAGTCCAAGATGTGTCCACTAAAAGAACTCTACTGGAAAGGCTGGCCAGCATCCCTGCTAAATGTTCTTCTTGTTTTCTGGTTTTCATAAGCTTCCATCTTACCTTCAATGCATAATAATCGTTTGTGATAATTCTAATTATAGCCAAGGTTTACAAATGTTGGGTTTCAGTGTAAACATCATGACTTATGCATTGCTTTTCACAGCCAGGAACATTAGTTACTCCTTACTTTACAGATGAGAAAGGTGAGGCAAGTAGCAAAAATATCACAGAATCCAAGATTTTCCACCTCCTAGACAGTGCCTCACTACAATGTACATTTCATTCAAAACTCTCTGTTTTTCGTAAATAACTGAAGTCTAGTGCATTAAGCTTTTGAATTTCTCTACAGCTAGACTCTTTAAAACTTTGAATCCCCAAATGATGCAGTGCAGGTGTTGCTAACTGTACCTGTTCTGGCATAGCTCCATGTTCAATTCCAGTTCTTAGTAATCTGTAGCAGTTACTGAACAGATCCCATTTTGTGAGATCATGCGCACTAGAACGAGAGGTAATAAAGAGAGATTAGTTGTGTTCCTCAAAACTCCACATCACAGCGAGAATATATAGTCTGACCTGGCAGCTCAGTGAGCTTTAGTATTTTCGCAAAGCTGAGACAATACAGCCTGCTGACAAAGCAGCTGCACAATTAGTTCACACCATGCTAAAAGCAGAAGTTAGGCTTTCTGATAATTGAGGAAAAATGTTTTACTACATGGGATTTTTGTAGGGAGGAGATAAACTCTCTGCGTACCATAAATCTTTAAAGGTTACTTAAGTGCAGCTACAAGCTCCTTCTCAGTGTTGCCTCTGAACTGTCTTTCCTCTTTGGTTCTAAACAGTGACAGAACTCCAGAAGGCACTTCTCTGGCATTGCGGCAGAAACTATGGCCAAACTCTAGCAATATATAGTGAATGAAAAATGGCTTTAAGCAAAATGAAGTTACATTTTCTTCTGCCGTATCATTTAGAGAAAAATAATACACATTATCACTAGGTATTAAATATCCCAAAATATCTAAATTAAGACAGCATGATATACATGTACATGAGACCAAGATGGTGGTTGCCATTCCCTGTTCATTGTTTCACATTTCAGTTGTACCAACCTGGTTCTCCAGCGAGAGGAATACAAATGAGATTAGCAACATATATTGTACAGTTTTACAGACCTCAATAGCTTATGATATAGCTTTTTAAAAACAGAACTGAGAAATACAGAAGAAATTACAAAACACCAGGTTGCCTGAAAGACAAAAATTCTCTCTCACAAAAAAATTTAGGTTTAACACATTTTTGTGCAGTGGAATTAAACCGAGATAATTTGAAACAGTTTATAATATGTTTATAAAAGAGCAAGCCACCTCAGAATAATCAGAAACTGGCGTGATTAAAATACTCACCTGGAAGAAGGGATACTCAGACTGAATTGGCAAATCTAAATAAGATAAAGCAGTCTCTTGCATCTTGCTCCCTTTCATCTCAGCACCTTGATCACCAAGATATGCTCACTTTTCCCACCCATTAGTTTCTGCCCTGCTTGGGAGCTGCCTGACTTTTTAAAAATAATTTACTACCCTGCTTAGCCAGAAAGAATAATTCTCTAGTTCTGAAACAGACAGAAGTTGAACTCAAGACTGGGAATGCCTAGATCCTATTGAAACCCCTAGTATGAAATGTTTCCCAGTCTGGAGCATGTAAGCCCTGGAAAACCTCACTGATAAAAAGTTCCACAGAAAACATAAAAATTAATGCCATTGTGCTGACAGCAAATGAAGTATGCACTCTAGGGTTGTGTCATTAAGCCAAGGTGCATCTTGACTTCTAATTCAAATCCATGAATAGAACAATAGGAAAACCTTAAAAAAAGAAAAAGGAAACAAAAATGTAAAGATACTCCCTCTGCCTTAGATTCTGGATGATTTTTGAAGTAAGAAAATAAAATGTTTCATAGATAAATTATAGGCTGTCAGAGAACTGCCTTTGACTAGTGAAATTAAGCACATAGATGCTGCTTCAGCAAATCACAGGGTTGCTAGCAAGGCAGAGTTGTACCTCCTTAATTACAGCGCTGTAATTAAAGCAGTAAAAATCTCCTTGGTATGCAGAGGCAGATATCAGCATAGATTATCCTACAGAGAATACAAAGGAAAAACTATCTCACTTCTGCCTTTTCATTTCAGAGCCTTCCATGTCAGGCAGCCATCACAGGGGGCATGCCCCACTGCCCTGACAACTGGGGACACCTTAGTTCTTTGCTCTGAGCCTGGCCTTACAGCTGGTCTCAGGAAGAGCTTTTCAGCTTCCAAAGCTGAAAACTTCTAACTATATACAAGTTGCATAGGGCTTTTCAATATAAACCTCCTTAAAGAAGAGCCTCCACATTAAATTTAGGTGTATTCTGGTATATCTTCATTTCTTTTGAAGTATTTGGCAATCAAAACGATAGTTATAAAGGTACCTTGGACACAATACAATTCTCCACAGAGGTTCAGATTGACATAGAGGCTCCTAGAATGAAAATTCACATAGCACAGAATTTTCCCTTAGTCCCTTCCATGTCAGAGGGTCTTCATGGATTACAGAAAACAAGGCCCAACATTTCTACAAAGGTTTCTTTTCATCCCTATAGATAGCACTGTCTGCTGGGGCATGCTTCTGCCAGGAAGTAGTCAGATGGTGTAAAGGTACCAGTTCCACAGCGTTTCTGAAAGTGTGGCAAGAAGCAGCTTAGAAAACTTTCTTTTTGAAGAAGTGATCTCTCCACCCACAAAACTGTCTCTCTTTAAAGAGACACAAAGTGAGAGAAGTTGTACCTTGGGCTTTGAACAGCTGTGCTAGATACAGTCTAACTTCTCTACTGAGGTTTCATTTGTCATCACTTCTACTTCTTCTGGATATAACAAACTTCCGAGTAACTCAGTCTGAAGGATGTACTGGTCAACTACTGGAAAAAAGGTTAAGCAAAGGGTTTCTATACCAGGAAGAGAAGATCTGCTGGTCTGACCATGAATTTACCTATCTGGGAAGTGTCCTGACTGATCATGCTTAGACTGATAAAAACATGTTGTGTATCTGGAGAGTTACTATAGCCACTGCAGGCTTATGAAGTCAGTGTGGAGGCAGGAAGGAATCAAATTCCGTACCATATTTGAGGACTTCTGGACAATGACACTAACAATCCTGATTCCTAAATGTGAAACAATGTTCTATATACAAGACAGCATCAAAGGGCACATCCAGAGTAACGGAGGTGATGCTTGAGAGTCATGTGTTTTGCACTGAATTAACTGAAGTAATTAAATAAGAAATGCTGATATTTTGCAGCATACAAACTGCTACAGCACTGATGTGTTATTGTTGTGGTTTAACCCCAGCCAGCAACTAAGCACCACGCAGCCGCTCACCCACTCCCCCCGCCAACCAGTGGGATGGGGGAGAAAATCGGGAAAAGAAGTAAAACTCGTGGGTTGAGATAAGAACAGTTTAATAGAACAGAAGACACTAATAATGATAATAACAACACTAATAAAATGACAACAGCAATAATAAAAGGATTGGAATGTACAAATGATGCGCAGTGCAATTGCTCACTACCCGCCGACTGACACCCAGCTAGTCCCCCAGCGGCAATTCCCCGCCCCCACTCCCCAGTTCCTATACTAGATGGGACGTCCCATGGTATGGAATACCCTGTTGGCCAGTTTGGGTCAGGTACCCTGGCTGTGTCCTGTGCCAACTTCTTGTGCCCCTCCAGCTTTCTTGCTGGAGAAAGAAGCTGAAAAATCCTTGACTTTAGACTAAACACTACTGAGCAACAACTGAAAACATCAGTGTTATCAACATTCTTCTCATACTGAACTCAAAACATAGCACCATACCAGCTACTAGGAAGACAGTTAACTCTATCCCAGCTGAAACCAGGACAGTTATGTGTGAACGCTCAGTTGAATTGGGCTGGAGTCAGTATAGAAAAATTGTCTTCATGTACTTAAGGACAGAAAAAAATGCTATAAATATCAGTGAGACCCTGGCAAAAAAGAAGCCCATGTATATAGTCCAGGTATTCTATTTAGAAGACTTCAAGAAAATTTATTATTATATTCTGAAAACGTGGAAGGAAAGAGCATAATAATGAATTTGACTTGTATTGGAATACTGATATCTTTCTTTGACGAAAAGACATTAATTAAAAAGTGTGCTGTGAGGCCTTTGTTGCCATGACCCTCTCAGAAAAAGGATTAGCTCAGGCTTGGGAAATCTCAGCATAGAAACTTTTTGGTCTGGAAGGCTTTTCTGATAATCCCCTACCATGTTTTTTTTCCACCTCGCTGGGCTTCTTTTTCCTAAAATATGAAGCAGCAGCAACTACCAAGGAAACACAAGCACAGGTAAGTTTCTCTCACTGGAAGAAGAGAGGGACTTGTTTCTTTTCAAAGCTCCACAATGATTTATCAGTGCACATTTAGAAGATCTGAAAGGTATCAGTTGTTAGCCTGCAATTTAAACTTCTTCCATTGATTTAATTTCTTTTGGCTCCCAGCTGATGACAGACAATGACAGTATCAGACAACAGCCACCGTTCTTTAAGATGAGAATGCTCAATGCAAGTTTTGAATTGAAGAACCTAATCTCATAGCTCGAAGTTTGGCAAAAATTCTGTCTTGAATGGTATGATTGTTTCTTTTCACAAAGAAATCACATCAGACGTAACATTCAGTAATGAAAAGACTTCATTACTTCTTTATATGCAAGCAGTTATTAATTAGAAATTCCCACTGCACTATAATCATAAATAACAAATCAGCTGAGAAATGGTAAACAGCTGCTCTTCAGCTCTTTAGCTTTGATTCTTTTATCTTTCCTATTTTTTGAAGGTGAAGGTAGATGTCCCTGCCCCCGATTTGTGTGTTATTCTGCAAGGCTTTCTTTATAGTCTGAATTTACTCTCTAGAGATTTGGAACCCTACAGGAAAAAATATATATGGGAGATGCTCAGAAAAGCCTTAAGACCTGTGCTTTTTTGGATGTGAACTATAGCTTTCACCAGTCCTCTCAGGAAAGGCAGAAGTGGCTCCAGTGTGTTACCACGGAGACTGAAAACCTAATTTGCACATGTGTCAGTCTGCTCAGTCTGCTGCACTACGAAAATTAGTAACGATTTAATGATCCCTGTGGGACTCTTGTT
The DNA here is from genome assembly GCF_900496995.4 of Aquila chrysaetos chrysaetos. Lineage (NCBI taxonomy): Eukaryota > Metazoa > Chordata > Aves > Accipitriformes > Accipitridae > Aquila > Aquila chrysaetos. Next base: position 27,798,039 of record NC_044013.1, on the reverse strand, counting down.
GAATGGAAACAAAGAGTAGATATTTCAGAACTATGTCATACAATGATCCAATGCAGAATTCAGGATAAGTAAAGACTAAGCATAGAAAGAAAAGAGAAATGAAATCACTAAAACCAATTTGTATAAATGAGGTGGCAGAAGCAAGGTCCTCTCATATCTTGTGACAAGGAAGAAATGATTTCTGGCTCTCAGCCATCTGCATATGAAGCTTTCTTACATGCTGACCAGGGGCAATTACTTCCTACAGTTGATAGGAGGGGAAGATTAGGTCTTTGCGCTATGCTCCAAAATTCAGAGTTCAGGTGAAATTTTCCAGGTTGCTCTACAGTTATGAGGGTGCCTGTAGGTGTAACTGAGAGCAGCAGGACCCTGAAGAGCTGCTGACTGGTTCCACTGAGCTGGTTCATACTTAGTGAAGGAGTTTCTGTGCAATCCACACAGTTAGACTTTGCCAACAATTCAACTCAAAAATATTCTTGGCATATTCAAGGCCACGTTGGATGGGACTTTGAGAAACCTGGTCTAGTGGAAGGTGTCCCTGCCCATGGCAGAGGGGTTGGAACTGGATGATCTTTAAGGTCCCTTGCAACCCAAACCATTCTATGATTATCTGATTTCTGCAGGAAGAGAACGCAAAGTCCAGACTCTCACCATAAACTTTATTATTATTACTACTACTTATTTCTGTAATTTTGAGGAGAAATACCTCAAAAGCCTTGAGAAACAGAGAAACAACTTCCTCCAGGGCTCCCCTAAGCTGAGGCTCAAAGCACAGATTTGGCCTGCATCCACTGGTGCCAGAGATAAGAAGTGTTCCTTGTGCACTGACTGTCTGTCATGCAGGGGAGTATGACTTTTAGTAAGGCACTCATAGGTGTAAAAGCATTTAGTGCAAGGGATGGTATGCCACTTGCAAATCACACCTGTAAAAGTAATGGCATTAACTAAGCAAGGACCCAGATTAGTGCAAACAGTTATACTGACAAATACCACTAATCATTCATCAATCACCATTTCATATTTCAGGCCATATATTTTCTCATTTCTTAACACTAGACATCAACGGATACTCGCTGAAATGATAAAATCAACATAGTAAATTTTTGAGGGGAAAAAAAATCACCTACTTGTGAAAAGAGGTTAACCTCTTTAATGTGGAGAGCACATTGTATATGTCATCATCATCAGCTTCTTCTCCCTGAAAATGAAAGGATATCCATTAAGAGAGTTCAGCAATCCAGCAAAGTACATTACTGCATCAGGAGGAGCAGATTTCTTTGAGGGTTTATGTTGACATCAAAACTGACTCCAAATTTTCCAATTACTCTTATTGCAGAATCTAGATAAAAGTAGTAGTAGTAATAATAATAATAAAAATAACTACTGCATAGCACTAGGAAATAAGCAAGATCATCTGACAATATTCAGCAGTATCACTGTGTTAATACTCAAACCACTATCCTCTAGCAGTAGAAATCATTCCCAAGAATAAAATCTGACTTCTACCTTATTTTACAAAAAGGACTGAACCATCAGCTTTAACCATCAGCTGATGAACGCGCTACCAGAATAAAGCCAAATGCTTTCCTTGCTCCACGCCAGAAACCTGCAGATGTCAACATCTAGTTTTTTTTAAAATGATCAGTGGGGAAATTTCTTTCTTTTCATATTCTTCATTGCTGTTCACTGTGTTACACACAGTAATGCATGACAATCACATTATGTGCACAGACTGACATACATTCAGAACTGGATGGAAGGGTTTGTTGTTTTTTGGTTTTTGTTTTTTTTTTAATTTAGGTTTTGCAAATCTGGGGAAACAACAGTCCAAGAATAAATATTGCACAATTCAATCAAAACTTTTCATTCAAATTTTTTATTTTTCTTTCTGGCATTTTAAAATATCATTATTCTAATACTTATGCAAACTAAACAGCAAATTCTCTTAGTGAAACAAGTGGAATTAAGGTACTTCCAAAACTTAATTTTTCAGCAACTTTCTGAAACAGGAAACGCACTTACAACAACTCTTCTCCATTTCATTTTGAAAATTTTTTTTTCCATCTAAAAGCCTAACAATTAAGACATTTTCCTGTCTTCAGATGCTATTGTCAATCAATGTTTCTCTCATTATCAAACTAGTGGGAAGCCATAAAGCAGTGGGATACTTGCTTGGGTACAAGCATGCACATTTTTGAATTCAAAATGATTAAACAGACTTATTAAAATTAATTATTTTACCAAGTATCACCCAGCAAAGAATATCACAAAGGCCAAAATTTTAAACCCTTGCTACCGCTGTTCTCTTTCTTGCTTTCTCCTACTTTTGTCTTGGTTTTGTCTCCACATCTTTCTCTATATCACGTCTGACCTCCACACTCCCTTTTCCTTAGGGATCTAAACCTCTTAATTCTTCATTTCTCATATGACTTTCAGAGACAGCTTTTCTCTGAAATCCTCAGTCCCCAGCCCTCTCTCATGCAAGCAAATACACACAAAGATCATAAGCCCTTGCTTCCATTTCTCTACTCCTTCCCAAGCTGGGTAAAGGAAGGGGATACATCAGAAGTATTTTGGTATCACTGGCCCACGTTCCTTCATGAGCCCAGTCTTTGTTCTCTGCCCAGTAGTCTCAGTGCATCCTTCAGGGCTTTTCACACTGTAGTACTGTATAAAGAGAAGCCGCCTGCAAAGAGAAGTGAAGGGAAATGGAGTGGGAATAAGCAGTTACTGACTTCCGAATTCAACAGCAGTCAGTAATAAAGGAAAATTGCAGGAAAAAAAGTTTTTCTCCCTTAGTTCATTTCTCCTGAGAAGACTGGTGGGAAGTCATTTATGAATCCCAGCATCTCATTGCTCTCACCTGATTCCCCCTGTGTAAAAGGTGAGGCCGGAGGGATCTTTCAAGCAGTGTCAGAAAGGGAGAGGTCAGGACTGCAGACCCGTACACTGTACCTAAAATATAGAGCGTGTTTTCTGAACAATCTCAACATTCATGTATCCCTAGTCTAAAACAGCTGGACCTAAATGCTTTGCTGGCATAACTGATCTGAAATGTGGGCTGGGGCTGGAAGAGAGGTAGATTTCCAATCCCCTTTCATCTTTACTGCTTGGAGTGTTGAAAGATGGTTCTTTGAGGCCCAGAGACGCCACTGCCTAGGGAAGAGGACTCCCTAAGAAGGGCTTGTGAAAACAAACAGCTAGGGACTGTGAGGTAGCAAAGGGAAGGACAGCACTGGATCTCCTCAGATCAGATAATCCAAGAACAAGAGGACTGATGCTATAGTAAACCCAACTCTACACTAACTGGACTGCTGGCTTCCAGAAGGGTATGTGGATGACAGAAAAGGAACTGACAGAACTAGATGACTGGTTCTTGTCTCAACTCCTCTTCAAAACTGCTGTGTGGAGGAGAATGGGTGAGTCAGAGAAAGAGCAGCTGCTGTACAGCAGGACGAATCTAAGTATTCCTGTATTTGCTAACTGAATTTGGGATTATGGTTCAAAAATTATCTGTGGGTGTCTCAGTAATACTAATAAAATGGTGAGTGGATCTCTTCTTGGGTGAAACTATCCAGGGAACAGAATACCACCTCAGAACCCTTGAATGGATCCACGGATGAATAATGTCTATACAGGTGAACAGTGTGGAAACTTCAAGGGGGCTCTTCCAAAAAAGCTGCATGTCCTTAGACAGACCTAATTTCTGTTACACTGGCTGTTACACAACTGTCTCCAGAGAAAACAAACATGGCATTTACTTTGGAGAAGTCTGAAGATAAAACTAAGAGAAAAAGCTGAAAGAAGCCATTTTCATAATGTCTTACGACAAGACAGTATAACAGAAATGGCAAGTCAGTGTCAAAGAACTGGGATTCCACTTGCTTCTTGGTCTGATTCTTGAAAAAACCCATACGCACTTTCTTCCATCTCGAGGCGAGACAGTGTGAATGAAATGCTTTTTGCTGATCTGAGCTTGGCTGTGGAGACATAAGTTGAAGATTCTCCAAGAGCCAGGTTATGAGAAACAACATAGGAGATTTGTCCCTGCATATAGACCCAGACTGAACCTTGGTGTTGGATATGCGGATAGTGAAAAACGTGAGGACCTCACCAGAGTTCCTAAACCTCTGTCAGTGGGTACCAATGGAAAGAGCGAAAGCCAGTTGATCAGTTGCTGGGCATCTGGTGTAGAGAACTCGGCTGGTTCTGAAGCTGGATTTTTGTGCTGGGAGTCAAACTTTAGCCCTTTTTGCTACCCAAGTCAGCAACACATTCCCCAAGGTTTTTGTCTTAGAGTTTTTCGACCTGTTGGCCAGAGGTGAGGAACTTCAAAAATCCATGGCTCTTAAAACAGACGGCGAAGACATATAATGTGGCATTAGCTGAAAGGATTCCCTTGCCACACACAGATGGGCAGAGATGTAGCACAAATTCTGGAATGTCTTTTCAGGTTCAGCTCAGAAGTTTCTGAGAAAGTACATATAAAATGGCAGACAGGTAGACAGCAAAGTAAATGTATTCTATCAAAGAATGTACAGTGGCGCACTAACTCCTCTGGGTTGTGGAGTGCCTGCTTCCTGCATGCACTGCCTTTTTTACTCACATACATTCCTACAGCAACAGAAAAATTTTTATTTACTCTGCAATGTGACAAGGCATATACACAGTATGCCTGTATGTGGCATATTACTTAACAATAGAAAAAACTTATTTTCTTTAATAGGCAATTCTAAAATAGAGACTGTAGCTTAGCTTTCTACAAATGTACATATAAAATTAAAGGTATCTGCCACAGTGCAGTGCATGACTAGAATTGAAGAAAAAGATCTATGCAGCCCTTAAATTATGTTTAAAAAGCATGAGAATTACAACAAATTAAGTAGTGCTACACAAAGTTAAACTGATGTAAAGCAAGAAAAAATGAGTAAAGTTTCTATTCTTATTTAATGTATTGTGTCTTATGCATGTTGAAGGATAAATTCTTAGAAGTAAATCCCAGGTACCTCCAGGTTTTAGACCTGGATCTTTATTTCATTCTTTCCAGAGCTCTTTCAATATGCCATTATAAATATTTTACTAAATCCTCTCTTCCATTCAAGACATAATCCAATCTTGATTCTGCTGCCTGTATATCCATTTGGGACTACTGGAATCACCAGAAGCATTAATGTGTAAATGCACTTTTCTCTGCATTTTTCATCAGCTTTCACCCATTCATCCTTTTAATTTCTTATGTGGGCTGTTTAAATACTAGACTAAATATTCAGAAGTAGGATTGTCCCATGGTTTTTGTTTTACAGCATCAATGCTTTGCAGGCTTAATGGGTAGTCCAAGGGATTTTCTACATGGAGAAATAGCTCCAAATAATTATGAAATAGTTGCTGCTGCACTACGTCTTCAGATTGATAATTTAATGATTTGGTAAGAATGTTTTTCTGCAGTTTATCATAGCATATTTTAGGTAGTCTAACTAAATGCATTTTAAGAATACAAACCTCCTGCAGCAGATCCTCTACAGAATGGTTGAATCGATCCACAAATTCATCAATAAGTTGGCTATGGGCTATGTCAACTCTGTTCTGGATTGTATATTCTTCACTACAGAGTATGCTGTAGGTTTTGCTGCAGGCTTCGAGAACATCTGATTCCACATGCTTTTCCACAACAAACTTAATCTGTTTCAGTAAGGCATCCAGATGCTGTAGATCAGAAAAGAAGTTCAGCTTTCACCTTACCTGAACAATGAAACTCAAAGAAAAAGTCATTCAAAGAATACACCAAATGAAGGTTAGATCATTAATATGCCGAATGAAGGCACAGTACTGTGTGACTAGGATAGTAATCAGATACTTGAAAGCAACCAGACTTCTTGCCCAATGTACTATACCTTTTCCATTCTGCCCGTGCTATAGATTTCCAGATCAAAATACTGTGGGATTTGCAGGAGATTTGCAACCTTCTCGGCATCAGCAGAATACTAGAACATCATTGAAACAAAACAAAAAAATAGTGATGTAAAATAAACACCTACACTACAGAATGAAAAAGTTTAAAGACAGTTGTAAATACCAGTGAGAGATTGATTTTCTTGAAAATTGTACCTTTGATAGCAACATAGGAAGTGCAATAATGAAATGCTCAGTTAATTTATTTCTGTCATCTATCTGAGTTTTTCTTTCCTTTGCTGTCAAGACCTGCAAGTGAGCAAAAATAACTACAGTAAATACAATTTCTGCATATAGCATTCATTAATCTTTCTAAAGTTTGTATTACAAACAAAAATACATGCAAGTGTATTTTTAATAAATCAAAAGAGGAGGGAATAAAAAACTCAAACACATTTGGACTGAAGAGTGATTAAATGGGAGGACCATGTGTCCTAAGAAGCCGTGATTGAAAAGGAAAATATCATATCATCCAGCATGATATTGTCTCAACACATCAACATTTTTTTAGGATTGAATTCAAATATAACCCAAGTCAGTGGAAGTTTTGCTATTGCTTCCAAGCAAATTGAGCTCTGGCTTTCACACATTAAACAAAGTGTTAATGTAAGACCTCAGGGCGAACTGAAATATAATTAAGAAAACCAAAACCAAACCACACTGTAACAGTGATTTTCATTAGCAGATTCATGGCCTCATCTCTAAACTGGAATGTAATTCTCAGTGAGAACATACATCCAAGTTCACAGAACTCATTTACAAATTTCAGTGAAGATATACTGAAGCTACTAATGCTGTCATAGCAAAACCACCTTGAAACAGTGAATAGAGAGACAATAATCAAAACAGCATGCTTCATAAAAGCTTAGATCTGGCTTCTTGGCTTCAGAAAAGGAGAGAATACTTTTGAAAACAAATAATGATAATAAAAAACTCAAGTTAGCTAATGATTTATGTATAGCAAAGCTGCCAGACTGCACAATAAGGGTTACAAGCTAAAGTCAGAGAAGAAACTATTTCACAAGAAGGTGAGTGCATAATTAGAAATCTGCTCCCATTTCAACTCAGAGAATATGCTAGCGAGATCATGAGAACATGACAAACCTCTACTGACAAGTCAGAGATCCCTGCAGTTACCATCCCACAACTCATGATCTAACTGAAAAGAAGCAAAAGCTAAATGTCATACCTACATCTCTGTAAGTGAGGAGGAACAGCTGGAAACAAAACACATGCTTGGATGACAGGTAGCCTATTGTGTCAGCAGGAATCCAAAACAACCATGAAGCAAAGGGGAATAGATGTGTAACCAAGGTAAGAAACCACTTCCATAGTACATGACAGACAGCTGGATACATACAGCAGCAACCGCAATTCCTGTACCAACCAGCAGTGCAGCACCACCTGTGCCAGCAAAAGCTGCTAGCTCATCGGAAGGCAACACAAATGCAGCTACCAAGTCAGGCTCCCACCCCCTAACAACCCAGTCATATTCTGGTGGCCAAAAATCGCTATTCCGTGGTGCTATGAATTAATCTGGGTCCCTAGGATGATCTTGAGGCTCTTTTGATCATCCTTCAGAAGGCAAAATTCATTTTACTGAAGTATTTTCTTTACCTTTGAAGAAATACAGACACTGAAAAATCTAAGACTAAGCAATTTGCTGAACTTAAGTGAACAGAACTGTAGATCTCTTGAGATAGAAAAAATACCTGGAAAGCTAATATGGTGCTCCAAACAGAAAACACAAACATTAAAATTTTTGTTGAATTTAAAGGTTGCTTTGTTTGCTAGAACAGTTTGCAGCTAAAGACAAAACACGGTTAAGTTCTGCTTACAATACAGTTTTGGTAACACAGGATAATACATGCTTGTGTAAATTTGAGTAAGTGCTTTCATAGATTCGCCCCTGAAATGTTTTACTAAACTAGGAATTTCTTAGAATGTACTTTATAAATTAAGGTACACAAAGCATGTTTAAATTGATGGTTTCGCAGAGCTTTTCCTGGGATGCTGTTTCTGGACACAAGGCTAATCTACTTTTGGCACATAAAAATTAAGAAGCTAAGTAACTGCATTTAGTTTAGCAATAGAGAATACTAAATCTATCTCTAGATTTCACCTTCATTAAGTCTGTGCCTTTCTTTAATAAACTAGCTGTGATTATTCAGAGCAGAACCTAACAGAAGTATCAAATGTTCACATGGGTTTACTTCATTTTAGCCTAACCTAAATAAAAGGGGGACTACCAAAAATCAGGGAAATACATTTGGAAAGCTGAGACCCTGTATTTATGGAGAATACAGCTGAAAGCCTGTTGCTCACCCTGACCCTGTGACTTATACTGAAATGCTTAAAAGTGCATGCCCAGCCTTAGGAATGGACTTCTGCTGATCCCCAAACAGTCACAATAAAATAAATGAAAGAGGCAGCTAGATTGCAATATGGCCAGAATGTCAAATTCTTGAATTTTTAGGGCACTCAGTGGAAGAGGCCAGAGAGGATGGATACGTAAAACCACAGATGTATTCAGGTTGGTCCTGGTCCCACCTCTCCTGCTCAAAGTAGAGCCAGCTCAGGGGTCAGACCAGGGTGCTCAGGGCTTTGTCCAGTCAAGTCTTGAAAACTGCCAAGGATGAAAACAGCACAAACTCTCAGCTTCTGTTCCAGTGCTTAACTACTCTCATGATGAAGATACTGTTGGCTTTTTCTACAAATTTTACATCCATATTAGCAGCACATTCCTTTTTATGGAAGACAGAGGTCATCTTGTTCTGCTCCTGAGCTCTACACTTCCAATTCTTATCTAGATTTAACATTAAGGGCTGTAGATGTGGGTACATTACAAGTATAAGCCAGGGGTATGATAAAAAGAACATCTGAAAAATAATTTTAAAAGATTTTCATGCTGTAAATTTACATTACTTAACTTGGCAATGCAAAGCCCAAAATCAATCAAACAAACAAAAACCCAAACATGTCCAGAAATAGAATTTCTACTATTTTTCTTCAAAAATGTTCACATGAAACAGGAAACACCAATTATAAAATCTAACTTAAAAGTGTCAAAATGTGGCATTGTAGACAAATATTTTATGTTACCATAGTAACACACAGAGGTTTGAGCCACCTACTGCAGTACCACTTACTCTCTTGCCAGTGCCTCTGCCTACTGGAGGATGTGCTTCAGCAGCTTGTCTGATTGTACACACCATCAACTCAATAAGAGCACTCTCCTGCCGGTCAGACATTGCTATGGAGGGAAAAAACCAAGTAACATCAGTTCTGATGTGTGTGCAAGACATCTCAAAGAAGACAAATCTGTGAACACAGTTGTAAAACACAGGGAATAGAGAACAACAGAGATGATGTCATTTTGTCCCATTTATAAAACCAAGGCTTTCTTGCTTGCTCTTTGAATTACCATTCACATCATCTCAAAATGGATACAGCGGAACTGAAAGAAGACTGGAGAAATGTAGTCTGGAAAAAGGTTGAATGAAGGGGAATATAACAAAGATTTACAAAATAAAGAGTGTCATGGAGGATGGAGAGCGACTGACTATTCACTGGCACTTCCTCATAAAATAGTCTCACAGTCATGAAGTGTTATTTCTGTTCTTTGGGAAGTACTTCTTGTCACATCTGGAGGATCAAACCCCACTAGGCTACGCAGAAACAAAGAACCAAAGTGCCTAATTTCCTAAGGAAATTACCACATAAATACAATTGTAGCAGGTAGATACCAAAAGGTCAGATTTTGAAACACTGAGATGATGAGCACATCATGCTAGGAGCAGTAAGAGTACATTGTTTTTTCAACCACCTAACCCCTGCAGAGGTCCCTGAAGCAGGAGAATCCTCAAGGATTATAAAGGATCTTGAATGATGCTCGTTACCATTAGGCACTCTTTGCCACCAACCTCCCTGTCTACCTTGTGCACACAGATCTATTATTAGTGAAAGGAGATTTGAAACTAATGGCAAAAGAATCGCCTTATTTTTTACCCTCTTGAGAATTCATTAGGTTTTAACATTGTCTGGAAAAGCCCCATATTTAATTAACACCAGCTGAAGTGATTGTTTATTCAAAATTGTATTAGCTATTGAATTTATTGAAATCATAGAATCATAGAATCATTTAGGTTGGAAAAGACCTTCAAGATCATCGAGTCCAACCATCATCCATGCCCACTAAACCATGTCCTGGAGTACCCTGTCCACTCGCTTTTTGAATATCTCCAGGGATGGTGACTCAATCACTTCCCTGGGCAGCCCATTCCAATGCCTGACAACCCTCTCAGTTAAAAAATTTTTCCTAATACCTAACCTAAATCTCCCTTGCCTCAACTTGAGGCCATCTCCTCTTGTCCTATCTCCAGCCACCTGACAGAAGAGACCAGCACCCACCTCACTACAACCTCCTTTCAGGTAGTTGTAGAGAGCAATAAGGTCTCCCCTCAGCCTCCTCTTCTCCAGACTAAACAGCCCCAGCTCCCTCAGCAGCTCCTCATGAGACTTGTGCTCCAGGCCCCTCACCAACTTGGTTGCCCTTCTCTGAACACATTCCAGCACCTCAATGTCTTTCCTGTAGTGAGGGGCCCAAAACTGAACACAGTACTCCAGGTGCAGCCTCACCAGTGCTGAGTACAGGGGAACAACCACCTCCCTGCTCCTGCTGGCCACACTGTTTCTGATGCAGGCCAGGATGCCGTTGGCCTTCTTGGCCACCTGGGCACACTGCTGGCTCATATTCAGCCGGCTGTCAACCAGCACCCCCAGGTCTTTCTCTGCCAGGCAGCTTTCCAGCCACTCTTCCCCAAGCCTGTAGCGCTGCATGGGGTCGCTGTGACCGAAGTGCAGGACCCGGCACTTGGCCTTGTTGAACTTCATACAATTGGCCTCAGCCCATCCATCCAGCCTGTCCAGATCCCTCTGTAGAGCCTTCCTACCCTCGAGCAGATCGACCCTGCCTCCCAACTTGGTGTCATCTGCAAACTTGCTGAGGGTGCACTCAATCCCCTCAACCAGATGGTTGATAAAGATATTAAACAGAACCAGCCCCAAGACTGAGCCCTGGGGAACACCACTTGTGACCCGCCACCAACTGGATTTAAATCCATTCACCACAACACTCTGGGCTTGTCCATCCAGCCAGTTTTTTACCCAGCAAAGAGTATCCTTGTCTAAGCCATGAGCCGCCAGTTTCTCAAGGAGTATGCCATGAGAGACAGTGTCAAAGGCCTTACTGAAGTCCAGGTAGAGAACACCCACAGCCTTTCCCTCATCCACTAGGCAGGTCACCTGGTCATAGAAGGAGATCAGGTTGGTCAAGCAGGACCTGCCTTTCGTAAACCCATGCTGACTGGGCCTGAACCCCTTCTTAGCCTGGACTTGCCATGTGAGTGCTCTCAAGACAAACTGTTCCATAATCTTCCCCGGTACCGAGGTCAGGCTGACAGGCCTGTAGTTCCCCGGATCCTCCCTCCGACCCTTCTTATAAATGGGAGTCACATTGGCAAGCCTCCAGTCCTCTGGGACCTCCCCTGTTGACGAGGAACACTGACCGATGATAGAGAGTGGCTTGGCAAGGACCTCTGCCAGTTCCCTCAGTACTCTTGGATGGATCCCATCAGGTCCCACAGATTTCTGAGTGTCCAGGTGGTGTAGTAAGTCCTTAACTAATTCCTCCTGGATTAAGGGGGGTATGTTATGCTCTTCATCCTTACCTTCCAGCTCAAGGGGTGGAGTACCCTGAGGATGACTGGACTCACTATTAAAGACTGAGGCAAAGAAGGCATTAAGTACCTTGGCCTTTTCCTCATCTTTGGTGGCAATGTTCCCTTCTGTATCCATTAAAGGAAAGATATTCTTGGGATTCTTTTTACTGTTAACATATTTGTAAAAACATTTTTCGTTGTCCCTTACGATAGTGGCCAGATTTAGTTCTAGCTGAGCTTTTGCCTTTCTAATTTTCTCTCTGTATGATCTAACAAGATCCCTGTACTCCTCCCAAGTTGCCCGCTCTTTCCTCCAGAGATGATAAACTCTCCTTTTTTTATTGAGTCCTAGCAAAAGCTCCCCATTCAGCCTGGCCGGTTGTTTTCCTCGGCGGTTCGACTTGTGGCACATGGGAATAGCCTGGTCCTGAGCCATTAAGATTTCCTTCTTAAAGAATGTCCATCCCTCCTGGACCCTTTTGCCCTTCAGGACCGTCTCCCAAGGGACTCTCTCAACCAGTGCCTTGAAGAGGCCAAAGTTAGCCCTCCGGAAGTCCACAGTGGTGGTTTTGCTGACCACCTTCTTTGTCTCACCAAGAATTGAAAATTCTATCATTTCATGGTCACTAAGCCCAAGACGGTCTCTGACTATCACACCTCCCACCAATCCTTCCCTGTTCGTAAACAGCAGATCTAGCAAGGCTCCTCCCCTGGTTGGCTCACCCACCAGCTGTGTCAAGAAGTTATCTTCCACACACTCCAGGAACCTCCTAGATTGTTTACTCACTGCTGTGTTGTATTTCCAGCAGATGTCTGGAAAGTTAAAGTCCCCCACAAGGACAAGGGCACACGATTCTGAGACTACTGCCAGCCGCTTGTAGAATGATTCATCCATCTCTTCAACCTGGTCGGGTGGTCTATAACAGACTCCCAGCACAATATCTGTCTTATTGGCTTTCCCTCTCATCCTCACCCATAAGCACTCCACCTTGTCATCAGAATCGTGTAGCTCTATACAGTCAAAACATTCCCTAACATAGAGAGCCACCCCACCACCTCTTCTACCTTGCCTATCCCTTCTGAAGAGCTTGTAGCCATCCATTGCAGCACTCCAGTCATGGGAGTCGTCCCACCATGTTTCCATGATGGCGACTAAGTCGTATCTATCCTGCTGCACAACGGCTTCCAGCTCCTTCTGTTTATTGCCCATACTGCGTGCGTTGGCATAGATGCATTTGAGCTGGGTTATCGAATCCACCCCCAACATCGGCATGCCACCCCCAGGCTCATCTCTGGTGCACCTAGTTTTATCCCTCACCCCTTCGAAATGTTCATGTATACACTAGTTATTCAAACATTCAGACAAGAAGAAGTCCTAGCCTTTAATATTAGGGAACCACAGTACAGCAGACTTCACAAGATGAAAAACAGAGTAAAAAAATGCTGCTTTTGAAGCAAAATGCATTAAAAATGGATTAAACTAAAATCTTCTTCAAATATGCTTTCTAAACAAACCACAACATAAATATCTCTATCATCCACAGTGAAACATCTTTTTAAGGAATAATTAACAATATTGCACAATATCCATAAAGCATAGAGGTTAAACAAATACCTTCTTCTCCTTGGACTGGTTCCTCCAAGAGCAATTCTGTCATACATTCCCAGTCTTTTAACAGTTCTTGAGAGCTCTCCCATAAACTGTCCACCAAATAGGCTGCATGTTCATGCAACTAGAAAATCCAAAGCAATCATCAGTACAGCGTTCTGGTACAAGCAGCAGTTCTTCAACTTTCACAATCATTTGGCCACAGAAGAGTGTCCTGGACATGTACTCTTATGTTAGTTGGAAAGAAAATTCAGTTTGAAACTAACTCTGGAAGGTCTTCTTTCAACTGAATGATGCAACTGCACAACAATGGGGCTATGTTTTAATAGAAAATGGAATAAAACCACATTGAGCTTCTCTTCCATAAAGCAGCTTGTTCGTGAAAAATCTTTCTCAGAGTTTTGATGTAGAAGCCATAAACTTACCTTTCCTCACTTTCTTACTGCATTATAAAAAGGAAAGACAGTGAGACATGACACTAAGAGAGAGTTGTAATATATTCGTTTTGAACAGGCATTTAATTTTCATACATGCTGCTACATGCTCAGAAAACAATAGCAGAAATCCTACTGATTTCAGGGGGTATAGAATTAACACTAACTTTAAGTGCAAAAAAAGTTTTTACGCGAATCAACACAAGTGTTGTAAAGTGAGAAAAATAATCCATAGGCTTCTACTATTTTATAAACTGATCTTTCACCACTGTCAAAAAGTAACAAGCACAATATGCAGTTCTGATTTGCTTGCCAGACATGGGATTGATCCCTCAACTGGTAAACATCTAAGAGTGTAGGGAAGGAGATGTCAGTACATTTACCTCCTCTTCTGTTTTGAACAGCCTTAGGCAAAACATCATGTGTCACAGAGCTTACTGATGCTTGTCACAGGTTTACCTGTGCCCTCTTCTGAATGCACCCTCTCAGATTGCAGTGCTTACATCTTCTAGTCCTATGCAGATGGAAACTTCTAATTCTCTAACTTTTCATTAAAACTGGAGTCATAATATTCTACTTTGTTTCTAACAACTCTCTCAAAAACAGTAATATCAAAAACTGGCCCTGAGAGAAAAGCGACCTCGGGGAGCAGCACATGGCTTGCATGGGAAGGCACTTTGCTGATTATGGCTTTGGGAGCAAAGCTGAGTTCCTTTTCTCCTCAGAAGGATAGACAAGCTTAGCGCTATGTAACTCCCACCCAATTACACACACTCAGATTTAAGGTATTTTCACTGGAAAGTACAGTGATCTATTACAATCCAAGTTTTTAAGAAGCTGGAACTAAAAATACATTCAGATAGCAGACTGAAGGCTCACACAAGTAGTGACATTTCATCCAGGCTTAACTTCTAAGTTTGTAAGGTGTTTCTAAAAAATGTTAACCTTAACACTGTACCTAAATGTCACCCTTCCTTCTCAGCATCTCTGACTGTGTTTCTTTTCATTCTCACAGTCAAGTCTCTTGTTCAAGGCTTCCTAACAATTAAAATACCTGATTGCAATACCTTTCCTTCTGATTTTTATACAGAATATATTACCCTCCCCTCTGTAGAGAAACATTTCTGTCATTCCTTTCTTTCAGTCTTCCTTTGCCACCTATTTATTACCAAATCAAATGTATAATTTTTAAACCTTTCCCCCTCTATCTTCAGAACATCCTGCACCTGACAGTTTATCAAGTTTTCCTCCACTCCACTGCCATTCCCCACTTGAACTACTATGTCTACCACAAACTTCCCATGTATACTATCTCTATAGACGTAAACTATGGGCACAATCTCGTCCTCAATGTGTTCATCAAACACTTAATGTCATCGTATATATGCTTGCAGTCTCCATCCTCTGACGTTTTCAACTGCATAAAGCCCTGAACAACCTCATCTAATCTCACAGCTGACCCTGCTTTGAGCAAATGATTTTACTCCATAAAGAGTTAACTCCAGAGGTATACTCCTTACACGGTTATCTTAAAAAAAGGACCAGTAACATTTCTATTTAGCAATGAAACCTGGCAGCCACCATACTACCAGCAATGCAGTACTGAGTACAGTGGGGACATGCAAGAGCAGAAGAAACCATGAAGAAGATTTTGAGTTGAATTTGCTTGATGGACAAGGAGGTGGGGAGCAGGGTAAAGGGCATACAGTGTTACTGAAATTATGAAAAAAAAAAAAAAAAAAAAAAAAAAAAAAGAAAAGAAAGACAACTTGTTACTTTATGTTGATAAATCACTACTTAAGTTCCAGGTTTTATTAAACATGTAAAGGTTAAAAATGATTTTTTTACCTCGCTTTCAAGAAAGAAAAGAACCAACATTCTAATAAGGTTTCCATTTGGACTATTTCGCCCCCTCCTCTTTGCTAGAGCCTCTTCAGCTTGGGGATCATGTCTGCTGAACAGTCTAAAAATAAGCAAAAGGAGCTATCATGTTTATCAAAACAAATATCATTTCTGCAATAATACGATGAGCATTCATTCTTGATATAGTAGATTTGTTCATAAAACACAGTGAAAGTATCTCAAGTTATTTCTTTCAAGGGAAAGAGGGCATGACCTCTGCCTGTCTGAAGACATGAATTTATCTTCAATACCTTCATGTTCACAGGGATGGAAGAATTTCACACAGGAAGAAAGCTCTCGAAAACCTATTTACATTGAAAGATTTTTCACAGTTTTATATATTTGCATAATTTGTATAGTTTTGCATTTTTAACTTATCAAGTCTTACAATGGTGGTAGCACTTACTCCACTAGTGCCTTAAGAACTAAGGTTGTATCTTCACTGTAGTCATGCTGACTGGGATATGGTATAAACAAACTTGACATCCCATTAAACAACCAACCTCAAGTATCACTAGCAGCATAAATGATAAAGCAAGCCACCGGGCAATTATTTGTTTGTTTGTTTGTTGGGTTTTTTCCAGGTAAATTATACATTCTCCATTGACTTCCCTGATGCATGGCTAATTCCAAAATACTCTCAATGCTCAAATTTGCTAGCCTGAAGAGATCTCAGATGTGTCTACATTACAGTTACAGCAATGATTGTTTTACTTTGAGAATTTTGAAGACTGTTCCTTGCTTTTACCGTGAAACCACAGTCACAAGCAAATTAGAAATATGAAACACAGTATTCTGATTTCACTACTATAATTCATTGAAAAGAGAAGGATGAGTTATACACAAACACATTTTAGTTAGCCATCACCTTTCCCCCCCGCCTGACTTAACAGATAAGAAATGAGCATCTCTGCAGATGCTGAAATATCTTAAAACATCCACCTCAGGATTGAGTCAGTGATCCTCTTTATTATTTGCTCTCCTTTGCTAACTACAGAGAGAAAGTCTAATGACTAGCTTACACATAGAAAGTGATATTTAAATGTATAAAACTAGGCGAGATAAATCTCACCTCAAATGCCTCAGGCAGATTGTAAGTTATTTAAAATGGAGTACCAGCTCTTACGTGTTAGCAGATACCAAGAGAAAATCAGTGTTAGGAATGGGACAATCTTCTCTCAATGCTGTTTACCTTGAGAGACATTTAGAGAACACAGCACAGTATCTCGTTGTAAAGAAAAGTTAGGATAAAGTTTTTTCTTTACACTAAGTACACTAAGGTGCAGATATGTCTTCAAATTCATTTACCTTCAAGGCATTTGTCAAAATTATTTTGTCACATGTTAATTAACAAAGGAATTTCAGTATATATTTTTACAAAGAACCTAACCATTTCCTAAAACATGATGTAGGAAACTAAATGTAACTGAATTTTGTAAATTAACTCCTTGAAACAGGTAATGCCTGATCACAGAGATGAACTCCAGAAATCCACCAATGAAAGCTTACAATTACAGTGTGGACTTTTAAATCACTAATAAACCACAGAAAATTAGAACACTGGCAAAGGAAAACTGATGTTTTTACATTATTTTCTTCTGTTGTGTATCTTGGCATGAAAAATTATATAACCTGCACTCTGATATATTAAAGAACTCTATTGTCACAACCCATGAGGGGAAAAAAGAAAATTACTGCTAAAAGACTTTTAACGGCAAACACTAAAATGAAAAGGTTTACTATTACGTGGTAATGTCATGGTCGTAGTTACTGATGCGGTATGATTCAGATCCATGGAAAAGCTAGCTCATTTCCTTTGGCATAGCGGGTACATGAAAGATGTAACCATGGTGTAATGTATTTTTAGGGGAAGTCAGTGAGTTTAGAAACAAATTTCTTAATTGTTACTACATAAAAACCTCTCAAGTTCACAATTTTGAAATAAACTGCTTTAAAACTTTGTAAAATTGATGATTGCCTATCAGGTAGACCAACAGGGATGTATAGGCCCTATATATATTATTGCAACAGTAATTCAGCAAAAGCTTTAGGATTTAAACCAACTTCAGAGGTTTATGCAGCCTTTGTGTATTTAGCCCTTGAGGAGTTAGGAAAAGTTATCTGAATTCTAGAGCAAGAAAAATGTAAATTCAGTTTCTTGAAGTCTTTAGGTCTTGAATTTAAACAAGATAATAAGTCTCTGTTTAAATTAAACACCTGATTTGCTAAATTGGGATATTTCACTCTTTGCTTCTTTGCCTTTTGATCTTACCTCTACTAGGAACCATTCACAAATCTGGTCTTGTTCCAGGGCAACTGATAACTTACTTTTTGTGAAGGAATTCTCCAGCTGCTACTGCAACAGGCCGGTGTGCTGAATACACCAAGTGATACACATTCTCACAGTCTTCATTTGACAGAGCTTCTTCGCTTCCACTGAAAGAGTCAGAAAGTAACACCTGAACTAAAACAAATGTTTAATTTCAATCCCCTCACCTCCCGTAACTTACTTTTGACAGCTACAAGATTGATTTCCTTCATACAAAATCCTAAATGGTTGAACACTGACTTCAAGGATCTTTGGTTCAATTTCCAAATACAGAGATATTTAAAGGGCCTGTAAGACTGGAAGTTTGTCTGATTTCCCTCTCCCAGTTGTATCTATCTATCTATCTATATAAAAAAAATATTATGAAAAAAATGTCATCACTGCTTACAAATCTTGCCCTGTTCAATTACTTAGACCATCACACTAACTACAATGCATATATTGCAAGATGCCAAACACTGATTATTGATCATTATTAAACTAAAAACCTAGCATGTTACATGAGGAAAATTTAATTGCTTGCTTAAACTTATTTACTTCTATCGCAATGTCTGTTTGCTTTCAAAGCTTTTAATTTTTAAAGTATTCAAATCTGGGACTGGGAAAACCTGCTTCAGCCTCCTGGCCTACTCCATTCTCAGAAGTTAAGTCTTTTCACATGACAGTCCATGTGCTCTTGTGCGCTGTGGGCAGGAGGTGTCTCTCTGCTGGCCTGGAAAGTAGGAAGGCATATTCCCAATTCTAGCTGCTGAAAGGGCCAGGCCAGGTGGATGAAACTGCTTCAGCAATGGGAGAAGGCACAGAAATACTCTGGACACAGGCAGTAGAAAACTAAACCTGATTATGCCACAAAGTGGGGACACAGAACTAGCACTGTGTGTCCACAATCAAATCAACACATAATCACTTTAGGATTGAATTATTGTGTGCATTTAGAATTACAATAATGCTGATACAATAAATTGTCAATCACTTTTACCGTAGTTACTGTGCTGACTAGATACAGACTTCATTTTCAACATCAAGGAACAGAATCTGATCATAGCCTGCTGTGCTGGATAAAAAATGATGAAAAGTTTATTTTCTATAATTATTTATTGACAAGAACAAGCCACCTTTTACCCTTATCTTGGGTAAACAACATAGTTGGGGCTTCTGCAGTTTCCAAGCTCAAGGTAGATTTTGTGTGCAAGTTTTCTGAAACTCAGAAAAACTTCCATTTTTCAGCAATATTCTTGAAAAATGCTATGAGCCATGGAACAATGATATTCCATCAATGCTATCAAAATATCACCACTGTCGGATACAGGGATATTATTTCCCTCTCTGTTCAGTCAGCATTCATCAGAAACATTTATGTATCAGGACTCCATACATCATTTGGGTTCATACTACAAATAATTTTTAATTGGTTATTCCCCATCACGATTGTTCATGACACCTTTTTGGAGTTCCTACCTGACAGAATATTGCTCTGTGCTGTTCAACGTGACCCATATTCTTCTGGTGCTAAATGCATTAGCTATGTTTTCACCATGCAACCAAAGAGAAAACAGGACAGGAAAAAAAAGGCGCACTGGACAATTCCTGACCTAAGATCATACTGTGTTCCCAAACATTGCTAATAATGTAGGGAACAGTTGTGTTCTACATCTCATTTGTGATTGTATTTGTTATATTTGCTTTAAAAATGTAACAGTATGAGATTTCCTTTCTTCCTAATGTTACAAGTCTAATATCTGTAAAGGAGAGTGACTCATAAATAAAAAAAATGAAGTCCAGACTGCTTTACTAAGAGGAAAAGCTAGTCTAATCTTTCATCCAAATTCTGCATGTCCAAGAACGTTCTTCAAAGTGGAGCCACTGGGTATAAAGTATGATGCACAAATTCTATGCATCTGTTTGTAAAACAGATTTTCTTTAACATATGTTTTAATGAATATGTAATAAAAGCTTAGCAGTGGTCCTCCGGCAGCACACTCATAAGGCTGCTGTGGACAGGCTGGTTCAAACAATCAGAGCGTGGGATGATCTTTAGGCTGGATCTTTGCCTCAGGGAAGCCACTGCATCTCTGTAAGAAAAAGTTGGGGGCCTGGAAGCATGTCTCCTCATGCATGGCCAAGTGTTTAAAATTGCAAGCTACCACTGCCACCTCAACATAACCCAAACAAGGGTGCTGAAGTTAGCATCTTTTCCGTGTCAGCTTATTTACCAGATGACTCTCTTTGCAGCTGTGTCAGGTAATCAAATCTCCTAACACTGGATCTTTGCTTAGTTACTGCTAGAGTTATTTTAGCAAATGTAACCCACAGATACTTGCTTTGGGGAGGACAATCATTTTGCCCTTGGCAAAAGTTATAAACACCCTTTGGCATTCTTCCACAACAATGGGTGCTCTAATAGCCTCAATACATCAATAGATTTTTATACTTTGCCTATTGTATTTCCATGAGATGGAATATCTTATTTAGCTTCATGACCATATTATTACGTATTTTGTTTGACTTCATACTAAGGTAAAGTAACAGATTCACGTCATTACATAAGCAAAGAAATCAAGTCAATTAAATATTACTGGCTTAGGTAACTTTCAAAGGGAATATACTGGTTTTGAAAAATACTCACTGAAGTATTAGCGTGACTAATCGAATGGCTTCCACAGCAACATCATATTCCTTATCAAGTGTCATTGATACAATGCGATCCTGAAAAGGAATTTTATTACAGTGACAAAACAGAAACACACAAACAGCTATCAGATGAAGAATTCTATAGATTACAAAATGAATTATCTTGGGGAGAAAGATCATTCAACTAGACACATGAAAGCCCTTTAATATTATTCAACCATTTAATGTACATCTTAGGAAGCTGTATGCTATATGCACAATGGAACAATAGGCAGTTACACAGGAATGAGAACAAGTGCTTAACAAACAGTCCTTATCCTTATATGTTTTACAGAGAACAAGCAAGGAGACTTTGGAATTGAAGCACTGTTCTGGACTGGTCTTACTTAACAGTTCTTTCCTGAAAAGGAATGTACTTGGGTTGGATGACAGCAGAAAAATTGCCCCGCTTCATTCCCCTGAAAACAAATAATTTCAGAGCAATGAATGCTGCATATATGCATATTTGGAAATACTGTGAAGAAAATCACCCCTGAATATATGCATCTGCATATTGCCTATAAAGTTGCGGCCTTCATACCTGGCTACGTCTTAAGGTTTGAAGCTGATCTCAAGAATTACACTACAGACCTTCCACAGGAAAGTGGGAAGTTCTGCGTTTTGGCTTTGTATTTTCCTATACTCTTTCTAGTGGAGACAAACAGACCACTTTCCAATCTAATGTAATGATTTTATAACTTCTAAGGACCCTGTAGTTATGAGAGGTCTCCTTAGGGTTTCTTTCTCCTTAGTTCCAGCTTGCTTACTGGCAACCAAAAATAGATGTGATTAGCGTATGTTGTCCTCCCTATCTCGGGAGAATTTCTACCCATCCATAAAAATGCAATATGTGTTGATGTTTTTTGCTTGACTGATCAATTTAATGACAAGAAATTGGGCCATCTGAAAATAAAACTTGATCCTTCTGGCTTGACCTGCTTCAGGAAGGACTAGGTACTATATGACATTGTGGGATGTGAAAAAATAGAAGTCAGGGACTGGAAAAGAAACAAGGGATGTGTTAGGAAACAACAGTGAAAGTCACCAAGAACAAATCAGGACAAAATAAAGGTGTTCACCTCTTTTCTCTACTATTCCAGGCACTTAAACGCTGAAGGTGAATATCAAGCAACTGATGCTTACTTCAATATTAGATTTTAGGAATATTATGTAAAGAATGCATTGTGGCTGTCTCAAGTGTTACCTTTCAACTAAACTAGGTCTGTAGAGATACATTGTGTCACTATGATTGAATGCACCTCTATAAATCACCATTAAGTTCCTGGGAAATTTGATGCATTTAACTGTTATACCTAGACAGTTTTAGAGACCGTGAGAAGTCCATGAAGAGACTCAAACAGTCAAATAACTTTCCAAACAGGAAATTCTGTGTATGAACAAGAAAAAAAAATTGCTGTCATTTTTTCCTAAGGTCCTGGCCAAGGAACAACTAACAACAACAAAATCAAGAGAAGGAACAGCCAGAGATACTGATCTTAAAAGTTTCAGTGGAATTTCATATACTCCCTCAAAGTATATCTTAAACTCCAGGAGGGAACTAACTGCACATGAAGGAATAAGCACACAAGTATAAAACTCCTACATCTCTGAAAAAAGCCTGGAAAGGAAGGGATCTTCTCTCCTGCCTACAGAGCAAGAGGCACTCTGAATTTGGAGTCATTTTGGACTTTGAAACCAACTGATGCAACAATGTTTTCTTATCCAAAAAGACTGTTCTTGCCTCTCAATTTTCCCCAGAAACATCAGGCTTAAAATAAACAGTGTGGATGCATCATTTCTTATTTTCAGCCTTGGTGCCAGCATCTCTGTGAGATGGCACCTGCCAGGCAGGCACCAAGATCCTTGAAAATGAGACCTGAACACCTAATGCCTCTGGAAGGTGTAACTTGTGTGGTTTAGTAAGTTACAAACCCCAGCTGCTCAATCTGCTTTGACAAACGTTTCCTGTACTACTGTACAGTGGTAGAATAGGACACAGGCTTCTATATATAACTTGAAATATTAATTTTCACTGTCTATGAAGATCAGTTTGCAGTTATGTATTAGGCTGTGCACAAGGCTGGCTGAAGAGCAAATCTATCTCCTTTTGCCTCTCAGGCCATGCAGACAGTACTCTCCTGCAAAGGGTCAGGGATGAGGGACAGGAATTAAATGGATGCACCTAAATCTGCTGGTGTCTTGACTTTGACACTGACTGCAAAAGAGCTAATTCACATCTTTCCCATACGGCTTCAGTTAATGTTTGTATTAGACAGGAATTCTTGATGGAAAACAAGTCTCCTCTTTGATGGACAAAACTGTTTTTGACAGACAAAGCTTATTTTCTAGCATATCACCTACACAAACAAATGTTGGAAAGAACACACGTCTTTCCGTTGGAGAAGTGACATTATCAGATCCTTGTCACAGCTATCTGGAAGGTGGTGAAATATTAACACCCCAGTACAAGTCATTCTGGATCAAATTAATTTATACTTTGAACAGCTTAGAAGATCTCTAGAGAGATTTCTCTTGACAGTTTGAATGGATTGAGCTGAATACCAGCTGAACTGTGCAGGTCGATTGAAGTCTGATGAGGAAATACAAATAAGCAGCATTTAGGTCAATTATTTTTCAGGGGGTGGTGGTAGAGCTTGTGGTGGCGAGACATTTAAGTAATGTATCACAGATTCAAAAACCATTAATTTGAAATCCTGGTGCCAAAGGCTGCACCCTTGTCAGCACAGCTGTAAATCCAAGTGCAGGCATTTGGGCAGTGCCAGCTTTTTGTTGTCTTGATGTGGCTGGAAACTGAAGCTGATAAACCATCATGTTAAACATATCTGTTCTCTAGGCTCACAGAGACTTTGAACTCACTTTTACTCTAATTTATGTCATAATGATACAGATTTCTGTAGTAAAAACAGCTTTAATAGAACAGAAGAAAGACAAGGAATCCTAACAGGGTTCCCTTTTGTCTGAATCTTTTTGACAGAAATGAAAATTCCTTGTGCCATTCTAAACCAAGAAGAAATGCACAGGCTAACCTAACTTCTTCTAACAAAGAAAATTGTCTATACCCTGAAAAAGCCAGGAGGAAATATTTAGAGGTTTCATGTTCCTGTAGTTTTTTGAAGTACATTTCTGAGTAACTATTTCTCAAAGTGCCTCCAATCATCTTGAAAAGTTTTGCTGATGGATGGAACAGGTTCAGATTCCAAGCAGCATTTTCTCTTACAAATTATAGGAGGCTGAGAGAAGCATCCAGCACATTTTCTAGTAAAGAGAAGCAGATATAGAGACCATGAGAGTTTTAGTGGCCTATTTCAAAATAAATCGAATTACAGAAGGAGCAAATATAAATAAATCTGTAAGTCTGCACAGATAGAACAAGAAAAGCAGCAGGGTTGGAGGGTTCTTTTTTCTCGAGAGTTAACCAGTATTTCTGGTTGTCCTGAGGTGATAAGCAGACTTATGGAGGCATTACAGAAGTAGTCTGAGGTCTGAACCTGTTTGCCAGGTACTCTTCGATGACAAGAAACTTGTCTTTACTGCAATAGTCCCAGAAACTGACTTTATAACATTAGAAGAATACAGGTGCTCAAGTGATCTCACAAAATGATCTAGTTTCATCTCCTACTTTAAAGTCAACCGTACCAAGTTCATTCCTGACAGATATTTATTTAACCTCCATTTGAGATTTTTAAGGGCAGACTATTAATAAAGAGTCTGTTCTATTATATAACTATCATTTTGGACAAAAAGCCTTCCTTAGTGGCTAGACTTTACTGCAGTTTAAGCATCTTTTTTCTCCATCTCAAGTGAATGCAGTAAAAGGCTGATTACCATTATGTTTTTATGCATCATTTACATACAGGGAAGATATGACAAGTTTTCTATATTTTGTGCTTTCCTAGATCAAACTGGAAGAGTTAATATTAACTGCAATGACAGACAAAACCAGTGAAGCAATATAAAATCTACAGTGAGAAATACAGTAGGTATTTATGAGTATTTAAATCTCTACTTCTTTTCTAAAGAGAATTTTTCTTCAGCATTATAATAATGATTTAAATGAAAATAGATCAGTCATCTCCACTTCTCTTCTACACAGAATTTGGCATCAGCATTATAATAATTATTTAAACGAAAATAAATAAAATTAGTCTTTCCTTGGGGGTTCTCCAGAACACAAAAGCGATGGTAAAAGGTGCCAACTGACATGGTGACAGTGCCTGAAAGCTTTCTTCGCAGAGCATCCAAACAGAAACAATGATGGTATTTCTATACTCATCTCTCCAGATACTTCACTTGTGAAGTAAAGCAGTCGTGCCACAAAGTGAATTAACAGCAACATTCTCATCAAGATATTAAACAAAAAGTCAGTGTGTTTGTGCTAGTAAGAAACTCCATGAATTATACTACTCCAGTACTTATCTCCTAAACAGGACAATTATGCTCAGGGGTTTGTCTAAAAGCACAATGTAAACTCCTGTTGTGCAGCAAGGTATTTCACTGTGTAGAATATCGTGATGCAGATCAAAGTACCTCTTCCTCCAAACACAAGCACATATTCAACTAAAAAGCTGTCTTATAAACAATCTTTTGTTACAGGCTGTTACTTTTAGATGTATTTTAGATTGTGTGAAACACCCAGTACACGTCCTTACAAGTCAATAAATCTAAAATTAAATAAGTACAAGCAGACTGAATAATGACAATATATAAACTATCAATAACACAAACAGATAAATAATCATCCTGGCCAAGCCTGACAAATCTTACAAGATAAACACTGTAAGATGAATTCAGCTTAATCTCAGCATTCAGTAATACAGTTTTACTACTGCAGTTACAAGCCTTGTCACAAACAAATGAGTTTATTTTTGCATTTAATATACATGACTCAAAGACCGCAACAGGATGAGATAGATGATACTTTTATTTTCTGTACTCCTTCCAAAAATTGTATTTCCTCTTACCTTGAATCTATTAGTGAACAGCTCCAGTTTTGGAAATAACTCTCTGTTGGTATACAGACTCTGAAGAGCTTTCAAACACTTCAACCTCACTTCACCTTGCTAAATAAAACACACTAAGATTAGCTGATAGAATACCCTAATCAAATGCACATGAATATTAAATAATATCATACTGTAATGTGTTTAATGTACATTTAAAATTTTATGCAAATGAATTACCAAAGCCAATTTGCAATTCAGCTAAAACCCAAAAGCCACATGCAGCTGCCTACATACAATGTTAAATTTTCTCCCTATTTGCATATATAAAGGATTTAATGTGCTATCACTTAAATGTCTATTACTGTTTTCCTTTCAAGTAACTCCACAAAAAGATAAAGAATGTAGCAAGTAAATACAAAATAAAGATGTATGATCTCAAGGTGGTTGGTGAAGACAGTGTGGCTATTTATCTTTAGGAAAGAGACTACAGGTAACTTCTGCCTGATATCTGGTGTTTATAATCAATGCACAAGTGTTCAAAATGACTGAGCATGGGCTGCATGTAGCCCACTCAAGCAACTCAGTCGTCTCCAAGCATTGTCTTTCCTTCTCCCAGGGACAGAAGGAGTACATACTGGATTTATTATTCTGAAATTTCCTACATCCCATCTCTCATAGGACAGGCACATGTTGAAGGATGCAAAAGGCCCGAGACCCTCCAGTGGGGAGCAGGCTGCTGCCACAAGAACAACACATCTAAGCCACAGCCTGAGGAGCCCTTGGGAAGAATAGCAACTTGTGTCTGTCTGTCTGAGTTGTTCTGATGGCAGCAGCACATTCCCAGCTGCTCCTTAGATGGGGTTTGCTTTGATCTGGTGGGCTGTAGGCAGGAAATGTGGGTGTCACCAGACAGTGCCTATGGATCAAGGTTTGTCACCTGTAGGAACAGCTTCATTTCTGAGCCTGTCTATTCTACAATCAAGTCTGTATTTAAAAAACTGCTCAAGCTAAAAACTGAAAGAACATTCAGAGACTGACATAAAAACAGAACCTAAAAATAATTTTTTTAAGTTTCTTTCCTCCTTCCCACTTATTTCAAAAATTGAAATAGAAGATAAAAGAAGGACAGAAGTTGAAAGGAGGATTATCAGAAGAACTTTTCCTTGAAGAACTATTGTTCCTAAGAAATCATCTCCTTGTATGTGTGAGGGAGTCTCTGAGCACTCATGCTCTCTTCTAGGGAACTTTTTGACTACCGTTGCAGAGAAAGTCAATGAGATGAAAGTTAAGTTTAAAGGACCTATCATAAGATCTTTCAAGGCACAGAAAAGAACTTTCTTGAAGAAAAATTTTATATGGATGTGATCAACTGCTAAAAAAGCACAGAGGAATGCTGTTTGTCATTCTTCTTTTAATGGTACCTGTGTTGCAGTACCAGAAACGGTGTTTCCTCTGCTGTGTGGCATTCAGAAAGGCCAGGATCTCTGGAGTCATCACTAATCATTAGCAGAGGATGTAAGCCTCTTACGGCCTTAGCTTATTTAGCCACAGAGGATCAGTATCAGTTTTGGCATGTGATGAACACTACAGAGCAACAGTGAGGTAGCAGGTTTAGTTACAAATCCACTGAAGACTGTCCCATTTGTGACCAGATTGGCTTGTTATTCAGCCAGTGCTGTAGTCCCAAAATGCAAAACTCTGAACTGGTTAGGTACAGAAAAAAAACCAGTGCCAACAGCAATGAGACTTGAGACCTGTGCAGATAAGGTTCGGACTCCCCGTGGAGCCCAAAGCCCTTGCGGACTTCACCAAACACCATGGATCAATGGTCCTAGAGTTAAGTTCAGGCCTGATACTGAGGGTCTCTGTAAGTCTTAAGTAAGCAAATCAAGCAAGGTAGATAGGAAGTGCACCTGTGAACGTTTGGTACTTGCATGGCTTGCCAGGAGACTGAAACCAGATGCTAACAAAAGCATACTGAACCAGGCTACTATCCTCCTGCCGCTCACCAGATACGAGGCAGAAGACAAGTAGTGACTGCAGGAGCAGGTGAGGAGGAGAGAAAAGTTGTGATACACCTGGTCCCTCTAGCTGAGGGCAAAGGCCCAGGAGACACAGAGGCAATCCCAGGAAACGACTGCCTTTCTTGGCAGACAAATGATAGGAGGGGGACTTTCTCTGAGAGCAAAAAGGTCTATTTTTTAAACTGTTGTTCAAGGAGAGAATTAATCTCTTTGGAGAGGGAAGAGCCCCTGCATGTCAGCTTGCTAATCCTGTTACGAAGGTTTTAAATTAGAGTCAGGGGAGATTAATGACAGGAACCCACGAGGAAGCATAAACAGCAATGACCTGGACAAGAACCTAAGGCGGGCAGAAGTGAAGTTTACATAGATATACTGCACTGAAGTCCAGAATGGAGCAGTAGCAATGTGCCACAGACAATCAACATGCCAGACACGAGATGTTTCTTCAGTAACTATGAGAATTGTCCAAGTAACATGAGCTTTTAACACCCCAAACACTTCTTGGGGAAAGAAACACAGCAGAAATTTCCTATCTAGCAAGGAAGTAAGCAGGTGGGAATGCTAAAGTTAGGGTAATTCCTAAGAAACTTATGTGAGGGTAAAAGCTGCAAACAGCGATGCAGAGCAAGGACAGGAAGAGACTTACTAAACTAAGAGATGAACTTATTTAACTCATGAATTAATTAGGAGGTCAAGCGCAAGAGGAATACAAAAACCAGAAGGAAGATAAAATAAAAAAGGCCTGGGCAAAGTATGGAATGGACACAAGAGGTAATGAAGAAAACTTTCTGTAAATATGTTTGTAGCACAACAAAGAAAAGTTAGTTTGTTTTGAAGGAAGAGGAAAAAAGTAATTGTCACTTTTTATGTGCACAGTGGTAGGAAAAGAAATAATAAAATTACAACACAGACTATTTAGCTTATGCGAGGAAGAACTTTTTAGTGGCAAACATAGTTAAGCACTCAGACTGCTACAGAAAGCTGTGGAATAACCAACACTAGAGGTTTTTTTAGAAAATATGACTGTGAGAACCACTGTGGATATACAGTGAACTCTACCTTAAGCAGGGAAGGAATAAACAAAAATATTTCCCAGACTACATTTTAGCCAGATTTTTCTCAATTCTGAGCTTAGGTTCATAGAGAATATGAGTCAACCTAAGGCAGCAAATATTTGCGACCATGCAATACCTTTAATTCTGTTAAAGAAAATGAGCATCACTTTCCAGCTATTTTTGTGTAGTCACATCTATGCTTTTCAGCCAGAAAGAACATCTGAAAGGAAAGCCTTGCCATTTTCTAAGTAACAGACAAAATATTTGCATTATCAGCATTCTAAAACTAAGACCTTCCATTCTCCTGAGTTTCATCTTCCAGAAAAATATACTTACTTGGGGTTTTGTCCAATTTATAGTTGTGACACTTGAATATTGCAAAATCCTGAATTCATCCATACTGTCATCAGTTCTATGCATGCCTCTTTCTCCAGTCTAATTATTCCTGTAATTCTCCTTCTCTCAAAGCATTTTTACATAATTATTTATATTTTTTATTATTTTTGTTATATAACATTCTTTTTCATGAATGAGAAATGCTTTGCATCAATACTTAATTGTTAATGCTTTCTTTTATTTACAATTTGAAATTAGAACCTAAAACAAAAACATCAAATGTTTATCAACACTTTAATAACAAACAGTTCTCATATTTTCCCTATTTTTGTTGAGATAATCCTCCAGACACTTCTGAGTTTTGAGCAAAAAATTGTTACCGCTGCTAATGAAGCAAAAAGCAATACATACACCTTTCATGCCAGCAGTGTGGGGTAGTCTACATTTGTCTGGGAGAGCCATGCTCTACTCAAAATTCCCTTTAATATGGCAGACCTGTGAAAAAGAATCCATCCTGATGGAAACACACCATTGTCATATTTTTTACATGCTAATCACAGGACTCGAAGCAATAATCTGTAACTCTTGTGTAAGTCTCACAGTGATCTGTAGCCTGGCCTCAAGCCACCTTAGATTCTTATTAATGTTCCATACAGGTGATACTTTTGAGTATTAATTTGCCATCTCCCAATGAGAACCAGACTTTTCTTAACATTCAGGGATACCACAGCCGCAGAAACGGTAATTAAAGGTGCACTGCTATGTGTCAGCTCACACGGCAGATGAAGGCTTAGATCACACAGAGATGATGACTTTTTGAGCCCCCAGAAACACAGTTTTAAGTATTTTTTAAATAGGTGGGTGGTCAAGAGAGCCAGCAAAGTAGTTTCTCTCTTTTCACCCTTCATGTTTCTTCTTTTGGATTTTTCCAGTTCTTTTTTGGTGGCTAAGGGTATCCTGCTCTTTTTTAAAATATATCAGGTTTTAATAATAGATAATTAATTTGCTCAGCTCTTTGCTCTACCATATTTCTGCAGACTGCACTGTTTGTTTTTTTCCTCTTGCATAGAAAAATGATCTAAATTACTGGGTATCTTCAATCCCACAGTTTATGGGATGACTATGATATACTGTGTTGCATTTTGATGTTTTAGGGTGGTGTATTTTGAGGTAGTCTGCTGCCTAATGACAGAAATAGTTACACTGCCAGAGAGAAACAGATGAAAATGTCCTGCAGCACAACAGTACCTATGGGAGGAGTATTCCTGGCAGGAGCAAGCCGTTGTGCTCTGTCTGCATGTGCCCACTCAATACCATTTATGAAGATAATGTGTATCATCTGATGCATTTTTTTTAATTTTCTCAAGCTTTCCCAAACCCAAGGAAATCAGGTACCAAGTATATAAAGTTAAACATTCCAAAGTTTGGAAAAACTACAGTTTCAGTTTCTATATAATCTTAAAAACAAGTTCTATTTTTTCATCCTTTTAAGTTAGGATGCCATCACAACGAAGTATTCAAACACCATCTGTTCCAGAGGACCCTGGGTTCATTCCTTTCACAGAAACAGACAATGAGTAAAGTAGTGGCACACAAAGAAGGAAAAGGCATTTTCTTATGTATCAGGAACTGGTGTAAGAACCATGATTGTCTAGGTATCTAGAGACACAATTATGGTTTCAAAACAATTCCATGCATCAGTGAGGCAGATGAAAATTAAGACTGGATAGTCTGATTTAACTTTTTTTTTTTAAGAGGTTTCTTCATGCAATTATATTATAATGTTATATATTTTTAATTTATGCTCCCAGATCAACAGGAATGAAAAAGAAGCTTAAAAGAAGAGAAAGGCGGAACTAGAAACCCATATTCAAATGAGAAAGTAATCTATAAAAAACAAAAAAGCCCTATAGACATTCATCTGAAATCTGGGAAAGGGACAGGATTAACATATGAAATATACAGATTTCCCAAATTAGAGAACTAAACTTCTGCATCCTACCTCTGAAAGACTACACTGGAGCTACTACAAAGAAGTGCAAGAACTGTGTCTTCCCTGTGGTTTAATTTGTATGTCTTCTGAAGTAGAGTATGAAACTGATCATGAATCTTTTGCACTGCTGCCTCCTCTCTTTTTTGTAGTAGCAAGCTTCCAGAGAAGTTAATAATTTTGGGGTGACTTCTGTTCATATGAAATGGAAGTACCTTATGCCTTAGCCTTCATCTTTTCCGTATTTTAAGTATTGATCATAGCAAAAATTATCTCCTGATCAAAGCAAAATCAAGAAATTTAGGTATCAGCTGGCAAGTTTTTCAGGTTGTGCCAATGAAAACCACGCTGTCAAGGGATCTTGTACTTTTGGAGGGTTTGCATTTTTAATTGGTTCTTATTCTGTCTTTTTTCAATATAGTCTTCCCATTGCACTTCCTTCCTCCTTTCTGTGCCTCCCCAAATGTCTCTTTCTCTTTTTCATGCTTTGACACGTGGCTCACCTGCCTCTGACTCTTCCCCTATTCTACTTAAAATCTGTCTCACTCTATACATTAAACATACACTATATAAATAAAAAATATCACATATCATGTATACCAGGATATTAAACAGATTAGCTAGTGATTTAAAGACTTAGAACCCCAAGGCACTTCTGAGGCCTGCAATGAAAAATATTACAAAGCAAGTAGAGGCAGGAGAGTAGCCTGATAGAATTCTTCTGTGTCTGGTCCAGATGGAAAACTGGTTTTTTTTACCATAACATTGTAATGTAAAATTTGTTTGATATGAAGAACATTACATTTAAAAAAGCTGAGGTATAAATATATGTTAAGGGTGCAGGCAGATGACTAGACCCTGGCCTGAGGTTAAGCTAACTGAAGAGGATGTGAGAAACTATTGGACATGACATGAGAAATTGCAGGACGTGACAGATAAGAGTGTGAGAAGCTGACACCAGTCACAGACAGTGCCGTAAGGAATGGCTGGATTTCACAGATGGTTAAAGGGAGTTATGTGAGAAATGGCTGGACTTCACAGATACTAGAAGGGGACTGAGAGCTGCGAAGTGCAATGCTACTAGATTGTGCTCTCCCACTGGAAGTGCTGCTTTCTGGAAGTGTTCTGCAAGGATTAGGAAGTGCTCCAAAAAATCCACTGCAATTATTCAGGGGATAATTTATTTTTAATTAAAAGCCCTAGAGTAAAATAAAGTCCTCCACCACATGTAAAATCCTAATCCTCCAACCTGAGTTGACCTCCCCACTGATTTGATAACTTGAAGCAATGATCTCTACCTCCTGAAGCATGCCTACTAGTAAGGCAAACCAATGTTAAACATGAGGTACACAGATGGAGCAGCAGCTCTTCCCCTCAAAGCACTGTGATAGCTATGTTTCCATGTCCAAGCTTTAATGATAGGAAGTGTAGTGTCTCTGGAGTAAACAGTGGTCATGGTTGGTTGTAGCAGTAAGCAAGATCTTCCTCCTAATCAAGTTTTGTAACAATGAGATGTAATGTAAAAGTTTGGGGAAAGTTTGTAAAGTAAAAGTTTGAGAACTACAGGTTTAGAGAGGGAAGACATCACATATCTAGTATCTAAAGCATAGAGGGTACTCTTAACAAGTAAATTGCTGGTGAAAATCAAAGTGAGATGCAGATCCTTGTCAGCTATAGCTAAAGCAAAAGAACCAGTAGCAGCTAACTTCTTTCATTAGTGAAAGCTAATGTCTTTCTAACTGATCTTGTTCAGACTTCAGCAAGAGTGACCAAGTCATATCCTCAATGTTAATATGCTGTCTGAAGTTATTGAAGAAATCATCCTTTTAAAGAATCAGCTGTTAACTACCAGTTATGCAAGTCATCAGAATGAATTTGCAAACTTTTAATTTTTTTCCAGCAGTGCTCCTAGAAAAAAAGAATAGTCTGAATCAGGATGCTGGAATTTAATGAGCATTTCAACAGTATAGGTGGGTCTCATCTGTTTTCCTTGGATAACGTTAGCAGAAGAGTTTAGAGTAAACAAGTGTTTCTAGTGGTTTTAGTGAGAGTGGGAGGACAGCTAATCCCAGTTGCTGCATGGTGTACAAAAAACCCTATACAGTCAGAAGTGCAAAGTCCTGTTCCATTAGCATTAGGAATGGGCTACTCTTGCTGCAGGAACTGAGTGGTATTTAGGCCTGTTGCCACCCAGCAGAGGCATGTTGTGGATACCATCAGTACTAAGAACTGTGGTGAGATAGGAAAGAACTTCTGGATATAAATCTTTTTGCTTCCACCTGGTGTTTCAACAATTGTTTGAAGAAAAAGCTCAAGAGAACCTTGAAGAGATTCTTCAAGGGCAAATGAATTGATGAGAATTCCACTGGTTGTGGAGCCAGTGACGTCTGTTGGGGACCCAGAGATATTCTATTTCCTCTAACTATTGGGCAATATAAATGGAAGACACATCTGGAAACCTCTTTTTCATTCTGCTTCAGACACAAAGGTCCTCAGGGATGATCTGAGGAGACTTCTCTTTCTCTTGTAATCAGAAGAAAAGTGCCACGGAAACATTTCTATTAAGATATTCTAACGGAGACTGAAAACACAAAAAGCACAGGAACCAAGCGTGCAGCCTAGGAGTGCTGTATCCTAATTTAAGTGAATACCTTGAAATAAGCTGCTTGAAAGATAAATAACAGGCAAGAAAAAAGAACAATCTCTTTACAAATCAAAGATGATATACTAAACATGTCTTGGGTAGTATAACAGCAGCAACGTACAGTACACTCTGCTATGTACAGTAATACACAGTACTTACCCTGTCATGTAGTGTCCAACCAACATATTTTAAATAACTATCATTCAGGAAGGCATCACTGTACATTTTCATCCAGACACCAATTTCTTCAATACAGACAGCTCTAATCTCAGCAATAGCATCACTAATAAGGAAAAAAGAAAAGTATTAACCAGATTACAGACACATATCATTTACTTCTCATTCCCATTGCCCTAGCTGTAAAATTTTGCTTTTACTTTTGATGAACTTCACTATGTAGGGCCTGTCACTGTTCTCACTGCTGTCTCACTGACTTTCTGTTCCTTTACGTCCTTGAACCCATTGATCTATCTAAAAATTTCAATATTTCTACATTCAGATATGGTATTTCCATTATCTCAAAAAATCCTCACCCTAGTTTGCTTCTTAGTCTCTTACTCCATCTTTTACCTCCCTCTTTTCAAACAGAATTATGAATTGAAGCTACAAACCTCCTCTAGACAATCATCTCTGAAACACTGTCACCAACATTTGCTTAGCAGGCTTGACCCTCTCCAGCTAGAGGTGTAGAAAAATTGCAAGGTGGAAATAGTTATTTGGTTTAACCAAAGGAGCCCACCAGAGGGGCAGAATGGGATTTGGTACATAAACAGATCTTGTTTCATGCACCACATGAAAGCCCCTATAACAAAACCCAGGAGAATGTTTACATTTCAACATGGGTTTCTTCCAGTTTTCTTGCTTTTTGCTACATTGTGACTGTGGCAAGTGATGAAAGAGGCAAAGACAGATCTCAGGCAGACTTATCAGCTGCTTATTGAGGAGGGGCAGCAGGAAACTGTCTGGAGAGATCACCTAAGGAGATTGGGGATGGAAATTATTTCAATCTGATTGGCACTTTCCTGACTGACATAGAGCATGGCATATTTACTAATAATGAACAATGGCTAAACAATGAAAAAAGGGACTGGGGCCATCTGGCCCTTTAGTAATTTCATCTCTGAGACATCTGTTACTATGAGAAATCACTTGTGCCACTCCAGCTGGCACTGCTTCACAGTTCAAAATTTCAGCTGTAACGAAAGAGGAACATAAAGAGCTACTGTACAGAAGAAGGGAATGTCTGGTGCTTTGCAAACACTGGCCTTGCTTATAATTGAGACTCTTGTTCTGTACTTTTATTAAAAAATCTTTTTGGAAAAGGAATAAACATAAATTTAATTTTAAACCAGCACAAACAGAGCCCCAAAATGAAATCTAATTTGGGGGGGGGGGGGGCGCGAGGAGTGGAAATTCCAAGCTTCAAGCAAGAGAATAATTGCAAAATAAGAGAAACTATATTTTTCCTAAAGTCTTCAATTTTACAAAATATAAATAAAATGCACTTAATCTTATGTTCAAGATACTTACTGCATAAGTTCATACACACAAAATAGTATAACAAAACCATGATTACTGCATACTGTGACTGCCTATGTACTTCCAACCTTCAGACTGGTCCACCTCAGTAGGAGCCATTGTACTGTATATGATCTTCCAGATACCAAGATGAAAACCACAGCTCCTACATGAACACGGCAATCAATCACAGTATCACACATGACTAGATGTGGAACTTCTACAGTGAAGTCTCTGTTTTTCTCATTCAATTTCAAATTATAGGGAGGAAACTGTACTGATGTAACAGCATAAAACATGCATTTAAAGCTAATGTATGAATGTGAGGGGGAAATTTGTAGGAATGCCATCAAACCACTATCATTGTCTCTCTTCGCCTACATGAAACACATTGATTCTATCAACTTCCAAACAGAATCATTAAAACTGGTCTGTCAAACTCCCTAAAGACTCTATAACCTCAAAACCAAGGTAAATGTCAGTCCACAATGTAGACAAGCTGCATTACAAGAAGAGTAGGACATTAAAGAAGCTGTTCCTACCAGGGATTTCTCAAACAGGTTTTAGATACTGTAAGGATGAATGTGCTAAAATATTCAATTCAAGGGTTTGCACTATAAAAACTGTATTCATTATGGGGAATGCAGCCACAATGAAGACAAGTTTTAATTAAAACTATGAAGTTGTGTATTACTTCACACTAAACTAGATTAGCAATTCTCTTATATGGAACTATTTTTAAACTATTTTTAAAACAAAATATAGGTGGAAGGAATCAGAATGCAAGACTTAAAGAACGATCTAAAGGATCGGTAAGTATGAATCTCAAGAAAAAGAGGGGGAGCCACATATGCAGCAACAAAAAGTACCCATGAAGACACTTCCACTAGGGGATGATAGCCTT
This sequence comes from Aquila chrysaetos chrysaetos, assembly GCF_900496995.4. NCBI lineage: Eukaryota > Metazoa > Chordata > Aves > Accipitriformes > Accipitridae > Aquila > Aquila chrysaetos. Next base: position 27,761,991 of record NC_044013.1, on the reverse strand, counting down.
GGTCCTCACATCCAAGTAGGTTATTTCACCACCTTATAAATTTACTAACTGTGAAGCATTTTGGAAGGATTTAATGGCAATCCCAAAAAGAACCCAAGTGTCAACAGCTATTTAATCATGCAGCACAGCAAGCCAAAACCCAGGAAAATTTATCCTTTCTGTAAGACTGCATTCAAGCTTCCCTAGACAGACAGTGAAAAACTGATTCTTGATTCAAAAGCTTCTCAGGGATCCCTAGGCACTACGGACAAACACTCACTCCAAGCTGCTATTTATAACTAACGAAAAAAACCCACCCCACCCCACCCCCCCAAAAAAAGGAAAAAAGAAAGAACAAATCTATTCAACTAATTACACGATTTAGTATAATAAAAATTTAACATCTTTAGTATAATTGAAAATGGGAAAGAATCATGCATAAGGCATGTGAGACTAGCAAACAGACTCAAGTTGCTGGAGAGGCAGGAGAATTTGTGAGACACCAATTTCCCACTCCACCACCACTGTATTACCGATAAGAATTCCTCTTCTTGCAGGAATCACTAACACATATTCCATGCCCGTACAATGCTGTATCAAACACAATATAGCCAAAAAGCCTTTATAACTTTGCTATGCACGTGATCAATTGCTTGTTATTAAACTATAATTCTTTTCTTACAATTTTTACACATTTAAATATATTTCAGCTTCTTGTCATAGTCACTATGAATTTGTTTTTGAAAATATACACTATTTGTGGATGACACAAGAACATATAAATAATAATCATACCAGCATTGGAAGTAATTATAAATTAGTGACGTAAGTTTGTATTACTTGCCAAAATGCTTCTAGAAAGGAACAGAACCTAGTCCAGCACGGAATCCAAAACTAATGCTGGATCTACAAATATTAGACATAAAATATATTTAACCTTCTTTTCAGCAAACTACAAAGTAATTTCTATGCAGTGAATAGGAAACACTTAGCAAACTATTCGAAGCAAAATTCACAACCTATATTCCTACTCTTAGTAAAGAGACCCTGCATGATGCAGCTTCGTAAAGAGATTTGACAAAAGGGGATCAGGTAAGAAATTTACTGGTTCCTTTTAAAATTTTGGGTTGACAAGGCAGGCCCATAAAACCTAGGACAAACCATAGCAAACAGTGTCAGGAAATAGGCTTTACTAGTTGATTGTTTCTCTGAAACAGTGCCATTTTAGCATATATTTCATGCTAAATTACACTCAGGTATTCTGATTAAGGCCAAAAGTAATTAGGACCCTGAAACATAGAGTCTATAAAGGATAATTGGGATATGTCAGGTGGAGACTGGTATGCTCTTCAGGGTCTTGCTGGAGTGGTTGCCAGTTCCAACTCCTGGGTTCTCTCAGTCTGTTGTCTAATCACAAACTCATTTAGGTTAATCAAGACCAAAACTGAAAGCAATTTAAGCTAACCTGGCTGATAAACACTGAAGTGGATGCATAAATCCTTAAAGCATTACCAGTGTTCAGGAAAAACACCCAAGGCAAGTGATGGAGATGACTAGCAGAGCAGTAACTGCTTCAAGACTTCTTGGAAGCTCCTAAAGGATGCCTGGCTACACTCTTACTGCATGTTTGCGTGCCTGATATAACAATTGGGAGTTGTTGCCTCTCACATCTCGCTCTTAAGACAGAGAGAACTACAGATAACCTTCAGAAGAACATGATATTACTCAACATGCAAATTGGATATGAACAGAAAAAAAAAGATATTTTAGTCAATGGATTTAGATAAGAGTTAGTCTATGAGAAAACTTTCTAACAAAGACAGAAACGAGGGTCACCCACCTGCCTTTGGCATTCTTTGAGATGGAATCTCATATTGCCAGTCAAGGAACATCAAATGGTGCAGCTCTACAATAATATACCATTGCCAGTTGGGCCAAACTATGCCTGTCTCTAGGGCTGCTTGACAGTTTCGAAACATTTTGAGTATGTAGAGAAAATGTCTTTTCTACCACTCTCTCATCTCTGGACCTGAATTAGGACCCCATAAGGGAAGAAGGGTAAGAAAAATAAGTGTGCAGAGCCCAATTCCAAAATTCACACTGGTGAGTGCTCGCTGCATATCCCACTCCTGGGAGGGGCTGGCAAGCAGCACTCCCATTTCTAAGTAATTCTACAGAGTGCTACTTAAATAGCTATTTCAATAATGTGTTACTAAGCTGATTATCCAACGTTCTTGCCAGACCAAGGAATTGTATTGTTTGAAGGCATGACTTGAATTTCAAGATGTAGCTCTACGTATCCCTAAAACCAGTGTTTCCCAAAGACCTACCATACTAACACCTTTGCTTATATGAAGTATGGTACATGGCTTTGTGGGAAAGGGAACAGTATGTGTTTTTAAACTTAATATTAAGGTCAAACTCATTTAAGTACAAAGATGTAAATTTTTGCCTTTCTCTTCTTTTTTCATGACTATTACAGTCTCAGTAATTTCTATCTGTTTTTTCAATATACATAAAAATGTAATGAATTTTCTTGTCACCTAAGATATATGTATCACCTCCTTGGGATAACACGTTTATGGGGGAGGGAAAAGGATTTTTCTATGGTTTTGTCTGGATTTTCATTTCCCTGTGCTGACTGGTTTTTGCTCGTCGCAGTCGCACCAGACTTCCATCTAATATCCCCTCTCCCTTTTTTTCATGCAACACTCTTGTTTCCCAGAGTGGAACTTGCATCTAACTTGTCACCATCATCCTATTTACTCAGTAGGAGGGAAAGGAGCACCTTGGAAGGAGACAGAAGCATCTTCTCCATAAAGATCGTATCTAGATTTGGCAAGTTTTACCTTAACTATCAGTACTGCCAAAATAATACCTCAGGACAGGCTCACTGCATTGCATAAATTCACAAAACCATCATGCCCATCAGTCTGAGGATCCCCATTCATGTCTGCCAGAAGTTAAAACTGTAATAGTTGTGTTTTGCTGGACATTCACACCTGGAGGATAGTTCTTTGAGCATTCAAAACAAAAAGGTATTATGAAGTAGGACTCAAATAAGAATTCTCTGAATCTTGCCCTCTGAAAGGGAAATGTGTCTGGATGCACATTGCTAAGTCAAAAGCAAGGAAGTAGCAAAACCAAAATATTGACATCTCAGGTAACTGTTGAGAGTGATGAACATTTTATAAATACTTGTTACATCTGACAAGCTATGTGGCAATCATCTCAGATTCAAAGTAATCTCTGATATACAGATACCACTGAATTGAAGAAATAGGCCTCCCCTCCCTTTTTTTTTAATATGCAGGTACCCAGCAAGCAATTTTCAGCTTGTTTAACTTCAGACAAAAAAAAAAGTTTACTTTTAAGATCCCTGACCTACCAGTACATAGTATCTCATTACTACATAACAAAAGTATTACTCATACAGACACACAACCGGTTATTTTGAGATTAGGATTTCTGAACATCACCATATCCAAGCCCCTACACATGCCTTGTACAATCAATTTTTGAGTATTCCCAAGGACTGATATTCTACAGCCTCTCTGGACAACCTGCTCCAGAGTCTGATTACCCTTATGGCCTTGCAGTCCTATTTACCACAGTCACCACCTCTGCTGGTTTTATATTCACCAACATGAGCTCAGCAACTTGACTCTAACTGAATTTACTCTTACGTCTCCCCTTTGATGTTAACTCTCAGTTTTAGACATGATAAAAAAAATAATCAATAAACAACTAAATATGTCATAAAGCAACATAAAAACAGTCAGAAAAAGTGATTCAGGAAAGAGATACGGAAATATGCAATGAGGTAGGAACATCTTCTGCATGTTTATTAAGAATATCTCAATTTTTTACTACATCTGCTGTTAACACTAGACTAACATAACACCTAGAAAATTGTTTAGCTATTTCTGCAAATTTTTTTTCTTTTAATGTGAGAAGGGAGCATTGAAATATTCCAGTAAATTGGAAGCCAATCTACAGAAAGAAGATGTAACCTCACTGCAACACTAGCTTACTAGTATGAAGACAGCTACATTCTGAGTGAAACAGTTTTTGGTGGCTTTTTGTTTAGATCAAGGACTTGCTATTTAAGTTACAAAGGTCACTAAGCATGAATCACTGTGGCAGAGTCTGAATCATATTATGGAAAGGGATTTATTCTCTGGGAATAATTAAAATAACGTTCGTTTGAAATCATTACCACTTGTGCATGGTCTAAGGACTATAAAATTATGTCAACTTTATAAATCATTTGAACTATTTGAGAGAAGGAATGCTTCAGAAACATTATGGAAGCAGATAACAGTCGGAAATAATTTCCTTATTTCTCCCCACTCCAGCCCTGGTTTTCTCTTCAATCAGCTGGTTTTAATACAGGTATTTTTTTTCCCCTATATGTTCTCGCACAGCTGTGACTGCAGAAATTTAAATCTATGGTATCTGTTGTCTGCAGATTACTCACATTCGAGTACATGTTGTAACAGACTCTCTTAGGAGCTTCACAGAACTTAAGGAAGCCAAAGAGATGATGACTCCTCACAAAAGTGGCTCTTGGGGGCAGTCTTGGAAGCAGTTACTTCTTCTGACCCTCTCTGAACAGCGCAGAAGTGGTGCCACCCACCTTGCTCAGAGCACACCACTACTTGACTAATATCAGCAAATTCTTCAGTGGCCTAACAGTGTCAGCCTGGGCATCTTTTTTAAGGGCACGGATAAGCAGAGTTTATTTATTTGGCCTCTCCTTTGTTACAGCAATATCAGCAAAATCAGGCTTTTACTAATGGTGGCAGGAGGCATGAAAAGAAATCTTGATTACAAAAGGAGGATTTAAAAAGAAAGAAAGAAAAAAAAAAGAAATTGCATGCAGACCATCAAAAGGTAGAGTCTTTTTCCAACCCCACACAAGAGCATGAGCTACTAGGAAAATATTTTAAAGTGACTTCTTGTTTGATACAATCCACTAAATTCTGAAGGGACAAAATGGAAACACTCCTTGCATTTAATTTCTTCAACTTCATTACCTACATGCCATAAAAGCTGCTTTCATACCAAAATTGTCTGAGTGCTATACTGAGCTAATACACTAATTTGCCTATTGACTCTGTATACGTATTCTTCCATTGCCAAGTAGCTCAAGGCTTACTGACCATAAACTATAAATTTTCTTTCAAGTATCATGCTTGGTTACTGAAGATACATACTTCAACTCCACTGTGTTGTTCACACTCACATATTTCTTAGCACGAGCCCCTTCCAAGTTTCCTGCATGCTTTTCTCCGTAATTACAATAATCCCTCTGCCCAACTGAACTATGGGTTCCTCTTCACCTTCTAACCCTCTTCTCATACACCGTCTTGTTTTCTGACGTTCGTCTAAAAGATTTCATAAATGATAAAGTTTTAAACCAGAATTTAAATCTGAAAGGTTAATTGCATAGTTTAGTATCCTTGAATTTTATCTTTTGACTTCATAAGCCAATTAACATTTAAAGAGCTGGTTGCACCAAGATGCTGCAGATGCTCTGATGTATCTTTTGATGCAAAACAACCCTAAATCTATTTTAAGACTACTGCTCTCTGATAAACCACACTCCAAAATAGCATGCACCACTCCAAATCCACTGCTTTGTGCAATTCTAAAATAAACAGAAGTGCACGCATGTGCACATTGACACACACACGAATATATATAACGTGCTGCGGTTTTGTATTCGCAAGACATAGCATATTAACTATTAAAAAAACCCTTTGTTATGTGCTAACGCTGCAATTACTTTTTAACGTTCTTGCTACAAACATCCAAAACAATTCACAAATGAAAAATACATGTTAACTGGAATTAAGGCTTTTGATTGCCTTTATGTAATTTAAGGAGGAAAAAGCCTAAAGTAAAGTTGTAGCTGTGGCTAAAGCATATATGGTGCAAACATCAGAAATTTGCTGTTTGCACCTAAGACCTACAAAAGGAAATGTAGAGTAGAGGTCATCAGTAACCAAAACTGTCCTCTTATGATATGCAGTGATCATATCATTATTCTTAAGATATGTCATGTTTGTGCTCCCACCTTGGACAACTTTTCTTTTCAAAACACAAAGATTCAAAATCCATGTCTCCCACAACTCTTTAAAGCTGTTTTACTGAATTACAATAAAGTTGTGTGGATGGTCTACTGTGTAATTAATAGGGGTTAAACTTATATTTTCTTTCATAACTTCAGTGTTTTTGATACTGCTTTTGAGGCATCTAGAATATTACATCAGAAAAAAAATCAACACAGAAATCACCCTTGACATTATTTATGATCATACTTTGTTAGCAGAGTCTACTGTAGCATGCATTTTCTTACCGGTATCTATGAACAAATATACCCTTAAAAATAGAGTTCATCATATTTTCAATTTCATCTTGGTTTTCTTGTAGCTGGAAAAAAAAAGCAAAACAAAAATAAATAAAAGATCACTGCTTATTATAATTTGATATTCTACAATTCCTTATTGGGAAACATTAGAAGACCATGGAAGAGCACTTAGAGGTATTAGTAGATTCACCATTTTCTACTTTTCCAGCACATGCCTATAGTCTGTGCACATACATACATATATATATACATATATATATGTGCAATACCTTAATGGAAGAAAGTTAACATTCTCTACAAACATCAATTAATTTATTTTCAAATTAGTCCTTTGAAGTGGTCATCACCATTTTTTTGCTACTGAAATTTAGAAAAGTAGAGACTATGTATTCAGTACTGTCAGCAGTCCTGTATTCATAATTAAACAGATAGAACTGTGAGTGAATGACAGCTGCAGAAATGAAGCTGGTTACAGATCAGGAATCCCCTCTGAAAAATTCAATGTCTTATTTAAGGGAAGTACTTAAAGATGTTCTCAATCTTAAGTATGAGTGTCAGTTGCTTTAATTTCAGCGCCCATGATAGCTGAATTTCTGAACCAGGAAGCTTTCCAGAATCGGAGCATGTGTGCTTAACATTGGAGCACACCTGACATCCAGGCCTTAGATTGCAAAAAAAGAAACCAAACCCAAATTAAAAAGGTGTTATAAGCATGTTTTTATAAATAAGAGTGTTTTTTAAAAAAACGTAATATTTCCTGTGTAGTATGAGCACATTTTCTAAGTACTATGGAAGCTTACTTTGTGTCAATGAATATGTTAACACATCCTAAAGGAACATCTTGGAATCAATTAAAGTATTCTCATACTGTCAGCTTTTGTACTAAACTAAATAAGTACGACTTAGTTACACCAAAATGCAGTTTTGTTAAATAAGATGACACTAATTTCTTACAACAACTTTTGGAGCAGAACTGCTACTACACTCAAAGCCATCAGTCTTCCATCAAGGTGTTTCTTAATGTCAAAGCAGAATACCACAACATGTGAATGTAAATTTTTCCACATTTTCAGTATGAAAACCACAACAGAGCCTTGCTAGTACCGAGTGCATATATGCATAAAATAATAAAACCTGTATAATCATGGACAAACATATTTAACAGATAAAACATCTTAAAGCCAGAGGCAGAATTATGATCAGCTGTTTCAACTTCCTGCATAGCATGAGCTCATAAACACTTTCACCTAGGGGTTTATATTTTTCCAGCTATGTTTATAAATATTTCTACAGTATCTTCCAGATGAGATCTAAAATAGCTCGCAAAACTCAGTAAATGAAGTCTCCCAGTTTCCTAAAACGTAAGGAGCTGCTGTCTCCATTTTGCATGTGGGGAAGCCGAGGCATTGAGGGTTCTTCACTAAATTGTCAAACACCTGCCAAAGAAATTAATTTCATAGTAAAAGGGACTATGTACAAAGGGAGAAGTCGGGTGCACACCAGCTCTGCGTATACTAAAGGGCTGGTACACAAAACAAGTATATTTAGACATGGCTTCTGGGACAAGCACTATTTTCAGCATTGGCTTAACCCAAATACGCACATACTAAATGCTTGTTCAAGAATACATAACCCAAAAAGGAGTATGACGTTCTAATCACTCCTCAGTTGATTGACTTCACAGGGTACAGGCAGGCAAATATCCACAAAAACACAGGGCTAGAGACAACCTAGCACAGACTGCGGACTAAAATGAGGGTGGGAATGAACCAAGAAGCCTCAGCAGGCTTTCTGAAAAACTGAGGCCCTGAAAGGGAAAGGGGAAGCTCCTGGAGAACTTTGGGTATGAAACATTAATATAAAAACACACCACAAAAGACAGGTAGGAGAGACTGAACTTTATGAGCCACGAGAAGGTTAGGATACTGAAGAAAAGTGTACTTTGACATTTCTTTGAATGAGAAGTTGAGCAGCACCATACAAGACTAAGTGGCATAGATGAGGGTACAGACTGGGTGGCTTCCTCTCTCTTTTCCTGCTTTTCTACAGGGAATTTGCAGCTCGCTATAAACATGGTAAGTTATCAGCTATATAACTGATATGGGGATCCACGTGCTGGGGCAAAGCTGGTGGAGAAGGAGAATCAAGAGATTCAGCAGGCCCGTGTGAGATCCCTTTTACTTTTGTGTGCTAACATTGAAAAGATACAATTTTCAAATGTATCTTAGTTTCAGTAATGAATTAACAATTCTTTGAAAAACATGAATTTTCTCTAAAACTTTAATTGCCTTTTACACTTTCAGTTTTTCTAGATCATGTACCTGAATTTGAGCGCTTAACTTCAGGCATCTTGAGAGCGCATTTGTGTTTCAGGATTCCTGCTCTTACCAATGCAAAAGTGATTTAGCACACCCCCCTTAAACCTAAGTAAAAATAAGGGAAACGTTCGCTTCTTGACTCTGCAAGCATTTTAAGAAGCTCAAAAAGACATGTATGACAAATGCAAAATTTGAATTACTACTGGCAGCAACTAAAACACAACTTCCTCTATTTTGTGGTGGATTGTTACATAAGTCATGCAGTTTAGTTGAAAATCTCATTGATGAGAACAGACATTCACGCACTACCGTCACATTAGGTATGTCGAAGATGACGTGAGAATGAAACACTTTGGAGACAGTGTTCCATCTCTTCTACTTCAGATTAATTTGCCGCACTTAGCTTGCGAACTGTCCCTATATAACTTCATGAAGATAAACACATGCCCATGTATGTGCCCATGAGGGTTTATTATGATGGCACTACATCAAAAGCATCAACTAAGAAAGTGCCAGCACAGGATACTATTGTAAATTCAGCATATATAAACACGGGAAATATACAGCATTATGTTAGGAATTCTTACACAGAACCATTATGCCATCTAAACCTAATAAACACCTTCTATACAGAGCCCTCTACTATGCTTAACACCATCTATCTGAGGACTTAATCACCACCACTCTTCCCTGGCTTACTCCTATGCAACATTTTGATTAGTTTTAGTGAGTAGTGATATGAGAGAGCCTGCACAGACATATCAAAAGTTAAGGTTTGCCAAATGCTCGTTCTTCTTTCAGGGTTTCACAGCTCCATGCTAGCCTGGGTATCATTGCTTCAAATTATATATTGCATCTCCAAAAGACATTGAAAAGAACAGCTGAAGGAATGAGTATAAAGGATGTCCATAGACACAGAGATACTAAACCCAGTTAATCAGTGTAATTAGTGACTTTTTCCTTCTCTGGAAATTCAAAGCAACAATCAACAAATCTGGAATAGGAACTGTTCTCCAGCTATTTTAACAAAGCAATTTTCCTTTTTAAAATGCTCTAAGGCTGACATTGAATTTAATATTTAAATTAAAATGTTTCCTTTGCAGTTTGGGCAGGAGAGATTGTTCTTGCTTTTTATGTAAATGCATGATTTTTAAGAATTATGAAAGCCAAATAAAATTGTGTTACGGATTGTAGTGGTAAAATAAAAATAAAAATACGTTAATTGTAATTATCCCCAGACAAAGGCTATAAAGTCAAGCAATTCTGAGTCAAAGTTATACCTAAAAGAATCCAAGGTGCATGCAGGTAAAGCACCCAGACATCCTTAATTTGCCATGGAGTAAAACAGTGGTGGAGGAAATATATTAAAAACTAATATATTAAACATAATAACTTTGAATCTAAGTCATATATACTCCAATTTTTCAATCAACCTTACAAATTTTACATGGCATCTTTACAGATTATGGCTGTTTGGATGTATGTGTATTCATTTTTTACTTGTCATCTTCAAATTTCTTTTAAGTACAACTCTAAAACTGAATTTCCTGGGATATAATACTTTACTTAGGGATGATTACAGCAACCTTCTAATGATTTTGCTCACCTAATGCCAGACTGGTACTGACTAAAAGCGATTTTAATGTCTCCCTAGCTTCTTCTCCCTGAGACCAGGTGCTATAGCCCCCACTACAGTGTTTCTTGAAAGTAGCTACAAAAAGAAGTACTAATGAGAAACTAGGTAATAATTGCAGTGATCAAAGGGAGAAATGGGCAGTGCAGTGAGGGACTACATGTGATCTTCTTTTGAAATTCTTCTTCCATAACCAAAACAGCTACTACTTACAACTTGAGACTGATTTTCTTCCTGCCTAGTCATATACACAAGCCTGAGAATAGAAATTATCCTGTGCGTGCAGAACAGCACACAAACTCAACTGAATGTCTTAATACAAGATTTAAAAATGTAGCCGCAGTAATATGCTTGAGATCACACAAACACAACTGCAGAACTAATCTTTTGTTTCTTACTATGGTACTCAAGTTACAAACCACCCTGGACTTCCTGTTGGAGGGAATACACATGAACCAGGAAAAAAATTCATCTTTTCACTTGCCTCTTTTCTTTTCTGAAGCAGCAGTTCCAATCTTTCATTAGCTCTTTTGCCAATCATTTTGTTTCTCTCAGCTTCGTACTGCCTCTGTGTATTATCCTGATGAATGCTCAGGTTTAAGGCAACATTCACAAGAGCAGTCATAAGCTTCATAGCTGCAAAGGCAGAAGACAGAATATGACTCTTTACCTGTAGTCACAGTTAAAAAATATTGCCTCAAAAGATCCATACTCACAGAAAACAACTTGACCCTGACACAAAGCCATATGGAAAGGCCCTTCCCACCCAAGCAATACTCAGGTCACTTGGCTGATCTAAAGATCAGAAAAGAGAGTGTATATATTGCATTGAGCTCCCGGCAATGTTCTTTGCCATCTTCTCCAGAAAATTATGCAAGTTCTGAATGCATAGGTCAGTGAGCAAGCGTATGAATCTGCAGGATCAGTGTACACCACAAAGCCTGTTACTGTGGAATTACATACATTTCTCTACTAAGAAACATTAAGTATCATTGTAGATGCCTCCATACTATGGGTAACTCTTAACCAACAGCTACTGAGGATTACTCAATTTACAAGGGACCACCACACTGTTTCTCTGAAAGTAACTCTGACGCTGCTCTAAAGTAAAGTGTATATTTGTATAAAAATACAATTAGAACTTTATGTACCCCTTTATATGCATTTTCACACATGCTGGATATAATATTTTTCATGTATATTTTTCTGTCTTAATTTATGTTTACAAAAACATTAATAAGGGTCTTTCCCATGTTCTGTGTGGAGACATGGCACATCACGTTTTACAATACTGAAAAAACAGCAAAATAACGTAACAACCTATCACATCCTCTCTGACTAAATACGCACCATTGTCTTCAAGGTAGAAAAGCAACTATACAAACGGAGAAGTGAAGCTACTCTTATGGTAGCTCTGTCTTATCTTGCTATTGCTCAAAGCTGATAACTCTAGAAGCACCCACATGTACTTCTTGCCTTAAGTTTCTTGCTATAGTGAATCATTTCTCATACAAATTGGCTAGCACAGAGGAAAACTGAAAACAAAGACCTCAAAAACACTCCTTCAAGAATAAATGCAATTCTAAATGTACATCTTCATGAACTTTATCAAGACTGAGCTCCATGGCATCATGCTGACCTCTGCTCTGCAGGATAGCAACTTAACTAAATGTGCAAAGACTAGCTTGAAGGAAATTTGCAGAATCAAAACAAAGCTCTCAAGCTTGTTAAAACAACCAACCAAATAAATAAATGGCATGTATTATCACTGGAAAATGCTGGGGATCTTTGGCAGCTCCTATTCCTAATGTAAGCACTAGATACATGTATATCTAATGTGAGAAGCCAGCAGTGGCTTAAATAACCAAAGCTAGTTGTGATGAACCTTGGCTTTAGCATTTGCTTATCCTTGCTTGAAGTTTCTAGCTACATAATCCATTCCAAATGATGGCAACTATTTCTTCCACATAGCACAGGTCTTGTATAACTTCTCTAATGTATGGTGCTGTTTCCTGTCTTTTCCTTCAAGCCTCTCATAATTTCCAAACATCTGTCCCACACAAGGATGAACCAATCAATAAAAGAGACCAGAGTGCATACCTCACTCCATAATCTCTCTCCTATGAAACAATCAACCACAATCTAAGCAAACAGCAAATCAAAATCACCTGGAATTGAAGATAGTCAGTATCAGCTGGAAAGGAATACAGTTTCCATCTCAGCTTAAATAATAGGTACAGATTTCCAGCAGGTTATCTGCAGCTCAAGTAGGGTTTATCTTTGAACACTGAATAGGTAGAGGCAAACTCTAAACCTGGAAACTTACACCTACATAACTCATGTTTTTACCATCCTGTTACTGAGTAAGGTGAAGAATGCAAGGGGATAGGTTTCCAAAAGAGTTCAGCCACTGTCAGTTGGAGGTTTTGGTTTTCAATTTTAAAATCAAACTCCAATCAAATCTGGAGTTGGTTTTTCAGTATCATTGGAAATCTGCCTCTTACTTAGATTCATAGCAAGAGATGAAATTTTAAACAAATTCTGATTGAATTTGTTGGACACTGGGTATTACACTTGGAAATCTGAACAAAATTATAAGACACTGATTGTGGAAAGACTAACTAAATCAGTAACAAATATTGGCAGCAGAAATATTCCGATTATGACAAATGTCTCCTATAAAGGCTTCAAATATTTGGCATGATCTATGAACAGTCTAGGGAGAAGAATCTTCCTATAAGATGTATTTCAGCACATGAGATGAGCAGAAAGATACCACCTGACATAACCAGCTTTAGACATCTACATCCAAGCTAGCCATCCTAGTACTGCTTTGCAATTGGAGAAAACCAGTTACTCCTAGAGAGCATTCACCTATCTTACAGGAGACATCTCATATAGGGCTGATGAAATACACTCTAGAAAAGCCGATTTCCATCCAATGATATACCCAGTGCTTTCCTCAGAGGTAGGCAGGTGTGTTGAAAGGTGCAGTGCGGCTAAGGTAGAAGACAGTGAGACCTACAACTATGGCACAGTGCTCCCAAACTTAATGCTTCTCAAGAGTGAAGGCACAGATTTTATTTTTCAGTGGACTGAAATTCTTTGATAATACAATTTTCTTGACACTTACTTAGAATAAATTTGTAGTCTAAAATAAAAAATTATGAAGACATTCTATACAACAAATGAACAACTAATAACAAAATACAAGACATAAGCATGCCACTTTTGATTCACAGGATTCACTGGAGGCCCTGAGTATGACAGGAATCTCTGAGATTAAATGCCTTGGCATACTCCTTTCCAAACAAAAAAGTGTATTTTAAGTATAGTTATACCATATATGGTACTTGGATTTGATCAAGCTTTCTGGAGTTCTCAGTGCTGGTCAAATTTAACCTCAATCAAAATTAGGAGTAATGCTCAAAGTGGCTAAATAGTAGCAACTCCTTTGAAAAAACTCTCCTCTGCGCTAGCTTACTTACCAGCTAATGTACTGGTGTGCCTGAAAGCTCGCACCTGGGAATCTGACAAACCAGTCAGAAGAGAGATCACTGTGTCCATCATGTATTCATCATAAATGATGCTATACTGACACTGTCGAATGAGCACTCCAATGAACTCGCAGAAATTGGATCGAAACTTCTTCCACTGTGGGCCAGGCATCGTAAGTGGATAATCACCACTGTCCTGAAGAACAAGAAAATGAAAATATTAAGTATTAAAAGTCTCCTTATTTAATTTATTTTGATGTTGTTGTAGCCATCATGGTCTAAGTTTTTAAGCTAAACACTTTCTCCTTCAAGCCAATGGAGACTAAACAAAAACAACACATTATTCTTCAATAAACGAAGGCGGCTGTTGGCATGAAACCACTTTTTCAAAGACTTCATTATAACTCTTCTAGACTTGCAATATTAGCTCTGTATAGTCTAAAACGTGCATCAAGACTCAATTCTTTTCCTTGTGTCCTGGGTTGGGAAGTGGGGGGAAAGGATGAGTGTCATGGTTTAACCCCAGCCAGCAACTAAGCACCACGCAGCCACTCACTCACTCCCCCCCGCCCCCCCGAGGGATGGGGGAGAAAATCGGAAAAAGAAGTAAAACTTGTGGGTTGAGATAAGAACAGCTTAATAGAACAGAAAAGAAAAAAACAATGACAATGATAACACTAATAAAATGACAGCAGTAATAATAAAAGGATTGGAACATACAAATGATGCACAGTGCAATTGCTCACCACCCGCCAATCAATGCCCAGTTAGTCCCCAAGCGGAGATCCCTCCCAGCTCCCCCCTCCCCTCAGTTTATATACTAGATGTGACATCACATGGTATGGAATACCCCTTTGGCTAGTTTGGGTCAGCTGCCCTGGCTGTGTCCCCTCCCAACTTCTTGTGCCCCTCCAGCTTTCTCACTGGCTGGGCTTGAGAAGCTGAAAAATCCTTGACTTCAGACTAAACATTACTTAGCAACAACTGAAAACATCAGTGTTATCAACATTCTTCTCATACTGAGCTCAAAACACAGCACTGCACCAGCTACTAGGAAGACAATCAACTCTAACCCAGATGAAACCAGGACAATGAGAAAGGAATATTTCTAAGTATTTAAGGTCAAAACCTAAAGAAAGGCTTGTGTGATTGAAAGTTTGTGTCATTCTCCATCCCCACTTCAACTCCACATTAATATTCTAATCAACTGAATGCCCCTCCCCGCAAACTTTGCTTTACTCAAGTTTACAATTGAGATCTTATCAGAAAGTCAGTACTGCCCTTTTATTAATCTTATAAACTTACCCTTTTTCTAGTGGTAAAACCTGCATTCTGATAGATGTAATGGAAATTTTACTACATATTCATGTATCTCATACAGTTTCATACACTCCCATCTTCTAAAGATTATTGCAAGATTGGAGCAGGCATGTGAACACTCGGTTCATTTAAGTTTAACTCCTCTCCAAGTCTGCTCTTTCTGTTCTCACTTCAAGCAATATTGCATTTCAGTGGGACTGCCCCGCCTCCCTGCATTAGAAAATGCTTTTTTCCCCTTCAGTGAAAAAGATTATCTTTAATCTCCCTGGTCACCTGATTTGTAAGCCAATTCCAGATTATCCAAAATATCAAAGCAATAATGCTCCATCCTGAATCTCTCTGCCAAGATAAGAAGTCAGTAGTATCAAATCTAAATCCATTTGTACATATTTATTCTGTGTTATTGTGAAGAACAAGCACTTCTGTTCTCTTGGGACTTGTCTTACCGCTCAGACTGAACCATGTAAAGCCAGTAATGTAAGCGTAGAGGAGCTGTAATCAAATAACCTTTTACCTAAACTTCATAAACAATATTCCCCTGCAGCAAAAAACCCTATCCAATTTAACGAAATCACACACATTTCAATCATACTAAAATAACAATTAAAATTGCAAAGACAAGTGCTCAAATATTAAAAAAAGACAAAATTATAAGGCACTCTTAATGACCTTACTCTCTCATTCATTAAAATGCTGAATGACATGATCTTAACGAGCAATATTTTTACTTCTAATTTTGAATGGCCAATCTGAGAGAAATAGGGGCCTTGGCTTAAAAAAACAATTCAGAGGGTTGTAAAGCTCCTGACATAAAGACATCTCCTAGCATGTTCAATTGTAGCTGTGAGTCCTCAGAACTTCTCTGAATTAGATCAAAGCGTTTCATAGTAGAAATCCAGATAACACAGTCTAAAATATGTAGCAATATCATTAACTGTGCCATGTGTTTCAAACTGTTCTTTGTATGTTTATGCCTAATGCTCATTAGTGAATTTCAGTAAGGTACAGTGTCTTGCCATGTAAATACAAGCCCTGCACTAGTCTCATATTTATTTAAATTTAGGACTGAAATTAAAATGCTAAAGCTTTATTCTCAATGTTTTCCTGACAGTAACTCCATATGAACACCTCAGATTCCTCTTCTTCTCCCTGCTTATACCTTATTTTCACAAACAACCTCCAGACTAAGTCCCTGCCTGCACAGTACCTGTGGGAACTGCACAGTACCTCTGCATGTGAACTTACATACATAATATATGCTTCCTAGACGTATGTATACCTAATTTTTGGAACAGATCCTCAGAACCTCTAGTGCTGTGTGTAACTACTCACATTTATATGATGTATTTTTAGCCTACAATTAGATATTAGACAGTCCTTTCAAAAAGCATGTTAAGACTGCACCAAGAACATCTCATCTGGCTGAAATGGGAAGAATAAATTTCAAATAAAGCCACTTTATTCGATCTTTTATTCTTGAATACCAATAAAAATGTGATACATCAGTGACACTGACATGTGATACTTGATGGTCCAATGGTTAGAAAACTCAAACTAAACCAAGTTTTTGTTCACCTGCTTACTCTAGCACAAGAATTATGAGGGAATTGATCTATAAAATGCCTGTACTCATAAGCCAAGCACCCAAATAGTGCAGCAGATGGATGTCCATGGAATTCCCTGTTTCAAACTGAACCTGTTATTTCCATCATTTCAGTCCTGCACAATTGTTCCTCCACCCAAGATCAGGAAAATCAATGCTTCAGTCCCTGCCATAAATGCAGAAATTAGGACCAGCAGCCAGCTGATTACTGCAGCACTGACAGAACAATGCGATGATCTTGAAAAAGTAAAGAAAGTAGCAAATCTGAACATCTTCAATGAAGATTAAGATATTTTATGGGCAGTATAATGTGCTAATGAACAGATAATGCAAGATTTTATCCTAGTTAATACTACACTTGTACTTTTATTTCCCTATTATCTCCAGGCTTGTAGAAATGAAAATGGCAAGTCTAAAGATGACAATGAAGGTAGGTTGGGCTGGTAGACTGGCCTAATTATTTTGACAAGAGCCTCACTCTCTACTCCTCCTTCACTGCCACACAGTCAGACCATTACCTTCTCATGGACTGACACTGGATTTAGGTGCATGAGAGGACAGCAGGGCAAGGGAAATGTTGTGGTGGCAACAGCCCTCAGCAAGTGCTTTGTCTCAGCATGACACAGAGGGGATGGACATTGGGAGTCCTGGGGTACTGGAAGAGGTACTACAGGTGAAATGCCAGCAGTGATATTTAGAATGAAGAATTGAGGGTTGTTCCTCAACTGTGTAGAAAATGGTGGTGTGTTACTGAGATAATGTATGACCACCTGGTCCAGCCAGCACTGTTGGTCTCCTCCTGGCTCCTTTCTTTTATTGCTTACTATAGACTCACCAAAAAAAAAAAAAAAAAAAAAAAAAAAAAAAAAAAAAAAAAAAAAAATTCAGTGGCAGTATGGACTCAAGGAAGCAGTCTAGCCAGTCTGCAGAGTCAGGGAGCCCAGCCAATGGCACTGCTGAAAGGAGGCAAGAAGTAGATCTGCCTGGGTTCTCTTCTCCCTTCCCCCGCAAGAACAGAAAGGTTAGGAAGGATCATGCAGATCTGCTGAATTTAGCTTGAGTTGCCTTTAGTCAAAGGACTATCAGTGGCAAATGGTGTCTGCTCACCAACTGCTCTCCCAGAAACAAATGATTGTCGTTCTGAATCTTGAAGTGGTGGACACAAAGCAGAGGGCCAAGAAGTGAGCTAATGCTATGCCAATTGCAACTGCAAGTTTACAATCTGCTGAAGACTGAAAAAGATTTTGTTTGTTTGTTTCATTATGTGTTTTACCCTGAACAGTCGTGTAAGCTGCTCTTATTCTAAAAGCTTGTATTTTTTGTGACTATGACATCCTTTTAGGCACAGACCAATCTGAAATATTATGACTAGCAATATGAACAAATAGGCCATATAACAACTATAAACTTACTATGCTGTGATGGTCTGATATATGAACAGCGGTTGAAAACTGCACTAAATTCTAAAATATTTTCCACTGCTAACAGGGTATGAGTTTATTCCAGATTTCAAAGTATTGACTGGGTTGTGGTCCAAGACTAACAATTTCATGTTTTTATACCAAACCCCACAATTTCTTTCACAAATCCATTCAAGTGTTAAGGCAGAAGCTAGAATGAAAACTTTCGGTTAGAACTGCAGAAGTTCAGAAAAGTTTCAGGTAATGGAGAATGAAAGGTTGTGTACTAGTAAGTAATTCTTTGAGATATGTTACTTGTATGTACGTTCATACTGTGCATAAGGAAGAGAGTTTTTTTCTCCTTTGAGAAAAAACTTTGACAGTTTTTGAAAAGGTTTTTTTGAGACATACTTTCTTCTGTCAAGTGTGGGACAATCCTCCCTTGGGCAAAATCAATGTTCTTTGCCTTCTGGACAGTGCCTTGGACATTCTATTTTGTACAATGGGGCTAGACTAAAGGTGATATCCAATTCTGTTTTCAAATTACACTAGTAAAAATTCACTGCATTTTATTAAGTTTGGTTGGGTGATGTTTTAAAAAGCAACACTATTTCAGCCAGAAAGTAGCATGAATTGATACAAACCTTTTATTTGCCATTGTACACCTACATTTTATTCACTGTACCCTATTCCACCTGTACCCAAAGGCCCTGAGTGAATACCTGAGTACAGCAAAAGGAGCATCCACACGGCCGTAGTTAAGTACATACTTGAACAGTTTGTTGTTCACGGCCATGAACAAGATAGAAATCCTGCAGAATAAAACCGTGAAAAAGAGCAGTGTTCACATTTATAGTTTTCCTGCTTAATTTTTTGAATCACAGCCTTAGCTTTCCATTTAGAATTGGTCAGAAAAAGACACTCCTGTCCTACAGAAAAATCATGTTTCAGCATTTGTTTTCCTCACTATACAAAATGAACACTCAGAATGTTTAAGTTCTTTATACATGAAAAATCAAACAAATTACAGTTTGAAAAATCTCAAAGCTAAAAAGCGTTCACCATTAGGAACATTTTCATTTTGACAGAAGATACCCAATCTGAATTGTAATACACTTGTTTCAAACAAAATGCTTAGATCTTTTGAAAGAGTATTTTTTTCTGTAACACTGTTCCAAAATTGTAATTTTCACATCAAGTTATTATTTAGTTTAAATTGCCATTTCAAATGAACAAAACATAATTTGCACACAGAAAACAGAGCAGAATGCTGCAAATGCCAAGCCTGCAGTCCTGCCTCAGGAATCTGGAGTTCTTTGTTGTATGATGACAGTTCTAAGAGGTGAACTTCAGAATCCAGAATACCACCACCAATTTCAGGGATGAGAAAACTTTCCACAGTTCTTCTTACTGCCTCCTGTAATTAACCTCTCTAATACCCAGGAAGCAGTCAGACAAGGATATCCCTAAAGCCATACAAAGATATATGAAGGTTTACATGGATCCAGACCAGGGCTAACAGGGATCCAAGCTAGTTCTTGCAGAGTCAGGCCTGGCTAGGCTCTCTTACACCACTGGATGTGAGCTTGCTCCATGCTTTTGTGTGATAGTACACTTATGCCCTTAACCTGGCTAATTCACAAACTTTTCAGTACCAGCATTTCAGCACCCAGAGCCTACTCAATCCACAACACTGGCTATTCAAGATGAGCAACTCTAACCACCTTTTCAAATTATTTTATTACTTTTTGGTTTTCCACTATTATTCTTTCCTAAAGCTCATGCTGGGTTGTTATTCCTCATCCGATAGTTTAAATTGCTGCTTTGCTTGTCAATGCAATTTCTCATACTGAGACATTGCTTATCCACTGGTTTCTTGCCCATTGCATTTTTATTTTAAAACAAAAGTATATTGTAATATATTTCATAATGTTTAAAGACCTATTTGTATACTATACCTCATCAAATTCTTCTGTCATTTTCCTTATGATTTCTGCATTTTGCATGTTCCTGAACATTTCAATTCTTACAGTACCTGTAATGTAATGAAGGAACAAAATAAATTAACGCAACCGATTTTTTGTTATCTCAAAATATCAATGTTTTTCCGCTGCTAAACTTACAGCTCAATAATACATATGAAAGAGTATATAATACAATAATAAAATAAACTCATTGAACAAGACTGTCTTTTGAATAAGTGGATAAAAAACCCCCTCTGTTCTGCAAAGTGCTATCAGACTAGGATTTAGTAAAATTTTCCATATTTTTTACTCTTTACAGCTGAGCAAGTGTCATACACAAGTGACAGCAATGCAGGACTCATGTAATCTCTGCAGTTGCCAAGTGTTTTTAATTTTGTGTGCAAAATAAAATGAAGACCATCTTTCAGTTCCACGGCCACTATTAGTAATTCTCCACTTTTTATGTTGGGTCACCTGGTTTACAGATATACCACAATCTCTATGCGGAGACACAGGAGTGGTTTTCAAACGGCTTAGCTTGGAACCAGCATGGCTTATTGACTTAGGCACAGCACTGTGTGAATGGAGCTACAGCACCTGCAGAGCAGAGCTAGCACGATTGCATCGCATGGTGCTCCTGTCAGCAAGTTTTTCCAAAACCAAAAGTTCCAAAGGGCTCAGTCAAGATGTGAGCCAGCTCAGGACCAAAAGCAGCAACTGCATCTACGTTATTGCTTCATTTGGATTATGCCATTCCCTCCCATTACCTGAACGGTGAAGTTGATAGGATTAACTTTTCATTGTAAATTGAACAAAGCTACCTCAACTGAAAACATAACAACACAATAGCAATAAATGAAAATTCTCATGACTTGATCCTAAAATCAGTCAGTATAAATGAATAAAATATTTTTACACATTATTGTCTTCGCAACTAGACATTGTCTAAATATCCAACCATATAACACAAATCAACACAGAAAACTTTTTTTTTTTTTGCTAATGCACGATCTTCTTTTTGCCACTTCACAATCTTCTTTTGTTAATGGAGGAAATGCAGAAAAATTAAGCAAACTGCAGAGCTACAAAATCCATCCCAACGTCATTAACATTACAAAGAGTAAGTCTCCTTGCTTTTGCAAAAAATTCAATTGGATTAATGATACACTGCATGGCTCCAAAAATTCAAACCATAATAGAAGCAGCTTAACAGCTAACAGTATTAGGCCCTGTACAAAGGATAAATAAAGATAATTTAAGTACACTAAATATTATGAGAATGTTTTAATTCCAATATTTTATTCCTTGAAAAACAAGCATTAGAAACATACGCATTTCAAAATATGCAAGCCCAGTTACAGCACACCAATCCTCTATATCTTAGTAGGGGTACTGTTTTACAACACAACTGAAATATTGATTTCTTGAATTGGTTTTGCTTCTTCACGAAATAATATTTACTTGTTATCTATTTCATATGGGGTAACACTGTGAACCTCAGTTCTAACAATGGTGATTTAAGTTTGTGCATGGTAATTTCCATATTATTAATAAACAATTAGTAATGCAATATATTAATATAAAACAAAAAACCCAAGAGAATGCTACCATATGACAGCTGAATACCTGTTTTATCAGCTTGGAAATCATCTATAAATGCAGCTACATTTTAATGTTTCCCCCAATATTGAAAGTTTTGTTTCAAATAAGTGAAACAGTTTCACAGTACATCTCAGAGTACTGAATAGTGGACAGCTATTCTTAGAAATCCACCTCAACTGCATTAATACCCCTTTCTCTCACTGCATGCTGTCATATGTGGCTCTTTGCATTGGTAATGTAACCCTTATTGAAAAAGTAACCTATTGACCTTTGTTGTTTTATTTCTTATAGCCCTGATTCTAATTTTATTCTTATGTATATCTTCTGTTAATAACCTCAAATAGCTTCCACATAACACATAACCATGTTACTTTGTCAGGAAAAGTAAAAATACCATAACTAAAATTCCTTGTTAATGCACTTCACTCAATTCAAATCTCCTTTCAACTTTGTATAATTCTGTTGTGGTTCTCTGTATCTTTTCTTCCTGAGGATACAGAATGCAATTATACTGTGGTCACTATTACTCAGTGGCTCAGATATTATTACTTCTTAAATAACCTCCTGCATGTTACTTCACAGTCAAGTCAAGTATAATTTTTCCTTGAACAATTTCTCTCAAGGAATCTGTTTCAGGAGGTGACTGCTTAAAACACTGCTTCTGTAATTCCACAACTTTGCAGATGCAGTAACAGTGCTCCAAGAAAGCTGATGGCTCGTACTGGATGCGCACACCCTCCATGTTACTATCAGACCACAAATTGTACACACTGTGCCACAGACACGTGGACCCTGCCCACTAAATTGGCCAAGGGGAGAGGTTGCAAACACAGGTGGGTTTCTCTTGAATCATGGAAAGGCTTTTTACCTTCCATGACTAGAACTGAGACAGCATCACCTATCTCCTGAGCACTTTCGACTGATTGCTGTGCAGAGGTGTTTCAGATAAGGCTGGTGTAGATTCTACACACATCTTCCAAACAAGCAATGGTCCAGCTCTTTGAGAGGATCAGGCAGGGACATGCATAGGATGAAACAAACTCTTGACATCTCCCAGGGATGGCAGGGTGGACAAGAGCTCAACATTACCCACGAAGTGTCAGCAGGCATTAAGAGGAGTGAAGATGAACAGCACTTACCAACTCACTGTCATGTCTCATTCTTTCCTCCACTTTTTATGACATGAAAGTCATGTCAAGCAAAATGAGCATTTCTGCTTATCTGGCAGTAGGCAATAGCTTTGGCCTGACTGCTTTTCCTACCACTACCTTTCCCTCACCTGGCCGAAACACAATCCTGTCTCTTTTTCTGGGAAACTGATTTAACACCCTGTAAATATGCTATGAAGACTGCTCACAACACATTTCATGGTGTCATCACAACATTTCAACACTGCAATGGTCAACACTGTTCAAATTCATAGTTTTTATGATTACTGAAAACCTAAACTCCTCAGTTTTCAAGTGAATCCTTAAAATATAACGGATTTTCTATAAACTATAATTGAAGGTGTGGAATGCATTCCTACGGTCTCTGCTTTACTCATGTTGCTACTAGTCTTCTATCTTTTTCTAAACTGAGTTTTACCTCTATCATGAAGCTCTCACTCTGTATTTAGTGAAGAGGATTTAACAAATTGAGAAGCCTATTCTACTTCAGTAATAAGTTCTCGGTTCAAACTTATTCACACATGTTGTGTTTTAAAAAGGTCTTCTCACAGACATGCAAGTGTATTTCCTTAATGACAAAATTCCAGTTTAACTTTCAGCTAAGACAGGTATCAATTAAATTTGTCAACAATTAATCATGTCACCCAACCCGGCTTTTAAAAGTGAGAAGAAAAAACCCATACAGAGGACACAACATTATTTCAACTAGACGGGAGAAAGACTAAAAGGGCCTAAAAAAATTGGATTAATACACTTAAGAAAAAACAACAAAAAACTGTGTACAAAACAAGATACAACATTTCAGGGGATATAACATACCACAGACTCAGTGGCTTCAAAACATATATGTATAGTGAGAAGACTAACCAGTTGTAATAGTAAGCCCTGCAAAAGAAAAGTAACAACAAAAATCTCCTAGACCTTTGGAAGATGTGTAAGCTGTCAAATTTGAGCAACAACCAACCTTTAATACCAGGAGTTTAAGAGGGTAGTCTTTGGATGCAGGTTGTCCCACGACTACCTTTCCCCCTCTGAAACAGAAGGTACTAACCACTGCTGGAAATCAGAGAACACCATCATACCAAATACTACACTCCAGTGGCTTCCTGCATATGGCAATTCTGGTATTTCTACAGGAAGGGAAGCTTGTATGACAGAAACAAGCCACTGCGTAAGTGGTACTCCAGCTGTAATAGCCCACAGTCATTTAAACACTACTAATGAAAACAAATTACTCACTAGTAAATGGACTCTTGAAATCTAAACTACTGACAGTTGGTAATAAATTATATACTATGTAGTATACTAACTGTACTATACAGTCAGTTTTAATCTCTGGTACCTTTATTCACAGAAGCTACACAGCTGATTTTATCCCTCTTATTTTGGACCACCTGCCCAAACTGAGTAAGCTGCAAGAAAAGTGGTGGGAAAATTGCAGCTCAAGACTAAAGTCAATGGATATAAAGTAAGCCCACAGTATCCTGCCAAAGAAGGATTAATCATAGGACCTTAAATTCGTGGTAACTGATTAGCATCTCTCAACCACACTTATTGGAAAAACAGTAACCAGAGGAAAGATTTATAAAGGCATCAAGATGAAGACACTAGAAGATTTGCACTGGAAAGTATCATATGAAAAAGGCAATGTGCTCTTCTGCATTAACTGAAAGTCGACAGTTGGGATCAGAGCACTGGGAAGTAGTCTTGACTGTTGAAGCTGTCAAAAGAGGGCAAGTTTAATAAAGACCTTGCAAGGATGGATAATGATTACAGAATCGTTGGATGGGCAATATTTCTTTCCCTTGATATCATTCAATGTGCATTTCCTATATTTTTCTCCCCACTTACCATTTAGATCATAAGAAATAATCCACTTCTACAATGTCCATAAGTGCAGTTTTTAATCGTCTCAGAAGTGTTAGTGACAAATCTCCATATGAAAGATGATAAACAAAGACTGAAGTCAAACCATAAAGAGAACATTATTTCTCACTGCTCAACTTGGGTCACGGTACACTTCTGTAACACTTCATTTACTGTTCCCAGAAGAGAGCTGCCTGAAACTAACCAGAAATTACTCATGCCAGTAAAAAAGTTTATTTTCTGTGGCTTGCTCATGATCACATAGGAACACTGAAGGAGATCTTACCTCATTGGAATCAATAGGTGTTAATCATTAATCTAAATGGAAGCAGTATTGGGAGAGCTGAAGAGCATCCAAATAGATGCTGAGACTCGTAAATCCCACTGGGGCTCCTAACTCTTTATTGATTTCTGTGCTTGAAAACTGAAACACTTTACTGAAACCAGAAGTCAGGATTCTAGAAAGAAGTTAGCCTAGCTACTTAGTTGAATTTCAGCTTTCGCAGCACATGCTGGAATAGAAGACCCTTTTCTTGATTTATTCTCCAATTCCTCCCGTTGCACGGACTCTACATTTCCCAACTTCTGCTACCAATAAAGCAGTATTCAAAAGCCAGTATCTTCCTAAAAAACACAGCCCTAATTCATCTGTAGAGCAGCTTTTGATGGTGAACTCTTACTGAATGAATCAGCTAGAATCCCAATGGAAAAAAAAAAAGTACAGCCTCATGCAATTAAAACCTTATCAAACAGAGAATCACAGGCAACTGTTAAAAAGAGTTCTAATGGTTCATCCAAGTCTACCCTCGTACAACAAAACCAAAACCAAATATCTGTCAGTTCCCAAAATATGTTCAAATGTGTTCTCCGAAAACTCCCTGCAACGTTAACTCCTTACCATTCACCTGATACACAGTATACACAGGAAAAGTGTATTCTCTTGCTGCAGTCCAATTCTTTAATTGACCTTCTGCTTATGAATTTACATACCAGAATAAAATTTGTTACCCTTAATTTTGTTTTACTTATTTTATGCATTGCTCTGATTTTGTCCAAACACACTCCAGCAATTCTTGAATATTTACCTTTAATTCTTTGATTTTTCACATTCCATTTTGATTTTCAAACCATTGCATAGCGTATGACTCAAACAAGTTGTTCTCTTGCGATAATTCCTATTCTTCCTTTGCTTTAGGTTATTCTGCACTTGAGTCTTGAATACATTTTTTTGGAACAGGAAGCTCTTCATTTTTTTTCCTTGGTCATGTTTCCCGCGCAGACTTGTGTATCTATTTTTTCAGTACAGTCTCTTCCTCTTTTGAAAGACCATTATCATTGTTTTGCCCTTCACTTTGCTCTCATAGAACTAGGAATATTAATATTCTAATGATTGAGCTCATTTAAGTTGCCATCCCAATAATGAGAATTACCTCTAGAGGAGAGTGTTTTTCCATTTGTGTTCTCCATCTTCTGTATCAAAAAACTGTCACCACCACATTGTAAGAATTCATTGGACAATCCTTACCTTGCTATATTCTACTCCTTGATGACACCTTGTTAGTTTAAGTCCCTTCATCTCACAACCTACTGTACATCATACAACTCTATACACTGATTAAAAAACAACAATGAAGCTTTTGTATCAGGCGTTCTTGTTTTCATGCCTCATAGTAGACGTCTACAGCAGAAACTCCCAGCTTCTCTCCCCTTCTATCACTGCCTAGACATTTTCAAGAAAGCTATTCTACATTTCAGAACAAATGTAAATGTTAGACAGGACAAGGATTTAGTGGCAAGCTCCTTTTCCTGAATTTTCAGACCTTGATTTTGCTAAAAAACCCTTCCAAACAATTTTCTGGAATTAGATAAAGACCAGAAAAGCCATTACAGAGAACTGCATTAGTCCCACTGTGAGTCTTAAGCTGTGTAAGAAATATACGAAAAGAATAGAATTCCACCAGATAGCAGAGAAAAGGACAAATAAAGTAATTTGTTACTTGTCATCATGAACAGACACTTGAGGGTAGAGACATGTTTCTCTGTTGCAGTGTGATGTTAAAGCTGAGAAAATCTGCAATGAAATCTAGGTTCTGGAATGGAGGAAACTTTGGTCGTTACAGTCCTTTCATCGCTCTTACTGCCCTTTTGTGCTCTCTCCTCCCAATGCCTGACTGCCACCTACAGTTCCTACTCTGTGCTCTTTACATGTCCAACAATGGCATGAACATATAACATACACAGTCATTAACTGAGACAGAAAGAAGCACAAAGGGATCACTACTAAAGCATTTTAAATTTTACCTCCTCCATAATACGAGGCCCAGAAATCTGTTATTGTTCTGGTTTATGTAACTTAAACATAAGCAAGAAAACACTTTTTTCTTATTGTCATTCAAAAAATTAGCTGAACTGTTTCTCCTGGCCTTTCACAACCAAATTCAGCCTAAAGGAAGATGTCTTGCCCAGTACAGAAACCTCAATATAATCTCTTAAAGTTTACTAAACCGGAAACTGAGCTAAAACAATCAGTAATGTTAATAGTGCCAACAGCTATAAGGAGTTATCAATAAAGGTTGTCAAAAATGTTGGTAAAGCTGGGAGGACTTAGTAATAGTTTTGACTATCATAGGGCTCACTACACGAAACAGTGGAATTTTAGTATCAAATCCTTGCTATTTCTGATACCCAAATTCAAGGATAATTGTTTCATTTTTAGAGTGAGCAATTCCATATTACACTTCGAAGTTCAAAGTTCTGAATGAGATTAAGAAGTTGATGACTTAATGTATATAACTAGTGTTTCATATGATTTGAACTGTTCATCTCTCTTCAAAAACAGAATGTCATTTAACTCAGAAGGCAACAGTGAAGGTAACGATTCCCTCATTACAGGTATGGGAAGAAATACGTTGAAGACTGTCAGAAATTTTTACAAACAGGACAATGATTGGTGTCAATGACAATCCAGTTATTTCCCGTTGCTGGAAAAAAAAAAAAAGTGCACATTTTTATAGTAAAAAGTGATAGAAACTTAACATCCACTGTAAAGAAAACAAATCCTATGAAATTCCTAAGCTCAAATTACGTGTGAGAATTTGCTACTAGCTTAAACTATCCTGGGTGTCAGAACAATAAAAAAAGGGAAAAATAAAGAATTCAGGAGTGACCCAAAGAACTACATACCATTAAATCTGATTGTTGTGCCAGACTGGAAGGTGATGTACTACAGAACTGGTGAGCCTATTCAAGGGTTGATGTTATTTTTGTGAAGTAATGCTTCACAGACCCCTTGGAGCTCCAGAAGGCATCAATAAGCAGCTAGAAGTCATACATTTATGCAACACATACACATTTTCCAAATCGTGTAATGATCTCCCTCGTCTTCATTCTTAAAGAAGTTGATATGCAATAATAAAGAAAGTTTTCAGATTAAAAGATAGTAAAGCAAAGATAGCAAAATGGTCAGTTTTCAGAATGGAATGAACCTATCAATAGATCTTTCCAAGCATCGGTGTTGACAGAAATATGCTAAATAGCAGATATAAATGCTTTGAAAGAAAGGATAATAATGGAGCAGATAAATTTTGCTGGTGACAGAGTTATTTAGAGCAGCTAGAATTAAAGCTGACAGCCAACGCTGCCAAAGGATTTCATAGTAATGAAATTGATAAAATGGCAAACAATGCTCTTCAGGAAAAAAGCATGCTAATTCCACAAACTACTAGTAGAAAAAGAAGTAGGCCTACATAATTTAGTACATCAAAAAATAGAACATTTCATGTGTTCAAGTCTTAAAATTTTGATGAAGGAAACTTCCTTACTCAGAGTTTAAGGCAGATAATACTGTTTTGATATGGCTCTGCATTATGTGCATTTGGAAATTGTAAGCTGCTTTTCATCTTGATGTTAATGCCACTGAGTGAGTAACAGAAGCCAAATAATTAATAACCAAAGCCACTAAACTTGCAATCTAGTATTTGTACTGACTGATTTCACAAAACAGATCTTCTCATGCTTTGATGGCTTGAAGTAGAATTTCTCACAAGGCACCCACCTTTTTGTCAGATAACTTCAGACTTGAACAACAGTAAATGACATGAACATGAGTAAAACGCTCAGGAGCCTTTGCTACCCCAAAGGCAGCGCTTTGCTCCTGGTAATGTCTTAATGTTTTTGCACTTGGAAGCATCTACAGCTGCAGTCATCCAGCAGCCACATCCTGCCCTGCATCACTTGAATTCGCTCTGGCTGAATGAGAAGTCTGTGATCAAGGAGGACACTTACGCTTGAGAACAGAGGGAAAGCACTGACTCCAATGTATTCTTGGGTTTACGCTCCTCTGAAACTTTCCACTTCTCTACTTAGTACTGGTTCCAAGATTCATTTCTGTGACCAATACTCATTGCTGCAGTTTCCCACACATGTGCTGTAAGGGAACTTTTGTTAAAAAAAAATTCCTCATGGATCTGATGAAACCAAAACTAACATATGGATTTCTGCACTCAGTAATCAGCACGAGGTGTTAGGAAGAGTGCAAATACAAGTCATCATCAGCTGAATCTTGCATTTGGCAGTAGTTTAGGGTTTACCTGAACTGCAGGTTGTTAAGCCACACTGTGACTGTTGGATTTAATGGCTGCTAGTGGATCTATCATCTCTTAATACATTTGTACTTTTCAACTCCACAGAACTGTGCATCAATAAAACCTGCAGTTTAGCTCCATATTCCTTAAGAAGGTATCTCATTCTATTTTTAAAGCGGCTGCCTGATCATTTTATTTGATAAGCCTGAGATCTTTTTTTTGCAAAGAGTGAATAATTGTTCCTCTATTTGCCATTTTTTTTACCATTGCTTGGGTTTTTCTCTCTAATTTTTGATATCCTTTTGGAAGTGGGAAGGTCAGAACTAGATTCAATGCTCACAATGCAGGTGCAATATAAGTTTGAGAGAGATATTTTTTCCTTGTTTCTAATATACATACACATAAATTTGTCCTTTATTTCTAATTCTTAACTTTGCCTCTCAGAGCACTGCCAAGCAAGGAGGTTGTATTTTCAAATTATTCACAATGACAGCAGGCTCCAGGAGCAAGACATTAGTAACTACAGCTTATCACTGCATATGTGGAACCAGACTTTGGCCGCGTGCTGTCAGAAGTTACTCAAATCCAGCAATATAAACATAGGTAGTTCGGAGGTAGATTTGAAAGTTAAGAGTTAGATACAACAATGTAAATATTTAAAGCCCATTTAGGTATATCTACTCTTTCAGAGTGCTTTTATCAAAGACTGTTTTCATATCTAGACTCACCCATCACCTGTGCTTTTAACATGCAACCACGTAAGTTTCCCTTTGAAACACGAGGAGCCCAGTGTGGGCCTAAGCTCTCTCCCCTCCTTCAGTGGGGATTTTACCTCTGTGTATAAATACCTGATGGGAGAGTGCAGAGACAATGGTACCAGACGCTTCTCAGTGGTGCCCAGTGACAGGAGAAGAGCCAGACAATCCAAAACATGAGCACACTCACAGAACATAACTGTGTAAGCATTTTTGTAGCCAAGGGTGGAGTAAAAATATTATTGCCATTGCTAACAACAGGCCACAGGCATCGTAACTGTGCCTATGTTCATTGCGCACAGCCCTAGTCCCAAGCTGTTAGGCTAGTTATCAACGTGTTATGAGTACCTGCTGTGTGAACTGGAGCTCAGGACCAGGTGTCTCTTGTTATAATGCACAGTTCAAGTGTGGGATAATATAATAGCAAAGGCCTTGAAAATATGCAATCTGTCTGATAAACTGATTTCAGCTAAGACCAATTGCTTTGTACCATTACTCTGTACTTACATTATACCAAATATACTCTCTTTGTACTTTCTACAATATTTCACAGCAATTACAATAAACTCCAAAGCAGTTTAAAAAATATTGATTACTCCTCAAAGGAAAAATAATGGATCTCTGTTCCACCATACCGGAAGAGGCTTCATATACTACAGATTCTTTATTATGCATTCTTCTGGATAGCTAAAAGGTTTAATCAACCAATTTTGAAAGTAATAAATAGATAATTATTATTTTAAAACAGACGATTTATTCCTGTTCTGTTTCCTATGATTTTTACCAAATGTTTGTCCACGGAAGGACAAACTCACAGCTACCTATTTTCCCTTGAAGTCTAGAATTGTAGAATAATTTCAGTTGGCAAGATTCCTGTCAGCTAGTCCAAACCCTTCCCAAAGCAAGGCCAACTAGATCAAGCTGCCCAGGTGAGTTTTGAGTTATGTCCCAGGATGGTAATCCCACAGCCTCCCTGAGCCCTTATGCCTCCAGTACTTGACCACCTCATGGCAAAAATGTTTTCCCTTATATCAAACTGGAATTTCCCATTTTTCAAATTGTATCTGTAAACTGTCATCCTATTACTATGGAATTGCATGAAAAGTCTGGCTTCACCTTCGCTCTAGTCTCTCATTATTTGAAGAAAACAGGAAGATCTCCCTTTGGCCTTCTCTTCTTGAGATTGAGCAGGTCTGTTCTCTCAGCTTTTCCTCACTCAGGACAGTGAGGACTCCACTGAAGGCCTTCCAGAAATTCAGGCAGACTCTTTTAACCACATCACACTTAGCCACATTTCCTGCTTCAAAGAACTTCAAGCTCTCTTTCATAGAAACCATCCATCAAGAACATCCACTTCGGAAGTCCATCCTTCCTTCCACTTTCTATGAATGTGCTTGTCCCACCTACAGGTTCACACTGACAAGGCAGCTCATCAGTGACCCACAGACATAACGTCAACCTTCAACACCCCTTCACACACGTTTTTGCCAAAGGATATTTTCTTTATCAGAGAAACAAATTTCTTTTCAGTCAATGTCTACATTACTCCCAACAAATAAAACAAAACTCTATAAAACATGGTACCTCCACTTACCAGGAATTTAGGAGGCAAAAGACAAGCACAGGAGTATTATATAGCCAGGGTCCACCCTCCTTCCCTCAGTCTTTCTGCTTCCCCTAATGAAGTATTGATCCTTTCCTCAGTCCTCTGTTACTCTTATTTCTAGCCCTATTTCTCAGTGTTTCTCAGAAGTAGTAAAGAAGGGAAGATGAAACAGAAGTCCTAAAAAAAATTACAAAAAGATAAGTAATTATCTAGAGATCTTCAACTGACGCAAGAAGCTCTAGATGCCATAAAAAGTAGTATCTCATAAGAAAGAAAACAAAGCAACAACAAAAAAAGAGAGAAACAGAATTCTTTACAGCACCTTTCTTCCCTCAAAGCAATAGGCCAGGCCTTTCTGTGGGCTGTGTCACACCTGGGTGTTGCCAAAGATCTGACAGAACTCGGCAGGCCAAAAAAAAATGCAAGTTCCCTACAGCTGCTGAAGGACCACCATGCTCTGCTTCTCATTCACTTGCCTCTTGCCCCTCGAGACAACTGATCTTGCTTTATTTACCTCAAGAAAGACACTGGTAACTGCATGAGATCTTTTCAAATACAGCTCTGAAGAAATACACTTGGTACAGGTCCTCTACAATTTTACTTAAACTGGTTGCTGCTCCAATATGTGGAAGGAAAGGATAAGGCATAAAAGGAGTGTCTGCATTTGCAGCATCTATATAGTGTCAAATCTTATTAGCAATGGCACCACCAAACACACCAAAATCTCTCCAGGTTTCCCAGAGCCAATCCTTACTTTTCAGAATTCCCCAGTCACCACTCTGAGAGCCACCAGGCAACACTGACTGGTATCTTCCCGTATCATTTATTTGTTGGAAAAAAATCAGACATGTTAACAACAGTAAAATAGACACTTCGTAAGCACTGCAAACAGAGCTGCAGCAGAAAGCTGAAGAGCTTTAACAGCCGATTTGATGAAAGCTAGCGTGCTTCATAAAATGAGACTGGAGACACAGAAACATCTTTGAAACAACTTATATCTAAACCATTTGATTTCCCTCATTAAATGAAAGCCACCATCTACCTGAAAAGTTTCTATGCTTTATTAATCTGAAAGAAGGAAATGAGACTTGTGTGCATTTCTGTCTGTAAGTATGCTGCTTAATAAATTCTGAACTATTTGTTTAAACCGAATCTGACTGATCTTGAATATAAAATGCCCCAATAAATTTTACAAAAGCAGGTAGTTGAATTGAAGCCAAAAAGGTCATTCAGGCACAGTATGAACCATGACCTCAGTCTCTGTTAATCTCTCTCAGCCTCTGACTGAGGCTGGAGAAAGACAGGGACACTCACATTGTGAATGCTGCTGCTTCTTCAAAAGCTTCAACTGGAGCACACCAACCTCTTGCCCAGCAGCATTTGTCTATATAGCTTACCGAGTTTCCAAAAAGTTACAAGCTCCTTCCAAATA
This sequence comes from Aquila chrysaetos chrysaetos, assembly GCF_900496995.4. Taxonomy (NCBI): domain Eukaryota; kingdom Metazoa; phylum Chordata; class Aves; order Accipitriformes; family Accipitridae; genus Aquila; species Aquila chrysaetos. Next base: position 27,728,888 of record NC_044013.1, on the reverse strand, counting down.
TTTTTTACAGTTACATGGCATTCAGAACATCTCTCACAAAGAGTATCTGACACTTCATGAATACGTTCAACAGCTTTTGTATAATTCAGTAAAGTTGATCAACACAGATACACTAGAAATCACTCTTCATTAGTTCTGCTTCTCATGAAGTCACTTATTTAGAGTATATTAAAGACTAAAGCATTTACTGACCACAATCTGTGAAAAGACAATGCAAAAATTAGCTGAGCTGGCTCAAAAGCAATGCCTAAGGAAATACAAAGAATTTGAGAAATCAAATGCAAAAAAATACATCATCTTTGTGCTTAGAAACTAAAGCAGAAATTAATAAGTGCCAAACAAGATGCTCTGTGCACTCTTGATTTAGTCTCTGTGTGTCAACTTTGATGAGTCACCAACTTACATGGTTATCTATTATTCTGTTTAGCTTCATTAGCCACAGAAAATAGAACTGTTTTGGAATCAAATAGGAGCTGTGTAGGTGAAGTTATTGTATCTTCGATGTGTGCAGCTCTTGCTACAGCCAATGAACTAGGTAAGGAAGTGAAGGAAGAAAGAGGATGGTCTTACAAGAGGAATTGATTAGGATGCTGCAGACTGCTATTTTCTTCCACTTCTGAGTTCCTGTAAGAGTCTGGATAATTTGAACTATTTCAAAGATGGTCCATAATGGCATATTCTCCATTTCCCAGGCATCTACCTTGCAGTCTCATGGATGAGTTTACAGTAGTGCAGTGCACAAACAATTTTAACTGCATGTACACTGACTGTAACACCGTCTTTCGGGTATGTAAAAAACCCTAAACTTAAGAAAAAGGGGAAAAGCTTGAATTAGCCCTTCCTTACTGGATAGGGTAAAGAAAAGGGCTTAGGCTAGAGTCCTGCTTTTTCCTTATTGCAAATATATAGATATACAAAATTAAGAACTTCAAGTTTCCATTCCATAAACTTTTCTTTAAGAAATCTTCTAGGTACTCCCAGCCTAGTCATTAAGCAATTTGAAGAGAAGGAGTAGGAAATCAGTAGCAGCTATGGTTTAAAACATGTAACGTTATCTGAAAAAACCTCCCCACAGGGAGCGGCACAGATACGGTATCTGCTGTCTCAAAAGCTTTTTGTATCTTGTATTTTGTATGACTCTGTGCCTGGATTAGCCATTTACAGAGCAGAGACAGGATCTTTATTTGCAAGGGGTTTACAAAGAAAAACTAGATTAAACCTTATAGAAAAAAGCCCTTGAGGAAAAGTTGTTTTTTTTAACTGGAACTTGGCTACTATGGAAGAATAAGAGGAAGCATCATATTAAAAGTGAAATTAAAACAACACAATGAATAGTTGCTCAACATGTTTTGGCATGGGTAAGAGAACAAGAGAGCACGTACTAGAGCCAAAAATCAGTAGAAGTCTGGATATGCTTGTAAAAAATATAATACAAGAGGGAACTGTCACCTCAGAACTGAGAAAACAAACTGCTGGAACACACACAGATCACAAGAAGTGTTGACAAGACAAATATAAGTGGGAATGTGGAAAAAGGAGCAGAAAACTGAGAAAGCTCAACATATAACTTGTTTCTCAACAGTGGATGTCTAGGATTCACTAAGAAGTATTTGAGAACAAAATGTAAAAAAAGATATATCTATGTAAACTAGAAAGACAAAACTTTACGTAAGTGATAAAGCAGCAAGTACTGAGAAGAGTGCTGAAAGACAAATAGTAATAAATAGCAGATGAAATACAAGAGGGAATGAAGAGTTTGAGTACGTTAATTAACACAAAAATAGTGGCCTTAAGGGGAAAAATTAATCAAGTACAACTAAGGAAAAAGGAAAGAAGAACACAGAGGAACATTGCAAGTAAGGCAGGGTTAATCTGGAAAATGGCTTAAATCCTTATTTACAATCTCCTCTCTGATTGTTTTGGATCCTCTACCTTACAAATTTTAACATCAGAATTAGTTGAAACGGTGTATTTTGCTCAAATTAAAAATGGCCCTGTAAATACATCAAGTATTATCATGCCACTAATAGTATTCTTTGTAGATCTCCAAATGCAAAACACCACTTATGCAGCCACAGAATAAAGCAGCCACCTTACTCCTCTGGTTATGTCTTACAGCTTGGTGGAAAAATCCTTAAAGTGGAAAAATACAAAGCAATACTTGGGTAAAATAAAATATTTTAACATAACCTACAGCTAATGGTTTTTTTTTTTAAAGAACATTTAGTTTTCTCAATATTTTGTAACAAATTGCTCAGAATGTTGGGGGGTATCTTCCTTATTTTTCCCCCCCCAGCTTTCAGCACTTTAGGCAATCTTTCCTTTTAAGGTTTCTCAGTGCTCCCTCTCCTCCCCTATCAGTTTAAGAAGTCTGGAAGTCTTAGTATCAGGATGTCTTTACTGTAATATGCTGACATTTTAAAGTTTAACCATAATGCTGAATTTTCTGTACAGTACCCATTTTTTTGGCATACCTGCATTCTCAGCCATAACTCCATGTCAACATAGACTGCAGTAATTGCTTTGTTGTCCTTCCCACATGAAATTTTCCTTGAAGTCCACGATAAAAACACCAAAGACTGTTATACTATGGATCAACTGCTTGATGAGAATATTAAAAAATTGGGTTACATTTTTAATTTATGCCCTGTTCAGCAGTATATTCTGGCTCTATCATTCTGCAGCACCTTAAAGCAGCCCCACGACATACTCATCAGATGAAATGAGTATACTGCTATTTTGGCTGTTGAAGCAAAGCTAAACCACTGGGATGTACACCCGTCTGCCTCTCTCTTCTGCTTCCTAAGCTCATCTATGTAGATGTGCCCCCACAGAACACATTCCTTTCTTGTAATTTTCAGAATTCGTAATTTCTTCCTTTTGCCTTATACTTTCCTGCATTTAAAGGCACAAGTTTACCTCTTCATCCTTCACTCCACTGTTACAGAAGTTTCAGTTTCCCCTTCTCCTTGAATTTTCCCTATTAATGAGATCTCATGCATGTAATTGATTTTTTTCTAGGATATTTAGTACTTTTTTGCTGTTATTACAGGCTGATAAGAACTAAAAAGAAATGCATTGAGGATTGCCCATTTTCAAAATGCCTACCACCTCACATTCTTTCCATGAGATCGAAGTCTCAAAATACCTACAGGTTAAATGCATTTGTCAAAATAGTGCAATGTCTCTCACTGTTTCTAATCAGAATGAACTGCAAGCTTTGCTCAACACAGGCAGAGAGAAACACTACTAGGGGGTGAGAAGTGCAGATGCTCTCCTTTCCCAAGAGCAGCTTGTTGCCTAGTCTTCCTTCAGAGCACTAGGAAACATTAGCCACTTAGATCACTTCTGTGTGTATTTCCCTGGAAGAAAGCTAGGGGATATTCATCTGTGCATGTTAAATCTAAATCTAAGCCCTGCAGTTTACCTCTAACTTGTGTTACATCTTCACAGCTCAGTATTAAACCTGGTCCATAGTATTGCTCTTGATTTTATAACCTACCATAATTGGAGCAAAGCCAATGCAAGTAAGCTCAACTACTAATACTGTATGCTACAATAAATACACTTTATAATCAAAACAGTGTACTATACTAAAATGCATTACATTATAGTGTACTATACTAATATTACTCTAGTACACAGTTGAAATCAATTAACTTACTTTGAGTATGTTAAAATTCTTCCTACCTTCCCCAACCTGTGATTACTTTTTCTCCCTAAAATGTATTAAACGCCTCTGTAACCACTGAGTTAAGTGCACTAAGCTGTCATTCATGCACAAAACCACTGTCAAAACTAAACCCAACTTTAATTTTATATCCCAATTAAGGAGGTAAAAGAAATAATTATGGCATTACATACATAATACGCAAAGTAGCAGTAAAAAGTAATCACTGGCCAAAGTATCAGACAACCAGAGCAATAAAGTAATATACCAAGTTAAACTAACTGACAATTGTTATAGGCCACCATGTCTTTCTCAAGACCAAACTGCTTATATCCAACAGTTATGACTCTACTCTGATAACACCTTGTGAACTGCTGAACCCAGCCACTGCCCCTTACCAGCAAACTGTTTACATCAAGGCCTCATTTGAATGCAGATATCTCAGAAACTTAGGGTAGAAGTTGGTTGTCATAGCTGAGTTAGCAGGTAAGAACCATGGGACCTACGATTAAGTCATAAATACCATATGAATGTAGTTTCACTCTTTGATCTCCATTGATGCATTTTTAATACAAAGAAATAACTGGAATGAAATGCAAGAGTGGCGAAAAGCAGGTCATGAGAAGTCTCTACAAAATTCCATGTGGGACAGAGAAAATGTATATGGAACAATTTGTTGTCTCAAAAAAAATCCCAAGGAAGTAGCCCGTGAACTACCAGAGAGCTAAATAAAGTGATTTTTCCACACAGCACATAACTGAAGTATAAACCTACTGTTACAGGCTACCATGGAAACCAGAAAAAAAAAAAAAGGTTGAAAATCAGGTATCAAACAAATCTGAGAGTGAGAACATCCTTCACTGCTATTAGACAAAAATGGTTTGTAAGTGCTTATAATGGGCCTGGGCAGGCACCTTTGCCATTTGCAACATTCTTCTGTAAGCAGCTACAAGTGGACCAGACAGACAGGACATACAGAGTGTTTAAAAATCTTTAGAGCTCAAGTGTACTCTCCCACCACAAAAAAGAAAAAACAAAAAATCTCTGTTTGACATAAGTATAAGCAACTCCAAATGTACACATCATAAATTCAACTCTAAGCCATGGATTTAGTTATAAATTGTCAAAAAATATATTCAATAGTGAGACATCATATGATATAAGGGAGAATAAGCTGTACCAGTACAACACCAATAAATCAAATTTCTGCATCAACTACAAGCCTTCACTATCTTGATGCTAGCCTCAGAAGACTGGAGTCTCCGGGGGGGGGGGGGGGGGGGTGGGGGGGGGGGGGCAGAAAATTACATTAATAACAGATCTTGAGAACAAAAAGCAAACTAACTCAGCCAGGTTATCTGCATCATTATCATTAAGATTAAGCCTTTGTAATTCAGATAAAGAATTCAAGACCATTTGAATCTCTTATGATTCCTTTGTTAATCAGGACTTAAAATTCCAATCTGTTACTGAAATATCCACAAGTGGCACCAGGAACTGACTGGCATGTATTTTCTTCTGTATATTAATGGAAAGGATTACACCTTCTGGAAGCAAATTCAGTGGTGATTGGTTGAAAAAGACAGTTCAACAGCTGCTTGGAAAATTACACATCAAAGTGCTGCCGATCCATAAACTCGATCTTCTCACAATTCAGAGCAAAAAGCCACTCTGTCACTGGTCACTTACCCAACTCGCCATATAATAAAGCAATATATGAAAACAAACATTTATCTTTCCTCTGAACCTGAAAAGAATGTGGTTTGCTGATATTGTACCAATGCTGCATACTAGGATGATATGATTTCTAGTCAGGCATAATAGTTGAATTTTATTTTTCTTCTTTCTTTAAAAGCAAATACATTAGTGTATGCGATTCTCTACTTTGAACTGCAAAAATCAGTTAAGACTTTTGTTAGGCCATAGTTTTAGAATAACCATCTCACTGCAGATCAGAAGTAACTTGTCTTCAAAGGCTCTAAAAGAATTTTAATGATTTCCACCACATTCCCCACTGATGCTTGCTTCACAAGAACTGTGAATCTTCAGCTGGGTCTAAACTGTAAGTAAAACCTTAAGACAGGAAATTCTTGTTACAAGACTTGGGGTTAAGAGTAGAAAGGTCACTAAGCAACTTGACTGGCCCACCAACTGTTGTCATTTCCATTCACCTACAGTTTCAGAATCCCAAACTGACACAGGTCACAAGATCAGAGAGGCTGATTTACAGTTGCAGTTAGGATGGCATGGCATTTAATGCCTCTTTCGGTTATCAAAAAAGTCTGAAGGGAATACTTTGAGGACTCAGCTTCATGAAACGAAACTTGTGTGAGCAATATCCTTGGAACCAAAGGAGCTCCCTACAAATACACTGTCATACACACAGCCACTTAGTACAGTATGAATTCAATGGGACACACATATGCTCTAGTTGTCAAGATTCTCTATTTCTTTCGGTTCATAACTTTGGAAAGAAAAAGAGGACTCGATAAATCCAGCTCTAACTAGAAGAAATTACTCATGTTCTTATGGGGATCCATGGAAATATACCTGACCTCACCTGGTGTGTTAAATTTTGCATTTTTTAGTCTTCTCCACCTTAAGGAAAAAACTGGCTGTCCAAAAGGCAGCTGGTGAGAACACAGGAGTAACAGCAATATTTTGTTAATCTTAAAGGATGCTCTTTTCTTGAAATGCATCTGCCTCATCTTCATCAATGAAAAAAAAAGTCACTTTGAATGGCTAATTAATTAAACTGACTTGAAGAATATAAGATGAAAATCAAAACAGGGTGCAAAAATGGTTTGAACAACAACAACTGAGTAGAAAATTGCTATGCATTTGTGTCACCACAAATTGAAATTCCATTACAACGACCTAATCCACAAAACTATTTTCTGCTAAACTATTTGGGAAAAAAGGTATTTATTTCCATCAAATATATGTATAATCTCCTGTTATAGTTCTCAATTTAATAAATATAATGCTACTCAGCAGCACTGCTAGGTCCCTCTGAAATGTTTATTGCCCTTATTATACAATCACATAATTAAAGTCACTTGCATGATATTCCATTTCTCTATATAAACCACGTGATGTACTTATTAATCAGCTGTGGTCTCCCAAAATGAAAATTTAGTCCTTCCTTTGAACAGTTGGCCATATAACATTTTCTCAACAGCTTTTATGCAGAACTGCTTTACCACATTACTTTGTTCTTATGTTTAAGAGATGCCAGTACACTGCAACAATATGGCTTTCTTTTAGAGAGAATGCAGTATCTTCCATTTTCTTGTAGATATCTTAATTAATTAATTAATTTTACTGTTATCCACATTCCTGGACTCTAAAGTATTACTCCCACCTCTGCTCCCAGAAGCAAATTAAACCTCTGTAGAACTGTTCTCTCTGGAAGAAAAACTGTCTTTAATAAAGGTTACATACTTTTGCTGGTACTTCAACAATTTTATTCCTAAATTGTTTCTAAGTCTAGGAGTGCAATCTGATCAGGTTTCAATTCTCAATTCATTAGCTTATTTCAGGATCTCCTTTTTGGAGATTTATGATAATACTTCCAAAACAATTTTTAGGACATCAGTATATTAGCTTTTTTTGTTGTTGGGGGGGGTTGGCAGGTGGAAGGACTGGTTCTGTATCTGGTTCTGCATCTGGATGACAGAGAAACTTTTGGTAAGAGGGACTCTGTAGTTAACCCATTTACAGCCCTGCATAGTTGTGTAAACAGAAGCTCAATTCAATCTCTAAAATAAAACTGCAATTTGATTGAGCTGCAGCATGTAAGTTAAAGACATTCACAACTTCCCTTAAAAATGCTTGAGAGAGAATTTTCTGTATTTCAAATGAATCTGTGCAAACTCTTAATGGCCTTGTGTTCAAATATGGACCTCCATTTCTCATACACTACACCTCCTGTGATCATTTATGTATTTAGTATCCTTTTGCTTGAGATTCCTATCCATCATTACCTGTGGTAAGAAATGATAGAAAATAAATCATTTAGTCTTTCTGAAACTTCCAGTATTCATTAACTTCTCTTTCTATACATTAATAATCCAAGCAGATAATTAATTTTTAGGTAGGTATCTTATTTCCAACACTTTTAAAGAACTTCTTGCTATTTGGTTCTACTAAATTTCAAGAACAATCAATTCATAATGCCAACAATTCTCTTGAAATCACTGTCATTTTTTGTTTATGTCTTATAAATTTCTCACCACTACCTCTTATCACAGAGCTACCTGTATTACTTTGTGGTTCAATTCATATAGTTGGCTAAATATACCTTGATCCAGAAGTCTGTGCTGGGAATAAACATGGTCAAAAGGAAATGTATTCTTAATGTAAATTAGATCTGAAGTAAAACTTGTTTTAGGGGTTTAATCCTTGAAAAATTGGGGATCTCATAATTTCTAGAGTCTAAAAAAAAAAAAGGTTATTTCAACAAACAACATTATTGGCTGTATCTATGTAGTTAAAGATTATCTACGAAAAGTTTTCATTCCCAAAAGTTGCTAAAAGTATTTCTAGGCTCTTTTCCCATTATCACAGTTTCCTAAATCACAACAACTTATATGTTATCCAGAACACTTATTTCAATATAATGAAATAAACAAATAAACAGTAGAGATTGTGGTAAATCTGACAAATTACATTACAGGTATTTCAAAAGATGATGTTATGACTTTGTAGAAGCTTACTTCCACAACAGATGGTGCCTATTAAACTCCACAGACTACTGCTGAGAGAAAAGGCTTTCTAATCAGCCAAAGGTGTTTTAACCTCATAACTCCTGAGTTCATCCCTTTACGAAATCAGGCAGTTTTGAACTGAAAAACCAGGATCCAATGCTACAGGTGGAGAGTAAAAATACCAGTTGTTCTAAGCTGAAATGTAAGCTAATGGTGCTAACTGAAAGAAGCGCGAAACTCTCCACTACTCACTTCTCAGTTGATGACAGTTATCCAAGAACTGGGTTCAGCTTTGTTGGGAGTTATCAGCTCCCTGTGTAAACAAGGGTACAGAGACTGCTGGCAAGGGAGCCCCTCCCTCAGTGTTCCTGCAAGGTCCAATAATAGTTTTGTATGACTCCCTTTTCCGCCCTTCTAGGTACCCAAAAACATTCCACCATGCTTCTTGCTTGATGCAAATAAGGAAAAGATGACAATGTGGAGATAAAGGCCATTTGCACCCGTCTTCCCTCTAACAGGTTTTACCCTAGCAGTGCCAGAAAATGTCATAACTTCCAGTTAAAAGGAGATGAAAAATTGTAAGGCTCAGCTGGTCATGGTTTAGGTTACAGATGCCCAAGGCAATATGATCAGATTAATATAAATAGGGAACGAAGTAAGCGGTAGTGGAATGTGAGCAGGATTGTAGCTGTTTAGGAGTCCACTTCTTCTATTTCCAAATTTAGATGTATCTTCTTTGAAACCCAAGCTGCTCTTTTTCTTCTATATCCAGCTACTGTTGAATGCTTGCAGATTAAGAGAATATTGGGTTTGTTTTAACCACTTTCTTTCTGCCAGAGAATAAGGCTTTTTCATTAGGATGTAGACCTTTTTAATCATCCCTGGTTTTTTCTCTTCAAAAGTAATTACTGCAGTGTGTACTAGTATTGCACTTAATAAATCTATGGCTTCCTTAATGCAAAAGGGAGAGAATTGTGATTACAGCGTAGGCTGAGAGAAATGTCATTTTTGGAATTTAATTCCTACCCTTGGTCTGGAAAAAGTCTGACTCAACCTTCAGCAGAATCCACATCTTTGGAAACACTTGAGACTTGAGGATCCTTCCTATTTCTAATCCAGTAAGAAAGTGCTAAGATCTAGTGGTATTTGATTGCTTTTCATAATTAGTTCCTGTCTTCACAGAAAGTACGATCTAAGTCATCTAAGAAAAATCCAGCAATGCATCTAAGGCATAGGTAGAGACAAACTCATGTACAGGCATAATTTGCTCACAAGTCTTAGAACAATACTGTCAAAAAAAATCAAACTAATGTTTTTTCTTATCTGCTTAGGACAGAGACGTCCCTCCTTTAACAAATTTGTATTATACAGAAAACAAACTAAGCATAAAGAGGAAATGACACAGATCTGTGTCTAGTAGACAGCAACTGTTCTGAATTATTAACACCAAGAGGTATTTATTGCTAGTCTCTTAAAAAGTTGTAGCATTAAAGCATGCTTCTCAAATAGTAACTTTGTATTCACAGGAGTATTACCATTTTCCAGATCGATATGTATGTCATTAAATGAATATAGTGGAAAACAAGCAGTAATACTTGAAAGCCTTACAAAATTTATCTCCAATAAGCAGTGCCAAAAATAATTTTACAAGCTATGAATTTACTAAGTAGTACGCAGGAGTAGAATGTAGACTTTGTTCCACGCTTACAAGGAGTGCTTTAATTTTCAGCTGAGATTTGAACATATTATACAGAACTGGCAGTGCAGAACTTGCTCTTAGACTATCATTTCAAAGGTAATTTGTCTTTCCTTACATTATACACTTGCTCTAAAATATTCTAGTATCACAAGTTCTGTCAATTAATTATTTGAAAGTTTATATTAATAAATTAGTTAATAGCTGATTTTAAGCCAGTTTATTTTTGATCTGCTGTTGTACATGAAACATGAATAGTTCAATATATTCAGGTAGTAAGTAATAAAGACAAATATGTTTGGTTTAAATTACTGTCGCTCCTGTTACCAATTCATAGGGTGAAATCTTGGACTGCAGTCAGACCTCAACACAGCAGATATTTCATTCAGATTTTGAAACCACAGATCAGTACGCCCTTCGTTCATGTCTCCTGTGCTGAAAGGTCAGCAATTTCCTGAATTTTTTTCCCCACTAGTTTTTGAAAGTAGTAGGATGCACCTTTTGGGAAAAAGATGCCATTAGTTTACAAGTGTCTACAAAATGTGATATACTACTTCAAATCTTTTTTACACTTTCAGATCTGAATCTTTTTTTAATTTTATTTTTTCAAGGCTTCCCATCTCCAGAAGGCTTAGGGAGATGCAAAGCTTAAAAGAACCAAAAAAATAACTTTGTACCTATTTTTCCCGTAGCCAAATAAACTTTGAAGAGCTAAAGAATAGAAAAAAAAATAGTAATGAAGAACGAGCACATGAGATGAAAAGTACAGATACCATTCAGCAGCAAACAGGAAGAAACAGTGAAAACCTTTTTGGTTTAAAAAGAGTACACACAATGAAAATAAAGCTTTAGCTTCAAGAATGTCAACAAATATCAACCATTTGTATTTCACAAAAAATTGATTTCGATGTAACCATATTAATTGTCGAGTGTTCGATATGAACCTTTTAACCTGACCTATCTTCATTTAAAGAACGGAATGGAACTGATGAAACATATAATGCGTGTCTGGTAATCTGATTTATCTTCCACCCAAGCCAGTTAATAATTTGCATCTTATTTTCAGTTTGAATTTTATAGGCTTTCACTTCAAGATAAACACGCTGTAAAAATGACCTCAAGAATCAGAAACAAGAATTAGAAAGTTCAGATCTGGTTTATCTACACCACACATGAAATTAAAATTAAAATTAAGTCATTTCCATCTTTCAGTCTTACCTTCCTATTTTTGAATGTGCTTAACAGCATGTTTTTAACTGCATCATATAGTTATTGGAGGTGTATTTATTTCTGTATACTATGCATACAAAATATTTTATAAATCCTTGACATTACTATGACTTAAATCATGTATGAGTAAGTATAAATTTTTTTTAATGTGTATTCGTCCTTTACTTTGTGACTTCTCCCTTATACTCGCACACTAAAGAGATTTTGTTGAAGAAACTGTGCAAAAGCATACTTTATTTCCTTAATAAAAATACAAGCCCCAATGCAATGAATAGCATTATTTTCTAATTTGTTCAAAATACTAAACATTTATGATATCAACTTCTTATTAATAAATGAATGACTGAAGAGATAAAGCCTTTTAACACATGCCAAAGTCAGCAACATTTCTCATGAAAAATTTGCAGTTCTGTATGAAACAACCATTTGCAGGAAATTATATTTATCAAGCAGTCTTCTTTCCATGCTCAATAACATCCATCTGTATAGAGCAATATTATTCCATCGATCACAAAACAAAACTGCATAGAAATAAATGATGAAAGACTAATTTCTTTTTAAACCATTACTCTACTTACAATGTTATATCCCCTATTAAAATATTATTAATAAGAGTAAATAACACTATTTCCTGGCTAATTTGCTTTCTGAAATCCTGTCCAACAGCAAAGCAAGCAGTTGCTTGTTCATTTCTGTTGCCAGACCATCCAATGGCCACTTTACAGTGGTTTTTCCTGGTTTTAGCCTTCAATGTCCTTCAGCAAAACAGAAATCTATTAGCTTGCCCTTAATTAAGGGCACAGAACATTAATAAATCAAAATGAGCATGCATCCTGCATTCAAACAAGCTAATTCATAACTCCTGTGCTTGTTGACTCAGTTTGCACCATTCAGTCACAGAATTTCTCAGAGGATCTTACTACAATAGGTAAGGAACAACTAGAGATTCAAGGCTCAAGTTGGAAGAGAGTGTCGATCCCCAAGTGCCTGATTCACAAGGAAAAATTCCACGAAGATGTCCTGCTTTAAGCATTGGGCATTAACTTCATACACAGATTCGTGCTTACTCACAACTGAAAAAACCCAACCCTAGACACCAGCAATCAAAGTTGACAGGTGGCAGTTTGAACATTTGTTCATTAACATTTGATTCCACACAAGAACCTAAAGAGAATATTTTTGAGGGGAAAAATAAGATACAAGAAACACCATATAAAAGAAATTCACCTGCTTCCTTCACCAGCTACTCCTAACAACAACTTCAGTGTGCCAAATCACAAAACTACTTAAATGGAGAGCCCCTTGCAATCCAGAGAAGGCTACAACACTGCTAAGAATTTAACAGTAAGGGAGTTTCACCAGTTTTGTTCCATCAGTAACTGCTGTCTCAGAGCTGTCTGAGAGAGAGAGGTAAGGCTAGCAGGGGAAGCAGTGCTCAAACCACTTCTGAAAATCTGCTTAATAATTTACAGGCTTGTGGCTTACCTATCAGAAAATAAATGAGAGGGAAGGAGAGGGATGGGAGAAAAGGAATGGGAATAATTTCACTATATACTTGAAAGCAGTCAAGTAGTTCTCAACTACGTGAGAGACCTTTTTCCCCTGCAAAAGAAAGCTTTTTCTCTTACATGGACTTGATGGGTTCGTTTGTCCTTCACAGCTTAAGAGGCTGTTTCAACCACTAATTGCTTCTGGTTAGGGAAAAAAAAAAAAAAAAAAAGTAATTCCACAAGCATGGCTCTGCACCTTTAAAATGTAGAAAGGTCAGAGTGCTTGTGCGGTTTTCTGTTTGTTTTATATCAATAACAGAAGGCAAAAGCAGACAGCAATGCAGATACCCAAGTCAGCAATAAATCCATGGAGCTCCAGAAATGGAAACAGCCTGGTTGTCATAGCAGCAGAGCATGATACCTGAGCTAATTACTCAGTCTGAGAGGCAGAGCTAATTAGCCCAGATGCAGCATCATACTGACACAGTTATAATCCCTCTGGGACCTGGGCACGTATATTGCTGATTAGACATTTCAGCTTGCTTGCAACTAGCTCAAAGATCTCAGAATACTATGCTGTGCTTTACATAAGTGTTCAAAAAAAGAAAAGAAAAAAAGGAAAAAAGCAAAAATACGTTCCTACAAAGAAGAAAGCAATGGAAAAGAGCTCTCAAAAAAACCCAGAAAACTCTGAACACTGATCTGCAACTCTTCTGCAAGAGAGGAGGAGGATGCCTGTATCCACAATGCTACAGACCAAACTACAACATTTGAAATGTGAATCTCAGTAGTATGGATACACTACTACCCCCAGCCAAGTGAAAGTTATTTCAAAAATCAGTTTATCATTATGACAACCTAAATTCAAAAAGTTCCCTGTTATCTAAAAATGCAAGACCCTAAATTAAGTTCCTGACAGAGAAGTAAAAAGGTAAATACAACACCACCTGCTTTACAGATTGTGAATACTGTGGAAAATAAATACCTACTACCAAGAAACCAACCTATTTTTTTCCCAAGGACTGGAAACAGCATTTATTTGCTGTTTTTCCAGGAAGAAAAAGTATTTAAAAACTAACTTTTTCATCTTTCTAAGGTACTATCCTCCCTCTAGAAGAAGCAATGCATTTTTAAAAAGTAGGAAACAAAAAGTGAATAGGTGAATTTATCAGTCCTTGTTAACCATTTTTCTGTCACAGAAATACAATGTACCATCATGGAGAAGACTACACAGGCAAACTGTGAAAGGCAGGGATTTTTGCTGGTATTCTTGAAGAAAAAAACAGCAAGATAAAGGAAAAATTCTTTAAGAAACTATTTTCACTTCTTTGTAATCAAAATCAGCAGAAGCAACAAATGTACAGATTGAACAGGCAAACTAGTGGAAAGATGGCATGAAAAGTGATTTTTAACTCCCGTGCAAATCTAGTTGTTGAACTGAGATGCTTTTGGTAGTTCAATAGGACAAACTTCTAATTTATACCAAATGATCCTTTAAAAACCCAGAAAGGTTACTGAAGTCATGCTAAAACCAAATCTCTCATGTTTTAATGGACATTACCGTATGAACCAGAACACATTCTATAGAAAGTAACTGATTAAATAGATACTCAGAAGAGTTGACAAAGGACAGACGTGCTTGAATATTTGGTTTATATTTATTCAATTTTAAGTTGCACAGATCTTTAAAGTTCACCTGAAAAATTTGTTAATTTTACAATTTTTTAATATTAATAATTTACATAACATGCCTGCTTATTCATATTTACAAGAGACCACTTCTCATTTCAGGAACATCTCTAAGCAAAGCTGGAGGATGCCAAGAGGTTCATTCAAGCGTATGCACCGCCCAAGAGAATGGGATAAATATATAAAAAATCAATGTTTCTCTAAACAGAAAGATATTTTTGTCAGGGTCAATACTGTTGCTAAATATAACAGTTTGGTGCCTAAATTATTTCTAATTTAAGACAGAAAATAGGTACACACTCTTCACCTGCTTAAAACTTTTGAAAGAAATGTTAAGCTAAGTGTATTTTACGTATATTTAGATATCAAATAATTCTAAGCACTGTTAAAATGATAGATTTATAAACCTAGCACCACTTTCAAAGCTTCCTGAGGAACCTCCTCCCAAGCTAGTTGTCCTCCTCCCTTCCAAGTTAATGATCACAAAGATAGATATATTATCAGTAAGCATTTAGATCCAATATTGGGAAAGAAGGCCGGAGAATCCGAGACAGTGTTAGTGGAGCAAACTGAAAAGAAGAAAATTAAGGAATATTAAGGAAGATAAAGCAGCCACTGACATTCATGAGGAGCTGTTATTTATCAGAAATGGAAACAAACAAGAATGTCAACAAAATCTTTAAAGGGAAATAAAAATGTCATAATAGAGCATATAATCTTCCCATGAAAAAGAAACTTGGTCTTACTCACAAAATACAGAACATCCCCAGATTTCCATACCCCATTTCCAATAAGGACAGTTTAGTATGCATTTTACCCTAAGTGGACTATCAATAAAATCCACTCTCTTCTGATAAAGTTTTTAATGATTCTAGAAAACAGGCATGTTACTGGAAATTGGAAAGAACAGAACTGTCTGCCAGGATTTTAACCCTGTTCTACAGCTGTTACTGTACCCACTGCAAAAATTCCAACACAGAAATAAATCCCCCACACTATAAACTCAGGGGATAAGTCATTTGTGCTTCCTTCCTCCTATCATTGCTGTTCAGGACCAGAAGGCTACTAAAGCACGAGACATCCCTGAGGGTACAAAGCAGAGTACTGAAAATGGATAGAAACTCACCTTTTAAAAAAAAAAAAAAAAAAAAAGTAAAAGTAAATGACATCAGCCACTTGAAGCGTTGCTGCTTCACAGCCAATAACAGAAAGCTTTTCTGGGAAGCAATTGCTTCAGCAGCATATGGTTGACAGTGGGCATTCAGCCTGCATCAGAGGTTTAAAAAATAAAAATCTTCTGAGATTATAAGACTGCTACTTTCTCTAACAAGGAGAACGAAAGGAAGTAGAAATTAGAGAGCAGCAGGGGAATGAAGATATTTATGACATGCCTCCACCAAAAGCTTGCGTCAACAAGAATAAAAACATATGACCAAGGATCCCTTTGGTTTAATGCAGCCCAAATTCTTAGAAAGAAGCTTGTGGGTTTTTTTTTTTCACATACACCTTTAGAAGAGTGTTAAAAAAAAAGCAAACAGAACACAACTACTTTCACATAAGCTGCCAAATAAATCTGAAAAATATTTTAGGGAATCTGTGTGAACAGTACAGACATTGACACAGGCCAGTGATCTAAACCCTAATAAGCTTCAGCCCTTTCACAGAATGCTTGCAGAGCTTCAGTCTTTCATGTCCTCCACAAAATAAGTTTATTTCCTTAAGCTATGAAAAAGGGTTGCTGAAGCTGCTGACGGCTCACATTTCTTTTCTCTGATGCTGTACTTGGGACTTCACCTTACACTTAAGAAGGAAGAAAAGGGACTTCTACCCAGATCATTTGATATCTAAAGGTATATTCCCGTATCAGTTACAAAATGAAGAATTTCTGAGTTGTGGGTTATTTTCAACTCTACTCAAAGCAAATTATAGGAAGCATCACGAAACAGTAAATAGCTTGGTTCTGGGTGCTACAGAGAGAGCAGAGCTCTATCATTCTCTCTTTTCAAGGCCGAGTTAACTGAAAGAAGACAACACATGAAAAATTCATTAGAAGGTACAGTGTGGCAACAGAATGCTAGAAAGACTGACTGCCACATGCCTGGTAATGGAGACTGCTTAAACAGGATATAAAAGGCAGGCCACTTGATGCTGACTTGATAAAGTGTTACAGAGGAAGAAATAAGATTGGTGCTTCATCCAGAAGAAATCTTTCTTGCTAATCAAAGTCAACTGAAGCCTGATCCCTTCCTCTTCAGATTAAAACCCCATCATTTTCCTAGAAAGAAAGAAAAAATAGCAAAGTTAGGGTATAGCTACACCTACTAATTCTTGTAATAAAAAGGGGAAGGAACAGAAAGGGGAAGTAAAGATCAGCCTACCTTGATTAACAGATCTTTTGTGTCCTTTTGCTGATGAATAGAGTGCCTCTGTGAGGATTTGTACACTTTAGGATGATGACAGGAAAGTGAGAAAAAGAAAGCGTAGGCCCTTGACAAACAAGCTTTAAATAAAATTATTCTTGAATGTAGACAATATTTCTATATAAACCATACATATGAGGAGTACCAATCCATGTGTCTCCCACATCTTTACCAGCATTTGCACTAATACACGTTTGTATGACTGTCAGATTTATTCTATACAACTTGTTTCCAACGTTCTGTACCTCGACATCCTGAACACTGGATAAAGAAGTTGATTAAATCCAGAAGTGCTATGTCCCTGTCTTGTTTATATGATTCAATCCAGTCGTCCACCACAGACTGTCAAGAAAAAAAGAATACTTATCAGAGACTCTTAAAAAGTGTTTTATTAAAGGCAAATGACTTATTCTTTTCAGAATATAATTTTATAACTGAGCATTTATTTTGTGTAATTATACATGTGTACAAATTCAGAAATCTATACACCTTCTCTCAGGGTGGAGACAGAACAAATATTGTTGGAGAACAGAACTATATGGATCGTTTTCTGGTATTATAAATGTATAAACACAAATTCAAATTGAAATTACTGTAATTCCTCAAAACTCTACTTACAGTATTTATCCAGTTTTGAAATTGTGTTGAAAAAACAAACACTGTGATTCCATTCAGAATGACCAACATATATGCCGAGAAAACTGATGAATAGAAACACTTTGGAATAAAAACTGGATTTATATTGCGTAGTGAACATCTCAGTATTTATAAAGGCCCAAGTAGTGTATCAGTCATTCAGAAACACTGTACATAGTTCAGGAAGACAGAATGCAATGAGGAGTACTTGGTAAATAAAAATAATAGACAGAAGTTGGTCTTACAGTGTTTGGGAGTCAAAAAGCCACCTGAATCACAGTATATGAAGCTGAGTCACAGTTTCAAACTGCACTCAGAACTATAAGTAGCCAGAAGATATTTTTATAATCACTGATACACAGGCATAGCACGCAGTCATTATTATGAATAATATCAGGGAGGAGGACAGAAAGCATACAGGTGTCAAAAACATTTGTCATTTGTTGTACATTAATCTCCAGGGACAGAAAATGTGCCTCAGTAGCTTGATGAGAAAGGGCACTAAATGAATTTTGCCAATCAAAATGAAAGTGCAATCACAGCATCAGAAAGAGTTAATGGCAGATATACATTAGCTGAAAGGAAATGTGGCAAAGCCTATAGCTGCTTCCCATACAGATACTTTACCCTACAGTTCTGACTACAGAAACCTATCAGAGCTGCTCAGACCCACAACTTTTAAAACTCCAGATGTAGGTAAAATGAAGCAATGAGGACAAAGCAAACAAAAGAACTATGGAAAAGTTTAAAAACTGTTCTAGAAAGCAAGAGGGTTGTGTGAGGTCCTTCTTAAGCCTGCTTCATGCTTAAGGAAGACAAGTATGGCTTCCTTTCATGTCACTAAAATACAGTATTCCAAGTTCCTCAGTTACATAAACATTGAAGGTAAGGAATTATGTATATTTAATGTAATCAAATACTATGTTTTACTTATTTTATTACTACGTTTTACTTATTTTATGAGGACAAAAAAGAAATCTTTACTGTTCCATACATGTGGCAGCATTCATTGAGAGAAGCCTGATTATGCTATCAGAACGCACCTTGCAAACGGATTATTTTATTTTGGAGAGTTCATGTTTACAATGAATTTCTATAAAATTAATTAAAAAAATCCTAAACAGACACACACACACCATCACCACCATTCCCATGCAGCCGTGCTGAAAAGGAATTAACAGAAAAGACAAAATCCAAACAATTCAACCTCTTAAAAAATTTGGCCTCTTGCTAAACTAGTAGATATAAGGATAGGATCTTGAAAAATCCCTCTGCAGTTTCTAGCTTATCCAAGTGCAAACTGCCCTGATCACCAGTGGGACCTTAGCAAATGTATAAGAAAAGGGAAGCAGCAAAACAGTTGTGTATGTACTAGAGACATACACAACTCTGAACTGAGCCAAAACACTCCATGTTTAACACAGATCCCTATACTCATTCTTAACCCAAGACAGGATGAGACTTACCAGTATTACCATGTTATTCAACAATCAGCATGAATCTCTAAACATTCAGTTTGCCAGGAAACTAAATTTTTACAGGTTTTGTCTACCAATACACACACACATGCATGCCCAGTAGGAGAAGCAATCTTAGGAAGAGGTCCATCTGTTACTTAGAAGAAATGAAAAAGAAAGTCTTGGCCTCTAATTAATCTTAACACAAGTTGAGGAAAAATGAAGCAGCAGCACAAAACCAGTTATCTAGAATGCTTCACTGTTATTTCATAATGAATTTAGACCTGTTCGTGTAAGTATCAATCATTTCAACTAATCAGCAGAATTCTCCAAGGCATATAAAAATCAAAGGTAGCCAAATGTAAAAATTATTTACTAAACCAAATATTGACAAAACTTAATGACCAGACTGTTGGTGTACTACCAACTTAAAAGATTTGTTTGAACAGCTGTATTACCGTAGATATGAGAACAACATGCACTTGCCAGCAGCTATTTTTTTCACTGAAGAAAACAGCAGCTGTGCTGGGTCAGACCACAGGTTCATCTGCCCAACAGGGCTTATAGATGTAGGGAAAAGCATAAGAACAGGGCAAAAATACACTGATACTTCCAAGTTACTCTCCCAGACCCTTAAGACCCTAGCATATTTCCTCTCTTATGAATGTGTCTGCCTAAACCAGAAAGTTATATACCTACATCACCTTGCAGCAGTGTTTCTCAAGGGTTAGTTATTCACTGCAAAAAAAGAATAATTGTGTTGTTTTAAAGTTGCCAATTGCTAGATCTATTTGATGTGACCTAATTCTTATGGAGGATGAGAAAACAAACTTCAAACCCCTATTTGTATTTTCCATGCTTCCGTCTGGTCACCTCCTTTCAGGTAGAATAAACCTACTCTGTGCCATGTGGCTTGCACAGAAATACTTCCATGTCTTTATCTTTACTCACTCTTGTCACACATCTCTTACCGGTTTCTGAAGTCTACTATATTCTTCTCTGAGCCTGAGAAATCTCAGATGCTTTTCCTGAGTCTTAATAACTAGTTCACCAGCATCTGTGCACTGCCCACAGTCTAGTTTCACACAAAACATTCCCTGTACAAGCAAGGCTGGCCTGCGAGACTCCTTTCCACATTCAGTCTTACTCCTGTTTCTTGCTACAACATACTGCCCCTTCAGCTGTACCACTGCAACTGTTTCTGAACTGTACTATAAATATTACCAGTGAACCCATCTGGACTAAAAAAAAGGGGGAGTGGAGGGGAGACATCTGCAGGAATATCTTTCAATTTTCTTTCTGCTTCTTTTAAACTATTATTTAATTGATTTTTGCAGCACTACCTTAAAACCATAGCATCAGTGCAGCTCATCTCCCTTCTGATACATTTTGTCTCTTCATACAAAAAGAATTGTGAGGCACATGCTATGTCCTTGAGCACTAAGGGCCCACTCTGTCCTATCTAGTATAGTACTTGTATTTTCAACCCAGAATCATAATGCAATTCACAGAAAAATAAAGAGAAGCAGCTGATCTCAAGACTCACGGACCAGACTTGAGGCAATGCAGAGTCTTTAGTGGCAGCGGTAGATAAAGAAAGCAGCAAAATCAGAGCGAAGGTTCTGAGCAGGGATAGCAGGCAAAGACTGCCTCCTGTGTCGTCTGGACCTAGCAGAGGATTGACAAAGCTTTAACTAAAATTTTGAATGTTTGGGTAGGATTCATTTTACCTAACTTCACATGCACAGCCTGTGTAGTCACACAAGGTAGTCGCTCCCTTTATACTCAACATAGTGTATATGTGTGTGCACACATACAGTCAATATATTGTCAGTGGATTTGTCAGCATAATTCACCTGTCCAGAGCAGGTATGCACAGTGAGACGAGATGGCTTCTTCTTAAAAATGCTCATGATTACACTAAGTAGATCTCCACTGATTGTGTGAGGAGCTTAGGGTGACAAGTACGTACAGGCACCTGACCTGTCAGCATCAGTACAGAGTCACACAAATTGTATTCACTAATCCCTAAAAATGAGAGGGGTATTTTCAGTGTATCAAAATCAAAATAACACCCACAGATCTTCATCATTCAACTCCTCATGCACATTTGGCATGCTTGTTGGTAAATTTTTTTAGAGATTACAGTTTAAGGCAACAGGAGATAATGAAGCCAGACTACATATGCTACAACAGTTGGAACTTAATCAAACTGTTGACTTTTGATGTAACAGAAAAGAGCTATAAAAACTGAAAACACTAGGATGAAAAAAAAAAATTATACACATCAGACCTAAAATAGAGACAAGTATCAACTGAACCAAGAAAAATCAGCAGTAATCCAAACACCAGGAAAAAGGCTGAATACAAGTGAAAAAGAAATCAAACAGGCAATAGTGTAGCAAATGGTGCAACAAGCAATCATTGCCAGAAAAGGAATTATTTTGCATAAACATGCACAGAGAGAAAGACTCCTATTAAAAACAAAGATTTCTAACCAACAGTGTGCAGGTTACAGAAAACCCTCCAGAATGATTTTATCCTATTAGCAGCCTCCATGCAGTCACCCCATTTTCAAGAGCTTCTCAGACATAAGCAAAGAGCAAACTCAGGGGAACAACCCACATATGGTCACCATCTTGCCAGAGATATCCTGCCCTGCCCACTCGCTGTCATCTGTCCCAAACACAGAATTGATATTGCAGTGAAGGCACATGTGGTGACAGGAGGAGGGAAGGACCAGTTAGCCTTTTTGCAAGGAGGTAGCTACAAGTGGGCTCCATCCACCAGAAGAATTCATCCCCACAAGAGTCTTGTTGCCTACTTCTGCAAAACACTTAAGAAAGATGGTAGGAGTAGACTGCATGAGTCGTTCTGGTGGTACCCATCTGCTTCCAGAAGATTTTTACCTTCAGATGCAGCAGAGAGCATGGATTTACTATAGGAAATGTGCACTTGCATGCTGTGCATGAAAAACATGATAAATTCAGCATTCCTGGGAAGCACAAGATCTACAGTACGTGCGCTACAGCACTCTGCCCAGGTGCAGGAAATCCATGCTTTTGGGATTCACCAAATTCAATGGACGTGCAGAAGGAAAAGGCTCCCTTGACAACAAGGTTATAAAGCACAACAAATGAGAAACTGCACAAAAAACTCTGTAGCTTCTCATCTTCTTTACCAGATTGGAGTACAGCAAGGAGTATTAGAACTAAATTTTAAGTAAAAAATTATCTAGCTCAGTTACATAAAACCTCAAGATTACTCCAGTAACACCCACATGACCCCCTTTCACTCCCTGCTGTCAAAAACCAGCTATTCATGCATATACACATACATATATATGTACATATATAGAGATATATATACACATAGATGCACCACATCTCTGGGTCAGTTGGTGTAACAGGTCCATACAAGTACACGTTACAAAAATGAGACTCTTAAGCATTTTTTTTAATCTGAAAACGCTTCTATTCTTACAAGAACTGAGTGAAACATCAAGGTCTTCTGCAAATGGCAGATGATGTATAGCACAAATACATAGTCAGTACAGAGATTTTCAAAAGCCCATAACAGCTTTCAAGAGAATCTCACAGAAATTAACTCTCTGGTGAATCTGTTTTAAGAACTACCATGCAGCATAATTTGAAGAATATGCCAAACAGGAAACTCTATAGAAATAAGGAACTTATAGCAAGCAAGCAGCAGAATAGATCCATAGTCTGAGTAAACAACTTAAAATCAATCACAGAGACTTGCAGATATATTGTCCTTCACATCTCAAAGTCTGCTAAAACATAAATAGGAACATTTTATAGTATTGAAGAGAAACAGCAGCTCAGATTGCCAGTAAAAGCGAAAGTCTGATGCAATGAATGAAATAATGAAGCTAGTTATCTTATTACCTCCTGGAGGCTTTACAGCTATGAATCCATTTCATACTCCTTCAATGCAAGAACATTACTACATTTAGGACCATTAAGCACTGGAGGAACCCGAGGGACTAACTGCAGATGATACCTTGCCAGCTCATGTAAATTAGCACAGTCCCACTAAATATTAACGAAAGTTTATTTCAAAAAAAGCTATTTCACAATTTAAATTAAGTAACAATCTGGCAGCAGGGCTACTAACACAAAGTGAAAACAAATGACGTTATATACAAAGTGCATGTTCAAGGGTAGTCAACTGTAAACCAAGGCAAATCAAATATAAAGAACATTTAAATAATTTGCCATTTCATACAACTGATCCTGGACATGCTTCATTTGCAGTAAATATGACAGAAAAAAAAATGACTCTAGAATGGGTGCACAGCATGTTTACATTAAAGGTAGGAAAAAAAACCAAAATCAAAGCTTATAGTATATCTTCTGCCAAAAACCCGAAGTTACTTAAATGAAATTCGAAGCTTGTTAAAACAAAAGAGGAATGCACAGTGAAATTAAAGATTTTAATTATCTGTATAAAGAACAGCCTAAAGAGAAGATAAAAGCTAGAAAATATGCTTTAACAGACAGTGAGAAGAACTTAGAGCACACTGAAAATAGGAACACAGGGAAAGAAAGGCAAGAAGTGAAAGGCCTATAATGCTCTGTGTGAAAGTTTTTTTTAAGCGAATCTGTGCAGGGTTTTCTTAAAAAGAATAGAAGTCTTTTAAGGTTAAATTTTGTGAAGCCTGAAGTAATTACACAGACAGTTACTGAGGAGAAGGTAGTTCCTAACACGTCAAAGTATGTGCAATTTAAGACTGTGCATTAGACCTGAAGATGACTGGTTGCATTCCAAATTGCAGGCAGTAAGTCTAATATACACTCATTGAAAAACCTAGTATAAAGTTGATAAGTAAGAATTGTAGATTGAGAAGCTGCCACTTATTCTTTTTCCTCGAAAGATGGTCATTTTAAATTACGAAGGAGTTCACACTTTGCTAACCCCTAGCAAGCACTTTCTGAAAAGCCTTCTTTCAAATGGATTAAAATCACACGAACTACTGAGGACGAGCACTCTTGCCACAGCAGATCTGCACTGCTCAGAGCTGCATTTCCTCGCCTGAGTCCTCAGAAACGATGGGTGGACCATCCAACGGCCTCATACCAAGTAGATTTTCTACTGTGGTACAGAATTTTTGTAGGTGCTAATCTCTCACAATTTCCAAGGGGCTGTGTCTGTTTAAGCTGGGCCAATCATGGGCACAAATGGTTCTGAGATGCTACAAAGCATCAAAACTACTCATATACGTTGAACATGAGAATTAAAAAATCCTTAGAGGAGTGCAGAGACAAAATCAATTATTCCAGTAAGAGACCCCCATCAATTTATTAAAAGACACAATTTAAGTTCCTTTGCTAGCGCAATCTGTAAAGGGTTCACAGATCAGCCCAGACACAAAAAAATGATGACATTCTGGAGAGCAAGAGACTTCTCCAGCGGTAAGTGTAATGGGTATTTTCAGGTACAAATGCTTTGACACACTGCACTACTGGCACATGTGTTCATATTAACAGGAAAATCATCCTACATCTTATTACATCACAAAGGAAAAGAAGTCTTGTGTGACGACTGCAGAAAAATTCATTTGGTATTAAGGGATACCCTTCTAATTAATTAATGGTTCATCTGATGGCTAAATTGTTCCTGGTATAACAAGTGTGAAAACATGTACCTAGTTTTGATTTTGTTTTTCTTTTAATTCAGTAGCATACAACCAAAAGCAAAGCAAGATTAGGCTGCAGAAGAAATCCATCTAGCAGTATGAAAATGAAATACTAGTTTAAATATCAATAATAGTTGCAGTTATTTTACCCTGTAAACTTTAGAGAATGCATGCTTAAACTCCTAAGGAGTTTTTGAGACACTTTGGGGAAACCCAAAGTTATTATCCATCCTTCAAGTCAGAGAATACAGCATTGTTAAAATACAACAAAGGACAATTAAACTAAAACATGCCTTTAATACAGAAACCATGGATAATACTTAATATCGTATGTCTGTATATTGTTAATCTTCAAAGACCTTCACTCCCAGAAATAGCTGAGGCAGACTCAGAGACACTATCCAGCAAAGAGGACTTCTAGTAGGGAGAAGAGTGAAACTCAGGGAAGAGAAAGCCATTGAGGCTACTTAGAAGACAGACACCATATTCACCCTGAGCTGCAAACAGTCACAGGTAGGGAGAATTCCAAAATACATTTTTGCCTTCTTACTCTCTTTCTTAATTGCCGTTGTCAGAGACAGGATATTGGACTTTTGGTGTGATCCAGTTACAGCTGCTCTGATGTTTTTAAGCTCAGTTATATATGTAAAAACATATATGTAATTCCTCCTAACTAAGGTAGATATGGTGATGGTTATACAGTCATTCTAATCAAGAGTAAGTCTGAGCTGCTGCCAGAAATGAGCTGAATCAGGGAGCTGATCCAGCTGAAAAAAATCCACCAGCATATCAGGTTCCAGTTAAATCCATTTCTTGGTGTGACTAAAAAACACACAAGAAAAGTGTAAAAAACCATCAGCTGTAGGTGTGGGAAAAGGTGGGACCAATCTTTTCAACAGCAGCCTCGGTTTATGCAGGATTAAAGCACGCACGTAACAATTCTTTCTAACCAGAACCACTGGAAGGACTAAGGAACATTGGGATTACCTATACTGCATAATGATTACGTGATTAAAATAATTGTGAGATAGAATTCCAGGGAGTTGAGAGAAGTAAGCAAAGCAAAGCTTAATCCATGCACAATGTGTTAGGAACCAGCTAATAAAACTGAGCAGTCACTGCGGCTTGCTCTACTATCAACTTCCTTCCCTGGGAGAAGTCAGCCAAAGGAGCAGCCTCACTCTCTGGGGAGGGGGGGATGACCAGATGCCTTCTGCAAGGCCAGTGCCACCTCCTGCTCCACATTCACCAGCCCAGCTCCCCGCTGCAATGACCAAGGTACCTGTGACTGCCAGGACAAGGAAGCAGTTACTGCAGCAGGACCTGAGGAGGAACGATGATGTTCACAACTTTGGCTCTGCCTCTACAGTTGTTAAGGTTGGTCCCCCGCAACTTCTACTTAACTGAAACCAATACCACTATACCTATAAACAAATGTGGGTTGTAAAAGCAGCTCTTGGCTTAATACAGGAATGGGTGTAATTCCATGGTCTGAGCTATGCAGGCAGGTAGTATACAGACCATAATGGTCTATTTTTGTCCTAAATGCTATGAAAATACAAAAATTACTGAAATTATATAGGATATGCCATATTAACAAGATGCATGAAGACATATCAGCTCTTTGGAAGAACTGACTATATTGCATTTCTTGTACAGATCATCAAATCTCAAAGTGACAGAAAAAGATACTGGACGTACTAGGAATTTCAATCAGAAAATAATTTCAGATACAGATGTTGATGACTAAACATCATCCAAACCCGATACATTATGATAAAAGGAACTGGCAACCACACCAGTAAAGATGCTACCACTGAAAGAACAAAAAACGACCACTGCTGAAAGTGGTGAGAGTGTTTCCTTTACCTCTTTCATATTATTTCCAACAGATCAAACATGTAATTACAAGGATGCATACCCTTTACTTTTGCACCTCAGCCTGCAATAGACAGGTGGATAAATACTGAAAAATCAGTATAATATTGAAAATAATATTGAAAATATTGTTAACATTTCAGAAATATTTTAAATTAATATTAATGAAAGATTTTTAATCCTATCAGATAGGCAACTGAAGGGAAAAAAGGTCTCATGATGTTCCTGCTCTGATACTCAAACTTTCTAGCCAGTGTAGTACTGTGAGCAAGAATCACAACTTGCCAATATGAGCCCCGTAGGTGCAAAGATGACAAAAATCTGAGGAACTGAAGCACAAGAAACAAAAAAACCTTCCTCTCATGACAGGGTAAGCACTGCTACAAATACAGCTTTACTTGAACAGGGAGGGAACCTTAAAGGACTCAAATCCATGCGTGCAAAGGTGTGCAGACAAGAACAGTGAGGAACCACATACATTCTCAATTTCTGGAGAGACAAAAAAGAACTGGTGGCACAATGAAAAATTCCATTTCAACATACTAGAAAGCTTTCTTTCGATACATATCCTAAAATGCTTGTTGGTATATAATGGAGTCATATTTACTCTGAACCATGTCTAACCGACACCAAGATTACTTTTATTACTGAGCATAAGCAGAGGGGTCAAATATTTTTTTCAAAATCAGCACCTAATCTGTAGTGAACTGCTAACTTCAGTTAAGGGTAACTGGTAATACACATAACATTACAGAGTAATCAAGCTGTAGATCTGTTCATGTTTTGGTATTTAACTCCTCTTATGATTACTGATTATTCTCTCTGATGTTCTGGGGGAGGCAGAAATCCCCTTTGCACACAAGAAAGCAGAACACTTTTATGCTTAGTTTGACCAACACAGAAGTACAAACTTCATTAGAGCTTATTGGTCATAATTTACTTATGAGAAATTTTC
This sequence comes from Aquila chrysaetos chrysaetos, assembly GCF_900496995.4. NCBI lineage: Eukaryota > Metazoa > Chordata > Aves > Accipitriformes > Accipitridae > Aquila > Aquila chrysaetos. The sequence goes on along the minus strand of NC_044013.1, from coordinate 27,701,399 downwards.
AGACTGAGGCCTAAACAAAATCTGACATCATCACACGCTCTTTATTTCACTGCCGGCTTAACGCCAGGGTCAGAGACCAATGCAGAAGTGCCTATGAAGACTGAAGCTACAAGTCAGCCTCTGTACTGGGGGCTCAGCTGGAGTAGTGGAGGTTCACCCACACCCTTCATTCCCATCAGTGTAAATTCAAGCAGTTCAGCACATGAGAAATGGTGATATAGTCTGTTCTGCCTGTGGAGGTTTAGGGTGGGGAAATAGAGTGGGTATAGCTGTCTCCATAAAATCATTCAAGGAAAAAATAAATAAATGAAAGAGACAAATGATAAAAAGTGGAAGAGTATCATGTTTGCCTAAGAAAAAAAAACAGAGCCTGAAAAAGCTCTATGAACAGCCTTAATGGACTAACAAAACGTACCTGCAGAAAACATGAGCAGCAGGTCACATCATGCTTCATACACAGAGAGCTGCTGACAGAAAAACTTCTGAAGCAACTAGCTACAAAAGGTTACAGAGCAAATTAAAAAACGGTGACAACAATCTGATACGAACTCAATGTGGGTATCAAATTGATTTATATAGTTCAAATGAGACCTAACTGACACAACTAGCACTTTGTAAGAGAGGCAAAGATTTATATGCAAGGAGCAGCTCTGAAATTATGTATACTTGAAATACAAAATATTAACCTAACCTTGTTTCCCTGGAAGAATCAAACAGCAATAAGCTTGAAGAGAAGTAGTAAATGAATCCTGCTATGAGAATGAAAATAGAGGACAAACTTAAATTTGAATTCAGCTACAGACCTCCATGAGTTGGCAATGCAAAGCCAGAAAAAACTAACAACTGAAATGCATCCTGAGAGCAAACAGCAGGAGCAGATAAATCAGAAATGAAAGCATGTGATTCCTGTGTAATCTCAGAATCTATCGATTTAATTTTTCTGGGTTTTCATTGCTGGAAGCAAACTTAACAGCACTATAGAAAAACGTTGGTTCATATTACAGGGAAAGAACTAAATATTGAGAAATAATAGGTTCTAACAAATATAAATATATGGCACTTGTCTGAAAATTCACAGTACTGACAAAATTGCTAAAATTGGCCACAAAAAACCTGCAATGAAACTATGAAAAACAAAAATGCCAAGTATTCCTAATTGCCACATCAAAATCCCTAAGCTATTATGGAAAAAGAAAAGTATAAAGACTCTAATAAGTTTGGTTTACAGAACATTGGTTTCACATGAGATTGTAGTCCAGAAGTGCAAGTTAAAAAATATTAAATCACATTTTAATTTCAGCGTCTTTCCCACTACAGGGTGTCTTTCTTTTTGGGGGCAATATTTTTACCAGTAGTAAAAATTCCAAAGGTGCACAAGTGACACATACTCTTGAAATTACAGCTCAAGTAATTTATGGCTGTTTGCATCCCAGGCCTATTTGCTTATCATTTCTCCACTGCTTAAAATGTGCTATTTCTTTCTCATATATGTACGCTGGACACATTTTAAGCATATGCATGCACATGTATATATGCACATGTATATATATACAAATATACAGACACAGACCCACCTATATATGCATATACAAACACTAAATTTCTCAAAACAATTCCTTTATATTTGAATTCCAAAGGTTTCTTAATACAAACATGCAGACAATTTCTTTTTAGAATTTCATCTGCAGAAGACTTCTGATGGCATCTCTTTTGAAATACATGAAATGTATCAAAGTCAATTCCACACACACAGAGTCATCAAATATCAAAGCAATCACTCATTCCTTTTAATTTGGCTCCTGCAAATATCAATAGCTCTAAGACAAAAATACTACATAAAGCATATTTATTGTATGTTCTGTACCACAGTAAAACCAGAAAATAGACTCCAGATGTTTCCTCAAATCCTGCCAAAAACAAAATTTGAAAAAGCGTTGAAAACCGAGCAAAGTTGGAAGCCCTGACTTAAAACGTTTAGGAAGAAGAGGCACAAGGAATCTGTAGCTTTGTTAGGAGTAAATTTGTTCTGTCTTCACCTATTAGATAAGAAGGGTCAATCCTGAATAACTGTAAATACAGCAACTATGAAGAATAAAAATTCTCATTTTCTTCCTGTTTATTACTTCTTTAAAATTACATCTCAGACCTTCCACAGATTTGAGACGGAGAGAAAATTTTCAACAGCTTTCACTCATTTGGAAGGCTAGATCCCTTTGGGAGTTAATTAGACTTAGCTTCTAGCTACACTAAAAGTAATACTGAAAATGGGACTTGGCCCCTAATGTTCGTAATTTGTAATTTCCTCATGTTAGGTAGCACCACAAAGTCAAAACAAAGTAACTGATATTGCATGAGTCCTGTTTTGTTGAAACGCAAAGTAAAGGAGGTTTGCTCAAACAATCCTTCAGTAGGAATGACTGTAGGCTTTGCACTGCACCAGATGAAGTGTTTTGGGCCCATTGTTTCTCCTTTGAGTGCCAAAAACAATAGCTACAGCACAGTAGCTTACTAAAAGCATATAAGTACTGTCAAAACCAACCATCTATAGAGGTTCTTGAGGTGGGGACTCATCTGGCCCAATAGATCCTGTAAGACCTCTGAAATTGATCCAAACATAAAGGAGTAAGAAACGCTTCCAGAGGCAACTCACTACAACTATCTTAGATACTTATTTTACAATGAAAAATTCGCCTTCAGGATGTGTCCATCTTTGTCCCTCAGACACAGAGGAAGTCTAGGCAACTAGTTTAGCGTTCATCTGCTGCTCTGGTGGGGACAGCAAGAAGAATGCAAGCTGCAGTGCAAAGTACTCAAAACTGCTTGTGTCAGCAGGTATTTTTGAAAAAACAAGCAAACAAAAAAAACCTTGGATCCATCACTAATATCATATATTTTTTCCTCATATAAAACTTATTACCAGATATTCTTTAATGGACTGCTTAATACTAACATGTATTTTCAATTTGGAAGTAATGAACAAAATAATTGGTAATTTTAAATACATGACTTTCTGATCTGTCTCTTGTCTTTCAGAAGTATCAACTCAACCAAAGCACATTCTGTCCCTTACTTTATCATACACAGACAGCCTATTGGACCAATACAGGTTATGAAAAAATAAAATTGTTTACAAAAGTGTAGCTTAGACCGAACTCCTACAGTCAGGATATACTGAATTATGAAGGGATAACACAGTTAGTTATTTTACCTGCATAGCACTCTTTCCCAGCTTAACCACCTCAAACAAAGTGACAGGGTCCCCTTCTCCATTCTGCTGAGGGTGGCCATTAGCTCTTCCACGACTTGCTCCTCTAGCTCCAGATTCAGAACGACCCTTGTCTGCTGGAGACTTCCGAGGTTTCTTAGTGGCAGACTGGGCAAAGAAAACCAGCAGAATGAAAATTTATTATAGCTATATCTGAAATCACTCACTGTATCTTTATAAATTATACATAAATATTACACACACATTTATACACTTCAACATGTATATACACACAAGTATCACAGAATGAGCCAGGCTGGAAGGGATCTCAGGAGGTCTCCAGCCTGACCTCCTGCTCAGAGCAGGGTCAGCTATGAAATTCAACCAAGTTGCTTAGGTCTTTATCCAGTCAGGTACATGTATTTTTATTTATCAGTAGTTGTTGAGGAACAACTTAAAAGCCACCGTCATGTCAAGGTAAGCAGTGGTGAATTTCCAACACTGAGTACCAGTTCACATGAATACCCGTATTAGCCTTATTCAACACAAACCGATACTTGACAACATGACTAAAACTAGATAAATAGTAGCAAATTACAGACAGGACAGCAAAAGTGTTTTATGCTGGCACAGAAAAACTTTTAGAATAACTAATGATCTTTGGAAGACAGTAAGTTATTAAAAATACACTTTTGTTAATGTTCATTTTTCTGTATTTTAATTTTTATACAACTTTTATAAGAAACTGTGTACATAAAAAGTCAGCTCTTCAACTCAACTCAAATTGAGTCACTGAATTGATAAAGCCAGATTTAGTAGATCATCATAATAGCCCCTTGCTTCAAAATTTTATGAGTTAAAACATTTTCCCTGTGAATCTAAATTATTTAGTGTAGATTTTCTCTAGATTTTTCAAACTTATAATCAGGTGGTATAGATCCCACTTGCGAGAAGTAACCTAGTGAACAGTTTGCTCTTAATTTAAGTCACCTTATGCAAAAAAAAAAAAAAAGTTTCTGGGGAAAATAACATAAGATTCCTGCTATGATCTTACTTCCATATTCTATTCTTTCTCCCTACTGTGAGGCAGACAAAAGCATAAGCTGCCACTTTCCACAGAACAATGAACCTATTTTGAGGAATTATGTTAAAGAAAACAACATGCAAGCAACTCAAAGATTACATTTAGGACAATATCCTCATGGTACCATTTCCTTGAGCATACTGTCAGCCAGTTTCCATTAAAGCTTTTAGTAAAGAACATGAAGTCAACATTTCTGGTTGCATCTTCCAATTGCAGACACATTTAAAAATCTTCCTGCAGAGCAAAGGGATCTAATTTCTGGAAGAGAGCTGGTAGAAGACAGACCTGCAGTCTAGCTTCCCCCTTACTTCAAGAGATCACTGCTGGTGGGGCCAGAGAGCTAAAGAAAAGGGCAAGGCAGAGTGCAACTGCAACTGCCTCTTGCAAATATTCAATTGAGGACTTGCATACAAATGCAAGCTAGAAAGCTTAAAATAATGGTACAATCTCTGTGAAAACATTTTTGGATAACATCTGCACTTATGATTAAAAGAATATGTGTTCTCCCTCAATGAATTTTTAAACATGTGCAAAGCTGCCTTTATCAGCAAGAAAGCTATCAATACATTAAATGTTTGAGCTCTACTGAGCTCCAGAGACACATGATCACGATTTCATAAAATGGCAAAGAATCAGAAGTAAATTGACTCTTTTGAGATATGTAATCCATGTGCTTATTCAATCTGGGTGACAGTAAGCCATAAGCACTTCAACTAGCTACAAGTACTGCTAAATGAAAGCAGGAACGCAAGTTGATGCCCTCACAGAAGCTAATGCGAGCCCCTCTATACCCAGTTTTTCTCAACATGTCATTCAAAGGGAGACATTAAACACCGCAAGGATGAAGTGAAAGCAAGTAGGAGATGGACATGAAATGCACACATCCAAAGACACCTCGTTACTGGAAAGCAATGAGAAAAGCCACCTACACTGGCATGAGTACTATGGACCAGCGTGCACATGGCCAAAATGAGTAATCACAAGACATGTAAATGCTCAATTTAAACTCCACCTTTGTTAGGTATCCTAGGGAAAGGGGGGTGCTTTGACCAAGACTCATAGTTTGAATTAGAAGGGTGAGAATGCCAGCGAGCTCTCAGAAGAGGTACAGAAATAATCAACAGATGTACTTTTGACAGAATTACTGGACAAACCCCAATTCTTCAAGTCCAAGTAAATATCTCAATACCCCAGACCTGAATTAACACCAGATACAGTACTGAGTCTACTTGAATAAAGGTTCTCTCTGGTACAGATTTTGTTTTGACAATGAGAACATCTCTCACAGCGCAGAAACCAAGTCTTTCATTTAACAAAAGCCATTCTGCATCCAAGCTGGAGTAGCTAAATCCAGGTGCAGGATCTGCATGGAATCCTGCCTCAAGAGACAAAACAAGCAGGCAAAGGATCCACCACTGAGAAACTGAAAAAAATCCAAAACTAGAACTTTCTGAGTTAGGCAAGGATTAACATTATCTTCAGGTGGAGAGGCACTGGAGGACAGGTGTCCACCAGACTTCCACTGCAGAGCACTTCAAGCCCCTAGGTGTCTGACTGGAAGCCCAAACTCAATCCCACTCCAGAGTGCAAATATGAAAGCAAGTCATACGTAGGTCCTCCAGCCTCGAGAAACTGCCTGGTACTCTAATTACAAAGTCTTGCAAGTGCAAGGCACAGAAGTGAGGAACTGGCATTATCTTATTCATTAACATACAACATTACAATGCTGTTGTCAGACATTACTTGTATGTAGTGTCCCTGAATTTACAGCAAGAGACTTTGCAGGCCATCTTGACAGATACAAGCTTCGTACAGGTTCCCACCTCTGAGTACAAAGTTGAATAGGTAACCCCATTTCAAGAGGAAAATTTTTCACAATGAGAACAATCAGCCATTGGACTAATCTCCCCAGGGAATTGGTAGATTCCCCAACATTGAACACTTTTAAGATTCAGCTGGACAGGGTGCTGGGCCATCTTGTCTAGACCATGCTTTTGCCAAGAAAGGTTGGACTAGATGATCCTTGAGGCCCCTTCCAACCTGCTAGTCTATGATTCAATCCCAGGATGGAGACATCCAACACCACTGAAGCAAGTGAAGGAAAAGCACGGACTGGTACATCCATAGAAATGCAGAAAGGACTCCTTCATGACACAGAATATCTGTGGAATATCTGCAGACGCAGGGTGCTCTTGGAAGTGGAGCTGCAAAGTCAAGCTACAAATCTAGAAATTATGTTTGGCATAAGCCCTGCATCCCAAAAGAGAGATGCCTGCATTAACTGGAAAGGGTGGTCCTTCAGCTCAACACAAAAAACCCCTGTCCTCTAATGCCATGAAGACCTTCCACACAGAAACAGCCCTGCCCAAGGATGAATGTGGCTCCAGTAAACCTGTCAGACTATCACTCACAGGTGTAAAATGTGATATTTCCTAAGATCAGAGTGAATTTGTAGCAAGTCTACTCTTGTGAGGATCCACCAAATGGTCATCAAGATACAGGAAAAATAGAACCTCTGCTTCCTAATAGGAACAACAATTGTGGTTATTGCTTGCACCTTTACAGTCAGAAATTTTCTGCCTCTACCTAAAGCTCCCTTAAATTGACAGTCATGCATGGGTTTTGGGTTTGGTTTTTTTTTTCTTTTTTAAGTGTCAGTCTGTCAGAATCGTGAGGCAGGTAAGAACTGAATGTTTTCCAGACTCAACACTGACTTTTCTCCCATTTATGAAAGGGATCTCTGAGAAGTCATGGAAAAGGCAAGCTAGTTAGCAATACTGTATCTAAATGTATTCATAAATCCTTCTAACAACTTCCGCAGTCCAGGCACCTGCTGCAATGGCAGAGTCGACACTGAGGTGAATTAGGACTACCAGAGGGAGGGATAAAGCAGCATGACAAGGTAAGAAAGCTTGAGGCTTTTTAATTACACACCAAGAAAGGTGCTCTTTGGAGCTGTGAGGCTGCTGCAGTTAAATCTGTGCTTCTACTCTGAGACAGTCAGACTGGTGGCAGTGTCAAAATGGACGGAGCTGCCAAATGAAAACAGAAGTTACTAATGATTTTTCAGATGTGTGCAGTAGATTCAACTGAAAACAACTGAAGCTGAGGATTTATACACACCAGTATTAGGAAATTCAGATGTTCCAGAACGTGCCACAGAAGCAACTCTAAAATGGTCATATTGATGACCTCATAGTTTACCTGTTGCTTTAAGGCTTAAACTAAGGCAAACAGGCAACAAAATACTTACCTTGACTGTAATTAAACTAAAATGATGACAATTCAGATTTTTGTAATAAATTAGCTAGATAGTACTTTTCCTTTCATGTTTTTAAAATGATTGTGAAAAAAAAAGTGACCCACATTTGTAAAATCAATACAATGAAAGTTAATTCACACTACAAAAAAAAAAAAAAAGTGAAAGCGTCTTGACATTTTCCATTAACATTCCCCAAGTTGATCCGATGCATTTCACAAAGAAATAAAGACAGTAAAAGTGTTACAGGTCAGTAACCACCTAACTCACCGCCTTAAATGACAGCCTCTATATGCATTCATACTGTAAGTAATTTAAAGCAATACCTCACTTCCCAAGATAGCGGGAAGAAACTTTTTAACCTTCCACTTGAGTAAGACTGAAGAACTTGCCTCTCAAAGGCATCATCCTCTTGAGAGGCCTCTGCATTATAACCTCATGTTAAGCGGAAGAGTGGTCATGTCTGAGCTCTTTCTGAATTAATCCCGATTAAAAACAAAAAAGGCTACTGCACACTTCGTAACATCATCATGATTATCTAGGGAGAAGTTCTTGGATTCAAATTTTCAAAAAAGTCCCTCGGACTTTTTTCGCCATAGAAACAAACAAGGTGCTCCCTGTGAAAAGCCTCACCCTGCAAATAAATACAGATGCAGCTCTCCTAACATCCAGCACATACCGAGCTGCTTCAACTGTAGCACATGCAGTTTAGAGCAAAAAAAGCAGAGGCAGAGTTGAGGGGTGGTGTTGCTTTTTTCATCATCGTCATTTTAAAACCTAGCAAGAGTTCTAAAAGTCATCTTAAAGAATCAAGAGAGTCTGCTATAAATGCTTGAATCACTTCAATTATTCTAGCTGAGGCAACTGCTACCAAAAAAAGACTACTTCCACAGAAAAATGAAGAGTAGATTAGATTGCCAAAAATACAAGGACCATCCCATCAAAAGCTTAAAAGGAAAACTTCTAATGCCATTAGGATTTCGCCACCAGGAAGCTACAAGTGGCAGGACAGAGAAGTCTTCACATACTGGCTGTACGTACATTGCATTTCCACAGAACTGCAGAAAGACTCGCTTCAGTTTTAAGGGACAGACCTAAAATATCAGGGAAGCAAGAAACAGACACTGATGTAAGTGACACCAAACCACAAACCTCGCTTACTATGAAAAGAAATTCTTCCAAGAGGATTCCTTCCTACTGTTAATCAGGACGCGTATGATTTGGAACTAGAAGGAAAACTCAATCCCCTGCAGTATCTAACATCCATGCTACAAGACTAAGTAAGGCTAAGAGTCTGCTGCAAAGTTAAAATTTCATATATGAATGCAAAGATAAGGTATTGTGGTCTGTCTCCTCCATACCAAAATATACAAAAGGACCTGAAAGCAAAACTGTACAGTCTGCACTGGGGACAAAAGGATCAGAAGTGCCTTGTTCCATCTTGCCTTAATAGAAGAATCTGAGGAGTTGGAGAAAGGCATGCTGCGGCCCTGAGCATGGGATGAGAGAGACAGCAGCAGAGATCTCAGAATTGCCATCTCTGGAACAGAAAGACTGACATTTCTTCTTGTCCTCTGAGTCAAACAGGCTAATCTGTCTACTCCTACTTCAAAGCTGAAATACAGCCAGGGATCTCTCTCACTCCCCTCAACCTCTAACAGCTGAGGTTTAAGCCAAGCTACTCTGAGCTCCTGGGAAGGTAAGGCCTGGTAGGTTAAAATAAAGCATGCCAACAACATTGAACAGAGAGCGTTGATCCAGGAGAGGAGACAAAAAAGGACAGGATAGATAAATAACTGATCTGAGCCCGAGCTCAATAATGTGAAAGCTGCATTGCATCATAAGCCCTTGGGCTTTCAAATCCCCTACCTAGAACAGGAGAGCGTATCCATACCCATGTACTTCAATAATGCAGGAGACAGAAAAGGCATTTTTGTCCAATATTACTCAGCAACTTCAACCAGAGGACTGTTGTAGGTCACTCCTTAAATACACCTCACACCATTCACTAAATATATATCCAGATGGTATGCTCACATACAGCATCACATAAACACATGCACCAAAATGTCCCACTGACTGGAGATATTCACCTCTTGGTCAACTGTTCCACAGGCATCTATCTGGTCTACAAGACTCAGAGTTTAGAAGGGGACATGGGCAAGGGGGAGGCCAGCCCCAGCCATCGTCAATGCTAGAACAGGACATGGTGCAACTCCTGCTAAATTCACTGCAAGTGTTGGTGAATTCAGGACAATCAGATTAGATTCTGAGAGTTGTTTTGAAGAACCAACGCACTTTATCTCTTTGCAAGTTGACTGTTCAGTCTACTCAGTCAAGTACTCATCAGAATAGTCTTACAGAAGTGGAGGGGCAACTTGGAAAGCAGCATTTTCAGGAAGGGAAGGTTGCCCAAAATATTAAGGTTCTCTATGAACTGAAGTGGTATTTGCTACAAATGGCAAATTTTCAAATGAGGACCATCTCCTTACAAAAGTCTCAAATCTGCAAAGAGGAATGGCTGCCTTTGTAAAAAAGTTTGGAAAATCCTCTAGTAGCAGTCTATCTTTCTGATAAAAGGTCAAGTCCATTCTATAACACTACAGCAGAAACCTATTTAAAATAAATACATACATACAAGTATTTGATGGAGTACATTGTGGCAGCTCTGTAATAGAACCATGCAGCTAGACTAAACAGCACAGAAGAGTAAACTTTTTTTCTAAAAGAGGTCAATATGTTTATGGCAGATGTGTCACTGCAGCTGTGATGGCCTAAGGACATAAGCAAATCAGCATTGCAGGGAGGGATCAAATCTTATTAAAACATAATATTTTAGTTGGGGGGGAACCACAAAAAAACAGAAGAGCCTTTGGGCAGAAAAGCCTTTCTTTATGTCTGTAACAGAAATGAAAAACATCAAAGCTAGGTAACAGTGGAGAAAAACAGCTCTGAATTTAACTAAGTATTTTAATCTGTTTCACATCTGAGAGTAAAGGTAGGTGGTACCTGTGGAAGAAATAAAACTAATGTTAGCAGATGGAAGAGTGGGGGAGAAATGTCAGAGCTGCACCTCCTGTAAGAAACAGATAATTCACCTGTGGAAAGTGGATGAGTTAGCAACATGGATAGGTGAGCAATGTGGAGGAGTAGGAAGAGTGAAAGACAACGTTTGCAAAGTCAATACCTCAATTACTAAGTCCATGACTTTTAATACCAAATAATGTTATAAATTTAATTGCCTAGATTACAATTCCCAAGGTGTTTGCATTTCTCCTCAAGGATATTAGACATTGAGTGGCTTTTTCCTTTTTGGTCATTTTTTGGTAGAAGAACCCTATTTATTCCTCTATGTTGCTGCAGTACCAATTACGAAGGCAGGATTTGATTGTGTATCCAAACACATACATTTTGTCAAGTCACCCAAAAAACTGTAACAAAATGACTGAATTTGTGGATAAGGGGAGAGCAACAGATGTCATTTTTCTTGACTTTAGCAAGGTTTTCAACATTCTCCAACAGTATTCTTGTATTCCCAGGTTGGGATATTGTGATCTGGATGACTAGACAACTAGATGGATGGACAAGTGGTTGAACTGTTGGGCTCATAGTGGTTAATGGATCAGCCTCTACCTGGAGGCTAGTGATGAGGGAGTATGACAGAAGTCTAACTGGTACATGTCCAGTTTCCCATCTTTATCACAGTCAGAGGGGGTGAGAGAGTGTGCTCCTGTCAAGTATGCAGATGACATCAAACTGGCAGGGAAGACTGATGACATCAAGGGCAAGACTGCTATTGACAGTCTGGAGGACTAGGCTAAGAGTACACTCAAAATTCAACACAGACAAATGCAAAGACCTGCCCCTGGCAGAGAAATAAATCCCTGCACCAACACAGGCTGGAGACCAGCTAGTCAGGGAACAGCTCTGTGGAAAAGGACCTCAGGCTCTTAGCAGGCAGCAAACTGGACATGAGGCAGCCATATGCCTGAGCAGCAAAGGCCATCAGCACCCTGGGCTGTACAAACAGGAATATAACAGTACACCAAGGAAAGTGATTACACCCTTTTACTCAGCACTTCTTAGCCCATTATTTGGAATGCCATGTTCAATTTTGGCCCTCTCAATGCAAGAGAGGTATGTGAGAACAAGTTCAGCACAGGGCTACCAACATAGCTGGGGGGGCTGGAAACACTTCCCCTGGGAGGCTTTTTGCAGTAGCATACAGTGGGAGGACAGCTGACAGTAGTCATGAACCGAAGCAAGAAAGGTTCTGACTGCCTACCAGGGAGAAATTTTTCACGAAATAAAATGAAACAGGTTGCTGAGAGGGGCTATGCAGTCTCCAGCCTCAGTGGTTTTCAAGATCAGACTGGAAAAGCCCCGACCAATGTGGTCTGATCCCAAAGCTGATCCTGCTATGAGCAGGAGGTTGCAGTGAGACCTCCTGAGGTCCCTGCCAACCTGATTCCATGATTGACCATCATTGTTTTAATTCTCTGAACCTCTTCCAGTCCTAATATACCCTTTCTGGAGATTTTGGGGAGGAGATCAAGAGGGGAAGAGAAACTAGAATTGTGCAAAGTATTCCAAATTTTGGCAACCCACATTTTTATAAAGGACACAGTATTTGTTTTATTCTCTATTCTCTTCCTCAGAGTTTTAAGACTGGATTTGGGGTTTTTTTGACCCCTATTGAGCATTAAGATGATGCTTTCATGGAATCATCACTGATAACGCTAAGTTCTTGCTCCTTAGCAGCAATGGTCAGCTCACGGCCCATCATTTTATGTATGAAACAATGGCTGCTTCCTCTGTATGCTCATCACTTTACAATCATGCACACTTAATGAGCCTGGAGTTGTTCTAAGCAAATGAACAATCACTCCTGTAGAAACCTGACAGCAGGACCAGTAGAGTGCTTCAGCAAATATTCCCATAGAAGCTACTAATAAGCTCAAACAGAGGGATGAAAAACACCTTTTGTAACATTCATCTTTACTTTCCAGTGAATGTGTGGTGTGTACAAAATACCACTAGTGTTGCTTTATTTCCTACGCTCTGACAACCTTCTGGGTTAGCAATCAGGTTGCACCACCCTCTTTTTTATTAGATCTGCAAAAATTCATAGATTTACTAACGAGATATTCTGAAGACAATTTCTGATTTTGCCCTTTGTTTACAAGTTTATATGAACAGATGACCTGTTCTCTTTACACGCTTCTTTAAAGCTTCATGTAAAAAAGCTCCATGTTTCTGATCAAATCTGTCCATCTGATGAAGAATATATGCCATCACAGGAAACACTGTTCAAAAGCTTTCAAAAAGCCAACATGCCCTGAAAAGCCCAGGATTTAAAATGCTGGTTCCCAAAGCAAGTCCAGAAGCTGTGATGCAAATTGAAAACCAATCCTAAGGAGGAGTTTGCTCCAGCTTGGCCAGCATGCTTGAGAGGAACGCATGGTTTTGTCCATTCTTTTAGCCTCAGTAGCCCACGCTTAAGGAGCTAGACTTAGGGTGGAAGGTCTTAGGGTAAAGGAAAAAAAAAAGAAAAAAATCTCAATCTACTCCTGATATATATATATATATACACACACACATATATATATATATACACATATATATATATAGTACATTCATACTGGGAGTCTACTCATGGACAAACACTAAGAGGAGAATCAAAACCATTAATAACACACAGAAGTTCCCACCAAAAATCTTGTTCTACAGTGTGTACTTCAAGTGGTATAACAAAGAGAACTAGATCTGATGACCCTGAAGAAATAAAATGAAGGACAACATGACACACAGAACTTTTTCTGTATTTTCCAATAAATTGGCTATTTTATAAAATAAATGAAAATAAAAGAGAAAGCCTCCTTAAATACTATGTGTAATAGAGAATTGTTTCTGTATGTTCCCATTCATGGGCCAGCAATGGGCAATGACTACTGAAGAACAGCAAATCTTATACAGCAGACAGCAATATTGTCTGCTGCACTATGCTAGAGAACAGGTTGAAGCTCCCAATCTATAGGTAGGACACAGTGTATGTCAATTACATGAATTTTTAAGATGTGTTAATAGATCTTCTGAGGCATTTAGTTAATACTATGCTACAACTCTTCCATTCACATTAAGAGATTATCCGTTACTAAAAGGATGGCTCAAATGTCATTTGTCACTTAAAATCCATTGCAACTTTCAAAGCAGAAAGTGGTCGTGCTTACTGAGATTATTCTCACATCTGGAAGAATGTTGTAATATGACAATAATAACAAAATTGTAACGTTCATGTAAGTAGCTAGCGAAAGAAAAAATAATAGCTATTATGAGCTCATATTTATGTCCCTTTTTAAACACTCCAAACATTGTTTGTATATCAATCTGATAAATATTTCATATTACAAGTCTTCATAAAGTTTGACATAGAGCTTATTAAAAGCCTATTTATGTGACCACAAGATGATTAGATGAAAAACAGTTTGCAGTAAATTTTAAATAGATGCATAACAAAACAAAACTAAATTACACATACTGGAGGCCTGCCAGGACGGCCCCTTTTTCTTTTTCCTTTGACTTCTGCTTCTTCAAGCTCACTGCCAGCATCTGAATGTGCAGTAGTTTCATTTGTAGAATCCCTAGGGGGGGAAAAACACTAGATAAATTAAAATGATTTGAAATCAACAAGTAATCTATAACTGACTGATTAAATATTTAGTCCTAAGCCAGAAAAAAGAGTCAGCATTAAATGGCTTGCCACATTTATTCTGCAAACTAAGGAACTAAGCATTGCTAGCCCTGGCAAAAAGCCTTACCTTTTTATGAGCTAGAATGTCATTTTATAGACTGGAAGTTATTTAAATTAACAGCTTCTTTTGAAACCATGTTACACTTCAAAATCTGGCTATATTAAACAGCACATTCTCAACATACCCATCCCACAATGTAGTCACTAGTATCAACTTTCTTTCACTCTTAGTAACTACTTCCAAGCTTTTGCTTCATGCTTTCAAGGCCATGAGAAAGCAAACTGGAGTCCAATCCAGCTATCACATCATTACAACAGTTACACAAGTTCCCACTTGGGTTACCTCATGTTTCTAGTCACACTTGAAGACAATGGTATTGTGCAGCTGTTAATAGAGAGAGGATTAACACTGACCGTGAGGCACAAACCAGAGAACTCACTTTGATCTGCAGACATTTATGATTCTTACAGTTAGAAAAACTTTTTCACTTGTACAATAAAAAAACCTTGACGTTGCTCAATGACTATTAGCAGAGAAGCCCACAGTATCGTTTTTCAATCATTCCTGGTTTAGACTTAAGACCATACTAAGTAGAGAAAAAAAAATTTACCCCAATTTTCACTCCCCCTGCCCCCCCCCACCCCCCCAGCCAGGTGCAGAGGTACCTTTCTGCCTTCAAAACAGACCTGGCTGCTTGAAGAAACCCAGATTGTAATTGATCTTCTAAAGACACTAGATTTTGCCCAAGAAGAGCCCACAAGCAAAACCATACCTGTTACTGAGGTGCTTTATTTTTAGTTTGCAAGACCACCAGTGCATGAAATCTCCGTAAATGAAAGAGTAACTGTAATAACATCCTAGATTACTCAAAGATTGGTCAAGCCTAGCTCTAATCAGAGATTTCTTTAAATCCAGTATCATTTCCTTGAAGTGAAAGGAGTTAAACTGCTGTAAAACTTGTGCAAGGGGAAGGTGAAAATCACACCTGTTCCATTATTTTATACAGCCTCAAATATAAAAGGTGGCATTAGTGATCTGGTTTACACAAACTGAGAGGCTTCAGCAAGCCAAGATCTACACAGACCTTCCACACTGTCTGGGGTTTTATTTTTTTATTTTGTTTTATAAATCAGGAATACTTCACCAATTTGCTGTATCACCAAGAAAGCTATTTAGCAATGCAGAAAGATACAAACATCATTGTATCAGCGTCAAGAATGTTCTGATACTTCTCTTTACTGAAATTACTGTATTGTTCTAGGTCTGCGCTAACCCAAATAATTCTGCAGATCTATGATGAATTTCTAATTTTCAGACGTTATTTTCCAACCTTTTCCAATTTGCAAGCACAAAACCACCAAGGGGTCCACAGAATCCTTTACAAAAGCTAGAATGAGGTAAAACATATATGAATCTCCTTTTCTGAAAGTAACTTCAATGGCTTATCTCTAAATACTCTACGTACCAGAGAAAACCAGGCACCCTAGACTAAAAAACAGTATTCAAGTACATTTTAGTTCCCAAATTATACACTTGTAAACAGTATCTCTATAAAATACTGAAAATGCAGCTCCGTTGTGATAAAATTAAAGAGAAGTAGCTTTTCTGCTTCATAAAATATGAAACTTGAAAAACTCAGTA
The DNA here is from genome assembly GCF_900496995.4 of Aquila chrysaetos chrysaetos. Classification (NCBI taxonomy): domain Eukaryota; kingdom Metazoa; phylum Chordata; class Aves; order Accipitriformes; family Accipitridae; genus Aquila; species Aquila chrysaetos. Next base: position 27,685,458 of record NC_044013.1, on the reverse strand, counting down.
TCGAGCTATGAATTTGGAAAAAAAATTGTAAAAGGCCTAAAACTAAATAAAAGATAAATCATACATAGTTCAAAATGATTTGGTAAAATAGGGCCACACTAGTGAAAAACAATGCAGTGAATACAGCTGAAAACAATGTCTACGCAGATGGAAGTATCCAGCCTTTACTCAAAGACCAGGCATCACACTGCAATTCAATTTGACAAAAATGCGTATTGCCTCAAGAAAATTTTTTTTTAAAATAACTTTTGAATACAGAAGTGAGGAACCCCATAAAAATATCTGCTGCTTTCTATTGCTGTAGAGAAATTAAAGCCATTCTCTCTTGCACTCTGTAGAAAAAATAAGCTTCTCTCTGCTCTACACAGGCCCTTAGTGGAAAAATTTTAGGCATGGTGTGGTCTAAGCAATACCCCTATTCCTGCAGAAATGCTATAGCTTTGCTAGCTTCCAAAACCGCACCCCTACTATCATCAGGATAAAGGTTTTACTCTGTTAAAACCAGATTCATCAGTCCTCCTAGGCAAATGGCTCAAAACACTTCCCTTGAAACTCTAGAGCTATATAAATAAATTTAAACTGTACTACTATTTTGCATGCGTTAGTCCACAGGGAACCTGACTTTGCTACAGCCTCTGTCCGGGTCTAGCAAAACCTACAAAGATTTATGTATTTAGTTCTGGAAATTTCAATTGCTTTGGAACACTGCACATATTAGGACCAGTTTAATTATTAACCACCTTCTCTTCTTTGTCTTAAACAGATTGTTGTCTTAAACCTGATAACCATGCTTCTCTAATATTTTTCTGGTAGAACTTCTCTGCTTTGCTGAAAGCCTTTTGGGAAAGGCTCAATGAATCAGTATTAAGGGTGAGATTCATCTCATCTAAATTTGATACATATACAATGCAGAAAAACAGAAATTCTTAAGGTGCGATATACCTCACGCTAAGGTCAGTGTCCAAAATTGGTCAGTTTAGGTTTTACAGATTTTCTTTTCTCTCCATTGATGGTAAGGTGACCTAGACAAGCAGCTCAAATATAAATGTTTAAAATTAAACAAGATGAATCTCACCCTAACAGTATGTGAGGCAGAGGGGAGATTTATTTCCAGCAAAGAATATAAATATGTAAGGAGTAAGGAGAAAACCTCAGAAAGTAAGTTCCATTCAATCCTCACATTATTTGGAGCAGGGAGACAGGATCAAGGACAGCCTACAGTCCTTGGCTGATTGAACACTAAAATAAACATCATTTCAAGCAGCAGGGAATTCTGTCTGAATCATGCAACCCCTGCACAGAAAGGCCCTTCCACTGCGGCCTTAAGTCTCTTCAGTTTGGGAGGTAGTGCTTCTTGCTTCTGTCAAAGCCTTACAGCTGCTCTGGGTACACATACACATGCCCCTTTTCTCCTTATTTCTGAACTCAGACAATGAGTAAAGCATCTCTTAACTGCCTGCAGTTCTGTCAGGTTTTTAACACTCATTGAGAAGAGCATCTGGCCAGCATCGATCTCCCTCATTCCCTACACATATTGCAGAAGTGGTAGGAAGTAATTTATCTGGTGGCAGTCATCCACATCTTAATAGACCAGAATTATCCTATCCCTATTTTACATGTGTGTGACTAGTCACCCGAGGGGAAAACTTAGGCTTAGTCACAATTTATCTTTCCTGAAGCTGTTGGGAGGGAAAATAGTCTGGGCCTAAGGAGACCTGTCTCATCTAACAAGAGGAGAGGTGGCAGTGCCTTAAGGCTAAACCTTCCCTCTCTAAAGACACCTTTGACATGATAGAGACATAAGAGAATTTGGCAGAGTGTGGGAGACCTACAAGATTGGAGTAGGCAGAGTAGAGCAGACAAGTGATAAACCCCTTTTAGGGGCTCTAATTTACCCTGCTTTTCTTTCTGGTTTCTTTGTTGGCTAAAGCATCCTAGAAAACTGAGAGTAACTCCAGGATCACTCCTAAAAACTCCAGATATTATTTCAAAGTTATAATAACTAGCCATTTAAACTAACCATATGGTAATGAAGAATTAACAGATTACTGTGCAGCCCTTTACCATGTCATGCTTCTGCAGAACGTACTCCACAGACACAGTAAATTTCACATCTCTGCAAAATAAATCAAAACATATTTACCTTCCTTCTACTATTACATAGAGCCCTAGCTATAGAGCTTATACCACCCCCCCCCTTAAAAAGACACCACACCAAAAACCTATGTTGAGGTATCAGGTTTTTGTAAATAAAAATGCTTCTATAAGCTTTTATTGGTGCTGCTGAGGTGGCTCAAGGTTCTGGCAGAGACAAATTCAGTAATTGCTACCACCAGACTCAGCCTTGTGAAAAAAAAGCATTCATGAAGAAAAATGGCTAAATGCACAGGCTCATGAATCATGGATGAATCAGCTTTCATGGTTGATCTTCAAAATCTAAAGAGGAACATGCCTCACAGCAAATATGAGTCATCCCATTGAGAGACGACTCATAACAGTCAGTCACCCAGGTCAAATACACCAGAGGGTTTTTTCCCTACATCTGAAACACCAATAACTGAAATCCTGTCTTCACTGCATTCTGAAGCCATTTCTATAAATTCAGAAAGATTAAAGATTTCTCCTTTCATGTCCCCTCAACAGAGAAGAATGTGGGAGGGAATATTTGATACGGTCCTAAGCAAAGTACGTTAATACATCAAATTGACTTTAGGACCTTTTGTTTAAAGCGGGTAGCCAAAAAGATTAGAAAACATTATGAAAAAGTAGAAATAAGGCATAGGAGTGATAGATTATAATAATCCTTCAAAGCTGCTTTTTTAAGAGCTAGAAAGAAAACCTTGGCTTTCTCTATGTGGAACCGGATTATGGCTTCCCAAATCTAAACGTGTGAAGCTAATACCCCTAAGCCAAAGATTGCTTCAGGTGTTCTCACCCTCAAGACTCCTTTCTGATGAAAGTCTGGTTGACACCTACTGAAGTAGTGGTTATCACTTTCTTTGATACCTCGTCCACACTAGACTAAATGTGCTGGGCCCTCAGAACAGTCTCAAAACCATTATGTGCAAATCCTACTGATTTTTTTGTAAAAAGACAGACCTCCCCTTGTTTATGAGCAACCAAAACTATATGTATTACTGATGATGACATCTCACCAACACTTCGCACAGTGGCATTAGATGATTCCCACCTCTACCAGAAAAAACAACATACATGTTTTCTTTCATTTTTTAACGTTGCATAATATTGGTGGCTCACAATCATCTTCTGATTAAAGAATATGCTGACATCTTTAATGTTCCTCAGGTTTTTCAGCTGGTGTGCAGTTACCAAATCTATTATTATGCACTTTTTAACCTTAAATTCTACGACATTTCATTCACTACTTAAGGCCATCTAGCTTCTTGACCTGGGAATGGGAATATCCCTTGCGTACCGTTGCCATGACAGAATCTCCCAGCTTTTTGTCCCTGGCACATTTCACAAGCACACTCTCACTTCTTGAATGGGGCACGTCCAGGAAAATAGAAACCAAGAAATTTTTTTTCCACAACTACCCTCAAAGCTAACCAGAACTCCCAACAAGGGCTGACATTCCCTCCTCAGTGCTACCCATCAGGGTCATCCCTGTCTTTAGCCATGTGCTCACCCACAGCAGAAATTAACTTTTTTTGAAAGAGGTTTTAAAAATGTAACAAAAAATTGCAATGCATCTGCATGTTATTGTTAAGGTCAAATAACTTTACAATTGTCCAAGCATTCAGTTTCTTAAATAAAGGCATTTGAAATCTTAGCTTTGGAACACCACTCAACCTTGATAAACTGAGGCTCTTTTATACCCTGTGACGATTCCTATTTTCACAGGTTCATTCCAAGCAAAAATACCCTAAACGTTAGATAATTACCAAATGTATTTGGTCTAGGTGCCCAGGAGCTGGCAGCAGGGCCGTGGGGTCTCTGTGAGGAGAGGATGGGGCTGCCCGGTGCTGGGCACAGCCGGTTCCAACGGACCCAGGGCAGGGCAGGCCACAGCTGGGCCTGTCAGGGGAGCCATAGGTGCCTCTGTGAGAGCTACTGAAGAAAGGGCCGAACGCCCTGAGGGACAAGGGACCAGCCCTGTGAGCAGCAGGAGGAAGCAGGTGCAGCCGGTGCCCCAGCACAGACTCCCCCCTAGGTGGACCTCTGGGGAGCCCACACTAGAGCAGGTACCTGCATGCCAAGGGCCCCATGCTGGGGGGGTGAGTAGAGGGGTCAGGAACAAAGGGGTGAAGCTGAACCCAGGAAAAGGGCAGGGGGGAGAGGGAACACGTTTTAGTTTTTGTCTTTGTTTCTCACCTTCACCTGAATCTTTTTTAATTGGCAATAAATTAATTGTTCCCAAGTCGAGTCTGTTTTGCCCGTGAGGGCAACTGGTAAGTGATCTCCCTGTCTTTATCTCACCCCATGAGCTTTTTCATCTTGTTTTCTCCCCATGTCCTGTTGAGGAAGGGAGTGAGAGAGCAGCTGGGTGGGTGTCTGGCAGCCAGCCACAGTCAACCCACCACATCAAATAAAGCTCCATTTTGTTCCCATTTCTGAAATTCCTTTCTTAACTCTACTTGATTTACCCTCTAGCGTCTCTCATAGACTTCCACTCTATTCTTTCCAATAGTTCACTTTACCCAGCACAGTGATGCTCCCATTTGTATAAGCCACTCCTATTTCCCAGCAAGATCAAAACATGCTAATGCCACTTGCTGTCTTCAATTGCAGAAGCCAAAGGCATTCTGCACAATAAATACAGCTCATTGTAAGAAAGAGTACACAACTGGAATACACAAATATGGTCAATTATGACTAAAATCCATATACATTTCTGAAATCTCACAACATTCAGAAGCATAAAAGTAGCAAAGATCTTGTTTTGCTTTTCACAGCAAAGTTAAGTCTCCATACATATAAAGAAATATCTTTTAGATTAAGTGTTTTGATTTTTTACACAGTTTTTCAGCATATGAAAACACAGGAGGCCTAGAACAGTCACACTAATCTGCACTTCTCTCAAGCTTGTGCTTTATCCTCACAATCACCTCTCTGTTTACTTCAACCTTTTTAAAACTGAAGATTTCAAATATAGAGAGAAACATATACTCACTGTAGTACTGGCAAATCTGAAGTAATCATTTTTGCAGCACTCTTGAAAGTAAGAGCTACATAGAACTTCTTCTCAAAGTTATTATAAGACAACTACTTGGAAACCTCTTTCATGAAAAGAATGTCAAAGTCCAGTCTGTAAAATAGAGAAAAAAATTGTTAGATGTGATTCCAAAACAGTCATACATTGAATAAAAAGCACTGTAAACAAAAATGGTCAATTTTGAAGTAGCATCACTATTAAACCACATGAAATTTAGAACCAATATCCCCAAGACAGTTTAATCATATTCTTGCATTCAGTTTTTACTATTCTGTCTAGGCAACTTTACTTTTTTTTTTTTTAACTGCACAAAGTATTTTGCATTACCTCCCGTATTTGTCTGTGGTAACTCTAATGCAAAAACACAAGCAGAACTCTGAGAAAATTTAAATAAACAAGATAAATATATAAGCCTAAGCAATCAGAGAATGTGATGATCTAGATTTAAGGGATTTATTTTCTAGTCATACAACAGATTAAACTTGCAAGACAAAAGTTTGGTTTCATGATAAAGAGTTTTTCCTAGTTTTGAATCAAGACAAAAGATCTGCACCTAAAATCATACAGGTTTTAATAAAACAGGTAGAAGATAATATTTCTGACAACTTTCTCTTCAATGGAACTACACCTATTCAGTCAGACTCACTGGCTCACAGTTTTATGTGACTGAATTTCACAGAATAGTCTAACTGCAACAGAAATGTGCAAATGTCTAACTGCAACAGAAACTATTTTAACCTGATGAAACTAAAGTTGTAAGTTTAAACAAACTAGACTTCATCTGTGGTACCACTACACCCACTAGTAACATCTCTCTACCCAGAAGACTAATCAAGGAGTTGACTAATGCCAGCAGATGTGACTATCATTCAATAATGGCACAGTGTGACAGATGCAATAATCTTTGATGTAATAAAACATAGAGCTGCTATCCCATTCTTCCAGAAAATGCAAGTTCTGGAGAAACTAAAATAATTTCTTTCATTCTCCCCTTTTACAGATCCTGGGGTAATATAAATATCCGCATGAAGGACTGCAGTTGAGCAATGGCAGTGAATACCAAGGACTTAACTTCATGTTTTTAAAACATGGGATATTTTAAATCTCTTTTATTTAAATATTTAATTTCTTCTCAATGGGCAGTTTTTTCTGTGCTCTAGTAGCTTTGCACAAGACAGCAGGAAAATCAAGCCAGGAAGAGGTAACATGACCTGCACCAAACACAGTATCTAAATAAAACTGCACCAGTCTAAGCAAAACAGTACAACATGTAGAGCATTATTTGCCATCCTACTATATGCACATCAGTATTTATTTACCAAAACCATAACTGTACAGCATGAACAGACTTTTTTGCCTCTGGTTATTACAGTTCCAATTAGACTCACAGATGGATACAACTAGTTCTTCCAGTACTTACTACTTTGCGCCACCAACAGTTTTACTTACAGTGTCTCATCAACAAATTTAAATTTTTCACTATATACTGCCATCTCATCAGCTGTTTTTTCCTAAGGTATCATTAGCAAGCCACTTTGTTGCAAAACAAATGTTAACAGAAGAGAAGTTTGTTTGGAATTAAAGGTATCACTCTAACATTAATGGTTTAAAGGGGGTCATTTTCCACTGCCAGCACACCAGGTTGCTGTAAAAGCTCTCCAGTTTCACTATAAGACACAAGTTTGTCCGAGTTTGTTATGAACAAAAATGTTATATGACATGCTATTTGTGCTATTTCCATAACTTGTTTCCATTAACAGTGTTTCTTCATTAGAGACAATAGTCATTACTATGTTTTAAAGGATGCAATTACTCTTAACAGGGGAACGACACACCCATTCAACAACATAAAGCAGCCATTTCAGACACTTGTAAGAATTTATTATAGAGAAACATTGCATCAGACTGAATTAAGTTTTGAGTTGATTTCCTATATGAAGAAAAAAAGGGAATGTTCAGATCTCTGAAATGGAGAGGTTCGCTACAATTGGAACAACGTGCACTCTGGTGGTCACAAAATATTATTAGTATTTAGGTATAACCTAAGAAGAATATTTAATAAAATCCTGAAACAGAAGAAGAAAGCTTTTGATTAAGTTTCTGCGAGTATTTTTTCTTCCTGCCATGACAATTAGAAGTACACATTTTTGTAATACCTTCCCTTTGTTTAAATCAGAAGAAAAAAGTATATTTTTTGTACACACAAGCATGCACACACACACACTCTTGCATATGCTAACTAGACCTCAGAGGAAACCTATCCATTTTGGATCTTCAGATTACCTAATTCTAGCAGGATACAAGGCATCAATCTTCATTTTCAGAAGAGCTTTCAAAAGAAGTTCAAGAAAATTTATGTGCGTTTCATGTGAGAGATTTTCCACAGAAGTTTAAGGCATCCTGCACAACTGTTATGTGGAATTTCTTTTTTTTTTTTTTTTTTTAATTTTCTTTTTTAATCTAGTTATCACCCTTCACAACTGGTGTGCTGTGCATGCTCAGATATAGCAACCAGCAGCATACAACTGCTCTAGGGAAGTGCTTTCACACACAAGGAAAAGTATACTTGCTCAGAGATAACTTACTTGAAAAGCAAAATCCTGGTCTAAAAGAAAGTATGTAGTGAAGGGCATGAAGAGCCAAGAGAAGAGAGGAGCTGTTTCATTCAGAAGCAACTGAAGAACCAAGGAGGCTGGACCTACAGCCTTGACACAGTGATAATGGCAGACAACCTGACACACAGGGAACTGCAAGGTCCTGTGGTATTTTCTCACAGTCCCTATGCTAAACAGGAAACTGCAAAACAGTGCTGGAAAAGACCCATCTGTATGTGGTTAGGTCCAGGCTGGACCATCTAGAAGATGACAAAGTTGCCCAACTACTGTCTTGTGTTAATAAAGGCACTTAACAAGTGTTAAGCCAAAGAGTGCTAAAATATAAGAATTGTCAATACTGATGAGCCAGAAAATGAACAGCTCAGCACGAGAAGCCCAAAAAGAAAATGCACAATCCTGCTCATTTTGTGGGACTGACCAGAAGTGGAGTCTTACATTACATGGAATAGCACCGCCCCATTACACAATCCACATCAGCCATATCCCTCACGCATGTCCACTACAGTCCTGCTGGCTATTATATGTTCTGGATAACTCAGATACTCAGCTGAAGTTAGCAAACCCTTAACAGTCTTGGGATAACTGCCTTGCAACTTCCCTCAACAGTTACATTCCTCTATCCTCACAGAAACACCACCACTTGCTTCCAAAACTCAAGTCTTAAATTATCACCCATGTTACTTAGGCTTGGTTTGGAAATAAAATAAGGCACTATAGTGACTAATGAAAAGCTGTATGTGCTTGGAACTGTGTTCTCAATTTAGTTATGCAATTAAATTCATTTTGACAACTGTGGAAAAATCACTGATCCTTACGGACTACACAAATGTGAACTTTCACATTTTTTCTGGTTTTAATAAAAGAAATACCTGTTTCTTAAAGATGATGTTCTTATAAACAGGAAAGTCAAAGTCTCCTCCTTTCTCATTCAGACTGAGAATAAAGCCATTGATAAAAAAATCCTGAAAGCTTGAGACAGATTCCCATTTTGTCACCTTTATCCTGGGGAAGAGAAGAGCAGGGGAGGAACACCTCATACTTCTGCATTTTGGGTTATTTAAACTACAATAAACAAAATACAGTTGAAGTTGTCCTTTAAATTGCAGTCAAGTGCTTCTATTTTAGGAGTTAAAAAAAAGTGTGATGTTTTCATTCAATCCCAATTTTAATGACCTTAGCACATTTGCAGCTTTTTAAACCTGCACATGTATATTTTAAGATGACAAATTTATGCTGGCATAGTTAAAAATGACCTATAGACGAATATAAAGCAGGCACTAGAAGACACCGTTCAGTTGAAACATACAATGGGAACACAAGTAAACATTTCTCTGTTTTACTTCTGTTATTTAATCATGCACAATGACCAGGGCAGACATAATGACCACAATATAAAACTGCTGCTTTAAAATAAATAAATAAAGGCCTTTTGGGGGAAGTTGTCAGTTTTAGGATAGTTTTTCTTATATAAGTATCTCATAATGAGCTTAGGTTTAAGAAAGGCTCTACAGTTTTACAACAATGAATCTGATACATGCATTCCATCAATATTTTCTGAAGTCTCTACTAACGTGAAAAGCTACCCATATCTTTTGCAGTCTTTAGATTGTTTGTTTGCCTCTCTGGTGCTGAATTAATCTACCCATTTTAGCCAAACAACAAACAAACAGATTGACACAAACCCTGAAAGCTGAGAGAGTTGTTCCAAGCAACTATCTAGTAGCAACAACCAAATCAAGTTCAACAAACCTTATAAAGCTGAACTCAAAACAAAACAAGCAAACAAAAAACCCCAACTCCTCAATTTAGCAATAAGATTTACATCATTATTAATTCCATTGCCTAGAAGATATCCAAAATAAAAGATAACTGGTATTTGACTGACTCCCATTTAAAACCCTTTCCTTGTTGACCAAGTGACCTCGTCCCATCCAAGTGCAAAATATATTCAAACAATGGCTCATACTGACGGAGCAGTATCTTCTACTACTTAATTGGTAATGCCCGTACGTCATAACTTCATTCTCCATTTAAAATTACTTTGCTTTCTCCCTGGGCGCTCCCTGCTACGTCTTATCTTGCAAGTTGAAAAATGATAAAGCAGTACACTTCTCCATCCCATTATGGCCCAAAGGAAATCCAAGAACTCCAAATGTACTGCCTGTATAGACAAGAAGCTAGAATACATGATGGTGTGCCATGCCATTACATAGCACCATAAAACAAAACACATAAAACTCAAGTTTTTCATGTTCACTTTAGAGACAAGATTTGTCCCCTCAATATTCTTGCCCAACAACAGTGTTTGACAGCAGGAAAAGGCCTGCATCAGCAGCAAACGACAATCCTGTTAGAAGGCAGCATGTTGCACACTGAGACAGAGCTCCAAAAGCTTTGATCAACAAGGTGAGAGAGAAAAGAGGATCTTACATGCAGACAGATAAATTCTAGCCTTTTACTGCTTTATCCAACTCCATGCATGGCCTTGAGCACACCACTTAAATCCTTCCTGCCCAGCTATCCCATCTCCAAAGTAAAAATCATATTTAGAAATTGGAAGTGCAATTCTAAATCCTGCAGAACTAGAAAAACAGTCATCAGGAACTAACCCTATAACAAATTTACCAAATGCTGTGATACATTCTTCATCACTCAGGAGTTTTTGTTTGCTTTGGATTATGTATTTCTATAAGCATAATATGTTATTGTTTCTGCTACAGGTTTGGAACTTGAAACTGATTAATTCATGTTGACCCTGCGACCACTTGAACTGAAAGCCAAATTAAATCACATCTTCCAGCTCTGATATTGAAAATACATAGCATCATTTAAGGCCAAACAAGACATAATGCTTATTTAGCCTATCTTTAAGATAATTTCATTGAAGTTCTACACAAAATCTAAATTTTACATTATTACATTTTAGTAAGTATTTAAACCAACATTGAAAGTCCAAGTGATAGAAAAATTAACACTAAGCACTAGTGAGTTCCTTCAATACTTGAAGTACATAGCAAACTCTGCTGATACGTGGTCTGCAATATTCTTAATTCAGTCTAACCATGATAGGAGGTGGTAATACTAGGAACAACTAGGCTAGTGCAACATGGCAATGCTTTGTTTTCCTACATCCTTCAGAATCATACTGGACACTATTATTAGCATGCCACATCCCTCCTCCAAATGTGTGTCTCTGCTGTTGCTGTTATCCATTTAATACCCAGTAGGACCTGCAGTTCCCAACCTGCAAAGGCACGTCAACAACAAAAGCAAAAAAAAAAAAAATGGGAGAGTTAGTTGATACACCAGATGCTTGTGCTGCTGTTCAGAGGGATCTGGACAGGCTGGAGTAACGGACAAACAGGAATCACGTGAAGTTCAGTAAAGGGAACCGCACAGTCCTGTACCTGGGAAGGAACAACCTCATGCACAGGTTTGGGACCAATCGTCTGCAAAGCAGCTTTTCCAGAAGAGACCTGGTAGACAACAACTTGAACGCGAGCCAGCCACGTGCCCTTGCTGCAAAGGCCAACGGCATCTCCTGGGCTGCTTTAGGCAGAGCACTGCCAGCACATCGAAGGAGGTGACCTTTCCCTCTACTCAGAGCTGATAAGACATATTTGGAGCGCTGTGCCCACTGCTGGGCTCCCCAGTACAAGAGCGACATGGACATATGTTGTTTTGCAGTAAAGGGACAATTCTGAACAGTGGCACACGGTTTGGCTAGGGGGTCTTTCAGAACGGTGGAGTCATCAGAACAGCAAGCTGAGGATGGACAATTGTTTTTTTCCTCAGAAAATGTCAATAAGAAGTTAATACATTAAAAAAGGGAAGCAAGCTCACAGAGCTAATGTGTATAATACAAGAAAAACAGGAGGCCAAGAACAAAAACACGAGACTGTACACAAAATTGAAGTATTTAGTAGATGTCCATTATCATTGACTAAAGTTTCTTCTTTTTTTTTTCCATTTTTAAAGATATTTCCACGTGTGTAATATATAAACATAGGAACAAGAATTATCTCACAGCAACCCCTAACTGTCCGTTTAACGTTGCCTTCAATTTCAGTTGTCTCCTCAGTTGCACAGTACAGTTGCACCAACATGTAGAACTGACTCTACAGGCAAAACAGTTGTTGCTGCGTCCTCTTACCAAACACTTTTAGCCTAGAAAGGTCCTGCCCAGTCAGCCAGAAAAATAATCTGAAGTCTCACTTTCTAGTGTGCAATATTATCCTGTGCTCTTCACAATTACGAATGCAAGACCTCACACTGAAAGGTTACGCAAATCACTTCTTGCAGAGCTGGGAATAAAATTCTTAAATGACAAAAACCTCCAAGTCATACTACCACATTTCTATACTTAGTTTTCTGTCTCAAAATGTGTGAACTGCCAAAACCAATCAGTTTTTCTGTATCTTCTGCTACTGCTTCCAGAAGGTAGCAACTAATTCCTGTACTGTGTGTGTCTGTGCCGAGGCACTGACACTAAGATTACACAGGAAAGCTGACATAACCTTTTAACCATGGTTATCATAGCATAGTTGATTCAAATGTCACACATCACTCAGACAATTTTGTTTGATCATCTCCAGTGTTTACTTAGTTTTTAACCATACTATCATATACTGCTTTCTTATAATACCTAGGACAGCTAATACTAAAGATACTAATCAAATGCTTTGTGCAAATGACTGCCTGTATATGGCTTGCTCAAGAACAGAAATTTTATCCTTTTCAATTTGTAATTATTGGGGTTTTTTAAATAAAAATAAATTTGATGGACTGAGCATATGAAAACAAGCTTGCTTTCCCTTTGTTATTCTTACAGACTCTTCAGACATAACTGCTCCTCACTCTATGGACACCCAGTGAGACACTTGACCTGATTTTCTGCAGCACTGAGCATTCACAACTGTGACTGAGATCACTGGGGGCTACAGGCACTCCGTCACTCCTAAGGCAAATAATTATGGTTTGATAGCACAAAACTAAAAGTTACGGCACTGAGTTCTAATGCTAGTCCAATATCTGGATCATTAAGGTCTAAATTAACAACTTGCTCCTTGCCATCTGTTCATTAGGATAACATCAGCTATTTAGCAGCCTCCTACCTACCTGCTTCAAACATAAAATACACATAATAAAAAGGGCTCTAGAAAGTTAGGTTCTACTATCCTCAAACTGTGAGCATGAGTAGATGGATCCTTGAAGTCTTCTACTTTTCTGCACTTGTATTTTCAAGAGTCAGAAGGAGTCTTGAGAAGATAAACTCACTCATCTTTTTAAGATGATGCAAGAGCATTGAGAGTCACAAAAAAGCCCATGGGACAAATTTTAAGTTGAGAGAGATTTTGCCTATCATAGCAACTGTGGAATCACCCTCCAAACAAAAGACTGAGCAATCAATGAAAACTTGCAAAAGATTGAACAATGATATGGACAGCATAAGTGTTCACCATACCTTAGCATAAAGTTTTAAAAGATAGTTATCAAGACAATGAAATGTTTCCCCCCAAAAAGGACCGTCCTTTTCAGGCGATTTCTTAGTAAGCCAATTCAGCTCACTAAAATGGCATAAAACTTTTCTGGGTTTTGCATAGTTAATTTTAGTGGGCCAAGCCAGGGTTCCAGGAGGCTCAGAAACACTCCTGCACAGGAAAGCAACAGGAGAGTACTGCTGGACACAGACAGGACTGAAGGAGGATGACTTCTTTTCCAATACATAAAAACTGCTGCAAAGGCAATGGAGAGGGAGAATAAACTCTTGTTCTCAGTGAGAATAGGACAAGCAACGGGTTTAAACTGCAGCAAGGTAAGACACTGAGAAAAACTTGATAAGGACTAGTGAAGCACTTAATAGTTTGCTCAAGCAAATGTGAATTACCCACCACTGAGGATTTTTTCTTATCCCAAATAGATGGGTCACACTTGTCACATACAACAAACATAGCAAAGTTTGTGGTAAAAGCTTATTCCTAGGAGATTGAAACAGCTGGGAAAAAACAGACAAGGCTTTGGGAACACAGCCTGCTTTGGGTCTGAGAAAATGGCATAACTGTAACTGTGCCTGCTGGAAGGAAAAGGGTGAGAACTACACAAACTCTTGATAATCCCTTCTTAACCACCGCCCCCCCCCCCCCCCCCCCCCCCATTTCTTCTAATGTTTCTGTGACTTTACCATCAATCAAATCCATTTGTGTCAATAATTAAAATTAAATCCAGTGATTAAATACACACTCAAGCACTTCAGTGAGTGACTGCTTATTCCTGCAAAATAATCCACATCTAGAGGAAGGCAGGAATCCCTGGTGTAGTCAAACACATTTAGATGGTCACACAGGCTTTGGATTTTCATCTCTGTACAGCAGAAAGCACAACAGGCTAAGAGCGTACACAGTCTACAGGCACACTAGAAGCAGTGCTAATAGATTTTTATGCTACCTCAAAAAAGTGTTTACTCATCTGTAATTTTTCTCAGCAGTGGACATCTGGTGTTCTATTATTCATTGCATCTGGAAAAATGCCAACAATAAAACCAATTTTCACAAAAAGAAGCAGAGCCTGACATGCAGAACGCTGGAATAAAGGAAAAAACTCAGAGTGATTCAGGTTTTTGTTCTTTGGGCATTTGTTTCTTTGTCTTCTCTTTTTGTTTTTCCTCATATGGGACTCTGATGAGAAAAGCCAAGAAGAACTGCAGAACATTTTGTCCAGATTATCAAAGAAAACATGCATTTTGAAGTCACATATAAAGTAAAAACTCTGGGAAATTATTAATTCTGGTACTCATATGAACTTTAAGGGGACGTGCGCAAAGGCTTGAGGAAAATAAGGTCACTAAAATAATAACTTCTCTAAGTTCACACAGCTGCTAACGAAGACTATTTAATGGTCAATATAGGAACACTCTTGGAAGTATCAAGTAGAAGTAAATGTAGGACCACTCTAAAGTGTAATATTCTACCAATTTCCCAATAGGCACCTTTATTACCCTACCCTCAAAAGAACACGAAGGGATAATGGTTCTCCAAAAGAAGGCGGTAGCGTTGAAGGACTATGTTAAAGCATTCCCGCCTCTGAAAACTTCTCATTCAGAAAACCAGGTGTCTTGGACTCCAAGCTTTGAGAAGCAGCTCCATCAATTTCCTAGTTGCTAGACCTGTCAGGATCCTTGTCCTTACAAAGATGTTCACGATCCAAGTCCCCCAAACAGCAAACATTTCTGGACATAATCTATGTGCGACTAAGGTATTGAAAGCTGCTACTCGGTGTTCGTACTTACTCCAGAGATAACCCTTACAAAGTTTTAGGCCGAGAGTCTTTCAATGCTATCAGTCCAGGAACAGAAAGATCCTGGAGTACCATTTTTTCCCAGTCCAGGGACTTCAGCAATGTTCATATGACAAAACCCTGTGGATTCCTGTACTACTGCCTCTCTATTAACAGGTTGGAGATTCAGCTTAACACTCAGCCTGATGTAGCTAATTGGCACCTGTTTTACTAAGGTTCCTTTCTCACTCAAATACAATCTTTATGTCTGCACCAGGGTATATGGATTTTTTAAAATTATTAAATCCCTTGTGTTTTGAGCTCCTTAGAAGAGAGATTGCATTTATTAAAGGGATAAGCAAATATCCAATAGGCATTACTGTAGTAGCCTAATGCTATCTTTCTGCAGTGAGGCAGTCTAAATACCCTTGCTTTTAATAACCATTTTTAACTTGTACTATCATTAAGTGGACAGGGGTCCCACTGATGCTTTTCATTTAAGCAGAAATCATAAGAAAGCTGCCTTCCTTCCACTGTTAACTATTTTTAGCCCAAATAACTCCGTAAATGATTTGCGGGTGGGGTGGGGGGAATCACATTTGCCTTGACATAAAAGGGACTTCTCAAAAGAGCTCATAATAGCACAGATCTTTTGACTCTTGATTCTTGACACTCTGCTGGAGTATTGACAGAATACAGTGGTGTACCACGGAGAGGGAGTAATTTCCATATCCTTCCTCTATCCATTAGCCAGAACACCTAAATTACAAATACCTGATAAGTTCCTAAAAAAAGTTTGCGAAAACTGAACAAGAGCCAAAAAAAGTAGCAGAGGTAGACCAGAAAAGATTAAGTTAGCCAATAAAGTAATTAAATAGAAATATATATATCGATTAATTACAGAATCAAACCCTACCTCCCAACCCCAACAATTTTATGGGAAAACCCAACCCCATAACAAACCAGACAGCCTTTACCTATGCCTTGCACCACCTACAATCCCTCTTCTGCGACAATCCACAACTGCAGCCTTTCAGGGAAAAAACTACCCAAGCCTTAAATCCCACCATGTCCTAGATACCAAAGAAAGAGCTATAAGTAATCCCAAACCCTGACAATCAGCAAAAGAAGCTGGCAACTCTGACTTGATTCCTCTTCGCCTTAAAACTTGTTTCAAGTTCTCTTCCCAGTAAACTAAGCAACCCTATTCTCTTACTCTACAAACTTCTTTATATGCTCCCCGAGACTGAGAAGCCAGGCAGGTCTTTAATCCAAGTACAACAGATGAAACAAAAACCATCAGAACGCATTAAAGAATATCTCTCTGTACTACTCAGTGAGCCACTTATCTTCAAGACGAATTAAACTGCATCTATAAACTACACAATTTAAATCACCCCTCCATCAAAGCCATCAACGCTACCACAAATGTATTGTCAGATCACCAATTTCTCATTCTGATACAATATTTTGCCTTAAGAACTTAAAAGACTAGTTAACTCCAGAATCCATATGCTGCTAAATACCTTCAATCCCTCCTAACCTGACACTGCCTCAGTCTAAAGGCACTGGAACAGACCCATGAATATGCTGAAATCCTCATGGGCTTAAGGAAAGAGATTCTAAAGATAAATCAAGCCTATTCTTTTCCTAAAATGTACAGATGACATCTATTTTGTAGTCTGAAAACTCATATTCTTTCAAAGTCATCCAATGTGTGATACCAAGCAAACACTTGTCTATCAAACTGTTCCCAGAGCCTACACTGATACCGGTGTTTCCTGTCCACCAGACCAACACACCTACTGTCAAAAGGCCAACAACAACGTGAAATTCAAACAAGCCATAATGTCTAGGCAGCATATGAAGAACCACAGCGTGTGCTGCGAGGGCACTCATCATTGCACTCCTTCACTGATCTAAAGAGAACTTTCCCCAAAGACACTACACAAAAATATATCAACATTTTGAACAAGCTGAACAAACATCGCTGAAATGTACACCAATAGTCACTGCTGCTGCTTTTATGTGCTCGATTATTACAAATGGAACAGCTTATGACTTATGTCAGCTATACAGTCAAAACATCTGCTGGAAAAGCATACCTTAAAATACTTTCCTCTCATCCTCCAATCTTAAAACCACCGGACCACCACAACAAACTTGGAAAAATGTGCTTCTCCTCACAACAGACACATGTAACCATGTTGGAGCTGAGAATAAAAAGCCTTGCAAACATGTTTCCCCAGTGACCATAAATGCCTCGTACTGCAGTCAAAATTCAAACCCAAATCCACAGATCCCAGATTAACACAGTTCACCAAAGCCCCAGGATGACTTCCCCAAAACTACACTGGTGAAAAACAACAGCAGGACTAACAGCAAACACTGAAATAATGGTTTACCAGCAGAACACTTCACAGAACAAAACCATTCCACTTTTAAGTTCTCACACCTGATCCTAAAGACTTAGGAAAGCACATGGCTGGAAATCAAAAATTCACAATCATTTTAAATAATTGACTTGAAAAGGAAAGCGGCTTTTCTACACATTAGTTTCCTCCATCCCTATAACTTATCTCTCTGCCCCACAGGCAATACTGATTTCCATATCCTTCCCCCACTGCAGCAGAGCTCACAGCAATTAATTGCTTTCTACCTGTACTGAGCTTGAGGATTGTGATTTTATTTCCAGCTAAAGACGTGTGATCTAGAAGCTTGTCTACTTTTTCAAAGCAATGTCAACTGACCTAAAAAAATACATTACCCATACCTACAAGCCTTTCCTGATGTGGATTCTGACACGAGGGGAAAAAACAAATCTAAAGTCTTAAGAAATTAAAGATAAGCTAAACAGGGTTGGCTACTCACTACCATTCCCTAATGACCTCCCTGACACACCAGTCACAAGAAATCAATGAAATGATAAGAAGAAATAGGAGAGAAGTTATTATCAAATACTACGTAAAATTGCAAATACTTCTGCAATAGTCCAAAAATGCAAATATCACTAGGGAAAAGACAAATTAGCACCTGGGAACAAGATTTATTTTTAGCTCAGAAAATAATCCTGAAGAAAAGCTTTTATCATTTAGCCCAGAAATTAATATTGGTTAGTCAACAACCCTAGGAAGAATCAGCAGGGGGTGAAACTGTCTATTCTTTGCTGTTTAAAAACGTCTTGCACACCACAATAAATCATTAAAAAGGAAACCTTCTTGGAAAAAAATGCTTGCAAAAAATAGTATCTCTTTCATTGCTTGTTCATTACTCCAGATACATAAATGATGACCGTACAGATGGAAGAAGATAATCGCACTGTGTGAAAGCAGTTGAGAGCCCAGTTCCAAACTGGACAAACGGAAAAAACAGACAAATGTTACCTGAACTACAAGGAGGAGAGGCAAGAACAGAAAAGCCAATGCATAAGCTGGACAAGAAGCTGATTCAGCTTCATTTCCCAAGGACTTCACATCCAACCAGGCTGTTTGCCCTCCATCTCTTGACAATTTTTGAACATGTTGCCAAATGCAAACAGATTTGACAGAAGGACAGGTATCTCAAAAGATTATTTTTGAAAATAAGCACTGGCTGAGCCTAGTGCTCCCATGAGGGTGGAGGCAGGGGCCAGATCAGGAGAGCTACTATTTGTCATGTTTATCAGGCACACAGCTCAGAGCCCATCGCCCACATGTCCTGCTCTGTGATACACGATACTGCAATAGTGGTGCTACGCACGGGATGAGGAACCTGCAAGGACACGGGTAAACGAGTGGATTTACTGCAGTAAAGAACATAACAGGATTACCAAAACAGGCTTCAATAACTCCACTGACCATACAACAACTTATTTCTCACCTTCTTCCTCTTTGCCTTTTAAGATTGTTTTTCCTCTTGACTCAATACAAACACATTTATCTGAAGTCACGATAACAACTCAAACTGTAAAACTATCACCAATTTACTTGGATACCTAGACTGTAAGTTGTGAACACTGATGCTCCTTTTTTTTTTTTATTGTATTTTGCATTGCATACAGAAATATGGGAACATCTGTTTTATTTCTGAACAGTTACTTAGACAAGCAGATGACAAAAACTGTAAATAGTGTGACTGTGCCTGAGCAAGCATCATTCTTTTTCATGCTACTGTTCTGTGAGCTTTAAAGCCTATGCAAAAGTGCTTTCTTCAAGTAACACTGACAGCAGTCCCTCCTCCTAGACAAGGACAGTTTTTTGATCTCGGAGATACTTACCAAAACAGTTCACTGGACTAATGCAGCTGTGGGGCTTAATGAAATAGCTCAGATAATGCTTAGCCGAAATGGACCACTTAAAGAGACAGAAGACATCTTGCCTCACTTGGAAAGGTTGCCATTGGATAAAAGCTGCTCCATGACATTGGTAATGAAGCCATCAAGAGTTCCAGCATAAACTGGCAGACTGCTTTCTTTTTCTAAAGATACCCAGAGTACCTTGTGGTACTGGAAAGCTAGAACATGGGCTTTTCCAGCAACCCAAACAATAACCCTTTCCCCTCCCACTGACTAATCTCCACTGTGAACTGAGAAAGGAAATCAAGGATTAATTACCAATAGACTAGAAATACAGAGTAGCCACAGTGAGATGCCTCACAGAAAACAGGCTAACAGATGAAATCAGGAATACAGGAGCCCTGCTGCATAAACCAACACCTCCGAAGGACCAAGGAACAACCTGGAATCCTGAGGCTATCCCAATACAACCAAAACTCGTTTAAAACTGTGTTGGGGGTTTAGGGGTATCTGGCTGGTTTCAGAGTCTGTTGAAGGTCACAGCTCTGTTCAGGGGAAGAGAAGAGTAGCAAAATTAAGGTCAGTGTACAGACCATATATCACACTATCTTCAACAACTGAAACAGAAAAACGCTACTCGCAAAATTATCTGCTTAGTTACAATGATAGTCTGTAACAGGCCTGCTAATACCAACCCTCTGCTTAGTTATAGACAGCCTTACAAATCTCTTGCTGGTGAATAAGAGACTAAGAAAAAAAAGAAAAATTAACAGATGAAAGAAAAAAGCCTCTGGCCTAGAAGAGAATTGTCTTACCTCTACCATCAAATACAAGACACTGAAAATAGAAACAGCACAGTTCTTTAGTAAAACTGAGTGAAACTTAACAGAAGCTACGGAAGAGAGAAACTGCCATCACCAGGAGCTGAGGCTCTCCAGTGAGAGGGGAAATTCCAGCAGCCCTCCACACAAGAGGTTATTTTCCCCTGTAAGACTTCTTGGCTTTTATTTTTGCAGAGAAGGGATCAGAGTATACAGTTTCAAATGTTGCAGAATTTGCAGACACTTTCTTCTGCACTTCAGAATGATAGGAAGAGGATTTTCAGTATCTTTTACGCAGTTACATAAAACGAAAATACATATGGTAACTGACAATTGAAACTGTCAGGCTGTAAGAGCAAGAGTGGGAACATTCTGAAGCATTTCCTTAAAGAGATTCTCAACTCCCATGAGATAAGAACAACTTCTAACTGAAAACTGTAACCCCAGGAGTTAAATAAGGGAACATCTCCTCTAGGAACAATCCTTGCAGAAAATACACAGATTTCATTTTTCTTGTACCTGGTCCTACCTCCACCTCCCTACAAATTAATCAAATACATTTAAACATTAATCTATAAGCATTGCCTTCACCCTTGAGGCAAAGTTAGAGCAAGCTTTTCTGAAGTACACAGTATAAACTAGTACATTTAATAAAGCATTCAACAGTCATTTAAATACTAAAAAATGGCAAGGAAGTTCTTTTTTCCGAGGGTTAAATCAACACTTAGCACTTTCACAAATCAAGTTCTCTGAACACAGAGAACGTAACTACATATTCAGGGCAGGGCCGGGGCCGGGGAGGGAGGGCAGCGACCAACATGAAACAGAGATTTTATTTTGCAGTAGAATCTTGGGATGAGGTTTCATGCAATGGTTGAGCCAATCTGACGGGTTGCTGTTGTGAAAAACACAGTCCCTGCTCTTTCCTCCTACTCCTGGCCACATGTCCCTGCTCCTTTCTTTATGGCAGCTTTGATACTGGTTTGGCCCTCAGCAAACCAGTGAATGGAGAGACGGGAGACACTGGAAGAGAAGGCAGCAAGCAGCTGAAGTCCTACTGCCCTCCCTCCACTCCTTACCATGATCTCTCACTGCTCCCATCCAGACAGCGGAACAATTCTACCACATTGATTCTACTGCAAATGCAGCATGGCTTCTTCGTTTCTTTTGGAGAACAAGAAAGGCAACACAAAACAAAGTTCACATTATTATACTTTTTTTTTTTAAACAACACTATAATTTGAGAAAAATCTAGTAGATTACAATATCATAAAATACTTGCTACACCTGACATTATTTTCATTTATCACAACCTAGAATGTGTTACCTTAAGCCATTGATTTTCTAATACCTTAAGGCAGTGTTAATTCAAGACTGAAAATAATGGCCTAGCTATAGGTTGATCACTCTAAAAGAGATATATTTGAATGCTCTCTAACTAGAGCAGTAAAAACAAAACACAAAAAAACCAAAACCCCCAAAACACCCCAAAAAAACCCAAAACACCCCCCAAAAAAACCCAACCACCCCCCCAAAAAACAAAAACCAAAAAAACAAAAAACCCCCAACCCCCCAAAAAACCTCCCCAAAAACCCCCCAAAAACCCCACCCCCCCAAAAAAACCCACCCCCCCCCAAAAAACCACAACCCCCCCCAAAAAACCACAACCCCCCCAAAAAACCACAAAAAAACCCAAACACCCCCAAAAAAACACCCCCCCCAAAAAAACACACCCCCCCAAAAAAAACACACCCCCCCAAAAAAACACACACCCCCCACCCCCCTCCAAAAACCCCCAAAACAAAAAACCAAAAAAAAACCCCCAAAAACGCGGAAGAGACTATTAGAGAACTATTTCAGAGAAGAATACAAATGCAAAGTATTTGGGAGAGAGTCCTCTGCACAGAACTTTTAGTTAAGTTTCAGAACAAACTAAAACCAGAAGTCAGTGGGAAACAGCATCTTCAGCCCCTCTCAAAATCCCCGTCACTACCATCCATGCACACTGACTTGAACTGCAGCTACCGTGGTTCCCCCCCTCCTGTGGCTGTACTGGCATGTGGCTTTCTGCCCATTTACACAATTCAGGAAATCACCTAGCAATTTTTAAAATTGTTTTCAAGTTGGTTTTATCTGGATCAGCTCCCTGAACTGGCTGACTCCTTGTTCACATGAGCACAGGACTAGTGCTAGGGAAAAGACAGGAGCGGCCAGGGGAGAATGAGACCACAAGATTTACATTGGCCTAAAATGCTATAGAAATGCATTGTACCTTCCTGAAAGATCTTACAAAGGAGGAAAAAGAAGCAATTTCTCAAAATTTTCACCTCCAGCATGTAATACAGATGTACTTTGTCTTTAAAAATAGATCTTCATGCTCAATAGATACAACACATTGCTTTTGGATCAACTGAATATGTATTCCTTTCCTAACCAAACCCTAAAGATATCAAAGAGAAAGCAGAATGAGATTAAGGCAATTTGGAGTTTTTTATAACCTTTGCATAAATAGAAAGAAAACATCTAATTATAGCACATGATAGCCAGTTTCTTGCCAATACATGCAATATCCTAAGTAAGCATTTTCTCCATAAAATTATTTTACCCTGTTTTTGAGGGGAGAGGACAGAGAGGGGGGGAAGGGCTACCTTCTTTCTGACTCTCACATTCCTCATTTTTCTATCAGTATTAGTCTGCATTAACAGCCAAATCATACACACACACACACACAACAGTGCCAGTGACCTACTAGAAAGTTGCTATAGCAACGACTGCTTTCAGAAATACATGTTGTGCATTTTAAGTGCCATCATAGTGTAACTCATCTGTCAATTAATAACCGCGGCTCAGGGTAACACATCACATACGCCGAAAAAAATTAAAAAATAAACATTGTGGCTTTATGTCTACAAAAGGAAATAACTGGAAACCCATTGCAGGCTTAGACTCACTACCAAAAAAAAAAAAAAAAAAAAAAAAACCACCACACATATTTAGCACCAAGATGAAACTCTCGTATTTCTATTTAAGTGCACAAAATTAATGAAGTATGAAAAAACTTCACTGCATTCTTGAAGGGGAAATCACTCATACGTGTCATTAAATGTCTAATGTAAGCAAGTTCAAGCTACTTGTAAAATCATCTATAGGAGCATACAGAAAACATAATTTAATTTAGGTTTCTGTTATTTGTTTTGGGTAAAATCCCTGTAATAAGAAACACCACCACTGTATTTTAAAATACATTGAGTAAACCAAAAATTGAGTATACAGTTTCAACCTCACGAGACTTCATAAAATCACCTGGTCAAGTTTTTTCTAATTAGCAATCAGACTAAGTCAATCACACTGTCTCTTTCTCTGGACCTAGATAGCTACCAATTTTTGGTTACTGTACTTGGTGATAACTATTATACACAAAGCATAACCATAGTAAAGAAGTACACATCTAAAATGCCACCTAGTTATTCTCAGAAAGAACACTTCATG
This sequence comes from Aquila chrysaetos chrysaetos, assembly GCF_900496995.4. NCBI lineage: Eukaryota > Metazoa > Chordata > Aves > Accipitriformes > Accipitridae > Aquila > Aquila chrysaetos. The sequence goes on along the minus strand of NC_044013.1, from coordinate 27,661,812 downwards.
AAAATTCAACTATCACAATTTAAAAACTTGACTGTACTGTAGTACTACCAACAGCAGCTTATTTGGCATTGTTTCCTCTTAAAACCCTGCCTTATATTAGCTGGTTATTTTCATGAAAGTGCATGTACTAAATGCCAATTTTTTGCCTATCTCAGCTATGAGACACATCCTGTTCATGGACTGTCCTGTCTTACCTTTGAAAGGCAAGTGCATTTTCAAGTGGACAATATTCTCTCTAAAACCTAAAGTGTAATCAGGGAGTTTTGCAAAGACTGAATCAAGTGCTGCCTGTCTCAATGATACAGAAAGAAACACTGCAGTGGTTTCTCAGCTCCAAGATGACCTTGAAAAGTGTTTCAATTTCCTTTCTAACATTCTCTAAATCGAATTCAAATCATTTTCACACATGACAAAGACAAAAAAATGCTTTCGCATTGTATTTTCTGCTTTGGGATAAACATCAAGCTCTCACAGTACCCAGTCTTTCAAAACATAGTAGTATTGATGCTAGCTGAAATCCTTCTAGAAGACACCATGGGTATCAGAATATAAAGTAGGATATACTGCCTGAAATTCTGCATAACTTCAGTAAGCAGCTTGGTCTTGAGCTCTACCAAGTATATCGGGCTGGTTACGTGTACACAACAATTTCTACAGGGACTTTCCACTTGCCCTGGATTTAACAGGGAGGATCTTCTAAAAACTGAATCACAACCAATCCTTTTAAAAAGATTCAATAAAAAGGACCAACTTCGAAAGTCTGATCCTTATACATGTATATAAAATATATTGTAAGATAGCTGTGAGATATATGTCCAGGCTCACCAAGGTAGTGAGGCCCAGAGACAAGGGTACAAAGGCACTTCTTTCTGACTGCCATCTGGCAGTCAGTTCATATGAGCAAAGCAGGCAAGAGCACAAATAACCAATGTTTCATTTCTAGTTGCAGTTAATCTAACACTCTGAAGAACAGCAAGAAAAGCACTGCCTTAAAAAGTCACTTTACACATCAAGATGAGAGAAAATTTTTTCCGGCTGCCTGTGGACAGCTGGCAGCAGTCATGAGGCAGAGGACTAATTAAACAATATTGTTTAAATAGAACAATCAAGTTTGCCTTAACCTTTTCAGTGAGATACTAGTAAACACAGCTCTCAAAGTTTTGTAACAAGAATTTTAAACTGTAATTAACTTTTTGTAAATCCAGAATTTAGCTGATCACAGTTTCATGAATCAAACCTGTAAAATAACTGAGAAAAAGGCAAGATGTCTTAACCTTGAAAGTTATGAAAAAAAGTTATACCCACTCCTTGTTAAATTCTCCCCCCCCGCCCCCCCCCCCCCCCCCCCCCCCCCCCCCAAAAAAACCACTGGTATAAATATAACTGCAATAATGTATAAATATAACTGCAATAATAAAAACACCATACTAGGCAGAAGAAAGACCTGTGAAGACCAGTACTTTGAGGCCAAAAGCCCAGAGCAGGGCACAAACAACTGCATATGTGTAGCCATACTCCCCCAGAACACTCTCAAAATCCACATCTTACCAATTGCTTGCATTTACACACATTAGATTTTGTAACAATACTATCCTTGAACATGATACTTTTCATTCCCTAATATTTACCTTGTATGGTTTTTTCTTATTCAAAAATGTAGTTCTTTGCCACCCCAACACACCCCTCTGAGAATAAACCAATCAACTTTCATTACTATCTACATTCAATACTAGAGTTGCTCTCATTTGCTTTCCAAATATACTTCTCCCCTCTGCATCTTCTCCTTTATTCAGTACAAAATCCCCACTTGTCCTTTTGACATCCACCCTGTGATCTCCAGGCATCAGGTGAAGTTCACAGAGCAGAACGATCCCTCAGCAGTCTCAACACCACGTCCATCCCCAGCTCTCCACCCACACAGCCAGACCATTCCATATCCAGGTTTTCTGCTTCTTCACATCTTCAGGAAGGCTAATTTCTCCCCACGGTCCCAACGAAAGAACCCTGATCGTGTAGATCTTGACCGGTGCAGTTTCCTCTCCTTTGCTTTCAATGACTGTGCCTCAAGGACTGCAGATTCAGCCAGAAGATTAACACCTCCCTGCCAGCAACTAACTTCCCTGCACATCCCTTTTCTTCAGCTGACCCAAATGAAAGTCCCATCCTGTCCCATCCAGTCCCTTCCCTCGTTCTTGAGTCTGTGCCCCCATTTACATTCCTGTCACCAAGTTCAGCTCTACCAGCAAAATCACCTTTGAATGCCTGCTTCTCTACTTTGGTCTCAAATACTTCATATATTTTCCCAGGCGTCCGCTTCTAAGTAGGAAATATTTCCAGTTGAAAAATGATACATTCACAATTTTAGAATATATTCCTACGAAATGTTAACCGTTGCTATGCTGGCAAGAGCACGAAGTTTGGAAAACAAGGGAAGAAGGATGGAGGAGAAACTGGATACCTCTTTCAGCAGTAGCCTGCAGTCAGTTTTGCGTAAGTATACTGTTTAACTGTATTCTCATTTATCTTCCATAAAACCCTCCAGAATTAATTTGTTGACCACAAACATTTAAGTCTAAGCAATTCTTGCATTCTTTTTACCCAAAAATTAGTCTCTACATTTTATCCTGTATTCTGCTTCTGTCTTACTATTTTGAGGAGATACAGTGCTAGTGTTCACATAAATATGTTTTACAAAAACCCACAGTCTCCTTTCTACATGACTTTACCATTATAATTAAATATTTGAACTGTGATGCTTATCACAGTGGTTTTTTGGTGGTTCATGTGATTTTTTGGCTCCTATTTTTCTTCAGATGGGAGTCAAAAGGCCACATTAATACCAGCTTTTTTATCAGGATCCCACAAACATAATCGTTTCTTACTAAATTAATACATTAGTACTAACATGAAAAATTGATTGTTTAAATGAATCCCACATGGCTTTTTTCTGATAACCTATCTGTTATGTAGATAATTCTCACACTTTAATTCTTAAAAGATACTAGTAGTAAGGCTGTGGGACTCACCAGGCTTTACTTTTATTTGAAGGTTGGGTTTTCTTCTGTTTTTTTAACATTAAACTGAATAGGGTTATATTTATTAGCAATCTAGCAATAATTCCCCATTTGTCATTGGCACTGCGTAAAATTCAGTTTGCGCTGAAGACGACAAGTGTCAAATTTGACCTGAAACCTCAAACGAGCTGAGTTTTTCCCCAGTAAATGGATCACTGCTCCCAGCAAGTTGCCAAATTTAAAAAAATAATTCTTTAAACAAATAGAGTACTTCTTAAAAGTAAAATATTAATCCATAAAATTTTACACAATATGCATAAAACCTCATTCCCTGTTACACTGATCAATGTGCATTCCCATCCTGCAACTGCTTGCTCCCCAAATGTTACAGGTTGAGTGCATCAAACCCTTTTCCCTAGGGAACTATAGTAACAACTAGGAAAAAGTGTGAACAGTGAAACCATCTCCTCACTCAGACAACAAGAAAATCTCTCATCTAACAGTACTTTCCCTTCTACACAGATTTCCCTCTGTCAATACAGTAAGTGCATTATGTGGCTTTGGAACAGTCAAGCACAATCCCACTTTAAAAAAAAAGAATTTGCAAGAACACATCATGAGCTATCAAGTGAGATCTTAAATCTGATCAACTACTTCATAGGGATTTCTGAGAAGGTATTGATGCATTTTTCTGTTCCTTCTGCTGTCTTTCCTAATTGCTCCGTTTTAAACCGTACTAAAGCTTTTCTTCTACAATAAGAACACTATTTCTGTTTTCAGGAATCACAAACTCAAACGTCTTTGCTGCTGTCCTGATACACTGATAAAAGGGCTCTCTTTTTAGTGTTTGTCCAACTGAGACTGCTGTATACTTACACTTTCCTCGTGTTTGTCTTTTCCAGCAGTTTCATGAGCTGTGGAAACAATGAAGCCTGATTCTCAACAGATTACTGTACTATAATCCTGTGAGGATTCTTTAACATGTAACAACAACTTAGATTCTGCTGTTGTTTTTATTTAGAAGAGTATGTGTACATAGAAGAGGGATGGGAAAGGGAGATGATATTAACAGAGTAACTTTAGCCAGTTATCTACCTTCATGAAAACTGCAGAAATTTGTCTTTTGGACACCCCCCCATCCCTTCCAAATTTGATTAAAATTAGTCACTGTGTTCAAAAGAGATATGCAGCAACTCAATAATCTTTCTAATGCATTTAAATAACATGCCATGTCGTACCATAAAAACTCTGAACCCTGCCCTATTTAAAAACAAGACCAAAAACTAACAATATAAAAGCACCCCAAACTGCTATTCTTCGTCCCCTCCTGCATCAGGATTCCCAATACCTCCTCTGCCCACCCTACTGTCCTGGCAGGGACAGGAGCAACTGAAACACTTGCAAAGCCACATTGCCTTAGAAAACCAAACTAAAAATCATGAATCTTCAAAAGGTGACATCAAACTGCCCACATGGATATAAATTACGTAGACCAAGAAAAGCCAAGACATTCCCCAGAAAACAGTTGTTAAGATTCTTGGGTTTCCATCCAAGCAGCATATATTTGCTAAAAATCTTTAGGCTCCTTTGCTACCTTAAAAGCATTTGGAATACACACAGATAATTAAACGCATAATGAAGAACTATTTTAAAGGATTGATTTCTCTGTTTCCAAACTAATACATGTTCCTTACTTCAAAGGCTTGTTTGAAAAATCTTCCAGAATTCAACAGAGTTTAAAAAAAAAAAAATTAAAAAATCATCAAATATCCCAGAGCTTTAGTAGCACTAGCTTAAGGGAGCAGGATTTAACACTCATCATTTTGCCCTTCTGAGTTGTTAGCCTTTTTATTTGGTTTTTTTTTAGTGAGGGGAAGGAAGACTCAAAAATTAGGGAAAGGAGGTGGTACAAGCAATTGCTTCCAGTTGACAAGCATTTTTTGCTTGTAAGCACAATCTCAAGAAAAGTTACATTATGTTATTAGCTTACAGGTTATGAAACAGAGTACATAACTCTTCAAAAGAGTTAAATCTAAGAAACATTTCACTATCTCAGTTGATAAAAATTCAAAGTACATTTGATAAAACTAAAACACCTACTGAAAACATAGCTAATACCCATGAAAATGTTTGGAGATATTTTTTTTTTCTCCTAAGTGCAATTTCCTAGGTAATGTCTAGCCCCACAAAACTATACTCCCTGAATGGTAAACAACTAGGAAGTTACAATAAAACTCTCAATGATAAAACAGTATATGAAACATCAGCACATGAAGGAGTGCCTTCTAATAAAGGAATAAATAATAAATTACAGTCTGATAAAAGCAGTTGTTCCTCTCAATGACAGCTTAACCCTACTCATTTAATTTTCTAATACCTGTGAGACCACTTCCTTTACAAGTAAATGCCTGGGCAGGAAAAGCACAGCTCAACATTACAGGTTTAAACAGACTCCTACCACCCAAACATCAAGACCATAGGAGAGCTGCATACGCAGAGAACACCTATGTCTGTTATACTTCATCTGCACTAACATAATCAGATTGAGTTTAAGTCATCTTCCAAACTGATCATCTGTAAACAGGAGATTTAGAATTATTTTGCTGTTTAAATAAAACTTTGACCAATAAGTGCCTTTTAAGAAAGCTTAACATAATCTCAGAGAAGAGGAAGCTATTAATGATTTCTCTGATAATATGAAAAGCAGTGATACAAACAGACAGCATCAATGAATGCAGATAGCTTAATAAATAACTATAAGGGTTTAGGATGAGATGCAGCTTCCTGGTCCAGGACAAGTTGGTTTTGTCTCCTGAATGAACTAAGAGCATAATCGCTTCCAGAGCATAATCTCTACACATTAATACTCACATTCTAACTAAATCTGCGTCTATCCTGAGAAATTAAGTACTGTATTGATCACAGTCCTGCTAAGAGAAATGCTAAAGAGTACATTAATGTAGTGCTAAAAAGGAGTGCTCTAGGAGCACTGGCACTATTTTATGGAGAATTTAGTTGAATGGTCAGGTTAATATCCATTCACTTGTACAGTCATACATAACAAGAAAAAGCACCTTCCCTTTAATTTGAGGAAAACCCAACTAAATTAATAGCTTTAATTTTCAGAAATACTTCTCAAGGAAGATGCAGTGAGTATAAAACTTAAGAGTAACAGAGCAAATTAAAACATTTCCAGTATTATTCGTTCAGTGACACCCAAGACATTAATTCTCCTACTTTGGGTTTCAAAAAGAGTGAACAGCCATGCTCAAACTCCCATTTAGGGAAGGCACTTTAACAGTGAGCTAGAACTGCTCAGAATTTGATACAAATCTTCATTTATTTTTCGTTCTTGGAAAAAGGTGGTCATTAGTAGTCAATGATGCTGATGCCAATCAGCATCAAATGCTAACCAAAGATTACTCATCAATAAACACAGATACCAATAACCAAAGAGTACTCATCAGGAAACACAGTTCATAAGTGAGCCTCTGCATGCTCCCCTGCCTCAAAGGGCCTTAGCCTTAACCTTCAAACCTGCTCATAGACTCACCCATGTAAGGCTCTACTGCAGTGGCCCCAACTATGAATGGCAGAAGCACGTGCTAGAGAAAGAGCACCAGTGTTTTAGCAGAAGGGGGCACATCCTGGTAAGACAGAAAAATCCTGATTATCACCAGCGGAAAGCGGTTAAGAAAAGAAGTCGGTGGCAAGCTGAAAGGCCCCATTCAATTTACTTAATCCAACTCACTGTCACAAAAAAACCCAAGCAATTACCTTACTGGAAGGAGAGACAGTGGATGGCTCAAAAACACAGGTATGTAAACTTTTTTGGGAAAAGTACCTTTCCAGGTGACAAGACATAACTCAATATTCAGAATAACCCACTACAGGTTCTGGTGAGCTTTTGAAGAAATTTGTGAGACTAGAGAACTTCTTGCCAGAGAACTTTCTCCCATTTCCCAGTAGCTTCTTGGATACTGTTTGAGCTTATCCGAAGGTCTGCAGGTTGATGAGGAGTTAGCTTGGATCTTTTCTTACTGCTCAATTAGGCAGTTCCAGCACCAAAAGGGTCATCCAGAGCCAGCTGCTATAAGCAGAGCTTCTGTTCGTTTTCTTCAGGGAGCTGCCATTATCTGAGCAGTAGTAGCCCAACAGCTACAGCAAGGATAGCTTGAGAACAGGGTGCCAAAAATCCTTCACCAGCTAAAAATGAGGAAGCTGCTTGATTAGGCAGAAAAGTATAGCTTTTATTTCGACCATGATCTCAGAAGCTCTAAAATGGAAAAGCCTCAGAAAATACAAAACAGACAAAAAATTCACAGCGTAGTTTCTAATCCCCTATCAACTGAAGTATAAAATTAGATAAACATGCGAAGGACTATCTTCTCCAATTTTAGCAAGGACATGGGAATATCCCAAGTTATACTATATATGAGAAGAGACTAGATAGTCTAGTTTCATGTTTCTTAGTTATTTAATCAAATCCAATGGAGAGACGATAACAAGAATTTAAAAGCAGATTTTTCCTTTTACACTTCCCCTTGTGAGCTGCAGCAAGATTTTTCTTTGCTCAACTTTAACAAATTTTATATATTAAAATAGCATCCTTAATTACTGCTTAGAGCTTTTATGAGCTTTCAATATACAAATTTTATGGCAGCCATTTTAATACCCTTAATTAGCTCATTCAGGTTTTTTATGCTAAATACTATAAATTACTAAGTACTCCACCACTGCAGTTTTTGAATATTAAGACAGCTTTTTAATATTATAGATGTGACAGGTTCTCCCATTTAATGTGGTTGAGCTCACCTCCCTACTTCATTATACAGTTCATGTTCAATACAGTCCAAATTGCTAGTGGCTCTTTTCATCATTAATTACATATTTCAAGTCCAACACTACTCTAATCAATTCTCAGCCCATGACCGGCAGGAAAGATAAGAGCAATCTCACCTCCTATTCTTTAACTCAGCCAGGCCTGTTCTACTGTTATTACCATATTCTCCTGTCTCTGTCATACCTTGCCTTCTAAATAATAGCTTTCAGTAAGGATATGTTGATTTAACGTGCATTTGTAAAATCTCTAGCAAAACATATTATCAATCTAACCCAAGCCTCCAGATACTTCCACAGCAGAACATACATGCTAGATTGCCAATTGGCCTTCCCATACCTGGTTGGAAGAGGCAACAAAAGAGAAATGCGTGCTTCAAAAGCTGTGCAACTCTAGAGCAATTTCCATCACCGATTTTTACTTTTCTATATCAAAAATGTTCATAAATCTGGCCTTAATACTGCCAAGGAGAGAAAATGGAACAGACTAGCTTTTTAAACTAGCCCCTTTAGGCCTACTGCTCTTTCCCAGGAACACCGGGAATTACTTGTGTGTTTCCTATGTAAGGCACCCGTCTTACCTGCAGGCTGAAACTTGGACTTCTCAGTATGTTTAAAGCAGGTGTTCAGTGTTTTAAAATATACATGTTAAAAACCACACATCCTTCATAAGTACAACAACTCCTGAATAGAGAGCTCCCAGAGAATTTACAGGCAATTCCCCATTCGATACATTTAGCAAAAACCCCACCCTTGCCTGCATTTGAGCTTTTTATGCCTGAGGGTTTTTTCCTATTTATATCTTTCCAGTAAAAAAAAAAAAAAAAAAAAAAAAGGAAAAAAAAAAGTTGTTGATTTTTGTCTCAAACTTTTTATTTCCACAGGTACCATTCAAAAGCAGAATTGTGAGGATGACTTAACCTTGTAGACTGGAGTATCTTCAGCACATCTGCCACAACACAGAATTGTAATACAACATCTGCCTTCTTCAGTGGTGTAATTGAAAATGTATATGTGACAGCAGTCGTTTCAGTGATACACATAACTACAGTTTTCTTATACATTTTATGCTATGAGGTGATGACATATCTAGCACACAGTACTGATATAAAATAGATTCAGTTTTCCCTCCCCTACAGGGCTGCCATTGAAGTCTACCTGTGTTTGATCACAGAAACACCCAGACTTCTTCACAGTAACACAACTCATACTATAAATCTAGCAACTAGATACTCAGTCAAGGAAAAGGCTTCTAGAAGAGCATATGGAGAACATAGCGTTACTACGTTCACTAGTTCACAATAAACCCATGCAATTAAGTTGCCACTCTACTGTAGTAAGACTGAAATCACTTCTTTGCCTGCAGAAGGTACAGGCAGACACCACAGAAGTATTAACTGATGAAAGACTACTATTTTCAAAGGCTTGTTTCTGTCCGATAAAACTTGTGGATACTGCAGCTTCTAAAGAAAAACACCTGTTTTAACGCCAACCCTCTGAATGAACAACGCTAGTGAACCCCAACGCTGAGCACTCTCAAAACTTGAACCTTCCGGTGCAGTCAGAATTCAGGGAACTCTTCAATGCCTTTGTGCCCATGTTTTATTCAGAAATTAATTGCAGTCAACACAGCCATCTTTCAGTTGTGGAAATATCAGACAGATTAAGAGAATTAAAATGAGCCAGTTATTAGTTTTGGCAAAATTTCCCACACTGAAGCTAAAAACATGTCACCAGCATTCAGAGAGCACTGCTGAGAAAATCCTGTATCTTAAGCTAAAAAAAGTTTCACGAGTTCCTTACCAATGGGTACAAAAGTCTCTTCCACGAGTTCTCAATTATTCCTCAAAGGAGGGAGCACTGATTCATTAACACCACTGAGCAGAAACAATTAAAGGTTCTGTAACAGGAGCGTCCGTGTTTTCTTTGAAGACAGAAGATATTTCTAGAACATGAAAATGCAATTTGGCAGCCACACTTGAAAAAAGGTTGTCGTTTTGAGTAGCTGTTGACCTTACTCAAACACCAGGAGAATGAGATATCAGATTAATTGCCAAAGGAGGAAAAAAGAAAACAGAATGAGATTTTAATTCACTAGAAAAATGGGAAACTGAACACATTTTAAAGTATCACTTTTAATAGGAGGGGGGTTTACAATTCTTTTCATTCAAATGTGAACATTTAAAAGGATGTTTATTATTAACTGTTCTCTAATGTACACTTCAATTTCTAATCTGCTTGCAAACTCCCAGACTGACAAAGACTTGGATAAAATTAAACTGCTTTCCAGGGAAATGGAAGAGAAAACAATTAGTATGGTAGTTAGATTCTGACTTGCAAATATAAAATGGTTTCCTGAAACCCACAAACAATTGTCATTACAAGCCCAAGGTAAGAATGAAATGCACTTTTAAAGTCTGCAATCTCTTTTCTGAGCAGAGCCCCCAGGTTACAGGGGAAGATGAATCCTTAAGGTCAAAAAGACAATTCCTAACCACAGCGGATGATTTTAAGGACAAATCACTTTGTCAGCTAGCTGGTGAGATTCTTGCTCCTAACACCAAACCATCTAGTTCTTTGCTGTCAGAAGCAAGAAATTCTGATCCGTGTTGTTATAACCCATATTTAGTCTTTTAGCTTCCCCTTCCAACTGGCTGTTGTTCTGCTCTAATATAGTGGGTTTTTTTCTTAAATTTCTTACTTTAATTTCAGATAAGAAAGAGCTACAAGTTTGTGATGCAAAAGCACAAACTTTTTTTTTTTTTTTTTTTTTTTTTTTTTTTGCTTTAAAACTAAAATGAATCCTACCAAGTCTATTAACTGAGAACTCATATACAGCCACTGTGGAAAACCTCTCTAGACTACTACCAAGGGGCAGGACAACAGTTTTGGAGCTTGAACAAAGAAAGGATTCTTCAAAATATTGCAAAGTCTAAACAGAACAGAGCAGAAGAGAAACTGGCAGTGGAATTGTGCACTACATGCATGAAACCAGAGTGAAAGATGCCATTAAGACTGAATGGATTTTGATGTAAACACATGAAGCTCAAGCACCTTATACACATACAGTGCCAAACTCTCAAGAAATCAGAGAGCAGTTGACTTTTTTTTTTCCTTAGGTATTTGAGAGCTCTTAGAAGGCAAAGTAAGAGATTGATGAGTAGATTCTTCCTAGCCTATTAAGAAGGGCAATATCTTGGTAAGATAAGCGATATAATCATTGAGGATATGAGTTTCCCTGGGTGGTACATTTGAAGAATAAAGTACTGATGGTCTCCCAATTGCAATGATAGGGAAGAAACCCATATTCTCAGAGAACTAGCCAGGTTACTTCAGAAATCATCTACTCCTGTACTATACACTGTTACACCTAGTAAAATGCTCAATTACAGAACAAAGCATGCTCCATTAGGTTGAGAGCCACAGTAAGAAATGCGGTTGCCACAGAAGTATAGAATCAAAACACCAACTACTTCTCCATGCCCAAACAAACCTCAGTATCACAATTATTATACATTAGACCACAAACTACTCTCTAACCTGCAGAGATACCTGTCTTCCAACATGCCTTTACTAACAACCACCACCACAGAAACAGCACAGCAAAATACAGCTAACACTGCTGGGGAGTTCCAGCAGTTCTGTAGCTTAACAGAGAGGACGCACAGGAGGAAAGGAAGGTTGTTTGATCACTATCCTCTTATTTTTTTCACTACTGAAAGACTTGTTCATCTGATGACAAACCAACTGCTAACAAATTTCAAATTCACTCAGTGTGTTTCCAAAAAAACAGTACAAACTTAGCAGCTGCTAATGATTTGGCAAGTGCAGACAGCATTGTAACTGCTAAGCAAAACATACAATATCCTCCATTTTATTCTGAGAGCTGTATAGAGCACTTGTTCCCTACTGGAGGCATGGCCTGGAACAACCCACTAAGCCCTGCCAGGCAGATGACCTTGTGCTCCAAGCAGGAGCCAAACTGCTCATAGAGGAAGCAGCGACAAAGGTGGAGTGAACAGAGGCTAATCAGTCAAAAGCAGATGCTTGGGGGTGACAGGAGGGCAGCAAAGGTGATAGCAATGATTGCCATCTTAAAAAAAAAAAAAAAAAAGAGGTCAGAAAACACTGAGAACAAAAATGCACTAAAAAAAAGATAAAAAGATTAGGCATCAACGTAAAGCTACTAAATGAACAAAATTCAGTAAAGCCTAGAAACCACAAGCTAGTTCCGTTGCAATTCTACATCTTCGTCCTACCTTTACCAATAGTCCCAAGGAAAATTAGCTTGTAAAACACAGTAAGAGACAGAGTTTCAAAATAAGCAAATAAGGAATGAAATCCAAGTTTCAAATCATCATGCACTTAAAATAGTATAATACCAATTCAGATCTATGTCTGAAGTTATTCACTGAAGATTATACATTAATAGGAAACAAATACTGTTATTTGAAGAAGCCAGGATCCAAATAGATAATAAATAAATCTTGCTAATTAAGTCATATCTAGAAGACTGGTTTCAAGGCTCAAAAAATCCCTACTTGGTACAAAAATATACCTACAGTCTGAAAGAAACAAAAGCTGCAAATACTGTCCATGCTGGAAGACAGTTGTTTCTTAGGCAAATTTTAGAGGAAGATTGTAAAAAACAGAGACTACATTCACATTAAATGTATCCCTTTTTCATTTTTTTAGCACACATTTTTAAATTTTCTTCCCCAGCTTTTTTCTTTTCTCTTAAAGCTGCTATTATACTTTTACCACAAAAAAAGCAAATCCTCTTTCGGTATTGTCAGCAGTAGTCATGAAGATTTGTACCATTTTATAGTAACAAAAAACCCAGCATTTGAAATCAAAGGATGTAGAGAAACCGATGTTCCACGTATGCTTTCAACAGCTTGACGCTGAACAAACAAGGCAGCCTCTTTCTTCGCTACTCTTCATGAATATTGAAGACTGCAGCTAATCAAACGACAACACAGACAACTGCATCAGGCAACAACATCAAAAAGGAAAGCCCTGATTCTCCTAGACAAGAGCAGTAAGAAAGCCACAGCTCCTGTTTGATCAAATCACGTCAGCCAAGAAACTAATAAAATGTTTATATTGTACATCTTGCTAACCACATAGGGGAAGCTGTTTTTACTAACAGGCAAATATCGATTTGTTTCACCAGTGACAATTGTGTTCCATGCTGGTTCCCATCCCACTTTTCATTCCTCCATTTGCGAGAAGGATGAACATGCCTCTCTGTGACAGAAACCAAGAGTGAATCCAGATAGGCAACCAGGTACAGGCTAACGCAGAATCTCAAACACTAGGATTGCTTTCAAAACCTTGCATGAACTACAAACAAAAGGATAACAGTAGAGCAATGGAGTCTTGTGAAGACCTCTTCAAAATAAATAAATGGAGAACAATGCACCTAGCACTAGTAAATCTTCAGCCTTAAAGCAGGATGCCCAGTTTGGGCTTCAGGACATGAACTGATAGGGGAAAGTCTACAAAGCAGTGAGCTGGATCAGAAGACAAGATCTATGAGGAAACACTGGGAAACTCAAATATAAAGACACAGTTTGTGTTAGAGAAGAGATCCAGGGGATAAAAGTGATAGCTCAAATACATCCAGATACATCAGAAATAGCTGGACATGACCAAATAAAAATTTTAGTTTACTGCAAAATGTGTCAGCTAAACATTAGAAAAAAAGAAGCAGTAAGCATATAAAGCACTGGAATAAGCTGCTTAAGAAATGCAGTGGAATTTCCAGCAATTAAGTGATTAGACAAGCATCTGTCAAGAATATTGTAAATTATCTTCCCTCAAGACAGAGAAAGGGATTAACTCAAGGTCTTTCTTCATTCTTTTTTTGTTCAGTATTCTTCCAGGAACAAAGAAAACCCAGACAGAACCACAAAAGTAAAAGTAAATAACCATTCTAGTACCAGTCCATTGTTACAGTAAAACACAAGATTAGATAGAGATCTCAAAACACTACAGTTTTAATACCCCTTAGTGGCTGTAAAAGCAACATGAATTTGGATTTAGAGTTATGTCACTAGTGATTCCAGCAATGCACAAAAAAAAAAAAAAAGGGAAAAAATTCAAATAAAATAATTAGATATAAACACACTTTAATAGTCTCCCCAATACCAGTTCTTTCATTAAATAAAACTTCAACAGTAAAAATCTTTATAGCATATATTCCCACAACACAGCATGTCCCAGTTAGAGGACAAAGATGTCCAAGTGATAAAGACTTCACCATTTTTCAAAAATAAACTACTGTTTCTAAAGAAAAAGGATTACAGGACAAAATAATAATGTATTTCTACTCGAAAGCCAGGTGCTAGAAGACTGCAAAGCAGATATCAGATGAAACTGTTAACCACTTGAACGTTTTGGGTAGCGGTCTTCAAGAAAACATACTGCAAGGTTAAATCTGTGTTGGTAATAACAGGTAAATTCTTCTGAGGTGTATAGTAAGGAAAAAAGATTGTAAGGAACAGAATATGGAGGGGGCAGGGTGCTCTCAATTTTTCTCATCACATATGATCAGGATATTTAGAATTAAGGGGAAAAAATGGTATTAGAGCCACTGGGTTCCACTAGTGAGAGCACTGATACCCATGCAACAAATTAAGTCACCAAACAGCTCCCCAGCAGAGTACCTTCCACTTGGGTATCATAGGAAAATTGAGACATTCTATATATGGACACTTTTGCTCACCTTTATAATGCACTTTGAAGCACTAACAATTCTGATGTCAACATCATCAGTTAGCTTTTGGCAAGGGTTAAAAGAAGTTTACATTGTTCTTTTACTTCATATTCCACTATGACATTTTAAAATGCCCAAGCACAAAAATGTTGTTATATCCCGATAGCTTTACTAATTTTCCCATGCTGGTGTCTGTTTAAGTTGCTCTGGAAGATTTCAGCCAAAACAAATGTTCTCTCCTAAACAAAGTTAGAAAAAACATTTGTTCATTATTTGAGTTTTTAGTAACTTGCATGCTTTGGAGGAAACATGGATATAGCACAAAAGATACCCGATTGGCAAGATCTGCCTTTTAGCAACTTCATGACAACAAAGAATTTGAAGCCTAGTTTTCAAACCCTGGAAGTTATGCTTAGATAGTCTGGTGTTCACAGAATGGCTTGTGTTTACATAGTAACAGACTTATGTCTGTCAAACTCTTGTCCTTCCTGACAAAGTTGGAAGGATACAGCGTAGGTTACTCTCAATGTGGCACATGCAATCTGTTCCTTATGCAAAATCTGTACAATAATGAAATCTGCTAAGTGCAGATCCACTCCAAAAAACGTACCTTGTAATCCCAACCAAGCTTCCATTTACTATTTTGAAGATCCTTATAAACTGGTCAAGCTATGTGGATTTGTTTTTTTTTTTTGTTTTTTTTTAAGTAACAACTCACATTAAAGCCATGGAACAGGTCAACTACAGATCTTCACCCTAAAGTAGCAAAACTCAGCAGTTTCCCACTGAAATCCTTAGGGAAAAAAGTGTACTTATGGCCAAAAATATTTCCTTAATCTTATATTCAAGAATTAATTTCAATAATTTTTGTTGGAACACAACAAAAATAATCAGTCTGCAGCTAAAAATCTAATACAGGAATTTCCAGTCTGAATGGCTTGTTTGTCAGAGGCATATAGAATAACTGCCTAACAATACCCATCTCAACCACAGACATTCTCATCTGAGCCATCTATAACAGTGGAATAACCAAAGTTCCCCTTTAGGATTAAAAAAAAACCCCAGCAACTAAAGTCCCTAACTGCCTGAACATACACCTAAGAAAAAAAATACAAACAAGGCTCTTCTATGTGCCTTAAAGTTTTGGTCTTTGTTGCTGTGAAAAAGGAAAGTCTGGTGAAAGTAAGACGACTTTCAGATCATTTCTAACCTTCCACCAATATGTTCTTTCCTTTCTTCACCGCAGCTTTTTGTCTCCTCAACACAAGCCTCCATTTCAAGGAACTCTGCCAGTAACATCAGATCCAGGAGCTCACAGGAAGAATAGAACGGTTCTTAAACTAACTTGAGACACACCTTCTTTTGAATCATCTCTGAAAGAGTCTGACATGCAACAAATATTAGCAATAGCTTGACCAGAGATTAAAAAGGCTAGCATTTTTTTTTTTTTTTATAACACACGCTACTTCAAAGAAAAGCAGGGGAGCTGCAGGAACTGTAGTTACCTTGCATACTCTCTGTACTAGCTGCCACCAGCATGCAATGCGAAGTCTGGTTCATTCACTCCTGTCACCTCATTTGGTCCAAAGGGAGGTCACTGTGCAATCAGTATCTTCTAGTGAGCTGCAAGTCAATGTTTTTGTACGTACCCATGTACTTCAATTATATATTTGTTACATCATAGCTTAGTTCCATAAGCTTTTCCCTGCATCATGCTTGCCTCTGCCAGTAATAGCGAACCCGCACACACATTCAGGATTCAACCAGTATAAACAAATCTAATGGCACTTTGTAACATTTAACAATGGTGCTACTTGTTATTTACCAGTATCATAGGTGAAGAGATCAGAATTAGGGAACTACAAGTCAGCGCGAATTGTCCCACACGCTGAATGCTTTTTGTGATTACTGCCACAAAGTTGTTATCTTTTGACATAAGCTTGAATGCAAACACAACTTACAAAGGAGCAACATGTTGCCTTCGGGACAGAGGCAGATACAATAGTTAAACTCTAGATGTGGGTGTTATCAAAGCATGACTTCAGGTCAAGGAAGTTGTTTGAGGGAAAGACAACAAAGGAGCTGACTGCCAAAAATTTATGGGCAAGTAAGATGTGAAAGAGTTAGTCTTAGCTGTGTATTTCACAATAAAATGAACTACATCAGTGACACACCCTAGCAATACCTCAGAATTTACTACAGAAAATACCAGTGGTATATCCTGGCATTACACTGAGAGAGAATCCAAGTTTGCACGAATGCTGTGGATGACGCTGGTGAATGGCAACACTCTTGCACAAGGCCTGGCGCTCCTAACAGATTAAGCCCTGGCAGAAATCTCTAAGGAAATATTCTGAAGGTTTCGAAAAGGATACACTTTCAAGTTTTAGCAGTTTCATAACAATGCATTTGCCTAGGGAAAACAAAACATCTAGGAAATAATGGCAGCTACAACTGGCAATTCCTCCTCCTGCCCCACAAATATGACACTTAGCTTACCTTGATTCTTACTCCTCACTAACGCCCTTGTCTTGTCCCTCTCAACGTTCTACCTGGACACCAACATGCTCTAAATCAACAAACAGTAATGAGAAATCAGAAAAGTAAGGCATACCAATGGAAGAAGTTTGTTTTACCAGCTTTAATGGCTATGACATTAACAAACATTTCAACTCCAAGACAAGAAATTCACAATTCAATAGCCACCTCAGGCAATAAGAATTTACATAAGACAACCACGCACCAGTGCCTCCACTCCATAACTTCAGTGCTCTATAGTTGCACCGACACAAACAGAAGTGTGTAAAAACTTTCATTGCAAAGCAAAAGACAAGCAGCTTCTCTGGTTCCTTTTGGGGAGAAAACCAAGTATAACAGTTTAATATCAAAAGACACTATGAAAAATGCAAGAAGTGGGGCATTTCATTTCCATTCCTTTTCTGACAGTGCTATTAGCATAGGTAATACCTGAAATTTGACTAACTCCACTGCCTGCGTTCTCCCGCTCGCTTGTAACAGTGCAGCAGAGTGAGGACATCTTCAAGCCGTGGGACAGGCTGCACAGAACAGTCTCCCTCCTTCCGCTCCACTCTGACGGTTCCACTTGTTACACTACAACTTTGGGGATGTTTGATAGGACCCAACCGCAAGCTCTCACTGCCATCCAACCTACCATTCTCTCTTCCACCTCAGCAAATGGACAGCACTGCCATAATTCAGATTGGCCATTTTCAATGAAATAGTACGATATTCCACATGTCTCTTCCTCTTCAGGTTCTGAACACATCCAGTCTTGTTCAATAGCATAATAATTAGTATTCAAAAATTCCTTAAAACATTTTGAAACATGAATTAAATTTCAGCTCCATCTTATCACTTTGGCAGAGAAAACTGTTCCAAATGGAGCTTAGGGAAAGAAAACACATTGAAGAGAAAAAGCACCCATGTGACTGGGGAAGGCAAGAGATATGCACAAACCCACCGAAATTATGCCGTTTCTTCTGAACCACTATACCGACCCTTTTTAGAGGGATGAGAAAGGACACGTTATAGGCGAATTTTATTTGATTTATGCAAATACAAGTAGAACAATCAGCTAGTGCTAAAATAGAAAAAGCCTCAAAGAGCTGAAGAATAGAAAAGAGATGAAGAATAAACAAACCATGATCTGTAACTAAAAGGGCAGAGTACCCAAAATGTTGCAGTGTTTCACAGAAGTCCTTCAAAAGGCTTGGTAGCTATCCTTACCATTTTAATTCTCTACTTACACTTTCATTCTCAGAGCATTATGTACAGCAGAACACAACTGTTACAGATTGCTAAGTGCAGTTTGGAAGTAGTCAAAGGAAGGCAGACCCTGAAAACTTCAGCTCTGTAAGCAAGGATGATCTCTACAGTGGTGACTTGCACTCCCTCTACTATGTTACTTGTTTTACAGTATCACTGCAACATGCTGTTTTGTTTGGGTTTTTTTTAAGCTCAGTATCCAAGAAAAACAGGCCTACATGACTGTATTCTGTGTGCATACCCTTCTCTCTCTGTCCTTTTCTCTAATTCCCACTACCAATAATTGTCAGTCTCTGGACCCATTTCCACCGACCTCAGGAAAACTGAGATCCCAAAATATACAAGTTCCTCTACATTTTTAAAAAGACTCATTTATCACAAGAGAGATTCTTAATTCCTCTCCCCCCAAGCAGTGTCTTATTAAACTAAGGCTACAGGAAAAACAAAATTATTAGACACCAAAGCAGCCACGTGAAAGTGAATCAAACGAAAACAGCCTTCAAATAATTCTACTCCTTGAAGCAGTGCTCACTCTTCAGCACAACTTATAATTGTGTTTACTCTCTCACCTAACACTTTGTGATCATAGACTCATAGAATCATTTAGGTTGGAAAAGACCTTCAAGATCATCGAGTCCAACCATCATCCATGCCCACTAAACGATGTTCTGGAGTACCTTGTCTATGTGCTTTTTTAATACCTCCAGGGATGGTGACTCAACCACTTCCCTGGACAGCCTATTCCAATGTCTGACAACCCTCTCAGTAAAGAAATTTTTCCTAATATCCAACCTAAGCCTCCCTTGCCGCAACTTGAGGCCATTTCCTCTCGTCCTATCACCAGCCACCTGACAGAAGAGACCAGCACCCACCTCACTACAACCTCCCTTCAGGTAGTTATAGAGAGCAATAAGGTCTCCCCTCAGCCTCCTCTTCTCCAGAGTGACGCTACAGTCTAGTGAGCCTAACCCAGTAGAAACTGTTCTAGAAGGTAGATCAGTAGACAGCTAAATAGATGACAGCATTTAGACAGGGAAATCAACCCCACTTTTGTACAGGAAAGTCAAGTTCCACAAAACTACAGTTCTCTAGAATATCTGCCTTACCCATGCACCGATGGACTCTGCTTGATAAAGCCTGCTTTAATTTCCAAGAGACATTTAACAATATTCTTCACAAAAGGCTCTTAAAGAAATTAAGCTGCCATGGCAATAAAAGGCCTTGCATGGATAAGTTATCTGGTTAAAAGAGAGGAAACAAAAAGCAAAACAAATGGTCACTTCTGACAATAGAGTAAGGCCACCAGTGAAGTCCCACAGGAATATGAGCCGGAGCCTAAATTGTTTGAGACATTCTTACATCTGGAAAAGGAGGTGAATGCTAACAATTTGCTGATGACACCACGTTATTCATGGTAAGGCAGACAGGACCAGCCGCAAAGAACAGAACAACAACCACAGGCCACAGACAGCAAAGCTGTCAGAAGGAATTCAGTAAAGGTAAGAGTTACCCACAGGAATCGCAACTTCACACACACAGTGATGGGCTCCACACTGAACATTGCCACCTAGGGTGAGTGCACACAGCTGAGTCAATCTGAATCTCCCATCTGAAGAAGCAAGAGTCTCTATCTCCAGAACTATTTTTCCCCCAAAACATTCTTGCTGCGGACCCTGCATCACCTCTAGCAACACCTTACTCTGATGGCCTGATTCAATCCATCCACCTGGCAGAAAAATACCTCTCCCAAGCAGATGGTTTTTGCCAGGCAGGGAACTCGGCCAGCTCAAGGAAAGGTCAAGCCAGCAGCAGCATTAGCACAAAGGAAAGGGGGAAAAACTGTGCGGCTGTGGAGAAAGAGATTCCTCTCCCAGCTGTGGCAGACTGGCAGATCAGCTTAACCATCTTGTGCAATTCCACCAGCAGGAACAAGCTCTTGTGGTCCTAGTGAAGAGATCTAAGAAAATAACAATGCAAAAACTGGTGTATTTATCACTCATTTAATATGGAATTCATTATCCATTTACAAATGAAGTTTTATTTTCCTCTTTTAAACACTAACACATTGGAATCTTCCTGGTCCTTGGGGATTCTAACCCTAAAAAGGAGGGAGAAACCCTAATGTGGGGGAAAGCAAACATTCTCAGCTTGTCATTTGATTTTTGTTTCAAAAAGCACCACCACATGCTATGCTCTAGTATATAAAAAAAATGCATCCAAGATGAATTGATTTTTATTATTTTATTGCAGAAAAGTATTTGACATTTAGAAACATTTCTGACACATAGGTCTATTCCTATGTAACTCTATAAAGAAATATTCTTTTCCTGTGAGCTGAACAATCTGTCAACACTTCTCACTCAGCTAACCTGCCAATATAATACAAGTCTGCTATATGGAGAATTACAGAATATAGACTCATTAGATTTATTTATAGAATAAATAGCACATATGCTGCTGAAATCCTGCACAGCAAGGAACACAGCTGGCTGGATGTTGCCTCATGCTGCTTTCTAGTAAAACATTACTTTTGGGAACCACCTGAAACAACTTGCCTTTCAGCTGAGCGAGGATGGGTTTAAGAATTCAACCTCTTGCTCTCAGTTCTGCAATAAATGATTAATAACTGTGCGACTGGAACTCAGAATACACTCCCACATCAAGCTCTTGCGTCTAATAATGTTGGCAACCACAGCCAAGAGGCCTGTCCCACCAAACGATGTTGTGCAACCAATGCCCTTTTGCTTGTTTTAAGACTGAGACTACAAATCCACCCTGGGCAGGACTAGCACCATAATCATGGAACGAGCGTTTGGCAGCTTGTGGCTAGCCAGCGCTCTCCATCTTTGGGTACACAGAGAGCAGCACATATCAAAGTTGGATGCCTGAAGGGATGAAAAACCTCGTATTTGCACCACTTGTACCAAACATGGAATTACCCATATTTATAAATGAGCATTTTCTTCCAAAATAAGGCAGCGTTGAGATTGCATAACATGAAAACAGAGTTACCAAATTTATCAAGTTTATATTGAACCTACAGTTCAAAACAGGATATACACGATATATGTGAGTTTGGGCTCAGTAAAGATATCCCGATTAATCTATTGTCAAAGGCATCCTGCCATCTCAAGCATACTGTTAATATTAAAAAGCGTTTTCCAAAATACTAAAATGCCTGCAGAGATGCAAACGAGAAAACATTGCAAAACCGTCAAAACCAGGAGCATAGTTCCTTCTAACGTTAGCAAAAGGACCTGAGTTACTGGGTATTCTCTCACGAATTATACACACAAATTGTCAAGTGGTGAAATCATTACCTACGTTCAGACCTTCAACGGGACATGTCAGAAATTGAAAAGTAGGTACAAAACCAGAACTAAGGAGAAGATTCCCTCTGCAGCTCCTTCTCTTCAGCTCTTTCAGCCAGCTGAAAGTAGTGTCTACCTTAAAAAAAAAAAAAAAAAAAAAAAAAAAAAAAAAAAAAAATCAGTGTGGACCTTCCCAAAACAACACTTGTTTTTGGAAGCATATTTTCAGACAGAAAAGTTGAAACAGAGGTTCATAATAATGTTTGCTCAAACCCTTATTTTCTAGGGGAACAAAGAAATATGTCTTTGTGTTCTGATCACGTATTCAACACCCAAACCAACAAAGTTAAATCAGTTTGGAAAAGCAAAATATTGCTAAGAATAAAGCATATCTCTAGATGTCCTGGATAGAAACAACAAAACAATTATCTTCTGGTGAACTCAAGCTTTGTCGGATTTCTCTTTCTCTTCCAAGAAAGAAAACCAACTCTACTCCTTTCTATTTTTAGCCAAATGAGCAAATAGTGGCACTGCAAGCAAGATGAGATGGCAATCTGCACTGGGAGAGTTTCAGAGCTCCACGTGGTAAATTTGAGTGACTAGAAGTAAACCCCCAAAACTTTTAAAAAGCATGAAGTATCTTATAGATTCTTGTTGGCAGTTTTAAGTCCTGAAGCCAGTACATCAGATTTAGATAAGGTGCATCCTTATCTTGGCACCAGACTTCAGCATCACCTCCTGGTTTTGACTCCAAGCATCAGAAGCCAGAGCCTCACCCAAACACTTGGGCACTTCAAGGTACATAATGGGGAGAGCCAGATCTCCAAGAGGCCAACCACCGGTTCAACAGCACTGCATCCAAATTTAGTCTTTCACATTCCTGCAATAACTTAAGTGGACAACAAGTTTGCTGCTTTCGGTATGTCTTGTGTTAACTACAGAACTAGCACTTTCAAATTTTCAGCAGGGTGTTCCAAGTCTTTTGTGCATTTTACCAGAAAACAATTTACAAATGTTACAATAAAGACACCTTCTTATCCCAGTAAAAGGATTTTTCTTAGAAAGTCATCACAATTAAGCATTTCTCTCCCACTGCATCCTTATGCTTCTATGGGCTCACTTGCCTACTAAAATGATATCTAAAATACCAATATTTAGCCACCTGATATCAGGGCAAGTCTTTGCAACACAGGAAAAGAAAGGAGAGAATCCAAAATCACCAGTGCAAACTTGAGGTACATGTTCTTCTTGAGGAAAGGGTTCTTTCAAACCAAAAATATTCACTTGCTGAGTTTCTGAATATCCTAAGTAACTCATTTTGTCAATGCATCCAAATATTTAATGTTCATAAACCTTCTCAACTATCAGAAGGTGTACTGCAGTTTCAGTAGGTGTCGCATAAAAATTTGCACAATACAAAGGGCAGGCTACGGACAGAGGCAATAGCTGAAAAGCTTGGAGACCCCAGTCACAAAGCTCTAATGCCAGGGTTTCAGCTGCCCTCACAACTTCTGTCCACAGCCTATTGTGTGTGGACGTTTGGCCATAAATGCTGTCTCACAGTGCACTTAGCAACTTCAGCAGGTTTGTAAAATGTTAGGAACCACCAGAGACTATGAGCTGCAAACTGCCACGTGCTCCAGTCCTTAAATACAGGGGTTGTAGAAGAGGTGCTTTGAACCTCCAGAACCAGCACTAACTGTTCATTCAGCTTCAGAAAAGTACCATTTTCCACTACCCCCTCCAACTGCTGTAAATCCACAAGCATGTCCGTCAGCAGTAGCAACCAAGAATTTCAACTCTGTGTTGAGCAGCCAGTAAAAATTACATCCTCTCCGATTAATCACAACCCTGGAGTTAGCCCCTCCACTCCTGCTCACCCAGAAATCCTGCTGCATCATGGGTTGGCTTGCCATTTCAAAAACCACTGCACCCACTACGGGTACTTTCTCAGGCTATCCACCAAAAATTCATCACAGTTGAATCACAAAGAAAGAAAGAATAAACTGGCCTCTAGTTCCATAAAAGAGCTTCTTCCCATAGTCGGAATACCTTTTGACAGGCAACTTATACACTGCCTTGCAGTCCAGTGATTTCTTCATGGATTGATGGATTATACTGTATAAACGCTCATCGAATGACCTTGCTATCTACAGATGAACAAAAACCCCCTCACTAGACAAGGCAAAACTGCTTTGGATCCAGAAAATCTGGAGTAATCCTGCTCCCATACCACCCCTATCATGGAAAAGTTAAGCAAGTCCTAAGATGTCTGAATCCAGACATGAACGTCATCCATCACACCAAACACATGACACAATTTGAGAACAGTTGCATTAGCGGTGTGATCTGGAGGCGGCTTTTCGTTCAACAACTTAATAAACACTACTACTAGACTAACTCTACAGAGCTACAAGTACCACAAAATTGTGTAGATCACAACTGAAATCATCAATAGTTATAAAGCAGCTCAATGTAGTTTAACTAAACTCACACTGTCTTACCAGAACCTCACTTTTTTGGCACCGATATTGGGAGTCGCATGCCTTTAAGTTGCTCTATGGATGCTACCAACACCTTCTTTCACCCAAGTCACACTTCATCTCAACCACTGCTCGTGCTCCCCGCTCCACCCCCAGGAACACCCAGAAAAGCAAAGCGTGGCCACCCACCACCTCCCGGCACAGGCCAGTCACCGAGTCACCAGCACCCATGGCAGAACTCTTCCTACCAAGCAGAACCCTTGTTATTTTTGCTGTCCAACAGCTCGGGACCCCAGCTTGGTGTTCCTGCCTCTTCCCACCGCCCACCACTGGTCAGGGGGCATTGCCTACACTCGGCTTCTCCCCGGAGCCACGGTTCCCAGCTCCAGTCCCACCAGCGGGTCCAACCTACCCACCAGCCACCCCGGGCTGGCACACCGCTTCTCCCACCCCAAAGGTCAGGGAAACACCACCGCTGTATGGCAGCGGTCCGTCCGTCCTTCGCAAGCCACGGAGCGGCCTCTTGCCCCCAGGCCAGGCGGGCTGCCCGCCCCACCACAATCCCCTCGCCCTGGTGCACACCCCGCACTAACAACTCGGGGATAAGCAACAGGAGCAGCGGGGCCGAGGGGTCCCCAGCTCCGGGGCTGCACCCCCCCCCCCCCCCGCCCTGGACGCCAGCCAGACGCCAGCGCCCCTGGGGCGGCCCGGGCGCTCCCGCCGCCCTCCCGGGGGCCGGGCCCAGGTGGCGGGCCGGGCCGGGCCGAGCCGAACCGGGCCGCCCACCGGCTCCCGCAACTTTCCCTCCCCGCGGCCACAGCACCAACTCCGCCGCCGCCGCCCGGGCCGGCCGGGGGCCCCCGCCGCCGCCGTGCCCCGCGCGGCGGAAGCGCCACCCCCGTTCCGCCCGAGCATCCTCCGCCGCCGCCCGGGCCGCCCCCGCGGCCCTGGGCCGCGCAGCGGGAGCGCCGCCACCGCCGCCGCCCGGAGCGGGGCGCAGGCCCGGCAGCGGGAGAGGCCGCCGAGCTCGGCCCGGCGCCCCCGGCAGCCCCGGCGGGGACAATGAGATGGCGGCGAAGAGCGCCGCGCCCGGGGGACCCGTTGCTCCGGCAGGAGCCGCCCCGCCCCGCGCCGCCTCCTCTTCCCTCCCCTCCCCTTCTCCTCTCTCCTCGCACGGGCAGCGCCCGCTCCCGGCCCGGCCGCCGCGGAGACCGAGCGAGCGAGCGGCCCCGGCCCCGCTGCCCCCGCCCCTCGCGCCTCCATCTTGGATCGGCGCCTCAGCGCCCTCCCTCCCCCGCGCCCCGCTCACCTCGGGCCGCGCCGCGCCGGGCCGGGCGGCACCCCGGGAGCCTGCGGAGCGGCTGGCGCGCGGGGTCCGGGCGGGTGCGGGCCGGGGCCGGGGCGGCGGCGCTGGCGGGGGCCGCGCTCACCGGAGCCGCAATCCTAAACCGCCATCTGGCGGCATTTCCGACCCGCCAATGGCGCAGCCGCCGCCGCGCGCCGGACCCCCAGCGCCCCCTGGCGCCCGCGCGCCGCCACTGCCTGCCCGCCCGCCCGCCCGCCGCCGCGCAGGGAAGGGGCGGGGGGGGAGCGGAGGCCGCCGCGGGTCGGGGTAGCCCCGCCCGGCAGGCGGCACGCGGGCGCCGCAAACGTCTTTCGCGCGAAAACGCCGCGCATGCGCGCCCGCCCACCCGCCACCGCTGCTGCTGCTGCTCCTGCTGCTGCTACTGCTGCCCGCGCGCGGCCGCGGGGCGGAAGGCGGCCGTTAGCGCCGCTACTGAGGGGGTGGGGCATCGCCAGGGTGACAGGAAACCGGCGGGGGGAGGGCACACGCTGAGGCGGGCGTCTGTCGCGACAGAACGTGGGAGGGGCCGGGCCGGGCCGGGGGTGGTCCTGGTCTCCCTGAGGCGGCGGGGGCGCGGCCCCGGGGCGGGCCGGAGCGCCCGCTGCCGCGCTCTGCCTGCGCGCCCGGCCGGGCGGCCTCTCCTCGGCGGCTCGCTCGGGCCGCGGTCGCGGCGATGCGGCCCGTCGGCTGAGGGAGTGGGGGGGAGCCGGGGGCTTCCCGGCATGGGAGAGGCAGGGAGCGGGCGCCGAGGGCGCGGCGGCCTGAGGCAGCGGCGCCGGGCGGGTGTTTCGGCACCGGTAAGTGTTTGGGAGCAGGAGCGGGGTGTCCGGCACGGGGGGGGGCTGCAGAGCCGGCGGCGGGGGAAGGGCCTGGCGGGGAAGGAGCCCCAGCAGCAGCAGCAGCCGCCTCTCGTCCGCCTCCCGCCCAGCCGAGGGGCCGGAGCGGGTTTTTTTTCAGCAAACGTGATAGTTGCCATCGCAACTGGCGCCATCCTCCATCTAAACCTCTGGAGCCCCGTCTCCTTTTTCACACGGCTGCCCCCGTAAGCCCTTCTGCACACACCCCGCAGGCACCAGCCTGCTGCCCTGCCAGGTTTCGTGCCATTTGGGGGGAGAAGATCAAAAGGAGTAAGCTTTAAATAAATCTTAAACCTGTAATCTGTTCTAGTAAACCTGAATGTGCCACCTTGTGCTCTGTTTCAGCCCATCGTAATGTACCATTTAAGGCCTTTCTTCTATCTAGCCAAGGTATTTTCGTATGCTGTAGGAGACTGTATTTAAGTGTTGATGTATTCTCTGTTCTTTCCCCCATGCTTGGAATTGCAATCTAAAGGGGTTTGTTCAGAGTAGGTTTTTTGGAATGGAAAGTTTGCAGGCAAAGTGGCTCTTCCTCCAAAATCACTTAATGCAAGTATCGCTGCTGCAGAGGTACTAGTTCCAGCAGGCGCCAGACATGAATGCAGAAATTGGAGAAGAGTATTTTTTTGATGGAACCAGACGCATTTGGAACCCTTATACAGCAAGAGAATAGGTTAGTGAAAGCAAGGGAAATTAAAGGTGTCACGTATAATCCCACTGAAATCACGTGGCAGCTTTAGCGAGCTAGCACAAATACGGGTTGTTTTCTGGGTAGCAAAATGTTATCAGGGATGTACTGACAATGTAGGGTTTGTATTTGAATCCTGTGAAGGGTGTGCTGGCTCTTCCCTGAGGCAGTGCTGTTGGATGTGACTCGATTAATTTGAAGACATGGAATACCGGTTTGTTGGTTTGTGTATAACATTTGCTCTAGTGCTTAAGTACTAAAAACTCCTTTCATATAATTGCCCTTTCCTTTTCTTAAATACCTTTCATTATTCATTAAATTTTAATAAAAACTTGGGTTTCTTTGCATACATTTTAAATAAAATTGATTTATATAGTCAGACCATCTGGCTAAAAAGATAAAGGTACTCTGATTTTCCAGCACGCACCGTATCAAATAGTTTAAAAGCGTAGCAGAAATGTAGGCTGTTTCAGTAATACCAACATTTAATTGCCTGCTGTGCACCTTACATCGCCTTTTCTTCCCCCTCAGTTCACGTTGTGTTACACTAGTCAGACATCACACGAGTGTAGATCCCTTGGCATGGGCAGTTGCCTGAACTGTCAAGCACCAACCAGTCTCGAGCAAGGTTCAGGTGGTTTAATGGAGAGGGTGCTGAAACAGGAATTGAGGAGATTTTTCCTGCACCTGATAAGGAATCAAAAGAAAAACCTGCATTGCGAGAAGGCAGTGCACTGTGCAGGGAAGTGCTTAGCAAAGGCAGCACAAGTTCAGTCAGTTACATGGTTTTGCAGGGACGGAGTGGGTCTTTAGTGCGTATAATATTCAGGAATAATCATTAGTCTCTAGTTACCCTATAGAGATTGCTTACAGGCCTCTGGTAATCTCAGTCTAACCTGGTCAGGATTTGGGGGATTTTCCACAGATGAGGCAAAGGAACATCCCTGTGAGGCCTCTGCCTTTCAGAGCATGGGGACAGCTGCCTTCTCATTTTCGACTTCGTAAGGACTGCGGTTGCCATGTCTGCAAATCTTTCATAATAACATTTCAGTCGGCTGACTGATTTTGACCAATCTGGGAGAAGATGAGCATGTTCTTCTGTGAGTTTATTGAAAATTGATGGTTAGAATCACCAGTCAGACCTCAAAGCCTTAATTCCTTCAGGCACGGCAAGGAGAGCTCAGCCTCCCACTCCCCGGTAGTCAAGTGATATAAAATCATTTACTTCTACCTTGCTAATAAGAAATCTTGGTGTGTATTCTATCAATGATTTGGGACATTTATCAAATCCATTGTGATTATTTGTTCACCCATGGGAAAAGAGGGTTCACACTTTGGCAGTCAGTGATTTCCATGAGATGGTAATTTAAATGGGTGTCCTGGGTTGTCATTTGAATTGGAAACGTTTGTTTTGTTATATAACATGAGAATTATGGATAGTGCCTAATCTTCAGCATTGTATTAAACTGGATTCAAAATCAAATTATGTTTTTCATAGACAATGCAAATAAACCATTTTATGTTTCCAGATATGAAGAAAAATAAAAACTTCATGTGATCTCCACAAAAGGCACTAGCAGAAAGAGAAGTAGCAAGTTTTCTGCGTAGGCTGTGCTGATTTCCCTTTATTTTAAATTTGTGTCTGGGACAAACATAATGGATTTGGGATATGTGCTAATCTCAGTCTCCGTTGAAATTCTCACTGATTAAGAAGCAAGGTCACCAAAGAGTACAAATAAATGTACTGTGTGAGACTCAGCGTAACATTTGTCACATCCTCGATATTTAGTAGAGAAAATTAAATTTTGGTTTAAGCACTCCTGTTATTTTTTTGTTCTTTGTTACTTCTCATCTCCTCCCTTTCTCATTTCTCACTCGTTTGCCCTTCCACTTTCCAGCCCTTCCAACTGTTAGCATTCTTAGTGCTGAAGAACACAGGAGGGAATACAGTGTCTGTATAGGACAGCCATTTTGAGCTACGTGCTCATGATCTATTGTTTTTCTCCAGAGAGATCTCTGAATACATTGTGCAGGTCCAATACTAAATTTGCAACTGCGTTTTGTCTCTTCTCTACACCCTCTCCTACATTTGTTGGAAGAAAATGTAAGCTAAACTCAGGAAGCAATAAAGTTACTGTTGTATGCTAATCGTAAAAAATTAGTTACTTTGGCTTTGTTTTCATGAACCAATAGTTGCAGCACGTACTCGGCTGTTTCTTAGTAAAATGACTGAGTTTATACAGGCTACATCCACTGTCCCTCTAATAATAATGCGTGTTGTGCACCTTTTGTCTTCTTTTCCTCCAGCTTATTTTGTTCCTGATCCATATATTGTGCTTAAATCAAGATGCTCTTAATTTTTTCAAGATGTGGGGACAGCAAGGCAGAATTCTGAATTTATAACACAATGAAAATGCTAGGTAGGAAAAGCTGCGCTTGTGAAAATCACTGCCTTCCTGGACTTATTCAGTGCACTTTGCATTTGCATGTTAAAAGAATCCGAAAGTAACAGCTTGAAGAAGAAGTGCAAATAGCAGGCAGTGAGACCCGGGTAGATTTCTGCCAGGGTGTTTTTAAATGTTTGATGGGTTGTTTGAACTGCCCACTGCTGCAGCCGCTATGCAGCTCTTGCCCTCTGAATTTACTCTCCTTGGCATTTCAGTTCTTTCTTCTCAGGTTTCTTGCAGTATTTAAACCATACATTGATGGGCACTCTGGGGTACTCCTCCAACGAGCAGCGTACTGGGTATGCTTTGTTTTTTCAGCTGAGCTCTGCTGAAAATGGGTTGGCAGCAGAAACACGAACAGGCGGAGAGCTAACACAAGGCCTCCTGAGCAGACAAAGGTGTTCCTTGTCCTCAGACCCTCCAACGTCTACCAGTCTGCTTGAGTGAGGTATCTCAGGGCTGGGAGCATAGTCTGCCAAAGCAAGAGCAAGGTGGTGCCCCAGGATCCCTCGCCTACTTGTGGAGATCCAAACTGGTGCTGCCGCGTTCCTCCAGAGCTGGGACTCGGTGCCTGCCCCTCTCCCCACTCCCATTCATCCCGATCCCTACCAGGGATTCACTCTGCCTGCAAGAAGTAGGCTACAGCTTAGCTTGGGTGTAGCAGGGGGTTCAATAAACACTCAGCCTGTGAGGAAAAAGGAGGAATGTCCCATTCTTATGTAAATTATTTTTGCCAGGAGACACAGGCAGTGCTTGGCCGTCATGGATTGCAGATGGAGAAAATGCAAAGGCTGAACCTGGCTGTGGTATTTTTTTAAGTATTTCTGTGAAGAGCTATTGCACTCATTTTTACATTGCCGTTTGATCTGTGGTGTCCCTGACAAACCGCCGTCATGCTGTTTAGCCCGATTGTCCGCTCGGCTATGGTCTTGCGCCTTCAGGACCCACCTGCTCTGGTGCTTCGGTGCTCCCCGCGGAGAAGGACTGCAGGGTTCTCCATACCTGTCCCCAGCTGATACCACAGAGGCCAGACTGCTGCTGCCTGCAGGGCTGGGCTCAGCTCCTGGGGATGGATGATGGGATCGGGAGGATGGGTCCCGCTGGGCATCCTCTCCTCCGCAGAGCTGGTGAGGCAGGACAGCAGGCATGGGCTGGGGAATTTTGTTGTTACTAAGCTGTAGGAACCTTATCCTCACAAAGCCACTGCTTGTTCTTTGGATTAGTTCCATCAATAATTCTGAAAGGTGGCTGAGGAGTGGTTTTGGCAAGACGACACTGATTGCTTTCTCTCCATCTGAAGTTTTTTTGGTTTGGTGGGGGTGTTTTTTTCATAACTATGCACCTGGCTTGCCAGTTCGCAAGGAGCATGCCCTCAAAGGCACACTAGTGCTTCTCAAATTTTTTACTTTGAAAAACAAGCAGAATGTTTCATGCCCCCCTTGGGTATTACTTTCTGTGCTGAGATGATTGTAACCTTTCCCATTTGACATCTGAGAGCATGTACTGCTTCTGTTTAGACACCCGAACAAAGATGTAGATGACCGAGAGGTGTTTTCCCCTTCTGGTTTGGGATTAAATCTCTCAGTCGCAGGTAAGGACTGCATGTGTTTATTTGCGGGGCAAACAGAAGGCAGGGAAGGTTGCATTTCTCCTGCTGCCGCTTCATTTGGAAGGGCTCTCTGCGCACATGGTGGAGGGCACTGCGGAAACAAAGTAATGTCAATGACATCTCCATGCCTCAATTAAACTGAGCCAGCGCTGTCACGCTGGGTTTGGGGACAGCGATGGCAGGCTCAGCGGAGAGCTGGAGGGAATTAAGGCCACAGGTGGGCTCCTCATGGGCAGGCTACACGCACCCATGACAGCGGAGACCAAGCTGCATTCGTGCTGGTGAAGGCCAGGCATGTGAAGGGATTGTGTGCTTGTTTTGGGAGGCCGATGCCGCTGTTGTGACGCGTGTGGCACCGCACATGTTGCTGCCTGGGTCACGGTGGTGCGCACAAAGCACAGGCACCAAGGGGAGAGCTTGTACCGCTTGTGCAGTGGGAAATGGACCTTCCATAGGAGGCAGAAGGGTGGTGCTTTTGTTGCTGTGGGTTTTAAATGTCTGCCACGGGAAGGTCTGGTTTGTGTAGTCTGGATCAGCCCTCTAAATTTTCTCCATTAAAAAAAATAAAATCAGATTTGAAGAACAAATCTGTTGCAAAAATCAATCACTGGAAATAAAAGGATGTGAAGAGGGAATTTTTAACACTGTCAAAGTATTGTTCAAAACTGTGTTGTTTATTCATGTGCTAACTACACTGACTTGCTCAGGGATACTCCCTGTTTCCCCATGTTGCTCTCTTGTCAGTTTAGAAACAAGGCGATCATTTCCTGTAGCCAAACTTCTTCTGTGATCTTGTAACATTAGCAAGCAATTAACAGTAAGCATAATTCATAATTATGGGGTATTTACTATCCAAAAAGCTTAGTACTTTCTAATGAACACTTTCTCATTAGAATAAGAACATACTAGAATGTGTTATATGTACTATACATAATGAGAATATATGTCATTTTCAAAAATCGACTGAAGTTCCACGGTTGGCTTTTAAGGAAATCCAAATGGCCTAACTATCAAATGTATTTAGCAGTAACTCAGCAGAAAATTAAAGCAAAACTAAGAACTACCTACTAGTACTTGGACTTGGTTGATAAAAATAGCTTATAAACACTACCAGCATTTACATATTAATGAATCTCTCCCTATTCATTAAAAAAAAAAATAACTGTGCATCTCCATTTTTTTTCTTAAGACCCGGACATTTCTCTGAGGAAATGGATACGTCTTCCCAAAAATACCCAGTCAAAAAACGAGTGAAAATTCATCCCAACACAGTAACAGTGAAATATACTTCTCATTATCCCCAGCCAGGAGAAGAGGGATATGAGGATGTTAATGAAGATACTGGAGTATTTACGGAGGATAGTCCTAAAACAAGACTACTGAACGATGGGAAAAAGAGAGAAAGGACCTTTTTTGGTACAATCGACACCAAGCTTCAGCCAGCACAACTGCCAAAACCTGATGAGATTGGGCAATCCCAGCATTTTCCTGAAGGAAATATACTGCAGTCGAGGAAAACGTGGGTAGTCCTTTTCGGATCTGCCGTGGCTCATGGATGTGTGGCTCTAATTACAAGACTAATTTCTGATCGTTCCAAAGTGCCATCCCTAGAGTTAATTTTCATCCGTTCAGTCTTACAGGTTCTGTCCATTACTGTTGTGTGTTACTACCACGAGCCTCCCTTTGGCCCCAAAGGCTACAGACTCCGGCTCTTCTTCTATGGGGTCTGCAATGTTATCTCTATTACCTGTGCTTATACCTCCTTCTCTATAGTTCCCCCCAGCAATGGGACCATCATGTGGAGGGCTACCACTACAGTGTTCAGTGCCATTTTGGCTTTTTTACTCGTAGATGAAGGAATGGCTTACATAGACATAATTACTGTAGTTGGCAGCGTGTTTGGCGTTTGTCTGGTCATGATCCCCAACATTGTTAAGGAGGAAAACTCTTTGCTGAGCACCTGGAAGGAAGCTTTTGGCTATACCATGACCGTTATGGCAGGTTTGACCACTGCTCTCTCCATGATAGTGTACAGGTCAATCAAAGATAACATCAGCATGTGGACGGCACTGTTTACCTTTAGTTGGACGGGAACAGTGTGGGGAGCGTCCACCATGTTCTTGCTTCAAGAGCCAATCGTCCCACTGGATGGAGAAACCTGGAGCTATCTCCTTGCCATCTGCCTGTGCTCCACAGCAGCCTTCCTGGGGGTCTACTATGCCCTGAGCAAGTTCCACCCTGCTTTGGTCAGCACCGTACAGCACCTAGAGATAGTCATTGCCATGGTCCTGCAGCTTGTCGTGTTGCGGATCTTCCCAGGTGCTTATGATCTTGTTGGAGGAGCGGTTATTTTGGTTAGTGTTTTTTTCCTCGCATGTTATAAACTGTCCTGGAAGAATTTAGGAAGGCAAGATTACCAGGAGATTGTGGATTCTTCCATTAAATGAATTGTGGGTTTTGCCGTCCGATTCTGGCTATGTGACCGCATGAAAGTAACATATTTCAACTCTGCGGTGTTCTAGCGTAGTGGCCAGGTCCTCTCTCTACTGTTTAAATTCACAGCTGATGTAGCAATGTTGGCATTTCCAGACTTCCATGACAGGTGAATTTTTTCTAGCGCGTACAACCACCAACATACTCTCATATGGGAAAAGGCCATTTGTCTCCAGCACGTAGGGTGCGTGAGTGGAAGCACAGGCTGGCCCATGGAAGTGCAGGCCAAGTCGTAGGCACGTTCTTCCTCACCTTCCCTGGATAAGGCATTACAGAGACAGAGGGATTCGCTACTGACTCTCAATCCTGTGCAGTGTGGAAGTAGGAAAATGAACAGTAAAACCATTTAAATGGTCAACTAGAGTGTTCATTATCCTCTGTAACACTTCTTATGCTTTGGCTGTAATATTCTAAATGAAGTAATGCTAATATTTCTGTGGCTAAAACTTGCATCTCCTGTGTGTACAAAGAAAAAGTCAGTAAAGTTATTTGTGCTTTGTGGTCAAATGTCTGTCTGAATTGATGCAGGAAGGCCAGACCTCCTGTGGGGGGAAGAGCGCCCCAAAAACTGGATCTCCAGTTGTGCCACAGCTGTGAAGGAGAGGTCCCCAAGAACTATAAGGTCCATGATAGATAAAAGATCTACCCCTGAAGCAGAGCAATATTCTTTCTATGCAACCACTTTTTCTAAAAGAGATTTCGACTATTCTGCAAGGGAGGAAAAAAAAGGAAAAAAAGATTGCATTTGAGATTGAGGTGTGAGCAGCAGCAGTAACATGGAACAGCCTGACAGGCATCCAGTGACATTAAGTCAGTGTGCTTGGGTCCTAACGCTTCAGTTGTAAATCTAATTTCTAAAAAGCCCCAGGGTTTTATGGTTCCAAATAGTATTCCTGGCCATCCTAATGTATGGCTAGTAAAGAGAAAGACTACTGTCTGAGAATCTGTGTCCATGGGCTCCACGCCAACCAGGACCAGCGGGCACCTCCCTGCTCCAGTGCACTGTGCCTCTATTCTGGGACATGAGCATTTTCTGAGGGAAAAGACATTGCTCAGGTGACTCCAACCAGCCCAGCTTCCCCCATGGAAAACACCATGGAAAATACATATTACTTGGGAAAAAGCCAGAGCAGCAGCAATCACTTTTATTCCTATGAATACCCAGGGAGACCAGGTTCCCTGACATCAGTCAGCCCAGCCGGCAACATTCCTAATCCGTGCAACAGTTGTGTGCTCCTGTGTCAGTGACGAGAACCACCGCCTGGGCCACGCAGGGAAGACACGTTTCCTCAGGTGCTGGCAGTTACAGCTGCCCCGACAACTGTTCCGTTTAGGAGCACGTGGAGCTGGCAACCAGAGCTCTGCCCACTGTAGGAAGGACAGGAGGAAGGGGAGCAGGTAACGCAATGCAGCGCTGGGAAGGCTGTGCCCATTACCTTCTCAGCCAAAAAACCCTTTGGCAGCTTAGGGCCCTGGCAGGGGCAGGGCAGTTCCCAGCCCAGAATCTTGCTGTGCTTCTGTCAACTCCTCATTTCCCTCTGGGGCAGATGGTCTTTCCTCCTCTGAGGTATTAGACAGTGGGAAAGCTTCCTTTGTGGAAAGCAACCAGGGAAAAAGGCTTCATCTCCTATGGCTTCCACGCCTGCTACGCTCTGAAGGGAGTTGACCTTTGAGACATGCACGCACGCACGCACGCAGCCGGCTCTGCTCGAGCCGCATGTCCTGTAGAGCCGTGCCAGCCCCGCTGTGATCCCTGTGAGCACAAGCTGACATACAGCTAAGCAGAGCTAAGAGCATGTTGCTGCTGAAACGGGTGATCCCACTTCCTCCTCCTGCCACCACCAGCCACCACCTCCCCAACGTCTGATCCACGATCACAAACTGCAGGCTGTGTCAGTTCAACTTAGGGATCAGGCGCAAAACTAATCCCGCCAAAACCTGAGCCCAAACTGACACAGGCAGCCAGCACCCAGGGGCCAAGCAGGGCACAATCCCGTCCTGAGAACCTGGGTGATGGCCAGGGAGCGATCCCCGGGGTCTACGGGGCTTGGTCCTGGTCCAGCTGCGCCACAGCCTGCACTAGGTCCTGCACAACCAGGTCCACGTCTGCCCGGGTGGTGTCTCGCCCCACGCTCAGCCGCAGGGCGTTCTGCGCCACGTCGTAGGGGATCCCACAGCTAAGCAGAATCGCGGAGGGCCTGAAACACAGACAGGGGGCTGAGCAGGTTTAACTCGAAGGTCAAGGAAGCACATGCACCTCCAGAAAGCTTCACCAAGCCGTAGGAGGGAGCACATCTGCAGATGCACACCAGGCAAACCTGCCCGGTTTCCAAAGGCACCTGCTCCTGCTGGGCTTGTTGCCTTATGGTGGATCCCACTTTTCCCCTCCAAGGAGGAATCTCTCCCATGTCCCTGTGGGTTGGCAGCACCACCATGTCTACAGGGCATTGCTCTAGACCAGGCCAAAAGCACCTGCTCCCCAAAGGAGCCTGGTGGAGACTCAAATCGGGCTTGAGTGGGTGGAGCCAGGCACACACGGACATAAGGCTAACTCTCTTCCAACAGTACTAGGCGCTGAAGAGTACTTCCAAGCTCAGCTGGATCACCAAAGCCAGGAGGGACAAGGTCCTTCCAGGCAGCAGTCAAGCGTTCCAGCTGCGTTTCCTGCAATAACCTCCTTCACAGCCCTTCAGCCCCTCTGGAAAGCTCTGCACCCTCTTTTGCTCCAGGTGATGTTGCCCACAGCCACCCGTGGTCCCTTTCCCTGTCTTATTTCCCTCCCTCCCACCCGCTGTCCTCCAGAAAGACGCCCCAGGCCTGGCAAAGCTGGCTGCTTACCGATCCCCTTTCTCAGAGTGGCAGGCAGCCCCAACGCTGGCGAGAAGCGTCTTGCAGCAAGACAGCACCCTTCGCCCTGCAGCACACAGAATCACAGGTCTCCCAATGCCCAGGGTCTCTCCAAGGGCCGCTGCCTGCCTCATCTCCCTGCCCGAGCCACAGCCAAGCACCCGCCGGTCTCTAGCCACAGGGTCCTGTGCGGGGCGGGTGCTTGGCTCTGTGCGCACCATCACAGGGCAGCAGTGGGGTAAGAGCTACCTTGAAGGCCTGGGCCCAGAATGGAGAAGTTAGAGGTGTTGCAGAGTCGCTTGGAGCCCATAAAGTGGCTGTTGAGGTGGATCCTCTGCTTCCCAAAGGAGGCCTGGAGAAATCAGAGGGCTGTGAACCACTCTGGGTTCTCAAGCGGCTCTGTCCTGATGAGGTGGCAGAGCCAGAGGGACATACCCACCCTGGCTCCAGGCCCCACAGTCTGCAGGCTGAGACGCTCAGAGGGGAGAGACAAAGGAACCAGGTCTGCTCACCTCCAGCCTGGCCTCCAGGTAATCCCGAACATCCTGCATATGAGCCTTGTAGGCCTCCCAGTTCTTGCTCACCAACTCTGCAGCCTGAGGAGAGAAAACCCAGACAGGCTTTGTCAGCGACCCCCCAACACCTCTTTCCGTGCGCAGCCCCCTGGCACGTGAGTCCAGCCTGGGAACAGCCTCCGCAATTGCCAGGTCCCCAGCATCCCCCAACAGCCTCTCGGTGCCTTGCGCCACGTGAGCTGCCTGACTGCCCACTGCCAGGGCTGCAAAGCCTGCAGCAAGTGCTCCGAAGCACCTCCTTTGACTGGCACCAGAAAGCCCCATCTCCTTTCCTGGTAGTTCACCCACCCTCCCGCACCTTGAGTTTGTCAATTCCAATGACTGGGAGCACAGGTAGCTGTCTCCGTGCTTGCTCCGCTGAGCAGCACCCCCAGGGAACCGCACACCTGTGACCATCACTGACTCACCCGGCCAAGGCCGGCGATCATTGGGGTGTTCTCGGTCCTGGAAGGGAAGAGGGAGCAGTGAGTTATTTCTCCAGACCAGAAACCCAACCTCGGGGCACAAACATTCCCCGCGTGGGACCCATCACCGCTGGCAGGGGGCCCTGGACACCCCTCTGCGGTGGTTGGGAAGGGGGCAGTTCCACCCTGTGATTCCTCCCGTGGCAAAGCCTGCACAGCAGGCTCCCGTGGTTCCCACGCACAGATCCATCTCCCTGCGCTGGGCTGCCTGCCCCAGGGCTGGCAGGTGACACAGCTGCCAGCTCAGCTCGGACTAAGTAGCCACACGTGGTTCAGCCACCAACCTGAGGCCCAGCTCTCCGGGCCACCACCCAGCCACCTTACCCCGGCCGGAAACTCCTCTCCTGTCCCCCTCCGAAGAGCATGGGGTGCAGCGGGGTGGTGGTGCCAGGGCCACGCACGTACAGCGCGCCAATCCGCGGGCCATAGAACTGTGGGAAGAAACGGCCATGGTGACCCTGGGGACACTGCCAGGTGTCCCTTTTCTGTACTCCTGCCCAAATCCGAGTGCCCTCCAGCGCTGACCCCTGCCCCTCTCACAGGCGCAGGCTGCTGCAGAGCTGTCCCCCGCCCTTGGCCTCCTCCTGCTCCCCCTTCCAGACAGGTCCCGCAGGAGCCTTGTCACCCAGCTGAAGACTGTCTTCAGAGCACCATCCAGCAGGAAAAGTTTGGCTGCTGATGAGATATCAAACTGGGGGAGGCACCCAAAGTCTCCCTGGCACCCCAACAGATATGTCTTAGAGGCCGAACAGCGGCTGGACCACGTGAACAGGGCCATACCTTGTGTCCCACGATGGTGAGGTAGTCCACCCCCAGCTCCTGCACGTCCACGCGCCCCTTGCCAATCATCTGCGCCGCATCCGTGTGCACCAGGATCCTGGGCAGCCCCTCCGCCACTCTCCACTGATTGAGGGCATGGACGCGCTGGCTCAGCTCCGTTACAGGCTGGCGGGAGGGAAGAGGGCCTGCGTCCCAGGGACCGTTGGTTCCCCCTTACCAAGCACCTTTTTGTGAGGCTGTCCCCACCTTGTCCCACTTGTTCCCCCCACCCGGTCACGCAGTCTCACCATGATGACTCCAGTCTCATTATTGGCCAACATGATGGAAACCAGGCAGGTGGTTGGCCGGATGGCAGCGAGGACGTCGTCCACCTCAGCCCGCCCGCTTTGTGGGGACACAGCCACAAAGGTGGCTTCTGCAAGCCAAGAAACAAGCCCTGAGGTTTGCTGGGAAGCCAGACAACACCCAGGGCTGCCCGCGCCCCACTGAGCAGGCAGATAGAGCTGTGCAGGCAGCTGGCCCACAGGCAGAGAGCACAGCGGCTCTTGGGGCTGGCGTTGGATGCCAATGGCGTAACGCACCCAGCTTGAGGAAATGGGGGCACCACGTGGGGAGTCAGTGCTCTCGGGGGGGGGGGGGGGGGGAACATCATGGAGCAAGCGGGTCCCCGTCCTCCTCCCCAAAAATACCAGGGGAGAAAAGCCCCCCTCGCAAACCCCAGTCTGCGGCCAGACGTCCCCGACCTGTCCCCTGCGGTCCCTCTGCCGCTCACCTGCCAGGCTCTCCTTCACCAGCTGCTCCAGTGGCAGGCGGATGGAGTCGTGCTCCACGCTCGACGTCACGATGTGTGGCGTCCCCCGGCCGTTCCCCGGCCTGGCCTGGCTTTCGCGGAAGTGCCTGCAGGCGGTGTGGATCACCATGTTGTTTGCCTGAAGAGAGAAAGGCAGAGGGGAAAAGGAAGGCCCAGAGAAAGGGCGGCGCCCTTTGTCCTTGCCCTCCTCTGCGGCTGCTCCCACCTCCGTGCCCCCCGAGGTAAAGACGATGTCCTCTGGCCGGCCTCCCACCATCCTCGCCAGGCTCTCCCGGGCGCAGCCGATGAGCTCCTTCGCCTTCCTGCCTGCGGGATGAGACCCGGCAGCTCCTCCACGGGCTCCCGTGGCCACGGGGCTCGGCCCGCCCGCGGCGGGGAGCCACGACACGCCGCGGCAGCTCCCCTGGGTCCCTACCTGCAGGGTGGGAGCTGCTGGGGTTGCCCCAGGCCTGGAGCATGGCATCCCGCACGGCCTGGGCCGCCTCAGGGGCCAGGGGGGTGGTGGCGTTGTGGTCCAGGTAGACGCTCCTGCGGGGGCAGGCGGGGGGTGAGAGGGCGCAGGGGGGGGCGGGAGCAGGGGGGACGGGACGGGGCAGCCTGGGGCCTCACCCCTCCGCCGCGTCGCGCCGCGCCTCCGCCGGCTCTGTCCCGGTGCCCATCGCTGCCCTCACCGTCGCCCTCCTGCCGCCGCCAACAGCCTGGCACCACAGACCGGGCAGCAGCCCTGCCCGCCCCGCCGCCTCGGCGCCGCCAGTCAGCTCGCTCCTGCCCGCCCCGCCGCCGCTGTGCCCACCAATCAGCTCCCTCTCTCTCCCCATCACGGCACTCACCAATCAGCTCCCTCTCCCCTGCCCCACAATAACAGCACCCGCCGATCAGCTCCCTCCTTCCTCCCTTTCCTGCCGCCACGACGCCCGCCCGCCAGCCCGCCAATCCCCTCCCCGCCTGCTGGGCAGCGGCCACTCAGCTCCCGTCATCCTCGCCGCCCGCCCTGCGCCCGCCCATTGGCCGGGGACCGCCAGCCGGCGGGGCTCCCATTGTCCCCCGGCAGGCAGCGCCCGCGGCGCGACCAATCGGCTCCGCCCGGGGTCCGCGCGGGACCCCTCCTCCGCCCCGCCAGGGGGCGCCGGGGCCGCCAGCGGGCGGGGCGGGGCGAGGCGAGGAACGGGCGGGGGCACGGATGTCGGGTCCGCGCGGCACCGCCGCGCGCTCACTCTCACGTGCCGCTCCTTCCTCCCCCACCGCGGCCAATCCGGGGGCGGAAGGGGCAGGCGCGAGGCGGCGCGCGCTTCCGGCGCGCACCGTCGAGGCGCTGAGCGGCGGGGGCGGTCCTTCCGGGAGGGGGCGGGCGGGAGGCGCCGCGGCGCTGCCCCTCTCCAACATGGCGGCGGCAACCTCGGCCCGTTCCCCCCGCTCCTTCCTGCGCAAGCTCCGCAGACCCCCCTCCAAGATGGCGGTGAGCCCCGGGGAGGGGAGGGGCCGGGCCGGGCCGGGGGCAGGGCGCGCAAGTGACGCAGACAGCCGGGGAACAGACGGAATCCAGGAGGGATCAGGAGGGGGGGAGGGCGGCGAAAGGGGCCTCAGGAAAGAGAGCTGACTCAGCGGCGGGGGGCGGGGGACGAGACGGCCGGGAGGCCGCGGGTCCGGCCCCGCTCCCCAGGTGGCAGCCCCGCAGTGTCCCCCCCCGGCGCGCCCTCGCCCTGCGGGAGCCGCCGCCCGCAGGCGGGGGCTG
This sequence comes from Aquila chrysaetos chrysaetos, assembly GCF_900496995.4. NCBI lineage: Eukaryota > Metazoa > Chordata > Aves > Accipitriformes > Accipitridae > Aquila > Aquila chrysaetos. Next base: position 27,621,010 of record NC_044013.1, on the reverse strand, counting down.
GGGAGCTGGTGCCGGGGCGGCGGGAGGCCCGCGGGCCCGGCCGGGCCCTTCGGCGGGCCCTGCGTCCTCGGCGGGCCCGGGCCTCGCGGCTCCCCGGGCCCCCCTCGGCCGGGGCTGGCGGAGGGGCCGCGCCGCGGCCGAGGAGCCGCGGGCTGCGCTGCCGCTCGCCCCGGTCCCCCCCACCCCGGCCGCCGCCGCCGGCAGAAGTGCCAGTCACGCTGCGGGGCAGGGCGGGCCTCGGCAGGGCCGCGGCGGGCTGCCATGAGCCGTCCTCCGGCGAGGCCTGGGTGCTGCGGGCGGGGTCTCGGGCGGAGGGCAGCGGGAGGGCGAGCTGGTGTGGGCGGGGGGGGGGGGGGGGGGGGGGCGGTCAGCGAGCTCGGCCGCTTTGGGCGGCCCCGTCCCGGCGGAGGAGGAGCGGAGCGGTGGTGGGCTGCAGCCGGCGCTGAGGCATGCAGGTCCTGGCCTGCCGGCGTTTGCGGTCCGGCGCCCCGGGCGGTCTTGATTTACTGCAAATTACAATGCGAAGTCCGAAACGCAATTAAAAACTAATTAACGTAAACAAACACGCCGTGTTAGGCCTTAAGAACCACACCGAGGAGTGAGATAGGTTTGACGTGCAGATGTTTAAATGGGCTGGGCTAAGGCAGCAGCCATCCAACAGTAACGGAGCACACCGTAGAGTCCCAGATCTTATTGGTCTGAGCACGTTTTCTCAGCTGTTTATTTTTGCTGCAGGAAAAAAAAAAGGCTTCATTTGACATGCTCTTCCCCCCCCCCCCCTCGTCTTTCAGATCATGTCATAACTACAAGATAAACGAGCAGTGATGGAATCACTGGATACCGAGGTGAGAGCACGGAAGACTCTGGGGACTGTTGAATATGTAGAGTCTTCGGGTTTCACCCAGGGAGTACTGCCAACCAAGAAGGATGTGGTTCAGAATATGCTGTATTTATTGCAGCCCAAAAGAGCTGGCCAGGCCCAGCGGTCCAAGGAGGACGCGGCCCAGTTGCTCGCTGAGCACTTGCAAGAGCACTGGTTGGTTTGCAACTTGCACACCATCGCAACGCAAAATATAAAGAAACTTATCCTCAAAATGTACGAGGAGTTTACCAGATTGTATCAGACCAGAAAGCAGAGACAGAACCAGGCTTTTACCGAGCGAGCAGACAAATTCAACGAGAGTTCAGAGAAGCTCTTTGACGTATTTTGTACAGATGGGCAGATGAGAAATAAACTGGAGGAATACAGTGGAATAAAAATGACTAGCATCGAGTGGAAATTTCTCGAAGATCAGAGAAGCGAAAGAAAAATGTACTATGAAGATTTCACAGACAAGCAAGAACTGAAGACGATGGAAAGAAGGCAAAAGATACAGTGTCTGGAGCACTTCAGAAAACTTGCCAAGGAGGAGAAGGAAGGAAACAAAGCAAAGGAAATGAAATACAAAAGTGACGAGCAATCGGACGAAGGCACAAGCGTGGATGAATCCTACCTCGCAGAGGAGGAGAATGGCGGGGCTCCGGCCTTTTCACTGCGGGGCAGAAGGAAGCGCCGGTGCACCGCAACTCCTGCGAGCGCCACCATGCCCCTGGAATGCCAGCATATACGGATGAGCATCAGGAGAGTTAGGCCTGGGTTCTACGAGACTGTGGAGAAGGTCAAAAACTGCTAGCGCATGCCACAGTCGGCAGGCAGAGCTGCTGGAGTATGAGGTGGCAAAGCACATGTTAGGCAAGTTTGAAATCCCACCAGCAATTGGAAGTGATTGTTGTAGATCCCCAAGCCAGAGCTCAGTAACATCCTGGGACACCGACAATGGCAGCAAGGACTAAAAGACGAGAATGCGGAAGGATAAGTGGTCAGCGGCTAATGACGCAAAGGCTCCAACATAGCGGATGATCTAAGGTTACATAGCGTGTAAGCCTCTTCTTCCAAGGTCCTATCTACATCAGTGGGTTTTTGGAAGTCTCTCACCATTTCCGAGCCAGGGGTGGCCTAACAGTACAAAACAGGACTTGGATTTACTGCAGGGAAATAACTTGGACTTGTTGCTGATAGAAAATTCGTGTGCTGCAGAGCCCTAGCTCCTGCTGGTTTCGGTGGGAGCAAAAGGTGCTCGGCGCCTTTCAGCAGAATTTGGCATTTCTGCGAGGAAGGAAGCTGGTTTTCAGCTTGTACTACCCAGTCCCGGAGAGGCACCCTGTGGTTTTGTGAAGGGATTGCTTTCTCGCTCGAGGAGGGGGAGAGAGAGGTTGGGAGACATTTGAGTGCTTTGGCTGTAAAAAGCATTGGTGATTCTGAATGTTTCATTCTAGATTCTACTTCAATGACGTTTCCTTGATCAGGATAAACCCTCCCATAAGCGGATGAGTTTTAATGTGAAGTCCCTAATCTAGGATCTGAGGTGTGAATCCTAAATGAAGTGGTAATGTTTTATCTTCCCCGGGGGGTAAGATAGGGGGAAGGATACAAATTGCATCATTTAGTTTTAAGATGGGAAGAATTTCATAAACTGTTATCCTGCCTTCTTAGGATAAAGGGAAGAAAAAGCTTTCCCAGGTGTGGGTAGCTGTGGTATTTATGGCAAAAGGCACCTGAATCTGGGCTCGCTTTTCTACGCCCCCCGAGGTCCGTGCAGACCTGCAGGGTGGAAGTGGTCGTTTTCCACCCGGAGTTTGTTTGAAGAAAGTGTATCCCTCTTGCCCACGTACATCCTGAGCAGCGATGTGTCCGTCACTTTGGATACTCACAGTATGAGGGTATCTGCCATTTTGAGTTAGAGTTGCTTTACTGGTTTTTAAAGATGAGAGACTTGAACTTCCAGTGAAACCCAGTGCTGGAGATCTCTCTGGTGAGATTCCCAAACCTTGCCAGACTACACTGAAAAGTAAAAGCCCCCAAGTCTCTATTTGTCCACAGAAGTTCTCTGGTAGAAAGAGCACAAACTTGTCTGGTTTTCAAATTTACCTTTCAGTGTGAATGCTGGTTTCCTCACTCCAGTATCTCGGCTTTTCCCCCTTTCTTTCCTCTCCGTCCTGCACATCATTTTACTGACATTAACTCGTGCTGTTTCATTCTTTGGCTTTTGCTCCCTTTAACAATAAATGCATGTACAAATAATTTTGACAGTTCCTTTACTTTTGATGAATCAGTTCCTGGACTGCTTTGAAGTCCTATGCCAAAGGAGGAATGAAACGCAAATCAGCAGCTGGTCCGGTCGGGACGCAGCAGAGCTAGCAAGCGCAAGAGGTGGCGGCAGCCCCGGCCTTGCTGCTCTGGCAGGCTCTGGCGTACCTCCGATCCCTCCCTCTGCCTACAGACAGATCCATCCGGCTCCGAGCAATGCATCGGCTTCCCAGCAACCTTGCTCGTTAGTAATTGCCGGGATCCTTAATCTGTGTCTCCGAGAAGTTCTTCATGGTAAGTTGCTCCAAAATATTTAGTGAACTCAGTGTATTCCGCAGCACTCGTAGTGTCGTTATGGGTTCAGTAGCACGCACCCACGTTCTGCAATGCCCTTCAGCCGCTGCTGCTTGAGAGTTCGCAGCCCTCTCTCTCCTCCTCTCTCTGACGTGCTTCACTCAATTCCCCATGCAAATTATGTCACGTTTAAACTATTTGCCTTCCAGCCCTGAGGTGCTGGACTTGAGCCTCTCACTGGGCTTTTACACCAGCAGCTCTGTTTCAGCAGGGAATATAGCCAAGCTCGGACCTCGCCGAAGTAGAATTTTTTTAATAACTGCTGTAAAATCCCCCTTTGTATTACAAATATAGCTGACATTATAAACGCTCGTGTGTAAAGCAAATCCACCAGGGTTGACTCGAATATGGAACACAGCTGTATAGTGCTTTATGATTTTCAGGGATTTTAAGGTTGTCAAATCTGACTTCCTGTATGCCACAGGGAATTGCATTTCATTCAGAAGCCCCACACTTGGCCTACTAGTTTCAGTTTAACTGATGTGTCTTACAGAAAGTCGAGCTGAAGACGTCAGAAGTCTGCTGTCTTCCTCACTTACATACTTGGTGATTTGTCACACCTTCGCTGTTTTAAAAAAGGAAAAAAAAAAAAGCAGCAAAAAAAGTCCGACCATCTTCTAGGCTGTGATTCTTTTCAAGACATCTTGTACAGGCTGAGCAGTGTTTATCGCATTTAAATCATACTTGTTTTTTTAACTGGGTTTGACTGTGGATAGAGCCAAGACCTGGCTCTGTTTCTGCTGCAACAGGGGGAAAATTTCTAAATGATGTATTCTGATTACTCTTCTTTGGGACCATGGTGCCTTGTTAATCAGGACAGTAAATCTTGTCCCAGGATTCTGTACTTTTGTACGTTAACAGTTGTCGACTTTCCTTTTTTGGTGTGTCCCAAATAAATTAATATAACATACCTCTGGTCTTTTGTTTCTTCTTTCTAAAGGGGGAGGAAAGAGGAAAGTGAAGCATGCAGCTGGACTCGCTCTCAGCTGGACCGTGTGGGGCAGTGGTAGGGAAGCTGCTAGAAATGGGGGTCTAGGATGGGGGGCTTTTTTTTTTTTTTTTTTTTTAACCCAAATATGCTGGAGCCTGGAGCAGCTGAAGGTAAGGGGAGAGGGATGAAACCTCTGCGCATGGAGGCAGCATTTCACTGGAGCTCGGTGTGCTTCAGGCATTCCCGCAGGTGGGTTCCCCCCTTCTGCTTGTTGTCTCCTGACTGTGATTCTGGGATGTGTTGTATGAGGTGAGGGCGGGGCAGGTGGTGTCCAAGAGACACAGCAGGGTGATGGTTCATACCGCGGCACCTCAGCGTGAAAGGGAAATGGGAAAGGAAGAAATGCTGGAAAGGGCACGTTTGCTTCAACAGCTTTTCACAGGAGGAAGGAATCGAGGTGCATCCCAGGGGCTACAAACGCTTCTGATGGACGCCAAGTTGCTGATTTAACTGGGCATTTGTGGAGAAACATCTTCAGCCTTTGCAGTCAGATTTAAGCACAAATGGGACTCTCTTACCTTGAACCTTTGCGCTCTGATTTCTGCAAGGCGAGAAACAGAAGAGAGAGGGCATCCCGAAATCCTCCTCTGCGCCCCAGCCTTGGCCCTCACAGCCAGGCACGGCTTGTGCCGGCCCCAGAGAAAGTTTTACACCTCTCTGCAAGTGAAAGCTGACTTCTCAAGGCTGCCAAGGTCTGCTCTAAGTGAGGTACAGAAATACCCGTCTGATCTCCTGGGACATACATGCCTCATCACATGGCAGCTGCTGCTCTGCCCCCTGTGTAGTGTCTCAGAAAGGGGAAGGAACACGAAAAAGACAACCCAAAATGCAAATTACTGCCCTACTGAGTGGGCTGGATGTAGAGAACAACCTGTCAGTGATTCAGAGCGCAGAAATGGTTGCAAAGTCAGAATTTAAAACACATCCGAGCCCAGCGCTGGGGCCTCGCAGCTGCGCTGGGCAGCACCTGCCTGCAAAGGAGCTCCCATAACCATGGGTGGGTGGGCACAGGTGCAGCAAGTGCCGGAGCCTTGTCCTAGATGTGCCAGACAGCTCCACGCAGGGCAATGGTGACAAATTGTGGTGCTGCAGGTCCAACACTGGGGAAAATGGTTTTCCCAGGAAAGGTGGAGCAGACCTGTGAGGCTGTGTCATGAGTGTGCTTGTGCTCAGCACCTGTGGCTGGGCTGTGGGGGAGCTCCAGGAGGGGAGGTGAAGCTCCCATTTCGCCTGACACCCATGTGTTTTTCCCTGGGGGCGTGTGCATCAGGCAAGTGGTGGCAAAGCTGTCCCTGCCACGGCAGAGCTGGGCACTGAAATCCTGGTGTGGGGCACAGGAACGCAGCACAGCGCCTGCCTGACCCCCATCCCACGGCTGCCGGTGCCTCCATGGGAAACGTCACCCCAGATGCTGAAAGGAGCTTCACGCCAAGTGTTTCCATGGGTAAACACACTAATTTATTAACCAGACATGTACGAGGGTATTTCCTGCTCTTGCCGAGGGTGTTGTCTTGTTATTCTTCCCAAGTTTCTGGACAGCAGCTGCTTCCTCCTGGCACGCCTTTGGAGCTAGCAGGTACTGATCCAGCCTTTTAGGACTTACTAATGACTGTTCCTACCTGTATCACCTTGCTCCGTACAACAGAGCGTCTCCCCTTGCACCCTTTCCGGTCGCCCTCAGGTTGCGTTGTGCCGTACAGTGAGCAGCAGGTGCTACCCCACGGTGTGGGGACAGCTGTGCACGGCCACGGCACCCCCAGCTGAGCCTGCCAGGCAGCAGGGACACATCTCCAGTGGGAGAGAGGCTGGAAATTAATCCTGGTGAAATTGCAAATGTTTGGGAATTGGGATAGGAGCATTGGAAATTTCCCCTTCCCGGCCACCTCATACGGAGCAGCCAGACCTCCAGACTTTTCTATGCCAGATGCTTCCAAGGAGCCAGTTTCCCCCAGCTCCAAGTTTTTTACAGCTGCGGCTGTCCAGCAAAATCACTTAATTGCCCAATTTCCCAGAGCAGGTGATGACAGAGCTGTGGGCAGCGCCTGCCTGGGTAATGCCCGGGTAATCCCCAGGCTCACTCGTGGCACTGCCATCCCTCCGGCAGGCCAGAGGGCAGCGGTGCGATGCTTCAAGGGGGCTGTTTGCTTGTTCAGCATCTCTAATTGTACGCGAACACGCGTCGGTAGAGTTTCTTTGGCGTCAGTGCTTTCCTGCCAGCCCATAGCAGGTGCTCTGCCAGTAGCCAGGGCAATATTCCTATTTTCCCTCACTGTCAGGGCATTACTTCCCACGTGCTCCCGCAGCCAAGTTTCTGGATGAGAGAAGCAGGTGCTGTGGAAAGTCCAGAAATTTTGGGGCGATGGCCTGGCTGACCGCGGGCATGAGAGAGGCAGGGGCCCTCTGCACCAGCACCCAGGCTGACCACCCCATCCCCGGCCACCCCGCGGGTGGTCACTGCCAGGTCGGGTGTCCTTCACCAGCAGCGGCAGCTAATGTCACGCCAACCGTTGATGTCCTGAGGTCGGGAGCAGCCTGACCCCAAACGCCAGGGCCAGGGGTGCGGTGGTGCCGCAGAGGCAAGCCCAGCCATGCCGTGGGGACGGCCGGCGGCAGGAGGGGTGATCTCAGGTTACGTGGCCTACAGAAATGAGTGGGGCTGCGGGAGCCCGATGAGGTTTCCGCTGATGGCGGCCAAGGCGTATTAAAGGGGAGCGTTGGGGCGGGCGGCTTGGCCCTGGCAGCGTCCCTGCAGCATGGCGGGGCCAGGGGGTGAAGGGGACCTGCGGCACCTGCTGAAGCTGCACCGCACCGAGATCGCCATGGCGGTGGATGACGTCTTCCCGCTGCTGCACGGCCTGGCCGACCACGACATCGTCCCTGAGCACATCTTCAAGGTGAGGCTGTGGGGTGGGAGAGGGTACCCACACAGCAGAGACTGGGGCTGCCTGGCGGCACCAGGACATGTGCCGATGGGCCACGGTGGCACCGGCAGGAGACGCTGAGCCGGACGGAGAGGGAGGGGTCCCACCGTGCTTTCCACGCGCTGCTCACCTGGCTGCTGGGCCGTGACGCTGCCGCCGTCCGCGACTTCTGGGCCGTCCTCTTCAAGGACTACAACCTGGAGCGGTACACCAGGCTCCGGCCCCTCCGTGGCGCCTTCCCCAGAGGTAGGAGGAGAACGGATCGGGGGACCACCATCCCCGGGGGGTGCGGCAGGCAGGGGTGACTCCTGGACCTGGCTGTGCCTGTCCCCTTTGCAGAGGTGGAACTGGGGCGGCAGCGCCGCAGCAGGCGCCTGTCCCCCAGCCCCACGGCACCGGCTCCACACAGACCCCAAGGCAAGAGGAAAGCCCCCGAGGAGCGGGACGGGGCCCGGGCGGTGCAGCCCTCCCCGCGGCACACCACCAGCCCCGGTATGCAGACCCCAAGTGGGATGGAGATGGGGTGGGGTGCTGGGGATTGCTGCGCCCCCTGATACCCACCCTCACAACCCTGCAGGGCCCCTGGCAAAGGCGAGAACCCCGAAGAAGCTGGAGAGCGCGGATGCTCCCCACACCCCTCGTGCTGGTGGTGAGTTCTGAACCCCCCCGGGGCAGTGTTTACCTGTGCGCCCTGTTTGCCTGCAGTCGAGGGCGGGGGGGGGGCTGCCCGTCCCGATGAGCATCCCCCCCTGCCTGCAGCCCTGCAGGCAGTGGCCGCCTCAGTGCGGAGAGCGGTGGCCGTGGCCGGTAGTGAGGTGCCCGTCACCCGCGGGGCCGTCGAGGGCATCCTCATCAAACACGTGCTGGAGCCGGGTAGGTGCAGCCGAACCCGGCTGACCTCCTGCCCAGTTTAGCCCCCAAATTCAGAAGCCGACCCCAGGAAGGGGGGTGGTGGGGAGGGAGCCCTGCCAGAGCTGCTCGTGGCCTCTCTTGCAGGCAGCTCCAAGATGGGCAGCAAAGCTGGGGACGAGCCATACACCCTAGCCGCCTGTGAGGAGCCAGGGGCCAGGAGCAGAAGTCGCAGCCTGAAGCCCCCCACCCGGCTCAAGGCATCCCAAAGTGTACAGACACCTCCCCAACCCCCACTTTCACCCCTGCTTTTGCAGCTGCCCGAGGCAGTGGCAAGGGGATTATCCCTGCCTGGCAGCACAGCCATGGTCTGGGGGTGCCCCCCGTACCCGGCTGTCCAGGCAGCTTCCCCCCAACCCCTCTCTTGTCTCACCAGCAGAGTGGGGAGCCCCAACTGCTACCCCAGGGCCAGCTGTCAGCGCCCACCGTGCCCAGCCAGGACCCCGTGCCCCACCAGGTGAGCCCCGGGCATGGCACCTGGTGAACCGCTGAGAGGCAGCGGGTGCGCCGGGGGCCATCGGGGCGTCCCTGGCACATCCCTCTGGCCTGGCCAAGAACAGGCAACCCACAGTCACCAGGCTACAACTGCCCAAAACCAGGCAATTCCTGCCCTGAAAGGGGTTGGTTTGAGTGGTGCGGGGTGAATGACGTGGGGGGAGAGGGTGACGGAGTTGACAGACTATGGGGTCCCCTGCCAGCATGAGCCCTGCCACAGCCAGTGTTGCAGCCTGCAGGAGGGGTGGTGGCAGTGACCCCCCGCCTGCTCCCCCGGGGCAGGAAAACGAGGACGAGTGTGCAGTGTGCGGTGACGGTGGTGAGCTCATCTGCTGCGATGGCTGCCCCAGGGCCTTCCACCTTGCCTGCCTGGTGCCCCCGCTGCCGCGTGTCCCCAGGTGAGCCCCGGGGTACCACAGGGACCCCGCTGCCCCCCCGGCTGTCCCTTACCCCCCCACACTCCGGCTGTGCAGCGGGACGTGGCGGTGCGGCTCCTGTGTGGCGAGCATGGCCGAGCCAGGCCAGCTGCGGGAAGTGGATGCGGAGCAACTCCCCGAGATCCCGGGGGAGGAGGCGTGCAGCACCCGGCAGGGTGGAGGCGATGGGAGCATCTGCAGCCGCTGCTTCACCCAGATCCCTGCACCCCGACACTGCCCCACGCCCAGTGGGGACTCCGGGTGAGCCCCCACATCCCGACCTTAAATTCTCCTGCCGAGGGGGACCGCCCTGATGCTCCGTGTCACTCCTGTTGGTTGTAGGGTGCTGCTGCTCTGCACGTCCTGCATTGGCAGCCGGGACACAGACAGCCTGGAGAGAACTGCGGCGACCGGAGACCACCCGATACAGGCAGCAAAGGTCAGTACAACCAGTGCCTGGCCCTGGAGAAGGGAAAGGGGCCGGGTGAGGTGGCAGAGGTGGGTACAAAGGGCTGACGAGGCCTAGGAGCAATGGCTCCGGCTGAGTGAGGGACAGGCTGACTGTAGCTAGAGGTGAGGTAGAGAAGCTCTGGCCCGAGGGGCTGGGAGCTGAGAGGTGCAGGCAGAAGGCAGACAGGAAAGCGGGCAGGACGTCTCCTCCCACAGGCAGAGGATGTCTCCCATGGCAGCGAGCCGGTGCTGAGCAGGGACGAGCTCGACGCGCTCCTGGGTGAGGTACGGCACTGGTGGGGACAAGCACACACCAACAGACAGAGTCCATCCACAGGGGACCACATCTCTGCTGTGACCCACAAGGTCACGTCGGGCTGTCAGCGAGGTGGGGAGCACCAGGACAGCCCAGGGGGGGCAGGGAGCAGGATAAAAAGGGACACTGATCCCCACTGGGGCTGTCCTGCAGGGTACATGGGACGGGATCCTGCAGTGGGCGTTCCAGAGCATGTCGCGGCCCCTCACAGACACCCATGGGCTCTTCAACTAGTGGAAGCTACCCTGACGGCAGCACCCACAGCACAGGCGATGGAGGAACAGACTGCACGGTGCTTGTGCCGTGGGAAGTACACAGCCATCACAGTGCCCCAAAGAAAATGCGATATCATCACACACAGGAAAACCCGAGCAGGTAGTCAAACCAGAGAGACTGCTGCAGAAAGTGCATTACTGCAAATAACTTAAAAAAAACATATATGCAGGATAAATGAGCAAAAATAGTACAAAAGAAAACACAAATGGAAAATTACTTAAAGGACAAATAAAACATTTAAGCACAGGAAAAAAACAAACATAAAGCACCAGAGACACTGCCAGCACAAATGGAACAGGATAACACACCTCACTAAGGGCAGGACCCAATATTGCAGGAGGTCTCCCACACAAGTACGAAATAGGCCCGACCCTGCTTAGCTTCCGAGATCAGACGAGATCGGGCGTTCTCAGGGTGGTATGGCCGTAGGCAGCCCTGTCCCCGCCAAGAGCCCTCTCGGGGGACCAGAACCACGCTCCCACCCCACGCTACAGCCCCACCGACCCACGCACAGCGGCGGCACGCATCTACGACACACACCTGCCCCAACACGACGACCCCCCACACCACCCGCTCACGTCCCCACGCACCCCTGCCCCCGCAGAGAGGCCCCTCGGCTCACCGGCACCACGCTCCACCCCACGCAGGGGGGCAGCAGGCACCACCCACCCACACCTGCCCCACCACGACGACCCCCAGCACCACCCGCTCACGTCCCCACGCACCCCTGCCCCCCCAAAGAGGCCCCTCGGCTCACCGGCACCACGCTCCACCCCACGCTACGGCCCCACGCAGGGGGGCAGCAGGCAACGCCCACCCACACCTGCCCCACCACGACGACCCCCAGCATCACCTCTACACATCCCCACGCACACCTGCCCGCCCGCCCCACCGCAACTCCTCTCGCCTAAGCACAGCCACGCTCCCACCCCACACCGCAGCCCCACCCACCCACAGAGCAGAGCGCCAGACAATCGCAAAGCACACCTGCCCCACCACCACGACCCCCCGCCCTCCCCCGCACACACCTGCCCCTCCGCAACACCCCACCCGCACCACCGCAGCGAGAAAACGGGGGCCGGCCCGCGGCCCCCGCCAAGGGCAAAAGCCTACAGCACCCGGTATTCCCAGGCGGTCTCCCATCCAAGTACTAACCGGGCCCGACCCTGCTTAGCTTCCGAGATCAGACGAGATCGGGTGTTCTCAGGGTGGTATGGCCGTAGGCAGCCCTGTCCCCGCCAAGAGCCCTCTCGGGGGACCAGAACCACGCTCCCACCCCACGCTACAGCCCCAACGACCCACGCACAGCGGCGGCACGCATCTACGACACACACCTGCCCCAACACGACGACCCCCCACACCACCCGCTCACGTCCCCACGCACCCCTGCCCCGCAGAGAGGCCCCCTCGGCTCACCGGCACCACGCTCCACCCCACGCAGGGGGGCAGCAGGCACCACCCACCCACACCTGCCCCACCACGACGACCCCCAGCACCACCCGCTCACATCCCCACGCACCCCTGCCCCCCAAAGAGGCCCCTCGGCTCACCGGCACCACGCTCCACCCCACGCTACGGCCCCACGCAGGGGGGCAGCAGGCAACGCCCACCCACACCTGCCCCACCACGACGAGCCCCAGCATCACCTCTACACATCCCCACGCACACCTGCCCGCCCGCCCCACCGCAACTCCTCTCGCCTAAGCACAGCCACGCTCCCACCCCACACCGCAGCCCCACCCACCCACAGAGCAGAGCGCCAGACAATCGCAAAGCACACCTGCCCCACCACCACGACCCCCGCCCTCCCCCCGCACACACCTGCCCCTCCGCAACACCCCACCCGCACCACCGCAGCGAGAAAACGGGGGCCGGCCCGCGGCCCCCGCCAAGGGCAAAAGCCTACAGCACCCGGTATTCCCAGGCGGTTCTCCCATCCAAGTACTAACCGGGCCCGACCCTGCTTAGCTTTCCGAGAATCAGACGAGATCGGGCGTTCTCAGGGTGGTATGGCCGTAGGCAGCCCTGTCCCCGCCAAGAGCCCTCTCGGGGGACCAGAACCACGCTCCCACCCCACGCTACAGCCCCAACGACCCACGCACAGCGGCGGCACGCATCTACGACACACACCTGCCCCAACACGACGGACCCCCACACCACCCGCTCCACGTCCCCACGCACCCCTGCCCCGCAGAGAGGCCCCTCGGCTCACCGGGCACCACGCTCCACCCCACGCAGGGGGGCAGCAGGCACCACCCACCCACACCTGCCCCACCACGACGACCCCCCAGCACCACCCGCTCACGTCCCCACGCACCCCTGCCCCGCAGAGAGGCCCCTCGGCTCACCGGCACCCCGCTCCACCCCACGCAGGGGGGCAGCAGGCACCACCCACCCCACCCTGCCCCCACCACGACGACCCCCAGCACCCACCCGCTCACGTCCCCACGCACCCCTGCCCCCCAAAGAGGCCCCTCGGCTCACCGGCACCACGCTCCCACCCCACGCTACGGCCCCACGCAGGGGGGCAGCAGGCAACGCCCACCCACACCTGCCCCACCACGACGAGCCCCAGCATCACCTCTACACATCCCCACGCACACCTGCCCGCCCCCGCCCCACCGCAACTCCTCTCGCCTAAGCACAGCCACGCTCCCACCCCACACCGCAGCCCCACCCACCCACAGAGCAGAGCGCCAGACAATCGCAAAGCACACCTGCCCCACCACCACGACCCCCGCCCTCCCCCCGCACACACCTGCCCCTCCGCAACACCCCACCCGCACCACCGCAGCGAGAAAACGGGGGCCCGCCCCGCGGCCCCCGCCAAGGGCAAAAGCCTACAGCACCCGGTATTCCCAGGCGGTCTCCCATCCAAGTACTAACCGGGCCCGACCCTGCTTAGCTTCCGAGATCAGACGAGATCGGGCGTTCTCAGGGTGGTATGGCCGTAGGCAGCCCTGTCCCCGCCAAGAGCCCTCTCGGGGGACCAGAACCACGCTCCCACCCCACGCTACAGCCCCAACGACCCACGCACAGCGGCGGCACGCATCTACGACACACACCTGCCCCAACACGATGACCCCCACACCACCCGCTCACGTCCCCACGCCACCCCTGCCCCGCAGAGAGGCCCCTCGGCTCACCGGCACCACACGCTCCACCCCACGCAGGGGGGCAGCAGGCACCACCCACCCACACCTGCCCCACCACGACGACCCCCAGCACCACCCGCTCACGTCCCCACGCACCCCTGCCCCGCAGAGAGGCCCCTCGGCTCACCGGCACCACGCTCCACCCCACGCAGGGGGCAGCAGGCACCACCCACCCACACCTGCCCCCACCACGACGACCCCCAGCACCACCCGCTCACATCCCCACGCACCCCTGCCCCCCCAAAGAGGCCCCTCGGCTCACCGGCACCACGCTCCACCCCACGCTACGGCCCCACGCAGGGGGGCAGCAGGCAACGCCCACCCACACCTGCCCCACCACGACGACCCCCCAGCATCACCTCTACACATCCCCACGCACACCTGCCCGCCCGCCCCACCGCAACTCTCCTCTCGCCTAAGCACAGCCACGCTCCCACCCCACACCGCAGCCCCACCCACCCACAGAGCAGAGCGCCAGACAATCGCAAAGCACACCTGCCCCACCACCACGACCCCCGCCCCCCCCCCCGCACACACCTGCCCCCCCGCAACACCCCACCCGCAACCACCGCAGCGAGAAAACGGGGGCCGGCCCGCGGCCCCCTGCCAAGGGCAAAAGCCTACAGCACCCGGTATTCCCAGGCGGGTCTCCCATCCAAGTACTAACCGGGCCCGACCCTGCTTAGCTTCCGAGATCAGACGAGATCGGGCGTTCTCAGGGTGGTATGGCCAGTAGGCAGCCCTGTCCCCGCCAAGAGCCCTCTCGGGGGACCAGAACCACGCTCCCACCCCACGCTACAGCCCCAACGACCCACGCACAGCGGCGGCACGCATCTACGACACACACCTGCCCCAATACGATGACCCCCACACCACCCGCTCACGTCCCCACGCACCCCTGCCCCGCAGAGAGGCCCCTCGGCTCACCGGCACCACGCTCCACCCCCAGGGGGCAGCAGGCACCACCCCCCCACACCCGCCCCACCACGACGACCCCCAGCACCACCCGCTCACGTCCCCACGCACACCCTGCCCCGCAGAGAGGCCCCTGGCTCACCGGCACCACGCTCCACCCCACGCAGGGGGCAGCAGGCACCACCCACCCACACCTGCCCCCACCACGACGACCCCAGCACCACCCGCTCACGTCCCCACGCACCCCTGCCCCCAGAGAGGCCCCTCGGCTCACCGGCACCACGCTCCACCCCACGCAGGGGGGCAGCAGGCACCAGCCCACCCACACCCCTGCCACCACGACGACCCCCAGCACCACCCGCTCACGTCCCCACGCACCCCTGCCCCCAAGAGGCCCCTCGCTCCGCACCAGCCTCCACCCCACGCTACGGCCCACCAGGGCAGCAGCAACGCCCACCACACCTGCCCACCACACGACCCCAGATCCTAACATCCCACGCACACCTGCCCGCCGCCCCACCGCAAACTCCTCTCGCCTAAGCACAGCCACGCTCCCACCCCACACCGCAGCCCCACCCACCCACAGGAGCAGAGCGCCAGACAATCGCAAAGCACACCTGCCCCCACCACCACGACCCCCGCCCCCCCCCCCACCCACCTGCCCCTCCGCCACAACCCCACCCGCACCACCGCAGCGAGAAAACGGGGGCCGGCCCGCGGCCCCCGCCAAGGGCAAAAGCCTACAGCACCCGGTATTCCCAGGCGGTCTCCCATCCAAGTACTAACCGGGCCCGACCCTGCTTAGCTTCCGAGATCAGACGAGATCGGGCGTTCTCAGGGTGGTATGGCCGTAGGCAGCCCTGTCCCCGCCAAGAGCCCTCTCGGGGGACCAGAACCACGCTCCCACCCCACGCTACAGCCCCAACGACCCACGCACAGCGGCGGCACGCATCTACGACACACACCTGCCCCAACACGACGACCCCCACACCACCCGCTCACGTCCCCACGCACCCCTGCCCCGCAGAGAGGCCCCTCGGCTCACCGGCACCACGCTCCCACCCCACGCAGGGGGGGCAGCAGGCACCACCCACCCACACCTGCCCCACCACGACGACCCCCAGCCACCACCCCTCACGTCCCCCCGCACCCCCGCCCCCGCAGAGAGGCCCCTCGGACTCAACCGGCACCACGCTCCACCCCACGCAGGGGGGCAGCAGGCACCACCCACCCACACCTGCCCCACCACGACGACCCCCAGCACCACCCGCTCACGTCCCCACGCACCCCTGCACCCCCAAGAGGCCCATCGGGCTCACCGGCACCGACCGCTCCACCCCACGCTACGGCCCCACGCAGGTGGGGCAGCAGGCAACGCCCACCCACACCTGCCCCACCACGACGAGCCCCAGCATCACCTCTACACATCCCCACGCACACCTGCCCGCCCCGCCCCCACCGCAACTCCTCTCGCCTAAGCACAGCCACGCTCCCACCACCACCCGCAGCCCCACCCACCCACAGAGCAGAGCGCCAGACAATCGCAAAGCACACCTGCCCCACCACCACGAACCCCCGCCCCTCCCCTCCCGCACACACCTGCCCCTCCGCAAACACCCACACCCGCCACCACCGCAGCGAGAAAACGGGGGCCGGCCCGCGGGCCCCCGCCAAGGGCAAAAGCCCTACAGCACCCGGTATTCCCAGGCCGGGTCTCCCATCCAAGTACTACCCGGGCCCGACCCTGCTTAGCTTCCGAGATCAGACGAGATCGGGCGTTCTCAGGGTGGTATGGCCGTAGGCAGCCCTGTCCCCGCCAAGAGCCCTCTCGGGGGACCAGAACCACGCTCCCACCCCACGCTACAGCCCCACCGACCCACGCACAGCGGCGGCACGCATCTACGGACACACACCTGCCCCAACACACGATGACCCCCACACCACCCGCTCACGTCCCCACGCACCCCTGCCCCGCACAGAGAGGCCCCTCGGCTCACCGGCCACCAACGCTCCACCCCCACGCAGGGGGGCAGCAGGCACCACCCACCCACACCTGCCCCACCACGACGACCCCCAGCACCACCCCGCTCACGTCCCCACGCACCCTGCCCGCAGAGAGGCCCTCGGCTCACCGGCACCACGCTCCACCCCACCCGTGGGGGCAGCAGGCCACCACCACCCACACCTGCCCCACCACGACGACCCCCAGCACCACCCGCTCACCGTCCCACCACCCCTGCCCCCGCAGAGAGGCCCCTGGCTCACCGGCACCACGCTCCACCACACGCAGGGGGGCAGCAGGCACCACCCACCCACACCTGCCCCACCACGACGACCCCAGCCCACACCACCCCCCTGCTCACGCCCCACGCCACCTGCCCCAAGAGGCCCCTCGCTCACCGCACCACGTCCACCCCAGCTACGCCCCACCAGGGGGCAGCAGGCAACGCCCACCCACACCTGCCCCACCACGACGACCCCAGCTCCTCTACACATCCCCACGCACACCTGCCCGCCCGCCCCACGCAACTCCTCTCGCCAAGCACAGCCACGCTCCCACCCCACACCGCAGCCCCACCCACCCACCCAGAGCAGAGCGCCAGACAATCGCAAAGCACACCTGCCCCACCACCACGACCCCCGCCCTCCCCCGCACCACACCTGCCCCTCCGCAACACCCCACCCGCACCACCGCAGCGAGGAAAACGGGGGCCGGCCCGCGGCCCCCGCCAAGGGCAAAAGCCTACAGCACCCGGTATTCCCAGGCGGTCTCCCATCCAAGTACTAACCGGGCCCGACCCCTGCTTAGCTTCCGAGATCAGACGAGATCAGGGCGTTCTCAGGGTGGTATGGCCGTAGGCAGCCCTGTCCCCCGCCAAGAGCCCTCTCGGGGGACCAGAACCACGCTCCCACCCCACGCCTACAGCCCCAACGACCCACGCACAGCGGCGGCACGCATCTACGACACACACCTGCCCCAACACGATGACCCCCACACCACCCGCTCACGTCCCCACGCACCCCTGCCCCGCAGAGAGGCCCCTCGGCTCACCCGGCACCACGCTCCACCCCCACGCAGGGGGGCAGCAGGCACCACCCACCCACACCTGCCCCACCACGACGACCCCCAGCACCACCCGCTCACGTCCCCAGCACCCCTGCCCGCCGAGAGGCCCCTCGGCTCACCGGCACCACGCTCCACCCCACGCAGGGGGGCAGCAGCACACCCACCCACACCTGCCCACACGACGACCCCAGCAACCACCCGCCCCTAGTCCCACGCCACCCTGCCAAGAGGCCCCTCGGCTCACCGGCACCACGCTCCACCCCCACGCTACGGCCCCACGCAGGGGGCAGCAGGCAACGCCCACCCACACCTGCCCCACCACGACGACCCCCAGCATCACCTCTACACATCCCCGCACACCTGCCCCCCCGCCCGCCCCACCGCAACTCCTCTCGCCTAGCACAGCCACGCTCCCACCCCACACCGCAGCCCCACCCACCCACAGAGCAGAGCGCCAGACAATCGCAAAGCACACCTGCCCCACCACCACGACCCCGCCCTCCCCCGCACACACCTGCCCTCCGCAACACCCCACACCGCACCACCGCAGCGAGAAAACGGGGGCCGGCCCGCGGCCCCCGCCAAGGGCAAAAGCCTACAGCACCCGGTATTCCCAGGCGGTCTCCCATCCAAGTACTAACCGGGCCCCGACCCTGCTTAGCTTCCGAGATCAGACGAGATCGGGCGTTCTCAGGGTGGTATGGCCGTAGGCAGCCCTGTCCCCGCCAAGAGCCCTCTCGGGGGACCAGAACCACGCTCCCACCCCACGCTACAGCCCCAACGACCCACGCACAGCGGCGGCACGCATCTACGACACACACCTGCCCCAACACGACGACCCCCACACCACCCCCGCTCACGTCCCCACGCACCCCTGCCCCGCAGAGAGGCCCCTCGGCTCACCGGCACCACGCTCCACCCCACGCAGGGGGGCAGCAGGCACCACCCACCCACACCTGCCCCACCACGACGACCCCCAGGCACCACCCGCTCACGTCCCCACGCACCCTGCCCCGCAGAGAGGCCCCTCGGCTCACCGGCACCACGCTCCACCCCACGCAGGGGGGCAGCAGGCACCACCCACCCACACCTGCCCCACCACGACGACCCCCAGCACCACCCGCTCACGTCCCCACGCACCCCTGCCCCCCAAGAGGCCCCTCGGCTCACCGGCACCACGCTCCACCCCACGCTACGGCCCCACGCAGGGGGGCAGCAGGCAACGCCCACCCACACCTGCCCCACCAGCGACCCCCCAGCATCACCTCTACACATCCCCACGCACACCTGCCGCCCGCCCCACCGCAACTCCTCTCGCCTAGCACAGCCACGCTCCCACCCCACACCGCTCAGCCCCACCCACCCACAGAGCAGAGCGCCAGACATCGCAAAGCACACCTGCCCACACCACAGACCCCCGCCCTCCCGAACACACCTGCCCCTCCCGCAAACCCCACCCGCACCACCGCAGCGAGAAAACGGGGGCCGGCCGCGGCCCCCGCCAAGGGAAAAGCCTACAGCACCCGGTATTCCCAGGCGGTCTCCCATCCAAGTACTAACCGGGCCCGACCCTGCTTAGCTTCCAAGATCAGACGAGATCGGGCGTTCTCAGGGTGGTATGGCCGTAGGCAGCCCTGTCCCCCGCCAGAGCCCTCTCGGGGACCAGAACCACGCTCCCACCCCACGCTACAGCCCCACGACCCACGCACAGCGGCGGCACGCATCTACACACACACCTGCCCCACACACGATGACCCCCACACCACCCCCTCCCCGCTCCACGTCCCCACGCACCCTGCCGCAGAAGGCCCCTCGCTCACCGGCACCACGCTCCACCCCACGCAGGGCGCAGCAATGCCACCCACCCACCTGCCCCACCACGACGACCCAGCACCACCCGCTCACGTCCCCACGCACCCCTGCCCCGCACAGAGGCCCCTCGGCTCACCGGCACCACGCTCCACCCCACGCAGAGGGGGCAGCAGCACCACCCCACCCACACCTGCCCACCACGACGACCCCAACACCACCCGCTCACGTCCCCCACGCACCCCTGCCGCAGAGAGGCCCTCGGCCTCCGCACCCGGCTCCACGCTCCACCACACGCAGGGGGGCAGCAGGAACACCCACCCACACCCTGCCCCACACGACACCCCAGCACACCCGCTCACTCCCCACGCACCACCTGCCGCAGGAGAGGCCCCTCGGCTCACCGGCACCACGCTCCACCCCACGCAGGGGCAGAGGAAACAACCACCCACACCTGCCACCACGACGAGCCCCCCGCACCACCCGCTCACGTCCCCACGCACCCCTGCCCCGCAGAGAGGCCCCTCGGACCTCACCGGCACCACGCTCCACACCCACGCTAAGCCCCAAGCGGGGGGCAGCAGGCACGCCCACCCACACCGCCCCACCACGACGCCCCCAGCACACCTACACATCCCCCGCACACTGCCCGCCCCGCCCACCGCAACTCCTCTCCCTGAGCACAGCCACGTCCCACCCCACACCGCCAGACCACCCACCCACAGAGAGACGCCAGACAACGCAAACAAACCTGCCCCCCACCAACACGCCCAGCCCCCCCCGCCCACACTGCCCCTCGCAAACCACCCCACCCGCACCACCGCACAGCGAGAAAACGGGGGGGCGGCCCGCGGCCCCCGCAAGGGCAAAAGCCTACAGCACCCGGTATTCCCAGGCGGTCTCCATCCAGTACTAACCGGGCCGACCCTGCTTAGCTCCGAGATCAGACGAGATCGGGCGTTCTCAGGGTGGTATGGCCGTAGGCAGCCCTGTCCCCGCCAAGAGCCCTCTCGGGGGACCAGAACCACGCTCCCACCCACGCTACAGCCCCACGACCACGCACAGCGGGGCACGATCATCTACGACACACACTGCCCCAACACGATGAAAAACCTAGTACAGCGTACGCATGCCAGAGGATCCTCCCCTCCCCGGCTCACCGGCACCACGCTCCACCCCGCAGGGGCAGCAGCACCACCACCCACACTGCCCCACCACGAGACCCCCAGCACCACCCGCTCACGTCCCACGCACCCCTGCCCCGCAGAGAGGCCCCTCGGCTCACCGGGACACCACGCCCACCCCACGCAGGGGGGCAGCAGGCCACCCACCCACACTGCCCACCCCACGACGACCCCCGCACCACCCCTCACGTCCACACGCACCCCTGCCCCGCAAGAGGCCACTGGCTCACCCGGCACCAAGCTCACCCCACCGCACGACCACCAACAGGGGGCAGCCAGGCCACGCCCACCCACCACATGCCCCACCACGACGACCCCAGCAACCTCTACACATCCCCACGCACACGCCCACGCCCGCCCCACCGCAAATCCTCTCGCCTAAGCACAGCCACGCTCCCACCCCCACACCGCAGCCCCACCCACACAGAGCAGACGCCAGACAATCGCAAGCACACCGCCCCACCACACGACCCCCCTCCCCGCACACACCTGCCCCTCCGCACACACCCCACCCCCACCACCGCCAGCGAGAAAACGGGGGCCGCCCGCGGCCCCCGCCAAGGGCAAAAGCTACAGCACCCGGTATTCCCAGCGGCGGTCTCCCATCCACCCCAGTAAACCGGGCCCGACACCTTGCTTAGCTTCCGAGATCATAGACGAGATCGGGCGTTCTCAGGGTGGTATGGCCGTAGGCAGCCGTCAACCGCCAA